>NC_050577.1:105052753-107452753 GCF_011100635.1 Trichosurus vulpecula | reverse complement strand
GTTGGGCTATAAAGAAAGGCTAGGTTTCCAACATGGTGGGAGGGGGAATCCAGACATAGGGTATTCTAGGATCAAGGACACAATGGTAGGCCAACGAAGAGCATACAAAGGGGAAACAAAATCACCCAGTTTGGTTGAAGTATAAGGCATATGGAAGTCAGTAGTATAAGATAAGGCTAGAAAGGGAGAGTGACATAAGGTTGTAGAGGGTCTTGATGGCCAGACAAAGGAACTTAAACTTGATGTAGTAGGAAATTAAGGGCAAAGGAGTGACCTGACCAGATTATGGAAAAGGAAGATGTATAAAGCATGGTCTGGAGAGAGACAGGGAGAAGAGGCAGGAAAACCTCTTGGAGGGTTAATGGAGTAGTCCTGGCAAGTGGAAAAGGGCCTGTGCTTTGGGGAGGGGTGCTAGGAAAGGAGAAGTGAGTGGCAAAGGGGAATTGAGACAAGGAGACAGTGGTGAGTAGATGAAAGAGGTAGATTTAGGAGGACTTGGTCACTAATTATATATAAACAAGAAAGGAGAGGGAAGAATCAAAATTAGCACCAAGATTCTGAACATGGGAGGCTGGGCAAATGGTAGAATGAGAAGGAAGAGGTATTTAAGTATATATCTATATATAGATATAGATAGATAGGTGCATATATACACACACATATATGCGTATGTGTGTATATATAAAAATATTATGTATTGAGATTAGATATAAAGATAGGTAGATAGATATCTAACTTCAACCTGGCCCTTTCATTTTTCTCTCCTTGATTAACTTTCTGACACACTGTCTAGTCAATTAGCCAACAAGCATTAAGTGCTTACTATATCTCAGGCACTGTGCTAAGTACTAGCACTAGAGATTCAAAAAGAGGAGTAAAAACATATCTCAGGCCTCAAGGAGCTTATATTCCAATAGAAGAGACAATGTGTAAATCATTTGGTACATATAAGATATACAGAGTTGGTGGAAAGGGAAAAGGAGTAGTATCTGGAGAGACCGACTCTCTCTCTCCCCCATCTCTTTCCCTGTCTCTATCTCTGTCTTTCTGCCCGACTCGCTCTCTCTCTCTCCGTTTCTGTTTCTGTCTTTCTGCCTGACACTTTCTGTCTCTCTGTCTCTGTCCCTGTCTTTCTATCTGATTCTTTCTCTAACACTGTCTCCCTATAGTCCCCCACCTCTCCAAGGAAAGGAGGGAGTTCTATTTCCTCTTCTTTTCGGCCAAGATTGATCATTACAACTACAAAGTGTTCAACTTTGGTTGTTCTTTTCATTTACAGTCTTGTAGTTTTGTGTCTGTTGTTTTCTTGGTTCTGTTTACTTCACTCTGGCACAACCAACTTTTGATGGAGCCAAATTGGCTTTTAGTAATCACCGCTTCCCTTTCTCAATGCTCATAAATCATCCCTTTAATAATGTGTTCTAGAATTTGACCACTTTCCATCGGCAACTCTACTTGGCTTCTACTCTATGAAACAACATGCTCTCCCCTTACTTCCTCCAGGAATAAGCAGATCATCTAGAATCTCATCACCATGATGAATTGAATTAGGTCTGGATACTTTCTTAATTCACCTTCAGTTGCCTCTTCCCTCTGACAGGAGGTTTGACGGGAGGAGCACTAAGCTCTCCAAATTTTCCGTTATAGAGGGCTCACAATCTTCCAAGTAATTCCATTTTCCACCAGCTGCTTCTACTCTATGGAACAATATGCTCCTTACACTGGGTATCCCCTGGTACCCCGCTCCCCACCTCCCTTTCAGCTTTCTTTTGCCAGTTGTCTTCCTCCATTCAATGGTAAGCTCCTTGAGGGTAGGGTCTGTCTTTTTCTCATTTGTTTCCCTAGTGCTTAGCACAGTGCCTGCCCTGGCACATACCATGTTTCACCACATAGCGTTGCAGATTTATGCCAATTTTTTGCAAAAAGTGGGATTCGACCATTACATGAAGCTTTTTAAAAAAAATTGTTCTGGTAGTTCTTAAAAATCATTCATTACTAAACTGTCTTTGGTGTAAGATAGGGTGCATGGGATACTCATGAATATACATTAAAATTGAATACTGACAATGTGTGTGTGGTGAGAATTCTAGGCTCGGGGCTCACAAGAGATAAATGCGTTTCCATATGCCACTAGGGAATATTGCTGCCCTGTTTACCTTTTAAGCGGAGTGATGATGATCAGAATTATGCCATGTGATGATTATGCAATGAAAGGTTATAAACCAATTTTTGGTATAAAAAAAATAGGATGCAACGATTGTGCAGTGGTGACATTTATGGGGTGAAATACGGTAGGAAGTACTTAAATATTTATTGAATTGAAAAAGGATTCTGAGTAAAATCTGTAGCTTGCAAACACCATTTCTTCTCTTATTTGTAAATTAAGACAACATTTGTCTACTTCAAGGTCCATCACCCTTTTGTTCTCCAAGATCTTTCAAAGTTCAGCAATCACCTTCACAGTTTCTTTCAGCTTTCAGGGATATGGTTTGTCTAGGCTGGATGACTTGATCTCACTGAGGGCAGGTAGGTATTTTCTTACCATCTCCTTACTTATTTTGGTTTTCCACTTCTTGTGAACCACTTTTCTGCCTTCCTGGTTCTGAACATCATTCTCCTTGGTAGGAAAAAAAGAGAGAAGCAAAATCAGAATTGAGCTGTTCCATTTTCTCTGTCACATCTATTATCATCATCCTAGACACACCAAAGAGTGGCCCTGTTCCTTCTTTGTTCTTAATTTTCACCAATATTCCTAAAGCAATAATAGCCAGTGTTTCTGTAGCACTTTCAGGTTTGCAAAGTGCTTTACATTTTATCTAATCCTCACAACAACCCCGGGAAATAGGTGCTATCATAATCTCTATTTTACAGATCAGGAAACTGAGGCAGACAGAATTTAAACAACTCAGGATCACCTAGCTAGTAAGGATTTAGACTTCGTCTTATGCACTTGTTGCCACCTCCCCTTTGTTATTCCTCTCATTCATTACCAGATTCAGCTTTTTCTGACCTTTCGAACCCTGATACTGTCCTCATAGAGCCATGCCTCTCTTCTGTATTCATCAGCAGCAGCTTTCATCTTCTATATTTTTAAAATCAAAATTCACTAATGTGTTCCCTATTCATCTACACTGACTCTAGACAGTGCCCTGTTTTCTTCCCCATCAGAATTATTTGCATTCCTGTAAACAGAGTTTCACTTTTGAGAACTTCCCATCCCCCTCAGGTTGACTTCCCCTGTAAAATTTCAGGCTATGGGATGCCGCTTCCCTGCTTTTCATTTCTTTGAACTCTTAAATCCACTTTCCCAAAACTTATGGTGAAATTTGAGACTATACCTGTCTTTCTTCTATCATGAATCCTAAGAGAGAACAGCCATTTCCTCCCAAAGTTCCCTTCATTTCTACTTCAGTGACCAGTTCTACCTTTTGGTCAGAATCAGGTCCAGAATACCAGTTCATCTAATTGCTTCCTTCACTTTTATAAGAATGAAATTGCCAGCAAGGGAAGTCAACCATTTATCATTTGCTTTATTTTTGGCAGAGAGCAAGCTGCAGTAAATGATCAGAGAGTTGAAGTCCCCCATTACCATCATAATGCTCAATTTATAATCCATTTCCTGATCATCTTGTCTATTTCCTCCTTTTGTCTTGGGTATATTACGGTATATTCCTATAACAATACTCCGTCTGTTTCTTCAATCACTCAATCAATAAACTTTTATTGAGTACCTACTACGTGCCAGGCTTTCTGCTGAGTTGGGGATGCCAAAGAACGAAGCGATCTCATCTTGTAAGCTTACATTCTAGTGGGGAATGTGGCAACTACATATATGAGATATCCGCAAAGTCTTAGTATAATTAAAGCTTGGAGATGAACTAAAACTTTTGAAAACACCCTGTATAAGCATATACAGAATAAATATAAACAGGATAAATATGAAGTAACTAAACACTTCTTCACTGTGTTGCCCTACTCTGGTTCCTGAATTTCTTCACATTAGTATGTTTTCCAAACATATATGGAGATTATATTTTCCCTTAAATTTACTCAGTTTCTTTTGAATAAAGGACACAATTTCCATTACTTCAAAAGTATGAAGGACAAATAATGGACAACCTATGTATTTCTTTGGTTTTTCACTCAATGTCAAGAAAAAAGGGGAAAGCCCTTGACAGGTTGAGTAGATGAACTTTGACAGATTTATGGATAGACGTGATGGATGAGAATCATGCTGGATGGGATGTTAAGGATGGGTTGTGATCTTCATGATAATTCACACTGATGAGCTCATAGATTCACTGAAATGCTGATGTATTTCATAGCCATGTTTCAGTCATTGGTACCGTCTTACCAGTGATATCAATGAAATTAAATTTCCCCTTCAGATCTCTAGTTCATCTTTTGTATTATCCCTATTTTGTGAATTTGTATATAGACATCTGAGACAATTTTTTTTTGCTGATTCTCTTCTTGACTTACTGATCTTCTTTGCTAGAGTACTTCTACTGTGATATCTGACTTGGAATAGATATCTAGCTATCAATACATACATATGTGTATATATACATATATTTGTATATATATATATATGTGCGTATATGTGTGTATACATACATATACAGGGAGAGAGAGAGAGAGAGAGAGAGAGAGAGAGAGAGAGAGAGAGAGAGAGAGAGTTTCTTCCTTTCTCCTCCTTATGGCATAAAGGATAAAACACTGGAATTGTAGTCAGGAAAACCTGGGTTCAAATCTACTTCAATCAGTTACTACTTGTGTGACCTTGGGCAGTTACTTAACATCTCTGTTTCTTAGTTTCTTCATATACAAAATAAGGGGGTTGGATCTGATGGTCTCTGAGGTGTCTTCCAGCTCTAAATCTCTTTCTGATCCTCTGATACTATTCAGTTTAAAATCTTGATCAGATTCAGAAATCTCTAGATAAACATAGGCTTACTGGTACTAATTATGTGTATTCTAATTCTGGCCAGTAGCCCCAATTCTTATACTTCAAGGTATGGTTCAGAAATCCTTGTTCTCAGACACTATTTTCTTAACCAGTTATTTATTTTTGGAGCCCTTACTTTTAAGCAGCAACAGTGATGAAAATGTCTCATCCCTCTAAAGTCTTCAGCTTTTTGTCTAATGCTTTACAATCCTTAGCAGAATCTTTTTGGTGACAGTATTTGTCTTCAGGTAATTCACCAAAAGTGAGTAGTTGAAGCTTCAGGATCATTTGGGGTGTGTTGGAAGGCACTCCCCATAATAATCCAAAGCTGTTGTTGTGTTTGTCCTTCATTCTCGAAGAGGACCATGACATCAGGGAAATGATGACATGACTTGTAATTGACTTTGATTTGAGTGAGGGAGGGCTGTGCAAGGTCACCAGCCTCAGTAATAATCCAAAGTCGGTACAGGTTGACAAACAGGAATTTGTGGGCGTTAAAAGGAATTTTCTAACCTTAAATCAAATAAAGACTTGGAATAGAGATGTTGATTCTCCATCAGGAGTAACTGTTGTTGTTGTTTGCTGTTCTTTCCTTCTTGAAGAGGACCAATGACATCATGAGGGTGATGACTTGTGTGTGAGTTGATTTAAGTGACGCAGAGCTGTGCAAAGTCATCAGCCTCACTCACACTCCCCTTCAGGATCACTGAAGTCCAGTGGCAAGATCAAAGTCAAGACAACTGGTGATGGCCCAGGATGCAGTGGGCAAACTTGACCTTTCTAAATTCAGGTCTTTCCCAGGTCTTGGTTTGTCTGAGGCAACACCCATTCAATGACTAAGGGCTAGGTAAGACTTGAGACAAAAGATGGCCTAATTTACCATCACAAAAATATCAATATAAGAGGAGAAGGCCCTCAGAGTTTCTGGCCAGAATAGAAAATTAGTTCAAAGACTGATAAAGTACCTGAGGGAACATTAGCTGACTGGCTGTTTTACTCCTTTTCTTTATGAAGAGACAGAAACTATGATTCTCTTTTTGAGAGAAGTGAGAATTTTCATGAATGCCACAATGCATTCTCTGCTTCAACTTGACAAGAAGCTTAGGGAGATCCTGGAGAGATTTGAAACTTTCACCCAAACTGAAGCATTTTTTCTTCACTGAGAACCTTCCTTGTGGAGATGCAAATATTGAGTTACTCTTCTAAGGATCTCATCCCATGCATCATCTTGGGCTATAACATGGTTTTCCCATTCAAATGTCAGCCCCGAGTTTTTCCAAAAGTAGTTTTAAGTCAGAAGTACTGTACTGGCAGCTAGTATTGTGCCACACCCAAGTTCACTTTCAGGTGTAGATCCAAGCCAGATTTCTTAACATCAGGGCCCATCTCTTTGGGAAGTTTCCCTAAGTCTTCTTCATTAAGACCATCAGACTTCCCGGTGGATACTGTACTGTCTCCTATTTGCTCCCTGAAGCAAGGACAAGGATCTTCTAGTTATCTAAAAGCAACAAGGTGGCTCAATGGATAGAATATGGGATTTGGGGTCAGGAAGACCTGAGTTCCAATCCTGCCTCAAATATTTGTGACCCCAGGCAAGTCACTAGACTTGAGTCTCAGTTTTCCTCATCTGTGAACGGAGACAGTAACAGCACTTACATCCCAAGGTTACTGCGAGGATTAAATAAATTATATGGAAAATGCTCTGCAGACCCTAAAACTCCACATGAATGCTAGCTAGCTATTACTGCTTCTCTCACCTCTCAAGATGAGACAAAGACTGGTGACAATTGTTGTATCATGTTTTATCTCTACAGCAGATAAAAATTTCCCTTGGTTCAGATTTATAAATACAAGGGCTGGTGATAGAAGCAGCTTCTCTCTCTCTCTCTCTCTCTCTCTCCCTCTCTCTCTCTCTCTCTCTCTCTCTCTCCCCCCCCTCCCTCCCTCTCTCTCTCTTTTCTCCTCCTCCTCTCTCTTCCCCTCCCTCCCTCTTCCTTCCCAATCTCTGTGTATACATGTATACGCGCGCGCGCACACACACACACACACACACACACACACACCCCCTTTTATTTATGACTTTAGTGTTTCTGTATATACCCCCTTGAAACCTGCCTAGTAATGAAGAAAAATAGTTAAACAAAACCAAACCACACAACAACCATATCTCTTTTATTTCAGGCTTCTTTTCAATTAAGGAGACGGTTAAACCAAAGACTGGATCCAAAGCTCAGGGTCTGATAAAAGATTACAGCCAAAGTAGAAAAACCTTTTCTAGGTCCAATTGGTCCTAGGAACCTAGTCTTAATCAGTAATTTGTCCTCGTTAACTCTAAATAAAGTAAACCTAGTTTAATGAGAATAGCCCAAAGTATTAATTTGAATTTCTAAAAGACCTATAGTTTTTACCCTCTTCCTCCGCTCACTGAAGTGAGTTTAAGGGGATTATTTTTGTTCATTTAGTCAAATAGAAGATGGCTGGTTGAAGCCTTCCTTCAGATAGGTTGCACCTTTGCACAGCCCTAACTCACTTAAAACCAATTCACTTGCAAGTCATGGCATTACCTTCCTGATGCCAAGGTCCTCTTCGAGAACGCAGGACAGACGATGACGACGACGGACGACAACAACAACAACATTTTCGCGCTGAAATTTTGGCTCGTATACTTCTAGCTAAAACATTTTCAGGTGTGAATTTTTAATGAATTAACTCCTTATTTAGCTGCATCGTATACAACGTTCCTCACGCTTAGTGTCCCACTTTTCTACTTAAAGGAGAGTGACTTGCCTGGGGTCATAAAGTAAATATTCCTCATGCCTTTGGGATAGCCAAGATTGCTCAGCACCAACCACTACATAACATTTGGCTTCATTTACTGTTCTTTTCATCTACATTACTATAGTTATCGTGAATATTTTTCTCTTCATTCTAGTTACTTTCTGCTGCATTAATTCAAATAAGTCTTCTTAAGTACTATAAATATTTTCATACTCAAGGGGACCTTTTTTTCTGTTTTTTACTTCCATTAGGGCATATATCCATTGGTGGGATTTCTGGAGGAAGGGTAGGAAGAGTTAATGACTTCTCTCACATAATTTTGAGTTGTTTTCTGGAATTATTGGACTAATTGATGACTTTACCAACAGTATATTAGAGTGTATATATTCTCTTGCCCCTCCAACATTGTTAATTTCTGCCTTTTGTCATTTTTGCCAATTTGCTGGGTGTGAGGTGAAACTTCAGAAGTGTTTTCATTTGCATTTCTCTTGTTCTTTTTTAATTTGGAAGAATTTTTCAAACGGTTGCTAATAATTTGCAATTCGTTTTTTTTTTAAAGCTTTTATAATGGCAGCTTGGTATCATGGATAGAGGGCTGGCTTCAGAGTTAAGAAGATCAGAGTTAAAGTCCCGCTTCTGACACATACTGGCTGTGTACCAGGGGGGTGTGCTGGAGTAAGTTCCAGCAGCTCACGTGAGAACTGACTGTTAAATTTTCAGTGTGAGCATTTACACCTCACATTTGACAAATGTTACAAATCAGGACTTCCTTTATTGTTTTGTTGATTTCTAGACTTAAGAAAATGTTATATTAGTAAAGCAAATGATACTAAAACTGTGTTGTGAATGCACTTTATTTTGTTTTTTGGATTTTTTGAGAGCCAGTTGTTAAATATTTACCAGCACATCCCTTTGTGTGATCCTGAACAAGTCACTTAATTTTTCAGGACTCAAGCAACTCTCTAAGACTATAAGCTATATGGCAGGTACTGAATTGCATTAGCAGAGACTTCCTCACCCTAGAGTTCCCTATAATAATGAAATTCTAGGTCTAGCACATAGCCCTGTACTTACTGATGCCTTCTGTTTTTACAGAATAGTCATTCTTCCTCCCCTCCCCCAACCAACCAGCCACACCCCCCGCCCTGCTCCCCGTCTCAGAATTGAACCTTTCCTTGTATCAAAGAAAAAGTTAAGCAAAAATAATGGTTCCCATAACCACATCTGATAATATATGCAATATAGTCCCCTAGTAGCCCCCTAACTTTCTGTTGAGAGGAGGGAAATAGACCTCATCATTTGTTCTACATGGCCATTATTAGATTTTTCATTTGTTCTTCAAAGGTTCTTTTTAAGAAATTTTCATTTACATTACAGTAGCCATTGGGTAAAAATACTTCCATGCTTCTCTGAGATACTCAAATTCACCATTTGACTGTGCACCAATATTCCCTTACATTCATATGTCATTTTTTTTGTTTTTGTTTTTTAGCATTCTTCCATCAATGAGCACCCAACTTTGTCTCCAGGTCTTTGCTTCCACAAAAGTGCTGCTATAAATTGTCTGTCTGTCTATCTACCTCTACATTTATCTATCCATCTCTCTGTCTCTCTGTGTCTACTTACCTATCTCTGTATCTATATATGTATGTATGTATCTCTCTACCTATCCAGCTCTCTATCAATCTATCTACCCATCTCTCTGTCTCTCTGTCGTTCTATCTCCCTATCTATGCCTCTGTCTACATATCTATATATCTATATGTGTATTATATGTGTCTGTTTATATATCTATGTCTCTACCTACCTATCCTCTCCTTTTCTACCTATCTCTGTCTCTATGTATCTATATATGTATGTATCTGTCTCTATTTCTGTGTACGTATCTATCTACCTACCTATCTATCCATCTATCTCTCTGTCTATCTATCTACCTGCCTAACTACCTTTCTGACATAGTAGATACAGCACTGGGCCTGGAGTCAGGAAGACTCATCTTCCTGATTTCAAATCTGGTCTCAGATACATATTAGCTGTGTGACCTTGGGCAAGTCACTTAACCTTGTTTGCCTCAGTTTTCTCATCTGTAAAATGAGCTAGAAAAGGAAATGGCAACCCACTCCAGAATCTTTGCCAAGAAAACTCCAAATAAGGTCATGAAGAGTAGGACACGACTGAAACGACCGGACTCCCTATCATACCCAGGCTGGGAGTTCAGTGGTTATTAAGGGGTCCAGTTCCATTACTGATGAGCACGGGAGCTTTATTTAACCTGCTGTTTCTGACCTGAGCTGGTTCTGTCATCCTGCCCCAACTTCTGGGGGCTCGCCATATTGGTATTAGCCTAAGTGCAGACACCCAGTTGGCTTAGTTGTACTACAACTCAGAACTCTCAAGCTCAAAAGATCCTCAGGCCTCAGCTTGCTGCAGTAGGAAAGATTATAGGAGTATGTGACTTCACCTAGTGGATATTTTTACATATAATAAAAATAGTTTTCCTACGACAACTTTTTGTTCATATCCTCTGACCTTTGATCTACCGAAGATCAATGAAGTCTCTACCTCCACTCTTCCTCTACCAACACTACTAGGAGAGGCAGGCAACAACACGCCGTGTTCAGTTTCACTAAAAGAATGGTTATTCTATATTAATTTTCCTAATAGCTCCAAGACTGATGCCAAAGCTCGGCCACTTTTCTTTGGCCACTCCACGACTGTTTACGTTCAAAACCGTCCTTTTTGTTGCACTCACTTTCACCCGAATCACTCTCCAGGTGCCTTTTGTCTATGGATGGCCTTTCGCTGAAGTGAGTGGATCTTTCCTGCAGGCTGGTCTCTAGTGATGGATTAGACTCATCTGATGAGATTAAATCTGTTCTTTTTAGAACTTACCCCAATGTTACCACAGAGTCTCATGTGTACTGTAATGGGCGCTGTCTTGGTAGAGAGCCCTGTTAGTACGACAGTTAGCTCTTGGAATCACAATAACATCTTGTACTTGTGCATCAGACTCCAAAGATATGGACATCCATAGCAAGATCGGTTCTGATGGAAACTGTGGAGCCATGACACCAGACTATGAGGTTAATAGTGACAGCTCTGGGGAATAACTACAGGACAAGCAAAGAACACACTGGGATCTGAAAAATGAGGATGCTGAATTAAATGCCCTCAAAAGTTCCTTCAAGCTGCAAATCTGTGATCCTATGATTTGGATCATAAGTGCAGTGAACAGAGATGACAAACAGGTCCAATCATTAATGCTGAATCTCCCTCCAATTACTTAGATATTCATTTATCTCTGTAGGAAGTTTTGCCATTGTAGTTATGTCATTAACCTACCCTTCATGTGTCTTGGTAGGTTTAATTCCCAGGTATTTAGTGGTTTTGTTATTTTAAATGGTATTTTTCTTTCTATCTCCCCCTCCTGGGTTTTGTTATTAATATACAGAAAGGCTGATAATTTCTGTGCATTTATTTTATAGTTTACTACTTTACTGAGACTATTAATTATCTCAATTAATTTTTCATTGATTTTCTGGGGTTCTCTGGGTAAATTAGCTGTATCATCTGCCTCTCCTTTGCCCTGTGCTCGTTCCCTAACCTTCATTTTCTTGTCTTATTGTTACAGCTAGCATTTCTAGTATCATGTCAAATAATAATGGGGACTGTGAACATCTTTTCTTTATCCATTAAATTATTGAGAAAGGCTCCAATATTTCTATGGTAAAATAATGTTAGCTATTAGTTTTAGATAAATATATATTTTTTAACATATTAAAGGAAAATCTCGTTTTATTCCTATGGACTTTGGGATTTCAAACATACATGTATGTTGTATTTTGTTCAAGGCTTTTTCTATACTTATTAATATAGTCATATATTTATATTCTTTTTGTTTTTAATATCACTTTTTATTCTTATGGTTTTCCTGATACTGACCCAACTATGCATTCTTGGTATTAATTCAATCTGAATAAATATTTGAATAGTTTGCCATAGTATATTTGCTAACATTTGTTGATTTTGCATCAGTTATCAATTAATAATATTGGTCTATAGTTTTCTCTCTCTGCTTTATCTCTCCATGCTTTTTATATCAACCATGTTCATCTCATTGGAATTTGATAAAGTAACTTCTTTATTTTTGCAAGCAGTTTACATAAGACAGGAAATATTTATTCTTTAAATGTGTGATGGAATTCATTTATAAATCCATCTAGACCAAGGGTATTTTTCAGTGGGAATGAAGTTATGGTTTGCTCAATTTCTCTTTCTGAAATTAGATCAACTATGTTCTGTTTTCTGTCTTACTGATCTGAACATTTTATATTTTTGCAGATATTTATCCATTTTATGAAAATGTTCAGTTTTTTTGGCATATGATTAGGTATGGTAATTTCTGATAATTTTATTTCCCCTCCATTCACTGTGACTTTTCCCATTTCATTTTTTATTTTGCTAGTTTGACCCACCTCTCAGATCAGATTAGCTAATAATCCACCTACCTTATTGAATTTGTAAAGAATAGCTGAGGTTTATTTATCGTCTCTACATTCTTTTTCTGTTTTTAAATTTTCTACCCCTATGATAATTTGGGGATTATTAATTTATTGATTTTCTAGATCTTAAAAATCTCATGTTGAATATATATGTCTTATCTTCCTCTCTTTTGTTAATATAAGCATTCAGAGATATATAGTTCATGTCTCATAGAACACAGATCTGGAGCTTGAAAGGACCTCAAAGCCCATCTAGTCTAGCTCCCTTGTTTTAAAGAGGAAGAAATTCAGCCAGAGACTTTTTCAAGCTGAGTCAGGATTTGAACTCAGTTTCTCTGACTCCAGAAGCAGGGCTCTTTTTACTCTATGACACTTGCGACTACTAGATGGAGTGATTTAGGCTGGCATTACCTATAAGTTGATTGAGTAGGTTTGAGAGATTCCAATCCATTATGCCTCCCTGATAGATACACATATCTTCTTGGAGTGATATTCACAGGATTAGATTCACAGGAGTAGGCTCCAGCTATTGTGGAACAGGGCTGTTCCGTTTAAGTGAGACTATAAAATGAGGCAGACATACCTGCCAGGCACAATCAAGCAAAGGTCTAGAGATGCCAGAGCTCCAACAACAGGTCTGGGTCCCAAGGGAAGTGAATTTCCTTATCTGTTTTCATTTCTTTTATTAGGACTTCCCACCATTTGGGGATTTCTTATAGCCCACTATATTCTCTGCTTTTTGTTGTTCAGTCATGTCTGACTCTTCAAGACCCCATTTGGGGTTTTTTTTGGCAGAGACACCAGAGTGGTTTGCCATTTCCTTCTCCAGATCATTTTATAGATGAGGAACTAAGGCAAACAGGGTTAGGTGACTTGCCCAGGACATCCAGTTGGGAAAAATGTCTGAGGCTAAATTTGAACTCAGAAGGAGGAGTCTTCTTGATTGCAGGACCTGTACTCTATTGATTTCACCACTGAGTTGCCCATTTTCTCTTCTAGGGTTCTAGTTATAGTTGTTGCAAAACTATTCCTTTCTTTAAGAGCTTTATCCCAGGAATTTTTACCCAGTAATATGTTTTTCATTGAATTAGTAGAAGATTTTTTTGCTTGTTCATTTCCTTAGTCTCTTTACTATTTTTTTTCCTGTGGTGACTTCCTTGGGAGTATTTGTTCACTTTTTTTAGGGTCTCTCTTAGCTGTTGTCTTATAAATTTATTTGGTTTATTTCTTGATGTTTTGAGGTAATAAGGGGGAACTGGATTTATCAACAGTCTCTTTTGTTATCTTGTCAGAAGTCATTCTTTAATTTCTTCATATGAGAATGTGGTACATTTTCCATTTGTTTTGGACTTAAGAACTGAGGATTCTTCTTGAACCCAAACATCGTCCTTTTATCCTCCGATGATCCCTGCTTAGAAAATACAATCCATAAATTCAACAAACTTCAGGAAAAAAGAATACAGTGGGTTTAGAATCTTGCAGAAGAAATTATACTTCTAGGGTTTTGAGAAAAGAACCCAGCTCCAGAGCTGTTGCGTGTGTGTGTGTGTGTGTGTGTGTGTGTGTGTGTTGGGGTGCTGGAGGAGGAGGTGCTTGGATGGCCTGGAGACCTGGGAATTTTTCTAGGGATGACTTCCTGGGTTCAGGGAGAAACCCTTGGCAATAGTTCATCAATTGAGAGACCCAGTTAGGGCTGGTTTCTGAGAATTCAGTTGGAAATGGTCCCCAAGGGTCAGAGGAAGCAATTAGAACTGATCGTAGTAGCTTAAGGAAATTGGCTAAAGCAGAGTTCAGTGTTCCTGTGAAATAAAAACTGTTTCTGGGTCTTGGGTTTAACAAAAAGAAACTATTCAATGAGGAAGAAAAGGAGGAGTATCTACGGAGACTGATGCAAATATACAGGAAACTCATTTCTTGATTTAGATTTTTTAAAAATATATCTAGAAAATTAATGATGGGGTATGTGACTGAGGATGGATAAGAAATATGAACCTAGTCTTAAAGAATAATGTTAAGAGTACTAAAGTTCAGACCAAACTAAAGCTAGTGATGAATGCTAAGGATGGCAAAAAGTATTTTTAAAGCTATATTCAAGCTAAGAGGGTAAGGGAAGGATGGAAGTGAGGAGGGATAGATTGGTGGATAAGAAGACAGGACAACCTCAGAGAAGGCAGAAAGCTAAGTGGCCAGGCAGGTCAATTATTTGTAGGTCAACAACAAAGATTTCAGGTGGCTTACATCTAGATAAGAAATAGGAATTTCTTCTGGTAGATTGGCTTCTGCTCACTTCATTCTACTTGTGGATCGGCATGAATATGCTGACTGCCAATTAAAGGCAGCCCTGTGGTTCCATTTGAAGAGAAAGTGGACAGTGTACCTTAAATAAACTAAGCTTAATTGAAGAGAGTGAGAATCACCATAACATAGTGGAAAAAATAAGAGCTCTGAAGTCAGCCAATCTGGGTTCCAATCTCATTTATGGCAATATCTACATAATCTTTGGCAAGTCATTTAACCCCCTTGGAGATAAATTCCAAATGGATACATGACTTAGACATAAAAGGTAATATCATAAAAATATTAGAGGAATAAAGAAATCACCTGTCATCTATGGCTAGAGAAAGCGTTCATGACCAAATGAGAGATAGAGATGATCACAGAAAGTAAAATGGACAATTTTTATTACATAAAATTAAAAAGTTTCTGCACAAATAAAACCAATTCAGCTAAAACTAGAAGAGAAGAGAGTAAATTGAGGGAAAAAAATCTTTGCAGCAAGTTTCTCTGGTAAAGGTCTCGCTTCTAAGATATAGGATGAACTAATTCATATGTATATGAATAAGAGCCATTCCCCAATTGATAAATGGTTACAGAACATGAACAGGCAGTTTTCAGAGGAAAAACTCTAAGCTTCCAATAGCCATATGAAAAATGCTCTTAATAGTTACTAATTAGAAAAATGAAGATTTTAAAACTCTGAGGTTCCATTTCACACCCATCAGATTGGTAAAGTGAATCAAAAAAGGAAAATGACAAATTCTGGAGGGGCTGTGGGAAAATGGGTACATTAATGCACTGTTGGTGGAGCTGTGAGCTGGTCCAGCCATTCTGGAAAGTAATTTGGAAGAAGGGCCAAAAGCTATTATTAAACTGTGACCTTTGACCCAGAAATACTACTACTAGTTCTAATCCCCAAATAGATCAAAAGAAAATGACCTGGGTTCTTTATGACCTCATTTAGGGTTTTCTTGGCAGAGATGCTGGAGTGGTTGACGATTTCCTTCTCTAGCTCATTTTGCAAATGAGGAAACTGAGGCAAATCATATTAAGTGACATGACCTGGATCACACAGCTAGTAAGGCCTGATTTGAACTCATGAAGATGAGTCTTCCTGATTCCAAGCCCAACCTTCTATCCACTGTACCATCTAGTTGCCCAATGATTTCAGAGAAACATGGAAAGACTGTTATGAATTAATGTAGATTGAAGTGAGCAGAGCCAGGAGAACAATTTATATAGTAACAACAAAATTGTAAAGACCATCAGCTTTAAAACATTCAGGAACTCTGATCAGCACACTGACCATGATTCCAAAGGTCTTAAGATAAAACAGGCTTCCCACCTCCTGACAGAGAGGTGAAAGACTCAGAATGCAGAGTGAAACATATTTTTTGGTTGTGGTTGATGGAGGAATTTGACTATTATGGTAAGAGTAAGCATTCATTAAGTGTCTACTATATGCTAAGTGCTTTACAAATATTATCTTATTTGATTCTACTTATAGTTGTTGAGTTATTTTTTTCCTACAAAACATCCTCTTGGGCAACCCTTAACTTAAAATATTGCTTCATAAGTGCTCAGTGTTTTCTTCTGTTTACTCATATTTCTAGACTCGTTTCCTGTTTTGGAGATTTGTGCCAGGGCTAGGCTCTGCATTCTTGAATGGGGTGGTTCATCCCTGTTTGGTCCTGACTTCTGGTTGCTGACTTCCATTTCTTTTCATGAGTCTGGACACAGAGTTGTATCAGGTTCTACTTTCCCTCTAAGAGCTCTATGATTGGCTGTCCCCAAGTCAAGGTTCTGCCACATGCCTCCTTCCAACCCTGGGGATATCTCTGCTGGGCCTCTGCTACTTCTGTGTCTTTGGGGCCTCTCCCTCTTGAGCACTGTCCTTTTCTTGATTCTGATTATTAGGAGAAATATAACTTGGCTTTCTGGGTCATTGCTGGATTGCTGATACAGAGGGAAGCTGTAGCCAGGGCAAGTTTATGTTTTCATTTTCCCAGTATAGCTGGACCTGAGTCCCAAAGAGGGTGAGTTTTGTTATGACTATAAACAGGTGTGCTTACTATGCCTGCAAACAGATGTGCTCAATCATCATCCCATCTCTTCTTACTTATACCATAAATCCTGGGCTGTAGGGGGAGGGTTTTAGACTATGTGTCTGTACATACAAACTGGTTTTAAACTAACTCCCTGCCCCCATACCAGTTCAAGTTGGCCAAATAACCAATTGTTTTGAAAACAACCCATTAATTATTAAGTAGTTAGTGGAATGAATCCAGCTGCTTTTGGTGTCTGTAAACAACTCTCCTGTGGCCTGTTCCTTCACAGTTGGAGTTTACCCTCTGGACATTTACACACTCTTCTCCTTTAGCTTTCAGGGGCCAGGTAATCTCCCAGATATAATGAGGGTCTGGCACATGCACAGGGTGCCTCTAATGGCATCCCCGCAATATGAGGCACTGAGAAGTCCACCCCTTCTTTAAGGGCCATCCCTTTCATGAATCATAAAGCATTCAGCGATTATACTCAGTTATCAAGGGTTACAAAACAGTTCTCATGTGCTATCTCATTTGATCCTCATAATGACCCAGCCAGGTAGGCATTGCTACAGATTTTATTATCCCTGTTTTATAGAGGAGAAAACTGAGCAGTTAAGGGGCTTGCCCATCATTACACAGATTAGGTGAGGTAGAGATAGCAGGTGAACCCAGATCACCTTGAAACCAAGTGTTCTAGCCACTGTCACCCACACCTTCCCTGATTCTTCCAGGTTGGTAGTGGGTTCTAGCTTACCTGTGCCCACAGCACTTTGTCTTAGGCATTCATCATGTCTAAGGTGTATTAGATTTATTTGTGGACCCTTCCCAGATGATTACAAACTCTGTGAGGGCAGGGACTATATCTCATTTGTCCACCCCAGCTTTCCTTGTCTACCACAGTGGTGGTAGGTCCTTTTACATGGTAGATCCTTAATAAATATTTAAAGGAATGGATAAATTTTGGGTGAAGAATGTAAGAACAGGTCCAGAGTTTATACCTGGTCTGAGTCCTTTGTCTTTCTGGAAACAAGCCCAGAGCTCACATAGCCCATTATATAGAGGTAGGCCCAGTCATGCATCTTTTCACTCCTTGGCCACCTTCCTGCCGTCTTCACTTCCACCTATGGATACCCTCCAGTTCTATCCCCCCTTCCTATTGTGGAACCATTATCAAATCCATTTTTCCATCACTACTGGGTAGGGTCTGTCAAACTCCCCTATGGCTCTATTCACCATGCCTGTAACTTTCTAAATCAAAACATTAGATTGTGAGCTTCCTGAGGGCAGGAACTGCCTTTTGCCTTTCTTTGTCTCTCCTGTGCTGAGCACAGTGCCTAGCACACAGCAGACACTTAATAAATGTTCACTGACTGGTCCTTATATGTTGTCCTCCTCTATTAGAATGTAAGCTTCTTGAGGGCAAGGACTGTCTCTGCTTTTTTTATTTATATCACCAGAACTTAGCACACTGCTTGACACAGAATAAGACCTTAATAAATGCATGTTCATTCATTTTTCATTCAATTTCTAAAGTTGCCAAGTCATTTTTTCCTGGGTATTTAAAAATAATTTGAATTAAACAGCTCATATAATTAAAAAAAACCAATTCTATATTGGTTTTCCTTTACACCTGTGGTCCCTAGTATTGCTACTACTTTCCTTGGCAATTCCTACTACATTTGACCTTTCAAGGCTCCAGCTCCTTCCAAAGCAATTTTACCTTCACCCTTCAAAGACCCAGCTCAACCCTAATAGTAGTGATTACCTTATAGCTAATGTTCATCCGTGAGCTACAAATTAGCTGTTTATTATGCCTGTTTTGATGCTTCTTCTGTTCTGAACCTAATGGCTTTCCTATTAACTTGTTCTCACTAGGGAACCATATTGATTTTTTTTAAATTAGCCTTAGAGACAAAAGAGTAAACACACAAACAATTTATCATTTTGCTAGGCCCAACAATCATCATTTGATATTCGAACAGCCCATGATGCAGACAGCAGCCCTCTGAAATAAACAAAATTCAGAACAGCTGTATCAGCCCAGGCACAACTTCCTAATCTGCTGATTGCCGGTGACTGTGAGCTGATGATGAGTTTTTGCTAGGATAGTTAGAAAGAACATTGGGATCTGGAATCTTCCGTTTCTAGAGCAAACCTGTCAAGAGTGGGACTAAATCGAATACCCAATGTAGACCAGGTCTCTACAATTCTGGGGAACTGAATGCAAGGCAGTGAGCTTCGGATGGTTTAATTCTCCTTCAATTTTAAGAGAGGAGTAAGATTCCTCCCTGGCAGCACCTGGCCATGGTCTGGGTGGGCTCTGGGTCCAGCTTGTGAGCCTTAGTGGTGCAATTGAGTCAGCAGAGATCCCAGAGCTCCTGGTAAGTGAGAATAGTGTGGGGGAGATGAAATTAAAGGAACTGCGATAAGACCTCCGAATTCTGGGGAGACAAGTAAAAATGCTCCCTGCATCTTATTTCTTGATCTAGTACTGAACTCTTGACTTCCCTCTATCCCTGCTATTGCTGTCCCACATGACCTAGCCCACAGATTTCAGTTCTCTGAAGAAATGCCGTTGCTGACTCAACCTGACCTCAAATCTACTTCTGTCTCAGTCCCTAGAAAGGGACTGTCTTTTTCCTGCCCCAGTGTTTTTCTAATCACCAGCACAGGGTTGCCCTCAGAGCAGAGACATCACATTTATGAGGGAGGGAATATTGCAAAAAACACACCACCTTGGGTTTGAAAATTTTGTCCCATGACAAAATATCATGGGAAGGTTTGAGTCTTCGCTGGGATCAGCACTGGGCTAGATTGAGATATCTCTTCATGAGCCCATTTGCGGTTTTCTTGGCAAAGATATTGGAGTGGTTTGCCATTTCCTTCTCCAGCTCATCTTACAAATGAGGAAACTGAGGCAAATAGCATTAAGTGACTTATCCAACATCTCACAACTAGTAAGTTATCTGAGGCCAGATTTGAACTCAGGAAGAGGAGTCTTCCTAACTCCACTGTCAAGATATAAAAACAAAGAAGAAACCATCCCCGTGCCTCAGCAGCTTATGGTTTACATTCTATCTGCCCTATAATATCATGACCTACATGCCATAGAGAGGAATTTTCTAACATTAAAAATATGTGCTTATGAAATAAAATACAATTTATAAAATAAAAATGATTTATGAAATTAAAAGTGAAAATAAAATTTATTAAATGAAAAAAACAGACTCCTAGACTGGATAAGTGATATAGACAAGGGTAAATTGAATAGACCATGAATATTCAGATCTAGGTCTTTTCTTCACTCACACACACACACACACACACACACCATAACATAACAAAAAGTACCTCCTTTTCCTCCTCATTTTTCCTGGATCTATCTCCTCCCACCTTTTATCTTTCTCCCTCCTCTAAGCTTCAGGTCAGTCCATGGAGCTGCTGGGAACACTGAACCCCCAGCTATGGCTGGGGGAAGAGCAACTGTCCTAGGTAGACATTTCAGATAGCTTACTCATCTGCAGTATAATTTGGTTTGAGATACATTTTGTGGTGTGGTGACCATGGTTTAAAGATAAAACCGTGGTATCACAAGTTAATTCTCAGCAAGGTTTAAATGAGAACATGTTTACATGACATCCCTAAGGACAGAGAGTAAAGACAAGATGCGTGATTTCATCGGTATAGGGAATTGCTTCTACCAATGCCGGTTGGGCCTTTCCCTGCAATTTATAGCCTAAGACAGTTGCCCTGAGCACTGAGAGGTTACTCAACTTGCCTAGGACCACATTGTACCATGTGTCAGAGGCAGCACCTGAACTTGGGTCTTCCTAGTTCTGAGGCTAGCTGTCTATCTGTTACATCATACTGCCTCTCATGACCAAAAATATCCTCTGAAATAAAAGAGAATTATCCTCTAGGTTATCAGAAAAAGTAATTTGGGGTTCAAGGTGCCCCACCAAGGTACTCTGGGATCACACAGAACCTAGTTCAATCCAGGGGGCCTGACCCCAAAGGCCCAGTTTCTCTCTTTATATCATTGCCTTGTACTGAAATTAATACAGGATAATCTGGAAAAGAAAGCTCAGGTATGATTCATGCCTGTATTACCCACCAAAACTAGCACAAGCAGCAGAGAATTAATCCATACTTTGTTGCATCTCAGCTTCAGAGGCTGCACTGGGTGCAAATCATCTGCAAATAGAAAATCATGCACCAACACTCCCTCCACTTTGGTCTTGGCTTGTAGCCTGTTCAAGTTGAAGAATTTACCATCAGTGTGGTAGCTGACCTTGATACCGTGTTTATCCTCACTGAAAGCATTTGACAACGTGGCTGAAAGTATCATGCTAAAAAGCATGGGAGCAGGCACACAGCCCTGTTTCACTCCCTTGGTGATTGGGAAAGCCCAGGAGCATTGTCCATCATGTAGAACCCAGGCAAGCACGTGGTCATGAAACTGACGTACAATGCTGATGAATTTCTCCAGGCAACCAAACTTTGACATAATTTTCCATAAGCCCTCATGACTGACAGTATCAAAGGCTTTGGTCAGATCTGCAAACGTATACAGACCTCTGTTCTGCTCCATGCATTTCTCTAGGAGTAGCAGCAAACATCATATCGACTGTTCCTCAGCCCTTTCTGAAGGCACACTGACTCTCAGGTAAATAACCATCTTCCAAGTGAAGGATCAGCCTATTAAGGAGGACCCTGACAAGAATCTTGCCAGCAATGACTAAGGGAGAGACGCCGCACCCCCACAATTGTCACAGAACAATCTATTTCCTTTAAAGAGATGAACAATGGAGGCATCCTTGAACTCATGGAGGGTCTCTCTCTTAGTCATTACCCACCAAATAGAGAGTGAATCTCCAAGTGAAGCAAGTCCACTCAATGTACAATATAGGTATTGAGTGTTAGCCTTTATTTCACTTAACATGGATAATACAGAAGTTACAGTGGATCCTAAGAGCCCATGAACAAATGCAAAGACAGATTCTCCCAGCAGGCAAAGACCCTTTGGGGAAATGCGTGGAATTAGCAGGACTGACAAGGTTCAGATCTCCTGCCCCACCCCAATGTGGATTTAGTCATTGGGCTGCACAGTGACTTCTGTTGGCAGTCCCCCTTCTGTAAATAGCGCCCCACTGGAGAAATACCCTTCTAGGAGGCTGGTACCTCAACCCCCAAACTCAGGAATTCTAGATCTCTTGGGGACTCTCTCATTTGGAGATAAACCTCAAGGCTGGGAAAGGCTGCTCTGGTGTCTGATACATGCTCAGAAAAAAAGAAATAGGAAAGCAGAAGGCATCAAGGAAGGTGAGGCCCAGGAACCTCAGGCCCCTAGAGTAAGCATAAGCTGCTCACCAGGTGCTTTTTCTACAGGTCACTATTTTATGTTCTGGAGTGAGGTGAGGCTCCTTGGCCTCTGAGACTGTTTGTGCCTTTCTATGAGTCCTGAGCACTTAACGTAGTGCTTGACACTTAAGTGGGGGCAGCTAGGTGGTAGAGTGGATAGGGGACTAGGCTTGGAATCAGGAAGACTCATTTTCCTGAGTTCAAATCTGGCCTCAAACACTTACCAGTTGTGTGACCCGGGGCAAATCACCTAACCTTGTTTGCCTCAGTTTCTTATCTGTAAAATGAGCTGGAGAAGGAAATGGCAAACCACTCCAGAATCTTTGCCAAGAAAACTCCAAGTGGTGTCATGAAGAGTCAGACAGGACTGAAAAATGACTAAACATTAAATGACACATAAATAAGCATGTATTAATCATGCTTGTGGACTAACTGGGGAGGAGAGAAATCTCCTCCTCCCTCTTTTTAACATTCTCATCTGGAAGCCTAAAGGAGAGAAAGCACTTGAAGAAAGGGCCTGAGCTCCTGTCCCAACTTGCCTTTTTAATTTAAATTTGATGTTTTTATTCTGGACTTAAGCAATACCAAATAAAAAGAGCATCTCCATGTAGATGCAGAACGCGACACGTATTTTTAGACAAGATCAATGAGGGAATATGTTTTGTTTGACTATGCATATTTGTTACGACGGTTTTGCTTAAGCTGTCTTCAGCTTGCTTTTAAAGAATATACCATTTTGGGGAGTGGAGCCAGAAATGGAAATTCTTTCTTATAAAAGTCAGGTTCCCCAGAATCTCAGTTGCCTGTCATCTTGGATTCACCCATCACTGGGAGCCAATTACAGGGATACTCTACATCCTCTCAGCAAGGCAATAGAGCTTCATGGGATGTGCCCTTCAGATAAAGATCTTCATATCCAATCTACTTGACCTTGGGTAACTCAGATTGATTCAAGTCTTCCTGCCCGACTCTCTTATAAGAGCATCATTTTCCTGATGTTGATAGTGGATAGAGGAGCCATAGTTGGAAGCTGACCCCCGGTGTTTGTGACCGGGTACATAATAACAGTGGAGTCTGAATGAGTGGAGGACAGAGAGATGGCTATTAGTATCATGGATATGGAGCTTAAGGAGAACTTGGAGATCTTTTAGTCCAGGGGTTTGCATGGTTTTTGATTCCCATGCCCTTTTGGCTTTCAATGAACCCTGCCTCACCTGTTCGGTATAAAAGGAAATAAATTCTAGAGTTTATTATGCATATACACATAAGAAATAAAATAGTTTTTTGTGAAGTTAAAAAATAAGAATGGGATATACTTCTCCATGGACATACCATAAATTTGGTGACTTCATTGATTGAACAGTAAGTCAAAATTTTCTACATACTCTCTTTGATATGTATCTTATCCCCTACCCACACATATATATGTGTGTGCATGCATGTATATATACATATACACATACATATGTATGCACACATGTATGTATATATACATGTATGTATGTGTACACACACCAGTTTCATAGGATCATAGATCTAGACAGGACCTCAAAAGGCAGCTAGTCCAACCCTCTTTTTTTACAGATGTGGAAAATGAGGCTGAAAAAAATTCAGTGACTTGCCTAAGGTCACACAGAGTGTGAGCCTCAGAAGTAAAATTTGAATGGAGGTGCTCTGTCTTCCAGTGCTCTGCCCACCACACCACCCTGTTCCTGTAGAAGTAGCGGGATTCTGCGGAAGCTCCAGGAGCACCCTAGCTGTCAAAGCAATGTGTGTGGAAGTAAGATGTGAGTTATCAAGTGTGATAGTGGGGTTTGTTCTAGCTGTGACTCCCAGGTCTTTGCACATAGAACTCTGGGATAATCAGGGTGTCAGAAGAATGGATGCAAGTGCCAACTGGATTCTGGTGCACTCCCCTGGCACTTAGAACCCTGAAATGGAATGCCCTCCGGGTCCCATGCAGAGATCTCAGCATTCTGTGGCCTGTTGATGGTAAGCTGGCAAGAGATAAGTATCTGACTGGCACAGTTCTGAACCCTCAGGAGTCCCCACACAGGAAATGTGCCCTGGGGCGGAGGGAACATCAGGCAGACCCACAGCTCAGTTGAGTGATTCAGCAGGAGAATGTGTGAGAGGAGGTCTGTGTCACTAGCTCAGAAGCCCAAAGGCACCTCCCAATGAACAGAGCGTAACAAATTGCTGCAGGCTCTTGGCCACCATTCCAAACTCCTTTTCTTGACCCGCCTTGTTTCCTGTCTTGCTTATTTACTGCTCTGGCCCTTGACTCTGATTTTTGTTTCTGCATCCGGATTCTGCTGTTGCCCAGCTCTCTGATCCCAGTTGCTATGTAACATAGACACGACCTTTTACCCCTAGCCCCCCTGCAACTCTTTATTGAGGTATTGGGGGGTTATCCATTGCCAATCTCTCTGTTCTGAACCACAGATCCCACTTATTCCACAACCTGCTAGAAGTTGATTGGCTTGTGATTCCACCTGTTGAGCGGCCTCTGATGGTACCCTGAAGAAACTCAATCCATGCTACAAAACTTACAACAGGATCAGACTATATACTAAGACAGCTTAACCTCCAGGAGGTATCTAGGTAACCTAGTGCTAAAATTGAATTCAGGAAGACTTGAGTTGGAGTCATACCTTAGACACTTAATAGCTGTGTGACTCTGTGTGAGTTACTAAGCCATTCCTGTTAAAACGAATGAACAAACAAACAAAAATGCATTAGGAAGCATGGGAATAAATGGATCTTTCCTTAATATGATGAGTACTATCTATTTAAAACCAAGAATAATTATTATCTGTAATGGGGATAAATCAGAGGGCTTTCTAATAAAATCAGGAATTAAATAAATTACTTAGCTTCATTTTCCTCATCTATAAAGTGGGGAAAAGAGGAGTTAGGTAGCTCATTGGATAGAGTGCTGGATCTGGAGTCAGGAAGATCTGGGTTCAAATCTGGCCTCAGATACTTATTAACTGTGTGACCCTGGTCAAGTCACTTAATCTCTGTTTGCCTCACTCCACTGGAAAAGGAAATGGCAAACCACTCCAGTATCTTTGCCAAGAAAACCCCATGGTAGTATTGGCATGCCAATGAGGTCATGGAAAGTCAGACACAACTGAACAACAATAGCAAACATGGGGAAAACTTTACAATCCACCTCGAAAGATTGTTGTGAGGCTCAAATGAAATTACATCATCTAGCAGATATAAACTGTGCTTTGCAAAGCTTAAAGTACTATATAAATGGTAGCTATTATGATAGTCATTCAATGTACTGCTCAGACGGACTCTTTACAGAAATAATTCATATGCCTGGCTGTTTGGGTATCTAATGGACAGTCTCACACCCAAGTCATCCTATTCACCCTATGAAAAGTTTGTCTTAACCTCTCTTTCAAACATAGTAAGTGTTGAATTGAAATAAGCACCCAATGCCTTGGTATTATGGCTCTGTCTATATAGAAAAATCTATTCTCTTGTGATCACTAATTTTGCTTATCCTTTGGGTCATTCAAAATATAAATGGATTGACTTGTCTTCAGGTATATACCACTTTAAGCAAATGCAATTCATGAAAATCTATACTTATATAAAAGATACAATAAGAGAGAGGCTACGGTGTGTTGGAAAGAGACCTGGATTTGGATTGAGACGACCAGGTTTTGAATCTGGAGTTTGCCACTTACTAGCTGTGTGAACTTAATAGAAATTACTTCCCCTCTAGGGACCTGTGGTTCCTCACCCATAAAATGAGGAAGCTTGGCTAGATGGTTTCTAACATCCCTTCTGACTCTTAAGTCCTGCAATACTAGGGAAAAGATTATTTGCTTCTACAAAAATTCCAACTAATAGCCCCTAGTACATTTAAGCTATAATTTTTTTTGCATAATTATATTCACAAAAGCTTTTCAGGAATATCACTTTTATATGAAGTGAAGGTCCTATGCATTTATTATCTTTTTTCCCATGGATCAAGCATTGTCTATAAATTCTCTGGTATCCCCTTCATCTTGGGATAGCTATTTCAGATTGTAAGATGCCAGAGTAGGAAACAAGTTTATGTAGCTTTCCTGGTTCGGTATACTATAAGTGCTGATGAAGATGATAATGAACAATTTGGCTTCACACAGCCATCCATTATAATGTTATTAAGTACCTGCTATGTGCCAATTGGTTCGAGTATTCCCTGTGTCGGGGCAGGTAGGTGGATAGAGCACTGGGCTTGGAATCAGGAAGACTCGAGTTTAAATCTGGTCTCAATCACTTACTAGCTGTGTGACCCTGGGCAAGTCATTTAACTCTATTTGCCTCAGTTCCTCATCTGTAAAATGGACTGGAGAAGGAAATGGCAAACCATTCCAGTATCCTTGCTGAGGAAATCCCGAATGAGTCAAACACAGCTTAAATGACTCAAGAACAACAATTCCTTGGGTTACCTGTATTTGAATTTGCAGTTTTTGAAGTTATAATAATGTAAAATATGATCATTGGTTCCAACCCAGTGGAAATATGCAGGGTGAATTCTAATCATGCGGTCACTTCAGGGGATTTGTTATTTGTGATTTATCAGGACTTAGCTGTACTATGTGCCAGTCACTGTGCTAAGCAGCACATATGCAAAAAAAAAAGGCAAAAGGAGAATCATGGAATGTCAATGCATTACACATAGCAGGTCCTTAATAAATTGGTAAAAATTGTTTGCTGAATTGAGAGCTGTAAAGAACATTAGAGATCTAGCCAAGCCTACTCTTTTTACAAATAAGAAAACCAAGGTTAAAAGGGATAAAATAATTTGCCAAAGGTATACAGCTAATTAGTAGCAGATCCAAGTCTACAATTCAGGTTTCCCATCTCTCCGTCTAGGGCTCTTTCCGTTATGGCACATTGCCTCCTCCTAACACCTGCACTGCAGAAGGGATAAAAATTTTGAAAGTGAAGGGCAATTCTGTAGCATAGAGCTCTTTGAGGGAAGACGGGCCCCAAGTGAAGTGTTGGGGAGGCTTTGGAGAGCCAGTGTGTAACAGGAGGACTCTGGGTAACTGATGGACCCGTTAAAGGAATCACGGAAAGGAGCACAGAAATAGAAATACGAGGGAGATGCATTTCTTTGCAAATGCATTCAGGAATTGTAAACTTCCAAGGGCAGGACCAACATGTACAGTGGTTAGGCAAAAATTGAGGGGGGAAGGGAAGGGCAATTTCCCTCTGGGGAGAGGCAGTATCCAGATTGGGAGCCAAACAAAAATAATCCAAATGAGAACCAGGGTCCCTTCAGAGGCCTGAAATCCAGTGAATCGAAAACTAGTTATAGGAAGAAAAATCAGTCTGAGAGGTCAATGCTACCTCAGAAGGCAAGATATAGGGTGTGTTGGAGGAACTGCGTGTCTGACTCAACCCTTCTCCCCAAAGCTTCCATCTTTCATGATGATTATTTACATCCCCCCACCCCAGCCAGTCTGTCTGTTCAGTGTTCAGGCCAGCCTTAATCCTTCTAGAAACGGCACAGGGTTGGACGCCAGGGTTCTCTGGTAACAGCAATCATCCTCTGCTACTGAAAATGGTTTCCCCTTCAAGTCCTGCAAGTGGGAACCCAGTTTTCTGATGCCCACGTGAGTCTACTCAGCTAAAAGCAGCCACAGTTCAGTGCTCGAGCTCATCCAAGCTCCTCTGTACCAGTGCCGCAGATTGGAAATGTCTGAGTTTTGTGCAGAAACACAAGCAGTATATTTGTAAATGGAGTCACATAATTAGAACATGGACTTGCATAACAATTAGCATGTGCAATTAGGCACAGACTTCTCGTCCTTTAATTAGACAATCAAGACATCTAATTACAAAATTAAGATGTAATCATGTGGCCAAAACTTGGTATATTTCTTTCTACCCATCAGAAATTACATTTAAAAAAATTAATTCACCAGCAGATGAGTGGGAAAGTGAAGATAGAAACCAATTTTTTTTAAAGGATAATCTAGGCAACCTCTCTGGGCTTCATTTTCCTCACTAGCAAAATGAGGGGTTGGATCTCGAAGATACCTTTCAACTTAGGGTATTCTCCCTTGGTCTTGTTAACACTTGAGCATGGCAAGGGTGATTGAAAATAAAAAAAACAACACATTTTAAAACAATTACCTTTAAAACATGGTTAACCTTCAGTAGTTAGTAAATGATAGGGTAGAGAGTGTTCTGATTAAAAGGTCTAGTCTGCGAGCAGGATGAGGTACAAAAATAATATTGCAACCAGATTTGGGGGATAATCCATAACCTAGATTGAGATCACCAGGAGATCACAGGGATTTCTTTTCTTTCAAAGCATCCCAGACGCTTTATTCTCATGATGTACCAGGCTTTGCTCAGCTCTTGCGCCACCTCCAACACGGTCTACTGTTGATCCCCCAACCAGCCTCCAGCAACGACTTTGCCTGTGGTTGGTATTGACCACTCTATGCCCCTGTTGTTTTTCCCTAGTAGAGTGGAGGATCCTTGGAGGCAGGTGCAGTTTCAATTTTGTTTTTGTATCCTTGGCATGTAGCACAGTGCCTGGCACATGGTAGACATGTAAATGCCTGCTGAGTTTAATTCCAACACTCCTGTGAAAAAAGTTAAGATGCAAACATTGGGCTATTTCATTTTATGTAGTTCCCATCAGTCCTCCGCATGCTGCTGGCTATCCCATTTGATGCTACATTATTGAATTAGTTAAATTTTTCATTTACTAACAGGAGAACCAGGTGATTTGGAAACAAGCCACCAGAGAGGCTGTGTAGAGGCTGGCAGGCTAACGGTGGAGTCCCAGCTTCATAGCTATTCTCTCTCTCCTTGTCTTTGGTTTTCTGTTAGATCACTTGAACTAAACTGAGGATTTGTTTAAAAAACAAAAAACCTTACACTTTAGAAGCTAGCCTCTTCTTTGCTTGGGGACTGTGCAAGGGCCAAAATGGGGATCAACCAAAATGTCATTCTTTTTTTAAAAAACGTTTTTTATTAATTATTATTTTAGTTTACAGCACTCAGCTCCACAAGTTTTGGGGTTCCAAAATTTCCCCCTCCTTCTCCTCCACCTCCCCCCTAAAATGGCATGTAGTCTGATATAAGTTCTACGTATACCTTCACATTAAACGTCTTTTCCAACAATAAAATTGTAAAGAAGAATTATAACCAATGAAATGAACCATGAGAAAGATGTAACAAAACCAAAAATAAAATAATGAGAGCAATTAGTTTGCTTCAATCTGCATTCAGACTCCGTAATTCTTTCTCTAGATGTGGATAGCCTTTTCCATCATGAGTCTTTTGGAGCTGTCTTAGAACCTTGCATTGTTGAGAAGAGCCAAGTCTATCAGAGTTAGTCATCACAGGAGCAATGTTTCTGTGGTTGTATACAATGTTCTCCTGGTTCTGCTTCGCTCACTCATCATCAGACCATATAAGACTCTCCAGGTTCTTATGAAGTCCATCTGCTCCTCATTTCTCATAGCACAACAGTATTCCATTATAGTCATATACCACAATTTGTTTAGCCATTCCCCAGTTGATGGGCATCTCCTTGATTTCTAATTCTTTGCCACCACAAAAAGGGCTGCTATAAATATTTTTGTACATATGGGTCCTTTTCCCACTTGTGTGATCTCTTTGGGATACAGCCCTAGAAGTGGTATGGCTGGGTCAAAGGGTATGCACATTTTTATAGCCCTTTGGGCATAGTTCCAAATTGCTCTCCAAAATGGTTGGATCAGTTCGCAACTCCACCAACAATGCAACAGTGTTCCAATTTTCCCACATCTCCAGCATTTATAATTTTCCTGTTTTGACATGTCAGCCACTCTGAAAGAGAGATGTGGTACCTGAGAGTTGTTATGATTTGCATTTCTCTAATCAATAGTGATTTAGAGCATTTTTTCATATGACTATATCTAGCTTCAATTTCTTCCTCTGAAAAGTGCCTGTTCATATCCTTTGACCATTTATCAGCTTGGGTATGATTTGTGTTCCTATACATTTGACTCAGTTCCCTCTATGTTTTAGAGATAAGACCTTTGTCAGAGACTCTAGTTGTAAAACTTCTTTCCCAATTCTGCTTCCCTCCTAATCTTGGTTGCATTGGCTTTGTTTGTACAAAAACTTTTCAATTTGACATAATCAAAATTTCCATTTTGCATTTCTAATGCTCTCTATCTCTTGTTTAGTCATAAATTCTTCCCTTCTCCATAAGTCTGACAGGTAAACTATTCCCTTCTCTCCCAAATTGCTTATAGTATCAGCCTTTATATCTAAGTCATGAACCCACAAAATGCCATTCTTGACCAGAGAGGAAACCATGGCACAGTGGAAAGGGCCTTAAAAGGGTATGGCAGAAGATCTGGGTTTGATTCCTCACACAGTCACTTACAAGCGGCATAGATCTTAGTCCTGTCACTCAACTTTCCTGAACAATGGGATAAAGGATATCTCTGTTGTCCACTTCCCAAAGTGAGCTAGAGAATCAAGTGAGACAGTGGACATCAAAGTGCTCTAGAAACGATAAACTGTCATACAAACAGAATGCCTTACTAGACTCTCAGAGTTGAAAGGGACACCAAAGGTCATCTAGCTCAACCTGTACCTGGGCATCAATCTCCTCCCTCATCCCCCTCATTCCAAAGTCTTTATTTTCACTTCATGCAGTCTGATAACACGTTAGGTCTTTCAGCTGTCATGCAACACTGATAATTCTTGAAATCCAATGAACTACCTAAGTTGTTTTTCACCTGAGCTATTCATATACCTGTATAGTTTTTTTTTAGCTTCTGTGTTGGACTTTAGATATCATAAATATTATATTTTAGAGCATAATATATTATAAATTATATAATCCACATTATAAAAATCTATATCGCATATAATATAACATATGACATATTGCTATAATACATATTATTATACTACAGAATTAGAATGTTTTATGTTGTCTATATACTATAATATGTAACAAGGCAGCCAATGGCTCAGTGGATGAGCACTGGGCCTGGCATCAGGAAGATCTGAGTTCAAATCCAGCCTCGGATACTTCCTAGCAAATCACTTAGCCTCTGATTGTCTGACAAAAATAGATCCACTAGATCCACTGGAGAAGAAAATGGCAAACCACTGTAGTATCTTTGCCAAGAAAATCCCAAGTGGGATCACGAAGGGTTGGTTATGACTGAAACAACTGAACAACAAACAGTAAGTAACACTATCGTAGTTGTTACTGTAGTTCCGTTATTTCAGTCATAACCAACCTTCATGACCCCATTTGGGGTTTTCTTGGCAAAGATACTAGAGTGGTTTACCATTTCCTTCTCCAGCTCATTTGACAGATGAGGAAACTGAGGTAAATAGGGTTAAGTGTCTTGCCCACGGTCACACAGCTAGTGTCTGAAGTCAGATTTGAACTCATGAAGATGAGTAGTCTTGATTCCAAGCCTAGTGTTCTATCCACTGTGCCACTCACCTGGCCCCAACATATCACACACACACACACACACACACACACACAAAATTTTTCCTTGACTAAGCCCATAGTTCTAATCCGTTGAGATATTTTTGGATCTTGACTTTGAAATTCAATATCTAAATACTTCTTCCCCCTCCGTGTCCTCCACATATTTGAAAAGCATGCCATATATGCCTTCATCCAGCTCATTTGCAAAAATATCAAACAGATTAAGGCCAAGGGCAATGCTCTGTGGCATCCCACTAAAGACCTTCTTTAAAATTGACTTATTTCACAACTTAATCCATCCAAATTCCCATCATTGATAGTGCCCCTTTCTGTAAGTCCCAACCTATCCATATCTTGCTCTATACCTATGCGATTCTCATTCATGCCCTTCTATAAATCCAGGTGAAGTCAAGTCAACACAAGCATTTACCAAGTGCCTACTATGTGTCAGGAAATTGCCAAGTGCCAGGAATATAGAGGATTTTCCCAACATGCTGAAGGCCTTCCTTTGACCATTACAGGGCTTAGGCTTTTCCTTGATTATCCCTCATTCTCTTTGCATGAGCAGCCCACCTTCCTTTCCTGTCACACACTTCCTTGATTATTTCTTATTTAATTTCTTTTATGTCATTCTTTGGTTATAGCTTGTCCTTGGTAATATGCTGCAGTCACTTAAACCTGCCATCTTCCTTCCATTGAACTTTGAGTCATCTGCAATTTTGATGTTGTGGTGCTCCACATTCTGTGGCCCTGTAGTAAATCTGGGGAAGTTTTCATAATAGAAAGATGGGCTCTTGTGTCAGTGAGTTGCTTGTGACCATTAAAAATGTTGAGCAGTTTCTCAAACATAATGTAACCTAATCTCCTCTGGTTATTCAATTCCAGACCCACCTTATTATTAATCTGCCACACCTAGTCAAGATAGATGGACAAACTCAATGGGCTGTCCATTCAAATGCATGAAAGATCTAGGCAAGAAGCATCCTAGTGATAGAGAGAGAGAGAGAGAGAGAGAGAGAGAGAGAGAGAGAGAGAGAGAGAGAGAGAGAGAGAAGAAAGGAAGGAAGGAAAGAAAGAAAATCACATCAATGAATCCTCAAAAAAATAAACAGAAGAGAGCAGAAGGAAGTTCAGATGGAGATACAGAGAAGTGGAAGAGTGTTGGAACTACTATGGTAGATTTGAATTATATAAAAAATATAAATAATTGGCAGAAAAACACTGAACTTACATAAAAGTTCACTGTTTTATGTATAAACCTCTTAGAATTTTTCTTTGTTTATTGAAATGCTCATATTTATTTGCATTTACCAAGTTCGTGATAAAAAATAAATTAAAAAATCAAATCTCTTACATCTCTAAATTCAATTCAACAAATATTTATGATCCTGTGAATAATTTTCTTATTCCCTTAATAATTAGGCAGTGTCATAATATAATAGCCCCTTTGTCTTAGCTCCCAAGACTCTTCAGAAGTTTTGCTCTCCACAAAACCAACACTCTTCCCCTTTACGTTGAGATACAGTTGTCTAGATGCAAATATTGATTTCTTGCCTTTATTGTTTGTTTGATTTTCATTGTTCAGGTATTCCACTTCTGCATTTTCCAGCCTTGAGAAGGTGGGCATTAGACATCCCAAACCCCTCCCTTTTATTGGCAACATGACCTTCTTCCGACAGGTAAGGAAGATTGCCTTTCACAGTTTTGCTTGTTTAGTACTTGGCAGGGGGGAGGGCGCCATAATGGATTTGGCTCAGTGTGGGATTTATACATGCCACCCTTGTATCAGAGCCTCTAATGGAACCCTCTAGAGTTTTCACATGTGCTCCTTGAAGCAAGGGTGAAGAGACAATTGCCAAAAAATAAAAACAAATCAGAGAAAACAAAATGGTTCTTGCATACCAATGAATGAAGAGATGAATAATGCAAACATCTGGCAGTTCTATTCCCTATACTCAAATTAGAGAGAAATGTTTTGGGGGGAAAATTATTGCAGCACTTTGTCGATAACACTAAGTAAACTCTGGCTCCTCCTCTCGGCCACGTTGTCCATCCCTTCTCCTTCCCCTACCCTATGTATGCAGATCTTTCCCCAAATTCTTTCAGGGTGAGGTATTCTAGGTACCTATTTTTACTTGCATGTAGGTTTTCTCTGATATATGGCACACCTTCTGTGAGAGGCAGCATGTTATTGTTTAGAGAATATTGGCCTAGAGTCAGGCCTTAGAAAGAGCACTAGATTTAGAATCAGAAGCCTGGGATTTGTCACTTACTAGTCATCTTCAGCAGGTAACTGGTCAGATCCTTGTTTTCCTCATTTTTGAAATGAATAAAAATTTTGAAATGAATAAAATGAAATGAATAAAATGAAATGAATAAAAAATAATAAATGAATAATTTTCAAAAACCAGCCTTCAGATTGATAAGGCATTTTATTTACATTTTCTCACTTAATAATAGTTTGATTGGAATAACAATATCTACATAGTTATGTAGTATGTCATAAGTATGAGCTCTTTGGGTTTGGTGGTTAAGGGGTCCTTTGTGGTCTGATAAGACGGGAAAGAAGGAGAAAGAGAAAAGTGAAAAAGGAGGCGGAAAGGAAGCCAGAGCTACAATGCTATTGTTATTCCAATATGCCAGGATATGCCAGGCACTGTGCTAAGTGCTGGAGATGGAAAAACAGATAAACAAAATTATCATCGAATGAGGTAACAAATATGAAATCTTTGTCAACCTTGAGGTGTCTGATAAGGAGCAGCTACTATCTCCATTTCAGAAATGAGGGAACTGGATCTGACAGTCTGAGGTCACTAGCAGGCGTGAGAGCTGGGACCCAAATTCACATCTACAAGCACCAAGACCCGACCGAGTCCAGGGCTGTCGCCACTTACTTATCTCACAAGGGATTTCCTAAACCCTTGACCAAGGCTGTCAAATGACAAAAAAGTCCTGATCCACATAGTATTGGACTTCAATTCCTCCTCAATTAACTTGTCTTATACTTATTTATGGGGCAGCTAGGTGGCACAATGGATAGAGTGCTGGCCCTGAAGTCAAGAAGACCTGGGTTGGCCTCAGACGTTGACTAGGTGTGTGACTCTGGGCAAGTCACTTAAACCCTTTTTGCCTCAGTTTCCACATCTGTAAAATGAGCTGGAGAAGGAAATGGCGTGTCTTCCAAAACCAAGACCCGACTGAGTCCAGGGCTGCTTCCGCTTATCTCATAAGGGTTTTCCTAAACCTTAAACAAAACCCCCAATGGGTTCATGAAGAGTCTGACACGACCAACTGAATGAACAACAAATACTTATTTACCTATTTGTTTTATCTTTCTCCTGTCCTTCTTACAACTACTATTCTTAGCCCCCTCCTCCCTCAAAGTAGAATGTGAGCTCCTAGAGGACAGGGATTATGTCATTATAATCCCAGAGTTAGCAAATTACTTGTATATTAAACTGAACTAATTTTAATTATTCTGATTGTTTTCTTGCGTTATTTTTACTCATGTAAGGTACCCACACCCCTTTTTTTTCTTCAAAAAGTCTTTTGGGACACACTGTTTAAACAGTTTGTTTTCTGAAAGAGGAGGTTCTATATCCAGTCCTCTGGACAGTCTGCGTGTCTCCACAACACTTTATATGGAAAGTTTCTTCACAAGCCGAGTTTATTCTCTTTTTCTGACACAGACTACCAGGACATCTAGTTAGAGAATTATCCCCTTCCAGCAGCTGACTATTCACATAGGGAAGGGGCAGTACCTTAAACTAAGCAAAGTAACACTATAAATAAGATTTTGGGAAAGTTAGATAAATGATTATACTGTTTTGGGGTTTTTTTTGAGGCAATTGGGGTTAAGTGATTTGCCCAAGGTCACACAGCTAGTGAGCATCAAGTATCTGAGATTTGAACTCAGGTCCTCCTGACACCAGGGCTGGTGCTCTATTTACTGTACTACCTAGCTGCCCTGATTATACTGTTTTTAAGCAAGTATTTTAGCAGACCACAGAACATGCTCATTACAGGTAATAGAATGTAAGCTCCTTGAGGGAAGGGACTAGCATACAGTAGATGCTTAATAAATGCTTGTTGCTTGATTCAAATACTTATCTTATTCAGGAAAGTCAATGCAACAGGAGCCCTACTTGGCAACACTATTAAGTTCTTCTTACTCATTTGAAAACAGTAGAATTTCACTTCTTCAAAAGTATAATAAACTTTTCATTATTTCAGGCTGGCTTCCTTCTTCACCCCTCTCCCTTCCCCCCTCCCCAGGGCTGCCCCCCCCAATAACTTTGAATTATTGCTATTTTACTCTCTTTTGTTATTATAATCATAATGACATATTTGGGGGGCTTTGTGCTTTTTGTAGGGTTTTTGGGAAAGTCATATGGAGCTGATAAAGACATATGGACCACTGTGTGGGTAAGAACAGAAACATCATCCTTTTAGTGTTTCATCTTGCATAGTTAATAGCCTAGAAATAGGGAAGGAATTCCAGGAAATCAGTACTTTGGATTTTTAAATACCTACAGAATATTCACAAAGTGTTTGAGCTGTAAAAGTCACTCAGAGAGGAAATGGACCATCAAAATCACCATCATAGCCCCCTCCCTTCTTTAGCTAGAGGCCAGCTCTTAATCTTGAGAAACATGGAGAGGGTCAGACCCATATTTTATCTTCTATATCTAAAAGTGTAACAAAGAACAGATGCTATTACTAACTCCATTTTATGATGGGAAAATTGAGGCTGAAGGGATCAAAGTGTCTCATAGCTAACTATGGGAACCAAGGACAGGTATATCAAAATACCGCTAATGAGAGCACTAGCCCTGGAGTCAGGAGGACCCGAGTTCAAATCCAGCCTCAGATACTTGACTTACTAGCTGTGCGACCTTGGGCAAGTCACTTAACCCCAACTGTCCTGATTTTCCCCCTCAAAAAACAAAAACTCCCACAATACCACTAATGGTAGAGTCAACTGACAAAGAAAATTAAATGTATTAGAAATGGCTTCAGGAAACACATCCTAAACAATGGAAGATGGGTCAAGGTGAGAAGAGAATGAACTTTCAGGAGGTCAGAGTCTGAAGATCTGGAGGGCATCTATGAGAGGAAGCAGGCCAGAAACCCAAAGGGAGATGCATGGGAGGCCAGTTACAGAAGTTGGGGTTAGCGAGCGGGGCACACAGGAAGCACATTCCAAGTTCATAGATAGTAGATATAGGAAGATGTAGCCTGTGAACACGAATATGTCAATATATCCATTCATTGATCTGGAACGTGAATAAATGCCTGAGGCATTTAACAAATATTCTCTTGAATTGAATCAAACTGTCTATCCTGGCTTCCCCAAAGAGAGGATGCATAATTCCTTGTTTAAAAACACTGAGGAGGCCTTATGGAATTCCAGGTGTGGAAGTGTTTGGAAATCTGACAGGCAAAAAAATATTTGGCATCCTGGTAGTTTTTTCTTGCTCTAAGCTTATAAATGCATTTTCCGGTTTTCTTTTTCGTGTCTTCTTTTCTTGCTTTCTCCTCTTCTTTCCTATCCAGGCAGATCCCATGTGACCTCCTGGTCACCAGATTAGGAGACCACTTCTCAGTCTTCATTCTCCTTGACCCATCCCATATGCACCAGCTGACAAGTGACCATTCTAATTCTTCCCAAAACATCCCATTCTTACCTATTTATCAAAGTAGATGCAACAGGGCTTCTTCCTGGAAACACATTTTACTTATCTAGTTGTGCATAGCTAGTTGGCATCCATGACAGCACACTTTCCAGTTTCATATTGTTCCTTCTTCTCTAACATTTCCTCTACCCTCTTCATTCTCCCATCCACACTCTAAACATTGGAATTCCCTAAAATTATAAGCCCTTGGCCCCCTTCTACTTTGATAGCTTCAACTGGTGGTTAATCCCAAATCAATATTTCTAGCCTAGGCCCTTGTTTGAGACTGTACTCTCATTGCCTGCTGCATAACTATTTCTGCCTGGATGGCCCATTGGTACTTCAAACTCAACATGGAGAAAAGCAAACTTATCACCTCCCCAAAACCAGTTCATCTTCTTGATTTTCCTGTTATTGTTAATGACACCATCATTCTTTTGGTCACTCATGGTCAAACCTAGTGTTGGATTCTGAGATGACTTCTTGTGTGATCACCTTCCCCCTTTCTATTGTACCCGATATTCAATTATCACCAAATCCTTAATAACTCTTGCATCCATACCTATCTACTGTCCACAGAGCCACCACCCAAGGTCAAACCTTTATTATGTTGTATCTGGACTACTGCAGTAACTATCTAACTAGTATCTTTGCCTCAATCTAGGCTCCTACGATGACAGGTGACTTCATTGACTTGGACCCAAGCTCAGGAAGGGTCTCTTGTTCTGTTTTCTGATCCAGGCTGATTTGAATTTTGTCTTTGGTTGCCCTTTATGACTTAATGATATTTGGACTTCACTGCTGTTTCATCTATTCTCCTGCCACCTCCACATCAGAGTCCCTGTCTTGAAGACAAAGGGAATTCCGATAAGCAATACCCATTCCCGGCCATTAAAAAAAAACGATGGCCCCTTACCGCCTAAAGGATAAAGTCTGAACTTCTTAGTCCGGTACTCAAGGCCCATCACAACCTGACTTGACCATTTCTAGCCTAGACACTACTCCCCATTCAAACCCTATAATCCAGCCAACATAGACTACTTACTATTCCTTGTTCATGCCTTGTCCTGTTCTAAATCCATGACTTCTCTCAGGCCATGTCCCTTTTCTAGCATGAACTTTGCCTCCCTCTGACCCTTATTTTAAAAGATTCTCATCTTTCAAGGCTCAGCTCAAATACCACCTCTTCCATGGAGCCCTCCCTAATTATCCCCGCCCCATCCAAAAGTGGTCTTGCCTATCTCTGAATATTTTATATTGCTTATATGGCCTTTTCATATTTGGTATTAGAGTTATTTGCCAGTTAGTAAACATTTATTAAGTACCTATCATGTGTCAGATCCTGTGCTAAGCACTAGGGTACATGACTTTACCTCCTTCCTAGACTGAAAACTCTATGAGGACAGGGATAATGGCCTTATATATTTTTCGTATAGGATCATAGGAAATATAGAGCTGGAAAGGACCTTAGAGGCAAGTGTCAGAAGTAAGCTTTGAACCCAGGTCTTCCTGATTTCAGCACTCTAACTATTCCAATATGCTTCCTCTTTCCCACATGACATTCACACATAAGGTGCTTGAAAATTCTTATTTAATCTAAATTTAAATCACCTTCATGTCATACAGACCACCCAAGAGGGATAAGATCAGCAAAAACTTTCTGCCTCATTGTGTCACACACAGTAGTTTCGGCATGTATCAACGTCACAGAGATCCAGCGGGCCATCTGTGTGCTGGAAATCATTGTTTTAAAAAGGGGTTGGCATAGAACCATTTGTCTTGTTCATGGTGGGATAAGACTGACTGTAAAAAACATTTGGTTACAAAGATAGGTTAAAATGCAAATCCACTTCAACCCAAATGGCTTAATTGGCAGCTGTGAATAGACAGTTTTAATTTTGCTTTGTTTTTTTCGCTTTCTTTCCTTTTTCTTGATATCCTTCCAGTCCTTTTCTTTATCATTGGGTTTCTGTTTCCCCAGAAAAAACAATGCTTTCCATCCTTGCCCTGAGAGAGGTCATTCAAGAAAATAGTTTTACTTTGGAGACCCCTCCATGTCCAAGCTGGGGCAGCTGGGTGGCTTAGTGGATAGAGCGCCAGGCCTGAAGTCAGGAAGACTCATTTTCCTGAGTTCAAGTCTGGCATCAGATACTTACAAGCTATGTGACCCTGGGCAAGTCACTTAACCTTGTTTGCCTCAGTTTCCTCATCTTTAAAATGAGCTAGAGAGGGAAACGGCAAACCATTCCTGTATCTTTACCAAGAAAACCCCAAATAGGGTCATGAGGAGTCAGACATGACTGAAAAACGTCTGAACAACCATGCCCAACTTGTACTGCTATTTTCCCTGAAGCACAGTATTAACTGTGAATTTGACTGTGTCTTCCTGGGAAAGAGAAAAGTTCTCCCAGAGCCTGGCTTCTGGGAATCACTTCCCTCAAGTGGCTTATGCATGGATTCTCAGAACAGTGCGGAGCCCTTTCGATTTCTTATTTTTTTAATGTCACTTGAATAATCCGAATGGCACCTCAGTAACTGATGTTGTGTGTGAAAGTGTTGGTTTCCTTGACAACAAGATGTCAAGTCAACTTTTCGGTTTTAATTAAGTCAATATGTTTTATCCCTTTCATCGAGAGAAACAAAAAACAAAAACAACCCAAACTCAATTCACTTTAAACCAACCAGAGCATCATTTCAGGTTCCGCACATCCAAATAACAGTGTCACCCTCTACCCACCCACCTACTCACATGCCCAGCCCCTCTTCCTCTTCTTCCAAAAGCCAGGCATATAATTTACAGAATCATCTGATGACCAGTTCAGACCTAGAAGGGACCACAGAGGCCATTTATTCCAACTCCCCCCTTTTTTCCAGATGTGGAAACTGAGGCTCTGGAAGGCTAAGTAACTTGTTTACGATCCCACAAGTAAAGAATGAAGTCAGGATTTGAACCCAAGTCCTCTGTTTCCAGAATCAGTGCTTCTTCTCCCTACAAAGAGAAGTCCCAAGGCCAACAAAGATTTGGAAATATTGATTCTTTTTCTTTGTCCTGTGGTCCAAACTACTGTTAGATTTGGTAGCTCTGCCCTATTTTATGAAAGTCAAAGGGATTATACCAGTGTTCAATTCAGGGAAGGGACTTTATTAGAAATAAGACACGCTTTTTTTTCTAGCAAAAAAAATTTCCCCATCTTTGCTTCTCACTCCTTCTTAGTCCACATTTTAAACAGACTTCCTTCTATTCTACAATAAAAATCTATTCTGTCTCTTAGGCCACATATATTCTAGAGTCTTTTAGATTGTGGACCATATAAGCCTTTTTTTTGTTCAGTCATGTCCACTCTTTGTGATCCCGTCTAGGGTTTTCTTGGCAAAGGTACTAGAGTGTTTTTGCCTGCTCATTTTACGAAGGAGAAAACTGAGGCAAACCGTGCTAAGTGACTTGCCCAGGGTCACACAGCTAGTAAGTATCTGAGGCTGGATTTGAACTCAGGTCTTCCTGATTCTAAGTCCAGAGCTCTACCCACTACACCACCTAGCTGCCCCTAATTTTGGTTATCTTAGCTGAAATAAATGGATTGTTGGGAGCCTGACTGTTACTACGATGACAGCTGCCTAATTAGCGCTCTGTAAGCCTGGCCTACGTCTGATGACGTGGTGCCCCATTAAATATGGTGTTACATCTTAATGTTAGAGCAGGGATGGACTTAAAGGTGAATCATATAACCCCTCTCCTTCATTTGCACACCAGGGAATGTGAGCCCGTGGTGGTCACCCAGTGAGTTGAGGGGCATAGACAGGACTTAAATCAGGTCTCCTGACATTCAATCATAGCATAGTACGCTACGGTAATGGTGATGATAGCTAACATTTATATAACACCTACTCTGTGCCAGGCACTGTGCGAAAGCTCTCTATTATTATTATTTCATCTGATAGTCACACAGCTAATAAATGACTAAGGCTAGATTTGAATTTGGGTCTTCCCGACTCCAAGCTCAGTCCTCTATCCATCATGCCACCTAGCACTGAGGCACAAAATATCCCAGAGATCACATTCTCACCTCTACGTACCTCGCATAGACTCAAATTTAAAGTGGTTGCTATAAAACATCCCTCTCCCCAAATCAAGACTGGGGGCTCTTTCTGGCCCTGGGAGTCCTTTTCCCTCTTCACAGAGTCCCCACTAGGTTCACTTCTGGGTGAGGCACAGCTGACCGACAACACCCCCTGTTGCTTGCATCACACAGTGTTTTGGCTGCTGGGCTGGGTCAAGCCTGTCTCCCCGGGCCTTGCCTTGCTACTCCCCGGACTTGACTAATGCTACTACTAGCAGAACCTGTACCAGCAGCAGTTGCCAGACCTCTCATAGTTCTTTGGCCTTTGTGGAAATCACAAGTTCATAGTTTGGTCTAGTCCTTCTTTTATATTCGTGCATCTCAGATCAAGAAAGAAGAAAAACAATGGAAGTAGAAGAAAGAGGTGTCATGCATTCATGGAAACATGGCACCCAAGTGGGGGGGTTTGCCCCCTGTGTGGGCATAGCAGTTTTTGCCATGCTTTGTACCCCCACTTATTTCCAGCTCTGTGACCACTCTAAAGGCTTTTTGTCACCAAACAAGCTGCTAAGACATATGATAGGAGGTGTCATTACACGCACATAGGGAGCCCTCCATCGGGCATTTCCAGGAGCAGGCTCACCAAGCCTCCATGTGGACTGGCAGGCAGAGCTTGTGGTGAAGGCTCTAAGGACATGGCCCTCCCTCCTTGGCCCATCCCTCCATTAAAGGAATTTAAAGTAATTTCAAGAAGGAAAAAGTTCTCCCAATTGATCGAACAAAGAAAGATCTCATGTAGGAAATGGCACCTGAGCTGGGCTTTGAAGGCAGCTCAGGATGTTACAAGTTGGAGGGAAAGGAGGGATTCTCTCCAAACTCCCTGGTTCTATTATGCTGAATTCATTGGAATTTAATACCCATTGCTATCCTAGCAGCCCCTGATATGCTTCATGGCCCATGAAAAGAATAATTTCCTGTTTCCCAAGGGAAATGGTAAAGACATTGCTGAAGGGGTGACCTTTTGGTAAAGTTTTACTTAGGCATCTCAAATTAAAATTTATATCCCTGGCTGCCATGCTGTCAACAGAGGTTGATTACACCCAACATCAAAACCACCAATAATAACCAACCCTTTGCTACATTCCTAATATGAAGTATTTTGTTAAGTTTAGTTCAGAGACTAAATACAATGTTCACCTTCTACAAAATCTAATTTAAGGCAACATAAGTGTGTTTTTCAGTCCATGTCTGAGTTCTAGACTCCCCTGGCACTCACTAGGACATTTCCCACTTCAATAATCAAGCCACAAATAGACATTTTAAAAGCCATTCATGCCAAGTCCCACATAAGTGGATTTGATGGAAGGCTCTTTAATCCTGGCTGCCCATGGCCCAAGGACCATTGCTGCTGTTTCAAGAGGAGGCAGAATTGGTTCAGCTCCATTGAAATAACGTCCTGTATCATTCCCTATGACCTGCCCAAAATGCACATGAATACCCTGACCTTAGTTTTAAACTCTGAACCTGACTCTGACTCTTCCTGATTCTGACTTTGGCCCTCACTTCCCACACCCCAGTGCCATTTCCTGGCCTGTTCTGAGACTTCCTGACCAATAGTCATCAGTGTTTCACAGATAACACAGCCTGTTTCCTCTTTATTTGTCAAATTCCTTCCCAGCACTGTCTCCTACAGTTTGTTGTCCTTGTCCCTGTGACATCATGGTGCCTGTGGTGGACTAGGCCTCTCTCAAGGGCAGGGGAGTGAACTCAGCTGATATAATCAATCAGATATGCAGCTGTGGCTGAATCTGGAACATAGTTTCATCATCACTCACTCCCCATTTTTGGTGTGATATATGTCTGTGTTCTAAAATAACACAGTAAGGCAAGTATGGACCACATAGACAAGCCAAAGAACACACACATGCACCATTGATGCCGTTGGCCCCCTTCACCAGCAGACTGGTAAACCAATTAACCAAGAGACCGCTCCCACAAATACTACCCCCATATGCTCTGCTCACTACCATGTGTCAGCTGATTTGAGAGGATGCCAGTGTTACTTCCAGCAATTGGGTCCAAACCAGTGATTTCATCCACATAGAGTGGTCAATCCACTTTGGAGTAAGGGAGTATTTAAGAGGGTCATTTAGGGAAGTTGGAGACCAGTCTAGGTTTCTAAGAGTTGGAAACTTGGAATTACCCCATATCACGGTTTTGCCCCAAAAAGGGGTGTGACCAGCCAAAGGGTCAGAAACAGAGTAGGTCAAAGGTTTCATGCTGATTAATAGGGTTGGTCCATGAGTGGCTGCCAAAAAACCCCACCAACAACAATAATAAAAAAGACTCCTCCACTGACCAAAAAAAATTAATTTAACAAAAGCTTCGTGATGTTCCTTCCCCTTTCTCCACCCAGACCTTGACTTAACACAGGAAAGTTACCTTCTCAGGAGTTACCCATCATCTAGTAAAAGAGATCACTGGAATTTAGATCTCTTACATTTCCCCCTTAGAAGCTGAAGCCCTACCTTGAGGCCGAGAATAGGAGACTGCTCTAAATGAAACAATCAGGGTGTGACTGTGACAGGGTACATGTACCACTACATGGATACACACACTTGCCAACACACACACATCTCTATGCTCAAATAGTCCATATAGTGTGTGGATGCTAACATTTATGGACAGCCAAGTTATGATTTGAATGCTGCCTGGTCCCCTACCTCCCCCACTAGCTGCCATCTAACTAATAATTTAGTAACCTGACATTTTTGCATCAGCAACTTTGCCTTATAAGCTGTTCTTCATGTTTATGATTCTTGCTGTGAAAAAAAATTACTTCCCTAACATCTGTTCTGAATTTGTTTTTTCTTTAATTTTATTTATCTACTCACTGTTGAATTCAATTTGAGCCAAGAACAATAACTTGAATTGGAATCTTCAGTGTCATTCAGGTTTTTATACGCTCCAATAAATCTCTTAATTACTTTTTTTATTGTTATGAGACACACATACATACATACACATATACATATATATTCATACACATGGATTGGTTTATAGCATACCTCTACCTGTCTCTCTGGAGTGGGCAATGGAATGATGGAAAGAAAATGGGTTTTATTAACTAAATAAATTAAAAGCTAGATATATTTAATGGCATTTGGGGGCTGTCTTCATTGGTTTTTCCCATAAACCCTAGAGTTTTCCTCTTGCTAGTCAACTCCTCTGTCTAATCAAGGTACCACTTGTAGACAGTCTCACTGTTGAGAAGGATGTTTGGATACCTCATAGCCTCATGGACTGATCGCTATAAAGGACCTTAGAGGTCATTAGTCTGATCCCTTCATTTTGATCTTGAGAAGATTTTAGGCCTAGAGAAATTAAATGACTCCCTTAAGGTCACGCAGGTAATAAATGACAGAGCTAGGATTTGAACCCAGAGCCTCTGACCCTAAATCCCAGATTCATTCTACCATACCAAAGACAATATTTCTGACCCTAATCTCGTCAATAGAATGTACCCTAGAATTTTGATTCTAGATAGGGAAAACATATACATATATATATATATATATATATGTAATCATATTTATAGACTCTTAGATAACAAATGCATAAAATCATGGCATTTTTAGAACTAGAAGGCAAATGTCATTGAGAGAGGCAACCTGGTACAGTGGAATGAATGCTGGGCCTGGAGTAACAAGACCCAGATTTGAATCCCTGTTCTGCAGCTTATGAATTCTGTGACCTTGAACAAGTCATATAGACTTTCCAGGGCTTAGTTTATTCTTCTCTCACGTGAAAGGTTTAGTCTAGCTAACTAAAGATGAGAGGCCCAAAAAGTTGAATTAGGCTCATAGCTCCAGAAGGAAACTTAGAGATCATCTAGTCCAGTTCTCTTGTTTTAAAGATGGGGAAACTGACATACAGAGGAACCATGTGACTTGCTAGTCAGTGGAAGAACCGGGCTTTGGAACCCAGGTCCTCTGGCCCCCAGTCCAACACTCCTTCTGCCACAGCACCTTGATGGAGCAAGCCTGGAAAACCCAAATGGAAATTATGCTTGAGAAACCCTGTTTGGGTACAGCCAACCCCAGTGGTCTCCCCCATGTAGAGGTTGGGGCCATAGGGAGACCCTATTAGAAATAAAAAGTGCTATTTGAGGTGGATCTGGATTTTAAAATGGATTTTTAGAGCTTTGCTTACATCTCAGAGGAAACTTCCTAGCTTGCCAGTCTCTCTGGATCACACAGGAAAACCATTGTAGACCATGCCCTCACCTGGGCTGTCATGGGCTTGCCTTTACTACTTACTGGCTGAGTTTACATTCAGATCTAAAGTCCACTACCCATCATGTCCTCCTTAGGCAGTATGTCAGGCAAACAAACAACGAGAGGCCTAAAAGGTCAAATTAGCTTCATAGATCTGGAAGAGAACTTAAGAAGTCCTCTAGTCTAGTCTGTTCAATATACAGATAAGGAATTGAGGTCCAGAGAGTGTGGGAGGCTTGCCAAAGGTCACATAGCCATGGTTTAAACCAGGCTCCCTAATTCCAAATCCAGTGCTATTCTCACTGCACTGTAATGATTTTCTCTGTGACTCAGTTTCCTTATCTGTAAAATGAGGGAGTTGGCCTAGAGAATACCTAAGGTCCTTGCCAGCTCTAAATTTAAGACCCTATAGGATCCATGCAGAGAAGTGGACAGAGACATTTTACTTTATCTGCTACTCAGGAAAGTGTGTGTGTGTGTGTGTGTGTGTGTTTGAGAGTGAGTGAGTGTGAGAGAGAGAGAGAGAGAGAGAGAGAGAGAGAGAGAGAGAGAGTTATCCTGGTTGATGTACTCAAGATGAGTGGAATAAATGGAATATGTGCTTGGTGACTGTTCGGTACCAGCCCCTTTCCCTTTTCTTTTCTCCTCTACCCCTAAAGGTGGTCTTGACTCCCAGCCTGAGACCCATTGATCTAAATCTATCATTATTTGACTCTTTTCTCCCAGGTACTATCTTGGCCGTCGGATGTACATTGTGGTGTATGAGCCACAAATGATCAAAGAGATTTTGGTGAAGAACTTCAGCAACTTCACCAACAGAATGGTACGTGGTTTGCATTCTACACATGGTATGGTCTGGAGAAGCATTAAAAAAAAAACAATTCAAGTCTGAGCTAAATAAATCAAATTATCTTTCCTGCCTAATTTGGTTCTGATTCAATTCAATTAAAATATGAGCTCTTGAATGAGCTCAGATATGATAAGGACAGCTACAAAAACACAAAGACAGAAAAGTCATGCAGACCTGTAAGAATTGTGTTTAAGAAAGCTAACACCCAGGATGAACCGAAATGAGTTGGAAATGTTTAAATGATCAAAAAATGCTGGTGATGACTCAAACAGCATTTTTTAAAAGCTACAGAATGATAGATTCAGAGCTGGAAGGGGAATCAAGGCCCCTGAAGTCCAGAAAGGTTAAGCAATTTGCCCAAGGTCATACATGACCCATACAACTTAATTCCCTCGTCTCCAAATCCAACACTCTATTTATTACATCAGCCCTGTTTTGGAACAAGAAGAATGAGGACTTATAGGCTGAGACCTCGGGAAATATAGTATAATACAACCTTTACTATTTATATCACAGGGTTGTTGTGTGCCTCAAATGAGGTAATATATGCAAAATGCTTTTCAAAGTGCTTTACACAAACATCCCCTACCATCACTACCATCACCAGCATCGGCATCCTCGTCATTATGTAGAGAAGAATGTGGTTATCGTTAGTACAAACATGGATTCACGAAGAACAAAATCGTGCCCAACTTTTATGATGAGTGAGTGACAAGGGAAATATCATAGATATAGTAGTGTATCTAAATTTCAGCAAAATACTTGATAAAAATTCCCATGACCTCTTTGTACGCAAGAGAGTAAAACATGGAAAAGATAATAAAGCCGTTAAATGCGTCTCTCGCTACTTGAACATTCATTTCCAAGCAGTGTTGACTTGTCAATGTGGTATCAGTGAGGTCTTTCACGGTGCCATCAAGCTCTCTTTGGCCCTCTCCTGCTCAACATTTTCATCAATGACTTGGATGAAGATACAGAAAGCATGCTTATTACATTTGCAGATGACCCAAGGCTGGGAGGCAGAGCTAATGTGATAGATAACAGAATCAAGATTCAAAATGATCTCAACTGTCTGAAATGCTGGGCTGGAACCAGACACATGAAATTTGACTGTGAAAAATGTACCCTCTTACATTCAGCTTAACAAACCAACCACACAACTACCAGATAGGAAAACTAATAGCAGTTTGAAAAAAATATGGGGGTTTCATTTGACCATAAACTTAATTTGAGCTAAGAGTCTGTTAGATATTTTATATTGACTTCTCTGTGTACATATTGTATCACTACAGTACAGTAGAATGCATGTAAGGCCCTTGAGGTCAGGAGCTGTTATGTTTTTGTCTTTGTATCTCCCTTGCTTAAAATAATGCCTCACATAGAGATAATTAATCGATGTGTGTTGAACTGAATTGAGTTGAACCAAGTCCCAAGAGGAAGGTGAGAAAATTTCTAGCTTTGTAAGAAACAAAGGCTCTTTTCCTGGGGTCCATCAATCTGTGAATAAATTTCAAGGGGTCCATGATCTTGAATGGGAAAAAAATTCATCTTTATTTTCATGAACATTCAGCTTCAATTTAGCATTTCCTTAAATTACGATTTTGTAAAAAGTATTCTCGGAAGGGGTCCATCTATGACACAAAAAGAGTTAAGAACCCCTGGTGTAAACAGCAGAGAGAGAATTCCTCAGATAGCAGTCATTAAAGGTACCATGACCAGATAGCATTCAAACCACAGTAGGTTGACCTAAGTGTTTCAGGGAAGTCTAGATAGTAAACCATTATTGTGGCAACTACAGCTGCCTACTCAGCGGGACCAGCCCCTCGCAGCTACTCACAACTGATCAGGTCGATCAGGGAAGACAAGACAAAGATAAAGAGTAGTCAGAGACCATGAAAACAGTCAAATGGTTTCCTGGTGATCCACTCAAGATTAGGCAACCTAAGCAACACTGAGCAAGATGGTGGTGAGGCAGATTTCAAATAGGCTTTAGACAGCTATTCTGTTTGTCTCCTGTCCAGAAACTAAGCTCAGGAGTCAAGGAAGCTTGAAGACTTGGACCATTCTCAATTTTAAACATTGTGAACACCAAGAGATCTACCCTGGGGTGGGTCTTATTTGGAACTATGAATGTAATGAAGCTTTGATTTTTTTTTTAAGTAGGAACACTTAATACCCAAGGAAACATAAGCTACTGGGCAGTATTAATGTTATATTCGGAAGAGACCTTAGAGATAGTCTAGCTTAGTGGTTCCAAACTCAAATAGAAGTTGTTATTGTTGAGTCACGTCCGACTCTTTGTGTCCCCATTTGGGGTTTTCTTGGCAAAGACACTGGAGAGGTTTGCTATTTCCTTCTCCAACTCATTTTACAGATGAGGAAACTGAGGCAAACAGGGTTAAGTGACTTGCCCAGGGTCATACAACTAGTAAGTGTGTAAGGTCAGATTTGAACTCAGGTGTTCCTGACTCCAGGCCCAGTGCTCTATCCACTACACCACCTAGCTGCCCCACAACTACCATTCTTATAATGCTTTAAGGTTTACAAAGTGCTTTGCATATGCTCTCTCACTCAGCCCTGACCATAACCCTATATGTCATCAAGATGCTTTTATTATCCCCGTTTTACAGCTAAGGAAACTGAAGCTGAGAGAAGGTAAGGGAATTGCTCAGGGTCACACAGCTGGCATGTTTGAGACAAGATTTGAACTCAGGTCTTCCAAGTTCAGGACTCACTGAGCTGCCTAAAAATACACTGTCCCAGTCCACAATGTTTATGATTCAGAATGTTCCAAGTCTTCAAGCTAATTTCCTGTCTGTGATAAAAGTTTCTTCAAACCCATAGTAACTTGTTTAAAAAATAGCCATCAATGTGGAATTTTTTTAATGTTTCAAAAAAATTAAAGTAAATTTTGTCTCTTGGTCATTTGCTTATTTACTGACTCAGAGAACTCCTGCACTTAAGTAAGCCATGATTTTCCCTTACATAAACCATGCTGCCATTTCCCTGATAGGTAATGTTTGTTTAACTGTTCGGTGATCCTACACATTTTTATAGATGCATTCATTCAGCATGCATTTACTGAGGGCCTACTTTGTTCAAAGAGTCGACATCTCTTGTTATGATTAAAAAAATCCAAGTGTATTAGTCAGATAAATCTTTTGGTTTTTTTTTAATCTCACCTGTGATTTCATCAGTATGGGGAACTCCTACCGATGCAGATTGGTACCATCTCTACAATTTATAGTCTTAGAGAGCTGCCTGGGGCACTGAGAGGTTAATTGACTTTGCCTGGGGTCACACAGCCAGTTGTCAGAGACAGGACTTCAACTCGGATGTTCCTAAATCCAAGGCCAGCTCTTTATCCACTCCACCTGGTTGCCTCTTCTGATAAATCATGCTGTAAAATAATTAAAACCACTTTTTATTTGTTGGCAGTCCCAAGTGTCTCCCTCTGCATGGTCCTATTATCTACATGGTTCATTAGAGTAGTAACTAAACTTATGGATGTGACTGAGAGACCGTAGGATCACCTCTTCAACATGGTTCTTGAGCATCAAACTTTTCCTCAAGCAACTCAAGGATCCATTTTCTTAACCCTGGGCACAACAACTGAACATCTTTCCCTTTTGAGGATGATGTCAAGGAGAGGGACCACCAGGTTCAGCCTCAAATCAGCCCTTTGGTCCTCTCTGGGATAGACCATAGATCTGAACTAATAATAAAGGTTCTTGCTACCCCCTTCACAAATACATTTGTCTCTGGCTCAGTTCAGCTTAATTCCCAAGATCCATCTTGGCCTTGTTTTCTGAAAGCTCACCCTGGATCTCTCCTTAATATCTTCATTTCTTTCTGTCAGTGTTCCCTGGTGATAGAATCACAAGTTATATTTGACCCCACATCAATCTACTTAGCATTTATAGAGTTTCTGTTACCATGACACTTTGACACTTGGCTATTTTTAATCAGACATCATTTCCTACTGTTATCTTTCACTACAGGGTACTTAGTAGGAGAGGCAACGTGGCCTTTACCACTGAAGAATCCATGTAGAGGTGTCAGGCACTACGTTGGCCCAAACCAGATTAAGATATAATTGGGAAATATTTAACAAGATAAATAAATATACAATAGAACAGAGATAATGTTAATATATGGTTTTCTAAGTCAAAGGTCACTTAAGGGATCCTTATATACAATTTAGCAGTCCCACTTCTATTTGGGTTTAACACCCCCAATCTACTGCAACCCTCTCATTTTGTGGATGAAGAAATTGAGAGCCAGAGGGATAAAGTGAATTTTTCTAGGATTACAAAGGTACTAAGCAGTAGAGGCAGGGTATAAACACAGCTTCTCAGTCCAAATTCAGTGGTCTTTCCATTTGAAAACCCTCATCAATGTTGGGTAGGTGATGGGAATGGTGGCAATGGTGCTATTAAGCCCAGGTTGGGTGAGTCTTTTTGTTGGGGGAGGAGAAAATGTTCCCCATCAACCAAATGAGTTGCTGGGTGTGGAAGGGGACTATGATATGCATTAAGTATTGTGCTATGAAATACAGGGTGTTCCTAAAGGCTGGACACGTAGGCAAAAATGCATATTTTCAAGAAATGAAATGAATGAAATTTTCAACAACATTTTATTTAATTGGAATATTAACAAACAACATCTTCAATATGATTTCCATCATTTGTGATGCAAAGGTTGATGTGCTTTGCAAGATTCACGTGAGCTCAATGCAATAACTCCACATTGCCATCAGTTTTAGCACATTCACTCTTTATGCGTTCCATCAAGTGTGTTGCCGTCTGTGATTTTCATTGAGTACACCTTCTCCTTTAGCATACCCCAGAAAAGGAGTCAAGGGGGCTAAGGTCTGTTAATATTCCAAATATTTCAAAATACGTATTTTTTCCTATGTGTCCAGACTTTAGGGACACCTTGTACAACACATGTAAATAAAAAGATAATATAGTAATGAAAGTAAATAACAATAATCGTGTAGTATGTGCATGGTACTTTAGAGTTTATAATGGAAAGTGCTTTCACATCCTTTACTTGATCCTCACAACAGCCTGTTATTGTTGTTAAGCTGTTTTCAATCGTGTCCAACTCTCCATGACCCCATTTGGGGTTTTCTTGGCAAAGATACAGGTGTGCTTTGCCATGTCCTTCTCCAGCTCATTTTACACATGAGGAAACTGAGACCAACGGGGGTAAGTGACTCGCCCAGGGTCACACAGCTAGTAAGTGTCTGGGGCCAGATTTGAACTGAGGAAGATGAGTCTTCCTGATTCCAATCCACTGAGCCATCTAGCAGCCCCTACTTCCCAATAGGGAACCTTTGTAGACAACTTTGTAAACCCACATCCCATCACATTCCTATTCTTCAACAAAGGTGCCTAATAACTTCCTTAAATGTTTTTATGCTGACCCATTTCCCTTATACCTAGAGAGCTAATCAAATACAATGATCTCTTCATCTATCAGATAAAGCAGTGGGACCTTCTAGCATTTTTCCATTTCAAAGTGAAGGTGACAATGCAATGGTCTGGTTGTCACGCCACAGCTGGAAGGAAGATATTTACTACGGTTAGATTTATGGTTCACAGCCTTAGATGAAAAAAAACTATACATTTTATGGCTAAAGACTGAAACCTAGCTAATGTCCACAACAGGAGAAAACAACTAGCACATTTATAAATTGTGCTTCTCTCGATATTATTATTCCCAAGGCTATTAATTTGTCCAAAAGCTTCTGCTTTGAGTAAGTGGAAATATGTTTGCATTTCACAAGTATCTGGCATGACTATAAATTACAGTATATGGCTTATGGAGGTACTCACATTACTTTACAGTGATACCTCAGTTATAAGACTTAGCTTTTACATCAGGGCTATAAATTCATCAAATCTGTTCATAGATTCATAGCTCTAATCAAAACAGAAAGCCTTGCTTTTACGTCTATAATTAGCTTTGAGGTTGGAAACGTAAACAGAAACAAGACTTGTGAATTTTCTAATTATTCTTCCCCTCTTTGGACATTGGTATATATCTGTCTTTAGTCTTAATATATGTATACAGTTAGGCCTCATTCAGCTGGCCTTTCTCTATACAAATATGATTTCTTTCCTAAGCAATTTATATTTTCCATTTTATTGAATACTGGGCTATTGAGTACCATTGTTTCTGATTCTTGTTTAGTCTATTTCCTTGGGCTATCACTCTATTTTTTTAACCAATACCAGATGGTTATGGTGATTGCTGTCTTATGATATAGTTTGAGGTCCAAAACTGTTATTATTCCCACCTCATCTCAACCTCTTTTCATTATTCCCCTTGATAATCTAGACATTTTATTTTTCCAAATGAATTTTATTGTTTTATTGAGTTCCATAAAATATCCTTTTGAGAATTTGATTAGTATAGCGTTAAAATTATAACTCTGGTAGCATTGTCATTTTTATTATATTGGCATGGCCCAGCCATGAACACGCAATACTCCTCTACCTATTTAAGTTACTCTTTATCTCTTTAAGGAACACTTTGTAATTGAATCTATACAAGTCTTTTATGTGCTTTTGTGTTAAGCCCCAGATATTTTATGTATTTTGCAATTATTTGGAATGAGACTTCCCTCTGTTTGAAGTTCCAAGAACTTCATGACCTACCCCAACCCTTTCCGGTCTTCTTATGAACATTATGCCCTCCCACATACTCTTCCATTCAGTGACACTAGCCTCCTTACTGTTCCTCAGAAAACACCCCGGGCATTTTCACTGGCTGTCCCCCATGCTTGGAGTGCTCTCCATCCTCATCTCCACTTCCTGGCCTCCCAGCAAAAATCCCACTTTCTAATAATAACAATAATAATAATAGCTAATATTTGTATAATGCTTACTACGTGTGAAGCACTGTACTATGCACTTTACAATGATTATGTCATTCAATCCTCACAACAACCCTATAAGGCAGGTGCTATTATTATCCCCACTTCACAGATGAGAAAACTGAGGCAAATAGAGTTTAAGTGACTTGCCCAGCTAGTAAATGTCTGAGACCAGATTTAAACGTAGGTCTTCCTGATTCCAGGCCCAGTACTCTATCTACTACAGCATCTACCTGCCTCCAGGAAACCTTCCCCGTTCCCTCTTAATTCTAGCACCTTCCTTTTGTTGATTAATTTCTATTTATCCTATAGATAGCTTGTTGGTACACAGCAGTGTGCTCGTTGTCTCTTTGAGAGCACGGGCTTTCTTTTGCCTTTCTTTATATTCCCAATGCTTAGCATACTGCTGGTCAAGTAGTGGGTACTTAATAAATGTTTACTGGCTGACTGACTGACATAATAGTGGGAAGAGAGGGAATCCTTACTTTATTCCTGTATTTATTGGGAAAGGTTATAGTGTATCTGAATTATGCTTGCTTTTGGTTTTAGGTGGATACTTTTTGTGATATTACAAAAGGTACTTCTATGCCAATACTTTTTTAGGGTTTTTAGTATCAGTAAGTCTTGTACTTGTTCAAAGGCTTTCCCCACATCTATTCAGATAATCACGTGGTTGTGTGGATGTTTTTGTTTAATGTGATTATGTTGACTATTTTCCTAATGATGAAACTTCCTTGTGTCATAAATTCAACTTTGATCCCTCTCTGTCCAAACAGATTTCTTTATTAGGAGAAATTGAGTACGTAAGCTAGGCAACTATGCCTCAGAATAGACTGCTTATCACCCTTCTGTTCTCTGCCTGCTAGAGAGGTTTCATAATGTGCTTATTTACAATGAGATGGATCCTTCTACATGAAATTTCTCCCACTCCTCTTCTGACACTGGGGAAAGGCCTTGAAACATCTCTCCAGATATTCAGATATTCATACATCTGGATGGTGGCCAGATCTATTCAATCTAGACAAATGAGGTTATACCAGTTCTTTTTTTAAAAAAAGTCTTTTCAAGGGTTCTGCACAATATCAGTGATGAAATATAAGTTTTTTAAAGGCACTAATTCCCTCATGAGCCCTAAAATGTTTCCAGGAGTGGTGCTAAGTGTTATTGATTTTGAATACTCAAATTTTCCTCTGACACTACCTTCCAGAACATCACAAAAGTATTTTTTAAGTCTTGTTGAAAAGGACTTTATATAACAGTGATACTGTGTGATGATCAGCTCTGATTGACTTAGTTCTTCTCAGCAATACAATGATCCAAGACAACTCCAAAAGACTTATGACAGAAAATGCTATGCACATCCAGAGAAAGAACCATGGAGTCTGAATACAGATCGAAGCACATTATTTTCACTTTTCCTTTTGTTTTTGGTGGCTTTTCCCTTTTGTTCTATTTCTTCTTTCACAATAAGACTAATGTGGAAATATTTTCCAAGATTGCACATGTATAACCTATATCAGATTGCGTGCCATCTTAGGGAGAAGGGAAGGAAGGGAGGAAGGGAGAAAAATTTGGAACTCAAAATCTTATAAAAATGAATGTTGAAAACTATCTTTACATATAATTGGGAAAAATAAAATACTACTTACAAAAAAAAGAAAATGACTTTATATATGTTTTCTAGTCTTACTAGAGGCTTGACTCAGCAGAAAACTCCAACTTCTAACTTTATAAAGCAAACAAGCACTGTGTTGTCCTTATGTAATATAGCTTCTCCTCAAAGAAGAAAGATTCATTGTGCAGTAGGTAGAAGGGCAGAGGAAACAGTACACAGACCTTTGTTGTTAAAGAAGAAAATAAAAGAAGTAAATGAGCTGCAAAAGCACTTCTGTCTTTTTAAGTGTCATCGGGGACTCTTCTATCTTTTTTCCCTTTTATCATAATTTTATTTAGCCATATTTTGTTTTTATCTCACCTTCATTTCTAAATTTATCTGTCCCCTTCTACCCCAGGAGTTCTTACCCTTTTTTTGAATCATGGACCCCTTTGGCAATCTGGAGAAGTCTACTGACCCTTTCCTGGAATAATGTTTTTAAATGTATAAAATAAAATATTTAGGATTATGAAAGAAGCCAATTATGTTGAAATATAGTTATTATTTTTATTAAATTTTAAATTTATTAAATACAATTATTTAAAAAAAAAACATGTTTAGGGACCTTGAGTTAAGAATCTTCCTTGCCCTACCCAAACAATCATTCTTAGTAACAAAGAACTTAAAAAGAAAGAGGGAAAAAAGCAGTTCACCAAGAGTCTGATATGCAGTAGTCTATACCCAAAGTCCCCCACCCTATAAAGAGAGGAGGCAGTTACATTTTCTGAACTCTTCTCTGGGGCTAAGCTTGCTCATCACGATCTCACAGAGCTCAGTGTTGTGTTCTTGTTCTTTCCATTTGCCCTGTTGTATGCATTGCTCACCTCATCCATTTATATATCTTCCTGTGTTTTTCTGAATTCTTCATGTTTATTGTTTTGTGGGGATTAAAATTGTCCAACCTACAATAAAAAAGGCAGGCAGAGCTCTGAGCCAATGGCCCTTTCTTAACGGGTCCATGGGCTCCTCCAATGAAGTGGACCTAAGATCTTCCTCATGATCTTCTTCCAGGGCCTTATTTCTATATGACTTGATACCAGATTTGATACCTGAACATTCTAATGGGACTACACAAAATACAGAATCCCATTGGTTGATAGACCTTGCTTTGAGGGCCCCAAAATGATGCATTGGCTAGATATGTTATGTTAGCAGGAGAATCTTAGGTTGGGCAAAGCATGGGGCATCTCCACTGACTAAGCAGTCATCAGATGGTCATGTGCTCATGGTGGACAAGAGAGAGTGGTCCAGAGGTACAAAAATAAATAGGAAGGCTTTCCATGTAGTTGAGTCACCTCTGCCATGCTGGGCTTGGTCACCATAACAAGGAAAAACAGGGGTAGAGGTCCTCTAGTTAGCTTCCTATGATTAAGCAAGTGAACTTACAATCTGCAGCTCACAGCTTGGGTCCTAATATACAGAACTTAGAAACTGATAGAAATGTAGAACATAGATAGAAACTGATAGACCATAGAAAACTGACTGATACTGATTGGAATAAAGTAGGGGTCCAAATGCATTATTTCTCACAGTTTCTTATGGAATGGTAATCTTCCATTGCATTTCTGTATCACAACGGGCATCAACTTTGTTTTCAATTTTTTACTATCACAAAAGGTCATGTTATAAATAGTTTGGTGTGCTTTATAAAGTGTTTAGCTCTGTTCCTTACTATGTGAGACATTTCCTTCTATCTTTGACAGACTTTAGATATGTGGCTGGAAGTGAGATCTCCAGGTCAAAAGGTATAGACATGCTATAGTCACTTTTTTAGCATAATTTCAAAATGCTTTCTGTGATAGTTGAGCCAATTGACAGTCTTACCAACAGTATATCAGTCTCTTCCATTTGCTTCTAAGGGAAACCCTGAATAGTGGCCTAAGACTTTTGGTTTTATGTGGATAAATCTCCTGGATGTTTCTGAAAATTCTTATAGAGGTCAAAATTTGGAAAAACTGATTCCCATCTCAAACACAGCAGGTGATATTATTTCATAAAAAGATTCTTATTTGTTTGGTCTAGATGAATAAACACTGGATTTAACATGAAAAGACATGGAATTGAATCTCTCTACTCAGAGCCATAAATAGGGAAAGAGAGAATGGTGTCACTCCTAGGTCAATTCCTCCATAACTCAATCCTGCCATGCTCCTTCCCTTAGCAATAGACTTCCTACTAAAGGCATACCCACAGGTCTATGATTCCTTAATCTCTATTTTTCCATTTAACTTACCCTAAAAAGTTGATTTGAGGGTACATTTCATACTGCTTACACAGGTATGTTTAGGAGTGATTGGCCTGGGAACCTAGGACCAGAATTGCTAGTTAGGGCTTTGGTAGTGTTTAGTACTTAATGACAATGAATGAACAATTTGACCTCTTTTAGTTTGCTTCCTCCTATGTGAAATGGTATGATTAGACTGGATCTCTCAGGTCCTTTCCACATCTCCATACTATGATCCTTTCATAAACTGTATTTTCTTAAAGGGAAACAAGTATATACATTGCAATTTGGGATAATGGGAATGGTGGGCAATGCTCTCAAGGGGATTTTAAAATTTCATGTTCTAAGCTGAGGTTTCTATTGTTTAAAAAATGGTTGTGTACTGTCAATAGTCCCAAAGAAATTACGTTGGCCTCATACGGTGCCTAGGACCTAAACCCTACCCAAATCCTACCCAAAACAAGTGCTCAGCAAATGTCTGATATTGATGGTGGTGATAATGATGATGTTTTAAAATTACCTTTTAAAATTTAAAAAGCAAAATCTGAGATGCTTCATGCTGTATATATTTTAAACTCATTTTAAAAATTCAAAAATATTTCTGCTGCCAAAATTTCATTCTCCCTATGAAATATTTTGTCACCCAAAATTACATCAGCAACCACACAACCTCACATTTGAAATGACTCACCACTAGGCTTCTCACCCTTGTACAGACATCTACCTGTACATACTCATCCCCGGAGATGGTCATCAGAAACTTGAGTATTAAAAGGACAGGAAAGGTGGACAAAGAAGATGAGGGGAGAGAACAATTTTATAATGACATCTTATTACCACAAATCTTGTTACAAGAAATATACATTTAGGAATCATGCACGGTTTACCCGTGGAATCACGCGGTGAGAGTTGGGAAGAAACTTAGATCTCATCTAATATAATGCCCTGCTTTTACAGGGATTGGATTTGGAAACAGGGCGACTGGGTTCAAACATCAGCTTTGCTCTGTGACTTTGAACAAAGTCACCCTTCTGGGCCTCAGCTGCCTCATCTGTAAGATAAAAGGGCTGACCCTTGAGGTCCAGCCCACCAGGCCACATCTGGGTACCTGCTATGAACATACACAAGAGACACGTTTTCCTTTTCTGTTCCATCCCATGTTTCCTAGGATAAGGAGACCCCACCTTCCTATCCCAACTCCTAATCATCAGCTCATCTTTCTACCCAATTCATGCCACTAAAGGGAACTGGAAAGCCAGCATGAATCATACGCACGAGGTTCCCTCAGTTTACCCTGCTTCCTGCATCGGTCTTTCAGATCAACCTCTTTGATCCTGCCCATCATTTCTAGCTCCAATTCCTTTCTCTTCCATTTGTAGAGCAGTCTGAATTAATTTGAAAATATTAACCAGTACACTGGAGAGTCCTCTTTTCACCCCCTTTAGTAATGGCTATCTTCTTTCTTGGACTCAGTGGGGGTTAACTGCTTGCCAGGTCAGCTCAGAGTAGTAACAGCTACATTAAAGACTTTCTCCTTGCCATATCCCCAGACCCCTATTGTTCTTGGTATTTGCTTGGGGGCAGGAGGTAGGGCCCAGATATCTTTGAAAGGCTCTAGAAAATATGATTGAATCATTTGTACAGCTGGCTTCCAGTGAGGGAGGCTGGGGTGGCCTTAGTACTGTATTTGGTGTTACAAGCATCTGGATCCTTCGACTAGAATGGAATAAATGTTGGTACCTGCTCAGCTATGTGGGAGGAGAAAGTGGAGGGAACATTGCTACTAGAAAATGGTATTAAAGCATTCTTTAAAAAAAAACCACCAATTCCTGGGTTTATGGGAGAAAAATACAAATTAGACGGCTCACCTGGGTACTCCTTTTTAAAGTTGTAAACACTCCAAATAGCATTATCATATAATTTGAGTCTTGTTAAGGCAAATTCAAATTCAAATTATTGGTAACCTCTATTCAGAAAATAGGAGGTACAAGCTCCTTCTGTTCAGGGATGGTTCCATTCATTGTCTTTGCATCAAAATCAGTTTTTCTGGGTCTCAGTTACCTCATCTAAGAAAAGAAGGGGTAAGACTAGATTGCCTCTAGAGTCCTATCCAACTAGAAAGCTGTGATTTCATTATTTACCTCCCACAAACATTTACTTATTAGTTCTGGTTGAACAGCACAGAACAAGTCAGCTGTCACTTCCTCCATGTGTACAGCCCTTCAGAAGGCCCCCAATTGAATGTAAACTCCTTGAGGTCATGGTTGCTTTCATTTTTTGCCTTTATAGCCTCATCATAGGCATATAACATGACAAGCACTTAGACATTTTTATTTATCTATTCATTTATTCATTCATTCATTTATGGGTTGTTGTAGTTGAGTTTTTTCGTTCGTATCTGACTCTTTATGAACCCACCTGAGGTTTTCGTGGTAGAGATACTGGAATGGTTTACCATTTCCTTCTCCAGCTCATTTCACACTTGAGGAAACTGAGACAAACAGGGGTAAGTGACTTGCCCAGGGTCACACAGCTATTAAGTGTCTGAGACTGGATTTGAACTCAGGGAGAGGAGGACCCAGCACTCTATCCACTAACTGTACCACCTAGATAAGTTTCTTTGTTCAGCTGTGTTTGACTTTGTATCCACTTTGCCACCTAGCTGCCCCTTTATCTACATATAGTCATACCCAACTATCATTTGTTTTGCTTGTGTTTGGGAATAGAGCTAAGAGCTAGATTTTACCCCATGCTCATTTAAGACTAAAATATTCTTACACAACTAATAACAATAGCTACAACTAATATTTATACAGTGCTTTAATGTTTGCAGAATTCCTGATATTTATTATCTCACTTCACCCTCACGACATTCCTAATGCGTCCAAGATAAATGTTGAATCCGATTTCCTGCTTTACTAATGATCTATTTCACCACCTTATTTCAACCATAATAATAACAGCTAGCATTTATATAGTACTCAAGATTTGCATAATGCTGTACATATCCCTTCTCATTTGATGCTCATAATAATGCTGGGAGGTAGATGCTCTCGTTATCCCCATTTTACAGATATGAAAACCCAAGCTGAGTGGGGTTAAGTAATGCCTAGGAAGCCACAAGTCTTCTTACCTTGAAATGCAATACGTGGCATCTTACACACACTTCATTTCTTACTTTCACCTTAGAAAAATTTAGCGAAAGTCCCTTGTAAGGTATTACTAGTTGCTGGCTGTAAATCTGTACTGGTAAAATACAAATATTACTGCCCCCTGGAAATTTGGACTCTGTCCCTAGTTCCCCCAGTTTGGATAGGAGTGCTTTTTGCCTTATCTTGCTAAGGCTCAGACTTTCTCAGTTTCCTCACCATGCCCCTGAGTAGGTACCCTCCGCCTACCTTTCCAGTACCCCTAAATGCTTTGTCTTCTTCCCTTACAAAGTAAGCTCCTTGAGGGAAGGGATTATATTTCTTTCTGTATTTCTATCCCAGCACTGAGTACAGGGTCTGGAACCATAGTAAATGCTTCCTAAATGCTCTATCCATCCATCTGTCTCTCTATCTGTCTGTACATCTATGTTACTATCTGTCTATTATCTGTTTATCTAGTAGCTTGACTGTATCAGCTGAATGAATAAAACTGATAGGTTTTCTCTGTGGTATTGGGCTGAAGAACCAGGGAAGGTGTTACCTACACTCACTTGCTAACAGGTACAATTGGCTGTTTATGGGGCAAAGGACACATACAAAAAACAATACACCATTTTTTGTCCAGTTACCCCTGTGTCCCAGAACCCCTGGTCCCTGGGATAGGCACTGACACATTGTAATTGGAGTATTAATCAACCAGCAAGTGTGCATAAGCAGGTTGGGACAACCAGAGGGTGATTGGAAGTGTGAGCCTTTTATATAATAAGCACTGTGAGTCAGCACAAATACATTAATTAGTAACGGCACCAGGGAATAACCCAAGAGGGAGGAACCATTACAAAGTAGGCAAATAGAAAGATTGACCAGGGAAAATGAAGGAAAATCAAGTACTATAACCTGCATTCTGTAAATACTCCCAAGTACAGAGTGGGGCGAATCAAATCTTAATTCAAAGTCTCAAAACAAAGATTGCCTGCCACAAATTAAACACAGTTCAAATTCATCTAGAATGTATTAAGTGCCTACTGTGTGCCAGGCATTATAGTAGGCCCCAAGGAGACCAAGATTTAAAAAAAAGAAATGGCTTCTATTTGTAGTGAGTATGCTCTGGTTATCCCAGAACCATCTGTCCGCTCCTTCAACCCTAGGGCTCTTAGGTATCCTGAAGGGTTTCAAGCAGGGGTGAGGAACCTGTGGACTCGAGGCTACATGTGGTCCTCTAGGTCCTCAAGTGTGGCCTTTTGACTGAATCCAAACTTCACAGAACAAATCCCTTTAATAGAAGGATTTGTTCTGTGAAACTAGGACTCAGTCAAAAGGCTGCACCCAAGGGCCTACTAGGGGCTGTCTTCCCTAATACCAAGGCTCAAGCCCCTGCCTACTTTCCCCATTGTTAAGCACCTAGTGACTAGCCCTAGTTTTCTTTAACACCAATTAGCTTTTACAAATGCATTTTACAAATTCATTTCAAAGTAAGAACAAATGTAGAAACCTTTTCCTCCCCACCACCTTGGTCTTGAGGAAATGGGCTCTTGACTTAGCGCATTTCCTACACAGCATTCGTCCACTAAGTTTGTATCCTGATTCAATATGATTTCTAGGTAAGTCCTCATCTCAGCTTCTGATGGCCTTCATCCAAAAAGCTCCTCAGAGCTCTGATGATGGACTGATCACAAAACCTGAGTTAGAGTCTGAATTCTGGATTTCCACAGCTGTTTTTCTCGAAGAGAAAGCAACAAGTTCTATGTCCTTACAGCATGACCTCTAACCGAACAACAAAGCAGAGAAAAGGGCCATCAATGGTGCAAGACCATATGACCTTCTGAACAGCTCCTCAGCCTATCAAAGAATCTCACATTCCTTAAATGATTGGCAGGGCAGAACCAGTCAGAATGTCTAGGCACACTCCACAGTCTCTCCAAGGCATTTTTCTTACATATTATTGTGACTCCGAGGAGCAAGGTCCTCTAATTGTCCTCATGGAAAGATACCATCTGAGACAATCTTTGCATGTTCCAACCTCTATTATATATTCTATGAGGACTATTTGAAGGATTGGAGACTTGTACTTTGTTGCTGAACTGGAATAAAGAGGCAAAAGTTACTGGGAGGAAAATATTTAGAGCATAGACTTCTAGCGGGACCGGACCCTAGAGATCATGTAATACGACCTCTTCTTTTTACAGATGTGGGCACTGAGACCTAAAGAACCTAAGCCACTTGCCTGAGGCCATATAGGCAGAAAAATGGTGAAGCCCATACTCACAATCAAGTGCTCTTTCCACAGTGCCACATTCCTCAGCTCATATTTATGATGCATCCTCATTAATAATAATTCACTTTTATGTAGTGCTTATACAACTCAGTAAAGTAGATGATATAAATATGAAGAGAAGTGTGGTAGGATTTGGCATCAAAGTTTTGGGTTCACAGAATTTCAAAACTGCAGTTAGACAGAACCTCAGCATCTATCTGCTATAAACCAATCCACGTCCTCAAAAAAATGCCCACTGCCATGAACCCCAGAGGTGGTCATCCAGACTTTGCTTGAAAATCACCAGTGGGAAGGAACCCACTAGTTCCTCAGGCATCCCATTCCACTTTTGGGTGGCTTTGATTGTTAAGTAGCTTTTCCATAAACCAGACCTTTATTTCCTTATTTGCAATTTTCCACACTTAGTTCTGCCCTCTGGGGCCAAATAGAACAAATCTTATTCCTTTTCTGCATGACAGCCTTTCAAGTACTTAAAGATGTCTAGCCTTCCCTTCTCTGGGATAAGAATTTCCATTTCCTTCGACTGATCTCCATGTGGTATGGACTTGAGGTCCTTTGTCTTCTCTGGTTGTCCTCTTCTGGACACTCTCCACCATATAAATGTCTTTCCTAAAGCATGGTACTCAGAACTGAAAACAATACTCCAGATGTGGACACAACAAAGAGGAATTATCACTGACTTGGGGCCCCCAACATCTCTCAACTGGACTGCTGCACTGGCTGTCTGGCTGGTCTCCCCATCTCCCATCTCTTCCTATTCCAATTCATCCTGTACTCAGCTGCCAAGATTCATTCAGTCAGTCAACAAACATTTATTACATGTGCTACGCATTGTGCTAAAAGCTGGGGATACAAAAAGAGGTAAAAGACCACCCCTGCCCTCAAGAAGCTTACAATTGAATAAAGGATATAACAGGCAAGCAAATACATACAAAGCAAGCTATATACAGGATAGATATGAAATAATTGAGAGAGGAAAAGTCCTAGAATTGAGAGGGGTTGGGGAAGGCTTCCTATAGAAGATGGGATTTTAGTTGGGATTTAAAGGAAGCTGGGGAGGTCACTTGTGGGAGTAGAAGAGGGAGAGATTTCCAGGCATGGGAGACAGCCAGAGAAAATGCCAGGAAGCAATTTTCCTAAGTGTTTTGTTGTTATTCAACCCATTTGGGGTTTCCTTGGCAAAGATACTAGAATGGTTCTCCACTTCCTTCTCCAGTGGATTAAGGCAAACAGAGGTTAAGTGACTTGCCCAAGGTCACACAGCTAGTAAGTGTCTGGAGCTGGATTTGAACTAAGGTCTTGCTAAGTCCATGCACAGTGCTCTATCCACTGAGCCACCTAGCTGCCTCCCCTTCCCAAAATGTAGGTCTGGCTACATCACCCCCTGGCTCTCCATCTTAACTCCAGTCCTTTGTTTGGCATCTTAAATTATGTATGACCTTGCCCCTTGCTACCTGATAGCCTTCTTATTATACTTTATTCCCTTCTATGCACTCTATGGTTCCACCCTGCCGGGCTACTTCCCTGTGGTTTCTCAAACACATCCTCCACCTTCCATCTCTATGCTGTACCTGACTCCTGGAATGTTCTGCTCTTTCCCCTTCACCTCTGCCCTTTAGCTTCCCTGATTTCCCTGGAGACTCAGCTCAAATCCCATTTGGTGCAGGAAGATTTTCCCAGTCCCCCAGCTGCTGGTGCCATTCCTCCTGAGATTCTCTTTCATCTACTCTGAATGTGTCTTGTATCACCTAGATATAAGCTCTTTGAGGGCAGAGAATGCTTGGTTTTTTTGCTTTCCTTTGCACACCCAGAGCTTAGCACAGTGCCTAGATTGTAGTAAGTGCTTGTTGACTGACTGAGAGACTGGTTCTCTGTGATAGTTAATAGCCTTCGCCTTCAGATATTACACAGCACTTACTTCTGTAATTTTGTTATGCACTTAGATAATACTGTATATTTAGCAATCTTTGCTTAGCAACCTTATCCCTAGTAGACTCTATGCTCCTTGAGGGGAAGGGATGGTTTTTTATGTAATTTTTCTACCTCCCACCACTTCCTAGCACAATATTTTGCACATTTTATAGTGCTTTATAAATAATTGTTGTGCCATATTGTTTATGGTATTGTTATTGTTGTACTGATAAACAACATGGAGTACTGTAAAGAAAGCTAGGCCTGGAACCATGAAAATGGAGGTTCAAGGCCTACTTCTGGCACATATTGGCTTTGAGACCCCGAGAACATCACTTAATCTCAAAGGGCTCTGGGATGGTGTTGAGAAACCCAAAGAGAAATGGATCCTTATGGGCCTTGTGGGCCTCATAGTGACTTAGAAAACCACATATTAACACAATCTGTCTTATTGTATTTTTATTTATTTTGTTAAATATTTCCCAGTTATATTCTAATTTGATTCAGGCTGAGAATGTTGTGGGCCATTTGGCTGAGTATTTGACACCTCTGCTTTAGGCAACTCTCTAAAACTACAAGTTGGAGAAAAGGTGCCGATTTGCATTGTTAGAGGGAGTTTCCCTATTCCAATGAAATCACAGGTCCGGAGTCTATCCTTATGTAGTAAATAAATTTTCCTATATTGACCCCCTAATTTACCTATGAGCTTTAATTATAATTTTGGGGATTCAACTCAATTAAACAATCAGTTTTTAATTCCTCTACTATGAGCCATGAATTGTGCCAGGAGCTAGGAATACAAAAACAGGAGTCTGAGCCCTCAGGGAGCTTACATTCTATTAGGGCAAAGCAACATGTACAACATATATACAATTATACTCTGGACTTACTCTTGAACCCACATGTAATAAAGATGTGGATGCCAGGCCTGAGTGTTGCATGGATAGATGGCTGAGGTGTGATTGGAAAGCCCTATCCAAAGGAAGGAAATCTCCAAAGGAAGATTGCGATTTCCACCTTTGTGGAGAGTTGGCGGAGGGCTGTGGTTGTACTTTCAAAAGCCCAGATGAAGAGAAGCAGGCAAGATCCAACCCAGCCTTGGCTGCTGTGATTATTCCTTCACTTTCCTATCTTGGAGATGGATGTTGAGTTAGAATTCCATCTAGCTACCACACCTCAAATAAAGAAATATGATATTCTGACTTGGGTTCAGAATACAGTTATCCCTCCCACAGCATGACTTTTCCTAACAAGGTTTCGATATATCGCAGGTCAGCATAAGAAATTAAATGGGAATTTGGGGAGAGTTTTGTGGAAGCTACAGATGTCATGCGAAGGCCAGCAGGCGACGCAGAAAAAGTTGAGAAACTCAGAAATGCATAAAATATGTGTGTGGTATTGTATATTATCAACCCAAATTTAAAATAAGGTACTGTAAACACCCTATAAAAGAAAAAGAAAAATTCAGATGTCTTCTCTAGTACAAAGGGAAAGCCAAAAAATTTACACGGATTTTCCAGATTATAGGGGCACCAACCCCCTAATGTCCGAAATATGGAAGGGATAACTGTAAAACCTACTTTCTATGGTTGCTGTAAAGGGATAGATAATACCAAGTATCTTCTCATCAGCTTTTCTCCTTCCCACCAAACTGATCACACAAAAGACAATCACCAATACCTAGTCAACCTCTTTATCAAAGTAAGCAATAAATGGCAATTGGAGATTTTTTTGCAGGTTAGAGTAGAAAGATGAATACAAGAGTAAATGAGATCTTCTGTGGCAACATAAGATTTCAGTTCAACTAAGGAGAAACAATGATGGGGGTGAATGAAGTGTCTCCTCTTAGCTTCAGGTGCTAGAAATCTAGAGATATGTTCGAAGCCAGCTTCCCCATATTTCTGGGGCTCTGGAGAGATGTCCCACGTTCCATTCAAAAGTTCTGGCTTGCCTCTCTCTGGAATTCCTTTTCTCTCCCTTGTTGTTCAGTCCTTTCAGTCATGTCTGATTCTTCACAACCCCATCTGAGGTTTTCTTGGCAAACCTACAGCAGGCGTTTGCCATTTCCTTCTCCAGCTCATTTTACAGATGAGGAAAGTAAGGCAAACTGGGTTGACTTGCCCAGGGTCACACAGGTAGGCGATGTGTGAGGCCAGATTTGAACTCAGGAGAATGAGTCTTCTGACTTCAGACTGGGCACTCTTTCTACTGTACCGTCTACCTACCTGCTTCCTCCTCCCCACCCCCACTATGACTGTAAAAGCCAAAAAGTCTCTTCCGTACTTATGCAGGTTCTCTTAGCCAATTGGGAATCTCCTCCGCCACCTATAAGCACTCAAAGCCTCAGGGGTGTCCCTTAGAAAACCATCCCAGGCTTGGACAGGAGTGGGGGTTGTACATATACAAATAAATACAAAATATATGCCAAGTATGAAATCATTGGCATAGACAAGTCATTCTATTTCCCCAATTGCATAGCTCAGGAGACAATCCATTGCCCCAGACATCATCAATTCTAGGGACTAAAGAAGATCCCCAGATTTTAGCTGGGTTTTTTCATAAACATTTCTAGCCACGCCAAACCATAGAGCCAGAGGCCACCAGACCCTAAGGGCATAATTTCCTGAGAAGTAATGTCAGTGACTCCTATTTACTACAGCATCTCATTGGTTAGGGAAGTTATCCAAGGTTGTTCCTTCCTCTGAAGCAAAAATATTGGCCTAAGCTGTCAAATATCACATGTGATGGATATATCTATATATTCTCAAATCATTAATTAAAATAAATGAAATAGAACAGTAAAGTGTAACTGGAACCCACTGTTTTCAAATTAAAAAAATAAAATCATTCCTAGGCACTTCATGGCAGATGATGAAATCAGAATCGTTCATTCAGAGAATGTATTGGCTGATGGCCCAGTTTGCTCTCGTTATCTCCTATATATCAGAGATTAGCAAGGAGGGTCTGGTAGTGAGGTATAGTAGACCAATGGGGTTTCCAGTGAAGAGAGATGCTGGATGAATATATTGAAAATGCTATCTACACTGGCCATCTGAAACACAGGAGTGACTCAAGGGCCTCTCCCCCACCCCCGAATGTGACCATTTTCCAGTACTAGATAAACAGTGAAGTCTTTGTACCCCCTTTGGCTCAATTATCAAGCCTCTTGCCTAAATATTTGTTGTAAATATCAGGAGAGGTGGATTCCCCCCACAATCCCATTTCATACCTCATCCTTCGATCGCTTTATGGCCCTGTCACTCAAGCTCTCTACGGAGTGTTGATTTGTCTTTTTTCCCATGGTCCATGGAAAAGGTGGGTGACCCACGTAAAATTAAGAATAAACTTATAGGAAGGAAAATGAGACTGATGGAAATTGAAGAGCAACATGTCAACAGCTCAATAACCATACACATTAGTCTCACAGAAATAAAATTAGAGATGGAAGACAAAGCCAAGGTCCAGTCAGAAGTGGCCTGTTTGAGGCCTAATACATATCCACAAGCCAGGTCACAGCTACAACCCAAGCCTTCTGATCCCTGAAACAATATTCAAAGGAAAATCCTGACACAGCACAGACCAACTGCTTTGGAAAAGACAAGAAAAGTTATACAGATGAAATGGACCCCAGAATAACTGCCAGCTGTGCAAAGTTAACTACAGGGATCCCCGCGATCACAGACTGAGAGCTACAGGGACCTCACAAGCCATCTATAGTGCAATCTACTGAATTGAACAAATGTGTGCTTCCTTGGGGTAGAGTGGGGGCACAGTGAAGGAGGACGAAAGGTACAAAAGAGAAATCAAATGACTTTTAGAGTTAAGGAAACTTTTTTAAAAATCACAAATTTAAAGGAAAAGTTCTATTTTGGGGATAAAATAATTAGGCACATATTTCTAAAGTGATTATATATATATATGTATGTGTATATGATACACACACACATACACTCATCTATCTATATCTGTCTGTCTACATGTCTGTCTTTCTATCTATCTATCTACATCTCATTAGAGTGCTGGACCTGGAGTCAGGAAAACTTAAGTTCACATCCTCACTCAGACACTAGTTTGTGATCCTGGGTAAGTCACTTAACCTGTCTACCTCAGCTTCCTCATCTGTAAAATGGGTCTCAGGATTGTCATGAGGATAACATGAAATAATATTTGTAAATATTTGTAAAGCATTTCACCAAACCTTAAAGTGCTAGTTTTTCTCACAATAGCCCTGTTTATGTTTCCCCATTATACACCCAAAAGCTTCCTCTTCCTTGAAACTCTCCCATTTCTCTGGAGGGTACCACCATTTTTACAATCACTCAAGTTCAAATCTCAGGTCCGAGTCTGAGCCCTGAATGGTACTCCCAGGGCAAGGAGGGACACTAACATAGCAGAGCTTGCCGCAGCAAGGGAGGGGGTGGGGCACCCTTTTCATAGTTCCAGGGCAGAAAAGAGTGCTTGGGGTCACTCATAGACCAGAGCACCAGCCAGGAGAATAGAAAACACCTCTCCTTAAATCAAACCACCTTGGAAGAACTGAAAGCCCCTACAATCTGAAAACAGCTGCACAAAACCCCTGAAGCTTGGGACAATGCACCCTCCACCCTGGAAGCAGAGCCCTACTTTAACAAAAAGTTAAAAGTCAAGTAATAAGTTGGGAAAATGAGCAAACAATGGAAAAAAACGCTGACTATAGAAAGTTACCACGGTGACAAGGAAGATCAAAACACATACTGGGAAGAAGATAGCAAAGTCAAAGATCCTACATCCAAAGCCTTCAAGAATAATGTGAATTGGTCTCAGGCCATGGAAGAGCTCAAAAAGGATTTTGAAAATCAAATAAGAGAGGTAGAGGAAAAAATGGGAAAAGAAAAGAGAGTGATGCAAGAAAATCCTGAGAAAAGAGTCAACAGTTTGGGGAAGGAGACACACAAAAATACTGAAGAAAATAACACCTTAAAAAACAGACTAGACCAAATGGTAAAAGAGGTCCAAAAAGCCGATGAGGAGAAGAATGCCTTAAAAAGCAGAATTGGACAGATGGAAAAGTAGGGCCAAAGCTCACTAAAGAAAATAATTCCTTAAAAATTAGAATGGAGCAAATGGAAGCTAATGACTTTATGAGAAACCAAGAAGCAATAAAACAAAGCCAAAAGAATGAAAAAAAATAGAAGACAATGTGAAATATCCCATTGGAAAAACAACTAACCTGAAAAATAGATCCAGGAGAAATAATCCAAAAATTATTGGACTACCTGAAAACCATGATCAAAAAAAGAGCCTAGATATCATCTTTCAAGAAATTATCAGGGGAAACTGCTCTAATATTCTAGAATGAGAGGGTAAAATAGAAATTGTAAAAATATATCAATCACCTCCCAAATGAGATCCCAAAATGAAAACTGCCAGGAATATTATAGCCAAATTCCAGAGTTCCCAGGTCAAGGAGAAAATATTGCAAGCAGCTACAAAAAAACAATTCAAGTATTGTGGAGCCATAGTCAGCATAACACAAGGTTTAGCAGCTTCTACATTAAAGGGTCAGAGGGCTTAGAATATGATATTCTGGAGGGCAAAGGAGCTAGGATTACAACCAAGAATCACCTACCCAGCAAAACTGAGTATAATCCTTTGAGGGGAAAATGGATATTCAATGAGGAAGGACTTTAAAGCATTGTAGATGGAAAGACCAGAGCTGAATAGAAAATTTGATTTTCAAATACAAGATTCAAGAAAAGCATAAAAAGGTAAATAAGAAAGGGAAATCATAAGCAACTTAATAAGGTTAAACTGTGCACATTCATACATGGGAAGATGATATTTGTAATTCATAAGATCTTTCTCTTTATTAGGGTACTTAGAAGGAGCATATATAGACAAAGGACACAGGTGTGAATTGAATATGAAGGGATGATATCTACAAAATAAAATTAATGTGTGAGAGAGGAATGTACTGGGAGGATAAAGGGAGAGGTAGACTGGGGTAAATTATCTCACATAAATGAGGCAAGAAAAAGCTTTGACAATTGAGGGGAAGGGGTAAGGTGAGGGAGAGTGGATGAACCTTACTCTCATCAGAATTGGCTCAAAGAGGAAATAAGATAAACAGGCAATGGGGTATAGAAATCTATCTTACCCTCCAGGAAAGTAGAAGGGGAAGGAAATAAGAGAAGGGTGATAAGAGTGTTGGGTGATAGAAGGGAGGGCAGATTGGGGGAAAGGGTAGTCAGAAGAAAAACACTTTTGAGGAGGGATAGGGTGAAAGAAGCGAGAGAATAGAATAAACAGGGGTAGGGGGAATAGGATGGAGGGAAATACAGCAGGCAATAGTAACCGTGAAAAAAAATCTGAAGCAAGTTTCTCTGATGAAGGCCTCATTTCTCTAACATATACAAAACTGGGTCAAATTTATAAAAATAAGAGCCATTGCCCAATTGATAAATGATCAAAAGATAAAATCAGTTTTCAGATGAAGTAATTGAAGCTATCTGTAGCCATATGAAAAAATATTTTCACTATTGATTGGAGAAATGCAAATAAAACAATTCTGAGGTACTACCTCATACCTATTAGATTGGCTAATAGGATAGAAAAGGTAAATGACAAATGTTGGAGAGGATGTGGGGAAGATGAGACATTAATGTACTGTTGGCAGAGTTGTGAACTGATTAAACCATTTTATACAGCAATTTGAAAATATGCCCAAAGGGCTATAAAACCATGCATACCCTTTGACCTAGCAATACTGGGTCTGTATCACAAAAGAGATAAAAAACAAAAAGGAAAAGGACCTATATGTACAAAAGTATTCACAGCAGCTGTTTTCTAGAGGTAAAGAATTAGAAATTGAGGGTATGCCCATCAGTTGGGGAATGGCTGAACAAGTTGTGGTACTTAGTTATGATGGAATACTATTGTAGTATAAGAAATGATGAGCAGGATGCTCTCAGAAAAACCTAGAAAGACTTGCATGGATTGATGGAAAGTGAAACGTACTAGGCACAAAGTAACAGCAATATTGTAAGATGATCAGCTGTGAATGACTTAGCTATTCTCACCAACACAATGATCCATGACATCTCTGAAGGACTTATGAGGAAAAATGCTATCCATCCTCAGAGAAGGAACTGATAGTGTCTGAATACAGATTGAAGCTTACTTTTTTATTTTATTTTTCTTGAAGTTTTTTTGTTTATGTTTTCTTTCACAACATGACTATTATGGATATGTTTTGCATGACTACACTTATATAATCTATATGGAAGGAATTGCTTGCCTTCTCAGTAAGGTGGGGTAGAGAGGGAGGAAGGGAGAGAATTTGGAACTCAAAGTTTTAAAAACAAATGTTGAAAATTGTTTTTACATGTAACTGGGGGAAAATTAAATACTAAATAAATACCAAAAAAGAGTCCCTGACCCTTGAGTGCTCTCTCCATGCTCACCTTATTTAGAATTTAAGGTCCTTATGGCAATAACTGCTTTTCCTTTAGTCACTGTATCCCCAGAGTTTAGTCACCCTGCCTTGCAGATCCTAATGTAGATACTTAAGGTTTAAGGAATTGAATTAAAGATGAAATGACTTGCCCAAAGTCACACAAAATTGAAGCCAGAACTTAAAACAGAACTCCTCATTGAGGGTTTATTTCACTCCTTCCAACTATCCCCCTAATAATCCACGAAACATAGTTACACCAAATATTCAATCTTGGGTTTACGTTAGGCAGAAGAACTTAACAGTTAAAAGGAAAAGTTAATATTATTGCTTATCTGAAGATAAACCATTGGACTGAAAAGTTCCCAACAACCCTACCTCCCCAATATCCCAGGGCAAGAGGAAAGGCAGATCTGAGTCTATTAACCCAAACCCTCTTCCCTAGTACCAGTGGCTAATGTTGCTTTCAGAAATGAACAAACTCCTCTGGGTTGAATGGGAGAAGACAACTGAACAACCTGTCAATACTTGAAACTTACTGGACCCATTTCACCCACTAACATTGACCCCCCCCCCAATCTGTGTCTGCTCCTTGTTGGATCCAGACACACTTGTCAATCCATTCTTGTCCTGAGCTTGTAAATCCAAGGAAAGGGCAGCCCACTGTCCAAACTATAGAAGTTAAAAGCCAAGCTAAGGAGATATTTGCCCTGCTGGTCTCTAGCTTCAAAGGAGGCTCTCTCAATCAATCTTTTCTAAATGGAGTAAGGCACTCCACAAAGGATTTATTTTCTGTGATCAAGGGCACACTGCAACAGGGTTGGAATCAGAGCCAGCAGTGATCACCCCATTAGCCCTCACTCATGTATCTTGAGCCTCATTTACAGCAAGCCCTTAGATCATTCCTCTGTCTCTGCCCAAGCACAGTCTACTAATTTGTGGATCATTGATGGGCTTTAACCTTGACATTTATAATAAACTCATCTTGGAGCAAAGATAGACTGCTTTGGCTTTACTCAGAACCCTTTTGCTTGTCCCTTTTGACCAGATGTCAGGGATGGAGACCAAGCCAGTTGCTGACAGCATCCTGTTTTTGAGGAACAAGAGATGGGAAGAGGTCAGAAGTGTGCTGACTCCTGCTTTCAGTTCAAAGAGGCTGGATGAGGTAAGACATAGAAAATGTAGCAGCATCTGCTGCCCAAAACTTCTTGGAAAATTGTATCCATCTTTCATCACTGCATCAAGTGGCAAATCACTTTAAGATTCCAGCCTCAAGGCTTTCAAACATGTGACTAGAGACTGGGCATGTGAATACTCACACACATACACACCAAGTATACAGAGGGATTCAACAGAAACAAATCTGTCACAAGGTAGGAGATGGCATTGCTCTTGACGCTACCCGCTCTACCTGGCCTTGATTCTCTCAGGTATGCCTGTATCAGAAGTCAGGGATCTGTGCAGTCAGAAGTTGCTGAACCATGAGACATTGCCTAGCACACAGCAGGAGTTCTGCAAAGGCTTGTAGGTCCATTAATTGATTTACAACAATCAGGGGTGTCCATGTTGTATATAAGGGTTTCATATGATATATATATATATATGCTTGTATGTGTGTGTATATATGCACATTTTGGGGGGGCAGACAGAGAAAGGTGAGAGAAATGAGAGAAGAGAAAGGGTGAGAGAAAGAGAGAGAGAGAGAGAGAGAGAGAGAGAGAGAGAGAGAGAGAGAGAGAGAGAGAGAACCAAAAATCTTAGCAGTTTTAAACTTTAGCAGCTTAAAATTCACTAAGGCTTTTGGGTCATGCTTTATATAGGCACCATATAGTGCTCTATAAATACTTCATATAGTGTTTTAAGGTTTGTAAAGTGCTTTATAAAAATATTTAATTTAATCTTCACAAACAACCTTATGATGTAGCTATTATCATCCCTATTTTATAGATGAGGAAACTAAGGCAGACAGGTTAAGTGACTTGCCCAGGGTCACAAAGCTAGCAAGTGTCTGATACTGGATTCCAACTCAGGTCTTCCTGATACCAGATCTAGAACTCTGTCCAATGCTCCACCTAGCTGCCTATGTCTGCGTGTGTGTGTGTGTGTGTGTGTGTGTGTGTGTGTATACATGCAAATGTACTCACATAAGGGGCAGTGTCATGTGGTAGAAAGAGAGCTAGCTTCTCAATCAGAAAGACCTGAGTTCGAGTCCCTCCTCTTATATACACACTGTCTTTGTGACCCTGGACAAACTACTTGATTGACTTCTAAGTGATCTAAGTCACTCAAAAATTATATGTTTAAAAACTGTTGCGAATATGCATTGGTAAAGGGAATTTCTTCACTGGGAATTCCCTGTACCAATGAAACCACAGGTCCAGATCTATCCACCCATATAGCCCTACCCACAAATGTATATATGTAAATGTGTGTATGTACATCCATACATACATATGTGTGTGTATATATGTATGTGTATATATATATATATATATATATGCACACACATATACAGGCAACTAGGTGACCCAATGGATAGAGCACCAGGTCTGGAGTCAGGAAGAACTGAGTTCAAATCTGGCCTCACTTACTAGCTATGTGACCCTGGGCAAGTTTCTTAACCCTGTTTTCCTCAGTTTCCTCATCTGTCAAATGAACTGCAAAAGGAAATGGCAAACCACTCCAGTGTCTTTGCCAAGAAAACTCCAAATGGGGTCAGTCAGACAAGACTGAAACAACTGAACAACAACATATATGTGTGTTTATACACACACACACATATGTATGTGAAGGGAAGTAGGGAGAAGGGAGACTAATTAGGAGGTCATTGATAGGTAGGTAAGTCGATAGATAGACAGATATAGATATGCACACCCCCATATATATGTGCGTATATATACATACCTGAGTACACACATATGTATGTGTATATGTGGGCACATATATCACTTTAATAGCTTAAAACTACACTAAGACTTTTAGAACACCATATATATAATAATATATGTGCATATTCTTATATATGCATATACACACACATACATACACCAATATGTTTCAAGGTTGAAATCCGTTGTGGTAACAATGAAGGTCTGCCATTTAATTATTTACTTTCCATCCAAATGTTTCATATTACAAAGGTTCAGCCAATGAGAATGAATCTCAGAAAGAGGATATATACATACACATACATACACGTGCACGTGCACACACACACACACACACACACACACGCATATATTTCCATCCTCCCCATCCCATGTAAACTCCTTGAGGGCAGGAGCTCTTGTGGAGAAGAGGGGGAGTTGTCCTTATATCCTGAGTACCTAGCATAGTTCCTTGAAATGTACTAGACAATTAATAAGTGCTTTTTGAATTTTGGATTGGGTTGGACTGGAGAGGATGCGGGTTTTCATTCCCCTCTAGTCGTCACCTAACTTGGAGAAGACAGATCTTCCTTGTGAATGGCTGAATTCTGCCACATTTCTTGGAATGTCTTTTTAAGTTGCCCTGCATGATTTGCATGGCTCTGGCCATTTGGATTGTGGAGCATTCACAGAATTACAGGCATTCACACAGTGTGGTTTGGCCTTTAAATTTTCATAGTGAAGCTCTTCGGATTAAAGCATTGAATGTTCTCAAAGTGGAGAGCCATTTTCCAAGAACATTACTGCCAGGAGCTTTCTCCAGGCTATGCCAGCCTTCAGCAGTCTATTTTTAATATTTAGTTTTATTTCTCAATCCTTCAGACCAATAAAAATGAAAGTCATTATAACCAAGTGTGGTCGGGGTAATAAATACTTCAGAGTCCAAAAATACATTGTCTCTGCCTGACCAGACGCCCATTTTCTAGAAGTGTCCCTGCATTTATCTACCAGCAAGAGACCATTATCCTGTGACAAAGTTGTATTCCACTGACACCCAATCTCCTAATTAAAATCAGTATAATGATGGACTGTTTAAGCTCTAGTTAAAATCTTCCTTTTCTATTTGCATTTAAAAGGAAATATACTCCTTTCTGCGTTGGGGGTGTGATGGACCCAGGTCTGGGTTATAATTTGGTTTTTCACTGGCAAAAGCTTTTGTGTTCTGCCTGGCCACTGGTGAGAGCAGCACATCTATCTAACGGTACCCAACTGTGTGTGTGTGGGGGGGGGGTTGTTGCTTAGCAACACCAGCTGTCACCGCCTCCTCACGGTGAATGCTGATTGGTCACGATGCCTGACAAGCACTTCTGTGTCATCAGAATGGTTCAACATGTTGATGGCCACAGTGGTTACTGACCTGACAGCAAATTTTGCATAGAAGTTTGGATTAAAAAAACAACAACATTCCTTTGGTGCTTCTTCAACAAATGCTCTTATAGAAGGAAGGAATTCAGTTTTTCCTTAGCTTAAAGGAAATACTATCTATTGATCTTCAACTGAGGGTTCAAGAGTTTAGTTTCTTTTTTCCCAAACAAGCCAAAGTTAAAAATAAAGACAAAACCAAAAAGCAAAATCCTTGAATCTTGTTTGCACTGAGTATCCAACTTCTTTTGGCTTCGAATTTTTCAAAGGGTAACAGCAAGAATGCTGGTTAGATCTGGATTCTAATCTTGCCTCTGATATTTATTAGCTGTATGACCTGCAGTCTCTCACCCCTCCAAGTCTCTGTCTCCTTATCTGACTTCAAAGGAGTATTGTTAATAAGTGATACAAGGACACTCTTTCTGAAGAACTTTGGAATCAATCACATGGGAGACACTGTCATAGGACCACCCAGCATGGCATGCCCTCATCATTTGCTCTATGAGCAAAGCAGAACTACTGTCACTTAAGGAAATCTGACATGCGCAAAGAATCCACCCCAAATGTTCATGTGGACGATCTGTGCCCGACCTGTGGTAGAGCCCTCTGAGCTTGTATTAGTCTGATCAGTCACAGACAGACATATTGTGCCTTGACCCCAACACAGTGTGGTCATTTTGATTCTCTTTGGGAATGAAGGACAACAACCATTGTCAATATCATATGGGATAACGTATACTGAAGCACTTTGCAAACTAAAGCACGATGCAAATAATAGATATCGAATCCATTGTTATTGATTATATACTTGCTTTTAAAATTAGTCAGTTGATAAAAATTACAGGCCTACTTTATGCTAGGCACTAGGTGTGGTTTGGGGAAAACATAGGCAAAAACAAAATAGTCCCTAACCTCAAGGAGCTTATATTCTGTCAGAATGGAATTACTTCAATTTAATTATTTAAATTATTTAAAATACGTAGGCCATAACCATCTGTGAAGGTGTCTCACACTCAATAGGATAAAATATGAAAACATACGCTAATCATTTTATGAGCAATGCTCATAGACTCATTGCCCTGAGAGTCACCAGAGGGATCACCTAGAATCTAGATTCTACACTGGAGGGGTCTGCAAACTATAGCCTGTGGGCCAAATCCAGCCCACACCAAGAATGGTACCATTCTTAGTTCATGAGTCATGCAAAACGAGGTGGTGGGCCAGTCAATTTTGGCAACATGGAGAAGGCTGTTTTCCCACTCATACACAAGGAGCACGCCTTCCTCAGAGCCAAGTGGGTAACCCATTCCATAGATTTTCAGGGGTCAGCTAATTTTGCACTTGGAACTTGCTATTTTGGGTTTGGGCAGTGGTTAGAAGCACACTACATCAAATATCATATACCATTAAGTGGCAGTCAGAAAAACAAATGTGTTTTTTTTTAAGACAAAGGGTATGTATGCATGGTGTAGTAGATGAAGCCTTAGACTTAGAGCGAGGAAGACCTGAGTTCAAATCTCACCTCAGACACTTACTAGCTGTGTGACCCCGAACCCTTCTGTGCCTTGGCTTCATCATCCATGATGTGGGGATGATAACGCTTTCCCTGCCTACCTCACTGGGATCTGGTAAAGATCAAAAGAGATAATTAATGTGAAAAGACTTTGAAATGTACAAGATACCATACACACACAAGCTACAATTATCACATGGGTTTTTTGTTCGGAATTACATCCTCTAGGCCAATTTGTTCTTTTGAAGTCAGAGATTCCAGGAGAATGTGATGGGCTCTGACATGTAATGGAACCATCCCTACAACTCTCTGTTGCTCTAGGCTAATTGTTTTTTTGGCCCATGGGCCCAAAACAACTGTAGGTGAGAATGAGGCCTGTGACTTGAAATTATAACAGCTGAAAGGGATTTGAGAGATCATCTGGTCTAACTAATATCCTTATTTTATAGCTAAGGAAGCTATGACAAAGGGTATCCTTTATGTGCTTTGGGGCAAGTTAGGAAGGCAGTGTACCCTGGTGGACCGAGGACTAACTCTGGAGCCACAGAATGGGGGCTCAGATCCAACTCTGACCCTACCTGTGTGACCTGGAACAAGGCCTTTATTTAAGCTTTAGCGGCCTCACTTTCCCATCTGTAAAATTAGAGAGATGGGACAGATAATTTAGGAGGTTCCTTTCAGTCCTAGGTAATATGATCCTATGAATTGAGTGTTGGGCTGCATAATTCTTTTTTTCCTTTTTCTGGGTGACTCAGCACAATTGTGGTGACTTTTTATAAGATGTCAAAGGGAGAATGTGGCTAACGAGGTTTGAGAGACTCCAAGCGATTCAGTGTGGTACGATGGAAACGGTACTGGCCCTGGAAGGAGAGGACCTGAGTTCAAACTCCACTCTAATATTTACCTCCTTTGGGACAGGAAGAAGATAGTTGACCTCCCTGGGCTGAGGGTGTTGGACTAGATTTCCTCTGAAGGCCCTCGGAGCTCTATACAGATGATCCAATATAAATGATGACTGTAATTACTAATGATACCAAACAGGAAGAACAGAGAAAAGAAAGGCATCTGATGAAATCAGTGTGATTGCAAATCATACTCTCAGATTTTGAAAAGCCGCAAGCAGGGACAGTTAGGTGGCCCAGGGGATAGAGAGCTGATCCTGATATCACGAGGACCAGAGTTCAAACGTGACCTCAGGCATTTACTAGCTGTGTGACCCTGAGCAAGTCACTTAACCCCAATTGCCTCCAAAAAAAAAAAGTAAAGAAAAGCCACAAGCACAGGGTAGATGGACAAGGACTTCACTAAGGGTGAATGCAGAAGGGTGGCATGACCCCTATAAGACAAATGGCCGGAAGATTAAAAGCCTACTATGAACTAAGTTTCATGAAGGGGACTGCTCCCCACTCTGGCCCAACAACTACCACCCATGATCATCCATCAAAGAGGACTTCAGAGGAGGAATATTTTTTATAATGATTTTAAACAGACTTGGATAAAGACGTAAAAAGCGTGCTTTTCAAATCTGCAGATGACAGAAATCAGGAAGGATGATAAACTCAATATTTAAAATTATACTGACAGACTAGAATACTAAACTAAAATCAATGAGATTGCATTTAACAGCTATGATGTAAATTCATGTGCTTAATTTTTAAAAAAGCAATTAATTCCATGTATAGAGAATGGGGGAGAGCTCACTTGATTATAATGTGCACATTTGTAGTCCAACATTTATTGAGTGCCTAGTACATACAAAATCTGTCTGTACAGGGCACCGTGTATAAGAAGGTCCAGATGAATAAGACGTAACCTGCTGCCAAACAGCTCATAAATTAACAAAAGAGAATGCGTATGTGTGAAAATAATCATAATACAAGGCAGAATGCGTAAGAGATAAAAAGTGATATGAGACTTTAGATAGCCCTGAAGTACAAATAAGAGAGACCCCACTTTTGAGGGAGAAGGAAGGCTTCGTGCAATTGTTGCTTGACCCCTGGAGGAAGGATTGAAGGATGGATAGGATCTCAACTGGTGGAGACAGGGAAGGCTTCTCAAGAGAAGTGAATTGGCATGGGCAGATTCTTGGTCAGGTTGGACTACAGACTCTTGAAAGTCTGTTCTAAACCAGTAATTCCATACTCCTAAGATACTGAGGGGGAAATGTCAAAGATGATTCTTTGGTTAGGAACCCAACTGAGTATCTGGGCAGATGATCATGCTTTTAACAGAAAATGGGTATTCTGTAGGTGGAGCAGTTTCTTTGAAAAATGATGAGTTCAGTTTGGCCATGTTGAGTTTGAGGTGGGGTCAGCAGGGTGGGAAGTGGGGAAAAGAACTCGTGTTCTATTTCTGGCAGGTAGTTGGAGATGTCAATCTGGAGTTTGAGAGAGAGATTAGAGCTGGAAATATAAGTTTGAAAGTCATGAACACACTGCCAATAACTGAAGTCGTGGTAAGTGATACATTTTTCAAGGGTAAAAGTTTAGAGCAGGAGTTCTTACACTTTTTGTGTAATGGACCCCTTTGCAGTCTGGTGAAACCTGTGGACTCTTTCTCAGAATCAGGTTTTTAAATGCATAAAATAAAATACATAGGTTTGAAAGGAAACCAAAGATTAGTGAAAACAAAAATGTAAACTTTTCCCATCCAAGTTCATGAACCACCTGAAATCTATTCGCAGTGAGTTGGGGGTACGTGGACCCCCCAGTTAAGAACTCTTGCTTTAGAGAGAGAAGAGGCCCAAGAACAGAACATAGGGGGACATCCACATTTAGGAGATGAGAGGAGAAAGAAAAGCCAAGGGAAGGTACAGCTAAGGAGGGATCAAAGAGGCACAGAAGGAACAGTGCAGAGTAGTGAAAGCTAAGGCAGTAGAAAATATTTTTTAAAATTAAAAAAAAGAAGTGATAATCAAATGCTAAAGAGAACTCAATGGAAGAGAAATACTGACCTAAGATTTTGCAAGTGACTTTGGAGAGAATCACTTTAGCTGGGTGGTCAGAGCAGATGCCTGATTACCACAAAGTGCTCACTCTTTAGAAGTCTGACAGCAAAAGAAGAAAAAGTGAATGACAGGGAGTCCATGAGAGCAATTTTTGGACTAAACTAGAACCAAAGCCATTCATGATTTGCCAACGTTCTATTCACAGAAAGCAAGAGTTCCACTGAGTTTTATAATGACCAGGTCATACTGTCTCCACACTTTAAACATGGTCTGAATAAACTGACATAGCTAAAAAAAAAAATTCATCTCCTTTTGGATAGCCTTCCAGTCATGTCCAAATACAAAGGCCAGGAGGAAAAAAGTCATGGGATTCTAGCTACGAGGCTCCATAAATCCAAGCTAACTGCTCTAAGGGTATTTGCCTATTACTGCCCTTGGCATTTTGGAAGGGAACAGAGCTACCCAGAAACGATAGAAGCTGCCTCTTGAAACTGGGAGCATTCCATCTCTAGAAATATCCAAGCAAAGACTAGATGAGCATCTGCCAGAGATTTCATAGAGGGGAGTCTCCCAATTGGATAGGAGCTTTGAGTAGATAGATGATTGATCTCTGAAGTCCTTTCAGACTCTGAGATTCCATAGGCCACAGAGAAGGGAAATGTGTGCAGTTGGGACCAGGGCAGATTTTAGAGATAAAGACCACAGTCTGTGTTTGTGTAGTCTATAACCAGAATAGATTATTTGCTAAACCTAGTGCAGGTTTTAGATAAAGCATTTAATGAATTTCAATATTTACTGAACAGGATCTTTATCTGTTTTATTGGTCATCACAGAAGCAGGTAGATGCAATTGTATAGATAGCCCATTGTTAGCACATTGGTAGGTTATATATCACGGACAAGCATTGCAGATGAACGATAAAATGGGCCCAGAATTGAGTAGAAAAAGAAAGAGAATTGATCGGGTTTCATATGGGAAATTTGTTTTCAGTAATCCCAAACTTCTAAAGCCTATCTTTTAAATTTAAAAAAACAAACACTAATTTAGAGTCCTGTGATATGTGGTCATGTGATGGTAAAAATAGTGCACACAACAACAAACATACCACCCCACCACCACTACCACCCTTCAGTCTGCAAATGACTTATTTCCTTATAAATATTGTCTTACTGGGTTCAAAGGCAATCTAATAGATATTGTCTGCAATTTTCTCCAAAATTGTAAAAAATTTAAAAACTCTCTCTTTTATCAGATTAGTACCACCCTGGGGTAAACCCAGAAAATCTCTTCTCCACTGGATTAGTTTCCCTTCTTTGTCTCAAAACACAAATGTATAGACTTAGACAAAACTCATTATTAATGGGCATGTAATTTATTAATAGTACCAATAAATAAAAACAAACATTTGAGCAAAGTATAGGCTGCATTGGGCCTCAGAGCCAGAATCATCTTTGTGTTCAGGGAAATCAGAAAAAAGGAGAGGGATGACCTAGAGTTGGCTCTCACCAATTGTCACGGTTGCTGTTTGGTCTCCGCCAGGGATGGGGAACCCATGGTCTCGAGGTCACATATGTTCTTCTAGGTGCTTGGGTAAGGCCTTTTGACTGAGTCAAGTTTTACAAAACAAATCCTTTTATTAGCGGGATTTGTTTTGTGAAGTTTGGATTCAGTCAAAGCGCCTCACTTGAGCACCTAGAGGGCCACATGAGGCCTCGAGGTTACAGGCTCACCACCCCTGGCCAGTGCTAGATAGCTCATGGCCTGCATTTATCTTTGTCTCCTTTCACCTGCTGATCCAGGCATTCATCTGCTTGTCTCTCCCCCTCCCCTATCTGGCACCCCACAACACACTGCAGCCACAAGATAAACGGAGCTCTCCTGAAAAACTTTTCAGACTGTCCATTAATAATCTAAGCCCAAGGATTCTCTATCCTCCTAGGAAAGTCTTCCAGAGTATCTGTGATCCCATTAAAGGGACAGCCTGAGCATCCAAAGGCTCTGTGATTCTAAGTCTGAGTAACCCTGGGCTACATTCATATTCTCCTGGCAATGCTCAACAGCTACAAATCACGGTCACAGCATGATCTCTGATGAACTAAAATTGAAGGTGACCCAAAGGGCAAACAAAGACTCACAATGGGTGTAAATAGGAGCCGGAGTATTGCCAAAAAGAACTTAGAGATGAGAAGTGGCATAAAAGATACTATTCACGACATGCATGACCACATAAGGAAGTGGATGTAGCAAGATCCAGAGATAAAAATAGACTGTCGGCCTGAGTGTCACACTGGTGTCCATTAAATATTAAAAGAACCGGAGGAGAGACTACATTGGATAGATTTATGGAAGGTTTATGGAAGAAACATGACCAGAATCACAGAGGAGGAAGAAAAAGCATTGGTGAATCAATCAACAAGCATATATTATATACCTATTGTGTTCCTGGCACTCTGCTAGGCACTGGGGAACTTACATTTTACCTAATGGGCTGTGATTTGCATTACAGTGTAGGAAGAGGACTCGCATCATGACTCATAATGAATCCATTGATTAAACGAGATCATACCTCCAAAGCATTTACCATATTTAGCATAGCCTGTCACATATTAGGAGCTTAATAAATGCTTGTTCCTTTCTCTCTCCACCCTCCACCCATCAAAGTGTACGGTACTTTCCCCAAATCCTTCCTTCTTTCTGCTTTTTACATAATTCCATGGGATTTATGTAGGTTAAAGTAGAAACTGGCAGCTGATATGGAGCTCATAAACTTTCCCTATTACTTTCCATACTTTTTCTACCTCTTTTGAGAATACCATCATTCTCCTAGACGTAACCCCGGATTCTGCCTTTGCTCTTCACTCTTCCTCAAAGTCTTCTCAATTCTGTCTCTACAACATCGTTTGAATGTGTCCCCTTCTCTCCACTCACATGGCTGCTAACCAAGTTCAGGTCTTTATCATCTCTCACCTAGACTACTCTATTAGTTGTCTGATAGGTTTCTCTACTTCTGGTCTCTCTCCTCTCCCAACCACACTCTATAGCACAGATGTCAAAGACAGTGCAGTGGCAGCATGTGGTGAAGCCCCAAGCATAGCCCAAACCAGATTAAAATGTAATTGGGAAATATTTAGATATTTAACAAAATAAATAAAATGCAATAGAGCATAGATAATGTTAATGTGTGGTTTTTTGCATCAATGCGCTCCTGCAAGGATCCTTATGAACAGTTTAGTGGTCCCTGTTTCTATGTGAGTCGATACCACTGCTCTATGCAGCTGACGAAAGTTTAGGCTTGGGTTGTATCATGTCAATCCCTCACTTAAAATCCATGAGTGGTGATGATGTGCTGGTAAATATTTAACTACCAGTTAGTGGGGGGTAAAAATATGGGCTCACATCACACTTTTAAGTTTAATCTGTAGTTTTAACATTTTCTCCACCACTTTTTAAGTCTAGAAAATTGACAAAACAATAAATCAAGCTCAGATTTGGAGCATTTGCTAGTTTCTGAGACATGGCTCTAAGGCACCAATATGTAGTGGCTACAGTAAACCCTTGTCATTGGTATCCTGCCTTGCATCTAAGATAAAATACAAGTTCCTCAGCCTTACCTTAAAGCCCTCCACAATCTTGTTCTACTTTCCCACCCTCATTTGACACTATTTCCTGTTGAAAATCTCTATGTTACATCTAAACTGGATGATCAACTGTCCCTAAAATTCAACACTCCATCTATTTGCAGTTGTCCAGAATTCATTACCTCCTTGAATCTACCTCTCAAACTCAAATTCGGGCACCACCTCCTCCATAAAGACTCTCTCTTGATCACCTTAGCCGGTGGTACTCTCTCTTCCATTTAACTTGCATTTACTCATGTTGTACATTTTACACACACACACACACGGAGCACCTCCTCTTATCTTCCTCTAAGAGAATGTAAGCTTCTTGAGGGCAGGGCCTAATTAGATTTTGTCTAGTGCCTTAATAAGCACTTAATAAATAATAAATGTTTGTTGGATTTGAATTCCAATTCAGTACAGATTTTAGATGTTGATGAATTTTTAGATGTTTTATTATGTTTTCATTATAGGAAAAATTACTTTCATTACTTCAGCCTTGGAGTTAGCTTTGTCTTTACCCTCTCAGTCACTACCCTCATATCTAATCATTTCCTGAGCCTTGTAATCCTACCTCAATAATAATAATAATAATATGGTGATTTACAGTTTATAAAGGTATTTTATACATATTGTCTCATTTTATTCTTACAACAACCCTATGAGGTAGGTGCTATTATCTTCATTTTACAAATGAGGAAACTGAGTCTGAGAAAAGTTAGGTGACCTGCCTTAGGGAGAGAATGGAAACAAGCATTTATTATAATTTATTATTATTAAGCATTTATTATGTGCCAGCCACTGCATTAAGTATTTTACAGTTATCTCATTTTAATCACCCCTGGGAGGTAGGTGCTCTTATAATCCTCATTTGACAAATTGAGGAAATTGAGACAAATTTAGTAAGTATTTGAATCCAGATTTGAACTTAGGTTTTCCTAACTCCAGGCCCAGAGCCTGTGCCACATAGCTGTCTTTATGACAAATTGAGGAAATTGAGACAAATTTAGTAAGTATTTGAATCCAGATTTGAACTTAGGTTTTCCTAACTCCAGGCCCAGAGCCTGTGCCACATAGCTGTCTTTATGACAACTGGTAATACTAAGTGTCTAGGCAAGGTCTAAACTCAGACTCCTGACTCCAAGCCTAGGGATCTATCTACTAATGTCAACTAGCTGCCTCAGCGTCCCTTATATTCACCCTCCTGTCCCCACTCAGAAAGACTCTCCCCTCAAGCCTTCATCACCTCTCACTATCACTAGGACTCCAACATACATTTACATCTCTTCCCAATAGGGCTCTAGGCTAGGGCTTCTTAAACTTTTTCTACTTGCAACCCCTTTTCACCCAAGAAATTTTTCCATGCCCCTGGGTATATAGGTATATAAAATAACCATACAAATCAAACATTTGCTGATAATGAATCATAAAGAAATTTATTTCAAAACAAATCTTTGGTAGACGCATAATTTTATCATTTATTAAAGACCAAAGCAAATTTACATAATAATGAGATGAATGTGCTTGTTTATTTTTACATAAGGAATTAAATCTTAGTGGAATATTTGATACTGTAGGATGAAGAGCATCTTCAACATTTTTCAGAGTAAATCGATATTTTGGTTTTATAATTGTCAATGCTGAGAAGGCCGCTTTGCGTAAATACGTAGTACAAAACGGCAGAAGTATGTTTAGGGCCACTTGAGACATTGTCGGAAATGCTGTCCTAATCCCAAGCCAAAATTCATTCAACGATTTTGTACATACAGTAAAAACACTGCAATACTAGTCTTGAATCTGAGCCGAGGTTTTCTGGCAGCGTTCATCAGCGTTGTGTGGCATGACCGGATGTGCAGTACAAAGTGGGCATGTTGTGTGTTCAGAATGAAGGTGTGCATTGCAACATGGGCAAGTGCTGCCCGAAACACCCCAGATTCATTGTAAGTTTGATTTTGAATTAATTTTTGGTCATAGCGCATTCAGAAACCTTTTACTGTTGCCAAATTTTGTGCGACCCCCACATTCCCCACATTCAGTTATGCCACCCACAGTTTAAGAAGGCTCTAGGCTATTGTCCACCTTCCCAGGCTTCTGTTACATTATTTCTCTTCCTAAACTCTACGTTCCAGCCAAACTGGTTGATTTGCTGTTCCTCACACACAGTATTTCACTTTCTGTCTGGATGTATTCCTTCTCCACCTCTGTTTCACAGACTTAAAGGTTGTCTCTTACCTGAGATCATTTCTGATTCTATTCAGTTGCTGGTTTTCCCCATCCCACCACAGAACAAACTATTTTGCATCTCCTTGGTGTATATTTTGCATTTACTTATGTGATCCATGTTGTTTTACCCCCAAAGAATGGAAGCTTCTTGAGGGCAGGAACTGTTTATTTTTGTCTCTCTATCCCCAGCATCTAGTACAGCTTTTCAGCTTTCTTTTTGCCTGTTGTCTGCCCCCATTGGATTGTAATCATCTTGAGGGCAAGGACTTTTTTTTGGCCTTTCTCTGTACCTCCAGTGCTTAGCACTGTGCTTGACACATGGCAAGTTCTTAATAAATGCTTAGCACAGTGCCTGGCACATGTTATTGTTATTCAGCCATTTTTTAGTTGTGACTGACTCTTCATGATCCCACTTGGGGTTTTCTTGGCAAAGATACTGGAGTGGTTTGCTATTTCCTTCTCCAGCTCATTTTACAGATGAGAAAACTGAGGCAAACAGGGTTAAGAGACTTGCCCAGGGTCACACAGCCAGTAAGTGTCTGAGGCAGGATTTGAACTCAGGTCCTCTTGACTCCAGGCCTGGTGCTCTATCCATTGCACCACCCAGTCCCCCCCCAACATGGTGTCCCTTACACATAGTAGACACTTAACAAAAGTTTATTGACTACATTTTTTAGTTTATTATAGTTTGTTTTTGTAGTTTATTTTATGTAGTTTATTGACTATGTAGCAGGCACTTAATCAATGCTTTTTAAATTGAATTAATCCTCCTGACTCCAAGCCTTCTCCTTACCAATCCATCCTCTACACAACTACTAAATGAATACTCCTAAAATATAGACTGAACATGATAATTCCCTACTCAAAAATCTTTAGTAACTCCCTTTTGCCTGTAGGGCAAAATACAAAATCCTCATCCTGCAATTGGAAGCTCTTCACACTATGATTCCCACTTATCTTTCCACTCTTATCTCCTATTGCTCCTTCTTGCACATGCTCTGTTCTCCCGTCAAATGGCCCTCCTTGCTTTTCCCTATACATGACATCACATCTTCTATCTCTGTGCCTTGGCATAGGTGCTCTTCATGTCTCGATGCCCTCCCTCCTCACTCTGCTTCCTAGCATCTCCAGCTTCCTTCAAAACACTGCCCAGAGGCCATCGCCCACATTTCTAATTCCCTCCCACCCCATTTCTCAGTGTTTAATCCCTCTTGAGATTGTTTCTGTATTGCCACATATTTATTGTGTATTTACTATCTACGTACTATACTATGTATGCACTATCTATGTGAATGAGAGTGATTTAAAGTGCTTTACAAACCTTCAAATGCCATGTAAACACAAGCTGTTATTATTTGAGAGAAATCATTCTTCTGATCTTGTTTCATGGAGTAAAAATAGAAACCATCCTGGAATAAGTCCCTATCCTGCTATTACTCCATTATCATCATCATCATCACCATCATCACTTCTGTGATTCTCACATTTTCCCACGTGGTTCACATAGAAAATAGCCCAATATATGGAGGTTGTTGAAATCATCATTGCTATCATCATCATTTGTTGCTGTTACTATTATGTTACTACTGCTATCATAATTATGCATAATTTAATTACTTGCTATTGTTTATGTCATCACTTATTGTCATTATATGCAACTATTATTATAGAACTTCCTTGAAGGAAGGAACTGTTTATCTTTGTCTTTGTTTTGTATCCCTGGTACTTAGCACAGTGGCTTACGTATATTTGGCACTTAATAAAAGTTTATCAAATTTGTTGCATACTTCAAAGAAGCATGGGTGTGGCCCCTCCACCAAGGCAGATCATAGTTACTCCATGTTTTTGTTTTATTTTACTTTTTAATGACTGGATCTCCCCCATCTCGCCCAGGTTGGAAGTTCAGGGGCTATGACTCAGGGACAGATTGATACTGGAGCTTTGACCTTCTTAGTTTCTAACCTGGGCCGGTTTACCACTTCTTATGCAACCTGGTGGCCCCCTGCTCCCAAGAGCTCACCATATTGATGCCAAACTTAATGTGGACACATGATTGGCATAGCCCGCGATGGCTCAGAACTCCAGAACTCAAGAAATCTGCCAACCTCAACTTCTCCGAGAACTAGGATTATAGGTGTGCACCACCACAACCAGCTGCTACCTTCTGGGTTTCATGAAAAAAATCCTCACCTGGTGCCCAACTTTTCATTAATGGGTCTCTGCACTCAGCTAAGTTGGTCCTAGGATGTCATGTGGACCAACACCATCCTTAAATCTGGCAGAATCTGCCAAAGCTTGCATTCCACTGTCCTGGCCTTAGAGATCCCAGAAGAAAAGAGAGACTGAGGAATCAAAAAGAAGTGAAAAGAGAAGAAAAAAGGAAGAAATGGAAGGAAGAAGGAAGGAAAAACCTTCTTTCTTGTATTAGGTCTTTGCTGAAAGAATTTTGCTTGGCAATTACATACTTAAAAATAACAGTCAATGTAGGGAGCACTACAGACCTCTTCGTTTGTAGCTAATTTAGGTCCATTCACCGTCCAGAGTGCTTAATTATACTTGATTTTCTTCTTTTCCAGGTGATTCCCTTAATCAGCCAAGCCTGTGATCTTCTATTGACTCACTTGAAGCCTTATGCGGTGTCTGGGGAAGCTTTTGATATCCAGAGGTAAGGTCAGTCTATGGGGATGAGAAATAACATTTCTCCAAATGAATTGCCACTTCTTGTAACTGTGCATAATTGCTGGACAATTACCTCATGACCAGGAAAGTACAGAAGTTCAAAAAGAGCCATGATAAATGACTAAATGGATGGCCAAACTGACCTATGAGGAAACAGTCAGCCAACTTAGAAAGCAGAGCTTGTCTAAACAAAGTGGGGGCAGGGAGGAGGACAGGAACACGGATGCCCACTTAGGCAGGAAGTCTCAGCTTGACAGGTGTAGGGATTCTGAGCCCCTTCAGCTGTCTAGAACAGAGTCTGGAACCCTGAAAAAAGCCTTAGAGCATGGAGTAACAGCCATCACAAACCCTCTACGATTTGCTCCACAGGAGATTTGTAGAGTTACCCTTAGGCCATCCAATTAAAGTTAGTGATTTAACAACCTCAACTTTCTGGTTTCCCCTGGCAACCCTAAATTTCAGTGTAGAGTAGATTAGAAGTACAGCCACTGAGAAGTGACAAATGCTAGGGAGGGAAGAGATGAAAGTATCTATAGTCTATATTTCTGTCTGTCTAAACCCTGAAGCCCTTTAACATAGAAAAGGACAGAATAATCAGAGTCCAGAGCTCTGGGGCCGTTGACTGGTAAGGGTGTAAACACCTCTTGGCACTCAACAGTGGGGTCAAACTCAACTAGAAATGGGGGCCACAAAAATGGCCACAAATAAGGATCTGTGCAGGGTCATTATTAACATAGAAAACCACATATTTCCATTATCTAGGTTCTATAGTATTTTTATTTATTTCATTAAATATTTCCAAGTACACTTTAATCAAGTTCTGCCACCTTCAGGAGTGTTGCAGGCAGCTTGATACCTCAGGCTTTAATAGTCCTTGTTGGCATCACTGTATGAAGACGGACTCAAATAATAGATAATATTCACAATGAGCCCTGGAATAAATTGTTTTTTGAAGGATAGAATCTTAGCACTGGAAGTCACCGAGTGTTTGAGACTCAGCTCAAATGCCACTTTCTGCAGGGGACCTTTTCCAGTTCCCCCAACTGCTGTCTTCTCCTCCCAGGTGACCATCCAAAATGAGATACTATTTGTAAAGCACTTTGCAAACCTTAGAGCCCTATATAAATGTTAACTATCATATTATTATTAGGTATCTTCTACATACCTGTTTGTGTACATCACTTCCCCATTAGAGTGTGAGCTTTGGAGGACACTGCCTTTATTGTTGGCCCTTCTCTATACCTCCAGTGCTTACTTAGCGCTATGTTGGGCACATGGCAATGTCTTAATAAATGCTTACTGACTGATTGATCGAGCTGAAGGAAAAGTCCTTTCCTCCAAAAGGTAAATTACATTCTATATATTCTGTTTACAAAGAGAAAAGGGTGACATGTTTTAGAAAGATTTAGCCCAAAATGGTTCAGATGAAAAAGTTGCGGCACTAAAATGCTCTCCCCTTAAAGCTTCGGTTGTCTGGAAAGTTTGCTTATGTGGAACACCTCATTTCCCCAGGAGGATGTCATATAAATGAAGTGTGATTTTACTCTAAATATCTGACAGAGAAAACACAAAGTGTGCACCTACATGGGAGCACTGAATCAACCCTTTTCATCGAGAAAGGCATAAACCAAGCACAGGTGTTTTCAAACATTTTACCACCAGACCAGATTCTCCTGATTGCTTATGCAGAACTCATTAGTTGAGATGGCTGGGGGGAAAATTTTTAAATGGTCACTGGAGTGGTAGAATCCAGACAGAACCCAAGTACTGATATTTTCTGCAGGACTCTCTGGAAAGGGAAGCCTTCCCTTCTATTTATTTCTAGACCACAGTATGTTTTCCGTAATATTAAACATATGTTTTGGGGGCTTTTCCCGGAGTGTGCTCCAGTGCGAAGAGATTTCTCTTATTGCTGCTTTCCCCCTTAGCTCTTACAAGTGTTAAAGTCATTGTGAAGAGGAAAGGTCATATGAGTTTGGCAGCTCCCCTTCTTAGTCCAGGGGCTTACATAGCATTAACACCCACTCTGTAGACCATAGAGGTTGGAAGTTGCTCAGTGTGGAGGCAGCTGAATCTGCAAAGGTCCCATTTTCCTTATGTGTTATGGGTACTCTGGCTGTTACACTCTACAGGTGCTACGGCTGTTATACTCTTGACGTGGTTGCCAGCGTGGCCTTTGGATTCCAAGTGGACTCTCAGAAGACCCCAGACGATCCTTTTGTGAAACACTGCAGGCGTTTCTTTCAATTCTCCATTCCTAAATTTGTTGTGATTTTAATTTGTAAGTATAACTTCTACAGAGGGTAAGCTGAGCTCGACAGAGTGGCATGGGAAGGATACTTGTACTACTTAGTCATAGGGCACTTTTCAGAGTGGCTGCTTCTAGGAGTCCTCCTACATCTCTTGAAAAAGTACACAAATTGCAGGTGACTCCACCCACTACCTGGGGGATAGTTGAAAGAACTGGGAATGTTAAATTCAGAAAAGATTGAGGGGGAGGCATAATAACTGCCTTCATATTTTGAGAAGAGGGATTAGATTTGGCCCCAGGGACAGAATTAGGTATCACGGATGGAAATTCCACAGTAGCAAATTTAGTTTTGATGCAAGAACAAACTTCCTAACAACAGAGCCATCTGGAAACGGAAGGGGCTTCTGGAGAGTCTTCAGGCCAAGGCTGGGTGATCTCTCATTGAGGGATATCATAGAAGGGGTGCCCATCCAGTGAGTCAATAAACACTTATTAAGTGCTTACTGTGTGCCAGCTCTGGAGACCCAAGGAAAGGCAAAAGCACAGTTCCTGCCCTCAAGCATCTCACAGTACAATGGAGGAGACAACACACAAATAATTATATACATATAGGACGTATACAGAGTAACTGGAAGGTTGGATGATTCTGTGATTCTGTCGTCCTATCCTAGTTCTTCGAGGAGGTTAGCCCTTCTTCAATCCTGTCTGGTCACTAAAATGCATTTATTATTCAATGAGTTCATATTAGTGGCCAGATTACATGGCCCAGTGGATAGAGCGCTAGACCTGGAGTCAAGAAATTGTTGCTCAGTTGTTTTAGTGATTTTCAGTTGTTTTCAGATGAGAGGTAAAGGGTAAAGTCTTTCATTTATCTTTGTGGACATGATTTTCCATTTAACTACCCTCTCCCTGTACTATACTACTTTAAATATTCCAAAGCAAGTCTTTGTGAATGGTGAATATTGGCTCTGCTGTTGTTTAGCCACTTTTCAGTCATGTCCGACTCTTTGTGACCCTTTTTGGGGGTTTTCTTGGCAAAAATACTGGAGTGGTTTGCCATTTCCTTCTCCAGCTCACTTTATAGATGGGGAAAGTGAGGCAAAGAGGGTTAAGTGACTTGCCCAAGGTCATACGTCTAGTAAGTGTCTGAGGTCACATTTGAACTCAGGTCTTTCTGACTGCGGGCCTGGAGCTCTATCCACTGCACCACCTCACTGCCCTGGAATCCAATTTACAATAGACCCCTTCTTTTTCTCCCTGATCTCATTTCTTGTGATTCCCTTCAATCCAGCCAAGCAAACCTTTTTAACTCCCATGCCACACATTCTGCCCTCTGCCTCCTTTGTGCTTTTGAACCTGATTAAGACATGTCTTATGCCTTCTTTGGTCCTAAGACATAGCCCACTTTTTCTACAAAACCCTTCAAAATACACCTCCTAGGTAAAGTCTTGAAGTCCTAGAAGAACCCTTAAAATTCAACTAGTCTAAATCTCTTCCTCTTTTTACAAATGAGGAAAACAAGATCCCAATTGATAAGAATAACATCCCCAAGATCACACTGCTAAAGTGACAAACTAGGAGCAGAACCCCAGTCTTCTGACTCCCAGTCTATGTTTTTTATTTTGGTTTTGTTTTTTCTCCTACTATACCTCATGGATTTACTTCAATCTTTCAAAGATCTGTAATTTCATCAGTGGGGATCCTCCCACTGATCCAGAATTCAGCCCATCTTTGACTTGGTAGAGGGTGTCTGATGACCAAACAAACCAACACATCATCATGTGGCCAACCTGGTAACAAGCCTCTTTGAATTAGCTAGGCTAGTCCTTGGACGAGGGGCAGACAGATCTATCGATGATCCAATTCTTGAAGCCTTTACAGCTTGGTAGGACCTCCCAGAGCTTGGGCTCCCCTAGCATAGCCTCAAAAAACCCAGGGTCACCTTCACACCACCACAATGCATCAGAGAAGGACTTTAGAGGATTTTCAAGCCGCCATTTTTATTAGAAGACAAATAGAGTGACAAATGGATCCCCTACTGTGTGGAGGATTGGGTGTAGTTTCATTGATTTTTATTTTAAAATTTATTTCTCGTTCCCTATCCCTCCTCCCCCTTTTCAATCTCCTACCCTTTTACGGTAGCATTAAAATATCTTATTTCTCTTTCCATCACTGGCAGTTATGTCCATTCTGATCAATTTCATACATGTCTTAGTTCAATTCACATTTTTCTGGTCCATATTTTTCTGTGGAGTTGTCACCACCTGCAGCAGCCCTCACACTGAAGTTTTAGGTGCTGAGGAAGACACGGGACATGCCTCTGCCTTCCTGCTCAGGATGTGACCAAGCCTGGGTTCATATGTGGAACCTGACTGGACCTGGCCCATTAACCACGGAGTTCTAAAGGCCCGAGGCCAGCCATGCCACCCTTCTATCACTGTGGCAGCAATAAGAGTTCTCATTTACAAAACATTTTCAGGTTTACAAAGCACTTTATTCCCAATTGCCCTGTGAGAAAGGTAACGTGAGTATAATCTGGGGAACGCCTGGCAAGTTTTACAAATGGGGAAACCGAGGCTCTATTTTACAGATGCTGAAACCAAGCCTCCAAGAGGTTAAGTGATATGGCCAAGGTCATATAGTTAGTAAGGTACCAGAGATGAGACTCAAATCTACATCTTCTGATTCTAAGACCAGTGTCCTTTCCACCATATCAGGAGTGGAGAACCTGTGGCCTTGAGGCTGCAGGTTCCCCACCCCTGCACTATACCATGCTTTGGGGTGGCCTGGCTCTGAGACACTATCGCAAGGCCTACTGTGAACTCAGGCAGGGCAATGTGGTAGCCATCTTCGGACCAAGATAACATCATCTGTGATGCTTCTCCTGGCTCATGAGTGAAGTCTAAATAATTCAGCTTAAATTCTTTCTCCTCTGCTCTTTACAGGCAGATGTGGCCTAGACCCATTTGGACTAAGTGGGAAAGACCTTGTCCCAGAGCACACAGCATGAAGGGCTGAGTTTGAGGACAGAACAGGAGGTCCAGGGTGATCTAAGGGACCAATCTAAGGGATCTGTCACTTAACCTCCACAACAGCAGCCTCTCTTGGATCTATTAACAGAAGAGGGGAATCACAGCTCTTTGTGAAAAGTGACCAGTTTCCTAACAGGGGATCACAGGATTGTAACTCACGAGCTGGAAGGGAACATTTAGTTCCACCGTCTCATTTTACAGATAAGGAAACCGAGGCCCAGTGAGGTTAAATAATGGCTGGCATTTACATAGCATTTCAAACTTTGCAAAGTACTTTCCCTGTTATCTCACAACAACCCTGGAGATGGTGCTATTTTTGTCCCTGTTTTACTCATGAGGAAACTGAGGGAGATGGTGTTTGAGTAACTTGTCCAAGGTCCCATAACGAGTATCTGAGGCTAAATTTAAAACTCGGGGCTTCCTGGCTCAAGTCTGTCATCCTATCCACTACCCCACCTAGTTGCCTCAAGATCACACAAGTACTAAAAATCAGAGGCAGGATCTGAATCCAGGTCTGACTCCAGAGCCTCTTTCTACCTTACTACAATGTGTTAGAGCTTCTGGCTTCCAAATGCAATTCTTATTTACCTAGTGAAATTCGATAACCTTTATTCAAGCAGTAAGGAAGTGTCTGGCTAAGCCTTCCGTTGACAGTGTACGTAGCTACAATTGACTCCCAGGCATCTTTGACATAAAACAGTACCTGTTTGTTATCCCCCTTTTCACAGGTCCCTTTGTTTTTCTTTCTCCAGTGGCATTTCCGTCCATTATGATCCCACTGGCCCGAGTTTTGCCCAACAAGAATAGAGATGAACTGTGTGCCTTTTTTAATAAAGTCATTAGGAATGTGATTGCTCTCCGAGACAAGCAAGCTGAAGAACAGGTAAGGCATTTTGGTCCATGTAGCTGAGATAAGAAGTCATTTATTCATAGAATACTTTATAGAAGGCACTAGTTGGACATAGTAGGCACTTGGTGCCTGTTGAATTAAATAGCTTTTGGTCCTCATGACAGTGCTGTGATATAAGGAGAGAAATAGGAACTGAACCAGTGATGTCATGGGTACGAGGGAACTCCCTGGTGAAGAAACTGCCTTTACTAATGCAGGTTGGCACCTTCCCTACAACTTGCTATTCTAGAGAATTGCCTAGAATACAGAGAGGTTAAGTGACATGCCCAGAGGTCATCGTGCAGCTAGTATGAGTCACATTTGAACCCAGATCTTCCTGGCTTCTAGAAGAGCTCTGTATCCAGCATGACACCCTGCCTTTTAGCATGTAGGTAACACAAGCGTTGCAATATTCATTTTACAAATAGAGAGTTTGAGCCACAACCTCTCTGTGGAACCTTGGAAGAAAGGCAGGCTTGAGGAGAGGGTAAGAGGATGTTAGTCAGCCAAGGCAGGGGGAAGAAGAAGAGAAGACAGGTTGTTCCTTCTCTGCCAACAACTGTCTCCATAAATGGATTGTCTGTCTATCCTGGGGTCTGCCTCCCTTTTCTTTCACCTTCCCCTACACCAGGGGTGGGGTCAGAGGCCAGATTCTCTGAAGATGGTCTTCCCCTACTCACAACTCAAATGAATCTGCCTCATATGCCAGGATGTCTAGTTACAACTCTAGAACTGATGTGACATATGACAGCATAGCACAATATGAAAAATAAGTGAACCTTGACTGAAACTCAGTCAACTGTTGACCAATTATATGTCTCATCTGGTCTCTTCCTTCCCCATACCAACCACCTATCCAGTCTCTGCCTAGAACTTCCATATCTTGACAAGGGCCACCTTGAGCTCACTCTCCACTTTCGGCTTCTGCCTGACCTGCTTCCTCCTCTACGCCCCTCTCCACCCAGAGCCAATGCCCCCTCCACGCTTCCCAGCTCCCCCTTATGTTCTGCCTCCCCTCATTAGACTGTAAGTTCCTTGAGAGCAGGGATTGTCTTGTTTTTATATGCTCCACGTTTAGCTCAGTGCCTAGAGCATAGTAGGCGCTTAATAAATGCTGCCATCTTTCAATGCAGAGAATCTAGTAATGTTAACAGCTGACATTTGTATAGCACTCTAAGGTTTGCAAAGCGTTTTTCATGTGTTTTCGCATTTCAGCCTCACAATCACTCTCTAAGGTAGAGTTTCCAGTTTGCAGATGAGGAAACTGAGGGCGAGATATTAAATGACTTGTCCACAGTCACACAGCTAGTAAGGCAGAGAATTTGAGAGAGAGAATTTGAACTCAAGTTTTTGTCACTCTAAGACTAGTGTTCTATCCACAAATGTCTCTTCAAAAATCCGTGATAATGGGAATAGTCTCTTTGATATACCACACACTATAGATGATTAACTTCTCCCAGCCCTACCATTTATCAGGAAAGAACATGGTTTAAAAAAATGCAAAGCATACTATAAAATGTGAGCTATTATTATGTTCATCTGAGATTTTAATTTCCTTTTACAGTTCTAACACATAGTAGGTGTTCAGTAAATATTTGTCGCTTTGAATTGCCTAAGAGCACAAAAAGACAACCTCATGGCTCGGTATTTTCGGGCAGTAAAGGAAATGACTTCATCCTGGATGTTCCCACAGCTTAATGTCGAAATGCCTGCTTGTTTTTTAAGGGCTTGATTACAGTAAGGAAACTTAGTAAATAGGGCAAGAGGCTCTAAATGTCTTTGTATTCAGCTGTGCTTCCCCGGGATATAGTTTGGAAAAGAGCTTTCTTAAAGAGTGGATGGCTCATGGGGATTAGTAATGGAAGGAAGTGTGGTTTAATAGTTAGGGCATTGACGAAACATTAAGAAATCAGAGGTCAATTGCTTTGTATGGGGGAGCCTTGAGGGAGCAACTTCACCCTCCTGTGCTCCAGGACAGGAGCATTGGGTAGAGCAAAGGTACCAGGAACTAGGAGATGAGGAGGCTTTATTTATGTGTGCTAAGAACATCTTTGGCCCCAGAGTTGAACTTAGAAGGCCCTGAAAACATGAGAGAATAGGGCTCACCAATTCCCTCTCTCCCCCAGGTTTCCTCTAAAGGTAGAAACCACATCCCTTGCAAAGACTTGAAGGGAAGAAAATTCTCTCCTTTTTCATGTTCCCGATGGAGGAGGAGTTGAGAGGGAGGCCGTTCTCCCAACTCTGAGGGCTTCTATCAGTCCAAGGTTGGAGACTCAGTCTACAAGTTCTGTAACCATTGTACTGAATGGTTTCCTAGAGCGAAGGGGTTGCTGACGATCCAATTATTGAGATTGCCTGGGGCTTCTCCTTTTATGAACTGGAGTACTGTTTCAAACAAGGAGCTAATCTGAGAAAAGCAAGAATGCATTGCTCCTTATTTCAAGGCAGAGCAATTCAGATACTCAGCAAACTTGGCTCAAAATTTCCTAAATGCAGTGCAGATGTTAAAAGGTAAATATTTTTTTTCCCAGATTCATGGCCAGTGGATGAATTAGACACCTATTTTTACTAGTGTGCATATTTAGGTTTATTTTTATGTCATGATTAAACCAAGAACCTTTCATATTCAGAAATCGTAGAAATAATCTTCTTTATATTGTGGAAATAAGTGGAAATAGTTGGCCTGACTCTCCCCTTCCAGCCCCACAGATCCCAAGAACAGCCTACAGCTGTTGAATGGCAAAAATCTCAGCCTCAGTAGTTATTAGTTTAGTAAGTTTTGAGGTCAGGGGTTCTTAACATTTTTTGTAACATGGAAACAGCCTGGTGTAGCCTGTGGGCCCCTTCTCAAAAAATAATGTTTTTAAATACATAAAATAAAATACATAGGATTCCAAAGGAAGCCAATTATATTGAAATACAGTTACCCAAACATTTTAATGACAAGGTCATGGCCCACAGGTTAAGAACATTTTTTCTAGAAAGACCTAAAAACCATGTAGGAATCTATAAGAGCTGAGGTGGGAGGGGGAGGGGCAACAAGTGCAGCTTTGACTGCTGGAGAATGCAGGCCCAGCTTCAGCCACCTCCATCCCCAGGGATTCCTCCAGACAAATTCGGTGACAGAGGCTCCTGCCTAATGTCCCCACCAGTCCTGAGCCAATGAGTTTAAAATAGATGCCTAAGGGCCTGGGGCCAGGGACAAGGCTAGGGCTGATTCTATGAATCATAGATGGATTTAAGGCTGGCTTCCAGGACTTCAGGCAGAAGAGGTAGGTCCTTTCCAAAGGGAAAGAGAGCACCCACCCACCAGCTGTCAGCATCTTATTTCCTCTGTTCAAGCCTTAGCTACTCTTTGAGGTTAGAATGGAGTGGAGTTGGACCCATTATATCCTTCAATTCCATCCAGTAAGCATTTATTAAGTACCTTCTAGGTAGGAGAGGCACTGTGGCTTAGTGAATAGTGGACAGAGAGCCTGCCTCAGGATCTTGAAGACCTGGTACCTCTAATGCATACTAATACATATAAGCCTGGATGAGTCAATCAACATCTCCATGCCACAGACAACGGAGTCTAGGTATTTCAGAACCCGCTGCAAATCTGCCCTAGAGGAGGGGGTTTCCTCACCTGGGAAGTCCAATGAAATCACAAGCCCAGCCAAAACAAAAAAAAAAATGTGCACAGCCCTGTGCTAGGTGCTCAAAATACAAAAAAGATGGAAATAATTCCTTCCTACAAGAAGCCTACCTTCTACTGATGAGATGGAAACAGGCAAGAGGATAGATCATAGTGCCATAGATTTAGAGATGGAAAAGATCTTAGAAATCATCTAGACATAATTTTGCAGAAGAAACTGAGACCAGAGAGGTTAAGTACCCAGGGTCACTAAGGGAGTGGCACAGTCAGTATTCAAATCCAATTCTTCTAACTTTAGAGGCTCACTTGGTTGATAGCTTTAGTCATTTAGACTGGGCAGGGCCAGAGCAGAATCTGGTGACCAATTGTCTATATCACCCTCATTTTCTGTTTCCTCAGTTATCTCCTGAGTTATCTCATCTTCCACAGCAGCCAAGATGAGGAACGGCCCTCCCAGCAAGTTTCACAAAGCCACCACAGAGTTTTAGAGGCTGTTTGTCTATCTGGCTACTTATAGGCACGAGAGCAGATTGCTTCACATCTGATAGACCAAATGAGAGGCTAAGAGCCTCAACAGTAGTAGGACAGATTTGAGCTGGACACGAGGGGGAAAAAGTCTTTATTTCAGAAAAAGCAAGCATCAGAACGGATGAACAAGGGAGACTGTGAACTCTCTCTACTTGGAGACCTTTATCTATCCATCCGGCATGGTTTCATATCCAGCTCAATTATGCTAGCATTCTTTGTGTCCTTGTACAAAGAGGACAAGGATGCTATCACATATGGCGAGAACCTGCCCTAACAAGATTTATAGCCCTAGAGAACACAGAAGTAGAGGAAGTCAAAGAGAAAGAGACAGAAAAGGATGGAAAGAGGGACAAAGTGCCGTAGATACTTAATATCCAGCTAGGTTGTTGCCCAAGGCATCCCTAAACACTTGGTGTGTACCTGTAGGTGGGGGGGGAAGGGAAAATCTGGGAAGATATGTCAGAAAACCTCTAGAAAAATTAAAATAGAGGGACAGACAGTCTGAGTGAGAAAGACAGGCAGGGGGAGAACAGAATGAAAACAGACACCAAGAAGGGGGTGAACATACAAAAGGAGAGATAAGAGTGAAAGAGACTGAGAACTAGGTCTGTGAATAAAAACACCCTGTCTCATTACGTCCCAGATAAGCACTTCTGTTTTATGTCAGAATCTAGACAATCACTTTGAGTCCATTGTGGGTAGCTGCCTCCATCTCCTGTAAGTTTTCTGTTGTTCAGTCATTTCAGTCATGTCTGACTCTCTACGACCCCGTTTGGGGTTTTCTTGGTAAAGATACTGGAGTAGTTTGCCATTTCCTTCTCCAGCTCATTTTAAAGATGAGAAAACTGAGGCAAACACAGTTAAGTGACTTGCCCAGGGTCACACAGCTAGTAAGTGTCTTAGACCAGATTTGAACTTCCTGTCTCCAGGCCTGGCACTCTATCCACTGTGCCACCTAGTTGCTCCTATAACTACTCATCACCTTACCAAAGGAGTGCTGGTATGTTTAACAACCTGCTGTTTGGGGGAGAAATATTTTCAGCACACACTTTTAAATTTAATCCGTATTATTAACAGCTTCACCATCATTTTCTAAAGTCTAGACAATCAACAAAACAATAAATCAATCCTTGATTTGTTTTGCTGATTTCCAAGGTGTACATACTCACGCTGCAAATTTAACAATCAGCTCCCCAATTTGAGCTGACTCCAGCGAACTCTTGCCCTTGCCACCCATCACACCCCCAAACCAGGTTCCCTGACCTTTCTGCTTAATTTGTTAATGTTTTAATATTTATAAATAGCATTGACAGTTTTCTCTGAAACAGTGTACATGGATATCATCACACATGACATCCGTATGTACACACACATCTTGTATCCAATTCTCCAACAGCTGAGGATACTTGCCCTTTTGCCTCTGCATAAACCAGGACTAAAGCCAAGTCCCCTCCCCATCCTCAGCCTCACCCCCACAGTCGTCCTTTGATAGCTCCCCACTTTGAAAGGTCTTGGAGTAGCATGTCTGTTTCCCAAATCTTACCCCCAAAGAACTGGCCTTTGCATTGTAGTTACAAAGAGCTCAAAGCAGCAAAAATGTTGGCCACAGAGGTTTGTGCTTACCCCAGGGGCCTAAGTGTAGGAAAGGGAGCTTTTCTTGTAACAGCAGAATACCATAGGTAAAGGAGGGGAGGAAAGCAGAGGAGGGAAGGAGAGAATACAGCAAGCAGTGATTCCTGGCATCTGGGAGCCTTGGGACAGAATAAACAGAGGGAGGGGGACTAGGAGAAAAGGAGTTAGGGGGCCAAGGGAGCACCAGGGAAAGAGGATCCAGTCTTGCTATAGCAGAGAAGGGAAGGGTTTAGAGGAGAGAAGAGGAGACCTGGAGAAAAAAATAGGTCAAAAGAAAAGGTAGAAAGAGGGATCATTCCCAGAGGGAAGGACCCATAAAGTCTCTGGTCTGTATCTGGGAAAAACACAAAACCAAATCAGCAAAACAGCAAGAGTAGGTGACCTCCTCCTCCTCCTCCCTTTGCCCTGGGTCACACAGTTGGTAAATGTCTGAGGCCACACTTGAACTCAGGTCCTCCTGACTCCAGGGCTGGTACTCTATCCACTGGACCGCCTAGCTCCCCCTGACAGTGGACATCTAACAGCCAAAGCTAGAACAGCCTCTTGCTTGATTTCCTTTAGAAGGGTATCTAGAAGGGAGAGACTGTGAGTAACTTCTACATGAGCTGGATTCAGCCAGACTTTACTATATAAGTAGGCATGGTGAATGAAACCCAAAATTCCTTTAACAAGCTACTTGGCCTTTCACTCCACAATGAGATAAGATTTAACTTACAACTATTCCTAAGTCGGGTTAACCCATCAACTGGCACTTCCTCACTTTTAAGTAAAAATGACTGATAAAGAGGAGACAGCAGGAGGCTTGAGGCACCCAGTACCCAAAGGGGAGGGGAGGGCACCAGAGAAGGAAGCACAGGAGAGAGAATTAGAGACAGCTGAAAACCAATTCCTTCCCGTTCTTGCCTGGGCCCAGCCCTATAAACACAAATGCTGCCTGAGTTGGACAGATGGAACTTGGGAATAGAGGCAGTATAGGTCATCTGTGGCAGAACGTGGGTGCAATTTAGAAGACGCAACAGCTGGAAGCTCAGGTCTTCATTTATTCAATTGCCTAAAAGCAGCATTCCCCTACACTCTTCCTTTTTTGTCGATAAGAATCCCAAGGGCAAGATGCTGAGTCTCCCTGCCCTTTAGAGGCACCATCAGACATGAAGCCTTTCCTGATCCTTCAACTCCTAATGCCCTTCCTCTCAAACTACTCTGTAGAGATTTGTATTTATCAATTTTACATCTATGTTCATATATTTTGATATGTACTTGTCTCCTCTGCATTGCAAGCAAGGAGTATTTCATTCTTTATCCTTGAACCCCCATCACCTATCACAGTGGGCGCTTAATAAATGTTTATTGATTGAATGAAAATGTATCCTTTTCCCTTTTCGTTCCTAGAGACGAAGAGATTTCCTCCAGATATTCCTAGATGCCCGTGGTTCTTCTTCCTCCGTTGGTATAGAGTTTTTTGACACTGTCAGACAGAGAGCTCAGGATAGAGAACCTCCGGCCCACCAAAGTACGTCCAATGTGCCACAAAAGGACTTGACTACTGATGAAATCGTGGGACAAGCCTTCATCTTTCTAATTGCTGGATATGAAACTATCACCAACACCCTCTCCTTTGTCACCTACTTGTTGGCTACCAACTCTGAGTGCCAGGAGAAGCTCCTGAGAGAGGTGGATAAATTCAGTGAGAGAAATGTGAGTGTGGATCTGATCTGATCCCTTTGCTATATATGTGATGTCCATTCAGGTTTTGGTGGGAGGGAGGTGGTTGGTACAGTGGCATTTTCATTCTGATAAGCATATTGCTAGCAATGACATGTGAATTAATATTTGGTAAGCACTTGGTAAATCCTAAGTATGTATGTGTGTGTGTGTGTGTGTGTACGCACATATATATACATACACACATATAGGTTATATATGTATATATATATAACATATATACATATTTTCACACATATTTGTTTATTTTTAATCCTCAACCTGAAGGGCTAAAGGTAGGATCAGACATGGAATAGGATCCAGGTAAAGGAGCACTGAAGTGAGTTGGGTTTGTGTTCTGGCTCTGCCACAAATTTTTTGTATGCCTTTGATTTGTTGTTCAGTAGTTTTTCGGTCATGTCCAACTCTTCATGATCCTACTTGGAATTTTCTTGGCAAGATACTGGAATGATTTGCCATTTCCTTCTCCAACTCATTTTACAGATGAGGAAACTGAGGCAAACAGGGTTGAGTGACTTGCCCAGGGTCATGCGCTGGTTAAGTGTCTGAGGCCAGATTTGAACACATGAAGATGAGTCTTCCAAGCCCAGTGCTCCTCTGCACCACCTAGCTGCCCATGCTTTTGAGGAGCAGTTCTCAAAGTGTGCTCTGACCCTCTGGGAGGCCCATGAGATTAAAACTACTTTTACAATAGTTCTAAGACATTTTGATTTCTTAATCCTAAAAGTATACAACTTTCAACCAACCAACAAGCATTTATTATTCACCTACTATGTGCCAAACACTGTGCTAGGTACTCGGGAGGCAGGTACAAAGAATGAAATAATCTCCATTTGCAATGAGCCTTCAGTAGATATAATCAATAGATATAACCCACACAAACAAAAACTCTTTGGGGGTCCTCAATAATTTTTAAGATTGTGAAGGGGTCTTGAGACCGGAAAATTTAAGAACCCCTGCCCTTCAGTAGGTCCCACATTCTTTTTGGCTCATAGTTTTCATATGGGCCACAAGAGAAAGGGTCGGACTCAACAATTGCAAAGATCCTTACTTATTCTAACGTTCTGTCATCTGTGATGGAAAAGCTTAGCATTGGAAGGAACCTCAGAGGTCATCTCGTCCATCCTTCCACCCTTCCAGAATAGAAGGACAGAGAATTTCAGAGCTGTATGAAGTCATAGATCTTCTAGGCCAGGGTTTCTTGACCTTTTTCTGTCATGGACCCTGACATTAATTTTTTTAAAAACAAATTCGTAATTGAAGGAAATGCTAAATTTTGGTAGAAGGTTAGTGAAAATATTTCATTGTTTTCCTATCCAAGCTCTTGGACTCCCTGAAATATAGCCATGGACCCCTAGGTTAAGCACTCCTGATCTAATTAATTTAGTCCTGAGTTCAAATCCAGCCTCAGAATTTACTAGCTGTACGATCCTGGCAAGTCACTTAACCACTGTCTGCCTCAGTTTCTCTTCTGTAAAATGGGGATAATAGCAGCACATACCTCCTAAGGCCAGGGTTATCCTGAGGATCAAATGAGATGATATTTGTAAAGTGCTTAGCACAGTGCTTGGTGGACATAATAAATGTACATTAATAAATGGCACATTTGTTAATGGTATATTAATAAATGTGTTTGTTCCCTTTCCTTCCCAACCTCTCACTTCACAGATGGGGAAATTAAGTTAAAGAACTTGTCCCAAAGCTGACAGATAATCAGCTAGCCTCTGCCTGAACACTTCTACTGACAAACACACAAGGCAGTTTGGGGACAGCTTTAATTTTTTTTAACTTTAATTTTTTTTATTTTTAACAAGAATTTCCTTATATTTCTTCATTCCTTATTCTCCAGTACTTCAAGGATCAGTTCAGCCCACAGACTTGTCTACCGCTTAGATGGTATTCAAAAATTTCTGTGGTTCCAACAATTCCATAGGTTGAATGAAATCCAGCCTCTGGGTGTCTTCTAACCATTCGTTCCTTCTAGTTCCGTGTAGACTTGCTCTGTTCAGCCCCAGAGGGAAGGACTGGGAGCAATGGACAGAAGATTAAAAGAGGCTTGATTTCAGGAAAATCTTCCTGACAACTAGAACTAAGCATGAGTGAAATGAGATACCTTGGGGGGTTAGGGGGGGAGAAAACTCCCCTTCACTGGGACTCTTCAAGCAGAGACTGAATAATCCACTTGTTGGGTACATTGCAATGATTCCTTTTCAGCCCCGGTTTGGATGGCCAAGCTTCTTTCAGACTCAAAGATTCTGTGATTCTGCTTCCTGCCTCTACACTGAATAAGTCAAATCCTTCTTCCACAATTGCTTTCCATTTAGTATGATTCTTATCACATTAAGCAACTCCATTTTCTTTTACTATGGCTCATATGGTGTCATTTACCGACTCCTTACCCTCCTGGTCTCCCTCCTTTGGCCAAACTCCATATTATCATCATTTCTCTTAGAATGCAATACCTAATATTGGATATTTCAGATGTGTTCTAACCCCTGCAGAGCATAATGGCACTAAGTCACCGACCCGGACACTGTACTACAATTGACAGTCTAAGAGTCTTTGCTTTTTGACCTGCCACATCTCAATCTTGGCTCGTATTAAGGTTGAGGCATTTCAAACTCTCAGAGCTTTAGCACAAGAAGTGCTATCTTATGCATGGGTAATTTACTTTTTAAAAATCTTACCATTTAAGGCAAGAGTTGGCATTTGGCCTTGTTAAATTGAACCTTCCTACACTAAAGGCCATTCTGTTGCCTCAGCATCATGCAGAGGCAAAGCTGAGCCCTCAAAGGCTATGCTAAGAAGGCATAAATTCTGGAAGCCAACCTGGAAACCTGATGATGGAACCAGTACTATTGTCTAAGGACCAATCTAGCTAAATTTGGAGAGGTTCATCACCAGAAGGTTGGCCAACAAGTGGGGGCTTTTTTTTGGCCACAGTAATTCAAAGAACTACCTACCAAGACCCTAAAAGCAGTAGAGAAAATACCCACACCAATGAACTGTCACAGATCTTTGAAAGCATAGGTTCTTAATCTGGGGTCCATGAACTTGTTCTCCATATTTTGGTAATTGTACTTCAATATAATTGGTGCTGTTTGTACTCCCTAAGTATCTTACTTGATGCCTTTAAAAACATTTTTCTGAGAGGGTGTCCATAGGCTTCAGCAGATGGCCAAAGGGGGGCCCCATGATACAACAAGGGTAAGAAAAAAAACCACAGTGTTTTAATGTATTGAAGCAAATCTCATCTTTCTTGGTTTCAGCCCAGTGTTCCAGTCTATTGATATCCCTTTTAATCTTGATTTTGTCAGCTCTCATATTAGCCGGTTCTCTTAGATTTATGCCATCTATAATTTTGATAGGCATAACTACTATGTCTTCTTCTAAGTCACTGATAAAAACATTGAACAAGACAGGGCCAAAAAGTGCTGTAGTATGCTACCAGAGACTCCACTAAAGGCTGACATAGAGATATTAATGAATATGGTTTAGGTTACAAACCCACTAAGTAGTAATTATTCAATCCATCAATCAACAAAAACATACCAGGTACTTACTGTGTGCCAGTCACCATGCTAAATGCTGGGGATACAAAGAAGGCAAAAACACAGCCTTCACGGCACTCTCATTATGAAGGGGAAGACAACATGTGAACAACTAGGTACTTCCAAGATATATACAGTATAAATAGGAGGTGATCTCAGAAGGAAGGGACCAGTAGTGTTAAGAGCAATCCAGGAAAGCCCTCCTGAAGAAGGTTGGATTTGAGCTGGGTATCAAAAGAAACCGAGGAACCCAAAAGGTGGACAATGAAGAGCAAAAGCATTCTAGCCACAGGGGGAGCAGCCGGTAAAAAAACATGGAGTCAGGAGACAGAGGGCCGTGTTCAAAGAACAGCAGGAAGGCCAATCCACATTGAACCATCTTATTCACAAAGACAGCCTGGTACTCCTTCTCAGATGCTGTACTAAAAACACTCCAGAAAGTCCTACTTACATGCTGCTTTGTGGGGTGGAGATAGCCTGGGTTCTGTTTTTTAAATTTTTATTTGTTTTTAGTTTTCAACATTCACTTTCATAAGATTTTGAGTTCTAAATTTTCTCCCCCTCCCTCCGCTTCCCCCTCCCCAAAACAGCATGCAGTATGATATAGGCTATACATGCACAATCATATTAAACATACTTCCACATTGACAACCTGGGTTCTTAAAGACTATTCCAGTGGTGTAAAGTCCTGGCCAGTTCTATCATGCTGGAAAGACTCCAAGTACCGCCCCGGTAACAGACTGAGTCTGCTTTCTAAGAAATAGTTTGACTAAATACGAAAAGGCTCATCGGGGCAGCTAGGTGAAGCAGTGAGTGGAGCACTAGCCCTGGAGTCAGGAGGACTTGAGTTCAAATCTGACCTCAGATACCTGACACTTACTAGCTGTGTGACCTTGGGCAAGTCACTTAACCCCAATTGCCCTGCCTTCCCCCCTCAAAATAAAATAAAGTTTTAAAAAAAAGAAAAGGCTCATGACCAGTAGATTGACCACTTATTGAATGCTTTGGCCACAGCAACCCATGAAATAAAGAAAAACACAAAACAGCCCTCAGTCCTGGGTAGTCTCTTCTCCTCCTGCAGTCGTGGTAGCAAAGTGATAGAAAAGGAGATCAAGGTCCTGAGAATCACACGGTTTTAGATGATCTATGCTCATTAACTTAGTTGTTGGCATGCTAAATGTGAGATATTTGCCCAATAACCAATAAGTGGACCTTCTACTCTATAGAAATGGAATCGCATCCATCTTGACATTCATCCTATAAATGAAACTAGAAGAAAGCAAAAATCTGCAGCTAAATGGAGGGATGACTCACAGAGAGACAAATAATGTTGTTGGCAGAGTTGGTTTTAGAGTGCTCCCGAAAGGAATTAAGAAACATTATTTCAAGGGACATTTGGTCATCTCATTGGGGTGCTTAGGTTAAGTATTTAAAAAAATATAACACCAGCAATATAACTTCAGCTTATGCAGCAACACCTCTTGCAGAGGATGGAGAGGTAGAGAGATTTTATGAAGAACTCATTTTATGAGAAGATACTTCAAATTAAATTGACATTTATTTTGATATTTGGTGACTTGGATGCAAAGGTTGAAGTAGACGAGGATAGCGAATCAGAAATGAACATGGCAGAAGCAAAGGCTAACCAGTGGATGATACCACTCATATCCTATTGGTATCAGGAGTAAGTGAGGAAGATGCCCCTCCCCCACCCCAGACCATTTGAATGGATCACCTGTGTGTGATAAACTTACGGGAGGGCATGGACAAGAGTTCCACAAGATGCACTGTGGTCTTCATCTTTGGAAAGAACATCACATTGATAAGGTCACAGATTTATTAAGATACAAAATATTTGTATAATTGCCCCAATCTACCAACATAGTAATTGTCGAAATAAAAAATGGGTTAAGATTGGCATGATTTGTACTTTATGAATTCATGTTCATGTCCAGTGATCACATTTTTCCTCTAAATGTTCAAAAGCCATTTGTTTAATGATTTGCTTTGAAATTTTCCTGGGGATCAACATCACATTTATCCATCTGTAATTTCCAGAATGTATCTTTTTTCATTTTGGAACATTGGGGCATTATTATTTTCTTCTTCCAATACTCTAATGCCTCTCTTCTACTCCCTGAGTTTTCAGATTACTCACCATTAGTGCCAGATTCACATCTCCAAATTCTTTCAGCATCCTTGAACATAACTTGTCACGACTTAAAATGTGAACTCATTTAAAATATCTAAGTTGCTCTCCATCTCCTTACCAAACTCTATATTGTTCATTCTACTCTTCCTACTTGAACAATCATTCTCCCTGATGAGGAATATGGGAACACAATGGGAGTTGAGTAGTTCTGCCATCTTTCTTGTCACCTGCTAACATCACACCATCTTTCCCTAGTAGGATGAGGAACTTTCCCTGCTTTTTCTTATTTCTAAAAACATTTTCAAAATCCTTTTTGTTGTTGCTGGAATTTTTATACATTGTGGCTTATTCTGAACTCCCTGATGACATTCTGACAGTTTCACACTATCCTTTTGTGGTGTTATTTTTTTTGTGTGTGTTGTGTCATTTTTCAGTCATGTCCAACTCTTTGTGACCTTTTTGGGGGGTTTCTTGGCAAACACACTGGAGGGGTTTGTCATTTCCTTCTCTTGGCTCATTTTTACAGATGAGGAAACTGAGGCAAACAGGGTTAAGTGACTTGCTTAGGGTCACACAATAAGTGTGTGAGGATGGATTTGAACTCAGGAAAAGGAGTCAGCCTGACCCCAGGCCCAGCACTCTATCTACTGCACCTAGATGCCTTATCCTTTTGTAGTCTTCTTTAGTTATGTACCCTTTCTTCCATCTTCTACATATATCCTTTTTTAAAAAAGAATTTTTTTGGAGGCAATCAGGTTTAAGTGACTTGCCCAGGGTCATACAGCTAGTAAGTGTCTAAGGCTTGACTTGAACTCAGGTCCTCCTGACTCCAGGATCCAGTATCCTTTTAAAAGGCCTGGTCAGAGAGCTACCTGTCTCATTACACTGGTTTCCCTAGATGCCTCTCTCTTTTCTTCCTCACTACAATTCTTTCTTTAGCATCTCCAGTCTCTTTTAAGTCATTACTTCCATTTGTCTCTGGCCATCAAATAATTTTTAACTTTTTTCTGAACATTCTAAAATCAACATCTAATATAGAAGCTTTATAATATCTAATGTTCCTTTTCCTTGCTCCTACGAACTCCATAATAATTCACTTTTCCTGCAATTCCTGTCACTTACATGTCACCAACTAGTTCTTTCTTATCGGTCAGCATTAATCCCCAGAATAGTAGTTCTTTATGTTGCTTCCTCTACCACGAGGGAAGAAACTGTCAGCAAGGAAAATAAGGAATTTAAAGTTCTCTTCTTTTATAAAAATTTTATTTTCCATCTGCATCAATATAGTTGAGGTCCCTATCACTTCTGTATCTGCTACTACGAAAGTTACTGTATTATTGCTACCAACACATCATCAGTATCTACTCCCTAGCCAGGTAGCGTATGATATGCTCTCACAACAATTATATCTCATATTTCTGTTTCTTTCTCATTTTTCCTCACTCAAATGCATTCCGCATCAGATTCATGGATTTCCATAAAGGTAGATACCTTCTTTACAATGATGCTTATGCTCCTGTTTCTTTTGAAAAATAGATTCCTTCCAACTGCCATAATCTAGCCATGAGCCCCATCTCTCCAAGTTTTATTGACACTTAGGAGATTGTGTTTATATTCTTGTGTTTAAATTGCAAGCTTATTTTGTCACCCATACTTGGTCATCGGTATATTTCCTTACATACTTCTACCTGGTAGAATCCCTAGCTTCCCTCAAAACACAGCTGTTTCCCCCCCTTATGTACCAGGCCTTTGCCAATTTGCCTTTTTACCAATGCCTTCTTCCCCCTTGAAATTACTTTTTTTTTTAATTTTTAAAAATATATTTAGTATTTTATTTTCCCCACTTACATGTAAAATCAGTTTTTAACAGCCATTTTTAAAACTTTGAGTTCCAAATTCTTTCCCTTCCTCCCTTCCCTCTCCTCCCATTGAGAAGGTAAGCAATTTCATATAAGTCATACATGTGTAGTCATGCAAAATATTTCCATAATGGTCATATTGTGAAAGAAAACACAGACCAAAAAAAAATCTCCAAGAAAAATAAAGGAAAAAAAAGTATGCTTCAATCTGTATTCAGACACCAACAGTTCTTTTTCTGGGGATAGATAGCATTTTTTGAATAACTTTCCATGTGCATTCATATCTCTCCCGATAGATTGCAATCTCCTTGAAGGCAGGGACTATTTCTTTTTGTCTTGCTAAGTATCTTGCTCCTAGCCATGAGACTTGTATGTGATAGGGGCTAAATAAACATTTGCTTAATTGAATTGAATAAACATTTGAGGCTGTAAGTAGCTTGCCTAACCTACTTTCTCTATATTTTAGCTCAGAATCAATTGACATCTCACTTTGTGCTATTTCTTTCTATTTGGTGGATCAATCCATAAACATTTATTAATCACCTCCTATGTGCCAGACACTGCCAAGTGATAAGGATTCAAAGACAAAAATGGAAAAAATCCCTGCCCTCAAGGGGCTTATCGGGAGATACAACATGTATATGATTATAGAAAAATAAATACAAGGTGAAAGGTGAGTTTGGAGACGGAGGGAAGCACTAGAATCTGGAGGGACACAAGGAAAGGTTTCATTTAGGAGATGGGATTTGAACTGAACTTTGAAGCAAAATAAGGATTCTAAAAGATAGAGGCAAGGAGGGAATGCATAAGTAAATCCAGACCTCTAAAGTCATAGAGATGGAATATCTCATGTCCCTTCCCCTGCCCCCAGCTGTCCAGCTTTCTTTTATGTGGTCTTCTGCCATTAGATTGTAAACTTCCTGCAGGTAGAGACTATCTTTTGCCTGGCACATAGCAGGCACTTATTAAATGTTTATTGAATTGAATGTTAGAAATAGCAAGAAAGTCAATTTGACTGAACCGAAGCACGGACAGAGGGAAATGATGTTCAATTAGGCTGGAGCCAGATTGCGATGGACTTTAAATACCAGAGAAGTTTGTGTTTGATCTTAAAGGTAATAAGAAACCATGGGAGCATTACTGAGCAAGGGAGTGAGTGACATAGTCTGATTTGTACCCTAGGAAGATTATTTTGGCAACTGGGTAGAACTCGGCTTAGAGACGGGAGAGATTGGAAGCAGGAAAACCTATTAGGGGCTCCTGTGAGAGTTCAGGTGAGAAGTGATGAGGGCCTGGGCTAGCTTGAGTGGAACAAAAGGGGATGTATGCTAGAGATGTTGTGGACTACTGACTTGTCAATGGAATGGACGTGTGGGATAGTTTTAAAATTGTATTGGGTCTTTCCCCCGCTTTCCCCTCAAAAGTCGATGTAAAACAACCCATTCATTCATTCATTTGGCAAATATTTATTGCAAACCTGAAATGTCCAAGACACAGACTAGCGCTGTAATCTACATGCAGAAAGCAAGCCTCCTGGTAGTTCTTTCTGCACTTTCCCTAAGCATGTGCAGACACAGCAACAAACAACATCTTAAAAGAAATAATTAGGGATTGGAACTTGTCTTGCTGCTCTGGTTATATAAAATAGGAAAATGTGTCTCATCATTCATAAAACCCTTGAAATGTTGGCATTTCAGACTGCTAGCTAAATTTGGATTTGAAAGATAAAAGAAGAAAAACGCCAGCTCTTTCCATGCATGTAAGCTGACCTCCCCCATTGCTCGGTTACTTTATTCTGAAATTATTGACTTTTGATCTGGCTAAACTCTACTCATTTCTTTTCACTGGGGCTCGATGTGCCCAGTCAAAATTTATGGTCCATTTTCCTTCAGCTTAATTGTTATTATAAATCTGCCCTACACAGCCCAGTTGTAAATTAATCACAAACTCATTTGGACTAATACACAGTCTCTCCTTTAGAATAATTTGACCACAAGGTATGCATTTTGAGAAAAGCCACATTTTTAAAACTTTAAAAACTAACTCTTGGCAGCAGCTACAGCATAGTAGATAGAACACTGGATTTGTGATCAAGAGACCTGGGTTCTAGTCCTGAGTCTCCTCCTTATTAGCTATATGACTATGGGCAAGACAGTTCCCTTTTCTGAGTCAGTTTCCTCACTTGTGTAGGATAATACATTATCGGCATCAGAGAATTGTTGAGCATGTCACCTGCAATGATATTGATAGTAGATTTTTTTGTAAACCACAAAGCACTTTAAAATTAAGTTATTATTATTTATTGTTACTATGGTTCTTGCCAAATTGTCTTATAGCTAATGTAGGTGCATAATTAAAATTTGGCCGGTCCTTCCCTCTTTCTCCTGTTGAAGAAGGACATTCGGATCCGCTTAGCTCAGTCGATTTAGAATCTCGTAAGGGGACCAAAGCTGTAGATGTGTTTCCTGGGTGGGCCAGTGGGCTTCTCAAAGAGTCTTTTTCATAATCCCAGACAGCATTTTAAACCCCAGCAAGCCATCTCATAAACATATGCCTTAAGTTACAGGCGGGATTTAAGAAAGAAAGTGGATGTCTTGGCACAAATCCATCCCCCTTACTGGCAAAATAATCCACAGTCCAGACCCTACTGATAGTAGGTCATTAGGGTCATTTGTCTATGTGAAGTAAGCATTATCTGACTTTAAAAGAAAGGATGAACAAACAAGTTCCCACAGGGCATGCCATGCCTAACTCCAATTTCTGATGTGGTCTTCGGGGGTTCTATGACGTTGACTAAAGCCTTCCCATCTAGAGGAGTGCGGAAGAGACTTCAGTTGAGACAGTCTCGTTGGCACAAGCAGATGTCAGTGGCTGGAGATATACAGGATCCAAAGTTTGCGGACTAAGTACCCCAGAGGAGAGACAATGGCAGGGTCTGAAGGAAAAGCCAAGGTCAATGGTAGAGGTGGGAGATCAGTGGAGGTAAGACCAAGATGGCTCCCAAATCCAGTGGGCTAGTACGAGGCAAAGCCCCAGGGCATAGACGTCAAGGGTCAAGGGCCCTCTAAGTGACTGGGCACGGAGCACCCTGGTCTACATTGTTTGGTATTCAGCGGGCACTTGTGCATTTGAAATCTCAGCTGTGCACGGGGTGCCCCGCCTTCCTGCTTTCCTGCATTCCCTTCAGCTGGAGAGCTCCTGCTGCTGATGCTGCTGCTGTCCTCATTGTTCTCCATGGCAACCATGGAATCAAAGCCTGCATAAACACCTGGGAGCACATACCAACCTGGAACTGGGTTTATGGAGGTACCCAAGAGGCCCCAGTGCCTACGACCTAAGTGTTAATGGGCCTCGAGAGAGGGGAGACTTTGTGGTGGAGTGAAAAGAGGGACGAATTAGGCACCAGAAGGCACGAGTTCAAATCCTAGCAAAAACTAGCCACGTGACTCTAGGCAAATTAATTCAGCAATCTGCCAGTCGTACAGAACTTAATGCTTCTTCTGAGTTTTATAGTTGTAAAGAATTACACACTGAGACAGCACAATGTGAAGCCGCTTAATATAGCAGAAATAGTACTCACTCTGGAGACGTGTGACCTGGTTTCAAATTCTGCCTCTGATTCGCCGACCTCACGCTGGTCACAATCTCTCTGAGCCTTGGGTTTCTTCATCTGTGAAACGATGGAACTGGTCTACAATGGCCTCTGAGGTTCCTCCAGGCTCTTGATCTACGACCCTGCGTCAAGGTGAGGAGATAAACAAGGAATTACGGTCCTGACGCTGGATGGGCTTCAGACCCTCCCCAGCTGGGTGACAAGTCACTCTGCCTCTTGCCCCACTTTCCCTAGCTGCAGATTGGGGATAACAACAGCACCTACCTCCCAGGATCAAATTAGATAAATTCCATAAATGCCTTTGCAAACTTTAAAGTGGTATAAAATACTGGTTATTGTATTATTCACATGAAAAAAGTATTAGCAAACAACCCATTTAAGTGCCAGTTGAGCCTGCCCCACCTCCCTTCTCCCCACCCTTTCCTTCCCTCCTCTCTTGTCCTCCTCCACTCTCTCTACCCACATACACACACATCTTCAATCCTCTATCTCCCGACTCCTGTAGCTTACAAACACACCAAAGTCTCCCCCCTCTTAAAAAAAACCAAACTCTCATTTAACCCTACTTTCCCCTCAAGCTATCATCCTAAATTTCATCTCCCTTTCACAGCTAAACTCTAGAAAAAAAAGCCATATAACCTCATTGTCTCCACTTCCTCTCCTCTCACCCATATGTTACTCCTTTGCTGTAAGTTTCCAACCTCATCAATCAACTGAAATTGCTCTCTCCAAAGTTACTAGATGATCTCATAATTGCCAAATCCAGTGGCCTTTTCTCAATTCTCATTCTCCTTGACCTCTCTGCCACATTTAACACTGATGACCATTCTCTCCTCCTGCGTACTCTCTGTTCTCTAGATTATCAGGACTGTACCTTGGTTTTCTTACTTGATTGCTCCTTTTCAGTCTCTCTTGCTGGACCTTCATCTAAATCCTAAGGTACCCCCCTCCCCCCCCTTCCCCTGCCCCTTCCCCTCTCCTCCCTCCCCAGCATTTCCATCCTTTTCTATCCACTCACACAACTAGCTGTTAGCCCTCATCACCTCTCACCTGTACTATTTCAATAGCCTCCTAGCAGGTTTTCCTGCTTGTTTCTCTCCCCTCTTTAGTCCACACACCACACAGCTGCCAAAGTGCACAGATCTGCCTATGTCATTTCCCTGCTTCGTAAGCTTCTATTCCCTCTAGCGTAAACTACAGATTCCTCCGTTCACATTTAAAGGCCTTCACCACCTGACTTGAGCCTCACCTTCTAGGCTGACTCCTCCCCTTCGCACGCTCTTTGGTCTAACCAAGCTCGCCCCTTTGGTGGTCCTCACTCACGGCATTGCATATCCCGTTCCTGCCCTGCCCCTATCCTCAGATACACTCTCTCCTCAACTAATTCTCTTAAAATTAATTACACTCTTGTTTCAAAGTTCTGCTCAACTGCCACCTTGTGCATGAGGCCTTCCAACGCCCCCATTCCCTTGAATTTACTTTGTGCAGATTTGTATCTATTCCATTATGTATATGTTGTTCCCTTGTGGAATTCAAGTTACTTGAGGGCAGGGATGGTTTCATTTTTGTATTTTTATCTTCTGCACCTAGACTGGTGCCTTACACGTCCTAAGCACTGAATAAATGCTTGATTGAACAAGTTAAGGGAAGAGACTGTCGAATCATTTACTGATTGGAAGTGTTTTGTATTGTCCGTGTATACCAGCTTCATTACACGTATCCATTTCTCCAGCATATGCCAGATGGCTGGGACTGGCCTGGATGCAGATCAAGGGCACATCTATGAAAAGGAAGCAGGCTGACTTTGTAGACAGACTTCTTCTAAGGAAGACCTGTGTTCTAATCTTGCTTATGATACTTATTAGCTGTATGACCACAGGCACGTCATTTAACCTGAGACTTAGTTATCCCAATTTATACGATGGAAATAGCACTCTCTCTACTATCCGCATCACAGTATTTTTGTGATGTTTATATAAAATATGTGAGGGCTTTCCAAATATCAAAGCACCATACAAATGTCAGTTACTATTATTCCAGGGTCGCCAGAACCCCTCGTAGTATTAGGATTTGGTCTGGGGGCATATTGTGTACACCCACTGACATAGATACTTTAGCCATGTGGCTCCCCTTTGACCTATGCCCAATCTAACATGTGCTCTTTGGTTTTTCCATTATATTCTGCCATTGGGGAGGAATGCCAACCTACTGTGATCAGTATTAAATGACTCCCAGGGGGCCTTTTCTCATTAGCTGTATGACCAGTGATTTGAAAGGTAATCTGTACTAGCTATACTTTTAGAGAAAGCTGCAGCAAACAGAGAGTAGCAAAAGCCTGAGTCCCTCATAACTTAGCCTGATATCAGGGCAGTGAAACAGGCCAATACCCTTTGTGGAGATATCTGACCATAGCCATAACCTTGTTCATTCATCTTCGGTATTGAACCACAGCCAGTTAAGGTCGGGACCAAAAAGTTTAGGCTGTCTGTTAAGTAGGGGCACTCAACTCTTATCTTGGAGACTGTGGTCTGCAGCTGCTGCTGGAAGCCAAGGCCAGCACAAGTCCCCACTGGGTATGAGGAGCCATGGTGCCTGGTCATCCTAGGCTCTGACACTGCAGATGAAGGAGATTGTCCTACCACTCCCCCAAGGCAAGGGGAACAGCCATTTCCTTCCTTAAGCCCCTTGGCTAAAGTCACCAAATATCCCGGAGCTGACAGGACAGGGCAGAGTAACCCTCATTTTCAACCCTTTCCCTTTGCATGGTAATATGTGCCTCCAGAAATAATGAGTTCCCATCACTGGAACTGTTCAAGAGGATGCTGGTTGACTACTTATATGTTAGGATTATTAAGGACAGGATTTGTGCTTTGAGGTTGGCCTAGATGACCTCTAAATTTCTTTCTGACTTGTAGTTCTATGGCAATAACTCTCCATTCATACAGAACTTTAAGATTTATGAAATGCTTTAACAACCTTGTAAGATGGCTAATACGGGTATTGTCTCCTCCATTTTATTATTATTTGTATTATTTATAGCTGGCTTTTATATTGTGCTTTAAGGTTTGCAAAGCACTTTATCTTATCACATTTGATCCTCACAACAACCCCAGGAAGTAGATGGTATTATTTTCCCTATCTTACAGCCAAGAAAACTGAGGCTAAAGAGGGTAAGTGACTTGCCCAACATAGAATAATCAATAAAAGTTTGAGGCAGGATGGTCTTCCTGACTCCAAGTCCAGCATCTTTTCCATTTTGCCATTTATTTGTTCATCATCCATATAAGGCAGCTATAAAAAAAAAAGGAGGAAGAGAATTGATATACATTCTTAGAGCACGTGACAAGCTGATCAAAAGCTTATAGAAATACTTTTTAAATAAGCAGACATCACCTCACCAAGCAATAGTAACAACTGATATAGTGACATCACTCCAGGGGTATGTATGGTAGGTACCTGCTAAGCGGCTATAAACACAACTACACTGGCATACCCAGGATGGCTGCTAGTGCTGGTTCTTATATCTGCTCTGCTAAGGAAAGCAACTTAAAAGGGGTCAATAATCTTCTTTAATTACATAAAATACAAACAGAGAAGAGAAATAAAGACCAACAGACAGGGCTCTACTGCCTGAATCAAAGCTTTACATCCACCACTGAGTCAAGAGAGCCTTTACCTCTGAGGAGTAGGTGGGGTGGGGCACAGGGCGGGGTTCTGAACATACAGCCACTCAGAGTCTCAACCAGGAAATTACAACATCTTTCTCATAAGCAAGCCCCCAAAAGCAAAAGCTCACCTCTTAGAATATGTACTGTTTCAGCTAATAGGATCACTGCCTAATTAGAAATTAACAAAAGGTGTGTAAGCCTTCCTACAAGCAAGCAAGCTTCCCTTAATGGGTTCCACATGAGTCCTACTGATGGCAGGGAAGATCTTATTCCCCATTAACCTTATAGTGGCTTGCCTCCCTAAGGAGCTTATGAAATGACTAAAATCCAGGAGTAGGATCAAAAGGTCTTCCATGTGTGACATCCACCTGAAATCGACCAACAATGAAGAAATGTCAAGCAAAGAAGGAGTTACCTACCCTTCCTGAATATATCAGCCCCAGCATCATTCTCCCTGATTACCCTGAGAAAAAGTCCTAGACCTAGATCATAACAGCTAATAATTGCTAGTATTTCCAGAGAGATTTAAGGTTTGCAAAGTGCTTTTATATTGTACCTTATTAATGTGCTACATTATTCCATTTGATCAGAGTGAAAGGCATGCGTTGATGGAAAGAACACTGGCTTGAGGGACAGATGATCTAGAGTTAGAGTCAGTCAATAAACATTTATTAAGCAGGTACTATATAGGTGCCAGGCACCGTGATAAGCTCTGGGGATACAAAGAAAGGCTTAAGACTGTCCCTACCCTCAAGGAACTCACAATCTTATGGAGGTGGACAACACATAAGAAGTTGAAAAGGGTGGTGAGAGAGAGAGATTACCCAGGAGGGGCCATGATGAAGTCATCAAGCTGGTATAGAATACAATCTGGAGAGGTATAAGTTTCCAAGCTGATTTCATCTTTCAGAATGAACTTCTGGAGATGGTGATGTTCAGAAAATTAGCCAGGTGGGAAATGATGACAGTTCTCAGTGTCATCCTTAAATAGTGGAGAATCTAAGAGGAGCTCTCCAATGTCCATCCTCCGCCCTCTCCAGTGAGTGGGAGGGAGGGCCCCGAAAGTCACTTAACCCCATTTGCCTCAGTTTCCTCATCTGTAAAATGAACATAATAATACCTTCAGCATCTATCTCACAGACTGTTGTCAAGATCAAAAGAGATCAAAGGATCATAGATTCAGACCTGGAAGGTATCCTCAGAGGTCCTGGCTGGGTCATGCAGATCTGTTTGTTGAAACAGAGAGACTAATGATGGCAATTCAGAACCAGATCTTTCCCACCAGCAAATACAGAAGGAGCCCAGAGTGAGTGATCCCAGCAGATTATGCAAGGAGTCAGGGGAGAAAGTGCAGCACATCACTTCAGGCTGTAAAAAATTAGTACCTACCAAATACAGGTGGCCAAAATTATCCATCAGAAGTTCACCGTCTTTCATGAACTGCCAGATTCCAAATTCACACACAAACCTCAAAACACCCTGGAAAACTCAGCCAATGAATTGTACTGCAACTAAACCATCATCAGAGACCAAAAGGCTGCCCGCCATCGACCAGTCATAACCATGATTCATAAAAACAAAACAAAAAAAACCCCTTCAGAACAAGGTTTGTAGTAGATGTGGTTATACCAAATATCCCTAATCTCCAAGCTGGAAGAAAAAGGTTTTCAAAGGATAGAGACCTCACTAAAGAGATCAAAATCATGTGGGGACAGGATAAAGTCCATCTCACCTCTGATGTCTTCCCTACTACTGGAGTTAGGCCAAAGATGCTGTCAGTGAACCTACAGAGGTTGGGTTTATAGCCTAATACTTTAATTCAACTAGAATAAATGGTTGTTTTATCTAACTGGGTAATAGTTTGTAAGGGGCAGCTAGGGGGCACAGTAGATAGAACATCAGGCTCATCTTCCTGAGTTCAACTCTGGCCTCAGACACTTACTAGCCTCGTGACCCTGGGCAAGTCACTTAACTCTGTTTGCCTCAGTTTCCTCATCTGTCAAATGAGCTGGAGAAGGAAATGGCAAACCACACCACTCTCTGTGCCAAGACACCTCCAAATGGGGTCACAAAGAGATGGACATGACCGAACAACAATAATTGTAGGACATTAACTATAATCATAGCAGGATATGAACTTGTCCCAAGATTATTTCTATCTATATCTTACTATATAGAAGAGACATAATAGAGAATTGACCTCTGAATCATGAAAACCTGGGTTCAAGAGCTGTCTCTGACCCATACTGGCTGTGGGCCTTTTCTAAGTCACTTAACCTCTAAGAGCTCTAGGCCTGAGGTGTTGAAAACACCGGGCCTGGCCCACAGCACAGGAAATTAAAATGTAATTGGGAAATAACTAACAACATAAGTAAAAATGCAATAGGACACAGATAATGTTCATATGTGGTTTTTGAAGGCAATATGCAGCCCACAGGGATCCTTATGTATAGTTTGGTGGTGCTGTTGATTTTTCAGTTGTGTCCTACTCTTCATGACCCCATTTGGGGTTTTCTTGGCAAGGATACTGGAGTTGTTCTCCATTTCCTTCTCCAGCTCATTTCACAGATGGGGAAACTGAGGCAAACAGGGTTAAGTGACTTGCCCAGGGTCACATGGCTAAGTGTCTGAGGCCAGATTTGAACTCAGGAATATGCCTGGCATTCTATCTGCTGTGCCACCTAGCTTTCCACAGTTTAGTGACCTGGTTTCTACTTGACTTTGACATCATCTAGGCAACTCTCTAGGACTATAACTGCAGAGCAGGTACATTGCATCGGTAGAAGGAGTTTTCTCAAAGGGATTTCCCTAAATCCATCACATCACAGGTCTATGCAACAAATAAAGCAATAGTTGTGACGTTTAGCACTCAAAGGTTTATAAAGCCGTTTCTTATCTCAGTTTCCTCCTCTGCAAGATGAAGGTGCTAGAAGACATGGCCTGTAAGTGCCCTTGTGGATCTTAGTGTCTGATCTTCGCAATCCACTGAGGTAGAGACTACAGATATCATTGTCCCCATTTTACTGAGGCAGAAACTGAGCCTCAGAGGGGTTATTTGGTCACATAGCTAATAAGTGTCAAAGCCAGTGCTGCCACACCTTTCACACTGATCTAAGACTTCTTCTTGGTTTCAAGGGAAAATAAGCATGAGGTTGATATATTCAGGAAGGGTAGTTCCATGATTTGCCTCTATCCCCAACCTTCTTCCATGTCCTCCTAGGGAAATCAGAGACCGTGCCCTATTGAGCATGCTGAACCCAGATGACCTCTAGCTATGTGTTGTTCCTAGTTGCTGCTCCCTACACTCATGCCTAGGAAACTACATTGACATCATTCAGCAGCCTCAGAATTATTACCATCTAGGAGCCTAAACAGTGCACTCCTTATTTCTTCTTTTTTTTCCCCCCCTGCTCTCCTCCTCCACAATCTGTTTCTTTAGTTTTTCCTTTTCCTTTCTCTCTTCCCCCTCTTTCTTTCTCATTTCCTTTACCTATCATTCCCAGCCCCCATTCTTCTATCTCTTCCCCTCTTTGCCTTTCCCTTGTCCCTCCTCACTGTTCTGGTCTACTACCCCATAAGGAGAGGATTCCCTCCCTGCCCCCATGCATATCTCAGCCTCTTAGGAACCCTCTGGACTACCATCGAAAGCTTTAACAACATAAAATGATTCCCACAGCAAGTCCCAGAAAGGAAGTGTTGACTCTGGGGGTGTTTAGCTTAATCAAGTATAAAGCTTTGAATCTGATTCTGTTTTTGCTCGGAGACCCTCCATGAGTCCCTGCAGGCCAGTGCTCTGTGTTTGAGCAAAGCAAGAGGTGAGATGCCAAGAGATACCACTCCAGGGAATGACCCACAACAATCAGCCTGCATTTGATGCCTTTCATGTGGCATCTCAAAGTATTTTACATTTAAAATCTAGGCATCTACAGGGAATACGCTCTACTAAGCAAATATGCTGACAGGGTAGGTTCACATCTATCTAGAGAAGTGAAAATTAAAAAATAAACGTCGGAAACTTAACTCCACAGGTGAGATAGGGTGTTCTTCTATTTGTGAACCTAGCACATATTTCTATTCTTAACCTAATGACTTGTTTATGTAACCCCTGGACTGCCCTCACCTAAGACCTCTAGAACATCAAAGGGTTATTAAAAAACACACATATGGCACAGTGGTTGGCAGTAGAAACAAAGGAATAACCACATGTGCATTAGGAACAAAGAATAAACAAAAATGTAGTGTGCTTTGGGGCTATCTCCCCCAACTTGTGTTCACAGGTACCCTGGAACCCCTCTTCAAAGTACTCTTTGGATCCAAACTCTTAAAACTCTAGCTCACAAGCCCCCATTGATGTGTTTACCTTTCAATGATCAGACAAAGGAAACAATTAGCCTAGGGCAAAGGCATTTACTGTAGTAGCATAGTAAGAGGATTTAGATCATTCCCCCATCCATCTAGGGCATACTGTCCCACAAATAGAAATACTGTCAATGGAGACAGTAAGCAAATATAGAGATCAAGCATGAGAACCCTGCACGGGAATACTTTGAGGTGGGGCAAATCACACCCCCAGTACTGAAGGGCTTCTGATGACTTCTATGATGTCTTCATGCTGCTGCTCACTGAAAGAAGAAAGGAATCCCCTCCCCCACGGCCTCTGAACTTTACAAAGAGGTATAAGCAAATATTCAAGGGTTTAGAACATCTATAAGAGGAGATTTTTTTCCCCATAGTTGGGTCTCTCCTCAATGCATTCTCCATGCCTGGTTCCCCATTCTTAAATTCTCAGTTTCTCTCATTTGCCCATTTAAACGAAAGGGCAGAGAATCATGCCATGGGGCAAACCTATGGAATCTGGTAAAGGGTTTCTAACTTTTTATGCAAATGGACCACCCAAAAGCCTTATGAACTGCAAATAATCCACTGAAAGTCTGACACTCTTAATTTGGGTCACCTGTTTCACACTTCAGTAAAGTAGATGCCACCTAAGTAGTATGATAAGGGTGTTACTGCAAAGGTTCCCATTTCTTGAAATATCTCATAGAATCAGACTCATTTAAACCAGCCTAATCATCTAATCTCATGCTCCCAAAACTGGACACCTCTACCACATCCCAATTAAAGCTCCTTAATAACCGCTTTGTTGACACTTAAAATATTTCATGATGGTTTCCTTTCTTTGGAGTAAGGCATTCTTTTCCATTAAACTATAAACACCCATCTTAGACTCAAGTATCCTATGAGTTTATGTGGATTTTGAAGATCACTTAGTCCAACCCAATCCCCTCATTTTATAGATGAACTAAGGCCCAAAGAAATTAAGTCATTTGTCTCTGGTCTCACAGCTAATTAGTCATTCACTCACTCACAGAATTCTATGAGTGAAAGGGACCTTCTTTCCAACCTTCCATCAAATGCAGGCATCTCTTCTACAGTATCCTTGAGATATCACCATCCAGCTTTTGCTTGAATACTTCCAGGGAACAGAGAGCACATTACTTCCCAAAGCATCCCTTTCCATTGTTGGACAGACTTGATTATTAGAAAGTTTTTCCTTTCTTTTGAGCTAAAATCTGCCTCTCATTTAACCTTTATCAATGCATCACTCCTAATTCTGCCTTCTAAAGCCAAGTAGTCTGATCCCTCTTCCATATGTCAACCCTCCAAATATTTACTGATGGTCCATCAACAAACCAATAGACTACACCTGTGTTGATAGTTCTGCTCTCAAAGTAGATAAATAAAGCAACCGTTAGGAATGCCATAATCACAGAAGTTTGGTTGGAGTGAAAATGGTGGAGGACATGGGACCCTTTTTGAAATTTTTGTTTCTACGGCCAGAATTTCTACTTCTGGCATTGTCTTAAGGGTAAATCTATTTTCCCCCTAATCTGTGGACAGGCGTTACGTCACAAAATTGAGCTATGTGTATTGTATATAAAAATATCTCCCTTTGTCCAGCTTGGAAAGATGGCTTGGGTTTTCCCTTAAGAATTTCAGTATGGAGAGTTTATCAAATCAAAGTGTTTAAATGTCTTTCTTTCAAATTTAAATATTTAGATGATGTCTCTAGGACAGAAAAGGCAATGCCTGATTTTCACTTGCTTAATTGGATTTTTTAAAAACTGCACACGTTGTTTTTCAAAGCTTAATTCCTAGGATGTTCCCTATAGGTGGAATGTAATTAAACTCCACTCGCTCTCCTGCTGGGACCAAGGCTAGGGACAGATCTGTAGAAGCCATAAAACAAACACACCAGGAAAAAGAAACCTTATTAGAAAGATTAGGGGAAAAAATCAGCTTTCTCCCTGTTCTGAACTGGACTCTTTAAAAAAAAAGAAAAGAAAATCCACCCAGATGCTCTCTGTGCTGTTTCATATCCAAAATGTTTTAATAAATCATTTCATTTATTTACAATTCCATAGTTAGAGAATATCAGAGCTGAAAGGAGCTTAGACACCATCAAGTCCAACCCCTTTCATATCACAGATGAGAATATGATTTCAATCCCTGCCCGCTTCCAAAAAGGAGTTGGGCAATTTTCGAAGTCACATAAAGCAAGAAAATTAACATTTTTTTAAACCACTAGTGGTAGAAAGAGTGTTGTTTTTGCATCAGAGAACTTGAGTTAATAACCTGATTTTTTTTCTAATTATTACTTCTGTGATAAAATCACTTCATCTGGCTAAACCTCGCTTTTCTCATCTGTAAAATGATAGGCTTGTATTAGCATAACAGGGGTTCTGAACCTTCTTTGTGTCTTAGACCCCTGTGACAAGCTGGTGAGGCCTAAATTTCACTTCTCAGAATAATGTTTTGCAATTCATGAAATGAAATACATAGGATTACAAAGAAAACCAAAAGTTAGTGAAAAAAAGTTGTGATTTTTCCCATCCAGATTCACAGACCCTCTGAAATCCATCCATGTTCCCACTGAGGTTTTGTGAACCCCCAGGAAAGGCCATTGGATTAGATCATATCTAAGACTGCTTCCAGCTCTAAATCACATAACTAGAAAACCTAGCAAAAAAATTAATTTAAAAAGTAGAAGGAAAAAAATTAAAACCATTGCCTATTTATTTAAAATAAGGAGTTTTCAAAGCAAAGTCATCACTGTTCTTTGACTTATTCCTAAGACTGAAAATTAGGAAGCACTATATACTAAATGATATATTTATTATATGGAATGGTTTTCTTCATCAATTATTAAAATTTGTACTGTTCAACCCCTGAGGGCTTTTTTTTCTCTTGCAATTTTCTATAGCTTTAAATTTTACAATAGCAATGAAAAAAAAATGAAATAGAGAGTTTCAGCTTGATGAGAAGGTGTGTAGAAATGAACAGATATTAGTGAAGGAGATCTGCTTTTCATAAGGGGCATGAATTACTTGGGAAATTCACTAGTTCTAATACTCTAAGAATCTCTGCTTCTAGGTATTTCATGAAAACAGTGTGCATAAGGAAGGCCTTGTCCTCAGACCTTTCTGGGATGAAGACGGGTTGTCTCTCTTTAGAACACTTTGGTAAAATAGGCTAGGGGAAGATGGGAAATACCTGTGTGAAGTGCTCAGGTGGCTAGGGCCCAGGGAGAAATTTTAAAATGGAGTTCATCAGATGGTTAGACTGATCTGCAGAAAGCACAGCAAAGGAAGAAGAAAGGTCGTGTTTTGAGGAATAGCAAAATCAGTTTGGCTGGACTACAGAGAAGAGGTTATTAACCTGGGGCCAATCCATGGTTGGGTAGAGGTAGAAGAGATCTTCCACCTTCGCAACTGTAAATGCTATGATCTGGTCAAGCCTTTCAGTCAGTAGACATTTACAAAGGCTCTATTGGGCTAAGCACTGGGGCAAAGCACAATATCTGGCTCAAGGAGCTCACAGTCATGTGGGGGAGACAAGTGTGTATAAACTAGCTATATACAGAATAAAGAGGAAATGATCAACAGAGGGAAGGCGCTAGCATTAAGAGAGATTGGGGGATGGGGAGGGTGCAGCAGCTAAGGAGCACAGAGCACAGAGTCAGGAGGACCTGAGTTCAAATCCAACCTCAGACATTTATTAACTGTGTGATCCTGGGAGAATCATTTAACCCTGATTGAGAAAGACAGAGAGATTCTAGTGTAAAAAGTAGGATTTGAAGGAAGGCCACCAGAGCTAGGATTTGAACCCAGGTGTCCTGATTTCTAGTCCTGGGTTCTTTACGCTATGCTTGGATGCCACCCTTCCAAATAAAAAACAAAACAAAACTTTTTTGCTTAAAGGAAAACACTCATCTTCCTATCTGCTACAGATAGCAGATGTTAATCTAATTTTAATAACTGTGCCAGTTAGGTGGTATAGTGGATAGAGCGCTGGGCCTAGAGTCAGGAAGACTTGAGTTCAAATCCTGACTTAGATACTTGCTAGTTGTGTGACCCTGGGCAAATTACTTAACTTCTGCTTGCCTCAGTTTCTTCATCTGTAAGATGGGGCTTAGCACAATGACTGGCACATAGTAAGTGCCATAGAAATACTACTATTATTATGATTATACCAAGGCACTTAAATAGAAATTTAAACAAAGTAAGATTAGGACATGACCCTGTTTCCTACCATTTGGAAATAGAAGTGATTCAGCCATCAGACTTACTGCCTGCCCTAATTTTTGCAACTGGATTACAAAAGGCTTAGAATCTGGACTTGTGTGTATAAAAGACACCTCAGCGGTCATTGAGTCTAGCCCTCAAACAGCTCAACAGACCTGGGCCTCTATGATAGCATCCCATGCCTCCACCCTCCGTGATGGCAACAAACACGTTTCCGTGTCTTGATCCTTCCTTGACAATCAAGGATCATCAGAAGGGTCATTGACCAAAGTTCTTCCTGTGGTTGCACTTCTCAAAGAAATTTATATGATCTTGATAATGTATAGGGGGACTCCTTGTTAGATAAGAGCTTATGAAGCTACACTTTGCTCTGTTGGGTCAAATATATATATATTTTTTTGCAAACAAACAGCAGCAGGAGCACGTCTTCTTTGTACCTTCCAGTTAATTGTATAACTATAAAGATATGGTTGGCTGTAAAAAAAATTGTTTATAAAAATTCACTTGTTGCTGGGTGGAGCAGGCTGGTACATGCCTGTAATCTTCCCTACCAAAAGGGCTGAACCTGGCAGGCAGGTTGCTTGACATTAGGAGTTTTGAGCTGTAGTAGGGCTAATGCCAACTGGGTGCCTGCACTAAGTCTAGCACCAATACGGTGAGCCCATGGGCCACCAGGCTGCCTCAGGAAGACGGAGCTGGACTGGGTAGGAAATGAAACAGGCCAGAGCTCTCAGGCTGAGCAGTAGTTGGATAAGGTCTGTTAGTGGCTGCTATATTTCCAGCCTTAGCAAGATAGGAAGACCCAGTGTTGGTGGGGGAGGGGGGGGGCAGCGAGGGGAAGGGAGAAAACCTCACCTATACCCTTCTTTTCCTTTTTTTAATATTAATCCATATTCATGTAATAAAACAAGCATTTCCATAACCTAGTACAATGAAAAAGATGATTGTACGTAAAACTGCAAATCTACTAATCACAACCTGCTTTTCCTTTCAAATATACAACAAAATTATCATGTAAATTTATTTCTTCTTCTTTTTTCTACCCCCCCCACCCCACCCTAGAGGTGGCTGCCATTAGACTTCTCCTATTTTCCAAAAGGATGCACTCAGTTTGTGTGTACAGCATGATCACTAACATTTTATAAAGATAAGGAAGCGGGTATTTACGATGGGCCTTCTCTTTCACCCTTTGAAGGGGAGAATATGTGATCACCATGGTGCAATAATAACAATAATAGAAACGACAGTAATATTAACAGCTCGCATTTATTTGGCACTTGTGACATTTCAGGCACTGTGCTAAGTGCTTCACAAATATCCCACTTGATCCTCACAACAATTTTGAAAGGTAGGTGCTGTTATCCCCATTATCCCCATTTTCCAGTTGAGGAAACGGAGGCAAACAGAAGTTAAGGAACTGGCCCGAGGCCACACACATGTCTGAACTCAGATCCCCCTGACTTGAGGTCCAATGTTCTATCCACTATACCACCTAGGTACAGTGTAATGGACAAGACAGTCTGGGTTCAAGTCCTGCCAGTCCTCTTATACTTGTTGGGTAAGTCCTCGGACCTTGGGCAAATCACTCAATTTCTCAAAGCTCTGGGAAACTCCTGAGGATTATAACTTTGCAGAGCAGTTGCTCATCTGTTTGGTAGGGGGAATTTCCTCACCAAGAAATTCTTCACAAAATTAACAGTCTTGTCCATTATTTTTTCCATACTTTTAGTAACTTTCCTCCCTAGAGATAATTGTAAAATGGAACCTCAATGCAAGAGAAGTCACTATATTGTTCGAGCCCCTTGATTCAGAGATCCCACTTCTGGGTACATGTGTTCCCAGATGGCCAAAGACAGAAAGAAAGGTCTTGTGTGTACCAAAATATTCGCAGCAGCATTTTTTGGTGTGTGGTCACAAAACACTGAAAACAAAATGGTGCCCATTGATGAGGGAATGGCTGAATAACTTGTGGAATTTGAATGGAATGAAATAACATTGGTCAGGAAGAGATGACAAATATGAAAAATTCAGAGAAACATGAGAAATCTGCAGGAACAAAAACAGTGGAGAAAGTAAAATCAGTAATACAGAAAGGTCCTACCAATGGAGGGAGATCAACAACTATTATGTCGCTTAGAGTCTTAAGACACTAAGGGCACTAATGAGGGCACTTAAGAAACTAGGGCACTAATGAGTTAAGTGACTTCCCCAAGGTCATGGAGTTTTATATCTCAGAGGTGGTACTTGAATGGTAATTCATTTTCTAGAAGTCAAGTTTCTTATAAGCAAATGATGTTAGAGCCTAAGAGGAAGGTGAGCAGTTCAGGATCTCAGCATCTGCTTCCCATCTTGCCTTATCCTAGCACAAGATTTTTCATCACTGGGAACTGTATCTAAAAACACCCACAGGGTCAAAGAAAATGAATCCATTTGCCTTTGGAGGCTTGGGGTTACATGATTCCAATTACCAAATTATTAATGGATGGACCAACTTAACTTCTTTGGACTAACCTGTCACACGGTAGTCCAGTTCCTTGTCATAGGGAAACATATGGACTTCCTGGTACAGCCCTGAGGAAGGAAAGAGCTGAGGGCAGAGTCAGCCAGGTGTGGGGTCTATGACTGAGGAGAAGAATTGGGTGAGAATCAAACCAACAAGGTAAATCACAATCAGGGCCAGGGTAGTGGTTAATGTCGCTTGTTGATTGGGGCAAGGTTCTCCCACAAAGGAGAGTGCTTAGGAGAAGTAAGCAGAAAGACAGTTTAGACAGGAAGTTGAGTTGATACAAATGCTACCCCTTGGATGAAAATTGGAGTTATGGGTTCTACCTATGCATTGGTCAGGTGGCTTTGGAGTATGTCAAGTGCACCCGTGATAGCCTCCTATTTAAACTTAGGGAGATAAAGCCAAAGAATTGAAGAGTTATTCTTGGATTGGATCCCAGTAGGCAAGCAACTTCCCAGTGAGTAGCAGGAGCTCATAGTCATAGAGTATAACAGATTCTCTTTTCTTAAAGGGTTTTAGAATTCTGGTCAGGCCTCAGCTATTGAAAAAAATTGGAGCTTGGTAATTTGCAAAGTGGGAAAACCCTAAAGAATTATAACTCCTATAAAGGCCTGGTTGAGAATGATCCCAACCTTAGTCAATTTAGTCTGGCAAAATTCTCGACCAGGGACAGGGAACCTATGGCCTCGAGACCACATGTGGCCCTCTAGGTCCTCAAGTGCAGTCATTTGACTAAATCCAAACTTCACAGAATAAATCCCCTAGAATCTAGACCACAGTTCTTAACCTTGAATAGAATTCAAGAAGTCTGTGAACTTAGATTGGGAAAATTTGGGTGTGGGAAAAAAATACCTCTTTATTTTCAATGACTTCTAACTGAAACTTATCATTTTTTTCAATTACTTGCAAACATTATTCTGAGGAGTCAATGGGCTTCACCAAACTGCCGAAGATCTAGACCATATTTAAAAGATGGCTGATAAACATCTAGAAAGGGAAGCAGTGAGTACCAAATGCTACTATGGCTTTGGTAAGAACTGGCCATGCCATACTGATCTAATTTCTTTTTTGTTGGAAGGGTCTCTACATTGACAGGTCATTAAAGTTTTGTAGACATAATTTACCTGGATTTCAACAAAACATTTGAAAATTTTTCTCCAGCTATCCTTGTGGACCAGATAGACATATGGACTAGATGATAATGCAATTAGGTTAATTTGGAAAAGGTTAAATGACTACACCCAAAGGGCATTTAACTCGGAAGTAGGTCTTCAGCAGAGTGCCCCCAAGGATTTATAATTGGCTCAGGGCTAATTTAACATGTTCATCAATGACCTGGACAAAGTCACAGACAGTATCCTTCTCAAAGACGCAAATGACACAAAGCTAGAAGGATTTGCTAACACATGAAACAACAGAGTTGAAATCCCAGACAATCTTGACAGGCTAGACTGATGGACCAAATATAATAAGGCAGAATTTAAAAGAGATCAATGTAAAGACCCAGATTTAGGTTACCAAAAAATCAACTTCCCAAGTAGGAAAAAAAAAGATATGACTAGACAACAGTGAACTACAAGTCTGATAGGAATAAATGCTAAGATGTGGCAGTCAAAATATCTAATACAATTTTAGGCTAAAAGACACAGTAGCCAGAACATGCTGCACCCTACCCTGATCAGAATACATCTAGAATATTGTGTTCATCCCATTTCAGGAAGGTAATGGACAAGGTGGAGCTGGGCAATGAAACCATACCATGTGAGCATCAATTTAGGAAACCATGGATGTTTGGACTGGAGGAAAAAAAAGATATGAGGGAAAGAGGGAATGAGAGCTATCAGTTGCCACATGGTAGAAGGATTAATTTTGTTCTGCTTGGCCCCAGGGGACAATACTAAAGCCAAGTGAAAATTGCAGTCAGATTTTTGGCAATGTAAGATTGTAAGAATGTAAGAGAAAACTTCTGAATAACAAGAGCTGTCCAGGAGTAGAATGAGTTGGACCGCAAGAATAGAATTCCCTCCAGCAAATTCTAGTTATCGTAGAGAAGGTTCTCGTTGCAGTTGCTATTGTTGTTCGTCCTTCACTCTCAAAGAGGACCAATGACATCATGAGCATGATGTTGAGTGAGTCAGTTGTGCAAAGTCATCAGCCTTGCTCTCTTTTCCGGTCATCAGAGTCCAGTGGCAAAGTAAAGGTTAAGACTCTTGGTGATGGCCCAGGATGCCTTTTATAGTACAAGTTGAACTACTGTGGCTGCAGCTCTGAGATCTGTGACTTTATAAACTATCCCTTAATTTCCAAAATGAAATAAGGGACTTGGGAAACACTGAATATTAAGAAAAACTAAGATAAAGCCCTGCTTTGATGGGAGGAGGATCAGTTGATTATCTTGAGTTAAGGTTAGGGAAAAGAGAAGTGCACTCGAAGATGGATAGATACCCAAGGTAAAGATCTAACTCAGCTATTTACTCATTACATATCCTTGGACACTTCTCCTAACTGAGGGATGGGGAACCTGCGACCTTAAGGCCCCATGTGGTCTTCTAGGTCCTTAAGTGCAGCCTTTCAACTGAATCCAAATTTTACAGAACAAATCCTTTTTGTTCTATAAACAGTTGAAAGGCTGCACTTAAGGACCTAGATTAGGATTTCTTCTTTCCATCCTTTTCTCTATTAATCACACACATCATTTCTTACAGCACAATAAGATTTGGTTATATTTAAGTACCACAATTTGTTTAGGCATTTCCCAAAAGATGGGCATCAGCTTTGCTTCCAATTTCAGCTATCACAAAATGTGCTGCTATAAATACTTTAGAGTATATGGCGGCTTTTTTCTTATCAATGACTTCCTTGGGGTATAAAACTCCCGTAATGATATCTCTGGTTCAAAGGGGGTGGATGTTTTATTCACTTTATTTGCATAATTCCAAATTGCTTTCCAAAATGGTTGTACCTCTTGACAGCTTCACCAACAATGTATTAGAGTGCCTATCTTTCTACAACCCCTTCGACATTGACTGTTGTCATTGTTTGATCATTTTTACCAATTTGCAAGGTATAAGATAAAATCTCAGGGTTGTTTGATTTGCATTTCTCTTATTATTATTGATTTGGAGCATTTTTTTATGTTGCTCTGAATACTTTGCCGTTGTTTTGAGAACTATTCATATCCTTTGATCATTTATCTCAAGGGAAATGGCTATTAGTCTTATATAAATACACACACATATATGTATATATACACATGTGTATGTATGTATGTATATACATATAAAATAATTGTGTATATATCTTGGGTACCAAACCCTTTTCAAAGAAATTTGATATAAAGATTCTTTTCCCCATTCAACCACTTCCCTTCTTAGCCTAGACGCATTAATGCTGTCTGTGTAGCTTTTCAGTTTCAAGTTCCCTCTTCTGCTGTAAACACAATATTTTGTTCCTTCAGTTACTTTACTTCAATATTTTTTTAAAGTGGTCCTATTCCCACTGCCTCTCTTCCCCTCACCCCCAATGCCCTCAGGCAAGGTGTTGCCAGGTTCCATTCACAACCCCCTTGTCTGCCTCCCCACTGTTACCTCGGCCAGATTTCTGCCTTCACTCCACCACCTTGTGTACATTTAGAAAAAAGTCTCTCATTGATCTCTCTGTTGTCACTCTGTTGCTGCTATTGTCCTTGCCTGCTACATTTATTCACTCCTTTTGAAGTTCTGTTGTTTAGAGTGTCTAAGAGGAAAATAATCTCTTCCATTCTGGTTTTCTTTCTAAGATGTTTCTAATTCTTTTTATTATTGAACATCCATCTTTTTCATACATGCTTAAGTTCAGATTTCTAGAGTCAGTTACCCTGGGCTGCTTCCTGAGCTCCATTGCTCTTCAGAACACATTATTCCATTTCTTCCTCCTTTTTCTAGTGGGTGGGGAACTGCTGTTGTTCAGTCATTTCAGTCATATCCCACTCTCTGTGACTCCAGTTGGGGTTTTCTTGGCAAAGACACTGCGGTAGGTTGCTATTTCCTTCTCCAATTCATTTTTACAGGTGAGGAAACTGAGGCACACTGAATTAAATAACTTGCCCAGGGTCATACAGCTAGTAAATGTCCGAGACCAGATTTGAACTCAGATCCTCCTGACTCCAGGTCTGGCACTCTATCTGATGCTGCCCAGGTAGAGAAGAGTGTTGCATTATTCCAATACAAAGAATTTGAAACATTTTAGAAAGAAAACTGGAACTGAAGGAACTATTTGCCTCTCAGACATTCACAGTAGAACTTCAGAAGGAGTGACCGCAGAGACCACTAAGAGACGTCTTTCTAAATGCACATTTTTTTTGCTTCTTTTCTTCTTGTTTCTTTGATGAGGTTCAAGTTTTGGATATTCATTTTTTCTATTCTGTTTATTATTGTTCTTGTTTTGCTGGGCAGGATATAAATTGTACTCTAATAATTCTCATTTCACTTTTAAACCACTGAGGAATAGTGTTGTGGTTCCATATCCTCCTTAAATTCCACTGGGTCCTCCCTCTCATCGAGTGTTAGATCATCTTCCCTTTTTTTTGAAGTATTTATTCGTACATGTCTGAACTTGATCTGGAGGTCATATTTCATTCTATTGTTAGTGTTTTTCCTGTTGATTTATCTGTTTATGTTCAATGTCTTTGAGTTTTCTTCTTCCTGAAATCTTTGATACTTTTCTGTCTTTTTCTCCCTTTTATTTTCCTTATTACTCACTTGCTGACACCTTCTCCTCTGAATATGGTTTACATGGGGGCTGGATTTTAAAGTGTCTCATCTTCCTCCTACACTGGGCAATTTATGGTTCAGCAGCCTGGGTCTCTGCCCCAATTGACTTTTGGGTAGTCAGAAATGACCCTACCTGATGCTGCGCTGTTTCCCTCGTGCTTGGTGGAATGCTGCACAGCTCCTCGCATGCACAGTGTCTTGTTCTGGTAACCTGTCCCACTCCCTCTATTCCTCTGTTCTCTAACCCAGCACCAGCAGTTCAGAACTTTGCAGCAGTGGTGCTTCCAGGTTGCAGCCCCCAGTAGGCTTTTTGCCCCTGAAAGGCTGGCCAAGCTGGCTGTCGAGGCTGGAGCAAACTTCCACAGTCTGGATTCAGGGTCTCCACAGCACTAGAAGGAGGGAGGTGAGCCTGGAGCATAGGACTAGGTTTTCTTATAAGCCTGCACCATATCCTTTGGTTTGCTAGTGCAACCTTGCTCCTAGTAGCATGGTAGATGGGGAAGCAGTACTGAGTGAGCTCAGTGTCAATGAACATCAGTTTTTGGGTTGTTTTTTTTGGAGGGGGAGGGTTGCTTTATTTTGGATTCTAGGTATCCTAGACCATGGATACAGCTGAAGCTGTTTTATCTTTGGCACATAATTTATATCTGGGAGAAGTCTGAAACATCATGGGGATCAGAAAAAATGTCTAGTCTTCCATCTTCTTGTTTATGTGATCCAGACACCTACCCAGTTATTATCTAATAATAAATCTATAAAGGGATTGGACTAGGAGGGAGGGAATCCTGAATATGACTTCCCACCTACAGCCTTCTGATGTTCAAAGTTCACCATTTAGGCTGACTATATGGCTTTAAAAATGTTATCTAGTTATAAAGGCTAAAGACCATGGATTTTACCTTTCAGCCTAAGATGGCCTCTTACTGGAACTCTCTCCCTCCTCATTTCTGCCTCATGGCTTCCTTGATTTCCTTCATGTCTCAGCTAAAGTCCTGCCTTCTCCAAGAAGCCTCCTGAAACTTAGTGCCTTCTCTCTGAAATTATCTCCAATTTATCCTATATATAACTTGTTTGTACATGGTTACCTATGTATTGTCTCCTCTATTAGACTGTGAAGTCCTTGAAAGCAAAGACTATGGATTTTCTTGCCTTCATTCATATCCCAAGTGCACAACACAATACCTAGCTTATACTAGGTGTTTAATAAATGCTAATTCACTTGACTGATGGTGCTAGATATAATGATATTGCTGGATAGCTCCCCTGAGCTACCTTTGGTCCAGACCTTATAGCTAACTTTGAGAAAAGGAGAGCAGGTTTTAACCTATAACCAGAGGTGTTCTGGAGCTAGGTCCAATGGGCTCGGGATGATTGTTAAATTTTCAGAGTGTGCATCTACACCTTAGAAATCAGCAAAGGCTAAAAATCAGAGCTTAATTTATTTTGTTGATTGTCTAGACTTAAGAAAGTGTAGAGAAAATGTTAATAATGAATAGTAAACTTTAAAGTGGGTCTTATCTATTTTTCAGACAATAGGTTATTAAACATTTATCAGCACACCCCTCACTATAATTCTTCTGGGTTACCAGAAATAGTGATTTCGTTATTGGGCTATCAAGTTCTTTTAAAAGGGGTCATTTAGTCATTTTTCAGTTGTGTCCAACTCTTCAGTCATATCTGACTCTTCATGATCCTATTTGGGATTTTTTTTTGGAAAAGATACTGGAGTGGTTTGCCATTTCCTTCTCCAGCTTACTTTACGAGTAAGGAAACTAAGGCAAACAGGGTTAAGTGACTTGCTCAGGGTCACACAGTAAGTACCTGAGGCCAGATTGAACTCAGTAAGATGGGTCTTCCTGACTCCAGCTCCAGCTTTTTATCCACTGCACCATCGAGCTGCCCCTTTAGTTAGGTCAAAGGAGTAATCTGGGACTGCAGGGGGAGAGCCATTTGTGGATGCTAAAAAGGACCTCAGTAGAGTTAACTGAGCAAAAAGGCATCTAGATTTCCTTGTTTAGAGAACAAACTATCCACGAGGCTGCCCCTTTATCTTGATACTTCCTACTCTTCATTTAAAATAATAGCAATTGATGAGGGAAGAGATGACCAGGGTTCCATACCTCTGATTTCTAGTGAACTCTTGGTGAGGAAATGCCTTTTAGGGATTTCTAGGTAACTTCTGGTGAGAAAAGACCTCTTACCAATGCAGATTAGCATCCTACCAATTCAGACCAGCAATGGAGAGTTCCATGGGGGCACAGAGAAGTTACCTGGCAGCCAGTATTGATCGGAGGAGGAGCTAACCACTACACAAGACCACTTCTATATGTGAAATAAAGATAGGGGATTGGGATGAGACTGATTTCATTAGTATAGGTTTCCTCTGGGGTGAAGAAACTCCCGATACCAATTGTAAAATAAATATATGCTTCTATAGTCAAATTAAACCATGCTATTCATGGTATGGACATTACCAAAGGAATAGAGGTAGATAATAATACCTGAGGCAGTGGGAAAAGACTGCATTTAGAGTCAAAGGACATCAAATCCCACTTTTGATGCTTACTACCTATCTGACCTTGGGGAAATCATTAAATCTCTCTAGGCTTCAATTTCCTTTTTGAGGGGGTTGAATTCAATGGCCTTTGAAGTGTCCTGCAGCTATAATTCTATCACTCTGTGAGGCAAATGGTTTTGCCAGTTGCTGTGGCCAAACCATTAAATTTCCCAGTGGCCAAACTTATGATGATGAGTCTTTCCAAATTTAGCAAAACTGAAGCTTCCTATGAAAGTCTGTTACCAGGCCCATCCTCAAAGCCCTTGCAGCTTGGAAGGACCTGCCAGAGTTCCCACACTCCTCCAGCTGGCATAGCCTTCAAGAATTGAGAGTCATTTCCATGCCAGGATGAAATATCAATGTAAGACGAAGAGGAAATATGGAAGGAGTAGAAATATGTACTTCAATAAAATGAACAAATGGAAAAAGGCAAAATGCAGTAAAAAGTTCAAATGATAAAATAGCAAAATAAAAATAAAGCCTCTGGTTAAGGGTGGGGGGCGGGGGAAGATCACTAAAGGGAAAGAAAGACCTTTGTCTAAAAATTTTAATACAGCTGAAAAAACTGATAACATTGTGTTCTGGGACAACTGACCAGATCAAACTGGATTTCTTCATTGGGAAAATCTTCTTGAGAAACTAGTTCCCAGGCCAAGGTCCCTCTAGCACTCTATTTTATACTTCTCTCTCTCTGTCTCTCTCTCTCTCTGTGTCTCTGTCTCCCTCCCTGCCTCTCTCTCTCTCTCTCTCTCTCTCTCTCTCTCACACACACACACACACACACACACACACACACACACACACACACACACACACTCTTTAGGTATAAAGGCAGCTAAGTGATTGGCCCAATGGATAGAGTCAAAAAGACCTGAATTCAAATCTGGCCTCAGACACTTACTGGCTGTGTAACCCTGGGCCAGTCACTTAAATTCTGTCTGCCTCAGTTTACCCAATGTAAAATAAAGATAATAACAGCACCTATCATACAGGGTTGTTGTGAGAATCAAATGAGATAATTTTTATAAAGTGCTTAGCACAGGGCCTGGCACATAGTAGGCATTCAATATATGCTTATTACCTTCTCCTAGAATGTAATTAAAAAATCTTAGGATTTAGAGCTCAAAGAGACTAGTTATAGACCATCTAGTCCAACCCCCTCATTTTACAAATGGGAACTGAGGCACATAGAGGTTAACTAATCTTCCGGGAGATCATACTAGCAGTAAATAGCAAAGCTGGGATGAGAATACAGTTCCTACTTATCAATCGTCAATGAACAAAGCAGCCAGCAGGCCCTTGTCTTGTGCCCACTTATCTACAGAGTTGTCTTAGCTCCCTAGCAGACTGATGACTCTGATGGCAAGGAAAAGGTCTTTCCTAGACTTTGTTTCCTTCTAACACACACACCCCTTCTTAATAAATGTTTACTGAACTGCATTTGCCGGAAAGCCACAGGCAGAAACCCTTTGGCTCCCTCCTCAGGCCAGAGCCGAGAAGGAAGACACAGACCCTGCTCAGATGGCAGCCTCAGGTACTCAGGCAGTCAGTCCCCATGTAAATCCAGACCAGACACCAAATACTTCATTCCACCCCCACCTCCAGGATCCAGAAGCCAGTTTGGGAAAACCATACTGTTTGCCTTCTAGCTTTTTTGGTTGAATTATCAGGCTCTTAATATAGTAAAACATTCTAGAAAGAACAGGCATAATTGTTGAATCATTTCAGTCATGTCCGACTTTTTGTGATCACTTTTGGGGTTTTCTTGGCAGAGATACTGCAGTGGTTTGCCATTTCCTTCTCCAGCTCATTTTACAGATGAGGAACTGAAGCAAACAGGCTTAAATGACTTGCCCAGGGTCACACTAATGGTTAAGTGTCTGAGGCCAGATTTGAACTCACAAAGATGAGTCCTTCTGATTCTAAGGGCAGTGCTCTAACCCACTGCACCACCCACCTGCTCCCATGGCATAAAGACAACAGATGTTGAACTGAGCCTCATTATCCCTGTCCATAAAAGGGAATAATAATCCTTTCTCTGCATACCTCACAGGATTGTTGTAAGAAAAGAATTTTGCCAGACTTATCTGTGATATTGTTAAAGTATTACTAACTTTCAGCTGAAATGGATTGACAGATACTCTTATTCCAATGGAACTGTGGTTCATCTGAAAGGCAGCACAATGGAATGTAATTAATTTGCTGTATCAGACCATAAGAAAGTCAGTCAATCTTTTATAAAGGCCTCAGCTAAGTAGATAATTTGTTGCAGCAGTTAAAAAGACCATTCATTCATTCACCATCACTTACTGAGCACTCTCCCAAGCACTGAGGGAGCTATAAGGAAGAATAATACATGATTTCTACCCTCAAGGAGCCTGTAATCTAGTAGGAGAGATGATATAAAAAAAGCTATGATAAAATGTCACCTGGGGAAGGAGGGGGAGGGTCTCACTCCTATGGACTTTACCTCAAGCTGTGGGGACTTTTACTAATAATTCACCTCCGTATTCCTCCTTCCCCAACAGGTAGAAACCAGGAACTTTGAAGGTCAACTGATATCTAGGTATTAAATTGTTCACCAAACTAACAAGCCCAGGCCAAATAAAAAATAGCATTAAAGAAAGTAAAACATGTCATCAGGACTGAAATGAATGGTGAAGCAACTGGGAGATAACATCGCACATACACACATTCCCAAATGCATGGTCTCATCCCCTTCCCTTTGATTAGCATGGGAAACAAGTCTTTCCAAACTCACCATTTCAAACTGAGAGGGAAAGTGTAAAGTTGTTTTCTAGCTAAAATGAGAGATGGATGACTTCAGCCATGCAGTACCGACATCTACACTGAGACAGTCTGCTGGTCCCCCCAGCTCCAGTGAAGGTCACATGTCTTCTTTCCTTGCTTCTTGGGGCCACAGGGATACTTAAGGACTTTGAGTTCCTGGACATCACCACTGTATTCTCTGATGCTCCTCAGATCTCTCCATATGGTCACTGACCTTGGCAGATACCTCTATTAAAACACCATTTTCTTAGAGCTAGAGTTTATGTAAGCCTTTAAGGTTTTATGAAGCATTTTATAAATATTATCTCATTTTATCCTCACAACAACCCTGGGATATAGGTGTAACAACATCCCCATTTCACAGATGAAGAAACTGAGGCTGGGACATACTAAGTGACTTACCCGAGGTCACATAGCCACTAAGTATCTGAGGCAGGATTTGAATTCAAGTCTTTCTGACTATTCCAGGCCCAATACTGCACCACCTCACTGTCAAACTTCTAGAAAGTTCTTCATCCCAAACCCCAGCTGTGTTTTCAGTACATGATTTTATTGGCAATGAAATCCTAGAAGCATCTCTAATAAATAAACATGGTCTGGGCCCAAGCATTCTGGGAAATGTAGTTCTGCTCAGTCCTGTTATATTAAATTACGTATAATAAGCCTTGTGAGATTCTGAAAGAGAAAAAGATGATTTCGGTCTCTGAGGATGAACGAAGGAGGAAGCTGATCAGAGAAAGCTTAATGGAAAACTGAGTGTTGAAGGATGGGTAGAATTTTCAAAACAAAGATGGAAGAGAGGGGAGTGGAGGGTGCATCTCAGGGTAGGAAACTACCTGAGCAAAGGAATGAACACAAGAAAGCATGAGACATGTTTAGGAAATGACAAATCGTCTGATTTGACTGGATTGTAGAATAAATGAAAGGGAGTAGTACACGATCAAGTAGGAAAGGTAGCCTAAAGCCAACTTGTAGAGGACCTTACATGCTGGGATAAGGAGTTTGGACTTTATTCAGCAGGTAATGCAGAGCCATTGAAGGTCTTTGAGCAAGACAACATGACCAGCCATATACTTTAGAATGATCCATCTGGTAAGAGTAGAAGAGGGATTTGTGGGAGATGAAAGTAGACATGTGAAGAATAATACATCCCAATGAAAGGAAATGAGGACATGAACTGGGTTGCTAGTAGTAGGAATGGAAAGGACAAGAGAGAATAAAAGGGAATTTCAGAGGTGGAATGCACAGACTTTCAATATTGATCTGATATGGAGAAGGGGGGAGGGGGGATGGAGGAGTCAAAGATGGCGCTAAGGTTTGGAGCTCAGTTAATTGGGAAAGCAGTAGTTCCATTAACAAAACAAGTAAGTCAGAAAGAGAAGCAAGTTTTTAGGATAAATAGGATGTATTCTGTTTTGGATGCATTGAGTATGAAGCCATGGCAAAACTATCCAGGTAGAGATAAGCAGGAAGGAAGGAAGGAGGGAAGGAAAGAAGGAAGTAAGGAATGAATGACAGGAGGGAGGGAGGAAGGAAGGGAGGAAGGGAGGGAAGGTGGGAGGAATGGAGGAAGGAGGGAGGGAAAGAGAAAGGAGGGAAGGAAGGAAAGAAGGAAATGTATTGAGTGCTTACTGTGTACTAACTAGGCATTGTGTTAAGTGCTGGAGATACTGAAAGAGGTGTTGACGATGTAAGAAAGAAGAGGATTGATGGTACAATGTCCCAAAGAAGGTAGAAAGGACTAAGACCAAGGGAAGAGGTTCAGTATTAGACTTGACAAAGAAGAAATTCACCTATTCCTTACAGGTAGAAGGAAGGCAAGGAGGACAGGTGAAAGAAGATACAGATAAAAGGCAAGCGCAGCTACTGAAATATGGAGCAAAACAATTATCAGAAGATGTCATTTTTTCTAAATGTCATATCTAGAATTTTTATTCGAATATTATGAGAGGTTGTGAATAACTTAACATATATTTGCATAATACAATACAGCTGCTTATTATCATATTAAACTATAAGCTTATATAGTTAGTTATCATGCTTTGGTATTTTAAAAGTCTTTATTTTTTCAACTTTTCCTCCAATTTCACCATTTATTTAATAGCTCATAAGGAGCCCCTTTCCTCCAGTGTATGGCAGGTTTTTTTGCTAGTGACAGTCAATGACAGCAATGGCACTTTATCTGGTGATAAATATCTCTCTCTCCCTCTTTCTCAAAACAATGTCACAGTGACTAGATATTAGATAATGTCGATGCAGGACACAGGGACCAAACCCCAGAAAGGGTACATCTGGCTCCATAGAGCAAGAGACAAACAGATCAGGAGATGTGACATAAATATCTATAAAATTGCCCTGAAATTGGAAATATGGAAGTCTAAAGCCTGGCTTTAATAGCAAGCAAATATGACTGTTGCTGAAGAGGGGAGAAAGAGAGAGAGAGAGGAGGGAGGGAGGGAGAGAGAGAAGACAAAAAGAGAGAGAGAAGACAGAAGAGAGTGAGAGAAGACAAGCAAGACATAGAGAGGAGACAGACAGAGAGAGAGAGAGAGAGGAAACAGGAAATGAGAATATATAAAGTAGGATTTAGACCATCTAAGCTATAATACAGCCTCAGGGTGGTTCTCTCAAGAGGAAAATCAGGCATTTCCCCACGAGTCCCATGAGAAAGCCTGAACTTTTCACTTTTTCTTTTCCAATGGGGAAGGAAGCATCAGTGGTCTGAACTTCTGGAAACTTTGATTTATGGCCTGCAATCGTAGGGATGTACTTGGCCACCTCTGAGGAGGTAATTCCACTTCATTTCCAAAAAAAGCCTTCTCGCTTTCAAGGGGGAATTTCAGTTCTATAACACCCTGGGAATTTATGGAATTGTCAAGCTGGAAGGGTGCTTAGAGGTCATCTAATCCGAGTCTTACATTTAAAGATAACAAAACTGAGGGCCAGAGAAATGAATTGACTTTCCCAAGGTTCCATAGCTATTAAATGGCGGAGTTGGGACTAGAACCCAGGTCTCCTGATTTGAGTCCAGCACTCTTTCCACTACACCACTCCAATTCCCTAACAAGCACTGGTCATTTCCCCAAGTATCGCAACACTCTGAGCACCATTATCTGATTCAACAAGTATGTGTTTCCCTACATTCATTCTCTGATCGTATCAACTTCTCTAGCTTGTTATTACCATGTCAGACTTAGCTTTGAATCCAGTGGGTTTTCTTCCCCAGGTCAGCTTTGGTATTTGCATACTTTAACAGATCTGTGATTTTGTCACCATGGGCACTCCCTTGGAAGAGTCAGATAGCACAACTCTTACAGGCAGGGTTATGCTGCATGGACCAGTCCTATGGCTCTTTCAGGGAGAGGGTTTGCACCTCTGAAATCAGGAAATACTACAAATCAGGGCTCGATTTATTGCCTTTTTGGTTGCTAGACTTTAAAAAGTGATGGAGAAAATATCAATAATACAGATTAAATTTAAAAGTGTGTCATGGGTACATTGCCCCACCTTCCCACCCCAATCAGACTCAGTTGTTAAACATGTAAGAGCACAACCCGAACTACAGATGTTCTCGTACAAAAGAAGTCTTGAACACACTTTTATATTAATCTACCATGGAGAAGTCTTACTTGGGTTCTTTTAATATCTCAGGAGCACCATTGTAACCCTCTGGCTATCCATCTATTACCTCATGAATTTTTTTCTCACAAACTTTTGAAAGACAGCTTTATTTATTGTTTTATTTATTATTATGATTATATATTGATTATTATGGTTTATTGATTTTGATCACACTGCTCAAAACATTGATTAAGGGCTCAAGGGAAGGCACTAGTAATGAAGAGGACCTGAAGAGGCCTCCCGCAGAAGTAGCTGAGTCTTAAAGGTGAAGACCAAGAGACAGAACCTTCCAGTTATGTAGGACCAATCCCTCTAACCAGAGAGCCATTCCTTATAACAACGTATAAAAATAGAGTTTAGTAAAACTAACCAAAATATTAACTGTATCTGATACGTCCCTTATTCTTAATATATGAGTGGTCCCCTTCCTTGGCCAAACCCCAGTCCAAGATTACTCCTACCATCTGCCTTATTCTGGAGTGCTATAGGATACCGATGGAAAAAAAAACAGACTAGTGAAGCGCTTAGCTATGAATCTGTGTCATCCAATCTCAACTGGACCCTCACTGAGGAATGCTAGTCATTTTACTCTTGTCTGAATGATGCTATCCACAGTGTCTGTTACAAACCTTCTCTTCTCTCCTCATTCTCCCTATGCTATTCCTCCTGACGCCTTCTCAGTAGAGGGCTTCACCTCATACTTCACTGAACAGATTAAAGCCGTTTTGTCTCAAGCTCCCTCCCTTCACTGATTCCACCACCTAAATCCATTCTCTTTTCCTTTGCGCAAATCTCAGAAGATGAGGTGGCCCTTCTCTTTGCCAATGCCAACCCCTCTACTTGTGCCCTCGATTCCATCTTCTCCCATCTCCTCTAGGGTCTTAGCACCCTGATATCCTTTTTGGCTCCTTGAGTTTCAACCTCATCCACTGGCTCCTTCCCTAGCTTCTAAAAAACCAAAAACAAAAAACACATCTAGATCTCCCCCATCCACCAAAAAAAAAAAAATCTTCATTTGATCCTACCGTACTCTATCATCTGATAGTTATCTTCCTTTTAACAGAAAACACCATCTATACTTCTTAATTCCAATGTCCCACTTCTCCACTCCTTCCTCAACTCCTTGCAATCCAAAGTCTATCCATGCCACTCAATTAAAACTCTTATCTCCAAGGTTACCAATGATCTCATCCTACCTCCCTTTTTTTCTTTTAATTTACATTTTCTTTTTCTAGCATGAACTTAATCAACAAACATGAACATTTCAGTATACAAAGAACAAAAAAAGGAATATGTTTTATATATATATGTATCATGTTATATGTAAGGAACAATTAGAGGCACATATCTCATATATAAAGAATAAAAAGAAGGATCTATGCAATATATTTACATACGATATAATATATTATAACATACAGAAATAAACTTAATCAACAAACATGAACATTTCAGTACACAAAGAACAAAAAAAGGAATATGTTTTATGTATATATATATGTATCATATTATGTATAAGGGACAATAAGAGGTACATATCTCAAATATCATATATAAATAATAAAAAGAAGGATCTATGCTATATATTTACATAGGATATAATATATTATAGCATACAGAAATAAACTTAATCAACAAACATGAACATTTTAGTACACAAAGAATAAGAAAGGAACATATGATATATGTATTCTATATTACGTATAATGAACAAAAAGGTATATGTTTTATATATAATATATTACACATATATACCTAAGTATACATATATACATGAAGGACCAAAAGAGGAATATGTATTATGATATAAAGAACAAAAAGAGGACTATATTGTATATTTATATGTATACATAGAGGTCTAGAGATTGATAGATAGCCATGAACTTCTATTATACAGAGTTTTAAAGTGTATATTAAATATCTCAGGATGGGAACAAAATCAGCCCACTGTTTGTGTCCCCTTCTGAACTTCTTTCTGTTTTCTTCTGTGTATTTTTATAATACAATGATCTCCGTATTGTTGAATGTCTTTTCATGCATTCATGGTACATACACATATTGCATTTTACACTTATAGAGCACCTTCTTCCCCACATCTCTGGGAGGTATGGTAGTACAAGTGTTACTATCCCTATTTTACAGCTGAAAAAATGGAGGCCCAGGGATGTCACAAAGTCACAAGCCTGGAGTCAGAGGCTCAAACACATTTATTCCAAAACAGTGTTCTTCTCCCAATGCCTCTTAGCTCCAGTCCCTTCCTTCATAATTAATATAAAAAGACCAACACACACACACACACACACACACACACACACACCCCTCTTCCCTTTACTTTTCTTTCTCCCCCCATTCCAATAAAGTGATTACTACCCTACCTTCAACCAACATAACAGCCCCCTACCTCTTAAAAAAAACACTTGTCGCCAAATTGGTGGAGTTTTATTTATGTAGTGGCCTTCTGGAGACCATGTTCATAGGTGGGTGTGGGGTGTGGAACAACACTTTGCCAACACATTCTTTGTTGAAAAAAGAATTCAGCCCCCAGTGGCTTTAAATTGAAAGCTTCAACAATGCATTTCAATTGGGATTCCACCTTATTATTCATTCAACAAGTGCTTTTTGAATGCCCAGCAGGGCCCAAGCCCAGCAGGGATTTCAGAAGGCAAGGGCAAAGGTTACCCTTGTTGGGGCATGACATTCCAGGGAGGCCCATCTGAAACTGCAAGGCTATTTCACAAGGCAAAACCAAAGGTGAAATTATAGGTTGGGATTGAGGATATTTATGGAGAGTTCTGCAGTCCCTGGGTGGGATCTGTGCACCTGGAGCCAGGAAGAAGCAGAGCTGTTCTCTGAGCCATGGACTGCTCCTGTTTGCTGTGGAAGCTCCTTATTGTTCAAATAACCATAGGATCTGTGGTCCCCGAGACAGAGAGATTTACAGTCCCCTGTGTGATATGCTTTCTCAACTACAAATCCCAGAGTCCCTCCTGCATTGAGAGGGAAAGCACGGAGCACCATCAAACAAGGGACATTCCAAGAAAGGTCAGAAGAAGCCATGCTATTGCTACTGCCAGATGATTTACAGACCCCTTATGGCCTACACATTGCACAGAAAGGCGCTGAGACAAAACAGGGCTAAGGGTTAGTGCCTGAGGGAAGGAAAGAACATTCACATTCTCTCTGTCTCTCTGTGTCTCTTTCTCTCTATCTCTCTCTGTGTCTCTGTCTCTTTTTCTCTGTCTCTCTGTGTCACTGTCTCTCAGTCTGTCTCTCAGTCTGTCTGCTTCTCTCTCTCTCTCTCTCTCTCTCTCTCTCTCTCTCTCTCTCTCTCTCTTTCTCTTCCTCCCCTCCCACCCCCCCCATCTGTCTCTCTGTCTCTCTTTCTCCCTCTATTCCCCCTTCCCCCCAAACACACACATATACACACAGACGCATATACAAACACACACACGCACACACATGCACGCCATTTATCATTATCATCATTATCAAACATTTACAGAATGCTTACTGCATACCAGGTACTGAAGGTACATATTGATATGTGATGATATGGTCCCTGCCCTCAGGGGCTTATAATCTGGTTGAAGAAACAAGACATAGACACATAAAGAAATAAGCAGCAATACAGTATAATCATATATGCTGGGGGCAGCTAGGTGGCGCAGTGAGTAGAGCACCAGCCCTGGAATCAGGACGACCTGAGTTCAAATCCAGTCTCAGACCCTTGACACATGTACTAGCTGTGTGACCTTGGGCAAGTCACTTAACCTCAACTGCCCTGCCCCCCCAAAAAAATAACAAAAAAAAATCATATATGCTAAATGCCCAAGAACAATATAGTTAGTGCTATATGAAATCAGAGAAACAGGAATCTTTGAAGGCAAAGGAGGTAGAACATGGGCTGGGCCTTGAAGAAAATATGAGATTTAGACAAACGCAGAGAAACAAGGTGGGCATTCCTGAGAATGGTTTAAGCAAACGTGCAGAAGTGGCGGGTGGTTGTTGTTGTATTTGTCCTTCACTCTTGAAGAGAACCATGACATCAGGGAATGATGACATGACTTGCAGTTGACTTTGATTTGAGGGAGGGAGGGCTGTGCAAGGTCACCAGCCTCACTTCCTCCTCCAGAGCCATGTGGGTCCAGTGGACTGATATTCATCAGGACGATTGGAGGTGGCCCAGGATGCAATGGGAGACCCTGGCCCTTTTGGGCTAAGGTGAGGCATATTTGGAAATACAGAGTAGACCAGTTCAGATGGAAAAGAGGCCTTTGTGGAAAAGTAGTAGAAGATTTGATTGAAGTAGTGGTTTGGGTTCAGATTGTAGAAAGCCTTGAGTGCCAGGCTCAAGACTCTGGTCTTTATTCTCTAAGTGATGGGGAGCAAGGAGATCACATTTACAAAAGGACATTCTAGCCCAGCTAATCTGGCAGTTATGCATAAGATAGATTGGAGGGCATTGAAACTGGGAACGAGAATACTGCAGTAGTCTCTAGATAATAGGTAGTAAAAAATATTGGCATTAGAAATGTAAAGGAGAGGATAAATGTGAAAGCCATTATGAAGGAATAGCTAAGCGATGTTGGCGGCTCATTAGATGTTGGGGAAAAGAGAAGGGTCAAGAACCAAAAAAGAGGTTGAAGCGTGGGTGACTGAGAGGTGATGGTAACATTAACAGAAACAGTAAAGCCTCAATTAATGCAGTCCCATCACTATTAATACGATAGGATTTCTAGCCACTTTCTTGGTCCTGGGCCTATTCTCTTACCCTGCCCTTTGGCTCCGGGGTTCTTGGCTCTCCCTTCTAGTTCATGCCTTGACCTCTGGTACCCATGTGCCCTCTTATTTATCTGCTCTCTACCCTTGTCTTGTCTCCCATAGTCTTGACAACCCACTTAGCCTCTGTGATCCTCTGCCATTTACTTAACATGTACATGTCTTGCCACTAGACTTTGATCACTCTGGAGGAGAGAGTGAGGCTGATGACTTTGCACAGTTCTGCCTCACTTCTATCCAATTCACAAGCAAGTCAAGACATTGCCCTCACTATGTCATTCGTCCTCTTCAAGAACAAAGGATGAACAATATGATCATAGATTTTTAGCTGAAAAGGGTATGGAGTTTATAACATCATAGCTTTAGAGCTGAAAAGGACCTTTAAAGTTCTCTAGCTCACCACTCTCTTTTACAGATGGAAAAACTAAGGCCAAGAAAAGTTAAGTGACTTGCCCAAGGTCACACAGATAGCAAGTGGCAAGGCTCAGATTATGAACCCAGGACCTGTGTCTCCAAATCCAACACTCTATCCAGGGGACCCTGCCAGGAACAAGTTGTTGGGATATTCCGAGGGGAGTGGGGCATCAATGAGTTTAAAGTTTGGATCTCCTCGATGGTAGTGAAACTTTGTAGTTTTTGGGTGCATATGATTTTTTAAAAATGACTAAATCATTTGAAACTGAGTCTGATAAATATGGAAGGTGACCAAGTTGGGAGAATAATTCTAATGAGGATCAAAAAATGAGGTGCACCTATGAAGGAACAAGTTCTTTCATGCGACTTGAAAACTGCCTCTGAAGTCATCTCCAAAGGGAGAAGCACTGGGCAGGCTTTGCATAGTACTTGCATCACTGGAGCAGGTCACTCATTATGTCCTCCCAAAGTGACTGTTTTGAAGGACAACAATATTTGAATGCATACGTAATCATCTGTTTATTTAAAACTCAGTCACATGGCTTTACAGTCACATCTCATAGTCTTAAAATGTGCTGCCCAGAATTGAGCACAGCATTGGTCTGACCAACCCAGAGTAGATTCAGGTTATTTCTGGACTGCCCTAAGGGGAGTTTTCTTTGTTAGTATCACTGTTGGCTTATATTATATCTATGATTGACCTTCACATGAACTACGGCTGAGCAAGGTCTCTGCCATCCTTTCTTTTCTCAGTTGATTTTTTCCTTACCTGACACTGTGGACTTTACTTTTTTTTGGTCTGAACCTTTGATTTCATCAATATGGGGGCTTCTGAATAAGGATAGTGCCTTCACTGCTACAGATTAATAACTGCTGAGTAATGCATTGGGATGGTAGATGAGTCGCCTAGAATCACAAGGCTGGTGTGTCCAAGGCAGCACTTGAACCCAAGTCTTTCTGACTCTGGTTCAGTAGAAAGATCACTGACTATAGAGTGAGAGGATATGGATTCAAATCCCAACCCTGCAACTTAATACTAGTGTGATTGTGGACAAGTTAATTAAAACCCTGGGCCTCAAATTCCTTATGACAGGTTAAACTGGAAAACCACCAAGGTGCCTTCCAGCTCCAGATCTATGATCCTGTGAAAATACCTCTAGAAAAGGACATCAATAAAAATATCCGAAAGAAGTGAAAAAAGAGAAAGTATCTCTAGAAAGTAGAGAGCCTAGGACAGAGTTTTGTGGAACACTAACACTTAGGAGATATGATCAGAAGGACCACTTCATTTTCTGAGACTGGGGGAAAGATGGAGACAGCGGAGGAGGAAGTCAAAGGATTTTTAAATGAGCATAGCGGGAGAAGAGAGGGTTCACATTAAATAGACTCGATTTTCTTAATAAAGTAAGAATTGAGGTACTCACTTTAAAGAGGAGGGCTGTAAAGGTGTGGGAGGCTCAAGGGGAGAAGAGGTGTAGAAAAACTTTGGGGGGCATTAGATAGGGAACCAATTAGGGAAGAAGAAAAAGAATTTGCCTTGCTGAAGTGAGGTCCCAGTTGAAGATGGACCACATAAATTTATAATGTATCCAGGACATAACTGTGTGATTTGCAGCATAGGAAATAGGAGTCATGATTAGAATAGGAAATAAAAGAATATACCTTGTTCAAAAAGGAGAGCTAGATCTGGAATCATGGAATCTCAGTGTTAGACAGGAACTTAGAGGTTACCTAGTCCAACCTGGACATGAACAAGAATCCTCTCTAGCTCACTGGCTTTTCTACAGACCCATTTCAGAGAATTATGGAACATTACTGCTAAGAAGGACCTTGGAGATCTTCCTTACCAACTCTCCACTGGGGAAAACAGAGGCCCAGAGAAACGAAATAACAATTCTTAAAAAACCTTTGTCTTTCCAAACTGAAGATCCCTCCCATTCTGTCCTCACACATAAATGGTTCACCTCCACAACATTTGTCAGAGATGAGCAAGGGGGATGACTAGTCAGTTGAAAAAGTCAAAGCCAGTGACTCTCTTCTTCAGAACCAACAGGAAAAAAAACCCAGAATGAACCAGATAGTTAACACACATACACACACACACACACACACACACACACACACACACACACACACACACACAATAGGAATGACCAAAATTGATCCATTCACTTATTAACTCATTTACCGTTTGTTAACACCCACTATGTGCAATGCATTTTGTTAGATTTGGGGGGTAGGGTGCAAAGATAAATAAGACTTAGTCCCTAGGTAACATCCCAAACAAATTAGAGGAACAGGAAAAAAGACACAGCTATGGACAGGGAAAGAGTTCTAGACCTGACAATGGTAAGAAACGTTCACAGGAGATAAGATGGACAATTTCAGCTACATAAAATTAAAAAGCTTTTGCACACACAAAATCATGACAGCTAGAATTAGAAAGGAACCGGTTAATCACCAACATCAATTACCAACCAAATGCCACCAGCAGGCAGGTAAGCCCAAGAGCCTTGGGAGCAGCACTGCCCCAGATGCGTGGCCTTGTTTCTACCCTGGCCCCTGCAGCCATCACAGAGAGGATCGACCCCTGTGGAGATGCAACCTTGTAAGAGCCCCTGCAGGTAATACAGCTCTCTCTGCTTCCTTAGCAATCACAGTTATAAAGACCTAGAAAAGAAAGTTCTTGTTACTATGTCCTTGATACTGTGAAATGGTTCAGCATCAAAAAGAGATACAGTTTAATCCCTGGAAATGACATTTAAAAATGCATTGCCATCTGCTTTGCCAATGTACCATCAAGCCCATTGGCCTTTCTGTCTGACCTTTAGCTGAAACCTCCTTTTCGAATGGAAACTCCTTGAGAAAAGGGATTGTCTTACTTTTCTATTTGTCCATTGAGCACCTTGCTCACTGTAAGTAGTTAATAAATGCTTTTTCACTTATTCATTCATTAACTGGAGAAAAAAATATTTACAGCAAGTTATTCTGATAAAGGGATAAGATCTGAGATATATAAGAAACTGATTCAAATACTTTAGAATCAGAGCCAGCTCCTAAATGGTCAAAGGATATAAACAGGCATGTTTCAAGAGAAGTCCAAGCCATCAACAACAATATGAAAAGATGTTCCCAATAACACATAGTAAGAGAAACATTAATTAAAACCACTTTGAAGTTCTAATTCATACCCACCAGATTAGTGAAAATAGAAAATGGCATTTGTTGGAGAGGCTAGGGGCAGCTAGGCACACTAATGTACTAATGCTGGATCAGAGAATTGGTTTGGCCAATCGAGAAGTCCATTTGGAGCTATACCCAATGTCACTAAACTGTGTGTACCCTTTCATCCAGTGACACCAATACTAGGCCTATACTTCCAAAGAGATTAAAGAGAGAGAGAAAGGATTGATACGTGCAAAAATGTTTGTGCTCTTTCTGTTGTTTGAACTAGAAATTAAAGGAGTGCCTGTCAATTAGGAAATAGCAGAACAAATTACGGTGTGTAAATGAGATGGAATTACAATATGGATTTAGAGGAACTTGGAGATCCCTGATGGAACTGTTGCACAATTTATATAATGATTACATTATGGTAAAGAAAAAATAATTTTAAAAGACTTAAGAACTCTGACCAACGCAATGACCAACTACAACTCCAGAAATAGATGCTTCCACTCCCCTGAAAGGGGTGATAGACTGTCAGGGCAAAATGAGATTTACATGTCTGGAAACAGCCAACATGTGGATTGGCTATGCATAAATATGCTTATTTTCTACAATGGTTTTTTGTTTGTTTGTTTTTAGTGGGTAAGGTTAGAGGAGAAGGGGCCTGTTGATTAATGATTCCAAAAAAAAAGAAAGGAAGGAAGGAAGAGAGAGGGACAGAGACAGAGAGAGAGAGAGAGACAGAGAGAGAGACAGACAGACAGAGAGACAGAGACAGAGAGACAGAGAGAGAAAGAAAGAAAGCAAGAGAGGGAGAGAAAGGGAGAGAGGGAGGGAGAAAGGGAGGAAGGGAGGAAAGGAGGAAGTAAAAGAAAGAAAGAAAAGAGTGTCACTGAAATATTTTTTAAATGCATAGATGGAAACAGAAGAAAGCTCAGATAGAGACACAGACAAGCAGGACTAATGCTTCGAAACTAATACCCTGAATTTATTTTTTTTCTAAATAAGTTTACACGATATTAATGATTTCATATACAATCTTCTGTTTTGTTTTTTGTATATGGAAATGTTTGCATTTGTCAAGTTCATAATAACAAAAAATAATTTTTGAAAAGACCTAGTTCCTGCCCTCAAGAAGCTTATCATCAGTTCAGAGGAATAACCTTGACTATGACTGATTAACATCGATTGCACAGATCAAAGAGTAGATATGATACAGTTGTTAAAATACATCCCAAGAGAGCAGGGGCAGTGAGTTTTCGACCATTTTGCCCATTATTCTTTTTTTGTAGGCAATTGGGTTTAAGTGACTTGCCTAGGGTCACACAGCTAGTAAGTGTCAAGTGTCAGGCTGGATTTGAACTCAGGTCCTTCTGACTCCAGGGCTGGTGCTCCATCAACTGTGCCACCAAGCTGCCCCTTGAGCATTATTCTTACTGCACTAGATAGAGCTAAAAACCTCTTACCTATCATATTGGTCTGAGGGTTGATTACCCCCCTCAATATAGACTATGCTCCTAGAATGAAATCTTTTTGAAAATTACACACACACACACACACACACACACACACACACACACACACTGAAGCACACAGCTATATACTATAACTAACATCAATTATAAGTCATTCTCGGGTTTTATACAAGCTAGATTGGGGAAAAATACACCCTTTATTCGGGTCAATACAATATATAATTATGGGTCTGATCTCACTCCTCTCTTGTTTCATTTTCCATACTTGCTCAAAATCAATTTTCAGTGCTTCTGAGTATAAAACAGTTGCCTAATTATAAAACACATGTTTGATTATAAGCTTATCATCCCACTAAGACTGCTCATCAAAAAGCAAGGTCTTCCACTGGGATAGTACAAGCTTTCCAGAAGTGGTTTCCAATGCATTTTTATTTCAACCCTGTAGAGCCATATTATTTCTCCTATCTACTTTTACTTTCATCTTTTCAATGAATGGAATAGGAAATGGGAACCTTTTGTGGATCTAAAGATGAGAGCTAGTATGTAGGATCACAATCTCTCTGGTCCTGAGGACTCTTTTGGGTCATATGGAACTGCCCAATCAATCTAAGGGAGAACAGGCACAGCTAATAAGTGAATTCTGTTTTCGAATCATAGCAGATTGACAGTTTTATGAAGTCAAATCTGAATCTCTCTCTGTATGAGTAGAAAAATGGGTCTCTTTTTAAGCTTACCAATGACACTGGTTTAAATTTAGGACCCCTAAGCAAAAAATTCAGAAAAGACTCCCTTATCCTCCATTAATTGCAAAATCATAGAGTCCTAGATCTGGAAGCGATTTCCTGAGATAGGTAAACATCTAGCCATCCAGGACACATGGATATATGAGTTTTCTTCTTAAGAATTCCCAAAGGGGCAGATAGTGCAGTGAGTAGAGCACTGGCCCTGGAGTCAGGAGGACCTGAGTTCAAATCCTGACTCAGACACTTGACACACTTACTAGCTGTGTGACCTTGGGCAAGTCACTTAACCCCAATTGTCTTGCCTTCCCCCCTCCATAAAAAAAGAAAAAGAAAAAAAAAGAATTCCCCAAAACTCCAGCATTTTTATTAAGTGCCTAAATGTTTTACAAATACATCATTTTATCCTCAAAACAACCCTGGGGCTATTCTTATCCCCATTTTACAGTTGAGAAAATTGAGGCATACATTGACTTGCCCAGGGTCACACAGCTAGTAAGTGTCTAAGACCAGATCTGAACTCTGGTCTTCTTGACTCCAGGTCCAGGGCTCTCTCCACAGCATCACCTTACTTGTCCAAGGTCACATAGCTAGTATATGTTAAAGGATACACTTGAACCCAGACTCTCCTGAATCTGAGGTCATCTCTCAATCCAGATACATTTCCATACTGCCTCTCCACCACCATACAAAATCGCATAACTCACATTTCTATAGCCCTTTAAGGTTAACAACAACCCTGTAAGAGAGGGAATACTAGCATTATCACCCTCATTTTACAGATGAAGAAACGGAGGCAAAAACATTTAGAAGCTAGTTCAATGTCACCAATAAGACTTAGAATTGGGATTTGAACCCAGCTTCTGTGATGCTACATTTGGTGCTCTCTCCACTATGCTAAACTGCCTCTTATTGAAAACAATTGTTGTTGTTGTGTTTGTCCTTCGCTCTGGAAGAGGACCATGACATCAGGGAAATGATGACGTGACTTGCAGCTGACTTTGATTTGAGAGAGGGAGGTCTGTGCAAGGTCAGCAGCCTCACTTTTTCCTCCAGAGTTATCTGGGTCCACTGGCCTAATATTCACCAGGATGACTAGAGATGGCCCAGGTTCCATTAATTACACATACAAGAACCGCAACACATCTTCAAGTCAAGATAACAGAATTCAGAGTCCAGGAGCACAGAGCTAGTGATGTGACTGGTCAAACGGAATTACCCAACACGGACTTCTAAGAGAAAGTAAATTTGAACTGGGAAATTCCAAGAAGTTAGGAAACCATTGGAATCTGTAGCACTGACCAAGTAGGTTGTCGTAGTACCACAGTTATATATTGCATCACACATATTACATAAATATTAATTGACTAGAACAATTCTATTGGGATCTGTACAATAATCCAGTTAGCCCATTGATAAATTTCTTCATAAAGGTGTCATTAGGCTTTGCTAGAGCTATGTCTGTACAGAGCTGCTGATCAAAATGTTTTGGTGCCCAGTAGGAATCAAAACGCTTTCCCAAGAGACTCTTTAATACACTGAAAACATTCTACCCAGGGGTCTCACTCCCATTAAGACCAGAGTAAGTTTTAGAACCTGGGGGCACTCAAGCTTAATTATCTCATAGCTATGTCAGGTCTGAGCTTCACTCTCTCTTGCCATAGATAGAGGGAATAGACTCTGACCAAGACGATGCTGGGGCTCTGCTTAGAAAGACTGGACTGTGTCGAACCCCTAGGAACTAACCAAACCCAACTTTGTATCTCTAAGGATTCAAAGACTGTTACTGAACCCCATCTCCAGGCAGATGACGTGGCTCTGCCTTTAGACACAGATATGGAAAGCTCGGGGTCTAATGCAGATAATTCTCCACATCCCAGATAGTATCCCAGTTAGTAATTGTTTTCAAAGATCTCTGAGGAAAGGGATTCCATAGCTTCCCACCATGGCACATTTTTCAGTGAAGGAAGCTTTACTGTTAATATCTTACTGATATCAGTCCTCCTGCTGGAATTGAAGGCCATTTCCTCCTGTCCTGCCCTTGGTGGAAATTAAGAGCAGCTGGGCAGCATGCTATTTTCAGTGTACTTTGCTAACATGCTAATCAGTCTGTCCATGACACATAGGATCCCCATTGGTCCAGGAACAATCTAAGAGCCAACAGAACCAATGGTTACTGCTTCTTCTCCTGAAATGTCTCTAGGCAGAAACCAGCACCAGCTGGGGACCAGGGAGAGGAGAGAGTAAACAGTGGGGAAGGGGCACCAGGAGGAGCTAATGCTTCCAAATTAAAGGGTAGAAGAAACATACATAGACTCCCATATAGATCTATCCCTCCACAACCATAATCATGACCACTACCTGTGTGGCGAAAGCACCAGAGAACATCCAAGTATCTCTGGGAGGAAAGGAAGAAGAGCTTCAGTGAAATAATGCTGTTGAAAGAGTTCACACCTAAGTCAAATTACAGCCAGGCTCCAGATCATACACTGGCTGTTGCTCATTTCCTTTCAGATTTGTTGTCCCATCTGTGGCTAGGTGGAGTTAGGAAGGGCAGGTAGAAATCCTGCTTCAGACACTTATTAAATGTGTGACTTAACTTCTCCCAGCCTTAGTATTCTCATCTATATAACGGGCATAATCATAGCACCTACCTCACAGAGGTAGCAAGCGGCAGAGATGGCCTTTAAACACAAGACTTCCAATTCCAATGTACCTATAGGCCATTTTTAGAAGTTTTCAAAGGACAAAATGTCATCACCGAGCAAGTTAAGTACAGATTTCCTTCCCAGAGACCACATTGCCTCTGTATGTGTGCTTTATGTCTTACATCTTCATAGCTCGTAAGTTCTTAGAATGTTTAGACTAGAAAAGACCTCAGAGGTCATTTGGTATGGTCCTCTCATTTCACAGATATGGAAACTGAGACCCTGAAGGCCAACATGCTTTGCCCATCATGGCACAGGTTACATATGTCAGAGCCTGGTTTTGAATGTGAATGTTCTGAGTTCAAATTCAATGCTCTCTCCTCTATTCTGTTTTCAGAAGCTTACAATGGGTATGGTGTCACCACCAAGCAGGTCCTCTATTTTCCCACAGAGTCTAAGATCTAAATGTATATAGGATACCCCAGACTGATTGGCCTCCCCCAAACTTGACCACCGGCACAGTCCCTTACAGGTAAACAGAGAAATGGCACCTGTGGCTGGCCACTTCCACATGGCTTTGAAGGAATGCTAGCCAGATTCTGTGTTGTATTGGATCAGAGTCTGCAGCAGCATTTTTTCTTCTTGCCTCTGAGGGCCTGCTCCCAGACTAAATCAAGGCTTAGCTGGGCTTCTCTGTCCTCCTCAATTCTGACCGCAATAATCCCTTTTCTAGGTGACTTACTCTCCCATTTCATTGGCAATGATGTGGTCCAGAAGTGTTCCTGCAGCTGACACCAAACTACAAGGGAGCGCAAAATTGCCTCTATTTCCCTATAGACTGCAAGGCATCTGGTTTAAGACCAGTCCTGGGAACCTCCCTATAGGACAGTTGCATTCTCCTGTGAAAAGTGAAGTCACCCATTATGCCTGTCCTTACCAGCTGGGGAAAGCCAGCGAGCAACAAGTAGGTATTTAGAGCAGGCAGCTTGGGTGCCAATCCTAGTTCAGCTATTCACTGCCTCTGGGAGAGTGGCTTAGGCCTCTGCGCCTCATCGACAAAATAAAAAGGTTGGACTAAAGGGTCTTTGAGACCTCTCCCAGCTCTAAATCAATGCCCTGAGAATACTAAAGTTATCAGAATCCATAGTCCTAGAATCCCCACATATGGGGACAGAAATGAATGTAAACTCCTTCAAAGACCTTACATTTTATTAAAGGATGGAATATGTGCGTATACACACATATACATGTATGTATATGTGTATGTGTATGTGTTAATATATGTGTATGTATACATATATATACCTACATGTGTTGTGTGTATGTACATATAGTGTCCAAAACATCTGTACACACACGTATCTACAACATACAGGTATACGTGTACATATGTATACACACAAAGGTAATTACGAGGGCAATAACAAGGAGCCTCATGTAGAATATGACATTTAAGCTGAGCTTTAGCGGAAATTTTAGGGATTCAAAGAAGAAGAGGAGATATAGAAGGGCATTCCAGGCATTGAAGACAGCTGGTACAAAAGCATGGGAGTAAGAGATGAAATACTGAGTGGGAAGTAGACCATTTTGGCAAGAACCAAACAAAGGGAGAGACAACCATTGGTGGGCAGGGAGGTGTTATGAGGACATTCCCATTGATCCTACAATCACTGCCTCTGCAAGTTGAGCATTCACTTGTAGGTTTTGACTGTGATTAACACCTGTGGCACTGGGCACTTCAGGCACCCAGCAGGCACCATAAAACATGCATGCAGCCTCTTCTAGTATCAAAGGTCTTCCTTGCTCATTAGGGCAGATTTTGCTGAACCCCTTAACCTTCTCACCCTCCAGTCTTGCCTCCATCATGCCACCTGATCTCCTCCCTACCAAAACTGACCTCCCTGGACTTACCCTACCTGATAAACCCCTTAGCTTAACTAGCACCTCCTGGTTATACCTACCCATTGTTGCCCATGGGACTGGGGAGAGACTGAGAGAAAATCAACCTGTGCCTTCTTTATGGTAGGATCGATCTTTGTTGCCTCACCGCAGAATGAAAGACAAAATGAAAACAGACTGGTGTGTCTGTGAGGTTTTAAATGTGCATTACATACCACCCTCAGTATATACAACTTGACAAATGACATACCCAAATTCTACAGCTCATATAAATTGCCATAATTAACATCTGCTGCAGCCTTAATGCAAATAGGATGAGATGTGGTCAGAGTGAGCAAAAGACATAAATGTCAAAGAGATCGAATACCAATGAAACTGCAAGGAATGTAGCAAGGTGGTGAAACTAGTTTAAACTTGTGTTTCAAAACCCGATTAGGCATTGTGTTTTAAGCCTCCCAAAGAAAGAGATAGGGCATCTCTTAGAAAGCCATTTCTGAAGTGCTTTGTATAAGAGGTATTTTAAAAATATTGATCGAGTTGCAAAAATTTCTACGGGGACCATTGTATGTAAACCCGAGTGTGGCTCTTGGTGGCATTATACTTAGCCCTAGAAGAAAACCCAGAGGTTATATAGTACAACCCCAACCCCTTATCCTACAGTTGAAGAGACTGAACCCCAGGTGAGGGCATGGGAGCAATGAGGTAAAGCCAAAATTTAGGTGGGCCAAACTTGTAGAGAAACATGCTCTATTGGAAACAGGCAGTCATGATGGGAAACTGGATGTGCTAAGTACAAGATTGGAGGTGCGGGGAGGGGGGGGGGAGAGGGGAGGTGCCTTTGGCTATAATCTCATTCTCTGTCCTACCTAAGGAATGCAGCAAGAGTAGAGAAGGGAAACTGGAAAGGTAATCTAAAGCCTTCTCTGATTAGTTGGGTGTAATTTTAGCAAGAATTCCATCTCATTAGAAAAGGCATGACCTCCAGTTCCAGAGATAAGAAAGTGGGAAAGAGCTCGACACCAGATAAAGCCAATGAGGTGAACAGTTATGCACAAGCCCAGAGTTTTTAACTCTGGAGCAAATGAGAAATGTTGCTACAACTTTCTTCTCCTGAAATCTTAAAGAGAAAAGAAGGAATAGATTAAGAATCTCTAGAACTTACTGTTGGTGGATCTATGAATTGGTCCAGCCATTCTGGAAAGCAGTTTACAAGTATACCCAAAACGCCACTATACACTTCCCTACCCACCCGCCCCAAAGAAAGAAGAAATCAAAGAAAGAACAAAAGGACCCAATGTTTAGAAAATATTATAGCAACACTTTGTATTGTAGCAAAGAACTGGAAACTAAGAAGGTAGCTATCAATTGGGGAATAGGGAAATACATTATAGTATATGAATGTAATGAGCCTCTGGAGGTCATGAGGTTGCTGCCAAGGTTGGAAATGTCCATCTCACTGGATCATTTTCAATCATCTGTGCCCAGAGAAAGAAACACAAAGCAGAAGAGACAGCCAGAGACTTAAGATTGGGTTTCAGGCTCACCTAGATCTCAAAGGAAAAAAACCCTTAGTCCCTGCATTGGGGAACAAGAGGAGGGAAATTAGGGGCAACGTTTCCTTGCTTCAAAATATCTCCACCTCCAGCTGGAATAATTACAGATTCATCTCTTTGGCTTAAAGGTTTATGCTTTTACTCTTATCATAGAATGAATGAGTTTTTTAAAGAATTTAATAACTTGGAGACAATACATAATAATAAGCAATATAAACATTTACTGAGTCATTTTCCCAGACCCCAAAAGTCCCTCACATACAGGATCAATTTTGTTCTACTTTCCCAGAGTTCTATCCCCACGAGCAAGCAAAGGAATGTGTAACAACACAATTCCCATAGGGTGCTTGACTCCTACTTCCCATGTAAGTGGTCATCAGGTTCAGAGCCCCAGAGTCAAGGTTCCTCCTCACTCTTGGTTCAAGAGCATAGACTGTGGGAGCTGGTATGAAATGGAACCCAGGAGAGTTAGTGATTTGTCAGTTCTCTGGCCAGGATCCCTTACCTCATCTGGATACAACTACAGATACATATGTACATCACACAGTAGGAATCAACAGGCAGCCTTGAAAGGCTCAAGACCATCAGTGTAACTGGGCCCCCTTCCTTTTGAGTCTTTCTGCTGACTACAGAATGGCATTCCTCCTTCTCTCCTGTTGCCCCCCTCCCTCCATCTTCAGTCTTTATTGCAATGGGTATTGTGAGAGAAGGGCGATAAAGAATGAGAGAGAGAGAGAGAGAGAGAGAGAGAGCGAGAGAGCTCCTATAGCCCAAATCTTTTCTAGTTCTCCTTTATATGTTGTCTTCTACTAGAATGTAAGCTCTTTGAGGTCAAGGGTGATCATTTTCTTTTTGTGTGGTTGTACCCCCAGCGATTAGCACAGTACCTGAAACATAGAAAGCATTTAATAAATGCTTTTTCATTCATTCGTTCATTCATTCAGCTGCACCCATGAGAACTAACAGGATCACAGAGAGAAAGAAGAGAGAAACTAGGGTAAGTGGAGCAGAAAGCCCAGGACCCAGCCCTCCTTCTTACTCTGTATCTCCAGTGTGTGCTCAGGCTCAGGCTCAGGCTCAGGCTCTCTGATGGCTTAGCCCCCTGGCCACGAGACTGCAGTCCAAGATAAATGTTTCACCCCTTCCCAGCTGCTCTCTATTTCCTTCTGCCTCTTAAACCCCTGTTCTCAGTCTTTAAATGAAAGTGCCATTTACAAGTCTTTAAATGAAAGGCTCATGAGTCATTTGCTCTTTCTTGATATGCCACGGGGCGGCTCAAGAACCAAATATTATTTGGGTAGAATGTCCCTGACTTAATGTCCTAGTTTGCTTTAGTAATTTGATAGAAAGGTTACCAGATTTTCCTACCTCTTTTTTCCCCATCCCCTCTCGGCATACCAGCTGAGAGCATCTGGTCACTCTCCCTTTTCCCTAAGCTTGTTAAAATTACCTACTGCATTGTTCTGTGGAATACTTAAATACTGTACCAGATCCAGGGTGAGCCTTTGGGCACTTTCTATTTTTACATATCTTAGTTCCAGCTTCTCTGTCCCCACCTTATCCTAGGAAACAAGGAGACCCAGAGGTTGTCATCAGAGAATATAACTGTAGCCTTCTCCAAACCATCCTTCAGATCACCCATAAAAAAAACCCACCATAATAGAGTAGTTAGAAACACTGGACTGGGAGATGGTAGATGCCAGTTCTAGCTCGCTCTCTCTGCCACTAAGTCACTGAATTACTTTAGACAAGCTTCTTCATCTCTCTGGATCTTGGAGTCTTCATCCATAAAATGATAGCATTGGGCTAGGTGATCTTTGTGGTCTCGTCCATTTCAAGCATTCTATGATCCTTAATCTATTTAAATGAACTGATGATGACAAGTAGAGCATGGGGAATCTAATGATATATTGGACAAATTCCACTTACAACAAACTCCAACACAGTGAGATCTCTATCTAATCAAGAGACTCTATAGCCAAACTTATTTCAAATCAAATTCACTAGAACAGGAAGCGGCTCAATGAAAGGATTTGTCCAGGCTCTTGGAGCTGGTTCCAATGGGATCTGACCTACATAGGAAAGAGAGCTGTTCAATTAGAGACTCACAAACTGTGAGCCATGGTTTTTAAAATAAATTGGAAATTGCCCAGCTAAATTTGGACTATGTTTTTCTTATTGGTATCCCACCCAACAGATGTGTTAGTGAAAAGCACAGAACAAATTATCCTGGGTAGATATTTGGGTAAACACTTTAATACTTCAAAAGATATGGCCTCTCATCCCTGTGGGATGAACACATAATTAAAACCCCTCAAAGCCTTCATAGATGGTCCTTGTGAATTGCTAAGGCTGAGAATACACACCACCTCATGACCACTATTCTGGCCAAATCAACAAAAAGTCAAGTCAAGTCAGCAAACATTTATGAAGTATTTACTACTATGTGCCAGGCACTGAGCTAAGTGTCGGGGATACAAAGAAACGTAAAAGCAATCCTTGACCTTAAGGAGCTCACAGCCTACTCAGGGAAACAACCTGTAGGCAACTACGTCCGTAGATGATAAGTTGGTAAAGCATCTCGGCACTCACTCAGACTGAGCTTCAGATCAGAGGCTTAAAGTTGCTCTCTCTGCCCGTTCTCAACAAACTTTGCTGGAAAACAGGACCTACCAGAGTGGGTCACCTCTATGCCATAATGAGATCCTGGCAGAGGATTTCAGCAAAGGCTAAATGTGAGTAAACAGGTGAAAAGAAAAAGGAATGGGGGAACCGACTAGTGGAAGAAATGGCCCTCACAGCTGTTCCTCCCAGATCATTAGATAATATCTTCTAATAAGCAAATAGACAAGGGGTTACAAGCCTTTTTTGTGTTACATCCCACTGTGGCGGTCCGGTAAAGCCTATACGAACCCCTTCTCAGAATCATGCTTTTAAATGTATATTTACATTTAAATAAATTTAATTAATTAAATTTAAAATGAATTCTTTAAATCATTATTTATTTAGTTTATTTCTTATTTATTTTATTTATATTATTATTTCATCATTATCCTAATTTAAATTATTATTAAATTAATTTTGAATTAAATAAAAATAGATACAAAATACATATAAATGTATTTTGAAAAACAGTTATCAAAATATTAAAAACACAAATTCATGGACCCTTGATGTAGAAAAACAAATTTTTTTTTAAAATGGCACCTGGGTTTTCAAAACACTGGATTGGCCCCAATATAGGCTGCACTTTCTTTTGTCTTGTGTAAAATTTGAGCATGACCTATAACTGGTGTTATTTTTCAGCATAGATGCACCTATATGTAGTTTTTTTTCAAAAGAAGCTCTTCTAGGAGGGTCACCTCTATTTGGGGGTGACCTGCACTTGGACCGACTGATACTCGTGTTGCCCGGGTCAATGGAGAATGTGTTCAGGATGTGGAGAGTAAGAGGAGGCAGGAAGGGGAGGGGTGGGGGATGGGGCTGGAATCAAGCTTTCTAAATTTAACATGCAGTTGCTTTTAGGCTGAGTGGATAAAAAATAAATTCCAGCGCCTGAAGCTCTTATCTTTGTTTACTGTTTCCCTAAGGATAGTGAGTGACCGGGGCTCCGACTTGCAGGCTGAATTATCAGGGAGAGACACATAGGAAAGACAGAGCCAGGAAATACTAGGGGGTTGTAAGTGGAGTAAATTAGCTTGATTGTCCCCTTCCTGCACATGTTGACATTTTCCCTGTGCACAGTGACATTAAGTCTGTGTGGGGTGTAGTGACATTGAGTCTGCATAATGCGGTAGCAATATTTCCTTCACATCCTGAAGAATCATCGAATCACAGGCTCTTAGAGTTGGAAGGGGCTTTTCACCTAACACAAAAATCCCTTCTGCAACAGAGAATAACCACTGGCATTTATAGAGAGCTTGAAGGTTTGCAAAGAGCTTTACATACATTATCTCCCTGGAGCTTCACAACAACAACTCCGAGCTGGGGAACAGCAGGGATTATCAGTCCCACTTTACAGATGAGCAAACTGAAGCTCGGCCCGGTTAAGTCGTGTTCGAAGAGCTAGTGTATGTCAGAGGCAGGATTTGAACCCAGGCTTTTCTGAGTCTACCCACTCTGCCATGTCGCTTCTCTAAAAACCTGTAAGGACAGGAAGGATTCCCAAGTTCTACAAATAGTAGTAGTAATGATGATGATGATGATGATGATGATGATGGCAGCTGGCATTTATATAGCGCCAGGCACTGGGCTAAGTACTTTATAATATCTCATTTGATACAACCCTTGAAAGTGGGTGCGATTATCATTCCCGTTTTACAGTCAAGGGAGCAGAGGATTCAGTGACTTGCCCAGGGTCACACAGCTACCAAGTATCTGAGTCTGTATTTGAAGTCAGGTCTTCCTCGCTCAAGTCCCGGTACCACATAGCTCTGTGCCACATAGCTGCCTAACTCTCATTCTCAGACTCGGCCAAAATTCACCTCCTTGTAATTTCCTCCATTTGATCCTATAGCTTTACAAGCTGTTGAGGGGATTTATGAATCAGACAGATGACCTCTGAGGTCCCTTCCAAGTCTGAAATGCTATGAGTCTAAGTGGATTTCCTCTTCTATGTGACAGCCCATCAAATATTGAAAGGCCACTAGGATGTGACCCCGCCTTCATTTTTCCAAACGAAACACTTCCACTTCTTTCTGTGGCATGGTTTCAAGACCTCTCAGAGTTCTGGTTACCTTCCTCCACATACTTTCTAGTTTGTTGATGCCCTCTGAAAATAGAGCCCCCAGATGAATGTGATTTAGATCTTGTCTATGATGGAATGATTAATTCCCAGAGCCTAGACACCATACTTCTACTAACGCAGCCCAAGATTAGATGATATAGCTGGCTGGGCAGCCCATTGGGCTAGTCTATACGTTTATGGAACATATACATATCTTGAATTGGGACTCTAAATGTATACTGAGCAGGACTCAGAATTGAATACAGGTAGAGGATAGTAAGTCAGAAAACATATAAAATTGCTCCATACTTTCAATTATTCTGATCCATCCCCTACTGCAAAAGCCTATATTTTAAATATCGATATTTTGGGGATGCTATATGGCTGCAAATCATGGGATACGATAATGGCATAAAACCCATCTGGCAGATGGAAGATTCATGGTGGGTGTATGTTGGCTGTAGTTTATTGCCAACCATGATGTGCAAGTAAGAAGTGGCATGAGAGGTATCACTGGGGACATATATAACTGACAACGACAATCAGCTAGCATTTATTAAGTGCCTACTAGCTGTTGGCCACTGTGCCAAGTAACAAAGATACAAAAAAAAAGGTAAAAGACGGTCCCTGATCTCAAAAGGCTCACCGTCTAATGGGGGATTAGAAAAGGAGGTAGGCACTCTGAATTGCTTCTCAGAATCATGTTTTTAAATGCATAAAATAAAATACACAGGACTACAAAGGACTCCAATTATATTGAAACAAAGTACATTTTTTAAAAAGGTCATGGGTGCCAGGCTTGACCTGGAGGGCAATCTCCAGTGAATTGACTAATCATAATAACTAATAATAACAGCAACATATAGCTAACCTTTATATAGTGCTTACTATGTGGCAGGATGTGGTAAGCACTTTACAATAATTATTATTATAATTATTCTGTGCTCACAACAACTCTGCGAAGTAGGTGCTGTTATTAGCCTCATTTCACAGATGAGGAAACTGAGGCACACAGGGTTAAGTAACTTGCCCAGGGTTATATGGGTAGGAAGTATCTGAGACCAAATTTGAACTCAAATCTTCCTGACTCTAGGCCCAGCACTCTGTCCACTGCACCATCTGGCTGCCTAGATTCCCTATGGAAGATTTACAGAAAAACACAGACAGGAATCACGTAGGTTGAGAAGGTGTAGCTAGTCTGATATCTTGTCCAATAGCGACCCACCCAAGTATATCACCTAATGTTGGGCTGTGTTAGTAGAAGCATGGTGTCTAGGCTTTGGGATCTGAATCACATTCATCTGGGGGTTCTGGTTTCAGAGAGACATTGACAAACTAGAAATACCCATATTGATGAGATAATGAATCCACTGAAGCATCAAAATACATAGAATGACTTTAGCCTTTCTAAGCAACTACATCACACCGTTGGTTCAGGTTATGAAACGAAAACTCCCGGTCTTTTTCATATAAATTGCTACCAGATTAGTTCCTCCCATTCTGTACTAGTGCAACTGATTTTTTTTGTACCCATAAATGCAGAATTTTACATCTTGTTGAATGAATGAATGAAACCAATGAAAAAACATTTTATTAAATACTCACTATGTGCCAAGCTCCATGCTAAGTTCTGGGGATACAAAAGCAAAGAGAATCCTTGCCCTCAAAGAGCTTATATTCTAACAGGAGACACAACACATATAGGGGAGTGGTGGCTAGGGTGCTATAGTTTGGTTTAGAAAGCTATAGAGATGGTGCGTAAGGCCATAGGGGAATAGATTCATGCACCCATTTTTTTCTGAGTTTGAGGCTAGAGACCCAGTCTTGCGAGATTATTTGGGAGTCTTGATTCTGTCGTCTAGCATATTATCTATCCCTTTCAGCTTTGTGCCATATGCAGATCTGGTAAACAGGCCTTCTATATCTTCAGCAAAATCACTGGCAGGTCAGCTCTGTGGTCTCTTCACTAGAGAGTCACCTTCAGGTTGACTCAGAGCTATTCAACAATTTTTAGGTATGGTCATTCAAACAGATGTAAATCCACGTAATAGAATCATTCAAAACTAATTTTAAGTAAAATCATCATTCAGTCCACATGTCACGGAAGAATGTGCTAAAATCAAGATATATGATGCCAGTGACATTACACAGGCATAGAATGTGCACACTGTGAGTAGAGAAGCAACAGTGTACATGGTTAGGTGATACTGTGTCTGTGTATAGTACGTGATTTTGTGACACTATGCTACTGTAGCTTTCTTACCACTGTTCTGTCTGCTTGTTGAGTTTCCTTTCACTGGCTCCTCTTCCTCTCCTCCTACTACTTATGGGTGCTCTCAATAGTCCAGCCCTTAGCCTTTTGCTGCTCTCAATATATGCTGTTTCCTCATATGATTCCATCACTTTTTTTGGAGGCAATCGGGGTTAAGTGACTTGCCCAGGGGCACACAGCTAGCAAGTGTCTGAGGGTGGATTTGAAATCAGGTCCTCCTGACTGCAGGGCTGGTGCTCGATCCACTGTGCCACCTAGCTGTCTCCATTTCATCACTCTTACAGTTTGAACTATCATCTCCTTATTTGTAAAATGAGGGGGTTGGGGAGTGGACTGGATGATTTCTAAGTTCCCTTTGACACTTTGAAATTTTATATCTTTAGCCCTGGGCTCTGGTCTCATTGCTTCCAACAGTGAACTAGATATTTCCTCTCGGATGTCCTTCTGTCATCTCAGATTCAACACATCTAGAACCAAGCTCGTCTCCTCCCTCTCCCTCCCTCATCAGCCAGTCCCCTCCCTTGGCAGACTTATTTTCCACTACTTCCCCAGTTACTTAAGTGTAAAACCTCAGTCATCTCTGCCACTTTTCTCCCCCAGCCACCTATATTCAATCGATACTCAAGCCTTTCCAGAGTCTTCCCTAGTAACATCCCTCCTATCCCGATGTTCTTCTTCATTACCATGCTTCTTGCCTTCATCACCTCATGTTTTGATTATTGAAATGGCCTCCAGTCTATTCCTCCTCCGATATCTATTTTACATTACTACCACATTAATCTTCCCCAAACCCAGCTTTCAATCAATGATTCATTGTTGTTTAGCCACATCCAACTCTATGTGACCCCAAAGTCCGTGGGGTTTTCTTGGCAAAGATACTGGAGTGGTTTGCCATTTCCTTCTCCAATGTGCCTCCATCTTACAGATGAGGAACTGAGGCAAATAAGGGTTACATGACTTGCCCAGGATCACACAGCTAGTAAGTGTCTGAGACCACATTTGAACTCAGATCTTCTTGACGTTATGTCCGCTGCACCACCTAGCCGCTCTTCAACCAATGATGCTGCTGTTTTTTAATTATATATAGTCATATCTGACTCTTTGTGACCCCATTTGGGGGTATTCTTGGCAAAGTTACTGGAGGAATTTGCCATTTCCTTCTCCAGATCATTTTACAGATGAGGAAACTGAGGCAAGCAGCATTAAGTGACTTGCCCCAGGGTCACACAGCTAGTGAGTGTCTGAGGTCAGATTTGAACGCAGGCCTTCCTGACTCCAGGCTCAGCATTCTATCCACTGTGCCACCTAAAACCTTGTAATGTTTCCCTGTTAACCTATTGCTTGGGTAGAATATGTGCAATTAATAAATTTGAAGGCAAAATTTTCCCCAAGATGATACCAACAAGACAAAGTTTAAACTCCTTAGCCTTGTATTGGAAGCCCTTTCTAATATGGCCCCAACCCACATTTTCAACTTTTGTTTAGACTGGTTTACTTACCATCCTTCAAACATGTTATGAAAATCCCTACCTCTGGACCTTTGGCCACCCAGTTCTCTGGACCTGAAACATTCTTCCCCCAACCCTCTACCTATCGAAATATTACCTGTCATTCAAGGCCTGGTTCAAGTTGTATCTCTTCCATGAAGTGTCCCCCCCCCCCATCTACCCTAGTCTACAGTGAGCTGCCCTTCTGACATCCAGATAACAATACCTAGCATTTACATAGTGCTTTAAGTTTGCAAAGCAATTTATATATATAATCTCATTTGATCATCAAAATAACCCTGGAAGGTAGTTGTTATTATTAGCCATTTTACAGACGAAGAAACTTCACTTGAGAGAGCTGAAGTGACACCCGTGGTTACCCAGCCAGTAAATGACCGAGGTGATATTTGATTCAGGTTCCTCTATCCTCTCTGTCACTTAGCTGCCTACAGCACTTAAGGCTATCAAATCCACTTAGTCCTTAATTGTGCTCTTCTGATGTATCATAGTCTTGAATCATCGATTCTTATTTTCTTATTTAATTTTTCTTTTGTGTATATCTTAGCTATTTAACCTGCTGCCAGGTCCTTAAAGGCAGGAGCTATGTGCCATAATCCCAGGGTACTTTGCACTGACTAGGTATTTTTAAAAGGTTGATTGACTAAATAAACAAGGACATGACTCTTTTTCCCAAATGAAGGACAGTGATGTTCATGGTATCTCCATACTTTACTTGTCATGTCTTCTTCAAGCACCATCTTTTCAAACAGAGAGAAACACTAAGAGTCTTGAATAATGTAACACCCAGGGAAAAAATATCACATTTGTTTGATTTGAGCATTTTTCTATCTATTCATATACTCAGACATATATATATATATATGTATGTATGTATGTATTATGGATGGATTGATAGATAGGATTGTGTCTAATGTTTGGGAAATTCACTTCAAATGAAATAATGAAGCCACACCTTGAAGTCTTCCCCAGGGGGAGTTAGGAAAGTGTATGGTATGACATCCCATACTGATTCCTTGTACAACTCCTTCCTGCTCCCATTCCAACCTAGGAATAGATAGCTCATTTCCTAGACTGATGACAGCTCTCTCTGTCTCTCTCTCTCTGTCTGTCTCTGTCTCTGTGTCTCTGTCTGTCTGTCTGTCTGTCTGTCTGTTTCTGTCTGTCTCTGTCTCTGTGTCTCTGTCTCTATTTCTGTCTATCTGTCTCTGTCTCTGTCTCTGTCTCTCTGTCTCTGTCTCTCTCTGTCTCTGTCTCTGTCTCTGTCTCTCTCTGTCTCTCTGTCTCTGTCTCCGTCTCTCTGTCTCTGTCTCTCTCTCTCTGTCTCTGTCTCTCTCTCTCTCTGTCTCTGTCTCTCTCTCTCTCTGTCTCTCTCTCTCTCTCTCTCTCTCTCTCTCTCTCTCTCTCTCTCCCTCTCTCTCTCTCTCTCCCTCTCTCCTTCCTTGGAGGAAAGCAATGCTCAAATGTTGAGATTTCAGGATTCCTATGAGAACATATCCAAAGTGAATAGAAGAGATGGTATCAACAAAAGTGAGATGAAGACAAATAATTAGAGATTGCCTAGCCATCCCCCCACACTTGACACATGAGGAAACTGAGGCCCAGAGTGGTTAAGGGTCTTGCCCAAGGTTATACAGCTAGTTTATGATGAAGTCAAGACTGGACTTTGAGTCCTGCTGACTCTTCCATCAGAGCTTCTCCATCACATCATGCTTCCTCCGTTCAAAAAAAGCTTTCATTCAGTGTCTGCTAGGTGCAGACCACTGTTCCCTTGATCACAATAGGATCCCAAGATACCAAGAGAGTGAATTCTTAAGTAGAGTTAGAACAGATAATAAATGTGAAATCATGATTTACCCTCTAGATAAAGCACAATGCAGACAAGTCACCCTGAGGTCATCGAGGGGAGCACAGGGGAATACACACATGTTTACATGTATCATTGCATGTGAGCATGTGAACATGCTACTTTATGTCCTGTAATTTCGTTTTATCACAGCCTCACAGCTGCCTGGGCTTCAGTCCCTGATAATTGGATCTGAGCACAAGAAAAGCCACTGCCAGAATGTGTGTGTGTGTGTGTGTGTGTGTGTGCATTGCGCATGCATATATGTGTGTGTGTTTGTGTGATGTTTCCTTTTTCTTTCTTTTTTAACTAGCTATAAATAGACTATACATTCACTTTCCCAATTACTTGACTTTCAGGTGTGAATTATTTCCACATCCAATTCTGCAAGGTACTTTAAGCACATTCTATAAGACATTCTGTGCTGCTTTCTTCTTGTGTTCCTCCCTTTGGCATGGGAACACAGCGGAAGCACTAGTGGCAATTGAAGGGTATAGGGAGTGAGCAGAGTCAGCATTTAGCTAGGGAATTAAAGAAGAAGCCGGGGGGGGGGGGGGGGGGGGGGCGGGGGCGGGGGGGAAGGTACTGATGGATTCTAAGACTGAGTGAAGACCTATTGTCTTTGGGTAGAACTGGTTTGTCAGTGGAAGACATGACCCAAACATGACTTTAGGATACCATGAGAGCTGGTATACCCAGGAAGCATTCAGACAGGTTGTGTTCCTATAGGCAGTGAGCCTGTGGTACACTGTATTATGAAGGTGAGATGAAAAAAAATGGTTTCTCTCTTGTTTGAGGGCTGGAGGAAGGGGATGCATGCAGCTCCACACAAAGCCCTGTTGGATCAAGGAAGGCCACTAGACTATGACGATGCCACCATTTAAGAAACCTTGCCCATGGCCTTGGAGCTTCTGGGAAGGTTTTAAATACTGGGTAAGATGCTCGGCAGGGAGGACATGTAGATGCTGTCTGGTGTGAGTTTTCTGAGGCAGGGAGACCTCCGATGTCCTAGAGAGACACCCGGAGAGGAGGGCACATAGAAAGCGATCATAAACATCTCTACATCAGATGCCAAGCACTTAAAGGTCTCATAGGAAAGGAAAAGATACCTACATCAAAACGATTAACAGCGATTGTGCCATAAGACATGACGACTGGAAGGACTTTAGAAAAACCTGGAAAGACTAGCATGAAATGATGCTGAGTACAGTGAGCAGAACCAAGAAAAATTTATGCCATAACAACAATATTATAAAGACTAACAATTTAGAAAGACTTGGGAACTCATCAACACAACGAAACCAAGCACAGCTCCAGAGGACTTAGGATGAAGCACACTCCCCACATTCAAATAGAGAGGTGAGGGACACAGAGTAGAGATTGAACTATGTATTTATTTATTTGCTTATTTGCTTACTTATTCACTCATTCATTTGTTTGTATATTGGGCATGGCTGATGTGGGAATTTGTTTTGCTTGACCATACACACACACACACACACACACACACACACACACATATATTATATATGTAACAGCTTTATTTTGGTTTTTTCTAGCTTTCTCAGTGGGTGGGGAAGGGGAAAGTGGGAGGGAGAACTTTTGGAATTGAAAACAAAATAAAATTGCATTTAAAATTTTTTTACATAAAAATAAATTATTAGCAGGGAAGAGCTCTAAACATAGCCATGTTAGCAGAATTCAACAAGCATTTATTAAATACCTATTCTGCGTGCTAGGCACTGTACTAGGCATTAGGGAGACAAAGACAAAAATAAGATAGCTATTGCCCTCAATGAGTGTCCATTCTGTTGGGGAGGGCAATACAACATGATCATAGAGAAGTAAATTTAGGACAAATGCAAAATGAATGAAAATGAATTTCAGTTGGGGGGCAGGGTGGAGGAGGGAGATAATCACCAAGCGAATTAGGCCTCTCTCTTTCAGTTCTAATAAGCTATACTTTTATTTGGAGTCCCCTTGAGCAAAGATGGCCTGGGGTGAAGCTGTCCATGAATGCCTCCCCAATCTCATCCCCACCATCATCATCCTCAGCACCCCAGAACCAAATGATCTCTTTCTCGCTGTCCCCTGTCCCAGACATATGGGCATAGGTATTTAGGCAGGCTCCAAACCAGACACTAGAACTGGACCCTGTGTAAACCCCCTCTAGAAAGTTGCCAATATTCTGATAGATGTTGTTACCCTAGAAGGGAAGAAGAAATTTGAACCCTGCCTGACAGATACTACAGAGGTGCTTCAAAAATGGCAAGTGTCAGACACAGAAAAACAGAGCTGACTGCCAGAGAGCCTCAGAGGATCTGCATTTGATAGGTTGCATATGTTAAAAATGGAAAACCCATCTGTTACAGTGCCTATATGTTTGCGAGGCCTGGAAAATCATTTTTCATGTAGGGTGCTGAGGACCTTCACCATTAAGTTCCTAGTTAAAACCCAAGAGGAGGAGTAAAAGGCTCTCCGCTCTGTCCAGGAGTTAGATAAGTTTTCTTAGGAAGGAGCTGATAAAGGTACGATACTCAGCTCAGGGTTCATGACTCAGGTGAGCCTTAGTCAAATGCTTGGGGGGACCTTCAATGATGAACAGTCACTGTCTAAAAAGCAGGGCCAGCCCCCTGGTTATTCACCATTGATAAAGATGATTAAGAAATAAGGAGAAAAGCCAATTAAGTGATGTGACATTGGTGAACTGGCCTATGGGAGCATGTACAGATCTCCCCTGCCTGGTTTTCATTCACCACATGAACATTTGTGGGTGAGAGGTGGGACGTGGCTCCTTTCCTCAATATGAAAGATAGCAATGTTCATGGTATGCTTGTATTTTTCTGGCCACAGGGGCTTGCAGTAATGATAGTTCCCGAATTATCCGGGAAGCCAGAACTCATGATTCAAAGGTTATACAACAGCAAGTTACTGTGAGGCAGGTCTGCTTTGAGCTGCCTCCCAAGAACTGAGGCTGGGGTAGCTTGTCCCATTCCCCACCCCCTGGCCTCCTTACAGTTAGAGAACATGGCAGCTACATCCTGTGTCCTGACTAGGGCAAGCCTGAGCCTAGGTTTAGGTTGCCTCTACTGTGGTGACCAAGGAGCAATCTTGAGATGGATGTGTGGTGACCTTGTAGTTCTAAAAGCTTCAAAGATCCTAGGAAATTCATAGCTGCAGTGTTCCCAGAACATCAAGGGCTGATAGGAGCTAGGGTAGGGGGTGTTTGTACAATAAACAAAGGGACACACTGAAGACAGACAGGTTAGGAAAGGAAGTCACCTAAGAAAGGAAGCCACTTCAGGGAGTGTGACCCAACAAGGGATAAATATGAATTGCTTATGGACTCAAGAAAGGAATAAATCTTCTGAGTCCAGCTGACTGGCCCGCCCAACAAAGTCATATCTAAGAGGAACAAGGTACAGACTCTGCAAAGAGAGAAAAGACTTCCAGTACCAGGAGCTGTGAGTTGCCCTTTGTCACATATGTATCCTATGACATGTGCCTCGCTGCCATTGTAATCTAGTCTGAGCCAACTTCTCCACATGGACATGGGTATGTCTATGGGAGAGTGCATCACAGGCTTTTTGGAAGAACGCTTTGTGCCAACTAATCTTGAAAATGCCATCTTAGCAAATGCCTTTGCTGAAAACTAAAAAAAGTCTACTGGCTGCCTGTTAACAGTAAGCACACCAATGGGGACTCAAGAGCCATAATGTTAGAAAGTAAAATCTTACAAGATTACCATTAAAACCCTGAGAATAGTCAGCTGCCTTCTAGGGGACCCAATCTGCAAGTGTGAATATAAATTGAGGTAATAGGCCCCCAGGGAGTGCTACAGAGAATTCTTGGAATAAAAGGACATTAGGTACAAATATTCTTCATGCCAGCATCCCCATGTATTGGTGACCAGTAGGAGGAAGAATCTGACCCAACAGTTCCAGGCTTGAAAGGCTTCACTCCAGAATGCTGATCAAGCTAAGGGGTTAAGAAAATTCAGAGATGGGAAATAACCAGGGGAAGTTGGTTAGTCTTTTGTAATCAGTGTGGGCAGAATGAACACCTGCATCCTGAGTGCACCTCTTCACATGGAGAGATGTGATAAATTGGTGGAAGGTGGAGAGACTGGAGACAGGAGCTTTCCTGGCCAGCGATTCTCCCTAGACCCATTTTTCCAGGACTCATAAAGGCACAAGCCTTATGGAATGACAGCAAAGATTGAAGGGACAGAGTGTTCAGTTATGCTTGACGGTGGGTTTCAGGTGTCCATTATATTTGAATCATTCTCTGAGAAAAACTTGAAGCATATATCCTTATAGCCTCTGAGAGAGCCTTCTATGACCTTGTTGGGGGATGGAGAGAGCCCTACCCACAGCAGGGATAGCGTATCTGGAATTTCCAAGAGAGTTCTCATAGACAACAACAATCTAAACAGATTGTGTTAGAATGTTATATGTTATAGTAAATATAGTATTACAGTGTAATATTACTATACTATAAGAAATGATAAAAAGCGATGGATCCAGAGAAACCTGGAAAGTCTTGTGTGAACTGATAGAGCGTGAAATGAGCAGGATCAAGAGAATAATTTATACGATGTCTATAACATGGTAAAGGAAAACAATTCTCAAAAACTTAAGAACTCTGATCAATGCACCGAACAGTGAATCACAATTCCAGAAGGCTGATGGTGACGTACTTCTCACACCTAACTGGAGATGTAATGGACTAGCAGTACAGAATGAGACATTTTCAGACATGGTCAATGTTCACATGAATTTTGCGTAATTATATTTATTTGTTACAAGAAAGTGCTTTTATTGGGGGGAAGGAGCAGAAATCATAGATGCCCAAAAAAAGAAAAGAAAGAAAAGACTGTCAGTGGAATATTGAAAAAATATACAGAGAAAGCAGAAGGAATTTCAGAAGGGGACAAAGACAAGCAGGGCAATAACCATACAACCATGCCAAATTGTATATGTTCTTTAAAAAAAATTACATAATAGAAATCAACATATTCCTCTTTTTCTGTTCTGTCGGTGTAGAAATGTTTGTTTCTTTGTTGGTGTTTGTCAAATTTTCTCAAAGTGAATTATTGACCGGGTGTGGTGGCAGACACCTGTAGTCCCTTCTACTGGGAAGGCTAAGGCAGGTTGTTGTTGATGAGTCATTTTCAGTTGTGTCCAACTCTTCATGACCCCATTTGGCAGAGATACTGGAATGGTTTGCCATTTCCTTCTCCAGCTCATTTTACAGATGAGGAAACTGAGGTGAACAGGTTAAGTGACTTGCCCAGGGTCACACAGCTAGTAAGTATCTGAGGCCGGATTTCAATTCAGGAAGATGAGTCTTCCTGACTCCAGGCCTGGCACTCTATCCACTGAGCCTCCCGAAGCTGGTGGATCACTTTAATTCAGGGGTTCTGAGCTGCAGTATAGCTATGGCTGATAAGATGTCCATACCAAGTCCAGCATAAATATGGTATGCCCCTGGAAACAGAGGGCCCAGCTCAGAAAGAGAGACAGACAGAGAGACACATGGAGAGAGAGAGAGAAAGACAGACAGAAACAGAGATAGAGAGATAGACACAGAGAGACATAGAGATAGAGAGAGAAACAGAGACAGAGAGAGAGAGACCAGAATAAGCTTCTGTGATGATCAGTATTAGGATTAGGCCCATAAGTGGCCACTATACTTCCAGACTAGGTGAGATGAGATTAAGTTTCAAAAAAAGTGAGTAATAAAAAATGGAGAGATAGGCACAGTTGCCTTGATTTTCCTGGACCCAAGCAGTACTGCCGGAATTTCTACCTTAACTGGCATGAACTCAAACCCCTTCACCACAATTGCTGGATGTTCTAGCCAAGGAGCAGGAGTCTAATTCCAGAGCAGCTTGGACCAAAAAGCTTAGCAAAGGAATGAAGGCAGTCCTGGCAGGATGGAGAGAAGATCTCTGCAGCCCAGGACTTCCTAATTGTTTCTTGAGCCATCAGCTTCACTGGAGATGTGAGATTTGAGTTTTAGAGATTGTCTGGTGCTCGAGGATTGGAAAAAATGTTTGAGAAACTCAGTGCTAGGTCTGAAGGGTTTTCACTGCATGAAACAGGAGTGGGTAAGGAAGAAAGGATGAGAATAAGTATTTACATAGCACACAGTATGTGCGAGACCCTGTGTTCAGCGCTTATATGAGTATTATCTCCTTTGGTCCTCACAAAACTCCTATGAGGTTGGTGCTTTTATCATCCCCATTTTACAGTTGAGTAAACTGAGGCAAACAAAGGTTAAGTGACTTTGCCCAGAATCATATAGATAGAAAATGCCTGAAATACAATTTGAACTCAATTTGTTATTTTGACTTCAATAAGTCTCATAATAATAAAATTTCAGTGTCTTCCTGACTCCAGGCCCAGTGCTCTATCTACTGTGCCACCTAGCTAAATGGAATGCAGAGTATTTCCAGAAAACTATTTATATTAGTCCCCTCTGTGATTCACAGATATTCTAAGAAGTCTCTGAAAAATTGTCCTCCCTGATATCAATGTCTTAAGAAGCCACCCAGAACTACTGCAAGTCCATGGTATTAATATCAATCTCTTCTACTCTTCTTACTGGTCCTCACACAAGATGCCCCATTCCTAACTCTGGGCGTTTTCTCTGGCTGTTCCCTAGGCCTGGATGCTCTCCTTCCTCATTTCCACCTTCTAGCTTCTAGGTCCTACCTTCAGCAAGAAGCCTTTTCTAGTCCTACTTAATCTTCTTTAAAAGTTTAATTATTCCTTCTTAATCTTAATGCTTTTCCTCTGAGACTACCCCCAATTTATCCTTTATGTATCTTTTTTGGAGGCACAGTGGATAGAGTGCCAGGCCTGGAGTCATGAAGACTCATCTTCCTGAATTGAAATCCGGCCTCAGATACTTACTAGCTGTGTGACCCTGGGCAAGTCACTTAACCCTGTTTACCTCAGTTTCCTCATCTGTAAAATGAGCTGGAGAAGGAAATGGAAAACCACTCCAGTATCTCTACCAAGAAAACCCCAAAAATGGAGTCGCAAAGAGTTAGACAGGACTGAAAGACAGCTGAGCAGCAACACTATCAGATCTCCAAGGCAGAGGAAGATAAAATTGGCTTCATTTTCCCACTACCCATTCCCACTACCCACTACCCACTTCCCACCACTAATTTCAGCATAAGCTATGAGGCACTAGCCATTTTTAAGTTCTCCTTGGAGTAAATGATAAGCAGTAGGAACCACTTAAAAGTGCTGGCTTACTTGGTTGGCCACATTATATTTGGAGAAATGTTAAAAGAACAAGAATCAAAGGTAATAATTTATCCCTAAAAGATGTACTCAAAGGATATGAGCAAATAGTTCTCAAAAGAATTACAAGCTGTTGACACTCATAGGAAGGAACATTCCAAAACACTAATAATAAGAAAAGCAAAGCTCAAAACAATCCTGAGATTTTCTTCACACCCAGAAAATTGGCAAAGATCACAAGGGGCACAAATACATTGTTGGTAGAACTGTGAATTAGTACAATGGTTCTCTGAAGTAATTTGGAATTATACAAATAAAGTGACTAAAATATCCATACCTGTTGACCCAGAGATTCCACCTCTAGGCATATACCCCACGGAAGTCACTGACAAAAAGATAGGCTCAATAGATGCCAAAATATTTATAGCAATATTTTTTGTGGTAGCAAAAAACCAGAAATAAAGTAGATGCTTATGAATTGAGGAATGGTTAAACAAATTGTGGCATGTGAATGTAATGGAATTTTGCTGTGCTGTAAGGAACCACAAATGATTAATAGAAAGAAGCATGCAAAGACTTAGATGAACTAAGGTAAAGTGCAGGTAGCAAAACCAGGAAAACAATATGTATAATGACTTCAGCAGGGTAAATGGAAAGAAAAACAAACACAAAACAATCGAAAATAAATGTTGAGAAAATATAGAGAACAAGCTTGGTCCCAAAGAAGAGAAATGAGAAGATGCTTCACCCCACTTCTTTTTATTGGTGGGGAGACAGGGGTACATGAGTGGAAGGAACATCACATATTACATCGGGACTTTTCAATATATTAATCAGTGCTGAATTTTCTCTTCTACTCTTCCTCTTTTTTTATTTAAAAAATTCTCTGAATCAGAAGGCAATCATTGTCTCTATAGAGACAGCGAAAGATTCTCTCTGTAAATATACATGTCTGTGCATATATTTGCTGCTTTCAGAAATCCTGAAGTACAAAAATCCACACTTATGAAACAACTATAATGGGGAAGAGGAAAAATATACATTTTACCAAAGGATTATTCCCCCTAATAGTCTTCTAAATATCATAGTTTCCTGGTGCATTTAACTCTTTGTTTACAGACCCTTAACTATTTGATGGGCAAACTAAGATACCAAGAACTTTAAAAGGATGGAGTTAGAAGCCACTGCTCATCGGAAATCAATCAGAAATGAACATAAAATATCTTGGAAAGGAGAATGGAAGTCACGCAACAAAGAAAATGAAATTTACCAAGTTTCCATATGCTTTATTTGGGAACACACAATGCATAGAGATCCATTTGTACTAAATAAATTACAGGGGATTGGCCTCATGGCAGAATCAAAAGAATTTCAAGTCAGAAGACCTGGATTCAAGTCTTGTTCAGTCATTTTTTGGTTGTATACATCTTTCGTGAGTTTTGGATGGAAGGGTTTCTTGGCAAAAATACTGGAGGGGTTTGCCATTGCCTTCTCCAGCTCATGTTACAGATGAGGAAATTGGAGCAGAGTTAAGTGACTTGCCCAGGGTCACATGGCTAGGAAGTGTCTGAGGCAAAATTTGAACTCAGAAAGATGAGTCTTCCTGACTTCAGGCCCACTGTCCACCTGGATGCCCCAAGTCTTGCATCTGCTATTTACATGTTATCTTTGTGACTTAGGGCAAATCACTTCAGCTCTGTGAGACTTGGTTTCCTCATCTGTAAAACAGAGATAACAATATTTTCACTACATACCTTATAAGGTGGTTGTAGAATATCACTTGATAAATCTTAAAATTTTATAGAAATGCCTTATTATTTTAAATGTCAAGAACAACCTCATTTACTTTCCTAATATGTTTATGTGGAACATGTCCAGTGGAACAGAACAGGCTGCCCACCAATGGAAGCGAACAAGCAGAGACCGAAGGGTGACTTGGGGATGGTGTAGAGCGGGTTCATGCTTCAGGGAGTTGGCCTCCTGAGGATGACTTAGACCTTGTATGTGATGCATTCAGACTCTAAGATTGCATATTTTAACCTACATATTAGGAATAAAGAAAGCTCTCCAACTACAAAAAAGTCTTTTTTAGGATCATAGATTTAGAGACCCCAAACCCAGTGGGAAAGAAACTTGTGGGAGAGGCTGAAGATACAAGGAGGCTTAAGAGGTCAGATAAATTCATTGATGATGAATTTAGACAGGTAGGATGGAGGGATACTTAAGGGTCAACACAGGGGTTGCTATAAACCATGACAACGACTGCTACTACTACCGCCACTACTACTACTGCTGCTACTACTACTACTACCACTAGCTCTTTGGATGGAAAAATATATACCTAACACACTATTAAGTTTAATCTGCGTTATTCACATTTTCTCCATCACTCTTTTAAGTCTAGACAATTTTAAAAACCCACAATAAATTAAGCTCTGATTTGTAGTTTGTCGATTTCTGAGGTGTCTGTGCTCACACTGAAAATTTCACAATTGCCACCCTGAGCCAGCTCAGGCACACCCATGGTCCAACCCTACCTTGAGAGGTTGATGTTTGGGAAGGCAAATTACCACATCCTCCTACAGTGCCCCTTGATCAGAGGCAACATTGTGATCTGGGTGAACCATGGACCCTGACTCAATGGGTCACCTCTTCTGACTTTGTGATTCTGTGAGTCTTGAATAATAATAGCCCTTTGTTTTCTTCAGCATCAATGAAAGCCAAAGCTAAATGAAAAAGTGAGAAGGGAAACACACCAGGAAAGAGCTTCAACTTATTAGAAAAAAGAGGCTGGCTCCTAGTGGACCTCTAAAATAAAGCGGCAGTCACAGCAACCTCCCAGGCAAGATCGAAGCTTCACTTTCGCTGGCCCAATCATTGTTCTGGTGCCCATTTATACATGTGATGCAAACTCGCCATTGGGTACTAAGGGGGCCTTTAACAGCAAAGTTGCTGGATACTTATGTTAGTAACTCATGGCGAGGACCAAAGCAGGCCTGCTTAGCTCAATGGTGAGGTAAGAAACGAGGGAACTGAGGGGAACATTTTCCTATAATGAGGGAAGCATGGGAATTGGAAGAAGCGTTAGTTTTGGGGTCAAAGGACCCAAGTTAGAATCTGGGCTTTCGTGCTTAAAACCTGTATAACCCTGGGCAAGTCATTTAACTTCCCTGGGCCTCAGTTTCCACATGTGTAAAATGCAGGGGGCGGACTAGATGACCTCAAAAAGTCCCATCCAATTATAATTCTATGATTGTATGAAGAACTAATTCCTCTAATTTGTATTTAAACTACCTCATTCATGGTTCAAGATTTAGCCAGGTTTGTTTTTTGGTGGTTTTTTTTTAAATTCTATCCTTTCTTTTCATGATATCACAGCCTTATAGGATCAAAGGATTCAGAACAGAAAGAGAACTTGAAAATCCTATAATCCACTTCCTCCTCTCCTCCCCACCTTCGTTTTACAGACGATATAAGGAACTAGTCCAAGGTCATTTACAGGTATTGCATAGCAGAGCACAGGATTCAGCCCCAGGTCCCCTGATTCTAAATCCAGTGCTCTTAGGAGGGAGAGAAAATAGTCTTTTGTTAATTGAAAATAAATTAGATTAAATTGAAAATAAATAAATAAATAAATACAGTGCTCTTGGTACTATAACACGCATATTACTGCCCCTCCCCCACCCCTGTCAAGGCCAAAGCAACACAGGGCTGCACCTGGGATCATTTGGTTGTTTCTCTAAGATTTAAATGCTACACAATCAAACATGGTCAATATTTCCATTTGTTTTGCTTAATTGTGCTTAGTTATAAGGGAGATGGGGTGGGGAGGAAGGAAGGGGATCTGAAAAGTGACACCAATGTTTAAAAGAAAAAAAGCAACGATAAAACACGTTCTAAAAATATAATGGTGAATGCTAAACTCAATGAACAAAAGAAGGGCCAGTCCCACCAACATACAAACAATGGTAGAATTCTAATCCAGGTGGCTTCCGCAGGGCATAGATGGATCTTTGGGTGCCTGGAAGGGCCAACTGGGAAGCTGGGGAAAGGTCTTTCTTGAGAAGCTCTACTGAGGGGCCTCCAATGAAGACTTATATCCCTAAATCCATCTCTCTTTTTTTTAGGCAATCAGGGTTACATAATTTGCCCAGTGTCACACAGCGAGTCAGTGTCAAGTGTCTGAGGCTGGATTTGAACTCAGTTTCTCCTGAGTCCAGGGCCAGTAGTCTATCCACTGTGCCACCTAGCTATCTCCCAAAACCGTATCTTGATTGTATTTTCTTTCTTTGCTAATGGCCAGTAGAGGCACCAGGAAGCAAAGGGGAAAACTCTAGACTTGTTGTCAGAAGGGTTGGGTTCTTTCACTCTTGGCTTTGCCATTTGCTATCTGGGTGACTTCAGGAAAGTCATTTCATCCTATAGCTTTCTCATCTGGAAAATGAGGATGTTGTCTAGATCAGAGGTTCTTAACCAGGGGCTGTAAACTTATTTTTTAAAAATATTTTGATAACTGAATTCAGAATAATTGGATTCTTTTGTAATCCTATGTATTATATTTTATGCATTTAAAAACATTATTTTGAGATGGGGTTCCTGGGCTTCACCAGACTGCAAAGGGGTCCTTGACATAAGATGGTTCAGAACCTCTGGTCTAGATGATGCCTCCTCTGCCCAAAGCACCTTGAATTCATTTTGAACATTCTTCTATTTGTCCATGTTGTCTCCCTGGATAGAAGTTAAGCCCCTAGAGGTCAGGGACCATTTGTTTAATCTTTGTCTTTTGTCCTTTGTCCTTTGTCCTAGCACAGCACCTGGCATATGGTAGGTGTTTAATAAATGCTTATTGAGCGATCTCTAACTCTAAATAGATTTTCCAAAAGATCATGATTTTTTTTACCAGACCTATGATCAGATGGGCATATGAAATTAGATTGAGGTTCTTCCTGTACTAAAGCAGAGCCCCACCTTCTCTGCCCCTGTATAGTCTCAGAGAGTTGCCAGCCGTGAGAGGTCACTGCCTGTAAGCTGTGCCAATGTTCCTTTGGGCCAGCTGGGTATTTTGCACATTCCCAGCCCCAGCCTAAAGCTTCAGCATCCCCTTGTGAGGTTCAAACTGCGCAGTTACCCTACCAAAGGGATTGTGTACACAGCTGAACCAGGTAACTCAAGCTAGAGAAAGGAATCCGCTTTGAGACCAGCATTGTCCATCCCGCCATCTAGAGTAGTCACATTGGTTAATTGCCAAAGCTGTGCTGACTTCACCGGGAGCTGTTTCAACAACACATGAAAGAAGCCACCGTCCACTCCTCCCTCATCATTATGGATGGCTCGGTAGTCACCTTCTATCCCGCCAGCTTGGCGCTGGGTGGTCCAGTGGGCAGCATGCTAGACTCAGAGTCAAGAAGACCTGAGTTTGAATCCTGCCTCTGACGCTCCCTAGCTACGTGACCCACGGCAAATCACCTAACCTTTCTGTGCCTCAGTTTTGTTATCTGTAAAATAGGCACAATGATAGCACATAACTTCCCAGGGTTGTCTTGAGGATCAAATGAGGTGACACACATAAAGCGCTTTGCAAACCTCACAGCGCTAAATGCTAGTTGTTGTCGCCATTATTATTATTGTTAGCATCAGAAGACCTGAGTCCTGGCTCTGCCATATACCACACCATTAACCTTGAGCAGGTCACTCTTTCTCCCAAAGCCTCTGTTTGCTCTGTAAAATGGGGATAACAGCCATATTTGGCCTGTACGACTTCACAGGATGTCTGTGAAGACCAAGTGGGGCCGTTTGTAAGTATAAAGGGATCTAGAGATGTTACGTTATTAACGATGGTTTAACCTGCTGTAGATGGACTACGCAGCCCCTGCAGGAGGGGGTGGGGTGGGGAGAGGAGGGTTACTGCTCTGCCGCTCCAGTCCATACAGGCAGCAGGTCTAGGGGCAGCATCAAAGCAGAGTAGAAAGAAGCCAGGGCAGGAGTCAAGAAACCAAGCTTGAATTCCACTTCACAATCTACTAGCTGCATTAACCTTGCACAAGCCACTGGTCTAGGCCTCACTTCCAACAAAATGGGGGATACAGTGAACTTGAGAAGGCCCTTTCTGGCCCCATAATTCTAAGGAAAGATGCCAAAATTTCAGAGTAAGATAGTAATCCTAAATAGGACACAGTGGGGCTGGGGGGGGGTGGTGTGTATGCAACAGTTGTGGGCATATATAGCTATGTGTGTTCTAGGGAACACATGCCATGAATGCACTGACCACACCCAGGTTCTATTCTTGCCCTGTGTCCCGCCCACAATACTTCCAGTATTTACCCACTTAGGCCGATCGACTCACTGGTACAAGGCTGAACAGAGTTATTTCTCCTCATTCTTCTACTTCCTTCCCCCAAGAAGATTCCAGCATGTAGTCCTGAGTAAATGGACCGGCAGTCCAGTACAAGAATATTAATGTGAAAATATAGTTCAGCAGATATAATCCGATTCCATTCAAGCCTTACTCTCATATGTCATGATATCATGGAAGTGACCCTAGAAGATTCTTGAAGATTGTGCCAGCAAAGCGCAGACTCTGACAGGTGCTATCAAGCTGGAAAGGCTACAGACTATATATCTATCACCAGAAGACCAGCCTAGCTAAGCTCATCACCAGGTTGGCTATAGGGTGGTAATATTTTTTTTTTTGGTCCAGATCAAAGACTACCTCCTAAGCCAAAGAGGGATTTCAATTCATGCTGGTGAAAGAGCACTAAAGCCAGCAAAATCACAGGTGTTTAAATAAGCACCAAAGCAAGTGTTTCAGCAGATGAGTGCTAAGGGAACGCGGAAGGATAAGAATACCAAAATTCACATTTGAGAGGGACAGCATAGCCTGCATGGATAGAGCTGGCCACTGAGATAGAAAGACATGGTTCAAATCCCACCTCTGATACATACTAGATGTGTGACTCCGGGCAAGTCTCAATGAGAAACTTTCTAAGACAAGATATTACAGATTAGTTGTTGATCTCAATGGAGAAAGGTAGTTCTTACGGCCAATGTTCCCTTATACCAATGAAATCAAAAGTACAAATCAAAGACAGCACAACAAAAAACGCTATCATTGATATGGTGGTTTGTGAATGCTATTTCAGAGATGTATGGTGACAAGTAAACAGAGAGATGGCCTCAAGACCAGCCTCTAATACATACTGACTGTGTGCCCCTAGACAGATCACTAAACCTCGGAGTACCCCCAGGCAAGTGTCTGAAACTATAAATCGTAGTGAAGGTGCCAACCTGCATTGGTAGAAGCATTTTCCATAGCCAGGAATTCCATATAACAAGAAAATCACAGGTCTAGTCCCCATCCCTATATCATTTCATCATCACAGTATCCCAGTGGGCTATAGATAGATATAAATAGATAAATGTATACACGTAAATGTGTGTATATATATACACATATATACAAATATGTACACACACATACACACACATAAGGCAAATGTTGTTACCTCATTATTCAGATAAGGAAACTGAAGCTCAGTTACAGACAGGGTAAGTGATATGCCCAGCCACTAAATGGTAGAACTGGGGAGAGAACCCCACGGGTACTTAGGTTCACTGGAACCCTGTTCTTCAATGTACTCTTGCTGCCCTCTGCTGGCAGAACCAAGACATGAAGCTTTTGTCACCAGCTTTTTCAAAAGGAGAGAGCCTAGAAGAGACAAAGTAAGTTATGTTGATTTGTGAACCGCCCTCCCTTCTGCTTCCTGTGTTGGCCCTCCTCCTGTCTGCACAGACTAGATGATATGCATTTGGATTGCATTTGCATTTGCAAATTTATAGACTAGATCATATGCAATTGGATCATAGAAGCCTCAAGTTGGAAGAAACCTTTAGGGGTCATTTGGTCTGTGCTGTTCCATTCATTCAAAATGCATTTATTAAGTGCCTACTATGTGCCACGTATGGTGCTATATATACAAAAGGCAAAAATTAAACAATTCCTTGCCCTCTCTGTCTACCTGGGGGAGATTACATGTACACATGTGAGTATACCCAAAATAAATAAAAGCAAGGTTATATCATTGAAACAGCTCCTACCATTTGAGAGCCAATTGTTAAATTTTCAGTGTGAGCACTTATACCTCAGAAATAGACAAATGCTACAAATCAGGGCTTGTTCTGTTTGTTGATTGTCCAAAAAAAAAGTAATGGAGAACAGAACATGTGAATAATGCAGATTAAATTTGAAACTGTGGTGTGTGTACTTTTCTTTTTTTCCTTAGAGAGTGTTATTAAATATTTGCTAGTACATTCCTTAATACAATGTAATTTTTGAGCTTACATGCTATTTAGATGAAACAGCATTTATACAGATATATAAATGCAAAATGTATATTAAGTAACTTGGGGTAGAGGTAGGGTATTGGCAGATTAGGGGATCAGGATGCATTTCATGTAGGAAGTGACAATTAAGCTGAGACTTAAGGAAAGCCAGAGATCTTAAAAGGCAGAAGTGAAGAGGGAATGTATTCTAGCTATGGACGACAGCCTGTAGAAAGGTATAGATGGGAAGTGGAACCCTGTGTACAGAAAGCAGCAAACACAATAGTTTGGCTGAACTACCCAGAGCAGGAATATTGCAACAGCCTAGAAATGTGGTCTTCTAGCCTATAACTAAAGAGGTTAAGTGACTTGTCCAGGAGTACATGGCTAACAAGCAGCAGGGACACAATTTGAACTCAACTCTTCCTGAATCCAAGTCCAGCACTACCATCCACCGTGTCTAGGCTCACATGGCTGTTTACAGCAGTAAAGCCAGAACTCACACTTAGAGCTGCAGACAACACTTGCATTGCTTTTTTCAATACATCATGCTGTTTCCCTGAGTTTCACAGAGATCCCATTGTGACCCAGAGATTTCTTTTTTTATTTAATGTTTTAAATCAACAAAAAGCCATGTTTTCACGCCTACCTTTGTAACAAATAAGCAAAACAAATTCCTGCATTGACCATATTGGAAAAAAAATACATGTGAATCTGCAGTGAGTCTGCCGCCTTTCTTTTAAGAGGTGGGGAGCAGGTTTCATCATGAGTCTTCTGGAATCATGACAACCCAGAGATTTTTTTGTGTGTTTTGTGGTTTGGTTTGGTTTTGACACAGAGATTTTTAAGCCCCAGGTGTCAGACTGCTTGTTTTGAGCAACACGGAATACAATGTAATTCCAGTATAGGAGAACTGTCCATAGACTTTCCTATTGAGATTTGTATTATACTTGCTTGTAAGTAGAGAAGTTTTTATTTATACATCTGTGGTAGGATTCCAACTTGAAAAATATGGAAAAGTTGAGAATTGCTGGAGTCATCTTAACACAGCTTTCTTTTTCTTGTGCCTTGCTGGTAGACTGTCCCCAAATTCTGCACCCTGGAAGAAGAATTACCGTACCTGGATATGGTGATTTCAGAGACCTTGAGGATGTACCCACCAGCTTTCAGGTAGGCTAAATCTAATAGGAGGAAATTCAAGGGAGTTAGATGTAAAATCATACTTGGGCTCAAAAAAATTGATTTCAGATGTATAAGATGGGGAAGGTATGGTCAGATAGAAGTTTTCTGGGAAAAGATCTGGGGGTTTTATACTGCAAACCATAAATTAACAATATGATAAGACAACTAAAATAACCAAGGCAATCTTAAGCTCTTTTTCCCCCCAGGAATATGGTAATGATAGTCTTACTGTACTTACTGTACAGGGCAGACTGGTCAGACTGCATCTTCAGTATTACTTTCCATTTTAGGAAGAAGCTGATGGGAGAGCAACCAGACTGGGGTGGGGCTTCAGGCTCATGACATATGAGGATTGGTGGAAGGAATTGGCATTGAAGTTTGGAGAAGAGGAGAAAGTATTCAGGGCAGTCATAAAAACTGTCTTCAAGTATCAGAAGAGCTTTCATTGGGAAAAGTGATTAGATTGGTTTCTCATGGGCCCAGAGGGCATAAGTAGGAGCAGTGGGTAAACACGAGAAGAGATAAATTTGGGCTTGGCATAAGGCAAAAACTTTTTAACAATTAGATTATCCAAGAATAGAATGGGCTGCCTGGGAAGTCATGGTTTCCTCCATGATGGAAGTCTTCAAGCAAAGACTTGATAACCACTTTTTGGGATATGTTGAATATGGGATTCTTCTTCAGCTATGAGTTGGACTAGATGGCCATTGAGTTCCCTTAATCTGTGATTCTGTGGGCATGATTATCCTTTCCCTTCCCTGGTCTTGTATAGCACTTACTCTCTGTTTTTGTTGTTGCCTCATTTCAGTCACGTCCAACTCTTCGTGACCCCATTTGGGGTTTTCTTGGCAAAGATCCTGCAGTGGTTTGTCATTTCCTTCTCCAGTAGAGTAAGGCAAACAGAGAGGCTAAGTCACCGGCCCAGGGTCACACAGCTAGTAAGTGTCTGAGGCCCAGATTTGAACTCAGGCTTCCTGACTCCAGGCCCAGCACTCTGAGCCACCTAGCTGCCCGGGTGCCGCTCAAGCTGCCATTTACTGATGGTCCTCTTTTCATGTATATGTCTTATTTCCCCAATCGTCCTCTCTGCCCCCGAAGTGTAGAAACGGCATCTTATATTTGGTGGTGTAAGCTCCCACAAACACAGACTGCCTCACACAACACCTTGTATATAGTAAGCCCTCAATAAATGTTTGCTGACAGATGGATTTCTCTGAGTCAATAAGTAACGGGGGTAAAATGGTACAGAATAAGTATAGTAGGAAGTACTAGGTTTTGGAGTCAGGAGACCTAAGTTCAAATGGAAGACCCAATATTTAATAGCTGTGTGTATAATCATAGAATCATCAATCTGGGGCTGGGAGAGATCTTAGAGTCCAGCCACTCTCATTTACATGTGAGGAAACTGAGGCCCAGAGAGATTACAGAGCTCTACAGCTAGTAAAACGTCTGAGGCAACATTCAAACTTAGGTCTTCTTAAACTTTAAAGTCCAACACTCTATCCGCTATACCACACTTCACCTCTGAGTCTCTTTCCTCATCAATAAAACAGAGATGTTAATACTTAATAGAGCATTTAATAGCACAGGCTCAGGGCTTTGTTTATTCTTGGGTGCCAACATTCAGATTCTTCCCCCAGGAAGAACTTTCTACTCAGCAATGACCATCCCTAAGTCTATAGCATAACAACTTTATCTAGGACCCCTCCACCCAGGTCCCATTCATGGTACCTCTTTCCCAGGACCGACTCCCTTGCCCTGACCCCATGAAGAATCAAGAGTTAAATGGCCCCCTCTCCCAGAATGCCACTTTCCCCTTGCCAGGGCTTTTCACCACTAGGCTCACTTCTCCTATCCTCCTTTCAGGGTCCCCTTCTTGTTTCTCTATTAAAGTCTTCCTCTGGTTCCTTATCATGGTATGACATTTACGGAGGTGGGGAGGGCAAGGGGGGAAAGGGGATGGGGGGAAGGAGAAGAAGAGGAAAGAAAGGGGAGGGAGAGGGCTACTCTCTCCTCTTCTCTCCAGAAATCTCTGTCCATCTCTTCCTTCAGCTCAAAACTTACCCCTCCAAGAAGTTTGCCTAAGGCAAGCCCGGGTCCCACATAAATCACACCCTTCATTTATTGAGGCAGGTTAGCATAAAGACAAACAGGAAAGTATAAGGACATCTGAATCTTAAGACTCCTGGGGGTGGCATTTATTAGCTCTGTGACCTTGGCTCAGTCCCTTAACCTGTCTGAATCACAGCTGTGCTAATAATACTCGCTCTACATCTCTGAGGGTTGTTATGATGAAACGAGATTATGGACACAACGTGTTTGCCACAAGCAGCTACATAAATTGATGCTATACTGTGCCTTAGGACTTATTAGCTGAAATACAGTTTCATATTCTATTCTGGAATTTTTTCATATATTACTTTGTAATTCAGTTCAACAGATTCGATCCAACAAATATATTAAGTCCCTTCTATGAGCAAGATGAGACGGTAGGCGCTGGGTGATGCAAAAACGAAAATGAGAGTCCCTGCCTTCAGGGAGTTTACTTTCTCCTGGGTAGAATGGTCTCCAAAGGTTTAATGGGTCTCTGCTTAATCTCCGCCAATTAAAAGTAGGTGCCTGGAAGGCCGGAGCTGGTGTTCTACCATCGCTCTCAGATTTCCCCAATAAATGGTTCTTTGGAGTGAACAAAGAAGTGTTCAGATTCAGGGCTATGTAAACAGGAGTAAGACAAACTGATTTAATCACATGCCATATGTTCAACTCAGCACTTTAAGGAATTAATTTTCCAGACATGAACATCATTAAGATGTACTGTTTGCCTTTTTTTTAAAGAGGGAATTATACAAACTTGAAGATACTTTTCCGAACAGCTTTTCAAATGGATAATAGCAAGTAAAATAATGCTGTTGTCTATGAATGTTCGTCATCTAGCAGCAGGTACTGTGAAATCCTTCACTGTAGCATCTGCTTTGTTATTGTACAGCTCAGATCATGTTTCATCATGCAGTTCTGCTTGACCCCAGAAGGGCAGCTCACCCTCGCAGCCTGTTCATCATGGAATATTCCCCCACCCCACCCCACTTCCATTAGCGAGCTCCTCCCAGTCTCCATTTTGTGGACAAGCCCAGGCCGGCCTGCCTTCATTCCCCTCCTGTTCTGATTTTTTTTTTTAACTTTCTCTGGATTTCGTTTCCCCTCCCTTCTCTTCCTTCTTTTCAGCTCCCTTTTGGGTGTTTCCTCTCTTCATTAGGATACTGTAAGCTGGAAGGCGGAGCTGCCCTGCTTTTTGCTTATATGTGTACCCCTGGTGCTTAGCACATGGAAAGTGCCTAATAACTGCGTGCTTTCTTCCTTCCTATTAGGTGGGAGTAACAAAGACGGCAGGTTTCAGCTGGATATAAGGCAAAACTTTCTAATAATTGGTTGGAGTGGTCCCCAAACAGGGCAAGCTGGTTTAGAAGGTAGCAAATTCCCCATTAATGGTCAGAAATGTCACAGAGGGAATCTTTATTCATATTCATAAAGAGAGTTGGACCAAATGGCCTCAGACGCCTCTTTCAACTCAGAGTCTATGATTCCTCTTTGAACATGGTAAAGAGATAAGGTGTCATGGTGGAGAGAGAACTGGATTTGGAATCAGGAACATCCGGGTTTGAGTCCTGCCTCGGACACTCACCAATTAACCTGGGTCTCCATTTCCTCTTGTTCATTAGTTATTTTTTTCAGTGGTGTTGGACTCTCCACGACCCCATTTGGGGTTTTCTTGGCAAAGACACTGGAGTGGTTTGCCGTTTCCTTCTCGAGCTCATTTTACAGATGAGTAAACTGAGGCAAAGAGGTTTAAGTGACTTGCCCAGGGTAACACAGCTAGCAAATGTCTGAGATCATATTTGAACTCAAGTCTTCCTGACTCTAGGTCTGGCCCTCTATCCACTGCACCACCCAGCTTCCCCCAATTCCTCTTAGGATCATAAGATTGGAACTGCAAGAGACCTCAAAGGCCATCTAGTCCAAAATCTCCCAATCTCTCAATCTCTCTCTCTCTCTCTCTCTCTCTCTCTTTCACACACACACACACACACACACACACACACGCACACACACACACACGAGCCTGAAACCCAGAGTAGTTAAGTGATTTTGTCCAAGGTCACCTAGGTAGTGTTGGAAACGGGAGGTGAACTCAGGTCTTCTGACACCACTGGAGCACACGAACAGGAATAATAATGATAGCATCTGCCTCACAGGGTTGTCATGAGAATATCAAATAAGACAATGTCTATAAAGAGCTTTGCAAACCTTAAAACATTATCTACATGCCAGCTATTGCTACTATAACCGATATTATTCAATGCCACCTCCTTCCTATGAAAATACAGAACACCTATAACATAGGCTTTATCCATGTGCCCCTGACACTGGCCATAAATGGGGATTATTTCAATTAAAGATGTTTCATTAGGCACAGAGATCAAATTCATCTCATTTAGTAATTTTATTCAAGATTATAACCCACTAATGCCAAAAGGTGACTTGTAGGCTAAAACACGTAGCATAGACATCTCAAGACAAAGTCAAACAGGAACCACACAAAGCATAGTGGGTAAGCAAGAAAAAAGGGAGTATAAGACCACATGCTTGACTGATTCATCAACAGCAGGTCACGTCAGTCTGAGCCCATTTCTTTTTTTAACAAGGTTACAAGACTTACTACATTTAGAGAAAACATTGCAGAATACATTTAGAACATATTGTTACTATTAAAAGGATTGTTTGTGCACATTTAGAAAGGGAAGCAGTGACCCCTAGGAGCAAACATAACTTTATCAAAAGCCGGTTAAGCCAAACCCCATTTCCTTTTTCATAGGGTTACTAGGCTTATGGTAACTCGGGGGAATGCTGCAGACACAATCTACCTGGATGGTTTTAAACAAAGTATGATATTTTTGTAGGCTAGATGAAGAGACAGGGCTAGATACTAGTTGTTAAGTGGATTCAAAAGCGTTTGAAAAACTAGACCCAAAGAATAGTTAATCATTAATATCCTCTTAAAGGAAGTGGCACAAGGATCTGTCCTTTGTCCTGTGCTGCTCAATATTTTATCAGTAACTTAGATGAAGGAATGGATGATATGCTCATCAGATTTGCAGGTGACACTAATGTTAAGTAGAGCTTATCAACTGAGCGTTCTTTGGCAGTATTATAAGGAACATCTGAGCTGACCCCCAGTTACCTTCTGGCTGTTTGGAGTTGGGGAGGGAAGCACAAAAGAGTGAATAATGTTGAAAGAGAACAGGTTGAAGGAGACAGCATCCTGAAACTGGAGTTAGAAAAGCAAGAGTTCAAATCCTGCCTCTCACCATATGGTATCAATTTTCTCCTCTGTAAAACTGGGATAATACTTATTCCCCCCTCAAAGGGCTGTTGGGAGGCACAAATTAGATAATGCGTGGAAAGTATTTTGCAAACCTTAAAATCTCTATAAATGCCACTTATCATAATAGCTCTTTTTTTCCCTGCATCTTTAACCAGAAGAATGAGCCTCAGGAAAGGGTGGTCCCTAACATTTTAGGTTAACCAGAATGAAGGGGAGGTTTTCTATTTATGAACAAGGCAGGATTCCCTTGATTCAAAACTGACTTCTTCCTTGGGAAAGGGGATAGAGATTGCCACTGACCTTCAGATCTGGAGGAAATTGGCATCGGTTACCATCGGTTCTCAAGAAAGCAAAGTTGGATAGGTATGGACCCTAGCAGGATACCTGACTTGGCCAAATGTAGCAGTAGTAGATTTAAAGACATAGGACTTCTATTTTCTTCTCTTAACCTCTCTCTCTTCCCCCTATTCTCTCTTTATCTCCCTATCTTTATCTCTCTGTCTCTCTCTCCTGCAGAATGGAACAGTATCTCTCACCTTCAAAAGGAGAAACATCCAACAGCCTCCTTTTTTCTCACTCTCCTTTTTCCCTTCCTCTCCCCATGGCCTCAATGGAAGCCCAGTCAGGTCCAGGAGAGAGATCCATTTCCATACCCTGAAATAATTGTCTTATATTTTTAAGTTTATTGCTAAGGATTCTATTCTCAACACAGAGGCATCATTTCTTAAAAATAGATTTGTATGTTTGTCCTGAGCTAGCAATTTCCTGATAGTCTTTATGACCTCATTAAAAAGTCCCCAATAAATACTTTTCTCACACAAAAATTGTATGTGTTCATTTAAAGAGTTTCAGCTTACGGAGAGTTCAACTGACCACTGCCAGAAAAGATCCCTAAATCCTACCCCTCAACAGTTTCTCAATGAGAATAATGAAAAATAGTGGGAAGGAAAGGGACTAGTGGTATATCAAAGTAGAGTACAAAGTGTTGTTTGTTGAGTAATTTCAGTCTTGCCCAACTCTCCATGACCCCATTTGGGGTTTCCTTGGCCAAGATACTAGAGTGGTTTGCCACTTCCTTAAGGCAAACGGGGTGAAGTGACTTGCCCAGGGTCACATAGCTCGTAAGTGTCTGAGGCCAGATTTGAACTCAGGAAGACAAGTCTAACTAACTTTGGGCTTGGAACTCTATCCATTGTGCCACCTACCTGCCCCAATACTACAAAGTAGTATCGTCAAAACTATGTTGGTACTGACTAAAAGAAAGGTTGATCAACGAGACAGACTGGGCCAGATAGACCGTTCAAGTGGCCCTAGTGTACTCCAACCATACTATCAGACTGTTTTAGGCACTTCTGATCTTTACCCAAATGTTTTCCACCATTTCCCCTCTAATGTCCTTCCTGAATTTCCTTCTATGAGTATATCATCCGAATACAGAAAGCTACACTTATACCTCTATTATCTATGCTTCTTCCCTTTTGAATAAGGTATAATATGCCCTTCCATAGTCATCTTCCAGTTACAGGTTCTATCCAACACAGTTTGTGATATCTACAAGGCCCAGCTTGTCTTCCTGAATTTAGATCTCGAGCTCATCCTCCTTCTCACCCATTCTTTGCATATATTTGTATGTACAGATCACAGGTCTTCTTTTGTTTTATTTTGTCTCCAGTGAACTCCTGGGCATCTTCTTTCTACATGGTAACTGCCGTCTCTGGTCTTTATTGAAGGATATATTTGAGCAGTTTTCTTCCTCCCCCTCTTTTTTTTCGTGGAAAAGCCCTTTTGATTTGATTTGCAAGAGTCCAGGCAGATACATTCTTCCCCCCTCCTAAAGTTTTATTCATACCTTTTGTTTTTATATCACAGTTATTATCACCAGGCGTAGCACTAACTACCCTACAGCTTTCTTTTGCAATCAACCCACACATTGGCCACGTCTGCAGCATATACAAATTTTCACACCCATGGTTCCCCACATCTCCAATGAAAAGCAGGAGGTACATTTCTTCACATATCCCCCTGGGGCCAAGATTGGTTATTATAATTACACCGCATCAACTTTGTACAAATATATCCTTAACAATTTTTACCAGGTATACTCCATGCCTGGCCAGAAGCTATCTTCTAAGCTAAACTCAAACAGAAACTTACCACATGGCCCCTTATTTAATAGACTGGGACTAATATAGTAGGCAAGATATTCAACTAGTTTTATAAAAATATAGCAACAATGCACTAATACATAACCTACCTATAAAGGATTACATTTTATAAAGGCAGGGGCTAAAGAATCAAAACTCAGTAAAGGTATTTTTGAGGGAGTGGGAGAAGGCTGCAGAATGCTTTGTTCTGATGACTTAATACAAGGGAGGACAGAGCCACGGAGGGTGTGATGTGCCTTTTGGATTTTTTTCTCTCAAATGTTTTTTAAAATGGGCCTTTCGTAGGTGCTGGATCCTAGTTAATTTGGGATCTCGAAAGGAACAAGCAAAGCTCAGCATCTGATATTTTAAAAAGCTAAAGAGCACAGGGCCCAATATACAGCTGAAATGTCACAGCAACAGCAACTTGTGGAAATGATCTCAACTTTCCTTGAAGGTTGTAGAGAGACAGGCTTTCCCAGATGTGGAGTTTGAGGAAATGCTCAGTCTGATTATCTCCTGGTAACCCGTCTCTGGCTTGTGCTTCCTATATAAGCATTCCACCCTTTATACTTGTAGGGCTTTATAGAACCTACAGCAGCAGATCAAAGCCCAAGCAGTCCACCCGGCACTCTCTCCTCTCCTTGGCAGTAGAGTCTTTGATTTTATCCCAAGTACTCTCTTTTGCAGGCAGTAACAAACACAAGGTGCTTGTACTTTGGAGCAAAATATGTGTGCATTTAAAATCCTAGAAACAGTGCAATTTTCTAATTATAACTCTCATTTGTCAAGGTAATGGGGAGGGGGAGGGAGAGGGAGATAGGACTAACAGCATAGCCGTGTTATATCTACTCTATATGGAATATATAAGAAATATGATTTGACCTGTGGTATATTTGTACCTTTTAATTTACTTGGTGCCAAATTCATTCATTCATTCAAAAAATATTTGTTAAACTCCTGGACTATGCCAAGAACACAGACAAAGTTTAGTCAAGGCATAGTCTTTGCTCCAGGCTAGGTAAGATGCAAATATGAATAACTATAGCACACAAGATTATATAGGTGCCTTAACAAGGTACGAAACAAAATGTTATATCTATTTAGAAAAAAATCATTATTATTACCAACATCAGAGAATGACTCTTGAAGGTGACAGTATCTGATCTGGGGCTTAAAGAAGGGATAGAAATGCATCAGGTGAAGACAAGGAGGGAGGACATTTTTGGCACTGGTAATAGCATCAAACAAGGCATAGGTGCAAGAAGACACAAGGACTCCAGGTTAGCTGAAGTACAGGGTGTATGGAGAGCAGTGAATAATTTGGAATAAGTCAGTCAATAAACATTTATTAAGCACCTACCATGTGCCAGGCACTATGCTAAGCTCTGGAGATACAAAGACAGACAAAAGACAGTCCTTGATGTCAAGGAGCTCATGGGCTGATACTCATAGACAACATGCAAACAACTATGTATAAACAAGCTATATACAAGATAAACTGAGGATAATCAAGAGAGGAAAGCCACCAAAAGTAGGCAAGAGATGAAAGGCACTAAAATTAAGGGGGGTCAAGAAAGGCTTTACTGTAGAAAAGGGGCTTTTAACTGGTACTTGAAGAGAGATACGGGAAAGGTGAGGGTCTGGAGGGGGGTGAGAGGGAGAAGCATCCAGTAAAAATGCCCAGAGTTGGGAAATGGGAGTTTCTTGCTCAAGAAATAGCAAGGAAGCCAGTGTCACTGGATTGCAGAATACATAAAGAGGTGTAAGGTGTGAGAAGATTGGAAAATTTGGGGGAGGGCCACATGCATGGGGAAGGGGTTAGGTTATGAAGGACCTTGAATGCCAGAGAATTTTATATTTGAAGAAGGAAGGAAAGGAAGGATGGCTTCAAATTCTAAAGGTCCTTGAAAACCAGGAAAAGGAGTCTTTATTTGATAGACAACAATAAGTTGCTAAAGATGTTTGGTCAGGAATATGATGCGATCAGATCTCTACATTTTCCTGCATAGCAAAGAAAAGGGAAAAAAACATTTTTCTAATCCTTCCATGGTCTTCTTTTTACTCTGGCACACATGAATACGCTGTCCTTGCCTCTAATTTGTCTCGGTGGAAGCTCCACTTTTATCGGTCATACAGTTCATAGATAGATGGCTTCTAAAAGTGCAGCATTAGCATCTGATTCTCTGTGCTCATTTGCCTATGCTAGGTTCACTCGGGAAACAGCAAAAGACTGTGAAGTGAGGGGCCTCCATATCCCAGCTGGGGCTATTGTGGAAACAGCTGTCGGCTATCTGCATCATAATCCGGAATACTGGCCAAACCCAGAGACATTTATCCCAGAGAGGTAGGAAATGTCCTTCTCCCTCTTTTTCACATTCACAAAGCTTCTCTGTAACTGGAGTTTGATCGTGTGTACAGTTAGATACTCACTCAACTGGTGGAAGCATCTCCCTTCATGGCCCTCTGAGGAGAGGTGCTACTCTAGGGACGCCGCCAGAGCCATAGCTAGCAAATTCGGTGACTGACGCAGGCTGCATAAAGTGCACTCAGTCAGAAAAGACGATGAGACACATTTCCCTCTCCAGTTGAGAGATAGGGGACTAGATGCAGAATGTACCCTACAAAGTCAGGTGTGGATGCTTTATTAGCCACTTATGCAGAATGTTTCTTCTTTTTTGTGAGAGTAGATGGCAAGTACAGTGTGCAAAGACATCAATAACTCTTTTAAAGTCTTATTGATGTCTTTTTGTTTTTAACATTACATTTACAGATGATTCCTACTTCATGAGAGGTCTGTTGTAACAAAATAAAACAGTTACTATAACACAGTAACCTTATTTGAAAGTAAAACACGTGCAAGGAAAGCAGTATAGAGACATGACCTTAAATCAATTTTTTAAACAAATTCAGTTCAAGGGGAGAAAAGCAAGACACAGCTGGGGAGGGACCCTGGATACTGCGCCATAATGAGGAGAGACACAGGTTCCAGAAGAGTGGGAAGCCATTATCAGTGGAAGGAAATGGGTAGTTGGTTCTATTAAAGGAATGTAAGTACTATTAGAGCCCTGTAAATTTCAGCATCCTGGGGTAGAGCCCCATTCACCCTGCCTTAGTTATGGGTCTAGATGTGCCCATAAAGTAATCAGATAGTTTCTAATATATGGTTCTCAATACTTGATAGACATCTTGTGAAGCTCTAGTTTATTCATGGAAATAGAAGTGATCAACCCTTGGGACCCTGACTATAATATCCCATTTAGAAATCACAATTCCAATATGGACAGGGCAGAAATTTGCCTTTGCATAACCTATGCGTTAAGCCTGCTTCATAAATCAAAGTGTTTCTGAGCAATATGGTAGAATGGGGAAAAAAACCATTCATTAGGAGGCAAGAGACTGGAATTCCACTTACTGAGCGACCTTGGCCGTGTGAATTAACCTTTCTATGCCCCTGAGACATTCCCCAATAGACAAAGGGTCAAAGGATATGAACAGGCAACTCACAAAGAAGTTCTTTTTTTTAAAAAAGCAAGTTATCAACAACCATGAGGAAAAATGCTTCAAATCACTAAAAACAAGATAAATTCACATTAAAACCATTCTGAAATTCCATCTCCCACCCTCAAGATTGATAAAGATGACAAAAAAAAAGGGAAAATGACAATTACTGGAGGAGATCAAAGAGGACCGGTACACTAATGCATTGTTGGTATAGCTATGAATTGGTCTAGTCAATCCGGAAAGCAATTTAGACCATACCCCCGAAACCGCCACTAATCTTTTAGCCAACAATACCAAGATTTGCCATATACCCCAAAGAGATCAAAGAAAGAGAGGAAGGATCCAAATATACGAAAATATTAATAGCAGTGCTTTTGTTGTAGCAAAGAACCAGAAACAAAGTGGATGCCCATCAATTGGAGAAATTGATAAACAAATGATGCTACATGAATGTAATGAAATATTCTTATATCATAAGAAATTGCAAGAGGGACAGATTCGGAGAAACCTGGTAATATCCCAATGAACTGATGATACAGAGTAAAGTGAGCAGAATCAGGAGAGATTCATACAATGATTACAACATGGTGGAGAAAAGGGAATAGGGACCAGATTTGTGATTTCACTGGTATATAGAACTCCCAGGTGGGGAAATTCCCTCTATTAATGTAGGTCGGCACTTTCTCTGCAACTTATATTCTAAAGAGAGCTGCTTGGAGACATGCAGTCCCAAGGTGCCCCGAACCCTGAGTAAAATGTAATTGGGTAATATTTAACAAAATAAAAATGCAACAAAACATAGCTAATATTACATTACATTTCAAAATTAAATGAATATGTGACTCACAGGGACCCTAACGTATGGTTTAGTGGCCCCTGTTTCTATTTCAATTTGATACCCGAGCCTTAGAGTGCTGAGAGGTGGTAACTTTCCCAGGGTCCTAGAGACCACATGTCAGAGGTAACACTAGAACCCAGGTTTTCCCAGTTTCGAAGCCAGCTCCATTACACCAACGCTGCCTTTCTGTGAAGTTTTCTGCACAACTGAAAATTTTAAGAACTCTGATTAATGCAATAAGCAACCACAACTCCAAAAGACCTGGATTCAAGCCTTAACGTAGACATTACGTGACGCTAAATGAATCATTTCCCCATCTGTGCCTAATTTTCTGGGCTATGAAATAGGTACTACAAGCATTTATAATACCGATCTCACAGCATTATTGTGTGAAAAGCGCATTGTAAGCCTTAAGGTTTCAATATAAATAGGAGTTGTAATATTAAAGTAGGCTAGGAATACTTCTGAGAGACGCTGAAGCGGCCTCATTTTTCAGAACTCATGGGGTACGCTTGGTTGACCTTGCAGGTTTAGCCGAGAGGCAAGACAGCAACATCTGCCCTTCACTTACCTCCCATTTGGGGCAGGTCCTCGTAGCTGCATCGGAGCGAAGCTGGCGATCCTGGAAATCAAGCTGACGTTGCTTCGAATTCTTCAGAAGTTCAAGTTTGAAACTTGCCCCGAGACCCAGGTAAACCCTTCTCCTTTCTTCAGGGGGGTTCCTCCCCCAGCAGTCCCCTTGGCCCTCTTTCTCCTCCTCACTCTATCCCAGCTCTTTTTCTTATCTTTATTTTTTTTTTTTTGGTGGCAATTGGAGTTAAGTGACTTACCCAGGGTCACACAGCTAGTAAGTGTCTGAGGTCGCATTTGAACTTGGGCCCTCCCGACTCCAGGGCCAGTGCTCTATCCACTAAGTCACCTAGCTGCCCTGCACCCCAGCTCTTTTCCAAGAGCAAAGGTGAGACAGGAATTCCAGACACACAAAGTGAGTGAGGGGCAGTTGTTCTTATGGCCCTCTCACCTGGGGCACCTAGACACGGGGGTGTCTGCAACAGCAGCGTCCTAGGCTTGAATTCCAAGGCCGGCCCTTTGAAGGTACTGGGCTGTCCTGGAGGGGATGCTGAAGTTGGAGTCCGAGGACCTGGCTCTGAAGCCTGACACGAATGTCTACAAGCCTGTGACCACGTGGAAGGCAGCTTGCTTTCTGACTCCCGTAATTACTTCATCTATGGAACAGAAATAATATTCCATGCACTACCGATACCTCACGGGGGCGCTGAAGAGCTACACAAAAGGGAGCTGGGCTAGGGGTTGTTTGAGTTCTGCCTGTCATTCAGAGAGCTGCTAGCAGGTCCAAAAACACAACAACTCCATGGGGCAAAAAATGAAGAGCCTTGGGCTGGGGGCCGAGAGACTCGTCCTCTAGTCCTGGCTCTGCCAAGTTTATTCTACTCATTTTACTTCTCTGGGCCTCAGTCCGTCCTTGTTATTGTTGTTGAGTGGTGTCCGAGTCTTCGTGACCTCCAAGGACCACAGCAGGCCAGGCCCTTCTGTCCTTCACTATGTCTCAAAGTCCATCTAAGCTTCTGCTCTTTGCTTCCCTGACTCTATTTCTCCATCTCCTCCTCTGCCATCCCCCTTTCCTTTTGCCTTCAATCCTCCCCACATCAGGGTCTTTTCCAATGACTCCTCTCTTCTCATTATATGGCCAAAGTACTTAAGCTTCAGTATTTCACTTTCCGGTGAATAGCCAGGATTGATTTCTTTAAGATTGACTGATTTGATCTCAGCTTACCCATCCATAAAAGGCAAAGTACTTTATAGTCTTTCCTCTCTCCAGTCCACCCTCCTCCCAGTTGACACAGGGGGATTTTCCTAAAGCCGGGATCTGACCACAGTCTCTCCTTGTTGAGGGTGTGGCTCTAAAGCCAGCACCATTTTAAATCAGGTTCAACGTAGGGATGAAACAAGGCAAAGGAGGAAGTTTACTCGGCCCTAAAATAGCCAGGGTATACAAGTGCATGGCAGCACTGAGCTTCTCTGGAAGTGGCCCCCGTGTCTATCTGGAAACACCTGGTCAGTCACCAGGTTATGGCAACTGGGGCACCCGCCAAATCCGAGGGAAGCCCACTATACAGACATGGGACCTTTCATGCCCCCAGATTAGGAAGGCGAGTCAGGAAAGCTGGAAACAAGCCGATTGTATAGGGAGAAGAAGCTGTGTTGGAAGGCTAAGAGAGAGCTGCTAGGGTCAAGTATAAACCCTTCTTCTTGGTATTTAGTCTTTCATAGCCTACCGCCAAGCTACCTTTCTGGCCTGATTACATATTGCTCCCCTTCCTGGAGTGCAGCTAAAATAGCCCGCTTTCCCTTTCTCACACATGGCAGACACTCCATTCTCCTGTTTCCAGGCCTGAAATGCAGTCCTTCTTCACTTCTGCCTTTTAGCCTATTGAGTCTCCTTCCAGATCAGCTCAAGCTTTTCTCATGACTACATATTCTCATCTCTCTGCTCTTTATTTCAGGTACCCCTGCAGCTGGAGTCCAGATCTGCCCTTGGACCCCGAAATGGAGTCTCTATAAAGATTGTGTCCCGCTAAAACAAAATCGTGCTCCCCTCTCTCTCCATGGTCTGTGTTTCTGAAGGGAAGCTTTTCTCAACTGCAATCATTCTCATCCCTAGAACTCAACATTACAGGAATATTCTTGAGTGGAAGAAACCCATTGTATAGATATTCCAACTTAGAAAAAAAATACAGTATAGAAATCTATTTTGTGGATACCTACTATGCCAATATAAGAAATGAAAAGTATGGTGCCATATTGCCACACACACTCTAGACACTTGATAAAGGCTTGCTGTAGCAGCTTGCATTTGATTCTGAATTAGCTGATGGCATTTGAGCTGCTGGTCTACTGTCCTAAAAGAGGGCTTCTATATAATCCACAAAAAACACTCTTGACAAGTACTGAAACCTTGCCCATTTTAAAGGGCGCATTTACCTTAGGAAAGAAAAGTTCCAAATTAAAGCCGGTAACTAACAATTGGAGACAATGCCCTGTTCTACAACACTAGCCCTAAGAGAACACAGCTTCAGGGAGCATACTGGTTCAAATGACAGGTCCTGGTTCCCAGGCCTCACCTCCCACCCAAAGCAGAGGAGCATCTGAGTGGAGCCTGTAAGGATTTTCTTAGCCCTTCAGAGTTGAAGCCCCATTGATCTCCCTAGCAGCAGAAAGAAGAGCTCACTCTTTAGCTGGCCCGAAAGCTAGAAGAGCTTATGTTGATAGGTCCATGCACACTCTACTCAGAGCACTTAGAGACTGGGCATTCACTCTGAAGCCGAGCACCCTTCCCTCCTTCTTTCGTATCCCAGACATTCCCCCCCACCCCCACCCCGATAAGCCTTTGTACTTTACATCTATATCCTGCAGAAGTGACTCAATGCCCATGAGCAGGGATTTCCCAGTTTCTGAGCCCTTCTGGCAAAAGACTGCCCCAGGAATGGAGTGGGGGAAAAAAAAGAAGTGGGAGTGGGGGGTGGATCAGAGGAAAAGTAGAGGGAACAAGGGAGGGTGGCTCTTCTATATTAGCCTCTTTCTCACTTGTGAACAACCATTCAAAGTTCTGGAGTCTAATAATAATTGCCAATATTTATATGGGCAGCCAGGTGGTACAGTGGATAGATAACAGCCCTGGAATCAAACGGACCTGAGTTCAAATCTGGCCTCAGACACTTACTAGCTGTGTGACCCTGGGCAAGTCACTTAACCCTGTTTGTCTCAGTTTTCTCATCTGTAAGATGAGCTGGAGAAGGAAATGGGGACCAGTCCAGGACCTTTGCCAAGAAAACCCCAAATGGGGTCACAAAGAGTCGGACACAGCTAAACATTTAAGTAGCACTTCACTATGTGCCAGGCACTGTGTTAAATGCTTTATGATTATTACCTCATTTGAGCATCGTAACCACCTTGGGAGGTAGACGCTATCATTACCCCCAAGTTACAGATGAGGAAACAGAGGGAAACAAAGGTTAAGTGATTTGTCCAGGGTCACACAGCTATCAACTATCCAAGGTCACATTCGAACTCAGATGTTCTTGACCCCAGGCCCAGAGCTCTATCCACGTGCTACTGCAGGGCAGTGGTAGGGAAGTGGTGTTTTTCAACATAAATCACTGTTTTTCCACCCAAAGATAATTCTTTTAAAGAGCATGACCTATATTCAGAATGATAAAATATTTCAATTTCATGTATAGTCTTCTTATTCTGAAATTGATGTTGGTAATTATTTTAATCAGAGAATGATTTTTTTCACTTCTCTGTGATTTTTAAAAGTTTGCTGCAATAAAAAAAAATATTTCAGGGTCATTTTTCCCCTAGGGCAGTTTGGTCCAATGAAGAGAGCCCCAGATGTGGAATCAGAGTAACTGGGTTCATAGCCCAGGTTGGACATGTACTACCCATGATGTTAAGCAAATCTTTTAACCTCCCTGAGACCAAGTTTGGCCTTCAGGAAAGGGTTGGTTTACCTTAGAGGCAGAAATCTATGATCCTATCACTTTCAGACTTATAATGAAAGTAAAAGGAATATAGAGCCCGATACACAGAAATTTGTTTCACGCATGTAACTTTTTCAGACTGTTCTCTAAGCAAAATCTCTCAGTATTTTGAATTAAAAGTTAATTATGTTACTGGAAGACCTAGACAGTAAGACAGGAATGGTTCGGAGACTTCAAAGTGCCTCTTTCAGATTTAGATAATTCTAATGGAAAGGGAAGAAATGAAAGATCTGAACAGAAAATTGCAGGATCATCTGTCATACCTATTGAGCTGAAAGAGGCCTCAGTGGTTTTCTAGTCCAGTCACCTCATTCTACAGATGAAGAAACTGACTTACCAAAGGTTACAAAGGCGGTAAATGGCCAAGCTGGGGCTTGAATCCAAGTCCCCTGACTCCAGATCCAATTCTTTTCCACTGTGCCACGTCGCCTCTAGACAGGCTCAACCCCAGTGTGGCATTCATCGTCCCTCCATGATGGCAATATGGACCAGGCCTAAGAAGAGATCTGAGAAGGCACCTCCACCCTTTTTTTGAAGAGGTAGATGATAATAGTATAGAATACTGCATGTGTTAGATATCTTGATTAGGTATTTTTTTTCTTTTTTTATTCTTTATTACAAAGGATAACTCACTAGAAGGAGGGAGAGAGTGGGAAAAATACATGATTAAATATTTCAATAAAGGTTTAAATAAATATGTAACAATTAAATCTAAAATATTAACAATGTAATAAATACTATAATACATAATTAAGACTGTAGTAAGCAATCAAAAAAATGGCAGAGCCGACACTTCTATTTGTAGTACCAGCTCTTTATCTGCCACATTACAAAGTAAAGACAATCTACTTAGATCTCACAAGAATCTAGCCAAAAAATTCAAAACTATCAAGAATATAACAATAAACATCATCCTGTCTATATACCATGTCTTGAGACAGTCACTGAGGGTATGGAGACATCACAACGAGCAAGACATTTAAAAACCTGTTTTTGTTGCCAAAAATGATGCATGGTTCAGCCATACAAATTCTCACATCAGCATACTTCAGAAACTCAGAAGTGGAATTTTTTAATCTGAGAATCTCCCAAATGAAGAGTTTCAGTGGGACCCATTTTAATTCTTTTGTTAAAAATATTCAAGTATAGCACCTTATTGATGAGTTTGCAAGAGCAATTAAGTGACTTCAGGGAAAAGAGAAATTTTTTATAGCATTTAATTTTTTCCAATTATGTGTAAAGACAATTTTTAACATTCATTTTTACAAAAAATTCTTGAGTTCCAAATTTTTCTTCCTCCCTTCCCTCCCCCTTCCTAAATGGTAAGCAATTGGATATATATTATATATGTGCAATCATGTAAAACATATTTCCATATTAGTCATATTGTGAAAGAAGAAACAGACCGAAAGAAAAAAAAACATGAAAAAATAAAGTGAAAACAGTATGCTTTGATCTGCATTCAGAGTCTATCAGTTCTTCCTCTGGATGTGGATAGCATTTTCCATCATGAGTTGTTTGAAATTGTCTTGGATCATTATATTGCTGAGAAGAGCTAAGTCATTCATAGTTGATCATCACACAATGTTGCTGATATTGTGTACAATGTTCTCCTGGTTCTGTTCATCTCACTTTGCATCAGTTCATGTAAGTCTTTCTAGGTTTTTCTGAAATCTACTTGTTTATCATTTCTTATTGCAGAATAGTATTCCATTACATTCATATACCACAACTTGTTCAGCCATTCCCCAATTGATGGGCATCTTAACTTCCAAATTTTTTGCCACCACAAAAAGAGCTGCTATAAATATTTTTGAACATGTAGGTCCTTTTCCCTTTTTTATGACCTCTTTGAGATACAGACCTAGTAGTACTATTGTTGGATCAAAGGGTATGCACAGTTTGGTTGCCCTTTGGGCATAGTTCCAAATTGCTCTCCAGAATGGTTGGATCAATTCACAACTCCACCAACAGTGCAATAGTGTCCCACTTTCCCCACATTCTCTCCAGCATTTATCATTTTCCTTTTCTGTCATATTAGCCAATCTGATAGGTGTGAGGTGGTACATCAGAGTTGTTTTAATTTATATTTTTCTAATCAAAAGTGATATAGAACATTTCTTTATATTTCTATAGATAGCTTTAATTTCTTCATAGGAAAACTGCCAGTCTGACCATTTATCAGTTGGGGAATGGCTTGTATTCTTACAAGTTTGACTCATTTCTCTATATATTTGAAAAATCAGGACTTTGTCAGAGAAACTTGCTGTAAAAACAGTTTTCCTTCTACTTTCCTTCTAATCTTAGTTGCATTGGTTTTGTTTGTGCAAAAACTTTTAAATTTAACATAAACAAAATAATCCAGTTTGCATTTCAAAATGTTATCTCTTCTTTGGTCATAAATTCTTCCCTTCTCCAGAGATCTGACAGAAAAACTATTCTTTGCTCTTCTAATTTGCCTATGTTATTACCCTTTATCTCTAAATCATGTACCCATTTTGACCTTATCTTGGTATAGGATGTAAGATGTTGGTCTATACCTAATTTATGCCATATTGTTTTCCAGTTTTCCCAGCAGTTTTTGTCAAATAGTAAGTTCTTATCCTAAAGGCTTTGGGTTTATCAAACACTAGATTTCTATGGCCATTTACTAATGTGTCTTATGTACCTAAACTAGTCCACTGATCCATTTTTCTTGGCTAGCAACAGACAGGTTTTTTTTTTGTTGTTTTTATTTTTGTTTTTTTGGAGGGGGGAAGGCAGGGTAATTGGGGTTAAGTGACTTGCCCAAGGTCACATAGTTAGTGTGTCAAGTGTCTGAGGCCATATTTGAACTCAGGTCCTCCTGACTCCAGGGCCAGTGCTCTACTCACTGCACCACCTAGATGCCCCAGTAACAAATAGTTTTGATGATTTCCACTTTACAACATAGTTTGAAATCTGGTACTGCTGGGCCACCTTCCTTTGCAGAAAATAGGAATTTATTAGCTAGATTTCAGCAAAAAAATCTTTGCATAATTTGTAGATTGGACTGAAAAAATAAGGATCCTAACTTAACTGTACAGTCACTTCTGTTTGGACCTATAAATTTTCATAGATACAGCCATTAAAGTACCTATTAAAATATAATGAACTTAAAACCAGACCTTTGAATTGTTATATCACTGCAATTAACCTGGTATCTAGTGTATGGTAAGCACTTAATGCTTGCTTGTGAAATGACTGCATCAGTGTTAAATTAACATTTTTATCCAAGCACACTGCATATTTAACCACACTGCTTCCATCTAAAAACAGTTAATATTTTCAGTGAGAGCAGAAGATTTTTTTACTGTTAATAAGTAAAATACTTTAAAATATTTCATCTTTCTCTCATCTTTTCTATTTCTACTTTCATGTGTTTATCTGTACACGTATTAAAATACCAGTACATATAACTTATAAATTAACATATTTGGAATTGAATGCTCTATTTTATTTTTACTGGTTTGTTATTGTCGTTATTCAGTTTATCTGACTCTTCACGACCCCATTTGGGGTTTTCTTGACAAAGATACTGGAATGATTTGCCATTTCCCTTTCCAGCTCATTTTACAAATGAGGAAACTGAGGCAAGCAGGGTTAAGCGACTTGCCCAGGGTCATACAGCTAGTAATTGTCTATTTGAACTCAGGGCCATCTGACTCCAGGCCTGGCACTCTATCCACTACACCAGCTAGCTGCCCTCTCAATTACCTACCAAAAAATAATCAAAATTCGGACTTAAGGGCTTCCACTCTCTGGTACCAACCTATCTTTCTAGGTTTGTTTCTCGCCATTTCCCTACATAAACATGAAACTCCAGTAAAACTGGACTATTCACCAAACATGTCTTGCACTTTTCTTGACTCAACATTTCTATGGGATTTATGACAAAGCATCAGAGTTAGAAATTTACTTGGTGGGTGATTCAAAATAGTCAATTTAAGCTAATTATCTGCTGCCGACACCCCAGCATAAATGTAACGATTTTATGCTTTCCAGCTCAGAGGTAACTGAGAGGGTGGGAATGGGATTTCCACTCCTCAATCATAATAACCAAGCAGGTGCAAAACGTAGGCCAGACTCTGCTCTATTTGAAACGTCAGGGAGGGCCCTGCCATATTCCCTGAGTCACTGGGACTTCAAGAGGCCCCTGCTGTCACCAGAACAAAGAAGCCAACAATCTCTGCCACTTTGAACCACACAAGCCTTCTGACGATGGCAAGCGAGTCCTCTTTCTTTAATGTATAACTGTGCTTGGCTAACACGGAAATACATTTTGCGTGACTTCATATATATAATGGTATCACATTTCTTGCCTTCTCAATGGGTAGGGGAGGGGTGGAGGGAAGGAAGGAATTTGGAACTGGATGCAAATTTTTTTTAAAAATATATAAATATGATAACATCATGCTTCAGCTCAAAAATCTTCAGTGAGCACATCTAGCAAGCAAAATTCAAAATCCTTTGCCTAGCTGCAGCACCCCTTACACCAGAGGTGTCAACCACAGGGCCTGTGGCCCTCAATACTGACCAGTGCAGCCAGAACAAGATTAAAATGTAATTGGAAATACAATAAAACATTACATTTAAAATTAAGTCACTATGTGGAACAATGGTGTTGACACTATCCTACCACTCCAATCTTTCTCATGTTAGTCCCTCCCCCATACACCCAGAGAGGAAAAACAGTATGGCAGGACTCGGAGCCCAGGAAGACCTAGGTTCACATCCTCCCTCTAACAGTGACCAGCTGTGTGTTTCTGGGAAAATCACTTAACCTCTTAGCACTCTAAACCAGCAGTATTAAATACTCTGCCCCTGCCAACTATACTCCCAGTATGGCCAGAATCAGATTAAAATGTAATTAGAAAATATTTAACGAAATAAATCAAAATACAATAGAACATAGATAACATTAGTAAGTGGTTTCCTGGGTCAATATGCACCTCCCTGTCCCTCACATCCTTGTTTCTATTTGAGTTTGACACCACTGCTCTAGGCAACTAAGTCTCTAAGATTATATAACTTACAGAGAAGGTGTCAGCTACATTGGTGGAGAGAATTTCCTCATCTGGGAGTTCCTCACAGCAATGAAATCAGAGGTCCAGCCCCTCTACTTATGCACCCTATGATTCAGCTGAAATAGACTTCTTTCTATCTCCCAAACATGACCCTCTCTCCTGCTATGACTTTACTCAAGCTGATCTCTCTTTATCAATGGAACCTCTCCTCTCCCAGTCTCTACTGGATGAATTCCCATCTAGGCTTTAAAGACCAAATCAAATGTCACCATCTCAATATTAGCCTTTCCCTGAGTCCCAGATTGGTAGTAACCTTCCCTACCTCCAGATCTCATGTAGCAAACGTTTGGTTTTATAACCCTCTAATGGACTCGTCCCCTATTACTGTGAATCATAGTTACCTACATATCGGTCATAGCTCCCTACGAAAAGGTGAACTTTGAGGGTAATAACACTGTCATACCTAAACTCCATGGCTATACAAAGAAAGCACTTAGGACAAGTCTGCTGGATTACTGAACATCCACCCCTGCTGAGAACGTGGGAGTAACAGAAGCCAGTAACTTGAGTCACTATGTATTTGTAGATAAATTTCCTTTTATTTCCATGTTCATTCATGACATACATTCGCGTAAGTTCACACAGATATAAAACTCATACTCAACAGTATGACTCGCTCCTAACCAGCATGAATAACATTTCATACTACTGACCAAAGGAGAAAGTGGCTAAGTTGGGAGCCGATGGGCATAAATGGTTAGTCTACGCCACAGAGTAGACGCTGATTTTAAAAAACTCCTAACTGACAACCCCAGTAAGGGAAGAATCACTTATGAGCTTCTGCCTCAAATCCACCTAGTAAAACACAAAAGCATTTTTGCCTTTCCCTATGCAGGAGCCGGGTTTGGCAGATACATTTCCAGCTGCTACCAGCCACGATGTGGTGAGGAGTAGGCTAATGCAAATAGCAGATGTTAAAGGGCTAAACGTTGGGTCATTAGCATATTCCCAAACTACAACTAGCCTGTAAGGAAAGCACTGCCTTCTTCGAAGAGGTGGGAGACTACAGGTGAGGAGCAGTGCATATACTGCCAATCTAAGCTGATAAACCATTGAACATTGTTGAGCTGCTCTTTTTTAGTTAACGTCACAAGGCATAGCTCATAAGGCAGGGAAGGGATGGATTCAGAAGTGAAGGGAATATAAGAACATGAGATCTCAATAAAAGACTTTTTGAAAGAATCAGTACAATTTTGGTCTTACCAGTAAAGCACCCAGACAACAGAATTCTTAACGAAGACAAATGAAAGTCTGACATGGTTAGAAAGGAAAAAATAGGCTCGGCGATCACCGTATATTCATCAGTTGCTCTGCTGTTGACGTTATGGTACAGGAAGGAGAAGTAAACAACCTATGGGAGAGCTATGAGAGAAAATTCTCCTTTAGCCAAAAGTCAGTGATACACCTGTATGAGGAAATTAGTGCAAAGTAAGACATTAAAACTTTTTAAAAATGGTTTTCAAAAACAATGCATGGTTCTTCCTTGACTTTAAGAAAGAAGACACCAAAAGAAGCAGAGAAATGTCCACGCCCCCAAATCTTCATTTCAGTACTAGCTGTTTTAGAGAAAGTAGAGTCAGGAATTCCAAACTTTCCGTGGAGAGGCTCAGTACCAAATGAGATATTCTGGGTAAATCTGGTGCTTCTCAAAGACCACAAAGATGGAAGGATCACTCATACTGTTCACACAGCTGTTGTAGAAGACACTGCTTTGACCTTCTTTGGGAGGAGGCCGAAGATAGGAGGAACTGCCCCTGGTAAACTCTCCAACTAAAACACGGGCCAAGAACATGGGCTGGCATTTCAGGGAAGATTGACTGTAATGGTGAGAATAAGCAGCATCTCGGGCGAAGTAGCTCCCTGTAAAAGAAACACATCGGTCGAGACAAGGGGGTTGAGTGTTAGACAAATCCAGATATCGAGATGGTTACAGGACTTCTACCTCAAGCATCAGCAGGCTACACTGGCGCAGACACCAAGGGGCAGCTGAGGCAATGAGAGATGGTCCATTTGTTCTCCCCTCTGCCCTCCAACTGCACCTCTCTTTCTCCTACCACTTCTTTTGCTTCTCTTTCTTCTTCTTCCTCTGATTACACCTAAGGCCTGCCATCAGCAGTAAGCTCCTCTAATAGCCCTAGCTAAAGAGATGACTGAGCCCTGTTCTAATGGGGCTGGAAATGACAGCAAAGGTTAATATAAAAACTTCTGTCCAGCCCACATGGAAGAAAAACATTTTCAAGTTGCAAGAGCAAGCTATTTGTTGCACAATTTTGTGCCACACCGAACAGTGCTTGCAAGCTCCCTTCGATAAGTCGTATCTCAATACACAGAGATTATAAATCCTAGATTTAATTGACTACATGTTAATTGAAAATACGGGTTCACAGAATTGACCAGAAGCCCTGTGTCAGATAGGCCCGACCACCACAGTGAACCTTGATTTACAAAAAGTCACCCAAGTGACAGAAGAATGTTCAGCCTGACTAAACCATAGTTGGGGTTTGCACATCCATGTGAATAAACTCTTGCTACGTATGAAGAATTCAGTGCCAAGGAAATAAAGATTCCTAGAAAGACTCGGCTCAGAAGGAGTTGGAAAAGTGTCTTGTTTCTTGCTCAATTCCTCCCTAAATCTCGGGTTAGATTGCCTCTTCGATTTAATACCTAAGTACCTTCTTTCTTCAGTACATTATGCTAGGCACCAGGGATATAAAGGTAAGAGTCCAACGTGTCCCTCAGACAGATACAAAACACTGGCTTAAGCAGAAATGCCCCTTCTCTACTCCGCCCTGGAAAGGGGGTGTTTGGGTTTTGAAGGCCTTTGGGGCATGTGCCAAGTAAATAAAGGCTAATGTTAGCCGAGCACCTCTCACAAACTTGAAAGCAGATCGTTGTCCACAGAGAAAAAAGAATCACACTCTTTTCACTCCTTAGGCCAAGGCCTCGAGGCTCCTCTCTTAATTTTGCAGAGTTGAGTTTTAGGAACCTTCACAAAAACACTACTCTGAAGCTTCAGTGTGCAGGGTTACCATGGGTTCCTGAAGACTACACCAATGGAATTCAAGACTTGCAGCTCCTACCAAGCTAAGAAGGCTTCAGGTGATATACTCTATGTCCGTCACCAAAGGACCAGTCAAATCAGGTTCAGAGAAGGGCATTACCCAGCTGACCCAAGGCTGACGATTTTTTTTCAGTTCCAATAAGACTAGAAGACCTCCTACAATTGCAGATAAGTTGTGACCCGCATCAGAGGAGAGTGCTAATGCACAAACACCACCACGACAAAACCACATAGTCTTATAATGTTTAAGTATTTACAAGTTTTCAGAAAAGTTTTAGTTTTTTAAAAAATTTAAATATTAACTAGTTACCTTTGCCGTAGCTAGTACCGTGAAGACCAGAGATCCTCCAGTCAAAATTCTGATGGCAGATGGCATCGACATACTCGGGCCTAGTACCATGAAACAGAAACCTCTCATCTACTTCCCGCCCTCCGTTACTCTTCTTCATCTGAGCTTTCTGCCTGTGGCAAAAAAAAGACAACGTGGGTGGTTCCAACCAAAAATAGGCACGCAGTGACTTACTCATAACAATCCAAGAGAGTGCACTTGTCCCCAAATAACCAATATGTTTTGAACCTCAAAGAGATTCTTAGGTACAGTAAGTGACTTTCACTAAGAGTTTAAAATGGATGAATAACAAGAGGAAGGGGCTTTCCATCAACCACCAACTGTGGGCTCTCTTTGGCCATTATCCTTTCCTTCCCCTTTGGTTTTCTGTGGGCACAAGAAATAAAAGAGAAGCTCTATCCCCCACTCCAATCAAGATCAAGTTTCTTTATTATCCCAGAAGAGATAATCTCTTGGCAAAGAAGTCTGTTTTTCCTCCTATCTCCAGGTCAAAATCTGGTGTTTTCCCCCCAGGAAAGAGGGGAAAGGATAGGAAGCTTGTGACTGTTCATGGTTTCCAGCAGCCAACAAGCCAACCTTTCTCTCTAGAATGCAATACAGAGCATTACTGGTCTTGAACTACTTCAAGGCGGCAAAACTCTCTTCAAGCAAACGATCACATGCGATAATCTCTGTAAAGCACGTAGCAGCGTCTGGCACACAGCAGGTACTACAGAAGTGCTTATTTCCTTCCCAGTTCTACGCGTAGAGCAGACGTTCCATAAATGTCTACAAGTGGTAGGCCTTCGCGCAAGGGCTCCTTCTGCTGAGGTTGGCCCAATAAGATAGGGTCATATAATCAACAAATACAGGAAATGTGTAGGTTTTAGCAAAATTTACTCTTTCGCCAATAAGGAATAGGGCAAGCAAAAAGCCATTCACCTCTGATTGTAGGTAGCTAAGTATATTTCTACCTTATTCCTTGTGATTAATTATAGAATTTATGCCTGTAAACTATAAATCCATTGCATATGGATATATGTCAGAAACCGTCATCGTAACCACTTGGCACGGGGAGGTAAGCATGATCCTGGCCCTATAGTGGTGTTTCTCCATATATTTTATACCATATCCTACGCACAAAAACTACTACATCTATAAAGATGTGAGTGACTGGTGATAAATCATAAATTAAAATACCATCCTAAATGGAAAAAGCATGCTCTTGACACTCTTAGTAGAGTGGATACTTTACTTTTCTACAAGTGACAATGGGTTGCATGGATCAGCTTAATCAGTCCTCTCTCACTTTGGTCTCCTTCAGAATACTTCACCAGTTTGTTTAGAAGAGTAACAGGGAGAAGCCCTCGCTGTGAGGAAGACAGAACCCTAACTCAGGAGCTGATAGACCTTAGTTTGTGTCCTAGCTAGCACCGGGCTCTGCTTTTTGTTATTTCTCGGATGATTCTCCCAAACATACCACTGATACACTTCCCAGAGTGCTGGGTTCTGGATTCTCTCGATCTTACGAATGGCGTAGTTACGCATTGTCCGACAAAACTGTTCTTGGACCTTCAGATACTCTCCAGAAGAGGGGGAAAGTGGGATTAGCTACAAGAAACAACAATAAAAAAAGAAAAAAAAAAATATATATATATATATACACACACACACATACACATACACACACACATACACACACACACACACACACACACACACACACACACACACACACACACACACACACACACACACACACATAAAGCACATTAAGGATATGGAGGTTCCATAGAGCAGATGAAAAAGAACAAACATGGGGAAGAACTGACTGATTCATCAAGAAGAGAACAAAAACAAACAGGAAGGAGAAAAGGGAAAAGGAATCTGGTTAATTAGATTCTTGTTGAAGGCCGTGTGCACCCACATACACCCACACATCCCTCAGCTCCTCTATTTCAAGTTCTGGTTTCTCCTGATAACTTACCTGGTCTCCTAAAAACATGCCTTGTTTCTTGGATAAAACATAGTCCCCTCGACCTTTACGTTCTGCTTTCCAGGGGATTTTCACAGTTAATGGTCTTCCCTTTCTTAAATGGTTTTCCCCATTTCCCCTCTGGGTCTATCCACCTCTAAAGTTGACCCTGAACACTTCCCCCCTTCCAGCAGTGGGCACAACCATCGCCTAGTTCACTGCTGGGTTCTTCAATGATGTATCCAAGATTTGCTCACTTTAATCTCACTGGTTTTAGCAGCAGAAGGCCTGGGTTTCAATCGCAGCTCTGCATCCTGCTACCTTGAACAAGTCACCTGACCTCTACATGGCCCTGAGTTTTCTTGGCTGTAAATTAGAGGATGGGACTAAGACCAAATGACCAGACGATGCCTAAGGAAATCCTACAATACTAACTGACATTTACATAGCCCTTTTCTTTACATGCATTTTCATTTGATCCTCAGAGCAATTCTATGAGGTAAGTATTACCCTGAAAACTGAAGAAAGGGAAGCTTGGAGAGTCTATGTACTTTGTCCATGTGTGTTGGCAATCAAAATAGGCTCTTAGCACTCAGTTCAATTAAGTGCCCTTGAAGAGTTTGGCCTTTGTTTCCTTGATTAGATTTGGATGTCCTTGGTGCCTCCTTACCTCAGGGGAGGGCCTAGTTTACACCTGAGTTTGAGTGACATGTTTGGGACATCAGAGGCTTTTAGACCAGGTGGGTTTAAGTCACTTCTTTGTGATGATTTCAGGTCATGTGGGTGAATCGCATGTGTGACTCACCCTTGACCCTGAAAAAGATATAAAACCAGGGGTTGGCTTTCTCTTCTTTGGAGCTCTTACCCACAGCCATGGTGGCATGTGTGACTCTGGACCAGCCCTCGTTATGAGCTCCCGGGCTGTTGGTAACTATGAATCTATATTTGGCCTGTCTGTCGAGGTTTGTAATTTGTATTTGCCCTGAAGTTCAGGGTGCTGGCTTCTTCCCCTGAACTAAGTGAATGACGTCTATATGCTGGATTAAAGTAAACTTGTCAACCCCTTAATGTTGCTTTCCTTAGTAAAGCAGATCAAAAGAACCTGTGCTGGCAGCGTTCTTCTTGTTGGGCTTGTGTTGGTTTTTCACCCCCACAGCAGCTGCTAGCTGGATTGTTGAAACACCCTGATCACACAACGATTAAGTATTAGAGACTGGATATGACCCCAAGTGTCTCAGATCTGAGTCCAATGCTCTTTTCACTACACCAAACTACTGATACATTTGTAAAGAATGGCTTTCGCCCTGCTCAGCATGATGTAGCAACTGGACAGTCAAGTGAGGAGATCTGGATTCAAGGCCCAGCTTTCCCCTGAATAGCTCTGTGGCCCTGGTTAAGTTACCTCTACTCTGGACCTGGATGGCTAGGTAGCGCAGTGGATAGAACACTGGGCTTAGAATCAGGAAGACTCATCTTACCAGTTCCAATCCAGCCTCAGACACTTACCTGCTGTGCAACCACGGGCAAGTCACTTAACCCTGTCTGCCTCAGTTCCTTATCTGTAACGATGAGGGAAATGGCAAACCGCTCCAATATCTTTGCTAAGAAAACCCCAAATGGGTCCACAAAGAGTCAGACATGATTGAAACCACCAGACAACACTTTGGGCCCAAGCTTTCTCATGTGAAAAATGAAGGGTCGGATGAGGTAATCTTTAAGGTCCTTTCAGGCTCCTACATTCTAAGATTATCAGCGGCTGAAGTTCCATACCTTAAATCCCAGGTCAGGCAATGCAGACATATCCCAATGAGACGGAACATCCTTTGGGGCCCCTGATTTGTCACCACTGAACATGATAGAAAACAAAGAACATTTTTACATTTTCACTATCTCAGGCAAATATTTCAGGAAACACCAATACTATTTTACTATTCACTCAAAATGCCTCTGGACCCCTATCACTTCTATCCGTCCTTGTCCCAATGGTTAGTTCCTCATCCTGTCTCATCTTAAGTAAGCTAGGAAGATTGAAAACAATAGAAATTAGTAACTAGCAATAGTAATTAGACTAACACCTAATTATTTCCACTAATATTAGTGATACAAAAGATACAAAACAGTAAATATTCTTACAATCCTACAATTCCTACACTCTTACTTGGCTTTAAGATGCCTTTTTTTTTCTTTTCCAACAAATCTACTTTTCTAATTATGTCTGATTTAAGTTGACATGATAACTACTTGGTATTCCCTAGGAACACACCAACAGAAGAATGTGTTGTATCCGAAACCATGTGAGAGACCTCAGTCAAGAAATCAGACGAGGATTTAAAATTTGCCCCCAGATAATCGCCAAGTGGATAACTGAGAGATGACATAGTGAAATTAAGCAGCATTACCACAGCCATATGGGCTTAGGACCTCGTGACTCAGAGTTGAGCCCTGAAGAGCCCAAAGCTTTCGTGCAGTTCTAGGGTAGAAGAAGCCATTTACTAGAGTTGCTCACTGGATTTCTTGAATATTATTCTTTCTGGTGCTATTTTTAATTTTTTTGCTGGGGTTGGGGTATGAGAGCTGGGTTGCCTTAGCCTATTCAGATCATTTGGCCAAAAAAATGGTTCCCAACCTCTTTTATGAGAACTAATTTATAAAGTAAAAAAAATAGTTGGATCCCCATTTTGAACAGTACTAACCATTCACTAAGAAAATAAAATCACAAAAATAGCTACTATGAATTCAGTTATGCTTTTAAGTCAATTTTTATCTTTAACCATAATATCTACACACACTTGAAAAACAGTAAAATATGTATGTGTGATACATTATTTATGTTTGATTATACTGATGCGTGCTGCATATTTTGTTGGAGCTAAATAAAGACAGTAAGATTTGATGTTAGCCAGACATTTCTGGTTAATCTCAGTCTCAACCAAAGTTTGGATATGAGCCATAGCAGATCTGCACCAAGGGACAAATCATTCAAGTGCAGCTTACCAAGTCTGCTTCATCTTCACATCCTCAAGAGAGACATATTTCGGTCTCCGACAAACGTTTCTGACAGTGCCAAAGTGTAAGCTTTTCTGAGTCATGGCTAAAAGACAACAAAACCAGCTTAACTACATGGTAAAAACTGACTTACCTGAATTAAGTGAGGGAAAGGTTAGTATGAATTGGGGACCGTTTTTTAAAAAATAAAATTACAGAGAGCTGCAGAAGATTAGTACTTGTAGCATGGCGGGTACTTATCAATCACTCATCCTTACCCCTAGAGACTCCAAAGATCCCTCCTGCTGTAAGGCTTTCCTAGGCCCCAACCTGTCCCTGAGGTGCCTTTGATAAAACTACAGCAGGAGAGAAGTCACGAGGTCACAATATTGTTCCCTCCAGCTCTCCTTTGCTGTAGAAAAACCTCTGCTGTATGGGAGATGGAAGCCACTGCAGTGATGAGACAGTGTGCTGTATGTACACTGGACATCCACAGGGCCAGCAGCATACCTCAGAGTGCAGGCATTCAGACTCAGGTTGGGCAAGCTGACTGGGACTACCACTTTGGGGCTAGATTTCGGGATAGACTGGAGGTCCACTGACTTCCACCTGATCCTGTCTGCTCAGCCTTCAATAAACATGGCTAGTCTTGTACGTCTCTTGTGAAAAGCACTTTCAGGACCCTGTCATTCAATCCCAAGCATTACCCACATGGCTGGTTCTATCACCATACTAACACCCATTGTCGAATGAGCATCCTGGGGAAATACCTTTGAAATTCAACTCATATGCGTGCTTTCCGACTGAGAACCGCAGGACAGGTGACTCCTGATTCAAGTAGGCCTTCTCTATGTCACTGCTGCTAACAGCAGCTGCATGGCGTTCAGCACCCTGTCAAGTCAGAATCCCCAAAAGACCATTTCTTATGTAGGGCAAGACAACCCTCCAGTAAAGGTGGTGGCCACCTGTAGATTATGCAAACACAAGACTTTAGGCTGGGGGTGGGGAACCTGAAGCCTCAAGGCTACACATGGCCCTTTACATCCTCAACTGCAAGGACCTAGAGGGCCACGTGTGGCCTCGAGGCTGCAGGTTCCCCACCCCTGCTTTATGGTTTAAAAATGATGAATCCAATGGCTCCTGAGCTGGCAGTCAGGGCTGAGGGGAGGCCCTGCCAGTTCAACAACAGGGTTTGGATAGGGTGGGGTGGGATTGGAGAGTCTCACCTAGGAAAATGAATAGAGCTAGAAGGGAGAGAGGTGTGACCAGAAAGGTGGAGGAGCTGACACAGGGTGGGTTGGTGTGGGGAAGTGGAAGGATGTGTGTTAGAAATCCACTGAGGAAAATCTGACTGGACCAGTTGCTAAATTCCTTTGGAAAACAGATATAAGAACTATACATCTTGTGGGTTACAAAATATGATTTCTAAACAAGGGAAGAAGAGGGCAAGAAAATAAGGACAGACTTTTTTATTAAAATGGGCAACACTCAAATTCTTTTAGAGCATTGACGATGCCTTTGCAGACAATGGGCAGTCACCGAACATTTGTTCAATGTTGTTGCTCTGCCAATGTCACTGAAGACTGAAGGACTGGCATAACCAATGCAGCTGTCTGGCTAAGTTTACTGACTGATTTCACTTCTCCTTACCTCTCTGAACTTCCTTCTCAACTTCCCTAGAGAGCTCATTATGATTGCGATTCCAATGATCAACTCTCTTGAACTACCACCCATCTTTTACTTGTCTATAAGACCCCTCCTTTGGGATAAGGAGAAGTACTGAAGCACGGTGGACAGAGTGGTGGACTTGAAGTCAGAAAGACTGGAGTTGAAACCTTACCTAGCTAGGTGACCAAGGGCAAGTCACGCAGCCTCTCCTGAGTCTCAGTGCCCTCATCAGATAAATGGGTGGCTACACACTGTCTCGTCTGATCTGCCCACAACCAAACCAAGAGCTGTTTGTTGGAATGGAAGCAAAGACTTCTTTCCACCTCATTTAACACAAAGAACAGAAAAGATACTCATTGCACTATAACTTCCATTTGTTCAAGTGGATTTGGATCTTTATACATATAAAGATTAAGTCTCACTAGACTGAGCTCCAAATTCCTCAGTTATGTTGGAATTTTACTGGATCAAATACTGCTTGAAAGAAACAAGCTTTCTCATCAAAACAGCACAAGACCTCCACTTTTTGGATGTTTTCATCATTCTCAGCTCACCAAAAGGACTATATACTCTTGTCCCACATCACTTAGAGAGTCATAGGCTTGAGCTAGAAGAGAGGCCAGCTAATCCAAGCCCATCATTTCACTGACGGAGAAACTAAATCTAAGACAGGTGAATGAATGCAGGCCAGACAGGTGGTACTAAGGTATGATGAGTGGCACAGGTGATTTTCATCTACATGCTGCCCAAGTGAGCCCCCCCCCTTACCTTTAGGCCATACTCCTGCCAAAAATTACCATCATTTTTCCAATACCAAAGCCACTCGGTTGTGAGGATGAAGTGTGGAGGCTTGACCACAGAGGAGGCCGTGGAGAGACGTCGAACTTTGTTATGGGCACAAGTCATGTAATTAAAGTTTAGGGAGGCAATCCCAGGGCTCCATGGAACCCTAGTAAGGAACCTGTGCAAGAGAGAAAGTGGGTAAAATTCCACAGCTAGGTGGCGCCACAGTGCATAGAGTGCTGGGGCTGAAGTCAAGAAGAGTCATTTTCCTCAGTTCAAATCCAGCCATAGACACTTACCAGCTGGGAGACCCTGGGCAAGTCACTTAACCCTGTATGCCTCAGTTTCCTCATCTGTAAAATGAGCTGGAGAAGGAAATGGCAAACCACTCCAGTATCTTTGCCAAGAAAACCCCAAATGGGGTCACAAAGAGTTGGACGGGACTGAAACCAGTGAACAAATTACCAGCTATTATTATTATGCATCAGACCTCCTTGGAAACCTTTACTTGGCCATTTTTCTTTTAAAGCAGATCTGTGATTTCGGTGGTGTGAAGAGAACTCCCAGTTCAGGACTCCTTCTACCCACATGGATTGGCACCTTGGCTCTTTAGCTGAGACTGCTTGAAACACTAAAAGGGTCACACAGACAGACCTTGAACCCAAGCCTTGCGGACTCTGGGGCCAGCTCTTTATCTACTACCCTAAGGTGGCTGGCTCTCTTGGCAACGGTGGTTAAGCATTTGTGTTACTTTATATTCTTTCAAAAAGATACTGTTTTTAGGTATGTGGTCATTTTACTTGTCACTAAAGCAAGGCGTCCATCACCCACTCCCACACACATCCCTGGTCAGCAGTGGGTAAATGAAACCTTCTAGGAAGTGCGACACAAATAGAAGGATAAAGCGTTCAACAGTTAACTGGTTGTCATCCAGTTGTTTTCAATCATGTCCAGCTCTTCAGGCACTGTTTGGTGATTTCTTGGCAAAGATACCGGAGGGGTTTGCCATTTCCTTCTCCAGCTCATTTTTACAGATGAGTAAACGAAGGCAAACAGGGTTAAGTGACTTGCCCAGGCCACACAGCTCGTAAGCGTCTCAGGCCAAATCTGAACTCAGATCTTCCTGACTCCAGGGCTAGCCCCTATCCCCTTTGCCACCAAGCTGCCCATGCAATTAATTCCATGGGTCTAATTACAATTCTAGTATGTCTACACTAACAGAGGGGCATGACGATAATAATACTGCAGAAATCCCTTGGCTCCAGAATGTGCCTTTGTCCCTACACTGGGATATAGGTCTGTCTAAATATCCACTTTTAACTGAGTTTTGAACCAAACCTCACGAGAAGAGCCAGGGAGCTTCCTACTTTGTACACCCTCCCCACTGGATCATAGGTTATGGTCTAAGGCCCAGAGACCTCAGGGCTCATCTGTCCAACTTCCTCATTTTCTAAATGACCCAACAAAGTCCTAGGGAGATTAAGCAAGCACTTAGGTGAAGCACTCTGCAGGACTAGTGAGTGACAGAGCTTGGACTGGAACCCAAATCCTCTCTTCAAATCCAGAGGCACGAAACAGGATTGAGCTAACAACTCAGTCAACCTCAGATGCTCCCCACACCAACTAATTATTTAATGGTCTTCCTATTCAGTAAACATTTACATAATTATTTGCTTCTCCCTCCACCCCACCCCCCCTTCTTACTAAAGGGATGGGAAGGGAAGCGCAGGAGACAGACTGGGCAAAAAGCACACTACCAGAGACTGGTAGTTACCATGCTTTCACATCCTCATGGCATGCTCAATTTCTAATACGGTGGGCAAAATTAAATAGTAAAGAATTTAATAACTTCTCAAATCCCCCCCCCAAACAGCCTGGGCAAAGAGCAGAAATAGATAACGTTTCCTACTGGCTTTTATTGGGGTCACAGTATGCCTTTTCAATCTCCTCCATTTCTTCCAGATCCTTCCATGTGTTCCCATCAAGGAACTGCCATCTATACGGCAAATGAAAATGGACCTTAAAACACTTATCTAAAACAAAAACAGAAATGAAATCAAAATGGTAATTCCATACAATACAGACTAAATAAGCAACGAAAACCATAGTACAGGTGCAACCTGACTCAGGGAGTACCTTCTAAGGCTAAAAACCACTTCGGTGTCTTTGCCGAGAAAAATCCCGTGAACGGTACTGGTGTGCTATGGGCCACAGGGTCACAGCTATGAGACCAAACAACAACCAACTAAAGCTCAAACTGCAGTACCGAAGCTTAGAGGAGTGTGCTGAGAAACCCCACGCCTCAGCTGCTCAGACCACCGTGCAAACAATGCCCAGGTCATGAGCTCAGTGCCCAGGCAGGTGCTTGGCTTCATTTACACAGGCCACGGGGAAAAAGAAGGTGCACATCAGGCCCGTGTGGCAGAGATATCACGAATCCAGAAGAACCATCTCAAAGCACACGTTCTGTTAAAACCGGGAACATAGCCGTCATCTTTCTTCCTCTTGAACAGGACACCAACCTACACTCCCTTCCCCCTTCTCTGAAACAGTATTGTTCCGAGTGCCACTTAATCATATATTACATGCCTTATTTTCAGATCTTAGACACCAGGGGCAAAGAGATCGAGGACAGAGGAAGTCTATTAGCCAGATGGGTGTGAACTCTGAACCAGCCTGTGCACTTATAAATGGGCCAGCCTGCAGGGGGTCTGAACTCAGTCTTTATATTGTAATGAAGTGACTCCTTGCCTTGTAAACAACTGCCTGAAAGGGATCTGGCTGATGACTCATGGCTGATGAAGGCCTGGAGGAAGGAGAATCAGACATCTTGAGCCGGAGCAGACATGGGGGAGGCGGGGAGGGGGGAGGGGAATGGGGTGTCAAATAACCCAACATTCTCATCCTGCTCCTCCTTCCGTGGAACACTGCCCACGGTAGTACGGATCTTCTCACAGGATCTCCTCCCGAAAGTTTCTTCCTAAGTCAGGTATTTGAAGCCTGGAATACTTTTCTCCATAGAAGCCATGTTAAAAAACGGTAGTGACAATCCTGGGCCAACCTACTAAGGCCTACTTAACATACAGTGTGTCTAAAATACTACTAAGACAGCTGCCAGCCCTGAGCTCAGGGCCCCAAGAGAAGGACTGGTCGGAGAGGCCTCAGGGTTAGTAGAAAGTGCCCTGCCCTGGACCCACTTCAGGAGGCCTAGGTTCTAATACTGGCACCACAACTTCCTGTGACCCTGGCTGGACACTTTCTGTTTTCTCTCTCTGTCAAGAATGAGGGCATTGGAAAAGATCACATTTAAAGCCCCTCCTCTGTTTAAAGACCTCCTTGTGCTAACATTCTAGGATTCTACTCACTACAAAAGCTGACTTGAGAGCTGCTGAGAGTCTCACAAGGGAGAACTCTGGGAACAGATAATTGAGTAAACCAGGCAGCTGACTCGTGGGGCAGCGGGCCAGCATTCTGACTGTGCTAACAGGGGAGGTAACAGGGCAGGTGAATGTGTCTGGGCTGACGGCAAAGCATCCTTAGGAAGAAGCTATTCCCCACTAGCTTACCTTTAAAGCTACAAGCCTTTCGAATGTGGTACAAACAGATCTGACTGTTCTCTTCATCACTTTTAGGAGCAGTGGGTACAGAGTCACTGCTATATCTTCTTTCTGCAAAGAAGAAACACATGAAAAACAGGAATTGGTTTCCATCAAGCCTTCATTTGGAGTCAAAGTATTTCAAGGTATGAAGGAGTGGAAAGTTACTCCATCAGGCTAGAGATGATATAATTCTATGTTCGAGTTAACTGAACCTTAAACCCCAGTTTGTGATGTGTTCAGATGAGTACATAAAAAAGCATCCCTGAAAAGTCACAAAATGTCTTCAGACCCCAAGTTCTCCATCTCCCCTCAGCTACACTTGTAGACACATGTTTACATAAAGGCAGGAATGGACCAGATCATCTCTTGAGGTCCTTCTCAGCTGACTTGCTAGTAGAAGGCACCGAGTTACTGGGTTTTTTTTATTTATTTTTGTATGGGCCTGTGATTTTATCAGTGTGATAACAGCAGTTCATACGTAAATAGCTTTTAGCAAAGAAATTTGCCTACATTAATTAGCTCATTTGATCCTCCAATTCTTTTTGCTGATTCTTGGCAGAGACACTGGAAGGTTCTGTCATTTCCTTTTCCAGCTCATTTTACAGATGAGGAAACTGAGGCAAACAGGAGGGTCACACAGTTAATAAAGCGTCTGAGGCCAGATGTGAACTCAAGAAAATGAGTCTTCCTGACTCTAGGGCTGGTGCTCTATCCACTCCACCTCCTAGCTGCCTCATCTGAACCTCCACTCCACTATAACTTGTCTTAGAGAGCTGCCTGAGGCACCAAAAAGTTAAGTGACTTTCCCAGAGTCATTCAGCTAGAATATGTCAAAGGTAGGATTTGACCCCAGATCTTCCTGACTCCAAGGACAGCTCTCTATTCACCACACAATGTGTAATATTTAATTGGAGATTAGAACTGTTCTCTCATGCTAATACCAATTGCCAAGAAAAGGGCCTAATATGAAAATCTAAGTTTAGTGGAGAAAATTATTAAATCTTTGGGTCATATTTTTCTGAAACCCCTGAGGGAAACAGTGGTTCACAAGTTATTTTTCCAACCCAGAATTGCATCTGCCATGGAGTTTTTCTTGAAAAATATGCTTGAGGCCTTCATTAGCAACCTCAAGTAATTTATTCAGTATTTCAGGGACCTGTTGTGTTGTTGATATGGGAGCTCCCTCCGTCAACTTGGCTCACGTCCCATTGATAAATTATAGTTTTAGAGGGCTGCCTGAGCTCAGAAAAAATACCCTATTTGTTTATTGTCACACAGCTAGTGTCAGAGGTAGGATCTGAACCAAAGTCCCTTCTGACTCCAAATCTAGCCATCTAGACCCACCACGCTAAAATGCCTCTCCATTAATTTATCCTCATCTGAAAATTTGGTGAATCTCCATCATTCATGCAGATTGGCATAGTCATAGTGGAAAGTATTAGTGATTTCCAAGAGACCTTTGATATATCCCTCCATGAGAAGGTAATGGAGAAAAACTGCCATCCTAATTTGGCTGCGACCTGAGTCAATCTACCTGTTCACCCATCTAAAAAGACCAAAAACTTAATGAACAAAGACAGACATTTACTCAGGTTTCTTGCAGTTAAGAAGAATTTACACAGAGCAATTAAACAAAAATCGAAGAAGGCATTAAGTTCAGGCAAAGAAGATATTCCAAAACTTATCTAAAGGCAGGAAGCAAAATTAAGGCAACAAATGTATTTGCTGAAATCCCTGACATTCGTTTCATATTACAAATCCATTCAATAACAAGCCCAGAGACCAATAAAACGAACAGCAAGTCATTAATGGCAAAACGTTACCCCACGAGTTACAACAGAAAGTATAACTCTACTGCACGAAAAATGGAGGACAGGAAATGGGAAAAATTTGAATTGTTTCTGGCTTGAAGAGATGAGGGTTTATATCTACTGCAAGCAGAAGGAGACATATATTTTTGGACATAGTCAAGGTGGGAATTTGTTTTGCTTGAGTATGCATATTTGTTACAAAAATTTTATTTTTTTTTAATTTTTTTTTCTCAATCTGGAGTTGGGAGAGAGACAGAAAGACGAAGAGGAAGAGAGAGACCAGCATTAAGAGAGTGACAGACACATGAGGGAACTGAAGTGATTAGGACTCCAAGGGGAACTGAGTAAACCACAGTGACTCCATCTTGTGACTCAATTCTGGAGCCAGCTCGGTTTCTATTCAGTTACGGGTCTGGTCCAAATTCTGTCTTGTGAGAAAATTTTATTCAATTGTGAAAACTGAAAGAAAACTTTATTGCATTGTTTGACCCTAACCGTGTGTGGTTGGGGAACCAGACCCCCTCTGGCTGCCGTTCAGACCATTAACTAAGGACCAGGTTAAGCTGACCAGAAACCCAGTCATATCCAAAAACTGTAGCAAGGCATTTACTCAGTTGCACATCTCAAGCAACCCATACATCTTATCTGAAAACTGGCCCCATACTGATTAATCAGGCGTGGTTTCGTTCTTTTGAATGCTCACAGACATTTGTGGAGGGGAGACACCTCTTTTCTAATTTCCCCCTCCCAACTTGGCAAGGCATGACTCTTTCCTCCAATTAGAAATCCGATTGCTTAATATTGTATTGTTTCCTTTTAATTAACTGATCTTATTTGATTAATTGTTTTTAATGCATAAAAGTCTATCTCCCCCTGGATTCAGGGTCCAAGCCTAAGCTGAGGAGGTCTGGTCCTGGTTTGTTGGGCAACTGGCATGTGTTGCTTAATAAATCAATATGCTCAGGAGATTGAATCTTTCTTTTCTCAATCATTTCATCTTTCACCTGCCACAAAGAATGAGACATACAGAAACAGCAAGGAAGGAAGGAAGGGAGGGAGGGAAGGAGGGAAGGAAGAAGGGAGGGAGGAAGGGAGGGGGAGGGGGGGAAGGGAAGAAGGGAGGAAGAATAGAAGGAGAAGGCACCCCCCAGCTGGCCTCTATCAGGTAAGACATTCCCTGAGTGCTTGCAGAATGGTGAAGCGTTCTCTACCTTTTTTAGGTGTTGCTGAGCTTTCATTTTTGATGTCAAAAGCATTTCTATAAGTGGAAGGCAACCTTTTAATGATGGTGGCGCTTAAACCCCACTTTCTCAGCTTCTCCTGACACGTAGGATCAAAGGCATGGGACCGCTTGCAGCTGCTGCCAAACCTGCAGTTCCCCTGCACGTAGTACTGACAAAGGTGGAGTTTGGCACAAGCATTTTTAAAGGTACAAGAACCATGCTGCCCATCTCCTTTATTATAGTGTGCGCAGATCTGCAGACAAGGAAAGAGAAGAACACAAATTATTAAGAAGCCCTTCTACAGACCCTCTGCTTCCCACTTATCTTTGCTAGCTACAACACCAGGCTAATGGGACACTGGTCATGGGTCTCATTTCTATTTGGGCTTAGGAAGTCGGTGAGTCTTGGCCAGAGAGTGCACCCTTAACCCTGATCAGCCATCTTGCAAATACCTTCCCTATACACTTGAGGAACCAGGCAAGAGCATGTACAAATCCATCTCCATTCCTAGAAACAACTCAGAACACATGTCCCACCTTCACATCGATGTGAAGTCTACAAGTATTAATTACTTGAATTGTATAATCGCATAGTGGCCTTACTGATCATGCTTTTCCTCTCAGGGGTCCATAAAAATAACTATATTAACGGTACATGAAGTAAAGATCTTAATCCAATTTAAGAAAATGAAACTGATTAATAGGAATGTATACGTAGAGCCTATATCGGATTGCAGGCCATCTTGGGGAGGGAGGGGGAAGGGAAGGTGAGAAAACTTAAAACCTATGCAAGTAAATGTTGAAAATTAAAAATAAATAAACTAATTATAAAAAAAAAGAAAATGAAACTGAACTCAATGTAAAGGAGCGATCAACGCCAAGGAATCCTGGTGGGGACGTATTTACAGGTTTTACAGAATTCTATCAAACTTTAATAAAATCCATGCAAATCAGTCTATTAAACTCCTTTTATGAAAAAATACATGTAGTCCTAATACATAAAATGAGGTTTATTTATTAATTTTTATTTATTTGTATTTATCAATATTTACTAATATGTGCAATGAAATGTCTGAGGTCCTGGGTGGACAGGAAACCACACAAGATATAGTTGCTACTTTTAAGAGGCTTTCATCTTATAAGGGCAGAAGGATATGCACAATAACAAAGTCAGTAAAAGAAGTACAATGTGTTATGAATTCAAATAAGGGTGAGATCTGATTGACTTCCCACCCAGTCCCTAATTTCTCCCATTTCCCTATCCTGCAGCTCTCAGAGTGTGGGAGCAAGGTTAAGGAAAGCAACAAGTGTAGATCATCATGGTCACTCTGAAACCCAGTGTTGGTCCATGCCCAGGGTCCTACTTCTGAGTTCTACTTGGACCCGCTCATTCTAGCCACCCTCTGTGAGTCTCATTCAACTCCAACACTCAGTATCAGGTACCGCAAGAACTAGGTGTGCACCCAACTCTTTGGACTACCCGTTCCTCAATTCAATTCAAAATACACGTATTAAATGCCTTTTAGTTCAGAGTACCACACTAGGCATTGGTGCATCCAAAGATGAATAAGACATGGTCCTAGCCCTTAAGGAGTTTAGGGGAGATGTGTACACAAAGAATTAAAAAGGACAATAGAGCACATTTGCACAGGACAGGCACAAAGTGCAAAAAAATAAAGGAAAGGAAAAATTCTTGGAGCTGGGGAGTCTGGAAGGACAGGGAGTTGGGGAGAGTAGGAGTATTGGGACTGAGTCTTAAAAGATACATAGGATTTCAACAGCTGGAGGCGGGGGGAGGAAGTGAGTTCCTGGTATAGGAAAAGGGAGAATGAGTTTGAGAAAATGCCTTTTATTCTAGTTTGGGGGGAGTATGAAAGGCAGTAATATGAAAGAGAAAAAACAGAACTAGATTTTAAAGAGCACTGAATGCCAAGATAAGGAGTTTGGAATTGGTTCAATAAACACTAGGGAACCATGGAAGGATTTTTAGCATGAAATGACAGTGTTAGAGCTATCATGAGAAATACTATTTTAAAAAGGTCTCCCTTTAGACCTCAACATATCACCTTTAAGATTCCGAACTTCAAAATTCTCCTTTCCAACCATGCTGGTTTCCTCTATTTACACCTCATTCTTTCATTCACACTAAACCTGGTTTTTTGTCTTTATACTTACCTCTGAACCCCTGAACTCTCTGCAACCATCCCAGTTCATTTCTCTTGTCCAACCTTTGTTTGTCATTATGGTAGCAAGCCTTGGCCCTATGGACTGCCACCTTAATGATTCATTATTATTAGTTATTAATCTCTTAAAGGTTTCATTTGTGTCTTTCTATCTCCAATGTCTGGGGAACCTGCAGTCTCAAGGCCACGTGTGGCCTTCTAGGTCCTCAGGTTTGGCTTTTTGACTGAGTTCAAGTTGTACAGAACAAATCCTTTTATTAAGGGGACTTGTTCTGTGAAGTTTGGACTCAGTCAAAGGGCTGCACCCAGCACCTAGTAGGCACTTAATAAATGCTTGTTGGTGGGCTGATTAAAAGCCCTTGTGGTAGCAGAGGATTGGAAAGAAACCTCACATGGCATTTAGAAGACAGTGAGCTAAGCAAAGAGTGTTTGAGCAACACCTTACCTGAAGCCCTCAGGAAAACGATGAGAAACCCTCAGAAAAGAGGTAGAGGCAGGAAAGTTCCATATCTCAGAAGTCAAGGGAGGAAAGAGAGTGATAGCCAGGAGTTAGCAGTCAATGGTGTCAAGTGCTGCAGAGAGGCCCAAAGAGAGAGTGTCAGAGAAGAGAACGCAGCTGACCACAGTTCCTGGAAGGGTTCTTCCGTTTGAGGAACCAGGGAAGGAGATGAAATGAAGAGAGGAGGAAGAAAACCAGGATGTGCAGTGTTAGCAAAGCCAAGGAGAGTAACACGAGGCAGACGGGTAGTCGGTGGTATGAGTGATACACAGAGATGCAAAGGAAAATGAGGAATGAGAAAAGACCACCATACCTGGCAATGACGGGTTATTCATGACTTCTGAGGGAGGAGTTTCAGTTGAGTAACACATGGAGAAGCCAGATTGCCAATGGATTGAAGAATGAGTGAATGGTAAGGAAGTGTAGACAGCAAGTGCCCACTAATTAATCTTCCTAAATTTTGGTAACAAAGCAGCAGAGGAGTGACTGGTAACTTGCTAGAATAAGAGGGCTGGGGGATTTTTTTTTTTAAGGATTGGAGAGATCTGAGCATGTTTTATAAGCAAATGAGAAGGAGCCAATGGAGAGGGAGAGAATGAAGAGAAGTATGGATATTTCTGAATATGAGGTTGTTTGCCAGACATTAACACCATGAAGGGATACAGCTGCAGGGATGTCAGCAGCACATGGGGCTGATTGAAAGAGGCTTTCAAGTGCATGTATGACTGAGCTTCTCAATCACCAGGAATACAAATCAAAAGCAGTGTGGCATTCACACCAGGCTTCAACCCATTCTACCCAAAACAGACAGAACAATCTTCCTCACAAGCCCTTTGAAAGTCAAGTTCCTCTCCCGCTTGAGAGCCTCCAGGGGCTATCTCAAGCCCATTAGATCAATGCCAAAGTCTCCAGTCTGGCATTCAAAGCCAGCTGCTTCCTCCCTCATGCTTTCTCACCAAGATCACGTCTGAGGATTCCCACAAATGGCTAGTCCATCCACTTCCAACAGGCAACGCCGTCGGCTTCCCTTCAGGGCTACTGTCTATACCACACACCTGGGCTTCACTACATGCATGGGGTCAAGACCCATGGTTTAAGAAGCACTGAAGTGTCTGCAAGTGGAAAAAACTTAAGAAGCCCCGGCAGATTATCCACTAGACTATAAGCTCCTTGAGGGCAGGGACTGTCTTTTGCCTCTTTTTGTATCCCAGGCATTTAGCACAGGGATGGGTATATAGTAGGAGCTTAATAAATGCTTATTGACTGACTGACAGTTTAAAACTTCATTATTTATATATCCTTGTGCTGTTAAACTGATTGTTTCAATCACGGTAATATAGGGAGAAAGCACTCTACAACCTGTAAAAACACCATCTAAATTAATGTAAGGTTTTATGATGTTTTTTAAGTTGTTCCTAGGTAGGCCTTGTCCCAGTGGGACTGGGGGTTTCTTAAGCACTGGGTCCCATTTCTTCTTTGTCCTCTATGGGACCAGCAAAATGGTCGTGGTGGTTGTTTAGTCCCGTCCAACTCTTTGTGGCCCCATTTGGGGTTTTCTTGGCAGAGATACTGGAGTGGTTTGCCATTTCCTTCTCCAGTTCATTTTACAGATGAGGAAACTGAGGCAAACAGGGGTTAAGTGACTTGGCCAGGGTCACCCAGCCAATAAGCATCTGAGGCCAGATTTGAACACAGGAAGCTGAGTCTTTCTGACTCCAGGCCCAGCACTCTATCCACAGCTCCACCTGGCTGACCCAGCAACATGTTAGGAGTCAAGAAATACTTGCTGAATCTACCAAAAATTGCTCAATAAGCCGTAAAGACAGTTCTGTCTCTTGCTTCCTTGTCCCCACCCCAACCCCCAAATCTCATGCCAAAATCCAGAAAAGCGATTAAATGAATTTCGGGGATCCCACACAAACAAGGGAAACAAACAAACAGTCCTGGGCAGTGGGAGGAGGGGGGAATTATATGCATATGAAGCAGCGTGTTATGGGTAGGTATGGAGCCAGGAGACCTAGGTTCGAATCCAGACTTTCTAGTTGCATGAGAACAGGTAAGTCTTTTGCCTCTCAGAACATCAGCTTCCTCATCGACAAAATGAAAATATTACTACCTATACTACCTACCTCACAGTTTTGCTTCAAGGAAAGCATTTCGCATGCCTGAAAGTGCTATATAAATGAGTTATTACTTGAAAAAGATTCCTATTATCCTAAGTTTTACTATAAAACAACTCTGTGCTGCTACTTGTAACACCATAAATTCCAAGGAAGTTAAGATGACATAGTAGAAAGGGCAATGGACTGCTGAGTTCTACTTAGCTCAACAAACATATATTGCACACCTACTATGTGCAAAGCACTCTATTCGGTGTTAACCTGTGGGAAACTTGCAGCCCTATCCTGCTCTGACCAGCAGTTTCTAACTGTCCTCAAGAAGACTCCCATGTACCCCAGTAGTTTGTAATCACCTCTGTTCCTGGACAGAGATAAAGACATTTCTGAGACCTCATTTTTGTTAGCCCTCGAACACCCGCTTCCTGCAGCTTCGCTGTTCTGTGTATTCAGACTATGCACCCTGCTGTGTTTTGCGACTATGCCCTATATGAATCCCCTTCTCCACCTTCCTCCCCAGGCGTCCCTGTCTGAATACGGCAGCATGTTGTCCTGAACTTCAATTCCTGGACCCTGAATAAATACCTCCCTTTATTTCCTGATCACTTGTTCAGTTTTGTTTTAGGTGGACTCAGGCACAAGAGGTACAAAGACAAAGTGTAAACAATCTCAGCCCTCAAAGATTATATTCCACAAGGCCTACCTGTGCCATTATAAAGAAAATGCAATGCCTCCTTAAGAAGGAAACACACTATTCTTTAAAGCAAGGGCTGGCAAATGATGGTCCCCAGGCCTAATGTGGTTCATCGCCCTTTTAATATGGCTCTGGAGCTAAGGATGGTTTTTCACCATGAGTTTTTACCAGTTTTTACATGTAAAAACCATTCGTAGCTTGCAGACTATACAAAACTAGGCAGCACGGCAGGATCTGGCCCTCAGGCCATATCTGTCAATCCTTGACTCACAGAGTAACTGTCTTGCATACTATAAAACTGTGCGTGATTCACTATGTGAAGTCTCTGTTTCCTCACCTATTAAATGAGCGTCCTGAACAAGATGATCTCTAAGGTCCCCTCCAGCTTAAAATATCTGGTGAATCTAATCTTGCCCTACAAACTTTCTTGACTCATTGGATTTATATCCATGCCTTGACACAAGGGCCATTCTCCCAAACGGAATACAATCCTATCTTGTCCTCCATTTTCCTCGTCTCCAAAGGCCTCTCTCCTTGGCAACCTTTATAGACAGTTAAAAAAGGAAGGTTCATTCCCCAAAAAAACGCAAATCTAAATCACAGTACAGAGGTTCACACTGAATCCTACTAGGTACACACAAACGGACTAGACATCTGCCACTCACCTCTGGCAAGAGTGTAGAATCATTCTGAAGCAAAAGTTGACTCAATTCGTTCAAGTTTAGGTCCCCAATTCCATAGCTTTTCAAGACATTCATGTTGTGCATAGAATCAATGTGGTGGCTATATTTACACTGTTTCCTGTGAAGAGAGGAGAGGAGAGGGGAGGAGAGGGAAGGGAAGGGGAGAGAGGGGAGGGGAAGAGAGAAGAGAATCAGTTTGGGGAGAGGGAAAAATCCCCAGCACATCTCAGATTCAAGAACACATCAAGACTTAGTTAACAGACAGACAATGAAGTCAGCTAGTCTTGGCAAGACAGAGGGAACATTTCCTCAGAAAGTTATCCTGAGAAGCATCAAGGCAAAGAGGATAAAGGGCTGGATTTCGGGCTGTGTACTTGGGTCACTTACTACCTGAATCACCTTGGACAGCTCACTTCCCTTCTCTGGCCTCGGTTCCATCATCAGTAAAATGAGTGGGCTGAGCAAGATGACCTCTAAAGTTCTTTCCAGTTCAAACTCTAAGATCCTTTGGCCTTATGCTACTCCTTAAAGAGGAAGTGCCACATATACTCCATAGGAAAAGGGCATGGTTATTTTAAATTTATAGCCTCCGGGTTATTCACTAATTACAGCAGCCTACAATGAGGAGCAAATGGCTATGAGGACACTTTGCCAGGCCTACAACATTACAACTCAGGAACATGCTAACAGGAACACTGGGGATGGTTAAAATTCTGTCTCTTTAATAAAAAAAATAAAATAAAATTCTGCTTCTTCAGTATTTGCCACCCTTGGTGCTAACTGGCCACTTCTGCCCACCTTCCAACCTACCACCCCCTCCCACCTTTCTTCCAACTTTAGCAACACAGACAGATGCAGGCTACCAATAACTCAGCCTCTCCGAATGCTCTCACACTTCCCCTCAAAGCTTACCCTAACACTGTACATCCACGGTATTCAACTCAAGATGGATCCCTGTGGGCCACACAATGAACTCTGCTACTGACAACCCTTTAACGTCTCTCCACTGCCTACTAAATAAAGTCAAAACTACTTAGTCTGGCCTTTAAGGCCCTTCACAGTCTAGAACAGTCTCCAGTTTCCAGCCCCACCTCCTCTCCACACAGTCTAGGATCCAGCCAAACTAGAACACTGTCAGACCCTCATATACAACCTGTGTCTGTATCTTTGCTCACAACCACATCCCACGTACCCGAGACCTTAATCCTCCAACACCTACTTATCCTTCAAAGCCTTGCTCAAACCCTACCTCCTCCATGAAACCTTCCCTGAGCCCCACTCAGAAAGAGTTTCTTCCCCCGAACCTCCAGAGGATTTTATCCCTCACTTATGCATTTACTCTGTTCTCCATTAGTGCTTTTGTCGAGCAAACACGGTGATTGCATATCTGTATATGCGCATGAACTCTGCTCGATTCTAAGCTCCATCTGAACTGGGATCAAATCTTAATTATCTCTGTATCTTCTCCAGACCAGGACAAGGTACCTGATAGGCAACTTTTAAGTGAGCCAATGACTGGCACTGCGGCCCCATCTGCCCTGTAGAAGAAAGCAAAGACAAAACAGAAGGCCTACCTTGGACACTTCTCTTTCTGCTCTCTTTTCCCACCTCCACCCATTCCTTCTCTCCTGCGGTCATCCTATTAGGGTTAGTCATGAACGATTGGGCGGGTATAAATTATGCCCAATGCAGAAGCCCTTCTCCTGGGCACAGTCTGCAATGTAAACGATAGATCTACTCAAGTAGCAGCTCTCTTAAACATCAGCCCACAGAGTACACAATGTACAACCCAAAAGTGCTTTGAGGGAGGGGTGGAATTCATGAAACCAGTATTTCCCATGACTTATTAAGTCAAGACAGAAGTATCTTATGTAGTCACGACATATCCGAGTGTGCTGTTACCTCTGGACACTGGGACAGGAGGTTAGAACAATAATATACAAAGCTATATACCAAGCCAGTATTGTGGAAGGTCACAGAAGGGACAGAAGATGGGGTCTTGGCCCTAGAGGAGGCCAATCATCTCATCAGGGCCCCTCATCGGGACAGCAAAGCACAGACAAAACGAGATTTATCACAAAAGAACCACTGTGTTATACAGTCTAGATGGAGAGGGATGCTGGCAAGACATGTGACTCCTAGCTGATACAGCCCTGAGAAAGTTTAAATTCTGGAGTTCCAGAAATTACCAACCTAGCCAACTTGTATTCATACCTAATTGCTCTTCCAGAAATACAGGAAACCCATGGTTATCTTAAATTGTTCTCAGATTTCTTTCTCCTGTCACGGTACAGAGTCAGAAGACTAGGATTCATATTCTGAGGCCGCTACTTGGAATCTGTGTGATGTTGGGCAAATAGTTTCTCTCAGCCTCAGTTTTTCTAGACCGTAAAAATGAGGGGGAGCCTTTCAAGGTCCCTTCCAACAACAACAAACAACAATAAAAAAAAACCTATGTTTTGACAACTCTACGGTGTCTTTTTATTCAAAACACCCCTATCACTGCCCTCGTCTGCCAAAAGACAGCATTTTTACAAGGAAGGAGAAAGAGAAAAAAAGAAGAAGAAAAGGAAGGTCTTTTATTCTTTGAGGGAAAGGAGTTTTTTAAATCTACAAAATTCTGCCCAATGCCTTGGCAGGTTTTGGCTAGCAGCAATGTCAAAATACCCCTAGTAAGAATAACTCATTTATATGGTGCTTTGAAGGACTTCCCCCCACACAAACACACCCCCGCCACCATCCTGTGAAGTAAATTGCTAAGAGTCCCTGCCCCAGACTACACAAACAACTGCCAAGAGGATAAGGATCTTTAAATCAGCCATGACCAGGAAATGTTGGAGAATCTGCCAAAGGTCAACCTGTAAGCTACATTCTTCTCTAATGTGATCATTTTTCCAACTCACACCGGATTCCCATTGGTCCAACAGTTCCTGTGAACTAATATCTCAGCAGTTTGTTTATTAACAACCTCATCATGGATCCAGGGGCCAATGCCTACATTCTAATGAGGGAAACATGAAGGACATACATGTATGCGTGCATGTATGTATATATACATACATGTGTAGTTACAGAATACACATATATAGACACAGAAACATCTGGGCATGTGTACATGTATATATACATATACGCACACACTAACATGGAGAGTCAATACAAATGAATGCAAAGTAGTTAAATATAAGGTAGTCTGAGGGCAGGGCACCAGCAGTTGAGGGGATGATGAAGGTGTCCGAGCTGTGTCTTGAAGGATGCCAGGAATTCTGTGAAGCAGAGATGAGGGCGGCGGTGTACTTCAGGCTTGGGAGACAGACACTACAACAGGAGTTGGAGTATCTTGTAAGAGGAACATAGAGAAGGCCAATTTGACCTGACCAAAGAGTACAGGAAGGTCGGTAATGAACAGTGATGCTGGACAGAGAGGCTGGAACATGGTTAAAAAAGACTTTATGGTTTATTCTACAGACCATAGGGGGCCGCTGGAGTTTACTGAGCAGACGCACAACTCGGTGAGGTCTGAGCTTAAGGAAAATCATTTTTTGGATTTCCTGTTGTAAAGATAACTGAAAAGGAAAGCAGGAGACCTGGGTTGTAGGCCTGACTCTGCCACTTTGTGATTTGGGGAAATTCCCTTGGAATTATAAATTACAGACTCATTAAAGCTGAACATAATCTGAGAGGTCAGTGTTTCCCAAACTGTACTGCATATCCCACATGTTCCAGATCAACTAACAAGGTTTTTTTGGGGGGGGGGGGCGGGGGAGCAATCAGGTCTAAGGGACTTGCTCAGGATTATGCTGAGGCCACATCTGAACTCTAGTCGGCCTGACTCTATGGCTAGTGCTCTATCCCACTGTGACACCAGCTGCCCCATCAACAAGCATTTATTAAGTACACACTCTGTGCCAGAACCGTGTTAGGCGCTGTATAAAAAGGAGGGAAAAAAGAACCAAGTGGTGGGACACGGCCAGCAAGCAGAGCTACCATATTGCTGCAAAGAGAGGCCACTCATCCAGGTTCCCTTCCATGATTCTGCAAAGAGAGGCCACTCATCCAGGTTCCCTTCCATGATAAATATGACTCAGAAGAGGGGTCTTCCGCTACCTGGCATGGGCCACCCTGCCACAGAAACAAAGATGGGAGGCCTGAGCAATCCAACAACCAGGCACGTACTGGGGCCATCAGAGAAGGTGAGGAAGACACCAACAGGAAGGCAGAAACCGAGAAGCAGGTGGCCAATCTGGATCGAAAGCCATCATCCAGGCCTGTGAGGTCTGCTGGCAAGGGGCAGTGGGAGGAGGAGGGTACGAGGGAGAGATTGATCCAAAGAGCTCTTCAGTCCCTCCTTCCCGAGGGGCCCAGGAGCCCCAGCTCCCACTCCCACCGTGGTGCCTTGGGTGCTCTGACAAGAAGATCCCCCTGTTTCTCCCTTCAGTCCCTCCCACTTATGCCCCTGGTCTCTTCCCGGATGCCCCCTATCCTTACTGGCCAACTGCAATTCAGATCTCTTTAATAATAATAAATGTGGATGCCTACATACAAGTGGGCTTGGCTCCAAGCAAGCGCATTATGCAAAAGCATTCCGGGCTCTACAGAAAGAACCGGGTTCCAGGAGTACGGGCCGGAAGGGCCCACGGAGGGCATCCAGCCCACTCCCTCCGTTCCACAGATTGAAAGTGAGGTGGGTGCAATTAGGGCCTTATTTTTCAGAAAATCGCAGCCAGCGATGGGATCCTTTGTAATGCACCACACCTCCTCCCACTAAGGGCGATTAAATGTACCCAAAGGTCAGAATTACGGAAGTACTGGCCCTAGGACCGGCAGACAAGGGAGGGGGGCGGCGGCGACGGGGGGGGGGGGGGCCGGCCGCCCCCGAGGGTCATCCCTCGTTCCTCCGACACCCTCCCCCCACCCCTTCTCACTTCCGAGACCCGCCTCCCCTCGGTCCCCTCCCCGATACTGTGCAGAGGACGAGGGGCTGGTCCACTTCTGTTTTGGGTCTGCAGTGCCCAATGGGAGGGGACGCTTAATAGATGTCGATCTCTGGAGCGATCAAAAGGCGCAAGCAGCAGCTAAGGGCCGAATAGAGCGGCAGCCGGAAGTTTAGACGGAGCAAGAGTAGGACCCGGACTCGGGGAGACTTGTGGTCACGTCCTGCCTGGGCTGTGGGGCTCTGAACGGGTCACTTGGCCTTTCGGCCTCAGTTTCCTCGTCTGTATAACGGGGATTACGAGAGCGCTAGCCTCCGGGGCGCGGGTGAGGACCGCAAGAGCTGAGGTCCCCAGAGCTACTTCCGAGTCACCCCTCACAGGATGGATCAAGCGCACTCACCCCGCGGGAGGCACGGGCGAAGCCTGGCAAAGAGCCGCGCAAACCTCAAGGTGCCCGGGGAACCTTAGCTGTGGACGCGACAGCGACTCCCGGGCCTGGGGGCCTCCCCCGCCCCCTCCTTGCCCCCCGGGGCCCGACCCTCACCCGGTCGTCGAGAATTTGCAGCTTCCGTAGAGGAAAAACTTGCAGAGGTGCAGCTGCCCGCAAAGCCCGTCGCAGGCGGTAGAGTACGCGGGGCAGAGCCTCGCGCCGGTGGCGGCCACGAGCACCCGCTTCTCCGGGCCGTCCCCCCCGCGCGTCCCCAGCACGAAGCGCCCCGGGGCCAGTTTGCACAGCGACTTCTCCAGGGCATCCTCGCTGACGCCGCCCGGGAGCCGCCGGCTCAGCTCCGTCAGCTCCAGGCTGCCTCCGGCGGCGCACAGGTCCTTGGTGACCTGGCTGGCGAGGGCAGCCTGGGCCATCGCCGGGCCCCTCAGCTCGCTCGCTTCGCCGGATGGGAACCCCCAGCGACTGCCCGAGCGCCCCACCCCGCCTCCCGGGGCCTGGCACCGGAAACGGGCGCGCGCCGGAACCAGCTCGGGAAGGCGGGGCCAGGCTGAAATCGAAACTGAAGGCTTCTGTTCACGCAGAACTGCCTGATTGACTTAGGAAAGCTAGGCGATCCATGCAGACCAGGAAGTCTTTTGACTTGCAGCATATGCAGGAAAACAAATTGAAGGCACTGCCGACATAAATTAGTACTAGATTATCTTCCAGCAGAAGAAGGGGAATCGAGAGATAGAACGGAGAAATGCTTCCATAAATTCCCAATAACAATCCGCAGAATGGGAGGCATAATGAAGGAGTTATGTCTCACGGAAGATAACGGGCAAAGCGAGCATCCCACTGGTCTTTATCGTTTTGAGGCTATAAGTCAGTTAAGTAAAGGTTAAGTCTTGCTTGGCATGCTCATGCGGAACCGGAGGACTCAAGGTTCATTTTAATGGTCGTGCAATGTATGTAGTGGGGTGGGGGGTGGGGGGAGACGCGTTAAGGGGAACTCTGTAGTGGGCGTGTCTAAAAGTTGTGCACCCTGTACGGCCAGCCAATGGGGAGGCAGGGGCGGACTTCGCAGCGGGCATACTTTTTAGGCTTACTTTTGTTTCTGGAGGCACCTGCCACCGCAGTCCTCTTAGTAAACTTTATTTCTTTCATCTTCGCCTCTCCTGAGCCTGAATAAGTTATTACTCACTGGGAACGGCTGGAGACATTGGTTATTCGTTTAACCAAAGGATTCCATCAATCGACAAGCAGTCGTCATTATTTATTAGTGTATATTACAACATGATTAACACATTTATAGTATAACAATTCTGTTGACAGGGTATGGGCCCTGGAAACTGCCCCAACACACACACACACACACACACTCTCTCTCTCTCTCTCTCTCTGGCTCGCTCTGTGAACTTCCCTCATGACCTTGGCCTTTGCCTGACGCTCGTTCTGTATAATACCTTTGACTGTCCTTGCTTTGTGGCTTTGATCCTGCCCCAGTCTCCAATTCTGTTACCTCTAACATAGCCCAGCCCTTCATTGTCCGTTACCTCCAGACCGCCCCAGGCAACTTCCCACCCTTAATTCCATCTAGACCCCTTCTCTGTTACCTCCTGGTCATCCCAGACTACTTAACCGCTCCTAGATCACATGTAGATCTTCCCAGAGTCTTTCTGTATAAATGGTCCATCTTGCCTCCAATATTGCTCAGATTCCTAAGATCTGGTCAATTGCTCAACAGTGTGGCCTCGATTGTCCGTCGATACACGTGTCACCAATGGGCTGGTTCTAAAAACCCATCCCGCTTCCCTTGAGGAAACAATAATAAACCTTGTCTCTGACTGAAAGAAAGCTTGGGTGGGTTTCTTTCCAGGCAGAACTCCTTGCCTTTTGCCCTAGAATTTCGTGTTTCCCAGCACCTCTAGACCACAACACTGAGTGTGTATTTCTCTTATATTGGCATATGATAATTATTATTGATTGTTAACTACTGCACAATGTTTATCATATAATAATATATATTTTAATTTTAGGTACCTTGCTGATGTTTTATACATATTTCCTCATTTTATCCCCACCACAACCCTAGGAGGTAGCTTCTATTATTATCCCCACTTGACCGATGATGAAACTAAGGCAGATCCATTGTGACTTGCCCAGTCACCCTAGTATTGTCTTTGGGCACATTTGAACTCAAGTCTTTCGGACTCCAAGTCCACTGTGCCATCCAGCTGCCTCTTAATCAAGTTATCATATTATTAACAATTATCATGTAATACTATTTAAATATTATTTAAACAATACTTTAGTAAATTAATGTCAAATCAGGACTTTGTGTTGGGATCTAACATGGGGGTGAGGTCTCATTAGGTATTTTCTTGAAAGTAAGAGGGTGATTGACTGAGAGTGCTGAGCCTGGAGTCAGGAATACCTGAGTTCAAATCTGGCCTCAGACACTCAGCAGCTGTGAGACCCTGGGCAAGTCACTTAATACTGTTTGCCTCCACGTTCCTCACCTGTACAATGAGCTAGAAAAGGAAATGATGAACCACTCCAGCATCTTTACCGAGAAAACCCCAAATGGGGTGAAGCGACTCCACAACAGACTTAAACAGCAAGGAGGGTGGTTAGTCCTATTGTGGTTGCCTCAGTGACTCATTGTTCCCAGCTCAGCTTGTCAATCAGTGTTGGGGCAGGTGTCACCCAGACCCTAGATGTTTATCTCGTAGATGTCACCCCCACCTGTGACCTTTGTACCCCCACCTACGAATTGTCACAGTCTTGCTGTCTTGGGGAGGAACTGAGATGCAAGGAGCCATACTATAAAATGAACCAACTATAAAATGAGCCTCTTTTGCTGATGTTGACATATCTGAGTTGTTTTAAAGTTACCTATAAAAGCTGGCCCCATATTGAAGCAACTGCTGACCTCCAGTGATGGACATGTTGTTACTCTGACATATTTATAATAAACTCCTTTTAATTCAGTGTCTCGAGTTTTGCCTCGTTAGTTGGGGTGAAAAGCCCAAAGACTTTTCCTTTCAACATTATCTATAGTCTCTGCAGCCAGGCTGCTGCTTCCATTGGATTTGATGTTTTAGGCTTAAAATTTATTTGAGTACTGTTGCATTTAAAGTCTTCCTTCACCTTCTTGATAAGTTCTGATCAATTATTTTGGAAGTCTAGCCCATTTTTACATTTCTTAAAATTTCCAATCCATTCTTCTTGAAAAGCAGATGGTGATGGATTGATAGAATGGCTTGGTGGCTGCTCTATTATTTAAAATATTATTGGCTTCCCTCTGGCATTTTTGTTACCTCAGTTAAAATTCTCCAAAGGACATCTACATTACCAATTTTCCCTCTAAACGTTATGTCCTTCTAATTCTTGAGAGGCCTATTCTGGATTGATTCTTTTTTCTTATTTTTAGTTTTCCTTTCCACAGCTATCACTGGGGAGCTCATTTAAGTTACTATCCACATTCTCATCCCTATTACACAATCCTTAGCACTAACCCTTAACCATGTCTTTAAACAAACAAAACTTCACTATTCCTATTCTTACCCCAAATCTAACCTTAATTTTCTAGCGGTTTTCTCTATTAACTATAATCATATCCTCATTTTAAGTAAAATTATATGTGTGTATAGAAACAGTATAGCAGTTGCATGGCTTAATTAGTGATGATACTAAGCACCAATATTACTAAATAGTACTAAGCCAGTGGCTCCTTAACTGCTGATCCTCAGCTGTCTGGGGAATCCTCTAGACAGGGGTGGACGAAGATGGGACAGACAGGACTTACTAAACTTCTTTACGGATAGCCCCCTAGTGGCTGCCAGTTATCTTTGGGTTCACTATCTCCATTGATGTGTTGTAAATTGGAGCATAATACAGTCCCTTGTTTGTGCTTCTTGCACTTAGGAAAACCCAACTTCAAATCCAACCGCAGATACTTCCTAGCTGTGTAACCCAAGGCGAGTCACTTGAGAACCTCATTGCTTTAGTTTCCTCAACTATAAAATGGGAATGCTCTCCCAGGGTTGTAGAGAGGATAAAATGAGATATTTGCGAAGCACCTAGCACAGTGCCTGGCACAAAGTAGGTGCTCTAGGAATGCTTATTCCCTCCCTCTTAAATAATGCAGATTAGGAGGGCCATCTCATGATGGGAGACAAAGGTGGAGGAGGAGATAAGGGCAGAAGGCAGCTGAGTGATGTGATATAAGGAGGTGAGAAGAGGGAGGTCTTAGACAGTGGTCTCTTTTTTTTTTTTCACTAAACTGAGGCAGGGTTCTTAGCTGAGAGGGCTAGGGAGCCATGGGAGGTTTGAGGAAGGATGTAAAAGGCCTGGAAGAACCACTATGGTGAATGAGATAGAGAGTCAACTGAGGTAGGGTTGCCTAGAAGCAGGGAAGACTCTGTTGAGGTAACATAAAGGTGAGTCCACTGTGTACAAGTCTCTGGCTTCTATTTCTTCTTGAACCATGCTGGTGCAGTCAAGTCCTTTTAGTCATGTCTGATTATTTCTGATCCCATTTGTGGTTTTCTTGGCAAAGATTGGAGTGGTTTGCCATGTCTTTCTCCACCTCATTTTACAGATGGGGAAACTGAGGTAAATAGGGTTAAGTGATTTGCCCAGGGTCACATAGCTAGTAAAACTTCTAAGGCCAGATTTGAACTCAGGAAGATCAGTCTTCCTGACTCCAGACCGAGCACTGTATCTATCCACTGTACCACCTAGATGCCCTCCTGAACCATGCTGCCCATATATTACTCAACATTCTCACCTTCTCCCTAACTTTGCTTTGAAATTACCAAGTATCAGGATTTATGGAATTTGGAGGTTCTTATCCAGCTCTTCAAAGAATTTCTCCGTCCTTTCATCCTCTTCATCTGATGTTGGTATATAAACTGAAGTTATTTTAATGGTGGGCTTTTTACAAATACAGAGATGACCAATCAGAGATGACCAAATAGTCCTATGAACTAATGTTCCTCTTTGCCTTTGGGGCATACAATACAAATTAATTGTCAACTCCTTTAGTTTCTCTAAGGCTACTTATAAACAACTTCCCAATTAGCAGACTTTGGGGGGGGGGATCTGACATTTATTGTGCAAAAGACCATACGTAGAACAGCATTATGTTGATTTCTCACATAACCGGCAAGGATCCTGTAGGACAAGCATGGCAATCCAGAGCAGAAGCCTGGGACTAATCCTGACTCTTCCACTCATTCCCTGAGTGACGAAGGTCTGCCTTTTGTCTCACTATACAGTATGACTTCTTTCTTTTGGTGTTGTTTACAGCAATGATGTTGATTGATATCATTTAGCCCCTCCAGCAGTATATCTGCTTATTGGCCACTGAGCAGAGATGTTAGTACTTAGAATACCATTTTTCTTGTTTTTTCAATAGGGATAGAGGGAGTCAGGAGAGAATATGGATCTTCATGAAAATAAAACTGAATTTTTAAAAAACTGTGTGATTCTTAGTACCCTTTATGCCCTTTTCCTCCATCCTGCCACTGTCATTGGGTGGATGTGGAAGGGAGCCATAAAGGCAGGAGCGAAATTATGCCTTTTTCTTTGTTGCATTGATGGTCATGGCCAAAGAATTCACGAACCTCCTTGGTACTTAGCTCCTTGAAAAGCAAAGCTAATCTGTTCCTAAGAGCATGACCAAAGCTTTTCCAACATGGTAGAACCCGCCAGAGCTAAGGCTGTATTGACATAGTCTTGGAGAATCCAGGATCACCCTGTGCAGTGATGAGGCATTAGAGTAGAATTTTGTGGATTTAGTTAATTAAAGTATTCTCCCTATAGTGATTTTATGTAGTTCATCAAAATAACAAACGTTGTTTTGTTATTCCTCTACGGTACTTACAAAGTCACCAATTATTGAAATTTGTAGATTCTTTTCAGGTTTCATAATCTGATGACATTCATTCATTTATTCATCTCATTCAATAAAGACAAGAATGAACTAGTCCTTGACTTCAAGGAGCCTATATTCTATTTAGAGAAAACAACATATGCATAGAAAACTAAATATAAAATACAGAAAATGTAATTTCTGGAGAGCAGGCCACTACAAATGGTAGAAAGGTTTCATTTTAGAGGGGATACTTGAACTGAGCTTTGGAGAAGCTAGTGATTCATGACGTGGAGATGAGGGGGAAGTGGATTCCAGGAGGGAGGGACAGCGTGTGAAAAAGCATGTAAAAAGTATGCCCAACAGGCTATGAAACCAGGCATACCTTTTGACCCAGCAATACCACTACTAGGTCTGTACCTCAGAGATTTTTTCTTAAAAGGAAAAAGACTTACATGTACAACAATATTTATAGCAGTTCTTCTAGTGGTGGCAAAGAACTGAAATTGAGGGGATGGACATCAACCGAGGAATGGCTGAACAAGTTATGATATATGATTGTGACGGAATACCATTGTACTCTAAGAACTGACGAACAGGATGCTCTCAGAAAAGCCTGGAAAGATATGAACTGATGCAAAGTGAAATGAGCATAACCAGGACGACATTGAACACAGTAACAGTAATACTGTATAACGATCAACTGTGAATAACTTAGCTATCCTCAGCAATGCAGTGATCCAAGACAATTCCAAAGGACTTAGGATAACATCTTCAGAGACTGATGGCATCTGAATGCAGACCGAAGCTTACTTTTTTTTTTTAACTTTTTCTTGGTTGTGCTTTCACAACATGACTAATATAAAAATATATTTTGCCTGACTGAACATGTATAACATATCAAATTACTTGCTTTTTCAATGAAGGGGGAGGGGAGGAGGCAGAGAGAGAATTTAGAACTCAAAATTTTATAAAACAAATGTCAATTGTTTTTGCATTTAATTGGCAAAAAATAAAATGCTAAATATTTTTTAAAAAATGAAAAGGCATGGAAAAAGAAGAATTAGTATGATGTACAGTGAACAAAAGTGTAAGGTTAGTTTAACTGGAGCTTAGAGTGCATCAAGCAGAGTAATGGGCAAAAATCCTTGAAAGGTCAGATGGATCCAGAACATAATAGCTCCGATAGCCAGAGACGAGCTGATAGATGATTGTAGAAGTTGTTGTTTGTCCCTCCTTTTCAGAGGCCAATGACATCATGATGTGATGGGTGATGTCTTGTCTTGCATGTGAACTGGATTTAAGTGAGGTAGCTGCACATAGTAGTCAGCCTCACTCTCTTCTAGAATCATGAAAGTCGAGTGGGAAGACAAAAGTTAAAATAACTGGCAATGGCCCGGGGTGCAGCGGATGACCTTGGCACTTTCAACATCTAACTAAATGCTAAGCACACTATGGTGTCTGCTTCAGCTGCCTTTATCCTGGTTGGAACAAATTGTTCTCATCCCCATTCCCCTGGAGGAAGTTTTCACACGGTTGGGGTAGACATCCCCTTAACTCACCAATAGGTTTGAGGCCTGTCAGTTACCTTCAACTTCGTTTAGCCCATCTGTCAAGACAGTGTAGCTGTTGCACATGCTAAGCTTCTTGGAGCCATAGGTGAGAGCTGGGTGAAAGCTGGGCACCGAAAGTGGATAGCAGCCTTGAAAAGGGCTTGGCAAGCACTCACATCAGAAGTAGTAGTCCCTCCCCAGGTACCTCATATACCCCGAAAAGTAACAGGGACCTTAATGAGGAGGGGACTGACATGCTCAGATTTGTACTTTTAGAAAACTACTTTGGCAGCTGAATGGAGAGTTGGGAGAAATCTGAGGGAGAAAGGGAGATCAACTAGAGGGTATTACAACAGTCTAGGTGAAGAGTGAAGACTTGTACCTGACAATGGACAGGAGATAAAGGTAAGAGATGTTTTGGAGGTAGAGTTATTAAGACTTGGCAACTAAACAGGCGCAAGGACAAGTGAGGAATCAAAGGTTTTAAACCTGGGTAAATTAGGATGGTGGCATCCTCAATAGGAAAGCTAGGAAGAGAACTGTGTTTGTTAAGAAAAGATGAGTTCTGGATATATTGAATTAGAAATGCATGAGACATCAAGCTCAAAATGTCCAGTACGTGGCTGGTGCTGTGAGACTAGAGCTCAGGCAATATTCTAGTCTTCTAGGGACTAGGGGCTATAGATCTGGGAGTCATTAACATAAAGATAATTAAACCCATGACAGTTAAGATGTCACCAAGATGTAGAAGAACCAGAGACAATGTCATATGGATGGTGGATGCTGGAATATTTTTTAGCCTAAAGAGTTACAAAGTACTTGAAGGATTTTCATGTAGAAGAGGCTTATTTCACTTAGCCTCAGGAAACAGAACTAAAAAAGCCATCAGTGGGTGGCAGGTATAGAGAAGCACCTTAAGGTTTAACAAAAGAAAAATCTCCTAACAGAGAGGGCTGTCCACGAGGGGCATGGGCTCTCTTGGGAGACCACAGGATGACAACTCATTTCCCACCTAGCTGCACTTTAGTACTTCTCCACCATGCCACCCTGTCAGGTACCTTCGGGGAGCTTTTCAGCTTCCTTTTGTACACTGCCTTCCCCATTAGACTGCAAGCTCCACGAGGGCAGGGTCTTTCCTTGCCCTTAGCACAATGCCTGGCACATGGTAAGAGCTTCCTGTTTATTGACTATTGAACACTAGCCAGGAATGTCAAAGAGGAGATCCCTATGTAGGTATAGGTTAGACTAGGAGAACTCCAAGGTCCCTTTCTACTCAGATTACAGATAATCATTAAACCTACCATCGCCACTTAATGTATGTCGTTCTCTACTCTCATGCTTTAATGACTGGTCGGATTCATCACTTCACTGGTGCAGACTGCAACTGATCTCCACTTCTTCTTGTGTGAAGTTCATCCACGTCTTTCATACATGGTACAAATCCTCCACAGATAATTCACCTAATATATTTCAGGCTTTCAAGTATGTTTTTAAATGGTTATTGGACACTGAAACATTTGAGGTTCTCTACATTCTCTCTCTCTCTCTGAACACATCTAACCTCTTCATAGTCATCCATGGCCTTAGTAATTTATGCGGTAGACTGCACTGCTTACTTTCTGAGGCCTATTTACATCCACCACGTTTCTCCATTGTTCATTAGTTCACAATTTTGATTATTGGATATCCAGTGTTCAAACATTTACTCCATATAGAAACCATGACCAGGATATTTGTATGCAAGAGACAGATTTGAGCAGCTTGTGATTACTGAGTTGGCAAACTTCCAAACGCAATCAGGCATGGTTTTCCCTTATTTCTGTAGCATACTGTCTTTCTGCAATGTCCACACTAAACAGATTAGATATATACATGTGTGTAGATGTACATGTATAGATGTGTATGTGTGTACACACACCCCAACTCCCACAATCAGCTTGTTGTCACAATCTGGGTAAATGCATCCTTCATCCACTTGGTTTTTATTATATGGACTACTTGGCTAACATCTCTTAAGGGACTATATAGTTCTTAGATGAGGCCTAACGTTTTGGGGTTTGATGAGAGCAGCAGTCATCCACAAACAGGAGCATCTGGAGAACATCATCTGAGGAATCCTCTGATTGGTGCATGGTATCTTAGGATCATGGGTCTGGAGCTAGAGAGGCACTTATATGCCCTTTAGTGCAAAGCCCTACAGGTGAGAAAACTGAGGCCCAGAGAGGTTGTGACTAATGGCATTGGCAAACATTCAAAAGGCTGGAAACTGCTTAAAAGGGTAGTGACTTCCCTTTTTATCAACGGCAGTTAATAGGTGACCTTGCCCACATATAAACAGCTAATAAATGCTGAACACCTTTCATACCATTATCTTTCTGGTTGCATCTAGGAATCTTGCATGATATTAACTTAAACGTTGGGAATGTCTTGTTGTGGAGTTTTATTGCCATTTGGTTCTACTCAATCAAAATGATTTTTGTACATCATCAACATAGTATCATCTTGTATACCCAGCCAGTAGTGAGGAATTGTGGGTATCAAGGAAACCACACTGCCTCCATCTTGTGACTCAATTCTGGATCTGGACCATTTCTCTTTCTATTCAATTATTAATCTAGTCCAATTGTTCTCATGAGACAACTTTATTGTGTTAACCTAGCCCTGTGTGGCTGGGAAGCTGGACCACCTCCACCTGTTGCTTAGACACATTTAACTAGGGACCCAGGCTGTACTGACCAGACTCCCAGTCAGATCCAAAGATACCTGATGTAAGGAGTTTTCTCACAGTTACACATCTCAAGCAATCCATGTGTCTTATATAAAAACTGGCCCAGACTGGTCAGTTACTGTTTCTTTGTTCCTTTGATCGAATACAGACACTATATAAAAACTGGCCCAGACTGGTCAGTTACTGTTTCTTTGTTCCTTTGATCGAATACAGACACTTGTGGTAGGCAAGTGGGACACCTCTTTTTCTGATTTTAGGAAATTACACCTGTTCACTCTCCCCCTCCTAACTTGCCAAATCCTTAATCTCTCCCCCAATTAGAAATCATATTACCCAATCTCGTTTCTTGGTTCATATCCTGTTGTTTTTCAAAATTCATTCAAATCTGTCTTCCCCTGGATTTGAGGGTCTAGTGCCAAGCTGAGGAGGCCCTGGTCCCAGTTTGTTACGCAACTGGCATGCATTGCTTACTAAACCAATATGATTGGAAGCCCAAAACTTTGTTTCCTCAGTTATTTCAGATTCCACCCACCACAATAGAAGACAAGGTATGAGACTTAAAGTTTTATGTGGAAAACTAATGTGTTCCCTGAATATCCTTGGCTTGTGTTTGTCCTCTTAATAATTTCACTGAGTTTAGAAGGAACGTGTGTGAGTTAGTAGGTATTGCTATCTTTCAGAGTACTTTTTTTAAAGTACTAATACAGGGTTATCCCCAAAGTAACTTTAATAGCTCAAACTGCACTAAGACTTTTGGGATGGCCTACGTATTATCTATGATTTTTCCCCCCAATGCTTTTGCAACCTTCTATTACTTAACTTGAAAAATTGATCTGTGTGCCTTTAAAGTTGTATCACCTCTAATACTGGATTCTTCTGTGGATATCTGGTCAGGTTCAGTTGTTAAACTGAATTAACTCCGTATAGGTTCACTGGAGTCCAAGCTGGATATACTGAAAGTGATGACTTTTCAGCTAGTGTGCACTGAAGGCCTTATAAGACAAAAAAATAATACCTTCGACATAATTTAACAAAGACTTTCCCTTCTGCCAACAGGGCTTTCAGGAGTTCATGAGGAAGTGAAGTCTGCCCTCATGATACCGGTGTTCTTAAAAAATGGAGTCTTTGCACTCATAACTTGGTAACTCCTCTGTGTGAAGCTGTATATAAACTTAGGGCAGCTACACCATTGAAATACAGAGTAACAGTAGTAAGAGTGATAATGGTAGCAACTAGCATTTAAATGGTGCCTATTACATGCCAGGCACTGTGCTAAGCTCTTTACAAGCACCTCATTTGATCCTCATAACAACCCTGTGAGATATGAGTGGAACGGCTGGAAGTTTCTCATTTAAGGGAAAAGATACCTAATACTTTGGTCTCTATAGAGCTGAAGCCTTGTTACCCTAAATCATAAAGATCTGAAGCTGCCCCCCACCCCCGCTTAAACCTGCACACACATGAAGGCTCTCTGAAGAGAAAAGCCACATAGTCAGATACACCCACAACCTGCATGCACACACGATTACAAACTTTGCAACTGCTATCTCTATCTCTTTTAGCCAAATAAGGAAACTAACTGAAATATGTATTCAGGTCGGGTATGAGGGTCCTTCCTTGTTCCTAGAATGTGAGGCCATTCGTCTCCACCAATAAGGAAAAGGTCTTTCTCTGAAGTGTTTTATTGGGGTTTTTCTGATATAAATGCCTGACTGCTTTTTCTAACGGGCCTCCCTACACCAGTCCGCCCTGGGGTAGGTGATGCCCAACTCTCACGGAAGACTTGCCAATAAAGCCTCTGTCTGACCTTGAGAGACCTCTGATTCTTATTTCAGTGAGGACTTAGTGTCCCACACAGGTAGGTGCTATTACCCATTCCCATTTTCCAAATAAGGAAAATGAGGAAAAGAGAAGTTCCATGACTTGCCCAGGGTCATAAAGCTGCTAAGTGTCTGAGGCCACATTTGAACTCCGGTCTTGGTTGCCTGAACGCCCTCAGGCTCAACATCCTAATCCACTGAGCCATCTCACTGACTAAAAGCTATCACTCTTGCCTAGAACTACACTGACCTTGCAACCACTAGCAACTCCTGTAGGTTCAGAATGTGAGGCCCCTGTCTTACTCATTAGATGTGAGTTGGGCCACCGAGAAAGGCAGTTCCAATGGCAATACCAGAGCTGCCCCACAGCATCCCATGACTTATTTTCTTTTCCAACTGTCCTCCAGGTTTCTACTTCAAATTGAAATCTCATTGGAGATCTTTCAAAGCACCTTCGTAATTAACTGCTCAACACCCACACTAGACTTTACACCAAAACCTGGGGTGTCATTGGCAATATTAAGCAGGTGAAAAGAATAAAAGGAGAGGAGAAATGGAAGTGAGATAGCTGAAGAGAAAGCAAAAATTAAAAAAAAAAAGGAAGAAAGGGCAGGGAGACAGAAAATGGGAGAAAATAGTGAAGTGGATGTGATCAGGAGAGAGGAGGCAAAGTGCCTGACCCATGGGTTACACACTCTAACTGGTCCTAATTTTATAGATATTACTAACTAGCTACCAATCTTCACTTCTACAATTCATAATAATACTCATGGCTTTTCTAAGCAATCAGTTAACAGTAAGTCTTAGATCACTAACTAAATGGAATAAAGTAATTTATAATTCAATCTTCATTTAAACTTAAACATAGTGTTGAGGACACTATGTCTATAGAGATCTATGATATGCTTCACATTCCTCTGCCTCGGAGCTACTCAATTAACTGAAACTTAAGTCACCAGACTAGGCCCAATTAAGGGTTTTATTAACATTTAGGAAATCATCTGTTCATTTTTAAAAGGTCTTAATTTTCAAACCTCGGAAATGTTAAGCTACATTATATTTATGGTCACTTCCCACAACCCCAAAGAATATTCTCATCAGTCAGGAAACAGTAAAGGGGCACAGTCAGAATTAGAAATAAAATTCGGAATTTTTTTCTTCCAAAGACAAAGTTTACACAGCTTTCAGCATTTATACTTTCAAACAAAATGAACAACCAAAAAATTACACTGGCGTGCTAAATCAAAACAAAAAGTAATATCAATTTTAATCTCAATATCTTAAAAGTACAGAAATTGGAAAGTATGAATACCAAATACAAATTTAAACAAGTCACTTGTCCTTCCCTATGACCAACATAACCTACTTCAAAACTTACAAATTTAAAGTAAAATAGAAACAAAATAAATACTGTACATACACTTTCCCTGCCTGCAGGCAAAAGATGGGAAATACTGTTATGAATTGGAAAAAAAAAACGTTCTTCATACTTCAGCATCCCATTTCCCAGCCAAACACCCACTTGCAACCCAGCATGTTTCTGTAACAAAAGGACACACCCTGTGCACACACACTGACAACCTATACAAATAGACAACATACTACCCCAGAGACATCCAAAGTAAGAAAGAATAGCAAGAGTCAACTCGGACCATAAAAATCATTGGGGGAAGAAAAGGCAGTCAGGTTAGCAAAACATTACTACAAAACTAGTAAATACCATAGCCAACAACTGTCCCCTTTTAAAATTTCACAGATTAAGAAACAAAACATCACATCCCCCCTCCAAAATATCACCACAAAACCTGCTGAAGCACTGACAAAATCAAGTCATTTCACAGTAAATGTGAAAATTTGTATTATATAATCTCTTAAAGTGAAGCTCTCCATTCTCGTTCCACAGCATGAAATTATTATGGCTTAATTCATATTAAAAGTAGAAAAGTCTTCTCCAAAGGAAATACAACTGCAAAGATGCAGGTGCATTTCCTGATGCGTGCTGTGACATCCCACCAAACTGCTGCATGATTTGTGACACACTTCTCTCAGAACTTCTTTTTGGGGGAAAATGAGATTGCAGCTTTTAATACAGCCTCACTTTATAATGTAAGGCCCTTAGTTTGGTTTAAGTTTCTTCTGAAAGATAAAACAGCTCTAGGGTTCATGTAATGAGTTACCCTCAGGCCCCTGATTACAAAATGTGGAAGTAATGTGTAAGTATCTTAAATAAATAAAGAAGGGTTGAACTTTAAAAATAGTATTAAAGGAGGAAAAAAAGGTTTCAGGCAAGGGAGATAACTCCTTAATAGATAGTAGATTTACTGCTAGGAGTTCCCCCATAAAATCTGCCAAACAAAGATGAAAATCATCTCTGGGTGATTTTATTCCTACAAAACCATTACCGTAACTCACTGTGTTCTAGTCAAATATACCTTGAGGAAAGCTTAAACCTATGAAGAAAAGTGGCCAAAATAAAACCAGGAGAAGGTAAAATTTACACAGAAACTCTCCCTCCCCTGGGAACTTCTTCCTGAATCCTGAAGTAGCAGAGAATAAAATAATGAATGAATAGGATACGACAAGTTGCATAGGTAAACTACTTGGAGGTCATCAAAGGCTACCTAGTAGCCAGGGTTTATTGGGAAAGTAGTGCAGAAGAAAAACTTGCTGGAAGATTCAGTGCTACTGGTTTCTAAGAGGTTTTACCCTCATTTTCACCTTTTCCTTATTAAGACACAAATTCTTAGGCAACTTAGGAAAGGGATAAGGTTTAAGAAAGAAGATGGGGAAGAATATACAAGTAAAACCACAGTTAACCACAATAGGCAAATTGCTTTAGCGATAGGGTTATTGTTGTTAGGACTGTCACTGTTTTTAAACCATTTTAAAGGTTTTTTTTTAAATACAAGTATACCAAATGTTTGATTATAAATGGCATAGCCCCACTAAAATAAAAAAGAAAACCTTATGAGAAAAGTAATCATTTCGCCATTCCAGTTAGGCTCAGTCCCTTAACTATAATCATTGAGAAAATTAAAATTGATCCTGTGTCATTTTCTTATTGATCTTGTTTACAAGTAATTGATTTTGCCTTCTACTTTTGTCCTGTAACTGCTTAAGCCAGAGTTCTTTCTCTCTGAACTTAGCTCAAAGTTCAGCTGACCTGTAATGGGTTAAGTTTAAAAATCTAGCTTTCTTGCCTCAAGGAATTTAACTGACCTTGGAGACTGAGCGTGAACAAAAAGGGAATTTGGGCCTGATATCTTTACACCACCAAGCTATCCTTCAAGGATGTCTGACTTGCTATCCAAAAGTCTGGGCTGCTCTCTTACCTGGACTTGAAGAACACTTCTTAGTTTCATGAGAGAAGTGGGATCATTGCTAGCCCCCACTACCAAACTTCCCAACAGTCATGTTGTTCTCTGCACCTCAGCTCTGTAATCAATCGTGTTGCCCTTAATTCCATGATGTCAACTACCCTGCTCTGTTCCTTTTTTTGTATGCCCCAAACACTATAAAAGGGGAGCTGTTTTTGCTTAGGGTCTTTGGCATTAATGGAGGCAAGCCAGGGAACCATTTACTGACAGGTAGCATGCCCCTGCTAATAAATGCTATCTTGCTCAGTGATTTGCCTCAATTTACCCTTTTGTTAAAATCTCAAGTGGGATAACATGATACAATAATGTTTCTCTTACTCCTCCCTTCTAGTTTCCAGTAAACAAATGAATACAATAAAAAACCAAACAGCTGATACAGCATGGCATAGTGAAAGGAACACTGCAGAAGGAAGGAAACTTCTAATCTCCATTGTTGCTTCATCTGTAAAAGGGAAATAATACATTTTTTATCAGTCTGGAGGCAGGGAAGCTCTACCAATAATCTCCTACCATGTTCCAAGTCTAAAATCTAGAATTCAGTGAAATCCCAGAGTGAGTCTCTCTCCCTTCAGGTTCAAAGTTTGCTGGAACAAATGAACTTCACAGGCTTTTTTTTTTTTTGGATATTTATACTTTTGTTAACCCTACCTCCTTAAAATGACACTGCAGTCATTCAACCATGGAGATACTTTTACTTTTGGTGATCATACAAAGAGTAAAAAATTCTTCCTGCTAATTTTTATTAAGTATGTACTCATCAAAATGGAGAGATCCTGGAAAATACCACAGGAAAAAAAAGGGGGGTGGGAAGGGGGAGGGAGGCTGATTATTTTTAAAAGAGTCCAGGTATCTAATAAAATTTATTCTAACTTTATGGGGATCTGACAAAACTATCTTTGCTTATGTTTCTTCTAAATTTTCAATATCCTTGTTTTTAATAATTTTCTTAACTGAAGTCATAGTACAGATAGTTTAAAAATCTAATATTACTTTCACCTTGGAGGTGGGGCTGGTATGTGGTACGATAGTCCATTTCTTCTTAGCAAGTTATTCTATTATACCTGCTTAATTATATATGTTTTTTCAATTAACAAAACTCCAACTTCTCTCCTTTCTACCCCAACCTCTCTGCCCCTCCAATTGAATATGAATATCCTAGTCCCTGTTAAGATTTTTAAATTACCTCATTATTCTTAGGGCAAGTAGTATCATCTTACCTCAAGAACTGTAACTATGTCTTTTTATTCAACCTTTTGTTAAAGGTTTTTCAGAATTCTTTCTAACAAAATGGGTAATGAATTTCCCATTAGGAAATTAGTGTTACGATCTGTATTATTTTCACTTCTTAAAAGTTTTTATGGTATAGTAAAAATGTGCCCATTCATAAAAATAGCAATTTTTTAAAAATCCATTTTAAGTTACAAACATTAAAATGATCAGCTTTTCGTAGTTCCACCTTCAAGTATTTCTGGTTTGTTTGTTTGTTTCTTCATTCTATAGTGGTCTGTCTTAGATTTAATTAACAGAACTGTGCTGTATTTTCCCCATGGATTCTTCCATTTCAGCAAGCCTGAAAGTGAAAGCGCTCAACAGAGACAACACTCCAAGACAGGACTGTGGTTTCTCCGTCTTTTATACTCCCCCTCCCCACCTCGGTGTGCACACACGCAATACACAGCCAGTGTCTCGACAAGTGCCTTTGTACTTGGTGTAAACTATGAATATGTTTGGTAGGGAATTGGTTATTGTAGTTGTTTCTGACAGTCTCAGATTGAGACTCAAACTAAATATTCAACTAATGATAAATATGAATGGTTTTACCTTTATGTATAAAAAATAGGCAGCTATGGATTAGAAATTCCTTCTTTGCATATAATACCATAAATGATACTGATCAAAGAAATGTTTTCAAAAATATTTCCAAAAAACTGGACCATTAGAAAGTTGTAAGTTCACTTCATTATCTGTTGTTTAGTTATTAACCATCACTTCATAGTATACCATTATTTGACATAAACAGAAGAAAAAACCCATCTACGAGAGAACTCAAACCATTGTCTATTATTACATATAAATGGGTATCTAAAATCATGATTTGAAATTTGGGAAGCCTTGAGCCCTTTGTTTATGGATAGCTAATTGCCCCAAAATTAATTTTTTTTTAGAGGGGGAGAAGGCAGGGCAATTGGGAATTAAGTGACTTGCCCAAGGTCACACAGCTAGTTAGTGTGTCAAATGTCTGAGACTGGATTTGAACTCAGATCCCTCCTGACTCCAGGGCTGCTGCTCTATGCACTGTGCCACCTAGCTGTTCCCCTAAAACTATTCTGTATAAGCTTGCTGAGCCCATCATAGTCTCTAGGAACTATTTGCAAAAGCAGTGCTTTGAGAAACTGTAAAATGTTTCTCTCACTAAGAATGAAAGTTTTTAAGACAGTTGCGCAAAAGGGACTGTTGAAGATGCTCCACTGGTTCTGTCAAATTACAGGGGAGATAATGGGATGGTCTTACCTCTTAGAAGAGGTACTTGAGCAAGGGCTCTCTTTGGGCTAGAACTCCTCATTTCTTAGAAGGGCAGACATGGAGCAGTCGATATAAATACAATATCTCCTTCAGATCTAAGCGTGAAAGACCAAGAAACCTTGGCAAGACTCAGTGTCCCTAAGGGACGTGAATAGGAAGTCAATAGAGCTGTACCTATGGTTCCCCTCATTCAGAAACATACAATTCCCATTTTGGCTGCAGTGGTTATTAGAGGCATTTTTAAAACTATATTATCTAGTTACTGGAATTACTTTGGGGACAGTGATTTGATTCTATTAAGTGAAGTTCATTTTCAGAATTTACATGCTGGCTACTCATAGTTATTTATTCATAATCAAAGTATATAAAGGTTGAATATAGGATAGGCATAAATCTATAAAATAATTCTGTTTGATTTTAGGCTATCTGGCTAAAGAAAATAAAGTTAGGCAGCTACGAATACCTATAACTGCAGATACAAATTATATCAGTACATATCTCAGTTTTTAAAAAATCAGTTTTAAAGTTATTTCTTGGCAGGCAATAATCTATTTGTAATCTATCCCTGACACTAAACACTGTCTACACAAAATCAAAATACTACTTCATTTCAGTGGGAGAAAAGATCAGTCAAACCAGTTTTTTGGCATCATGTAGAAAAAATAATCAACCAGTTGGCTTGATGAATAATTCAGTTTTCAACTAGTTGTTTTGGCATAGTGTGGACACAGCTTAAAATGAGCTCTTTATAGACATCCTATGTTTGATAGATTCTTCTCCCTGACAACCAGAAATGGATCAGTCTTGAGCCAAGTCATTCTGGGCTTGAATAACCAAGGAAGGCAAATTCAACACCTGTTTACAATTTACTCCTTTAAACTTTGGAAGGAAGATGGGATAAAAGAACTGCTTCTCTTCTGAAAACATAAAGGTAAATCTGGAAGAATATCTGCTTGTTTTAGCTCATCAACAGAAATTACAGCACAAAAAGATAAGTCCAGCCTGTTTGCTGAATGAAAATAACACTAATCAATGACATGGCCATAGTTCTTCATCATAAAAATAAGCCTACCCAGTATATTTCCCTAGACTTGAAATTCTTGGTTAGAACATATAAAATGCCCTTTTTTGTCAGAAACAAGAACAGCTACTTTTCCACTCCAACACCAGATATTCAGTATTTAAATTGTTACTAAAAATATCAATTGAAAAATATAAGCCATTAACAAGCAACTGAAAATTGGTATTCAATAAGAAGTATGTATAAAGCAGACAGATGTTTACTTTAAAAATTAAGTCTCATCTTCTTTATGTTTTAGCAAAGTCAAGAAGGAGTAAATTGCAGGAAGCACCAACTTCATCTCAAACTCAGACCCAAACTAAATCTTAAAAGGTTACGAGATTAAACAATCAACCCTACTTCTTCAATACCCTTGCTCCTCTACAACTTAATATATTAGAAGCCTATTATGATAGGTCTTAATAACATAGCTTTATATACACTGCAGGTCAAATCATACCCCCCCATAGTTAGGATATAATATTTTAAAAAACTTGTTAGAACAGCCTAAAAGGCAGGTGTTATTCCTGATGCCCTCCTCTTCTCCCCTTAACCCACCCCCACCCGCAACACAATTACAAAAGGAACCCATTGTAGCTATAAATGTATTTAAACAAATACCAATATGACTAAATCACACCAATCATATGGTTCTTTTCTGAACAAGGAAGGAAATGATATTAAAAAGTAGTTTTCTTTGGGACTTAAAATCAAATGCACAAATGAAAATTCAAGAAGTCTATTTTTTTTTCTACCTAAGTAGAAAATCACAATTGAAGTGAGAGAAAGAAGGCTTGGGGTTTTGGGTTTTTTTGCAAGGTTTTTCTTTTTCTTTATCTTTTTTGGGAAAGCATAGGGTATTGAAGTTGTTTTCCTGTAAAACAAAGATCTTGTTGGGTTGTCACAAAATGATGGACAGCAGAGAAAGAAGATGGAATAAAGTAATTAACCTGGGTGACAATATGCAACTTGTAAGTTAGAAAAAGCCAAGCTAATAGCTTATTTAAAAAAAAAAACAAACCACAAAATATATAAAATAAAATGAATTTCATATACATCTTAATTTAAAATAATTAATGCATCAAATCCCTGTTTAAGACTTTAACCTGAATTTCAAATTTTAAGAGTTCAGACAAATTACTGTTACTATGGCTCTTCACCACACGTAACTCACGCTATCAAAAATAATTTAAAAACCTTCACATTCTTAAATCTAAATTAGTGAGATACTTCCCCACGAGTCTTCCAAATAAATAGCTTAAAAAAGAAAGAATTTAAAAGCTGTTAACTTTTAAAAAAAATCTGTTAAATAAATTATCGATAACTTTCTTTACCCTACCGCTGAAAATAAGTCAAGACACTACCAACAACAAAATGATACTCAAGCCCTGACAAGAGATCAGCCCTAGTTCCTGATCTCTTTTAAAATTCTCCCCCCTCCTTCATCCTCCCCCCACCAGGTCCACAATGGTTATTGCTCAGTGGGTGTGGCACAGTGAAAATGCAGCATCAGGTTCATTTTGTTCTTCAGGCAGTGTTTTATATTGTACATGCAAGTCTGCTTCAAGCAGAGGAACAGCAGAAGCTCCAGGCCCCATTGCCCTCAATACTGGTCTCCAAAGTTGAGAGTGGCAGCAAAAGCAGTTACCATCACACAAAGAAGCGTGCATGGCCATTTCTGTTCAACTTAAGGATCTTCCCAAGGCGCTGCTTGGCGGTTGCCATTCCTTTCTTTGGACGTTTACCTACAACATATCAACCACCATGTTAACTAGGATTTTAAAGATGACAATTCATCAATAGGGATTCAGTTTTTTAAAAGGAAGTACAAAATTTCAAACATGCTGTATGTTTTAAATGGAAATGCCTATTATCTGAAATTAAAGCATCACATGGACTAAGCATACTATTTTACATTTGTACTTCTAACGCATTTTTCTTCTTCTAACAGAAAATAATTATAATACTTCCATAATATTCTTTTTGTGGCAGACATTATTTAGATGACATTTAGGTGAAAAGGCACCTTTAGACTCACTTTGGAGAGGTAGGTGAAAAGATCATTAGGCTTGTCAGTAAACCTGATTTACCATTTACTAGCTCTGTGACCTCAAAAAAAATCACAAAATGAGAGTAATACCTGTACTATTCGCATCAAAGAGATATTATAAAGAAAGAGCTTTGTAAAGTGCAACATATCGGATGTTATTAAAATGTACGCTATTACTGTTTCAATTTTCTTATGAGGAAAATATTCTCTCTCTCTAAGATACCAACTATAGTTGTGAATGTTAATTTCTCAAAACATTAAAGTAATTACGAGCTAATTTTAAGAGGGAAAGAACTAGAATCAAGGGCCTAAAATGGTCTCTGCACCAATAAAAAGTGAATTTCATGAAGACTGGTGTTCTATCACAGTATTACAGTATGAAGATATACCAGATAGGACCCATTTGGCATTGCTAAAGGACATCACAGAACAAAGCAGATCCCAAAGCCAATTTGGGTTCTTGCAGTGTGGCAGAAATCTGTCATGGGTAATTTTGTACTCTTGCTCCTGTATCATTCTACAGTGAGGCAGCTAGGTGGTGCAGCGGACAGAGCACTGGCCCCAGAGTCAGGAAAACCAGAGTGCAAATCTGGCACGAGGCACCTGCTAGTTGTTTTGACCCTCAGCAAGTCACTTAACTTCTGTCTGCCTCAATTCCCTCAACTGTAAAACATGATAATAATAGCACCATCACAGGGTTGGTGTGAGGACCAAATGAGATTAACACTAGGAAAAATGCTTAGCCCAGTACTTGGTACAAAGTAATTGCTATATAAATGCTTACTTTCCCTATGGTGTACATATAGCACCAGGGTTATAGGCTGGTCTAGTCTCCATGGCCTGATAGATATGGAGCCCCAATCTGAATATTCCATGTATTTAAAAAAAATACTCACGTCCATTAACATAGCACTCTGTATCTGCTGCCCACTAGTTAGTGCTCTGATGCTCTTTCATCCATCTCTTATTTTTCACAGTTATGATTACTTGGGCTTTCTGTAGTATTTATTTAGACTCCTTTGTCTTATTCATTCCCCTCATGAAGTAAAAAAGATACTCTGTTTCAAGCAGGGAGAAGAGAATCAGAGCTGGAAGGCCCCTTACCTTTTGTTGCCTGGTTGCTGATGGGCGGTGGGTTGGATGCAGGTCTCTTGATTGGGTGCAGCGGTAATGAAAAGGAAGTTTCATCCCCAGATCTTTCGGGGCTAAAGCTGCCATTGTTCATCTGGCACGTGCCCGGCACAAAGCTTGGATTTTGTGCACACTTCCCATTTTGGAGGCTCGAACCACAACCACTGCCGTCCGTGTAACTCCTACTTTGAACCTTCTGATTGAACTCTGGCGAACCTTCCTTTTTGATCTGTTTCTGGGTTTTTCCTGGATCCTGCAGCCAAGGAAGCAAAACAGCTGAATCCACACAAGGAATCTGGCACTTGGGCTGGCTCATAACAAGAACTAACTAGAGCTCAGGGATTCTTAAACTTTTTTGTGTGTCATGGAACTTTTAGGCAGTCTGATGAAGTCTAAAGAGCCCTTCTCAAAATGTTTTTTAAATGTATAAAATACATAAATTACAAAAGATTTCACTTATATTTGGTTACCAAATTTATATATTATTTTAAGTTCACGGGCCCCAGGTTAAGAACCCCATGTGCTAGAACCAGGAAAACACTGTACACAGTAACAAGCAATAGTATAACAATGATGACTGTGAAAAACTGAACAGGTCTGATCAAGACAACGACAGATAATTCCGAAGGATCCATGATGATATCCACCTCTAGAGAGAGAACTGATAAACTCTGACTGCAGTCATGGCAACATGACTGTATGTAAAACGGGTATCCTGTTTCTTGTCTTCTCAATGGGAAGGGAGTGGAGGGAAGGAAAGAACGTGGAACTGAAAATAAAACAACAATTCCTTGTGTTTGCTATGGAGTGATCACCAAAACAAAAGAATCTTAAGTCAAGACTACTGCAAAGAGTGTGAGTTAAGACAGAGTGGGGACAATCTATTTCGAGTACGTAAGCTTAGGGAACAAACATTAGAAATCATGAAACCTATTTTACTAATGGCAACAATGCTCAACACGGCCCTGCCCTCTGTGCTTTTATTAGTGACGTCCTAAGTGCCAACTGGCAGGATAAAAACAGAGCAAAATAAACACATTACTATAAACTTCTTTAATATTATTTCTTAACACTCCAATAATTAATTTCTCTAGCTTGTAAACTGAGTTGATCAATCTATAAAAATGAAGCACTCTGAAATCACAACCCATTGTGTGAATGAGCAAGCATGGCTAAGAGACTTGATTACTGACTCTGAAGCATATCTTAAAATAATTTTTTTAAAGTTTTTATTGATATCTTTTCTTTTTACAACAGTCATTCCTAAATATACTTCCTCATCATTAACCAAAAGAACATTCCTTTCTAACAAACTCACTCAGGCAAAACAACAATCACTTTCCCTGACAACATATAAAAGCATATTTCTTCAATAAAGGAGTTGGTACAAATGACATCATTGCTTTTTAAATATAATACTATGCACTCCCTAAATATAAACACTTTGTTAAGTGTGAGATTTCTGGAATAGGTAGTCCACAGTTGTTGTTTCATTGTGAGGAAAATACCATTTATATGAGGAACAAGTAAGAATTTATCTTTTGGATCTCTGGATAGGCAAAAAGTTCATAACTAAATAAAAGATAGAGAGGACCAAAGAAGATAAAATGGACAATTTTGATTATATAAAACTTAGTAGTGTTTACACAGACAAAATGAATGCAGCTAAAATTAGAAGAGAAACAGTCTATTGGGAGGGGAAAAAATCTTTGTAGCAGGTATCTCCGATAAAAGGTCTCATTTCCAAAACATATACAAAATTAATTCAAATCTATAAGAATAAGAACAATTCCTTAATTGAGAAATATTTAAGGGACGGATAGGAGATACCTAAAGGAAGAAATCTAAGCTATCAAAGGTCATATTAAGAGGGGGTGGGAGTAGTAATGAATCATACTACCCACCCTTCTGACAGAGAGGTAATGGATACGAGATGCAGAATGAGACATATTTTTGCACATGGCTAACAAAGGAATTTGTTTTGACTACACTTATTTATTACAAGGGTTTTGTGTTTCTCTCTTATTTCAACGGGGGTTGGGAGAGAAGATAAAAGTAAGTTTTCGTTATTGAAAAAATTAAGCTAAAAAAGTAGTATTTTGTTCTTAAGAGATGGATTTACAAATATTAGACATCATGTAGAAATCGTCTGTAGAATAACAAAATCCTCCTTTTACAAAAAATTTGTGATACTTTTGCTGATGTGAGAGAGTGAGACTATTATCTACAGATGATTCCAACATTACAATTGATATTAGTAAACTGTATTTCCCTACCTCATTATAAAAGATGTCAATCATTCTTTAGCAATTTGACTTTACTAAATGACTACACTTAAGCTGTTATTACTAGCAATATAATCATTATTGCTACCACCAAACCTATCCACCACCCCCAGAACCCCTACAACTTCTTCAGGAAAAGGAGGGTTATACTTCCCCTCTCCTCTTCCTTCCCTTTTCCCCAAAGTGAATAAACACAAAGGAACCTGGTTACTGCTGTTGCCTTCTTTTATTCCTACAATTTCTGACCATGTGATAAGATCCTAAACATAGATACAAGTTATTAGGGCTATATCAACTCTAGTTTGGAAATTAGAAAGGTTTCCTCATGTTTAAGTTATTCCAATCACATCAAAATTATGTTCCCCAGAGCTTAAGGTTGACAATTTTTCTTACTGGTAATGAATAATAATGACTGTGATATCACTCTTTCTTTTCTTTTTTGTAACTGATAATTTTTTAAATTTATTTTTTGTTTTCAACATTCACTTTTATAAGATTTTGAGTTCTAATTTTCTCCCCTCCCTGAGACAGCATCCAATTTTATACAGGCTATACATGCACAATCATATTACACATATTTCCACATTAGACATTTTTTATGACCACTGTTTCTTAAGTAGAGATTTGCTTATTAAAAATTGGATCAGCATTAGGTTAAGAAGCAATGAAAAATGCAGCTGTTCAAGAATGCCTGTGTTGTAAGATTGTAATTTCCAAATCTCAGAGTTATTAATCACCTATGGTACAAATGTGAAAAGCTAAGTAAATGATAACTTTGTAGTTTCTTTAAAAGTGCCTGGCACATAGTAAGGACTTAAATACTTATTAATTGATTAACTGAAAAAACGTTCCAAAATTTGGACATACCTGAGGATTAAACCTGGAAGTTGTAAGTTGCCTGACCCAGGATGAAGTCCCCAATTCTTGTTCCTCCGTCTTAATATGCTGACCTAAAGAAGTTTTAATTAAACAACAAGACAGAGTATCTTGTAGGATTTCATCAAATGTTCAAAATAGAAAGCAATTTGCACTAATGTAGTATTTAGTGTATATTTGTAAGTCAGCTCTTCATTCACATTTTCAACAAAAAATAATGTACTTTCATTAGGGTCTCTATACAATATCCTAATTATTTTGTTAGTTCTCAAGCTGGATTACAACTACATAAATCCACCGAACCCATCTACTGACAATATAAGAGAACAAAGAGATTTACACTATTAACGTCTATATAAGAGTTTTGAGATATTTCTTGAAAAATTCCTTCATATGAATGTGTAAGGTATTGGTATAAAAAAAAATAGTTCCTGCAATTTGGGAAATGAGCACCTATCCTAAAAGAAGCACAGGAACAAATAAACTATTAGGAAGGACTAATGGTTAGGGTTTGTTTTTTTCTAATTTACTCTCAGGGACCAACAAAAAGCACTTCATCAAGAACAAAGAAGGGGGTATTTCTAGAGCACTGAGATTTACACCATTAACTTCTTAGAGTTTTGAGATATTTCTTGAAAAATTCCTTCACATGAATGTGTAAAGTATTGGTATAAAAAAATAGTTCCTGCAATTTGGGAAATGAGCATCTACCCTAAAAGAAGCATAAGTCAAGCTTGGGACAAAGCACACTCTACTCTACAAGCAGTCATACCCCTAGAAAAAGCTCAAGGGTCAAGTAGTTGGCTGGGAACATGAACAGGCAGTGAAAAGGGTCTCAGATTCAGACTCAGACTTTGGAATCTTTTTTTGGTGACAATGAAGGTGAAAACATACAGCCAGAAGAAGTCAACAAAGTCAAAGGGCCTACATCAAAAGCCTCCAAAAAAATAGGAATTGGTCTCAGGCCATGGAAGAGCTCAAAAAGGATGTGGAAAAGCAAGTTAGAGAAGTAGGGGAAAAATTGGGAAGAGAAATCAGAGTGATGCAAGAAAACCATGAAAAATAAGTCAACAACTGGATAAAGGAGACCCAAAAAAATACCACCTTAAAAAATAGACTAACTCAAATTGCAAAAGAGCCCCAAAAGGCCAATGAGGAGAAGAATGCATTGAAAGGCAGAATTAGTCAAATGGAAAAGGTCCAAAAGACCACTGAAGAAAACACTACCTTAAAAATTAGATTAGAAGCTAGTGACTTTATAAGAAATCAAGATATTATAAAACAGAACCAAAGGAATGAAAAAATGGAAGACAATGTGAAATATCTCCTTGGAAAAACCACTTACCTGGAAAATAGATCCAGGAGAGATAATTTAAAAATTATTAGACTACCTGAAAGCCATGATCAAAAAAAGGGCCTTAGACATCACCTTTCTAGAAATTAACAAGGAAAACTGCCCTGATATGCTAGAGCCAGAGGGTAAAATAGAAATTGAAAGAATCGACTAATCACCTCCTGAAAAAGATCCCAAAAAGAAAACTGCTAGGAATATTGTAGCTGAATTCCAGAATTCCCAGGTTAAGGAGAAAATACTGTAAGCAGCCAGAAAGAAGCAAATTGAGTATTGTAGAAACACAATCAGGATAACACAAGATCTAGCAGCTTCCACATTAAGGGATCGAAGGGCTTGGAATATGATATTCCGGAGGTCAAAGGAATTAGGATTAAAACCAAGAATCACCTACCCAGCAAAACTGAGTATCATGCTCCAAGGCAAAATATGGACTTTCAATAAAATAGAGGACTTTCAAGCTTTCTCAGTGAAAAGACCAGAGCTGAATAGAAAATTTGACTTTCAAACACAAAAATGAAGAGAAACATGAAAAGGTAAACAAGAAAGAGAAATCGTAAAGGATTTAGTAAGTGGAACTGTTTTGCTTCCATTCCTACATGGAAAGATGATGTGTGTAATTCATGAGACATTCTCAGTATTAGGGTAGTTGAAGGGAATGAATATCTACATATAGACAGAGGGCACAGGGTGAGCTGAATCTGAAGGGATGATATCTAAAAAAATAAAATTAAATTAAGGGATGAGAGAGGAATATATTGAGAGAGGGAGAAAGGGAGAGATAGAATGGGATAAATTATCTTGGCAAGAAAAAGCAGTTCACTGGAAGGGAAGAGGGGGCAGGTGAGGGGGAATGAGTGAATCTTACTCTCATCGGATCTGACTTCAGGAGGGAATAACGTACACACTCAGTTAGGTATCTTACCCCACACGAAAGTAGGGGGAAGGGGATAAGAAAGGGGGGACAACAGAAGGGAGGGCAAATGGGGGAATAAGTAATCAAAAGCAAACACTTTTGAAAAGGGCCAGGGTCAAGAGAAAAAACTGAATAAAGGGGGACAGGATAGGATGAAGGGAAATGTAGTTAGTCTTTCACAACATGACTATTTATGGGAGTGTTTTGCATAATGATACATGTGTGCTCTATGTTGAACTGCTTGCCTTCTTAGAGAGAGTGAGTGGGGAGAGAAGAGGGGAGACAGTTTGGAACTCAAAAGTTTTAAAAGCAGATGCTCAAAAAAAATCGTTTTTGCATGCAACCGGGAAATAAGATATATAGGCAATGGGGCATAGAAATCTATCTTGCCCTACAAGAAAGTAAGGGGGAAAGGGATGGGGGGAGGGAGAATGACAGAAGCGATGGCTGACTGGGGAATGCAACAATCAGAATATATGCCATCTTGGAGTGGAGGGGAGGGTAGAAATGGGGAGAAAATTTGTAACTCAAAATCTTGTGGAAATCAATGCTGAAATCTAAAAAATATTAAATAATAAAGTATGGAATTCAAGAAAGAAAAAAGAAATGCTTGAATGAATGAATGAACAATCAATCAAAAATGTAACCAGTGATCAGCTGGCATAATTGGTAGGATTTTCTATTTCTCTGGGAACAGAAATATATGATCAAATCAATCAGTCAGTCAACAAGTATTTATCCAGTGCTCTGTGTCAAAAACTGTGTTAAGCACTAGGAGTATAAAAACAATCCATGTCCTCAAGTGCATTCTAACGGGGGGAGATAACATGTAAATAATTTAGTAAACACAAGATATGTGATAATCTAGCTTGATAAAATAGAAGTAATCTGACAGGGGAAGAAGGCACTAGCAGCTGGGGGAATTAGGATCCTCCTGCATGAGGTAGGACTTGAACTGAGGCTGGAAGGAAGCCAGAGAAACCAAGAGGTAAAGGTGAGGGGGCAGAGCATTCTAAGTATGGAGGATAGCCACGGAAAAGGCAAAGGGATGAAGATGGAGCACAGTCCTATCTGAGGAACTACAATGTAGGCCAGTGTCACTGATTTGTAGATTGTAGAAAGATTGGAGGTTGAAAACATAGGAAGGAGTTAGGTTTTGAAAAACTTTAAATGCCCAACAGAGGAGTTTATATTTGACTATGCAGCTAAGAGGAAAGCACCAGATCTCACTGAGCAGGAAGAGGATTTGGAGAGAAAAATGAATGACATTAAAACTGGGAGCCTGAGTGACTAGGAAGATGGTGACGCCTTCCACACTAACAGGAGAGTTCAAAAGAAGAAAGGGTTGTGGGGAGAAAGATGGATTCTGTTTCAGATATATCAAGTTTGACATGTCTAAAGGACATTCAGAGATAATGTATGACAGTAACTCAGGAGAAAGACTATGGGGCTAGGCATATAGATCTGGGAATAACTTGGGTAGAGATACTTGCTATAGTTACTTCGGCTGTAAAACTGTATAAACTATGACCTTTAATCAACTTATCTCTTAGAAACTCCTATGTCTGTGTGTGGTTATCAAAACAAGAGCTGTCAATGACTTTTTAAAACATGACTAGATGGGGCAAAAGGGTTAAGAAGGAAGACGAGTCAAAATTAACTCCAAAATAAAGCCTCAGTGACTGGGAAAGTGGTATATGAATGAATGAGTGTGTATTCATTAAGCAGCTACTAGGTGCAAAGCATGGTGCTATGTTCTGGGGATACAAATAGAATAGCAAGATAACCATCCTTGCTCTCAAGATCACATTTTAATAGGGGAGATAACTTATAGAAAGGCTCAGATGCAGGGTGGATGGAAAGAAAATCAGAAAGAGAAGTATTTAGAAAGAAGATGATGAATGCATTTTTGGACATGTTGAGTTTCATAGTTTTCAAGACATCCCAGTAACAACGTGAGCTTAGGTGAGGTTGGGGGCTGAGGGTATAGATTTGGAAATCATCTGTAAAGAAGAGATCACTGAAATCATAGGACTGGCTAAAGCAGCCAAGAGAAAATATATGGTAGGGTGGGGGGGTGGGAGCTAAGAACTAAGCTTTTGCAGGGCATCTTGAGGTGGGGCAGGAGAAAGAACTTGGAAGATGAATTAGCTAAGCTGAAAAGTCAGTCACATAGGAAAAGAACCAGAGAAAGCAGTGAGAGCAGTGACAAAGAATCCAAACTGGAAAAAGATGGTAGTCAACAGTATCGAATGTTACAGGAGAGTCAAGAAAGATAAGAGCAAGGAAAAGGCCAGGATGTGGTATTTAGAAAGTGAAAGGTGACCTGAGAAAGAAAATTTAGTAGGGGAATATGGTCTCCAGGCCATCAAGGGTTGTGTAGTGACTTGGTAATGAAATATTAGCAATGTGGTCTGACACTGTAGGAGAGATAGTGTGCTAGCTTAAGCAGCATCCAGGTCAAGGGAAGGTTTTTGGTTTGTTTGTTTTAAAAAAACAGAAGGGAAAAGACAGACTAAGAATTTGAGAGAAAGAAACAGAATGGATGATAGGGCAAGGTCCTATGAAAGAAAGAATGGGATATTGTCTAGGGAATACATAGAATGGCTAGCTTTGACAAATATAAGGGTATAGGGTATAGGTGGAAATGTTAGCTTTGGTAACCTCATCCTTTGAGATTACAGGAAATGAACTATTTTGCTGGAAACCTGGAAGTAAGAATATAGTTATTATCACATCACTTTGTTTTCTATAACCTCTTGATTTTGCCCCCACTTATTTAGCAATCCACATAGGTAAAGCTGGAGCTGAAAAGGAATTCAAAAGTTTACATGGCTGACTGGTATTTTAAGAGCCTGTGCCCATATGTCTGGATAAAGTATGACTCATGACTTCCAATCAAAACTGGGACTACTGCTCTATGAAGTTCAGTCATATGTTGGCTCGAAGATCATTATAACACTGCTTACCATATTCCACTGGCTTATGAGACTGATACAACTGCACAACTTCATGGTTACTCCTGTGGAAGCTGTTGTGTTCCTGAAGAGAGCTTCTTTCAGCTGTGTGCTCTGTGCTTTGTATCTGCCTTGTTAAGCAGGTAGTATAGTGCAATCCTGCCATAGACAGCATGCCCTGAATAGCTTCTTCCTCTGTGCTGGTCGAGGTAGGACATTCCCTAAAAAGTAACAGAATGAAGTCTTTATTTCTTCTTTGAAATGTCACTACACTCCAATACAAGAAAACCCAATCCATACCAGAAGGCCTACCTTTTACTTGGAATTTCACTTTTAGATGGCTTCTTGTTAGTTTGATACACGTTCATCATCATTTCAGATTCTTCCTTAAAATTTGAGGGTATTTTTTGTTTCTTTTCATCACCTGAGCTTTCTGATTCTTCCCTGGTAAAATCATTTTTCTATAATAATAAACAATTTAATGAAATCTATATAAAATACATAAAAATTTTTTAAGTATTGCTGAGAATTACAAGCTTCTGTACAACAAACTGAAAATGTTAGTTGCACACAGGTGGCATTTTTTTTTTACTGCTGTGACAGAAGGTTGATAATTCAGAAGTAGAAAAAAGATCTGAGAAGTCATGAACTAAAAGTGAGATATCTGAAAATGAGATTTAGATTTATGGACTACAGCTAAAAATACAGAAAAGATGGGCTATTGACCAAGGATGGACTGTGCCTAACAAAGGCCAATAAACATACATTTACTAATCTTATTGAGCTGAACAAAAAGGACTTAACTTGAAAATAGAGACTATGGGGAAAAACTGTCCACATCTATCTGCCAAGTTAGATATGATAAAAAGTACCTTTTATGACACAGAAAAAAGGCTAATAGGAGTCAGTATCCAAGAACATCATCAGAAAGAAAACCCATGGCCTTAGACATCACCTTCTAATCACTAGGTATATAACCTGAACAGTAATAACTATCTCTACAATATCTCATTTCCAGCTTCTTGTCTCCACTCACACAGCCTCTACTTTAGTACAAGCTCTCATTACCTCTTACCCGTATACTGAAGTTTTCCCTCTTTTTGAACTCTCCAATCTCCAATCTACCCTCTACACTAGGTGTCAAACTTAGCCTGCAGCATGTATAAGAACTAGATTAAAATGTAACTGGAAAATGTTCACCAAAATAAATAAAAATACTATAGTAAAACAAAGATAATATTAATTTGTGATCTGTTTCTATTTGAGTTTGATACCAGTGCACCACAGAGCTGCCAAATTCATACTCCTAAAACATAGATCTTCATTCTTCACCTTGAAAATCAAAGGTGCTTTAATTACTCTTTTTAAAATTTTTTTGCAGCAGGGAAGGCAGGGCAATTGGGGTTAAGCGATTTGCCCAAGGTCACACAGCTAGTGTGTCAAGTGTCTGAGGCCGAATTTGAACTCAGGTCCTTCTGACTCCAGGGCTGGGGCTCTAATCACTGAACCACCTAGCTGCCCCACTTTAATTACTCTTGAATAAAACAGGGAATATAAATTTAAGATAAATGAGGGACAGGTAAGAGGAGTTTAAATCACCAAACCCAGATAAACTACATCCAGGAGTGAAGGGAGTGGGAAATATGATTGTCAAGCAACCACTTGTGAACTTTGTGAAAATGAAAAACATAAGAATAAATGCTATCTGGATTTTTTTTAAATGAAAAAGAGCATTTTCTATACTACAGGATATCCAGCTTGCCTGATGCCTGGAAAATTCGAGAAGGTATCATTAAAAGAGCAAGGAAAGATTTCATCAAGAAGAGGTCAGGCCAGGATAACCCAATTTCCTTCAGGACAAGATGAAGAGATGTACAATTAGATTGAATGACTAGACCTAAAGAAGATTATACTAGCAGCACAATATCACCGACAGAGGTTACTAATAGAGTGGCTCAGCAACCTGTCATTGGTTCTGTGATGTTTAACATTTTAATCAATCACCTGAATTAAAGTATAGATGTAATTCCTGCTAAGTTTGCGAATGACTTGAAACTAGATACAATAAATAACAGAATTAGCATCCAAAAAGATCTTAATGCTCTAGAACACAGTGCTGACTCTAATATGCTGAAATTTAGTAGGGTTACATGTAACATTCTACAATTTGGTTATCAACTATATTAAATGAACTAACTGAACAAGTAGAGGGTAGGCATTTAGGTTTAGGGTTAGGGGAGGTATGATCCTAGGCCAAAGAGCATGGTATCCAGAGCAGGGAAGATGAGTTTCACCGTACTCTGCGCCTTAGTAAGACCACATCTGGAGTACTGTGTTTCATACTAGGCACTAGCATACTTTCTCAGGTAGGACACTGAAAAGCAAGAAAAGGACAGAAGAGATTACCCAAGGATGATGGGAGGACTGAAAAACATGCCATATGAGGATCAGCTGAAGGAACTAGGAATATTTAGATTGAAGGAGAGAAAATATGGGGGATCAGGACAGATAGGATAGCTAAAAGGTAGAGAAAGGAGACTTGTTCTGCTTGGTCCAAGAGAGGAGAACCAGGAATAAGTGCTGGAAGCTGCAGAGGTTGAGGTTTTTGATTCAGTATAATGAAAAACTCCTACCAACCCAAACTGACCAAAAGCAGAATGGGCTGTCTCACAAGGGAGGACGCTTGCACTTCTCTTCTATGGCTGAAGACCTATCCTTGTCAGGGATATTACAGTAGTGATGCTTATTCCTGTTGGACTAGATTAGATGACCTATGAGGTCCCTGCCAGTGCTGAGATGTCATTTGATTTTAATCCTGTCCAAATCTATGATAATTACTATGAGATTATATTTAAAATGTAATGGTAGCCTGACAGTATTATGTTCAAGGAAATCCTGAATAAGAAATTTAAAATGATAATTAAGAAAAAGAAAATAAATAAAACTCTATTTGTTTTCTTTAAGATAAAGTTTATAGATAAAGTAAAGCTATATTTAACAGTCTTAAATATTGGATTATCATCTATAATTACTGCCCTGTACTAAAAGTCAATGATACACACCTACTGCAAAGTATAGTCTTTATCCTCAAACTGAGATCGATAGTTTTATTTTGATTCTCCCCCCATCCCCAATATTTCCTTTAGCAATGTAAAAGGTTTTACCTGAACAGTGCAATCAGGCGCAGATTCCTCTGAATCAGAAATATCGGAATATTGTGAAGATCCATTTCTAAGTTCTGATTTCACACTTTCAAAAAACACTAGAAGAAAAAAAAGGAGAATAGGAGTCACCGGAATATCTCGCGCTAATTTTCAAAGAAAACGTCAATGTTCATTATAGTTATGTACAAAGCTGTATCCTAAGTATAAAACAATATGGCACGCTTAAATCTGAATACATACACCTAACAAAACAAAAGAACATACTATTAAGATAAAAGTAGTCCAATATGGTAGAGGCAGCAGATTTTCAAACTAGTTTCCAGGAAGAAACTGTGAAGCTAAGACAATGAAGAGAGCCATAGCCTAGTCTTTCTTATACTTACAGATGAAGAAACTGAGGTCCTGATAAGTGATGAACTTACTAGTTAGTGGCAGAATTTTAACAAAACCCAAGTCCTTCTGGCTTTCAGTCAATGCTAGAAAGAATCCTATGCTCTATTTATTTTCATTGGCGTTTTTATTCAGGAAAGAAATATCAAAAGTCTCTTTCTATCCGCCACTCCTATCTACCTGTTTCTAATAAAGGAAAGTTTCTCAAATAATTCAAGTAAAAAACTTTTTAGTACTATTAGTACATACCGGTATATTCTAAAAAAGCCTTGACTTTAACAAGAAAAAAGTGGTTTTTAAAAAATGATTCTAGATTTCCATTTTGAATCATATGAAACTATTTCTAATCAATTACATCATTCACCAAGAGCTAACCAAAGATAAAAATCCCAGCCTAGCCTACAAACTCTAATTCAGAATGGAGGAACCTTACTAGGAATGCATTAACATGTTTCTAAATAGACAACTAATTTGATGCTTGCCGGCATAAAAAAAAGAAAGAAAAAGTAGTATATATTCCAAACATGAAGGGGAAAAAAAAATCAAAGTACTTGTGCAGATTATTGGACAGAAGTTCCTGGGACAAGTGGTGGCTTGATGAGATCAATAGGAAATCCAGCTCTTCAGGATGGCTAGAGATCTGACCAGCTGTGAAGTTGGGGGCCTGGGAACGTGTACTGCCTTTCTCTTTGCCCAAAGGAAGCAGCATGGTAGAAAGCCCAATGGACCAGAGTTACCAGACCCCAGACTCTGTCTCTAATAAGCTTTGTGATCCTGACAGAGTCATTCAACCTGTCTAGGCTACATTAACTGCCTCTACTTTCTCACCTCTGGGTTCACCTTTCAATCTGGCTTTTATCCCCACCACTAAACAAAAACTCTTTTCTCCAAGGGCACCAATTGCTTCTTTACTGCTAAATTCAATAGCTTTTTCATTGGCTTCATCCTTCTGGATGTCTCTGTGGTACCTGATGTTACCCATCCTCTTTCCTGCATCAGTAGTCCTCCTCTACCTGTCTGACAGATCCCTCAGTCCTTACAGCCCTTCTGCTAGGCTGTTCTGTCCAGGCCCCACTCCCGTTTCTCTCCCAGACTCTCTCTTGGGGATATGCTCTGTTCCAATGGATTCAATTATCGTCTCTATGCAGGTGACTTCCAAGTCTAGCTAGCTGGCTCACAGGCCTTTCCTGGGCTATAATTGGAAACCAACAGAGTCTGCCAGACATCTTCGCCTCAATGCCCCACAGATATCTCAAATTCATCATGTCCAAAACAAACATCCCCTAATCCACCCATTTGCCTAACTTCTTTATTCCTATGGATAGCAATATCGGTTCTTTCAGGTAGCCAGACCAGATTGACAAACTAGGAAGCATCCTTCATTCTCATTCCTCCCAATATCCAATCATTTACTAACTCTTATCAATTCTACTTCTTCAACATTTCTTAAACCCATCTTCTCTCCTGCTAACTGGTTTCACCAAATCCAATTTCTTCCCTCTCCAATATACCCTCTACAAAGCTGCCAAATCGATATTCCCAAAGCACAGGTCTCACCATGTCATTTCTCTGTTCGAGAACTTCCAGGAACTGCTTTTAGGCTAAAATACAAACCCCTTCATGTACTCTAAGCTCTAGCCACATCGGTCTATTTGATGCTCTCTGTATATGACATTCCACCTCCCATTCCCATGCCTTTCTACAGGCTTTCCTCTCTGTCTGGAGTGCTCTCCCTCTCTACTTCTTGAAACTCCTAGTTCTCCTGAAGAGGCCTTAAAAACAGTGTTACAATGGTCAGAGTGCTAGACCTGGAGTCAGGTAGATCCAACACTTACTAGCTGTTTGACCTTGGGCAAGTAACTTAACCTCTATTTGCACCATTTCCTCATCTATAAAATGGAAATAATAATAGCACCTAACCTCTGAGGATTATGATGAAGATAAAATTAAATAATACGTGTCAGGCGCTTTGCCCTTAAAGCATATACACGCTATCATTATCATCACTATTATGGATACTACTGTTACTATTATTCCCACAGCTAATATCCTTCCACAAAAATAACTACTTAATTCTTGGTAACCAACAAGACTAATAAACCTTAGTTTTCTCATCCATAAAATAAAGGGAATGGATTACATGATGTCTAAAATCCTCAATCCTAAGCTCTACAATTCTAAGATTCTCCTGCTGTCATTTTGTATACCTCAGAGATTTCCCAGGCCACTTTTTCAGTTTGCGGTGGCTTCTACTGTGCCTTAAATTACAAAGTATGAATCTAAGTTTCGCAGTATTTAATGTTAAAACTGAATAAAGACTGCTCTGAGTTGGAGAATAAAGTGCATGACTTCTGCTCTAGGTTTCTATGACATGTATATGGAGTTTCCAGAGACCAGTTTTGCCTACTTTGGAATGTCCCAGTACATTGTCTCTGGAAACTTTTGAAGTTTTTTGCTGCTATAAATTTATGTAATTAAACAAAATGTGTATCAACTAATGATGAAAACAAGCTGTCAATTAGATCCAACACTTGATCTACTGTATATTATTTAGTTATTTCTTCAAATCTATTAAGTTCTCAAATTCTTCTGAAAAGTCTTTGTCAAGAATTTTTTTTAAAAAGATGAACTTTTAATAACTGTTTTTATCAACCTATTAAGTCATTCAGTTACAAAGTAGCTAGAGAAAAAATAAAATTTCTGTGAGATTTTTCCTTAAAAAGGGGGGAGTGAGATGGATAATTCTTTCCCTATATAAATAATACCTGCAATTTTGTGTCAAGGTCCACTTTGTTGTTGCCAAGAATTTTTTTAAAAATTCAAAGTGTTAATTCATGGCTTAATCAAACAAATTTGCTAAATTTATCCTTCTACTATTATTGTTTACTTCTTTACCTCTACAAATCTATGAACTCAGTAATATACTTCCTCAGATGGCAGACTGTAATAACCCCTGCCATGTTGGCCTATATGACATTATTCACTGCTTATGCAACGTGATTCCTTTTCTGTTCATACACGTCTCTGAAAACATCTTTTATATTTCTACTTCACCCATTCAGTTCTTTATTGGTTTTTGCTCCCCCATGTACATCTCTACTGTCCTCTGATCTGCCACTCTGGCAACTTTTAATTCTTTGAAGGCTGTATTATTCCATGATTCAAAATCATGTAATAATATTCACTAGAGAAATAATGTAAAATAAAATGAGCCACTGTCTCAGAGAAAGAAAAAGACTGGAATTTCCCATTAGCAATTTAGTCAACTTTCTTCTTCTGATTTAACTCTGGGTCCAGTTTATTGTTCAGACAAAAACGTTTGCCCAAAATATACCAGACTGATGGACATGCTGTATGGGTCAAACATCCAACTGCCTATGATAGCGTGGGAAATAAATATTCTTCACCAATTCGGTTTTCCTGTTGAATAATTAGGCCAAATTCTTTCGAGTGATTTAAGATATCATTTAGAATGCACGAAGATGTTCTGAGGTTTAATGCAATTGATACAATGTAATCCACTAACAGGAACATCTAGAGGCCTTTACCATTAATTGAGAAATTCTTTTCAATGGACTCTGCTGGACATCTTTGAAAGTAGCAAACACCTTTGCTGACTAGATGTCACCTTTATGACTTGCTTAAAAATTTAGAAATGCAAACATTAAAAAAAATATTAACGAAACGAAAATCTCAGAAAGCACTGCAAAACCTGTCAATGGCATCACCATAACCCAGACAAACGGGACTTCTCACTGGACTTGTCATGTACGGCACACTATGTCTAATCGCCACATCTTTGCATGGGCCATCTCCTGTCTAGGCTACTCCCTCTTCAGCTCTACCTCATGGAACACATAACTCAAACATTACTTTCTACATAAAGCCTTTTCTTATCACCTGTTAGTATCTTCCCTACCACTACCTTGTATTTATTCTCCTTACATTTATTCTGTGTATGTTTATCCATATACTTGTCTCCCCAATTGAATATAAGCTCCTTGAGAGCAGAGTTGTTTCATTCTTCATATTTGTATCCCCAGTGCCAGCATGCATGTAGCAGAAGTTTAATAGATGCTTGCAATCCACTGCTTAATATACATTGCCTATAGGTGGTCACTAAAGAGAAGAACTAAAGTGAACAAGTTGCATTATGCCAATGAATACAAAATGTCTGAGCAAAATAAAATACTAGGCAACCAGTTTTCAGTTTTGCACTTAAACAGTGCATGCTTCAGGATTCCAATTCTAGAAAGAGACAAAGAAAGAGAGGACAGGATTATACTAATTTGAGTGCATGCCCTAAAAAAATATTGGAAGCACTGGCCATATTTCAATAGCTTATGGAGAATGAAGAAACATGTATCTCCTAAAAGTATTATTGCACCTGGGTGGTCCTCATTGTCTTTGAGTTATCAAAGGCTGTTTGGATGTGGTCAGCTGATAAGTAATTCTACCTTCTCCAGATTGGTGCTTACTTCCTATTGACACACAACATATCCCATTTGCTTGGCTGAGGCTTTGCAGGTTTGACCCTTCCCAGACCAGCATCTTCCAGTTGGCTCTAACACTTCGATTAGTTTTCCCTCATGTTCCTCCGAGTTCTTTCTAAAGACAATGAGGACCACCCAGGTGCAATAATACTTTTAGGATTTAGAGGCTGCTACTGGAAATTTTTAAAGATCATGAGTGACCTTGGGCAAGTCACTTAAACCCAAAATTACTTCTCCCCTCCAAAAAAAAAATCATGCTATCACCATTAAGTCACTTAATCGTCTCCCTCATGGGGTATATGATCAAGAATGATCAATATGGATTGAACCTATTAATACCATGTGGTGAATGTTGTGATGTGAAACGTGAAGAGGATTCTTTGGACTCGGTTAGCTGGCTTACACTATGTATTCATGCTGCACAGTCATGCTAGCCAGGAAAGTTAGGAGAAATCTTGTAACTAACAGAGTAATCATTCACCAGAAACAAAATGCATTTGCCAGGAGAGGATTTACTAAGTGTGAAAGTTATTATCCCAAACAAAAATTGGAGTTCTTGGCTTTAAAGTGGGTCACCACTGAAAAGCTCCTAAATTATATGTATGAAGCACGATTTTAAATGTGGGCCGAAAACAATCTACTGATGCATTTTGACCAGCACCCAGTGGATGCTGCTTACCAGAGATGGGCACCAGTATTCATCAACTATGAATTCAGAATGTTCAAGAACCTGAAAAACTAACAAGTATGCACGTGCCTGTGCCACATGTCATGTGAGCCTCATCACTGTAGGGATTCCCTTAGAGAGAATGAAGGTAATTGGTGATAAACAGAAAAAAGTGATTCTATGGCTAAAGAAGTAAAAGACAGGGACATTTTCCTGGTCTATCACTGCAGAGGGACATCAAAGTCCCTACTGGCTCCACTAAATTCAGAAAAGCCCCAGGAAGACAGCGTATCCCCAAAACAACCCAGGACAAAGCATTTATATAGAGCCTACTAATATACCAGATGCTGTGCTAAGTACTTCCACAAAATTTTGTTTTTACAAATTTTACAAAATTTATAATGTGGGTAGGGCATAATAAACCGTAATCTGACTGAATAAAATCACAAAAATTCTTAAATTGATGAGATTAGCACTGCCATCCACAGTTAAAAATAAAGAGGCAGCCAGATCTCTGAGAGGAACAGAGAGCTTGACTTTCTGAGAAAGTCCTCTGGTGTTAAATGGGGCATATAACAACTAGAAGTAAGTATCTGATTTACAGCCTATATCCAAATGGATATAGGTGCTCTACAGCATCCCTCGATTCTGACATGCTGTCCGTTCATTGCTGCTGAGGATCTCCATGACTTTGCGTCCCTATCCAATTTAAATACTACATGTGAAATAAGCAATGCATAAAAATTATAATAATTTTGTCTTCTGTTTTGGAGCATGTAGGCAAAATAAATGCAGCATCATAGGATCACACGTTTAGGGCCAGAAGGGCCCTTAGAGTTTGAGTCCAACTCCCTAATTTTATATATGAGGAAACTGAGGCCCAGAGAAGTTCAGTGAGTTGCTAAGGGTCACAAACATCGTCGAGTACTTGGATTTGAACCTAAGTCTTAATGACTTCAAGTTCAGTGCCCTTTTTGGCCCCATGCTACCTCCTCTAAGCTTTCATCAGTGAATGTTCTGACTACTAAAGGTACCATCAAACACACACTCTCATTTCAACATTATGAGTAGCATCTTTGAGAATTTCTCTATTGATGCCCTGCATTTGTTCTGAAAAACTATTTAGAAATAACTTCATATGAATGAGAGACCACAACAAATTTAATAATGCTTATCATCTGTAACGGTAATACAATTTGAAGATCTTCCCATCCATTAATAGGCGCATAGGCCCATGTGACCTGTCTGAGTCAAATGAGCCTGTGGTGGGACGAGCTTTGCCAAACAGGAAGAGCAGTAAGGGTGAAGCACAGCTGAGAGGAAGTTAGACAGAGCAGTCAGAGCTGGGGAGGGGGGCCGCACACCGAGCAGCTTGCATGAGTGAGGGGGGAGTGATTTTTGTCCTCATTTGTGGGAAGGCCTTAACAGAAGGAAGGCTTCAGGAAGTTTGGTGCCCCTTGCATCGATAATGTGCATAGATTTCTTTGCTGCTATGATGGATTTGGCTTTCTGGTATTTGAATAAATGTTTTGGTTCTGTCTTCCATGAAGAGTCTGTTATATCTTGCAATTCAGAACTATACCGGCATATTCATAGCAGCCATAGCCACTGTATCACATTGGCACTACATCATCCCACACGATTTCTTAATTTGTTGGAAGCTTATTTTAGAGAATTAAATTATGTGATAGAAAACTAATATAAAATAGTCAAATGAAAATGAACTTACTATTAAGTGGTTTCTGAGGTTCTATATTCCCCTGTCCTTCTGAAATCTGTTCTATCTTTAGGCTCTTTGCCTTTTTTGACCTCTCCATGTAATCTTCATTCTCACTGTCTGCTGTATATAGATTTCGATCTGTGAAGGGTTGTCTTTCATCTCTGCATTTCAGGGGGAAAAACAGAGTCAAAACACATGGTAAGTTTTACGTAAAGCAGTATTTCCCTCAATCCCTCTGAATTCATCACTATTTAAAGCTAATTAAGAACATGTTTTAGTTAATTTATCAACAATAAATAGTAATAGACATTATATGAATAAAGAAAATCCACAGGTAATGTATTTCATTGGAATATATAACTATAATTTAAGTAAAATGGTAAAAATTGTTTAGTTTCTTGATGTTTATTTTACAGCCAACTCTGCTAAATATAACTATTTTGTAAACAGAAGTATACAACCATCTACTTTACATACTTAATTATTCTTCCATTTGTCAGCAGTAATCGGAGGTCATTATCTTTTGTTCTCCACTCTGGTACTGTAGAAGATGGCTGGAGGTGCTTGTTGAATCTTCCATTCAATTTAGAGTTCAAGTTATCCTTAAGGTATAAAAGTTGTATTACTTTAACTTTCCAACAAAAATTAAAGTAAGACTTTTGAGCACACAGTAGCTTGTACTGGATTTTCATTCTTTTCCCATTTTTGAGAAGCCTAAGGCCATCTCTTCTATACTCTCCTCAACCTCAGCTTATCCATTGCTCTTCTGAACAAGCTAGTGTGAACAACCTGCTTATTTTATAACAACCTATAACTTAACACTGTCTGCACATGACCCAATAGTTAAGAATAAAGACTACAAAGTGTCAAAGGGTTGCTGTGCCATCCAAATGAGATAAGATTTGCAAAGGCAATTAGCACAGTGTCTAGCACATAGTAGGCATTTCATAAATGCTTATTCCCTCCCTATTCCCTTCATAAAGATGAGGGAGCATATTAAACATAAAAAATATTTCTGTCATACTCAAAAATATGTATTTTCCTGACACTAATAGGGAGTTCTGGTATTATATTTAGTCTTTCTTTGATAGCTATTTTTGGGTAATGTAGGCTTAGAACAAAAATTACACAATTTAGTTTCTAAATCACCATATTAAAAAAATTTAATTTAGTAATCCTTCCAACCTTATTTAATAATTACACTGAGTATTTTGTGCTAGCTCTTCTTTCCAGATTTTAAATTACAGAAAGTGAACTCTACAGATGCATCAACACTACTCCTGAAGAGACTTTAGTACCCAAGTGGTAAAATACACTCTCCAAGATAACAGCTTACACATGATGCTTTCTTCAATCAGTCTGGGAGTGAAAAAAATTCAATCATTATAACCAATGACCCTGGTTTGCAAAAATAAAACATTATAAAACTGATACTGTCTGACCACTAAGACTGTCAGACACTTTCCTTCTGAAGAGCATCTTATTTCTTATTCTCCCCTTCCAGAAACATCATACTTGCCTCTTCCCATGGGCACATCTCTAGTCTTTTGAGCACCTCTCTTGTGTGGAGTTCTAAGATGTCCAGGTTAGAAGGCGTTCTAACATTATGATCTCGAAGTTTCCTCATTCTCCGTCTGGAATGGTATGGGGAGGATACTTCGTTTGAGGATCGTGAAACTGGACATGTAGTAAGGATTCCCTGAGATTTGACTGGCTTACTGTTTTCCTCCTTCAAAAATTGAAAATAATTCAGAATACTTTTGAAAACACAGGAAGACCATATTTTCCATTACCTAAAAAGCTTTAAAAGTATATTGTAAAAACAAAAACAATTCAGTTTTAAAATCCCTCAAAAGGACTGAATCATAGGACACAAATAGCTTTGCAAAGAATATCTGTAAAAATGTGCTCCCCAATTTGTATCAAATATCTCTGATAGGTGTTCGATTTCCAAGATACTCACGAACACAAATCATAAAATACGGAAGACCAGAATTCATTACCCTGGAGATAACTAGTCAAATGATATGAACTAGCAATTTCCCAAAGAATTTCAAAGTATTAATAACCATATGCAAGAAAGCCCCAAAAAAGTAATAATAAGAGAAAAGCAAACCAAAACTACACTTTATAACATTTTGCATACTGACAGAAAAGAGAAGAGATGGGAATAATCAATGTTGGAGGGAGTGTGGAAAAACAGACAAACTAGAGCATTATGGTCACATCATTCTGGAAAACAATTTAGAATTACCCAAAGACATAACAGAGATTCCATTGCAAAGCACATGTAATTAAGAGGTCAAATGGAGAAAAAAAAAAGATCCCGCATACATCAAAAAATTTATGGCAGGTTTCTGAGAGAACAAAGAACTAGAAACAAAGTAGACGTCCACTGACTGGGGAATGGATAGACAAATTATGGTATGTGAATATAAAGGAATATCATTATTTTATAAGAAACAATGATTATATGAACACAAAGAAGCAAGAAAAGACTTGTAGAAAACAACTCAAAGCAGAGTAAATAGAACCAAAAGTATACATGAGTACTACAATGTAAATGGAAAGAACAACTGAATGAAACCTCAAGTGAATGCTACAAAATTATGAAAAACCAAGTTTGGTGCCAAAGAGAAGATAAGAGAAGACACTTCGTCTTACTCTTTTTGCAAATGAAGGAGAACTATGGGTGTGGAGCACTGCATATAGCACCAAAATTTTTTGATACATTGGATGGCTTTGCAGAACAGTGGGAAGTGTAGGTAATATAAAAACAAAACAAAAGAACAATAATTTTTTTAAAAACAAGAAAAGTGGGCTTTGGGGCCAGTTAAAAACCATTAAAAGTAGGTTTGTATAATTTATTGAAGCTTCCTATTACTCTTTAAAAATCCTAGCCTTTTCTGTTTATACTATTAGAGAGTAGCCTAAAGCACTAAAAGATTTAAGAACACACACAGTCAGTATGTATCAGAGATGGGATTTGAACTCAGATATTCTTAACTCTGAGGCCAACTGTCTACTACATAATAGTAGCCCCTCAATATGGTCATACTGAGAGTATTTATAACTTTTTGTTTTTAACTATACAAAGAAGCACAGAAGCAAGTCAATTAACCTAAGCCACAGTTTCCACATGTATAAAATGGAGGATAACAGCAACTATCTTGCTGAGTTGTTTTGAAGATCAAATGAGATAACGTATGTAAAAGCATTTTACACAGAAAATCAGCAGGGTAGAATGTCTAGTAAGCCTTGAAGCCAGTATGTCCCAGTACGTCTGACATGTAACTGTGTGATTCTGGGCACGTCATCTAACTTCCTGAGGGTCTAAGCAACAATATGACACAATAAATTGCACAAAAGGTAAGTCAGCTTCCTCACTGGTGTTCCCTATATGCCATTGAAACACCGGTTCAGATATCCACAGAGACGTCAGCTATTACTAGGCTACGAGTTCACAGCCAGTCTGGTGTCTGGATTCTTTGCTGTTAATCATACTACCACCAGTCTCTTCTTTCAACATGTGCTATATGCAAGATGCAGCCTGGGGAGTCGTCCTTCCTCACTGCTGCCTCTCAGGAGCCTCATTTTTTCTTCCAACTTCTGCTCAGATGCCATCTCTGCTCTGAAGCCTTCCCTGATCCTTCATGTTATTACTCCTCCCTCTTCCCAAATTACTCTATAGTTATGTACATATTGAATCCTCCCTATAAAATGTAAATTCCCTGAGAACAAGAACAATTTTATTTTTGTCTTTGTATTACATCACTTAGTGCAGTGCTTCACACATAGAAGGTTCTTAATAAATATGTATGAATTGAATTGTTTTAGTTACATAACTCTCCTCCAGAGTCTGAATTAGCTGCCAAAAAATTCTTTAATCAAATTAAAACCATTTGGCTTTATTATTATTCTACAAAGGATGCTCTCTAATCAAGTTTCCTTAACACTCTCTACTTCAATGACCTATAACCATCATTCTGTCAAATCTTATCCTACTAAATTCTGATTCAAATTTATTTCTCCAAATTTCTTTGCTTACTTAACTCCATTCCCTCAGTTACATTTGTACTAGCTCTCTAATTACCAATCATTTGTTAATCTCTTAGGAGCTATAATCAGTTATGCATGAAAACTGTTGAAGGCTCTCTGATTTTAGGCCTATACTCAAAACTTATTAAATATGCCCTTTTTTTTCCTTTTTTGAATATACCCAAAGGCATGCTTCCTGGTGAGCCCAATTAAAACACAGTATCATTACAGCATTCCCAAATTACTTTAAAACTTTCTGAAATTAAAATTTTAGATCACTATTTGAAAAGGTCTAATATAATACAGCATTTTCTAAAGCATGGAACAGTTTTCCAAAGTTTTTTTTTAGAGTATTATAATTATGTGCTTCAAAAAAAAATCAGAACATTAATATTCATTTAGGCAACTGTTTGTACTCTTACCTCTATTGAACGAATTACTTTAGAAAGTTCTTTAATGAGATGTCCCGGTCTAACGTTATCTGGAATTTCAAAGGCATGTTCTGATACAAGCTGTATTTAGATAAACAAACAAAAATAAAAGTTAACACTTCTTAAAAGTACCCAGGCAAATTAAATATCCAACATACATACTCACTTTCTTCATTCTATAAGTTTTATATGCACATCTAAATAAGTAGTATGATGTGATATAAAGATCAATAAACTTGGGAGTAAGGAGGCCAGGGTTCAAATTCTAATTCTTACATGTTAGCTGTGATGATGGACAAGGTACTTTTACTTCTGCAAGTGTCAATTCCTTCTTCTATAAAATGGTAATGATAACACTCATACTATCTGCCTCATAGGATCACTGTAAGCCAAGTGCACTGTAAATATTAAAGCGCCATCATTATTAACTTCATTCTAAGTACTGATAACTTCGCTCATTTCCTAAATTTTATATTCATATATAATAGGCAATAGCATGTATGGTAGAGAAAGCTTGTCTTTGGACACCAAAAGGCCAGGGTTCATATACTTCCTCTAAAATTTACTGGTGATGCAGGAGCAAATCAGTTTAACTGAGAAAGGATAGTTATTTTTTGAAATTCAGTTCCTTTAAATGTAAAATAGGTATCAGTATCCATAGTATGTCTCTTGTTGGGCTGATGTGAATATCAGATGAAATGATATAAGAAAGCCTTAAAGCCTTCAAAAACCACATCCTAAACTTTCTTAGCAATGCTGGTCTCAGGGTCCATGCAACTGATGAAATCAATCTAAGTAACTAGGTACTCTATTTATTAAACAACTGAAATTCTCTGAGATGGAGTCAAAGATAAACTCATCTTTTACTTAATTCTATACTGCAGTTAACTGAACACTTACAGGAAGGTTCTATTGTTGCATTTAAAAACAAAACCCTCCCCAATTGAGAAATGGTCAAAGGACCTCAACAGGCAGTTTTCAGAGGAAGAAATTAAAGATATCTACAGTCATATGAAAAAAATGCTCTAAATCACTATTGATTAGAGAAATGCAAATCAAAACAACTCGTAGGTACCACATCTCTCCTGTCAGATTGGCTAACATGACATAACAGGAAAATGATAAATGCTGGAGAGGATATGAGAAAATTGGAGCATTGTTACATTGTTGGTGGAGTTGTAAACTGATCCAGCCATTCTGGAGAGCAATTTGGAACTATGCCTAAAGGGCTATAAAAATGTGCATATCCTTTGACCCAGCAATACCACTTCTAGGGCTGTATTCCAAAGATATCACACAAGTGGGAAATGGACCTGTATGTACAAAAATATTTATAGAAGCTTTTTTTGTGGTGGCAAAGAACTGGAAATCAAGGAGATGCCAACAATTGAGGAATGGCTAAACAAATTGTGGTATATGAATGTAATGGAATACTATTGTGCTATAAAAAATGAGGAGCAGGCAGACTTCATTTTAACCTGGAAAGACTTACATGAACTGATGCTGAGTGAGGGGAGCAGAACCAGGAGATCATTATACACGATTATAGACACACAGTATCTGTAAGAACTAACTTTGATAGACCTGGCTCCCCTTATCAATACAAGGTTCAAAGACAGCTCCAAAAGACTCATGATGCGAAAAGCTATGCACATCCAGAGAAAGAATTATGGAGTCTGAATGCAGATGGAGGCAAACTAATTGCTCTCTCTTTTTTCCTTCCTTTTTGGTTTCATTTCGTCCTTCTCATGATTCATTCCATTGGTTATAATACTTCTTTAACACTGGACTATTATGTAAATAATAAGTTCAATGTGAAGGTATATGTAGTAGAATGTATACTGGATTACATACTGTGGGGAGTGGGGGAGAAAATTTGGAACTCAAAAACTTGGGGAATTGAGTGTTGCAAACTAAAAATAAAAAATAAATTTACAATTGAAAAAAAAAAAACTCTACCCAAATCATTTGTTTAAAATTTTAACTACTACAAACTAACAAAGACATTAAAAGCTTAACTTTTATTTCAATTCACACAATTTTTGGATATATACTGAAATAATCCTAGTTCTTCAATAAGAATTCTAATACTAATATAGGAAGAAACTTACCTTTTTTCTCCTTCCTTAATAAAAACCAAGTTATAAAAAAAAACTCGCCAGTGGAAAAGAACTGTCTGTGAGTTATTACATAAGATCTAAGTAGAGCCCACATACAGTAGGCACTTAATATATGCTTGTTGCCTCAACTATAAAACTGGGAAACTAACCTGCATATGAGAGGTAGCCAGGAATCAAGTACTCAGCTTTTAAGTCAGGAAAATCTGGCTTCAAATCTAAATTCCATACTTCACAGCGTTGTGACCACAGGCAAGTCTTTTGACTTTTGTGAGCCAGATTCCTTATGGATAAAAAGGGGGTAGTAACACCTGTAAGTACCTACCTTTCAGGGCTGTTGTGAGGACTACATGGAATATATGTAAAACACTTTGAAAACTTTCAAGTGTTATATAAATGGCAATTATTATAGTCACATCCAAATGTCCACCTCTAAATAGCAATTCCCTCAAAAAAGCACTCAACTATCCAAACGAAAGGAATTATTTCCTTTCATCTTCCAGTAAAATCTTTTTGCCTGCAGTATTTCTCTCAAAAGTGTCCTAAAAAATAGCTCAGCACTGAATGTCATATAAAGAAGTTCACTTTGAACATAACTTATGACACGATGTTGACATAATTTATGTATTACTTAATGACAAAATATTATGTGACACATAGAATCTCATGTTGTTATCATACTGCTATTTAACTTTTCAAGTCTTAATGAGTTCAATTAAGGTCCTTCCTCTACCACTCTTGGTGTTGGTACCCAATGAAGTACATAGGGCCTCCGTGTCTTACTACTCACTCCCTGTATGTCACTATTCACCTCTTATCTCTTCAATACTACTTGTTATATATACCTCTTTTCACATGCAGCTCTTTGATAACATTCTGTAGCCTATTCATGCCCACCATGAAGTAGCTCCATTCAAATTCTTGGAGACTTTGGTATTCACAGGCTAACTGATTTAAAGCTAGAAATGATCTCAGCCTCATTTTACAGATGAAGAACTCAGGCTCAGAGAGGCTAAGTGGCTTGCACATGGCCACAAGGTAATTTCAGGAAGGAGGATGCAATGGAGAGTTCAAGAAAGGTTTCATGAGAGAGAACCACTCCTGAGGTGAATCTTGAGGGAAGTCAGGGATTCTAAGAGACCAATATAAAGAGGGAGTGTACTCAGGTATAAGGAACAGCCTGTGCCAGTTTGCCAAAATCCAAATCATTGGATATTAAATCAGTACAACTCCTGCATAAATATATTTTTTCAGTAAAAAACAGAAGTCAGCAAGAGTAAGACTAACATGGTGAATCTGTTCCAGATTCACTAATGAATGAAGCACAGAAACTATTTAATTAAGTTATTGCAAACTAGACCACATTTGAATGGGCCACATCAACAAGGAGGAGCATCTGATAAGCCACCATCAGCTAGGCCCATCAAATTTCAATGTGGGATCTGATTAGCCACCATCAACATCAGTCCAAGTATCATTATAACGTTGCTAAGTTGAACTGTTTGTTACATATGAATGTGAAGAACATAAACTCAATGTTAAAAAGGCATTGTGTGGAAATTAAAACCACCATAATATCTATAACATTTCTCAATACTTATCTATTTTGGTGAGTACAATTTAATAAGCTGATATTTTGAGAACCTTCCAATTTAAAACTGTAGTAACTCCAGAATTGTTAAAGGTAAGTGTCCGAAATTTTCAACAATTAAATTATCTCAAATTTTTTTATCTTAACTTTTTAAAGTGAAGTAATATCCCTTTGTGATAAATAAAACAACCAGTCTGAAAAGTGACTCTACTATAACAGCTGAAACTAATGCAAAGACAATACAGACAATTTAGATAGTAGAAACAAACACAAAGGAAAAAACCTACATCCCAAAAATACAAGTTACTTTATCACTAGGATTCATGAACGCTGTTACTAATGAACAGGAAAGACTATGGTCTGACCTGTGGTGCTCTAGCAAATAAATCGAAATGACACCTTGAAAATGACTGTGTCACTGCTGCTCAGAATGAGAAATTTTCCAAAGAGAACCTGGTGCTTTTAAAAGGCAAAACTAAGCTGTGTCAAACAAAATGCTTATGGAACTATTAAATATAAAAAACCTAATTTGATACAAAAAATTTAGCCCTACAGCTACCAAAATGGTTCAAATCAATTAGCTACCAATATGGTTCAAATGATGCATCATGAATTTTATGTAAAGCAGCTTGAGTTGTTCCATTTGCAGACAATACAGTGGGAAGCAGAACTACCCATGTCTCTAAAGACCTTTGAGTTTTGTTCTTTTTAAGCCTTCTGATGACAATGCCACATCAAAATAAATAAAAGCGACCTTCCAAAATAATTGGATTTTTTATTCTTTTTTTGGAGGGGAGAAGGCAGGGCAATTGGCGTTAAGTGACTTGCCCAAGGTCACACAACTAGTAAGTATGTCAAGTGTCTGAGGCCAAATTTGAACTCAGGTCCTCCTGACTCCAGAGCCAGTGTTCTACTCACTGTGCCACCTAGCTGCCCCACAATAATTGGATTTTTTAATGAAAATAGCACAGCTGAGACTTGTGTTGTTGCACTCTACACTCGAAAAGTACAATCACTACCAAGACAGCCTGGTGTTTGCCCTGCTGCACTCTGGCCATCTTCCTGCCATGTTGCTACTCATGTATACCCCTCTCCCTTGGCACCTCTTACTCTAAAAACAGCAATTAAATCAAGACTACCATTGCTGGAGAGGACAAGTCAATTGCCATTTACCATCCCTGTGACTTGGCAGACCAAAATTCCACCTTGGCCACCACTCTCCAATGTGTACTATCTTAGCTTATTTAAAGAGTTCCTTAAAGAGAGGGTGTCTTGCTTTTTCGATATGTATTCCAATTTATTAGCACAATACCTTGCACGTAATAAACATGTAATAAGTCTTTTTCATCTATTCATGTCTTTATCTTCTCAGGAAGATGTTACAGTTCTTCAAGTCAGACAAGTCCAATACTTTGCTGCATCTTCCATAGTAGCTACTACTGAGGCTTATCTGTAGATCCATAGGATCACGGACTTAAGAAACAGAAGGGATCTTAGGAGCCATTTAGTACAACCCCTTCATTTTAGACAGAAAGAAGCTTGAGGAAGACTAAGTCAGAGAGGTGAAGTCACTTGCAACAACAGCATAGCCAGGATCTGAAGCCAGATCCTTTGGTTCCTAAAGCTACACTCTCTTTCTACTGCTATAGACTATCCTCTGTCTTCCTTCAATACTTTTTTTCCCTTACCTTGTCACAACTTATAATCTTGTCAAGGCTCCATCAACTTCCTGATCTGCTCTTCTTCCCAGTGCTATCAAAGTCATGCAAACCATAGATTAGGTCACCTAGTACTGTAATTCGATCTCAACTGGGCTCTTACTACTGTATAGACACTCTCTGATTTGCCCTTGATTGAATCTTGTCACACTTTTCCAGGGACTATTTAAATCTTCTCTCCTCAAACCCCCTTCAATCCTCCTCTTCTGCCAAAGACTTTTGTCTCCTACTTTACGACAAAATAGAGGCAATGATCCTCATCTTCACACCTCAAAATTCCTCTAAAATTGGTTAGGATTCTCCTATTTGTACCAGTGTCTGAACAAAAGGTCGGCCTCCTCTTTTGCCAAGACCAGCCCCTCCACATATGAACAATCTTTCTCTTCCTCCTTTTCTATTAGTTACTCATTTTCTGCTGCCTACAAACATTAACATAAGCTCCTTCAAGCTAAAGACCATTTTTCCATTTTATCTTTATGCCCCTGGTATTTAACATGGTATTGTATACACAGCAGGTATTTAACAAACGTTCACTGAACTGAAACATGGCAGACAGTTCTCACTTTACATAAATTCACATTACACAAATTTGACTTTATGTAAAGAATTCTAAAAGAAACTGGCATTCAAAAAACATACCTTTATTAATTTCATCATATGAATACTATGACCTTCCTCCTCCATCCTGCCCTACTAAAGCAAGAACTGTCTGTACTCAATAAACAGGCTTATCACTTGCTCACTGGTAGAGGATCCCTGGAAGGATAACCTGCCAATCGAAACCCCACCCCACACCTCAAAGCCTTTCTGAAGAACCAGTCTGATAAGCAGAAAGCTTGAAATTTCAATCCAAGGGGTTACAGATTATGTAAGTATTTATTTGTCCTTATGTACTACAAGACTTCATTTTAGTGACAATCATAGCAAATTCACACTTGAACCCTGTGCTCCATCTCTGGTACTAGAGCTCAGGCCAGGGGTCTAACATCTCTATTCTACTTTATGCCCAAAATATATATGAATTGCTTTTTTTCCCCTTATGATTCTCTTGCAAGTCTTCAAGCAGAGGCTGGATGACTCCTACTAGTAAAGTTGTTCCAGTAGGGATTCCTTTTCATGTACGGGTTGTACAAAAGTCAAATGAAGCTCCCACCCCAAATTCAGTGATTCTGTGAATGCAGGTTGATTTCAGATGTAGATCTACGACTAAATAAAAGCACAAGGGGTGGGGGTGGGTGGGTGGGTGGGTGTGGGTGTGGGCGCGCGCGCGCGCGCGCGCGCGGGGGTGTGTGTGTGTGTGTGTGTGTGTGTGTGTGTGTGTGTGTGTGTGTGTACGTACGTACAATAACAAACAATGAAATGTTTATCAATAAAGCTTGATTTTTCTTCCCCAATAGCTCACTCAGGTTTTGTTGAAGATTCACACCTAAAGTGTTCACACCTTAATCAATTTAGTGGATGAAAAACAAAATACTCATTAGACATACAAAGAAAATAGCTTACTTCTTTTTTCATCCATAATTTTAAAGCAGTATGCAATGCCTTGACTCCCTGCACTAAGTAATTTGGGGGCTGGAAACCATCTTCTCTCAATTCTGGAAAATAAAAGGAATAAAGGCAGAAATTTAGGTATTTTATAGGTTATAACAGTAAAAGCAGTTTAGAACCAAACTGGAGCTAAAAGGATTTCTTTTTTTTGTAGAACCAAAAAACAAAAAACCAAAGACACAGACAACATCTGGAAAATAGCTAAACAATAGCTATGGTAGTGATCTAAATAGTATTATACCATAAGAAATGACAAATATGAAGAATTCAGAGAAACAAGGGGGCACTTGTAGAGAATGACACAGAATAAAGGAGAACTAAGAAAACAATATATATGATGACAACAAGAATGCAAATGAAAACAATGCTAAAAGGTTAAATTCAATTTAAAAGATTAAATGCAATGACCAATCCTGGTTCCAGGGGACATATGACAAAAACATTCCCAGGAGCAGAGAGGACAATAGGTATGGAATGTTGCCAAAGCTGTCTGGGGTGGGTGCAGTGACTATTTGATTTACTTAAATTTTTTTTGTTACCAGAGAGGCTTCTATTGCAGGGGGAAAAAAAGGAGTGCTATTGGGAAATAATAATGATGTTAAATACCAATAAAACATTTTTAATATGTTAAATAAAAGGAATGTTTGAGCTTAAAGGAAGACTGTACACTCATTGGGAAACCAAGCGAAAATCATTTTCTGAAAAGAACCTGTGTCATTCTATTCTCCATGCCTGGAATGCCCCTCTCCTCAAATCCACAATCTTATCTATCCTTCAGTGTCCACTTTAAATACCACCTCTTCCAAGAAGCTCTCACTTCTCCAAAATTCCATGGAACGTAGAACCTCATCAGGGTACATACTTTATTTTATAGTACGCTCATTTTCTCTTTTCTTTTTTTTAAATTATGAATTTGATATACATCAACAAACAAGCACAATTACATATACAAGAGCAGAAAAAGTACTGCATAGTAATCAGGAGCTTCCATCACATACAGCTTATTTTTTTAAAGTACATAATAAATTTAATAATGTAGTACCAATACTGCCTATATTCATTTATGTATCTTATTTTTCTCTCCCCAGCAGAGTGATCGATAATATAGCAAGTCTTTAATATTTGTTAATTGAATTTTGTATAATTAGAAGTATTTAGGTATGTTTAAATGAGTATTAAAAATATGGATATCCTAAAATGGCATGCAGTTGATAGTCAACTAGCCAAGCTGACAAGAGCAGAGTAGGAGAAGCAGAAATAGGATGTAAAGCAACAAGAATACAGCAAAACCATCCTGACCTCATTTAAAAGCTAGCTAAAAATGAAGAAAATTCAATTAATTTTAAAATTTGTTCTCACATATACACTATAACTTATATAAGCACTAAAATATTTTTCTTGTCTCTTCTTTTCTGGGTAGATTTATCTCTGTTCTTCTATGGGAAATAACAGTTTCCAGAAGTACAATATATTCATTAATATTATTTAAAGAGAAATGAGCTTTATTACTTGACTGATGAAATTAAGACAAAAAATTAAATTGGACACACTATAAACTTTAATATTACACTGGCACAAATGAAATAAAGAAGAGAAAATAACTAAAACTAAACTAATAAGAATTAAATTTTACCTGGAAAAGTTCTGGAAAAGCTGAAATTATATAAGGTGAATCTGATTTTTTATGGTAATATTATAATACGGAAATGGTTGATATTAAATTTTTTAAATAAAACAATTATAAACACTTAATACAAAAGATTTAGTTTTATAGTCAATCCAAGGAGGTTCTTAGATGATAAAATATAAAGCATAAAATAGTCAACTTCTAATATTCCATGGTAAAAAAAAAATGGTTTCTGGTTGTCAGGAAATCACAGTTATAAACTTTTTTTTTTAAATACTAGCTTTTAAAAAAATAAACCCTGAAATATGTTTAGGGAAGAAACAACTCAAAAAGCTGGCTTTTGAAAAGTTTGCTGTTGGCCATGAGATAGCATTTAGCAAGTTAGGTTCACAAAGAAATAATTACCTTTCAAAGTTTCCAGGAGATTTTTGGCTACAAACCAACATATGGCTTCAAAGAAAGGGAATTTGAAAAGATCGGGTGTTTTTAGCCTTTTCTCCATCTCGTAACACCTAAAGGAATAATGTTTAAGGAATTATAATTACTTAATTATAATTAATATTAAAACTAGATATATTTACCCAACTGATACAATGTTGAGAAAAATAAAATAGGCAGGCCATGAGGTACAAGACAAAGTACTGTACAGTCAAACCTTAACAAGACCACTTGGACAAGACTGAACTGTGATCTTATCCAGGTAATGGGCTTATCAAGTTTGACTGCTGCACTTGTAAGGAAAAAGGTGGACTTCATAAAACTAGGATACAAACCCAATGTGTGATCTTTTAACAGATGGAATTTTATCAGGATTCCACTGTAATAAATAAAAACAATATGTTTAGAAAACAGCTCCACATGCTGGGCAACAACTAAAATAGGTGTTCAGGCAACAATCCTGACTTTGGGTTGCTCTTTTTAGCACCACGTTGCACACTTGAGTCTGGCCAACCTTTAAATCGTCTTGTTCATTCAATAACTGTCAAAACAGGATGTGAATGGTTTAAAGATATTTAAATTTGGACAGATCTTAATTTTTTCAGCTCTTGATACTAATTTTTTTCTTGAAGAACTGAAATACATTGAGATCTGCTCCAGATGAAATTGTTAAATTAATTTTTAAAAGCCTAAAAAAAAAAACTCCTATTTAGTTCCCAGATCCTGTTCTCCAGTGATCCCACTTTAACGTATGCTGGATGGTTATCTTTTTTTAAAAGCTTGAAGAATGTCCTACTTGAGAAAGGAAAAAATATAGACCTTTAAATATTGACAAGACCAACCTGAGCTGCATGCCAATATTAAGGTTGTGCAGAAAATTTCCTCCAAAAGCCATACAGTCCTGAGATGTAAGCACAGCATGAATCCACCCTGAAATGACAAGATATATCAGTATGAAGCAGAATAGGCGTGAGATCAACCAGCAAAATAATTATAAGTAGTTAATGGATAAGAATCCCCTTACCTAATATACCAATAACATAGTCTGTTAAATGTAAAATGTAAATGATCTACTTAATGATAATTATTATGGAGGTCCAAATATGAGAAAAGTAATTTTATTTTTTAAATACAAATTGTTGTAGATTAAACGACTATGCTTGCAGTCAAGTAAAATATTTTGTGAAATGAGGAAAATAAAGTTGGTTATAATAGTTCCAGGTACTACTAGAGTGGTAATTCTAGGACCTCAAGACAGCCCAGAAATGTTTTAGTGCCCCAGGTAGAAGAAGCAGCAGCACCACCCCTGGATTTGCTTCCACAAGAAGAAACACTGCTCCTACAGGTATTCTTCTATACCTGGAAAAGTTCTGGAAAAGCTGAAATTATATAAGGTGAATCTGATTTTTTTATAGTAATATTATAATACGGAAACGGTTGATATTAAATTTTTTAAATAAAACAATTATAAACACTTAATACAAAAGATTTAGTTTTATAGTCAATCCAAGGAGGTCAAAGACAGGGAAAATTTGCACGTATACACAAGTAGTAATAGTGGCATTTTTGTGGTAGCAAAGAACAAGAAACAAAGAGGGTGCCAATCAACTGGGGAATGGCTGAACAAATTGTGGCATATGAATAGAAAGAGAGCTGGACTTGGAGTCAGGAAGATGTGGATTCGAATTCTACCACAGATATTGACTAGCTGTGTGACCCTGGACAAAATCATTTAACTTCGGTGAACCTCAGTTTCCTCCTCTGCAACCTCTAAGGTCTCTTCTAGCTCACAATCAATGATCCTCAATATGTCCAAAACTGAGTTCATTATCTTTTACCAAAAAACCTTCCCCTCTTCCAAACTTTCCCATTTCCAACAAAGGGCATCACTATCCTTCCCATCTCCAAGGGTCCATAACCTAAGCTTCATTCTCAACTTCTCCCTCAGCTGTCAAATCTTGTGAGTCTACTTCCAAGACACCCCTCCCATCTGCCCTGTTACATCCAGTCACACATCTATCAACTTTCATCTAAATAACAGCAATAGCACCCTCACTGGTCTTCAACCTCAAGCCTCTCATCACTTGAGGATATACTACAAACTGCTACCAAATCGATTTTCTGAAGTGAAGATCTGACACCACTCATCTACTCAATAAATTCCGATGGCTTCCTACTGTCTCTAGGATAAAAGCCCTTTACAATCTGGCCTCGATCTACCTGTCCAGCCTCAATGAACATTACCCACCCATCCCTGCTCTGTATTCTGTGATTCAGCCAACATGGTCTCTTCTCTTCCTCAGGACACGTGGGACCTCGTCCTGGCACTCTCTCCTTACTTCTGCCTCTTGAATCTCTTTCTTTAAGATAAAGAACAAACACCACCTTCTGCATGAAGCTTTTCTTGATTCCCCAACCAGTAGCGCTCTCCCTTTCTAAACAATGTTGGATTTGACTACTTTGCATGTATTTATATTGATTCACTTCATATTTGTGCCATCTGTATGTACTTGTCTCTCCCACTGGAATGAAAGTTCTTTGGGCGTAGGGATTGTTTCATTCTTCAAATTTGTATCCCAGGGCCTAGCCAGAACACTTCACAAAACAAATACTTAACAAATATTTGTTGATTGATTGTAGAATTCAAGAAACTTAGGATGATTAGTATAAACTGATGCAGAGTGATGGAAACAGACTCAAAAGAACAATTTACACAATGACCACAATAATGTAAAGGAAAACAACAATGAAGGATATTAAACCTCTGATCTACCTCCTGATTCCCCATAGGGCTGTTAATAGTGAAGTACACAGTATACTTCCTGTAAAGCAGTGCCGGAAGGATAACATAAATAATTTAAAAGTTGGAATTTCTTAACGGCAGATTTGATAGCCTTTTCTCAATCTCTTTCTAGACCAAAGGTTCTTCACTTAGGGCCCACAGACTCCCAAGGAGTTCATGGATAATTTTAAAGGGGTCCATGTTCTTGGATAAGAAAAAAATGACTTTCTTATTTTCACTAACCTCTAACTTAAATTTAGCATTTCTTCCAATTATGAGTGAAGGAACAAACAAGACTCTTAAGAACTCCATATAGGCTTCACCAGTTTGCCCAAGGGGTCCTTGATACAAAAAAGGTGAAACTGCTCTAAACCATCCTGCATTATTTGATTCTATTGACCACCCTCTCCTACTGGATAGTTTCCCCCTTTGGGTTTTCATGACATTTCTCTCTCTGGTATGACCACTCCTCAGTCTTCCTTGCTAACCATGCCTATCATGACACATCAACTGACAACTTTCTGCCAGTCTACCCCAATGTTCTGTTATGTGCCCTCTTCTCTTTTCTCCTTATGCTCTCTCATTTGGTGACCTTATCAACTTTTATGGATTCAGTTATCATCTCTCTGAAGAAGACATCCAAATCTATATATCCAGCCCTGCTCTGTTTCCTGAGTTTCAGTCCAAATCATCACCAATTATTTTTTAGATACTTCCAACAAGATGTCTTATAAGCATCTCAAATTCAGCATGTCTAAAACAAAACTCATTGTCGTTCCCTATTATTGCTGAGGGCACCACTAACCAACCTCCAAGTCACCCAGGTTTGCAAACGTCATGTCACTCACCTAATCTAATCAGTTTCCAAATCGTATCATTTCTTTCTCTACAACATTTCTTACATCAGTGTCCTTCTTGCCATTCATACAACCACCGCTCTGGTGCAGGCCCTCATCATCTCTCACCCAGACCACTACAGTAGACTGTTATTTGATTACCCTGTCTAAAATCTTTCCTCACTCCAATTTATCCTCTGCACAACCATCAAAGTGATCTTAAAGTGCAGGTCTGACCATGTCAATCACCAACTGCTGAACTCTAGTGATTCCTTATTACCTGAAGATCAAATATGAACTCCTCTAGCATCTAAACTCTTCACAATCTGGCCCCTTGCTACTTTCTCAATCTCTTTATACAACACTCTACTCCAGAAATTCCACAATCATACCAGACTCAACTAATTGCACTTCTGCACATAAAATGCTCCTTCTCCCATCTTCGTGCTTTTGTCCTGCCTGTCCCTCATGCCTAGAACATACACAGCTTCACTTCTAGGACTCAGCACTGTGCTCAGTATACTACCTGCCACATAGTAGGCGCTTAATAAAAGTTGATTGATTGATTCTACCATCCCTGGTTTCCTTCAAGATTCAACTCAAACACCACCTTCTCCATGAAGCATTTCCTGACCCTATGAGTTACTACTGTTTTCTATCCACAAACTATATATATTCTGTGTACACTTAAATATATACACATTGCTTCCCTCTTTAGAAGCTAAGTGCCTTCACAGGAAGATTAAATGGGAAGTTTAACGGTGCTCTCCTGAGAAATGGGAGAGGACTGCCATTTGTGTTGGGGTGGAAAGAATGTTTGCTACTTGATTAACTTCATTTTTATGTAATAATAATAATGAGGATGATAATAGCTAACATCTATACAGGGCTTGTTTATGTGCCAGGCACTGCGCACCTTGTGTTTTATTATATACCTGTTGCTTTGGGAAAAAAAAGAAAAAGAAAAAAAGTCAGCTTCTTGAAGACAGGAACTGTGTTACTTCTTTGTATCCTAAATCTTAGCACACAGGAGGCACTTAATTCAGACTGGCTGATTAAATATTATAGTCCTGAATGTGCTTATCTATTACAATTTGATCAGTGCTAAAATAACTGAAACTAAGACCAATAACATGCTTAGAGTTGTACTGAAGTGTATTAAAAGAATATAAGCTCAATGATTCAAAAGCATAATGTGCTACCAAAAGCCTAAGATAACCTTATACTGCATTTGAAAAATATGGCTTCCAGAACAAGGGATTTAATAGCCCTAATGTATTCTAAAAGCTGATCAGAACATAGCAAGATTGTGTACTAGTCTTACAGCCCCAGATTTTACAAGTTGCATTGACAAGGTGGAAGGGGCACAAAGGAGAGTGAATTTTAACTGTATCATACTGAAGGAACTGGGGATGCTTATCATGGTCATGAGAAGACTGGGGGAAGGAAACATTGACTAGTCATAAATATATAGATATAGCTCAAAAAACATTTAAAGAGCAATACTGCACTCTTCAGATCCTGGTCACATCTGGTTGCAGAGCTCAATGTTCCTCTACCACAATTCAGAGAAAAGAGAAAAGAGAGACACAGATACTTACAGGCACTACCCAGTGTACTGACTCTGTGAAGAAAAAGACCCTTCATGACCTTTCTGTTACTAATGGAGAAAATTTATTACTGTATATTCTAATTTTTTTAATATAATACTTAACATTATTTGAAAATAAATCTCTATATATATACAGTTACATTCTGCATATTATAAAATTACAGTGATATGGTTCTGGTGAGTCATACTTCTAGAAAGGTACCAGGTAGAACTTGTAATTGAATCAGGAAAAGTATGACTAGGTTTGACAGCCCTTAGACCAGACTGAAATAAATTAAATAAGCTTTAAGGAATCAAGCTATCTGCTCTAAAGGCTACTAATGAGGCTAGACCTAGAGTCTCTGACCATACTGATATGGCTTTCCCGGTTTCCTGGTCCCATAAGGGCATAAAAAGGCCTACCCACATGGAGTCAGTGCCCTTCAGACCTGATGGATATCTGAAGATCATGAGAGTAATCTTGCCTTGCTGACCACACATTTTTCTATATGGAGACTGGGAGGAGTGGACAGCTGTCAGGTGCCTACAAAAGCTAGAGTATCTTGTTTTGTGAGTATCTTTTCTATGTTATGACCAAGCAAACCTCTTTTTGTTAACTTCAATGACCAAGTGTTTCATTTCATTGCAATATCAAACCAGAATCAGGCTTAATTTGTGCCAAAGCCAGTTTATAGCTAGATGAGTTACCTCTGCTCTATAAATCTTTGCTCTGTAATCTATCATTCTGTGCATTTATATTGTCTTGTTTCTACATTACTTATAAAGTTCCTCCTGAAAAATCACCTTTGGCTGATTAAGGGGAAAGAGGCATGTCAACACTTAAATCAAGAGAGCTAAAAGCAACAGAGTGTCACTAGAGGATTGGTGTGATTGAGGCAGTAACTATTCCCCTAGTTTCCACTCAATTTCAATCCTATTTACATACTAGGCTACCTCCCATGCTATACCTGGCTGTGACTTGCCCAAGGTCTCAAAGCTAAACATTTACTAAGTTCCTGCTACATACAATGGCAATGGCCCAGGTATGAGGACACTAAGATAATTTCTACATAGATCCTGCTCTCAAGACACTTAGAGCTTGATGAGATAAAAGAAATATACAGAAAAGCTACGATACAAGAGAGGAATGACACAAATGCCAAGAGGAGGTAGAGGCAGAGAACTCAAGGCACAGAGGCAGTACGCAGGCTTTGGAAGGAGCACAGACTATAAGCTAAGGGAGAGGAGAGTTCCTTTTAGGTGGGATGGCAATGCAGATAGGCCACCAGAGCAAAGGGCTAAAGTATATAGGAGAGGGTTTTACTGAAGGGGTGGGGCACTAGTCCAAGACTGGATAGATTGAAAAGAAGACCAAAATAGCTTATAACTAGTGAGCCAAGGCTTGTTAGAGAGGTAAATATTGAGAAATGACTGAATTTTAGAGCTAGCAGGCACCTTAGAGGTCATTTAGTCCAGTGCTCATGTGTTAGATATGGAAAACTGAGGTTCAGTGAGAACTACACAATGTGAGTTAGAAAAGAAGTCAGAAACCACGTATTTCAACTCCTCAATGAGGTGACCAACACTTGTAATAGAAGTGACTTGCCTAAGGACACGCAGTTAATAAGTAGTAGAGCCAAGCCTAGGACCCGGGTCTTATGACTCCTTCCCACTACACCCAGCTCTCTCTCTAATATACCAAGGTGTGACTTGTCTCCTTATTCCCAGTCCAATGTTTCTTCTAGGACAGAACTAGAAGTCGCCTGTGATCATTAACAGCTTTCTTCCTAGGGCCCTCCTTTACAGATTCCTTGGCAGCTGATCTTAACATAGTACTACAAACCTATCTATGCTCTACCTGGATTAAGACTTGAGTGATCTTCAAGTCAGACTACAGGCCCCAAACACTGAAGCCAAATTTACCAAAAAAAATATATATATATATATAAATGAGCTGGAATGGGTCACATGCTTCCTTTGCCACAATATCCTTCTTCTCCCCCAAATCCCCACCTCTTCATCCCCTAAAAGATCTCTGTACCAGTGATGACCATTGTCCACATTCCATCTGAGCCTGAACCAGGAACACAGCAGAGATGACCAAGAAGAGGTGGAGAGTCAGGTTTGGTCTACATTCATCTCTTCTAAATGCTTACTGTTCAAGGCATCCAATGCCCCTTCTCTAAAAAGAAGGTGGGCAGAGACACAAAAGCCATAGTTATATATTGCTTTGTGTTCCATAACTGCAAAGAGCTACCACAAACAAGAAGATAGCGATACTCAGGGTTGCCATCCTAGTCAGGCAACTGTAGAATCGGAGAGCCACACAAAGCACTAATGCCACATCCCAAACTCACCCACCTGACACCTGTTCCTAACTGTACAGGTAAGGCTAGTGACCAATACAATGTCCATCTCAGGGTCTTGGTACCTGGTATAATGTGAATATTAAAGACCCAGGTTTTTCTCTGCAGAGTTAGGACCAGTCAGAGTTTGGGGATGATAAAGGATAGTACTGAAACACAGCACCAGGATTAGTGTGTATTATATGTGGAGCCCTCAGCAGGGTATCAGAGACAAATTCCAGGCTGAGGCCATAAGAGGCTAAGTTTACTCATGTCATTACAAAACTTGAGAGACTCTTTGCTTGAATAACTATAAATCAACTGTGGAGGGGAGAAAAACTTACCTGTTGGAACAAATAGGGTGTGGCCTTGCTTCACAACACACTTGTAGCATTTATCCACTTTTTCACCAAAGTACACTTCACTTTGGGTGACAGATGAACTCCAGGATTCATAGAGTGCTAAATTTTCATCTGTTGGTTTTATCAAATAAAAAATCTTCTCACCCTATGAAGAGAAAATAGGATTCCTTATGAAAATAAAAACCTACAACCTAAAAGTTGGCCTAAATTAATCCAAATTTTCATTAGGGAGAACCAAATTAGATATTCTGATCTTTTTTTAAGCATAAAAATGCACATTTCAAATGCTTAATCAATAACTGCTAACCTATGAGCTTCTTCAAAGCTACTGCAACCATTCTCAAATACATACAACAAAAAGCAAAACCAGGACTAAGTCTTTGATCCAAGAGTGAGTATCATCAATAAGTATAGTTTTCTAGGATTTTCACAAGCAGCAGCCCTAAACACTGTCAGCTAATTTAAGGCTGACCTCAACTTCAAGGAACTACAACCCTATTGTATAGAATATGTCACACGTACGTATCCAGCTAGGATTGCATCTGCCGCTGAGTCTCTATCATTTCTAACAGGCATCTCTGGCTTAGAGACAATGACTCTTGGTTCTTGTGGGCAGACTCAAGCAACAAACAAAAACACTCAGCGACAGGACAAAAACAGGATACTACAGAACACTTAGAGGATTCAGGAGGAAAAAAAAAACTTAAATAGGAAGTGGCTCCAGGTTTGCAATTGAGTCAGTTTGCCAAAAGAAAGAAATGAAGAGCTATTTTAATGGGCAGTCCTGCCCTACCCCATTGGATGACCAGACCTGACCTTGCTCTGGGCAATGAGGCAATTACTCCAACATTAGACCCAATGACAAATACAAGATGAAAAAAAAGGAGCTGTCAGATTTGATTTGGGAAGAGTGGGGTAAAAAAGACAAATAAATAGGGTATAAAGTTTTGGAATGCCATCAAAAAACGCCTGAGGCACCACTCAGTAACCAGGGAGTACTGAAGAGGTTTGTGGTAGGCCAAAAATGATTTAAGTGGAGGTTACCAGACTGGGAGTCAAAAATCCCAGGTCTGCTAAATGTGGCAAAGGGCAGAATACTTAACCTATTTTTCCTATTATCTCATTGATAAAACAGAAACTGCACCAGTCAACACAATCCCTTCTAGTTCTTAAATTATACTTCAAATGAGTTACAGAACAGAATCACAGAACTTCAGTTAGAAGAAACTCAGAGGCGATCTATTCCTATCCGTACCTGAATGACAATCTCCTCTACAATATCTTGCCTCCCACCAAAGTCATCTAGTCTTTGTTTCAAGACCCATAGCAGGGACTCCACTACTTTGCAAGGCAGCTTATTCCATTTTAAAAAAATCTCGAGGCAGCTAGGTGGTGCAGTGAGTACAGCACCAGACCTGGAGTCCGGAGGACTGAGTTCAAATCTGACCTCAGACACTTGACACATGTACTAGCTGTGTGACCCTGGGCAAGTCACTTAACCCAAATTGCCCTGCCTCCCCCCCACAAAAAATAATCTCTAAGTTTTTCCTAACTCTGCATCAGGAAAACCCCAGCCATATTTTACTTCTCCCTGTTGTCCGACTACCTCCTCCCAGAGACTCCCAGCCAACCACCTTGATGCCCGCCCCCCCCACAGACCATACCTTTCCTCTTATAACTAACACACACACACACACACACCCCAAAAGACTGGGCACAGATTTCTGATGTACTCAACAACTTTCTTCCTAAGTGCCATCAAATCATCAGTGACTATTCTTTTGGAATGCCAATCCCTCAGTTCTAAATTCACCTAAACAGGCAATTATCTGGCTCTCATTTATCCATCTTGTCTACAGGGAAAGCATGAGAGACTTGTCAATTCTCTACAAAAATCTAGCATTTCCACGTCTGAGTATCTTGTTTTAAATAAATAAATGAGATCACTCCACCTTACTATGGATTTTCCTAAAGTATAGGTCTAACCATATTACTTCTTATTCCCTCTACGTTCAAATACAGTCATCCACTTGGCAATTAAAACTGTTCGAAACCTGGCCCTTTCCTACCTTTCAAGTGTTCTAAGACATTACTTTTTTCTCCATGCACTCTAAGGTCCAGCCACACCACCTACTCGGTGTTCCTCACAAAGGACATCCATCTCATCTCTGTACCTTTTCAATGGCTGTCCCCAGTGCCTAAAATGCTCTCCCTCCTTACCTCAACTTTCTGGGATCCTTGGCTTCCTTCAAGCCCCAAATCAAGTACCACAATCTGCAGGAAGCTTTTTACAGTCTGCACAGCTGCTAGCCTTCCCTTTTAAGGCTACTTTCCATCTACTCTATATCATCTTTATATATGTTGTCTCCTCCATTAAAATGTAGGCTCCTTGTGGGCAGGGGCTGATTTTGTTTTTTCTTTTGTATTCCTGGCACATACTAAGTACTTGTTAATTGATTAATAACCTGTTTGTAATGAATGATGTTGGCTCTTTGTAATCACCACTATCTTTTTTTAATATTCATTTACCATCCCTTTTATATTACATTCTAGAATTTATTGGGATTCTTTTTTTTTTAAAACTAAACAAACTTCCTTCCTTCTCTAGTCCTATGACTAAGACTGAACCAGAACACAATAAAAGCCCCCATGTAGCATAACAGATAACCAGGAAGAGGTAGAGAGTCTCCTTGATCTTTCAAATATTGTTGATAGAGAATTGGTAATCATATCTGCCAGTATTTTAGGTATAGGTCACCTGGACCTAGCACCAAAGTCTCTTAAAACTTTAATAATGAATACAAGAGAGCTTACTACAGGTGACTTTAATCTCAGTAAAGCAGAAAGCCAGGTCATTTGAAGGGAATGAAGGATGTGGAAAGGAACTGAAAGAGAGGAGAAAGTGTGAAATAGCTGCTAGAGAGTATGATAAGAAATGAATCAGAAAATAAAGACAGGAGACAGTTAAGGTTAGATAACATGACTCTATGGTTGAGTCCATCCACAACTGGATACATCTTTGTTCCACCAGAGATGAAAAAAAAACATAACCTGAAAAAAGGAAAAAGAAGACACGTAGGAAAGAACAGCTTTTCAAGGAAAGATGAGATGATGAACTTTCTATTCCATCCATTGACTTATTTCCTAATTCTTCTTCTCAGTCTAGGCAAATGAAAAACAATTTATTTGGTGTTATTAAATGATTCCATTAGGTAAGTAGGAGACATACTGTTAAAGAGGACTAAAATAGCAATGTCCCTTTGCAAAGTGCAGAAATTCTACTACACGCAAATATTTGAAATGTCAATGAACAACATTAAGAGTGCATGCCACCTATTCTCACCCAGAGAACATGGTACCAGACTGAAGTGCCACCAAAGTCAATGTGAAAGTCTGTATAGCTGTCTTGAACTCCCATCAAACAATATTTCTGAACAAATGGCTTAGGGAAGACTGAATCATCTGGCCAGTAGTTTTCCACCCAAGAAAGTTTTCGGGCAATATCAGGAACTTCCACCAATTCCGACATCCTTTAAAAAAGAAATATAAAATTGAAAACTTATCAACAATAATGTCCCTCCCCTACAAACTCTAAATAATTTGACCTCAAATATAACTATAGTTATAATCAAACTTTAAAAGGAATTACTTCAAAAATTTTCATACTGCTCCAAAGCAGAACTCATAGCATCACCATCATAAAATTTCTGAAGGCCGAGTGTGCTTATTACCATACTCAGTTTACCATTAAATTACACTTCACCCCATTTAACAACCCTTAAATCAAACTGTCTAAAACTACTCACTTTGTGTCTGAAAACTCGAGGCTGATCACATTTAACACCTTTGGACGGTTAGGATTCATGAAGTATTTAACATAGTTGTGAAGCTTCATTTTGCTGTCTGCCTGCCTTGCCACATCAATGACATCTATTACTTTGTCACCACCTATGGAAAGAAATTACAGTCTAATTTTGAGGAAAGTTACCAAAAAATGCTTAAAATACTTTTAAAAACCTGAATTAATTTGGGCTGACCACTAAGTCATCTATAAAACTTTGTAGCACTAACAAGGATATTTTCTAAGGTTCTGACTTTTTTTTAAGTTAAATACCTTTTTGCTATTAATTATTGCTATATATAAAACTACTTACATGTATTATAAGATATTCCATATGCTTATGTTTTCAAGCTTAAAATTCATAACCAGAAAAGCAACACACACACGGAGGGAAAAACCATTAGATTTGTGTACAAAGGCAGGCCAAAATGGTGTTGTATAAAGAAAAGATCAACGGATTTGGAGTCAGAGAATTTAGCTTGAATCTCGGTTCTGCCACTAGGTCACATGACCTCTCTGGGCTTCAGTTTCCTCATCTGCACAACGGAGGGCTTGGACTATATGACCATCAAGGTCCTTTCCAACTCAAGACCTAAATTCAGTTTCTTCATCAATAAGATGAAAAAGTATCAGATGGCTTCTAAAGGCTTTGTCTAGCTCTAAAATTCTATGATTCTAAGTCTGTAAGTTCCAAAGAGAGAGCTCTGCCTATGTCTTCTGGTAAATGCGCTAAAATTGTACAAAGACTTTCAGAAGATGCTATATATACATGGCATGTGATCCTGCTGAATCGTCCATTACTAAGTACACATATAACTTTTAAAAATTTTAATAGTATCTTCTCTTTAACAAGGCCCCTTACAGAAAAGATAACTGGATGATGAAAGGTGGTTCCTCTTCTCATTGAGAGAGGTGACTGGATTAAAACAGATTCTAAAATATACCGTGCATTTCACAAGTTCATTGTAAAATTGGGCTTGTTGAAGAGAAAGAATAAGGCAGCACTTTAAAAAGTCTGATAAATCAGTCCACAAAAGGCCTATTTCTTCTGCCTCTATTCTGGCTTCCATTCTGCAAGTCGACAAGCATTTATTAGGTGTACATCATGGGGTAGGTATAAATATATATGTGTGTGTGTATACATTATGTATGTATACATACTTGTGTATATATATGTGTGTGTATGTATTATACGTGCATGTATGTATATTCCAATGACCTAAGAAACTGTAAATTTAGTAAATCTATCCTATATAAAAATTCTTATTTCAAACATTAGGACAGTAATCATTTTTAACTTATGCAACATTTTCCCCTGGGGTATTTTAAAATTTCAGTGTAAAGTTCATACCTACATAACGTTCCACATCCATAACAGAAAAAGTCGGTGGAGGGAGTCTAAGTCCTAGATCATCTATTTTGGGAACCATAATAGGCACATCAAATCCATGTTTCTCCAGGTATCTCTGTGTCAGCTGGCTACCATTCATCTTTACAATGACTTCATCAGCACTGAAAAAAAGTTAATGAGAGATCATTCATTTAACATTCAAGTAAGTTTAAAGAAGATATTCTAATGTATATGTGTGTATGTATACATATATGTACAGACTCTAACTCTCTTATCCTGGAATTACACTTCCTTGCTAACATCTGAAATTCTCTCTTCCTGTCTCCTCCACCAAGGTTCCAAATTCTCTCCTGAACCTATTTTAGTCACGTTTTGAAATTCCTTGCACTTCACAGGCTTTCCCCAAAGCCACTACCTACAGCCTTACAGCAGTTATAATTATCCAGACGGGCCAACATTTCACCTGGGAGTTTGGGAACTTGCACAGCAGAACAAAGGGATGGAAAAAGTAGGTATGATTGTGATGGAAATAAGCCCCACAACTAGCATGTGGGGAATGTGAACCATCTTCCCACTTTTCAAATGGAAATCACATATTACACGGGGTCAGACCAGAACCTCCATTTCAGAGACCACTCTGTTAGAGTAATAGAAAAGATAAGAATCCTTAGGATGATGGCTAAATAGCAAAAGCGGTGGTAAGAGAACCCAGAACATACAGTAGCAGACATAGTATATAAAAGATATTGACACAAATTTTTTACACTAATAAATATATGGCCTATTTGAAAGTTAATATGCTCTTCCGTAACCTTTAAGTAAATGTACCAGGTCATGAAAATGGTGAATTAATTATATTAGAAATTATTTATATTAGCATAATAAGCTTTATCATGTTTAATTTTTCTACTCTGAACTCAAACATCAAAAAAGAGCATAACCATATACAGAGCAAAACACAAAAAAAAGACTTGATATGAAACTCTAAGTCTCCATTTCATGTTTTCTTAAGTACATATATTTTTATTTTTAAAATTATATTTTTTCAATTTTGAATTTTTAAAGGTTTAACCAATTTATTGAGTCCCCAAATAGAAAGAAGTCCAATGAGGATAAGTGAAAGCCTCAGGGCCCCAATCTCTTCGAGCTGGAGAGACGGTGGCCCTGGAGCCACCATACACCGCAAAAAGTCATCAAGTTCCCACAGGGTCCCCACACTCAACTCAGGAGACCCACCCAGCAGTCAATCATCAAACTCTCTGACCCCTCTCCTGCCCCATTACCACGAAGGTTCCAGCAAATGAAGCTGAAGGACCTGTTGCCAATAGGAAGAGCCAAGAGGGGAACACCAAGCCTGTTTCAAATTCTAAAGCAAACGACAACAACAAAAAATCAATACAGTATCAGGGGAGCTAGGCATGGGCAAAGGCAAAGTAGTGAGAGGGTAACTAGTAAAGGCATTTCAACATATTTTAATTTTTAAATTTTAATTTTAAATTTTTAAATTTTTTTTAAAAATTAATTTAAAAGTCATATTGATGTTTCGGTTTTATATTACAAATATTTACAGATTACCCCTACACTGAATGGTCTTATAACACAATATTTGAGTAAAACTGATATAATGATATACAAAACTGAAAGTGTGTGTAACATTACACATTCATAGCAATAGCACCACCCCCCACCCCATGCACCTTTTTTTAAGAAATGTTAATTAAAAGAATCTTTTACCTCCCTCCCATCTCTCAGTACATTGAGAAAAAGAGCAAAGAAAAACAAATTCCCTGCAATAAATATTTATAGACAAGCAAAACAAATCCTGTCCTTGCTTGTTTGCAAAAATGTCTCATTCCTGTACCCTAAATCTATCACCTCTCTGTGAAAACGTAGATAATACGTTTCATTATCAGTCCTTGGGGACGGGGGAATGAATCATGGATGACAGCTTTCAAAGTTGTTACTATGTAAGTTGTTCTCCTGGTTCTACTTATCTCATTCTTTTTATAGATCATTTGGGGGTATAGACAGTAGTAGTAAAAACTGTATCAAAAGGCATCTCTGTTTAGTCACTTTCTGTGTATAATTTCAAACTGCTTTTTAGAATGCTTGTATCCATTCATAGGTCCACCAACAGCGCATCAACGTGCCTATTTCCTGCATCCTCTCCCATATCTATCATTTACCCTTTTTTTGGTCATCTTCACTCATCTAATGAGCATGAGGTAGAATCTCAGAATTGCTTTAATTTGAACTTCTCTAATTCAGTGTTCTGGAACATTTTTTCATATAACTATAGATAGTTTGGATTTCTTCCCTTGTGAATTGCCTGTTCATAGCTTTAGAGCATTTATCAATTGAGGAATAACTCTTATTCTTATGTATCTCTTCTTTTTAAAAATTCTTAAAAATTTGAGACAGTTCCTTATATATCTTAGAAATGAGACTGTCATCAAAGAAACTTGCCATAAAGATATTTCCCCAGTTGTTTCCCTTTTAATATTAAGTTTTATTGAATGTTTGTGCAAAACTTTTTTGAATTTTCTGTTAACAAAAATTATCAATTTTATCTTCTATGATCCTCTTTATCCCTTGTTTTGTCATGAAATTTTCTTCTATCCATAGTTCTGATAATTTTTTCCATGTTTCTCTAATTTATGATGTGGCAATTTGTATTTACATAACATATCCATTAAGAGATTATCTTGGTACAAGGTATGAGGTCTAAATCTAATTTCTTTCATACTGCTCTGCAATTTTCCCAACAGTTTTGTCAAATACTGTATGCTTATCCTAGTAGCTGAAATGTTGTGGTTACTGAAGACTAAGCTACTAGATTTATTTGCTCCTCTGTGTTACACACCTCATCTGTTCCATTGGTCTATTTTTTTAATTAACACCAAACTGTTTTGAAAAATTACCACTTTGCAATCATCAAAACTACTGGGTACTGGCAAAAAATAAGAGTAGTGAATCAGTGGAATACATTAGGAACACAAGAAATTATAGTAATGTACTGTTTGATAAACCCAAAGACTTCAACTTATGGGATAAGAAGTCACTATTTGACAAAAAACTGCTGAGAAAACTGGAAAATAATATGGCAGAAACTAGGTATAGAACAACATATCACACTGTATTCCAAGATAAGATCAAAATGGGTACATGATTTAGACATAAAGGGTAACAACATAAGCAAATTAGGAGAGCAAGGAATAGCTTACCTGTCAGATCTACAGAGAAGAGAAGAATTTATGACCAAACTAAACACACAGAGCATTACAAAATGCAAAACAGAAAACTTTGATAATATTAAATTTAAAGGTTTTTGCACAAACAAAACCAATGCAATGAAGATTAGAAGGAAAGGAAAAAGCTGAGAAACAGTTTTTATAGCAAATGTCTCTGATAAAGGCCTCATTTCTCAAATATACAGAAAACTGAGTCAAATTTCTAAGAATGTAAGTCATTCCCCAATTGATAAATGGTCAAAGGATATGAAAGAGCAGTTTTCAGAGGAAGAAATTCAAGCTATCTATAGTCATATAAAAAAAATGCTCTAAATCACTACTGATTAGAAAAATGCAAATTAAAACAACTCTGAGGTACCACCTCATACCTATCAGACTGGCTAATAACACAGAAGAGGAAAATGATAAATTTGGAGATGATGTGGGACAACTGGGACACTAATGCAGTTATGAAGTGATTCAGCTGTTCCGGAGAACAATCTGAACTATCCTCAAAGGGAAACCAAGTTGTGCATACCCTTTGATCCAGTGATATCACCACTAGTTCTGTATCCCAAAGAGATTATTACAAAGGGGAAAAGGACCTATGTGTACAAAAATATTTATAGCAGCTCTTTTTGTGGTGACAAAGAATTAGAAAGTGAGGGGATGCCCATCAATTGGGTAATGACTGAACAAGTTGTGGTATATGAATGTAATGTAATACTGTTGAGCTATAAGAAATGATGAGCAAGGAGATTTCAGAAAAACTGTAAAGACATATATGAACTGATGGTGAGTAAAGTGAACAGAACCAGGAAAACATTGTACACAGTAACATTGTGCAATGATCAACTTAGTTCTTCTCAGCAATGATGCAAGACATTTCCAAAAAACTCAGGATGGAAAATGTTATCCACATCCAGAGAAAGAACTGACAAGAGTCTGAATGCAGATTAAAGCGTACTATTTTCACTCTTTTTTGTTTTTTTTTTCCATGATTTGTTCCCTTTGTTCTACTTCTTCTTTCACAACCCAACTGATGTGGAAATATGTTTTACACAACTAAACATGTATAGCACCTATATCAGATTCCTTGCTATCTTGGAAAAGGGGAGGGAGAGGAGAAAAATTTGGAAGTGAAAATCTTTCAGAAAATGAATGCTGAAATTTATCTTTACATGTAGTTGGAAAAAATAAAATAGTATTTTTTTAAAAGAGAAAAAGAAAATTACTGCTTTGTAGTTTAGTTTGAAATCTGACACTTCAAGGTCACCTTCATTGCTACCTCTTTTAATTATTTCTCTTCAGACTCTTGACTTTTTTTTGCTTCTATGTGACTTTCATTATTTTTTCTAGTATGTAATCTTCTGGTAGGTTGATTGCCCTGGCATAGAATAAATAAATTAATTTAGTATTGTCATTTGTATTATATTGACTCTACCGATAAACAATATTTTTCTAATTATTTAGATCTGTAGTTCTGTAAACAGCAGTTTATAGCTATATTCAAATAGCTTTTGTGTGTACATTAGTGGGCTCTTTAGTATTTTATACAATTTTTAGTTATTTTAAATGGAATTTCTCTTTATCTTCCTGCTGTGTTTTACCACTATAATACAGACATGGTAATGATTTGGGTATATTAATTTTATATCTTGTAAGTTGATGGGTGAAGGAAAGAAGCATTTATTAAGTGTCTATTATGTACCAAGGACTATGCTAAACTCTTAAAAATTTTATCTGATTGATCACAACAACCCTCAAAGGTAGCTGCTATTATTATCCCTTATTTTCCTGAGTCGAGGAAACTGAGCTAAACAAAGGTCAAGTGACTAGCCCAGGACCATAAACCTAGAAGCGTCCGAAGTTTGATTTGAATTTTGGTCTTCCAGACTCCAGGCCTTGTGCTTTACCCACTGTACCATCTGTCTCTGAAGCAGAAGTCAGTTTCAATGAAATTTTTGGTTGGCTCTTTAGCAGTAAGTACACAATTGTAACAAAAAGTGATAATTTTGCTTCTTCTTTACCTTTGCTTATCTTAACCTCAATTTTTTTCCTGTCATTGCTACTGCCAGCATTTCTAGCACTATGTTAAATAGAAGCAGTGACAATGGACAGTCTTATTTATTCCTGATTTTGTTGAAAGGGATTCTAATTTATCTCTACTACCTAAAATAGCAGCTCTTGGTTTCAGATATAAGAAATTTATAATTTTAAAGAATGGACCATTTATTTCAATGTTTTCTGGTCTTGGTTTTTGTTTTTTTTTTAACAGAAATGGCTCCTGCATTCTATCAAAAGCTTTTCTAAATCAATATAATTGTATGATTTTTTTCATTTTGTAATTAATATAGGTAATTGAGTTTATAGTTTTCCTACTGTTAAACCAACCCTTCATTCCTGGAGTAACTTCAACTTGAACATAGTGTATAATCTTTGTGGTATATTGTTTTAGTCTAATTGGTCAAATTTATTTAAAAATGTTCCATCAGTGTTCACTACGGATATTTATCTAAAGTCTTCTTTTCTGTTTTAACGTTTCCTGGTTTATGTATCAGAGCTATATTTCTGTCATAGAAGGAATCTGGTAGGATCCTTTCTTCTGTTCTTTGACTGTTTGATAGAATTTACTTGTGAATCCATCTAGTCCTAGAGGGTTTTTTCCCTTTGGAATTTCACTTATACTATATTCAATTTCTTCCTCTGAAATAAGGTTCGTTAAATTCTGTATTTCTTGTCCTGTTTAATTGGGTATTTTATATTTTTGTAAATTGTGATTTATTTAAATTTGTGTTTATGAATTTTAAAAAATAGTTTTTATGGCCCTCTTTTGGTGGGACACCACTAACACTAAATCTTCCTCCCAATTAAAAAACAAAATGGGGGGGAAGCCCCTCATAATAAGCAACATCAAACAAAATGAACCTACAGAGTGGCCATGTCCAAATATGGATGTATATTTCTCCAACTTGAGTCCATTACCTTTCAGTCAGGAGGTGAAAAATGGCTGATCAATGATTTGGTCAAGAACTCTTCAATTTTTCAAAACTGTTTTCCTTGACAATGTTGTTGTCCTTGTATAGATTCATTCTGCATGGGGCAGCTGGGTGGCGCAGTGAGTAGAGCACCGGCCCTGGAGTCAGGAGGACCTGGGTTCAAATCTGACCTCAGACACATGTACTAGCTGTGTGACCTTGGGCAAGTCCCTTAACCCCAATTGCCTTGCCTCCCCCCTCAAAAATATGTTTAAAAAAATTCATTCTGCACTAGTTTTAAATACCCAGAATTCACTGGAATATTTTTTTTTCACAATTTCTCATGGAAGAATAAAATTCCATTGTAATTATATACCACAATTTGTTCAACCATTTCCCAACTTACGGGCATTCTCTTAGCTTCCTGATTTTGCTTTTCCCTTTTTTCCCCTTTTAATCTTCACTTCAGAAATAGGACTTCTGCTTTTGCTTATAGCTATCCTCTCCAGGACGTTCCTTCCTTTTAAACAGCCCCTTTTTCTCCTTATCCTTGCTTATTTCCTTGTTGAGGGTGATTTTTTTCCTATACCTGTTTGCGTGTGCATGTATATTAAACTATTGTCTATTTCAAATAAGAAAGAATGAGGTTCATCTGATGCCTATTTCCCCCACCCCTTCTTCCTCTATCTCTGTATGCTCTTCTTACACATCATAATTATAATACCAAGTCCGCCCCATTCTTCCTTCTTTTATCTTCCTGTCTCTGTCCCCTCTTCTAGAAACAAAAGAACCCTGTGAGTGGCAGTATATCCCAGACCACTGGTCCTGACTCCAACCCAGCCCTCACAATGATCATCTAGAAAAATAGTTTTGGAGAAGAAGCCCACTATCTCTACCTACTGCCACACACAGGGCAAGGCAAACCAGCCTCGTTGAAGCAATAACATATTCTAATGGAAAGACAGGAGGCAGAATATGCCAGGCAAGTCAAACCACCACCACCTTCACCATCATCTTTCCTCAGATCCTGATGGCAACAGCTCAGGACCCTGAACCCAAGAGTTTTGGAAAAGCAATGTTTCTAGTCCGCTGCCCTGGGAAATAACCCTTGAAGAGATACAGCCTTGTCACTATCCTTGCGGTGCTACAGTCACACCTATTAAGGACCTAGAAAAGAAAATTCTTGCCACCAAAGTCCTTAGCACTGCCAAAGGGTTCCAAATGTGTTGTGGTTTTATCAATGGAGATGGCATTAAGAAGTGGCATTACCTGGCCAAAACACCCTAAGAACCATGGAAAGTTTCTATCTGACTTACAGCTGAAGCCTTCCAAATACATGCTGAACTCTTTGAGAGCATGAGTTGTCTTATTTTTCTATTTGTATCCTCATTGCTTAGCACACTGTATTACACATAATTAAGTACTTATAAATGATTCATTCATTCATTTAACTGGACGAATCCACCCCCAGATCCTCTGGTTTTTCTTAATTCGCTCCCCCAATATCAATTAATCGATAAACATTTATTAGGTGCCTACCATATACCAGGCACAGGCACTGGGGATACAAAAAGAAGCAAAAGACAGTCTCTGCCCTCAAGAAGCTTACAGTTTAATAAGGGAGACAACATGCAAACAAATATATACAAAGCAAGCTACATACAGAATAAATGAAAAATAATTCACAGAGGGGAGGAACTGGGATTAAAAGGGTCAGGGGAAGACTTCAAGTAAAAGATGGGATTTTAGTTGGGACTTAAAGGAAGCCAGGGAGGTCAGTGGTCAGAGCAAAGGACAGAGAGCATTCAAGTATATGGGACAGGCAGAGAAAATGCCCAGAGTGGAGAAATGGAGTGTCTTGTTCTCAGAACAGCCAGTGTCACTGGATCAGAGCACATGTGGAGGAATAAGGTGTAAAAAGGCTAGAAAGGTAAAAGGGGACAGGTTATAAAGGGCTTTGAATACCAAAGAGAGGATTTTGTATTTGATCCTGGAGAAAACAGGAAGCTACTAGAGTTTACTGAGTAGGGGATGACATGATCAGGCCTGTGTTTTAGGAAAATCACTTTAGTAGCTAAAATGGAGAGAGCTAGGTGGTACAATCAGTTACCTCATCTATAAAATGTGCTGGAAAAGGAAATGGCAAACCACTCTAGTATCTTTGCCAAGAAAACCCCAAATGGGGTCACAAAAAGTGACTTGAGCATCTGAACAAGAACAAAGCTAAAGAAGGATGGACTGAAGGCAGAAGAGACTTGAGACAGGCAGACCCACCAGCAGGCTGTTATAATAATTAAGGTATGGGATGATGAGGATCTGCACTAGAGTAGTGACAGTGTGAGAGGAGAGAAGAGGGCATATGCAAGAGATGCAAAGGTGAAACCAACAGGCCTTGGTAACAGCTTGCATATGGAGGGCGAGAGCGAGTAAAGAATCCAACGTGACTCCTTTTGTGAGCCTAAAGGACCTGAAGGATGGTGTTGCCCTCTATAGTAATAGGGAAGGCAGGAGATAGGGGATGGCGGGAGAGGGAATAATGAGTTCTATTTTGGTTATACTGAGTTTAGGATAGCCAGTTCGAGATGTTCTGAAAGGCAGTTGGAGATGCAAGATGGGAGGTCAGTAGAGAGACTGGGGCAGGAAAGATAGCTCTGAGAATTATCAGCATAAAAATGGTAATTGAATGCATGGGAATTGTTGAGACCACCAAGTGAAGCAATATGGAGGGAGAAAAGAAGATGACACAGGACAGAACCCTGAGGAATACCTATGGTGTGATCTAGAAGAGGATTCAGCAAAGGAGTTAGAAGATAGGCCAGATAGGGAGAAAGAGAACTAGGAAGAGTGGTGTCCTGAAAACGTATAGAGAAGAGAATTTCAAGGAAGGAAGAGTCATCAATAGTGTCAAAGGCTGAAGAGAGGTTAGGAGAATGAGAAATGAAAAAGGGCCACTGGATTTAGCAACTAAGAGATCATTAGTAACTTTGGAGAGAGTCGTTTCAATGGAATAAGGTTAGAAACCAAATTGTAAGGGGTCAAGAAGAAAGTGAGAGGAAAGAAAAGAGAGACATTTATTGTAAATGGCCTTTTCTAGGAGTTTAGCTACAAATGGCAAGAGAGATCTGTGACAATAGTTACTGGGGATGAAAGCATCAAGTGAGGGTTTTTTCAGGATGGGAGGAACATGGATGAGTTTATAGGCAGTAGAAAATAAGCCAGTAGAAAGGGAAAAATAGAGGATAAGTGAAAGAATGGGGATGACAGTGAGGCCATCTGTTGGAAAAGATGGGATGGAAAGGGAATGCTCAAATAAGAAGAGAGGTTAGCCCTGGTAAGGAGTAATGCCACTTTATCATGCGAGAGAGAGGTAAAGCAGGAGAGAATGGCAGAAGGCACCTGGGTGACAGGAGAAGAGGAATAGGGGAAAAAAGAGGGTTCATGGTGAATGGCCTCCATTCTCAGCTGAGAGAATTGGGGAGGGGGAGCCATGGGAGGCTGGAGAAGAAAAGATTTGGAAGAGACATTGCAGAGAGTGGGATAGTGAGTGAAAGGAAGTATGGCAGGATTATAAAACAGCATTGAGGGCCCAGTTGAGGGGTCAAATGCTAAAGAATGGAGGTCAGGGTGAGGAGGAAGAGTAGGGTTACGTAAGGGAAGATAGAGGGAGAAGTGAAAAGCCAGTAGATTATGATCTGATAAGAGGATTTCAAAATTCTTGAACATGGAGGTGGTGCTTTTATGGGTGGTGGCAAGATCAAGGGTATGACTGTCTTTGTGTGTGGCTGAAGTGGGAGAGTAGCTCGTGGGAGGTAAATAGGCTATAGAACTAAGTAGTTGAGGTATTTGAGGAAGAATCAATATGCATGCTGAAGTTCCCTAGTATGAGGACAGGAGTTGGGAAGAAGAGAAGAACCGTGAGCCTCAGACTCACTGAGGAAGTAAGGGGAATGACCTAGGGGATCTGTAGATATACAGCTACCAGGATTTTGATTGGGTGGTATAAAGGAATAGTACGAACCTCAAAGGAAAAGAGGTTACTGAGTGATGGAGGAAGGGGGAGTGCATGGAAGTGGCAGTGAGAAGCAAGAATCATTCCGATTCCCCCACCTCAACTAGTGAGCACAAGACAATGAGTGAAGGTGCAGCCAGTACTGGAAAGGATAACCAGGGGGCTGTGTCATCAAAGCAAAGCCAGGTTTCAGTAAAAGCTAACAGATGTGCGAGAAGAAAAAATTCAGAATGAAGGGAAGTTTGCTGTCTGTTGGGACAGGCATTCTCACTGGGTACAATAGAAGGGCTAGGTGGAATCATGATGAAATTTTGGGGTAGAAGGATTGAGGAAGATGGAAATGAGGAATCAGGTGGTAGGGGATAAGGAATGGGGTCTGGATGATGACCTATAGGAGTTCAGAGTCACTGGGATGTGGTGGATATGATCAGGTATAAGAATGTTGAGTGGAAGGCCCCACTTGTACCCTCAAAAGACAAGCTGAGAGGCCTGAAGTCAAAGGGAAAGATTTACTCTTTTTCACACAGAAGGTTCTCTACATCCCAGTTGGGAGATCAGTCTGGCAGCAGGAAGTGATAGATGCTTTGCGCTGGTACAGATGGAAGTAGCTGCCTTGGAGTGTATGGAAAATGCCCAGCTTGGCCCCAAGCAGCTTTTCCTCAGAGACACACTGCACTAAGTAGAAAATGGAAGGCCCAGGTCACTAGTGCACCCACGGTCTCAGATCTTCTCACCTCACAATGTACATGTTAAGGCTCTGAAGAGAAACTTTTTTATTTCTTCTGTATTGCAACTAGCGCAGTGGACAGAGTGCTGGACTTGGAGTCAGGAAAATCTGAGTACAAATTCTGCCTCAGACATGTGCTAGCAGTGTGGCCCTAGGCAAGTCACGTAACCTTTCCTCATCTGTAAAATGGGAATAAGAACACCTGCTTCCTAAGGTTGTTGTGAGGATAAAATGATATAATGTATGTAAAGCACTTTGCAGATCTTAAGAGTTATATGTTAGCTATTCTATATCATTACAGAGTCCCTTCCAATTGCTCACATAAATTTACTTTGCTAGAATTTTTCTGTATTCTTGTGTTGTATTTTATGTTCCTATTCCATTTTGATTTTTCCATCAGAAAAGTTTTAAAGAACCTTATTCTTTTAAAGGTCTGCTTTCTTCCTCTACAAAATTATATTTAGCTTTGCTGGGGGCAGCTAGGTGGCGCAGTGAGTAGAGCACCGGCCCTGGAGTCAGGAGGACCCGAGTTCAAATCCGGCCTCAGACACTTGACGTGTTCACTAGCTGTGTGACCTTGGGCAAGTCACTTACCCCCAATTGCCCTGCCTTCCCCCCCTGCAAAAAAAAAAAAAAGTAAAAAAAAATATTTAGCTTTGCTGGATAAATTATTCTTGGTTATAAAGCTTCTATCTTTTGCCTTTTGATATACTGTATTCCAAGAGTTTCTTTTCTGTTGGTGGAAGTTGCCGGGTCTTGTGTGTTCTGAACTACTGTTCTTGATACCAGAACTGCTTCTTTATAAATGCTTGCAATCTTTTTTCTTTGCAGCCAAAGTTCTGGATTTGGACTAAGACTTTCCTAGAACTTTTCCTTTTGAGGTTTATTTCTAGAAACAATTGGTGGATTTTTTCTATCTTTATTTTGACTCTGGTTCTAATAGAAATGGGCAGTTTTTATTTGTGATTTCTTTAAATACAGTGTCAATAAGTCAACAAGAATTCATTAATTGCTTACTATGAGCAGGCACTATGTTCAGTTCTAGAGATACAAAGAAAGGCAAAAACCTAGTTCAGAGGGTTTGTTTGTTTTTGAATCACAGCTTTCATGGACTCCAGTGATTCTTTAATCATCTCTCCTTGCCCTGTTTTCCAGGTCAGTTATTTCTAATAGGCACATAACTTATATTTCCTTCTATTTTTTCAGTCTTTTTTAAGTTTTATTCTAGTATTTCTTGCTGTCCCATGGAGTAGTTCATTCTTTCTTTGTGCTTCATCTCTTGATTCATTTCTTCTAGGTATTCATGTAGCCCTTGTAGAAAATCTTTTTTTTTCCCTCTGAATCACTGCTTGCAGTTGTTACAGTTACTCCTTTGGGGGAGATCTAGAGATCTACACTATTTTTCATGCTAGTTGGTGCTTTGATTTATTCATTTCTCCACATTTAGTTCCTGAATCCAGGGCCAGGCTCCATATACTGATTGGTCTCACCCTTAAAGTCCCATGAGTTTCTATAAAAATCTTCAACTTGCTGCTGCTCCCCCCAGACCCCTGTCTCCACCCAACTCAGCCCTACCTAGTCCTCCTGGATCTTTGAACTTCAAAACACTGGGGCTTCAGGGTTCTGTCTCTATAGTATCTCAGGACAGAGTACTCAGCTCTGAAGAACCTGCAGCCTGAGGCCACATGTGGCCATCTAGAGTCTCAAATACAGCCCTTTGACTGAATCCAAACTTCACAGAACAAATCCCCCTAATAAAAGGATTTGCTCTGTGAAGTTCTATTTATTGTCACATCTCTAGGCTTCTACAGTCTCCTCCAAAGGGCTTGCCTCTGGGTGCCTCTGGCCACAGAGCTTTCTTTTCAGGTCACATGTATCTTCTAACCACTGTTATGGTGGAAGAGTCAGTTGTTTTGCCTAGGCTGGCTCTGACTTTGCTGGCAGCTCCTTTTCCTATTGCCCATTGTCCTCTGGCTGACCTCATGCAAGTCTGGGGTGGAAAAAACCACTTAATCTAGTTTCTCATTAAAGCTCTTGATCAAAATTATTTGGTCGGGTGTGAATTTCATATTTTTACTGGAGTAATCATGCTGGAACTAGGTATTTTGACTCTGTTTGGCCAGACATCTTCTACAAAAGAGTCTTAATCATGATTTTAATAATGTAACCAGGTTCTCTCAAGCCTCAGGAGACCCCAACCCATCTGGCTAGCTTCAAAATACCACCAACAGATACACAAAAAACATCATCTAGAACAAAGCTTAGCAATATTTTTGGTCTTAGCAATATTTAGCACCAATGGAGTTAAGCTTGATAGATTTAGATGCTTCTAGCATTCCTAAAGTATACACATAAGAGAACTAAAAAAGGAAGGCATACAAAGAGAAAGTAACTCTAAAAAATAATGGTGAGATAAAAGACAAAAGGAAGTAAAAGAAAGAGAAAGATGCAGGTGGTAAAGAAATAAAAAGTATGACAAAAAACACCTCTATCCTATCCATAACTAGTTAAGGGAACTGAAACAAAAACACAGCATCCAAACAATCCTAATCATTTTTTTGTTCAGAACAAAGTACCTACCTTGGGAAGATCCGAGCACGTAACTCCTTAACAAAAGTTCTTGTCCCAGCTTGTACTGGTTTGGAACCATCATCATTCTCTGTGTAGTCATGTCTGTGCCAATTCCTCCTCTTTTTCACTAGAATTTTTAAAAATAAAAATATTTTTTGATAATTGAGAATCAAATAGTAAACATATATGTAATAAATATACTTTCTGGTCATTCATGACTTGCCATGGCCAAACAATGCATCAACCTATGACCAGCCTATTAGAAATGAGCCTTTCCATACTACAAGCTGGTCCCCAGCCAAAAACACTTTATCATTAACTTCTTACCTTTTAAAATCAGTAGAATTTGCCTGAGTTTGGGCTCCACCACAATAGCTTTTGAGAAGCAAGGATCTTTGCAGGCATCAGAATAGGACTTTAATTGCAAATTTGATTATTATGCCCTGGCACATGGTTGACAATTAATACTTTTTCATGAAATGATAAAATAAAAAATAAAAATCTCTCATTTTGTGCAAGATGACATTAAATAGAACTGTTTTTAACATGTTTCTGAGTCTGAAATGTAAATTCTGTTTGGTAACATCATCCTGGTCACTTCAGTTTTCTCACCAACTTCATTTTAAATTCTAAAGCAGAATCTGAAGATGAAAAAACTAAAATCAGAATACATGATTCCTTAGACTAATACTTACCTTCAAAAAGATAATGAAAATTAATGCTATTTGGTCTGAAAGGGTCAGATCATATCACATAATAATTTTTAGTGTATTTTCTAATCTCCCTTTTTAAGCCACCAAAGAGCAACCCCAAAAAATTTACCAGAAAAAAGGAACGTGTAGTAAAGAATGGTTATCCTAGAGTGGATTACCTCTAAAGACAACATTTAAAACCACCTAAAATAACCTTACATGCTAAATGTAACAAGATTATAGCTGAATAACCCTAGTCTGGTCCAATGAGGAAGGAGAGGAATCTTCAGTGAATAAATATATATGTTCTGACAAAAAAAGTAAAAGGGAAAATTAATAAGAAAAGATGATGCAAAAGGGTAGTTTGACATGAGATTTCTAGCAAGAAGTAAAGCTTATGCAATCATAGCAAAAAAAAATAAGTACGACTTGAGAGTACATAACTCAAGGTAATTAATAATGCTAGAAAATCCTGCTTCTAATATACAAGGCAGAATAAGCCTACTTTATCACAACAGAATAAAAAATTGTTGCCCAGATATAGCACTTTTTGACATCATCTACAGAAAACATCTCCATTGGCTGTGAAAAACATCTGGTTTTCCCATTCCTGAGGCAGTTACACTATTCCTAAACAAATAGCATCTTTGACATCCTACATTTTAGGGAGCTTCTAGCATATATTCAATTTTAATAACTAAATATGTAATAAATAGCTACTAGGCACTGGGGATACAAAGGCAAAACAGACAATTGTCACCCTCAAGTCACTTAAATCCTATGGGTAAAAAGGGAGAAATATAGAATGTATATAGTAAATATGAGGTAATCTGAGAAGGGAAAGAGTATTATAAGGAACTGAGTGGGTCAAGGAAGGCTTTAATAAAAAGGTGGCATGTTAGCTGGGCTTTAAGGAAAACAGGAATTCTAAGAGATATAGGTAAGGAGAATGCATATTCCAAGCATCAAGGTTATATAGCCTATACAAAGGCAAGGACATGGGAGATGAAACTTCAAGTTCAGTGAACAGCTAGAAGGCCAATTAATCTCAAATATAGAATACATGAAAGATAGTTAACATGAAACAAGTCTGGAAAGGTAGATAAGTGGGAACCAAATTGCAGAGAGTTCTAAAAACCACTAGGGCTAAGGAATTTGCATTTTATCCTACTGGCAATAAGAAGCCACTAAGCAATAATGCTTTGGTACTGGTTAAGAAATAAAACAGTGGAATAAATGAGTAGAAGATCCAGAAGGAAATAAACACAGTAGCCTAGTGTTTGACAAACCCTTGCTCCTAAATCAAGAACACTCTATTCAGCAAAAATTGTTGGGAAAACTGCAAAGCAGTCTGGCTTTAGGTATAGGCCAACATCTCAGACCCTACACCAAGATAAGCTCTAAATATAAAAGGTGGTATCATAAACAGAGAAGCAAGGAAAAAAATTACTTGTTATGACTAATGTGGAAATATGTGTAATATGATTGTACAAGTATAGTCTATAGCAGATTACATGCTGTCTTGAGGAGGTGGAAGGGAACAGAGGGGGCAGAAATTTAGAACTCAAAATCTTACGAAAGTGAATGTTGAAAACTATAAAACATAGATAGATGAATGAATGAATGAATGAGAAGAAATTACATGTCAAATCTATAAACAAAGACTTCATGACCTAACATGAGATGGAGAAGATCATAGAAGGCGATCTCTTTGGAGTGTAAAACTAGCAGAGGCAATGTAGCAAGAAAGGGTATACACAATTTAATAACACTTTGGGAATAATTCAAAATTCCTTTCCATAATGGCTGCACCAATGCACAGTTCCACCAAAAGTGCATTAATATACCTGTTTTCCTACCCCTACTCTCCCTCCCCAACATTTGTCCTTTTCCTTTTTTTCTCAACTTTGCCAATTTGATGGATGTGAGGTGGTACCACAGAGTTGTTTTAATTTGTATTTCTCAAACTCTTCGTGATTTAGAGCATTTTTTCATATGCCTACTGATAGCTTGGATTGCTTTTCTCTGAAAACTTCCTGTTCATATTCTTTGACCGTTGACCAACTGGAGAATGGTTCTTATTCTTATAAATCTGAATCGGTTCCTTGTATATTTTAGAAATGAGATTTTTGTCAGAGAAACTTGCTGCAAATTTTTTTTCCAATTTATCTGATCATCTTCTAAGTTTAGCTGCATTAATTTTGTTTGTGCAGAGGATAGAGGATATCTGAAATGAACAAAATGAATAGTCATGTCTTGGAAGAAAGTGAGATTAGAAAAAAGAGGGATGGACTGAGAGAAGGGAGAGAGGTAAAAAGACCAGAAGTTTCATATCTCAAAGTCCTATAAGAACACTAGTATTCTACCAGTATTAAAAAAGAGAGGCCATGATTTCTAGAAAAATATCTAGGGTCATTAAAGGAACTCTACAGTTTCCTGAAGACAATTCAGCCCATTCTTCTGTTTAATTCTGGCCCCAACTCATCTGCATTTTTACTATCTCAGACATATTTGATGATGGACAAGCTTTATAGGATATCTATTTAAATGAATATCATAATCTGCATGACAGACCTTCTTTAGTCACTTGATTTTTCCTCAGTGGATGGTTTAGACAAATTGTTTTGAGCTGTTACAAATGTGTTTCAGTAGATATTCAGGGGCTTAATGAAATGCATGCTAATATATGCAAACAGGATCATAGATTTAGAGGTGGATAGGATCTTAGAAGTCATCAATTCCAATACCCTCAGTTTACTAATGAGGAAACTAAAGCACAGAGGTTTAAATGACTTGCCCAGGGTCTCATCACTACTAAGTGTTTTGACCCAGGATTTGAAACTCAGTCTTGTTGCATTCAAGCCTAGCACCCTAACCATCATACCACACTGCCTCTCAGATGAAGAAACATCACTGAGGGGCCCTGTAATGTAGTAGGAAGAACATACAATCTAGAATCTAAAGAACTGATGAAGGGAACTGAAGGGAATCCCTTCAACTTGGACTCTGCTGGATTGCGTCATGACAGTGGCAAAGTCTTTTGGAGAGCATACTTCTCCCTACTTTATGTTCTGCCTTACATTTATGATCAGAGGGCAGAATACTTTTATTTCTGTTGTTAAATCTTTCAAGAAATCTCGCAGTATTTTGATGTATGAATGGGAGAGTACATTGCTGGAAGAGAGCCTTTAAAGTAGTAGCTTGCTCTCCCAAATCAAGTGCCTTTCAAAAAATAATAAGGACAATAGACACTTGTATTTTCTACATCTTTTAGTCAACTGAGTGGTAAAGATGTAGTTTCCTCTGAGTATCCCTTGGAAAAGCCTACCTTGTTCTTCACTAACACCCTCAGGAACAATGCCCTTGGTGTGTGAAGATGCTTCTCATAAAAAACTTTATACACACGGGAAAGTAAGCATGGAGATCAGTAGCTGTTGATGTTCTCTCAGTTGCCTTTTTCAGTATTAATAAGGTCCCCAATTTCATGTTAGTTTGAAATTAACTTAATTTTGCTCCTAAACATTAACAAATTACAATGGAATTTCCATATTTTCAAAAAATACAATCAACCTTTTCTTAATACAAATATCCTGTTGGATACGATACATACGTAAAGATAAAAGCAGCAAGCTAAAGACACAGAAAGTAGAGATGGAGCCGCTGAGGAAACTCTGGAACGTCCTGGGGTTTAAAACATTCAGTATTGTCCTCCACAAATAGGAACACCTGGAATCATTGCCATCTATTTGGGATTTCCTCTAATTTTAGGTCTTTATACAGGAAAATCTTCCACAAAACTAGTAAATACCTTTTAGCAAGCATATGTCATTGTTTTCTGCCTTACTAGATGCTAATCTACAAAAAGATCACTGCACAATTTACAAGTGAACAATTTTAAAAAGGAGAGGGGTCCAGCTTTGGTTGTGGTTTGGCAAATGCTCCAAAGCACACGTCTTATAGGCTGACATATGAATTAGGCACCATGTTGTCTGAATAGCACCTAACAATAAGAAAATTCTAGGTACAATAATGATGTACCAAGAGCAAGAAAAGAAATAAAAAGGAAGTTCCCCAATGGTACAACTAAAATCTTTTAACAGTAGAGAGAACAGCAGCAGGGAGGACAGAGTAAAAGCTGACTCTATATAAAGGAAATACTGCTAGATCTTGGGAATTTCTGGACTGTTGCAAAACAAATGGCACTGATCTTTGCACATGGAATGGTGAGGAAGCCCATGTCAATTACTAGAAGATGACATATCATTACGGAAAGAAAGAATCTGGGGGAAAAAGGACTGAGGGGCCACCACAGAGATAAAAAACTCTAGAACTTTGAAAGCTCCTTCCAGATCCTTAATATGTAAATTATTCTTATACTGAATTTAATGTTTTCTATGACTTAGCTATGTTAACAGTAAAAGAACATGCTGTTGATATTAACTTGTAATAGATTATTTTAAATAGGTTTTACTGATACACTTTGTTTTTACATTGCCTACATTTTTTAATCAATCAACATTTATTAAGCACATACTATGTGTCAGGTACTGCGCTAGGTGATAGGGATACAAAAAGAATGAACCAATCTCTACTTACAATATTCACAATAAGCTTATAATGGGGGGAGACAACAAGTATGTGTAAAAAACACAGACAGCATAAACACAAAATTAATACATACAAATACATACACAGTGTGTGAAATACAAGATAGTTTGGAAGGGAATGCAATGGGAGGCATGGGGGCAATCAGGAAAGGCTTCATACAAAAGATAGTACCTGACCTACATCTTAAAGGAAGAAGGGTATATTCTATGAGACAAACATAAGGAAAGAGTACAACCCAGGTATGGGAACCAGCCAATGTAAAGTACTGAGAGAGGAACTGTAATGTCACATGTGAAGAATAGTAAGAGGGTCAGTTTGGCTGGATCACAGATTGGGGGTGAGGGAGGGAGATGGGACAACGTCCAACATGGCTGGGCAGGTAGGTTGGAAACAGCTTGTATAAGGCTTTAAAAGCTAAACAAGAAGTTCACATTTTATTCTAGAGTCAATAGGAAGCCACTGGGGTTGGCTGAGTAGAGGAATGACATGGTTGTATCTGTGCTAAAGGAAAATTGCTTGGGCAAAATTGTGTAGAATGAACTGGAGTAAGGAGATTTGAGGAAAAGTAGACCAATCAGCAGGCAGTTGTAATAACAAAAGTGAGAGCTGAGGAGGGCCTGAACTAAGGTAGTAGCTGTGAGAGTAGGGAGGAGCTGTGATGTGATCCAGGTAGAAATGGCAAAATTTTGCAACTGACTGGATATGAGGCTTGAGAGGCAGAGTGAGGAGTTGAGGATAATACCAAGATTATGAACCTGAGATACAAAGGATACCTTTGAGAGAAACAGGAAACTGTGGAAGAGGGGAAGATTTGGGGAAAAGATATTGAGTTCTATTTTACACATAAGATGTCTCTGGGACACACAGTTTCAATGTCCAATAAGAAAACGGTGATACAGGACACTAAACCTCAGGGGAGGGGGAGAGCACTGGGACTGGATAAGACCTGGGAGTCATCTGCATAGAAATGATAGTTATACCCAGACGAGCTGAGGAGGTTACCAAGAGAGAGTGGAGAGAAAGAAGAGAAAAGTCCAACACAGAACTTCTTGAAGAACATCCAGAATTAATGGACATAATTGGATTGTGAGCCAGAAAAGGAAACTGAAATATCCAGGAGAGGGCAGTAAATAGAGAGTAGTAAATAGCACCTCCAGTAGCAGATTAGATGAAAAGGATTAAGACTGAGAAAAGACCATTAGATTTGGCAATAGTCAATAGTCAATAAACATTAATTAAGTGCTACTACGTGCCAGGTACTCAGTTAAGCGCTGGGGATAAAAATACAAAAAAAAAAAAAAACAGCCCCTGCCCTCAAGGCACTTACAATCTAATGGGGGAAGACAACATACAAAAGAAAGCTGAAAGAGGGGCAGTTACCCAGCACAGGGGCAAGGTGGAAGTCAAAGAAGTCTAAAATGAGCGCAGCCAGAGGTCCAAAATGAATGCAGCCAGGTGAGAAATAAAATGTCTGAGATGTCTGTCCTGTCCCCTCTCCTTAAAGTGGAGGCATTTATGGCTCCAGGCTCCCATCAGAGGGCAGAAGGTACTAAGTGTAAGTAACAAGACTGAGGATGTGGCAAGATGATGAGATTTCCCAATGATGAGTTTACTGGGGAGCAAGGTGGAGAAGTCCCAAATGAGTGAAGTTTAGGTGGGAAATAAGATGTCTAAGGAAATGATTGGTAATTTTGGAGAGAACAGATTTGGTGCCACATTGCAAAGAGTTATGCAGTGAGAAGAGAAGTAGAGGCAGAAAGTTGAAATACCTTTTTCAAAGAGTTTGGCAGAGGAAGGGAGAAGAGACTCTGTAGTAAGGGGTTGGGGTTTGTTTGTTTTTTTAAGGACAGGGAAGACCTGGGCATGTTTGAATGCAGTAGGGAAGGAACCAGCAGATAGAGAGAGGTTGAAGATTTGAGAAAGAGGGGAGATGAATAAGGATATAATACGCCAGAGAGATGGGAGGGGAACATAACAAGGGCTAAATGAGTAAATGGGGTACACTTTGAAAGAAGAGTCACCCCCCACTTTGTCAGAGACAGAGAGAAGAGGGGAGAATGGAGGATGATTTAAAAGATTTTGAAATGAAGTAGATGGAAAAGAGAGCGTTCATGCTAAACAGCTTCAATTTTTTCAGTAAAGAGGCAAGGTATTCATCAGCTGACAGAGAATGGGAAAAGAGAGAGAGGGCCTTCAGGAGCTAAGAAGTTTGAAATAGCTTCTGGAGGGGACATCTTGATAAGGGCAAAGAACAGGTACAGAAGGAATAAAAGATAAACAAGTGTATAATGAAAGGAAATGTGGCCAGACAGGGGAACGTCAAAAGTTTCTAATGAGGGAAGTGGAATACTTGTAAATAATGGTTAAGATCTAGTGGGCAACTATGATGGAATGAAGGAATTGGACATGGGACACTTAAGGAGGTTGGAAAAAATGAGAGGTGAGGGAGTCTGAAAGAGCATCCACATAAACATTAAAGACCCTTTGTATAAGAGGAGTGGTGGAGGAGAGGAATAGAGGTGTTGAACTCCTTGAGAAAGGAGGAAGACTACCTGATATACACTACAGGTACCATCATTTTTACTGGGTAGAAAATTTCAAATGTATGGACTTAAAAAGGAATGACTAATGAGTAAAGGAGGTAAAGGGAAAGTCTAGAAGTGAAAATGAGGAGCAAGGAGTGTTCAGATTCCCCCACCAGTATGGCCTACCTATAATCCCTCTCCATGCCCTTCCAAGAAAGGCCTCCCTTAGAAAATTCAATAAAGCGAGATGGGTTGGGAAGGAGCAAAATGTAGTTAGTCTTTCACAACATGAGTATTGTGGAAGGGTTATACATAATGATACACGTGTGGCCTAGGTTGAATTGCTCGACTTCTTAAGGAGGGTGGGTGGGAAGGGAAGAGGGGAGAGAATTTGGAACTCAAAGTTTTAAAAACAGATGTTCAAAAAAAAAAAAAAGTTTTTGCATGCAACTAAAAAATAAGATACACAGGCAATGGGGCGTAGAAATTTATCTTGCCCTACAAGAAAGGAAGGGAAAAGGGGATGAGAGAGGAGGGGGGGTGATAGAGGGGAGGGCTGACTGGGGAACAGGGCAACCAGAATATATGCCATCTTGGAGTGGGGGGGAGGGTAGAAATGGGAAGAAAATTTGTAATCCAAACTGTTGTGAAAATCAATGTTGAAAACCAAATATGTTAAATAAATAAATTTAAATTTAAAAAAAAAAGAAAGGCCTCCCTTATAACCAAGACATTTTTTTAAATAAAAAAAAAAGAGGAAGGTGAAAAAAATCCAGTAAAATTGATCAAACAAATCAAAAAACTCCCAACAAGAAGCAAAACTTCATCTAACAATGAAGATCTGCAACTTTTCTACAACTTATAGTCTTAGAGTGTTGCCTGGGAATGAGAGATTACCAAGGCAGTATGTCAAATGCAGAACTTGACTCCAAGTTGTCTGGATTTTCTATGCACTACATTATGATGCTGATTCTCTATTTAACACTACTTCAAAAAGCACAAAGGCTATGAATATAACTTCATTGGATTTATTTCTCCATATGAATAAAAAAGCTGAACTCAGTTTCTAGGTTACAAAGTAAGAACACTTGTAGTAAGAACAGTTTTTCTCAGAGTCTGGACACTCTGACTTGGCCCTATTACATGCCCCCAGATGTTTTTGTTTATTTGTTTTTTGTTTTTCTTAAAAGGCATCGAAATTGTCCTCAAGACATATAGAGAAGTAAGGGGCTTAAGCTACTGACCTATCCTGGTCACCTAAGTACAAAAAGGGCCAGAGGCCCTTTGAGCAACTTCAACTATTACTTTAAGCATCTAACCTTAGAGCATCACAAGAGAGATACAGGCAATAGAAATAATCCTTAATATCCTTAATATCTTTAATAAATATTCTTTTCCTTAACAAAGGATCTCTAATATTCTTTTCAACAATTTCTTTCTTTCCCCTGCTATAGTTAAATGAACCTTTTCTGTTAACTGCTAAATAATCCCCAAATGTCTTATTTTGTTCTAATATTGGTCAGAGGTCTGGCCTACAATAGACACTATGTATAAAGGGTAACTTCCAGCTGCGTCTCTGAAGAGAACAAAATGTGTACACAAGTTTCTACATACTTAGTGATGAGAGAATATACATATGCAGAAAACTGATAGACACTACCGCCATGACTAACATATCAGAAAACTTTTGTCTTTGCAGATAATCATTTCTAAAAAGCTAACCAAATTTAAACAGCTTTACTTTTTATAGTCCAATTTATCTGTAATATTCCCAATGAACCCTGTAAGTAAGCAAAACACAACTTCTGAGCACCAAATAGGTGTCATAAAACCTCCAAAGGACAGGCAAACAACTCTGAAATGTTCCACAGGACAAATGATTAGAAAACAAGGCAGCATATTTACAACCAACAAAACAGTGACACCAGCTCTGATAAATGACATCAGAGAGAGGAGACAGAACTACTATTTCAAAAGTACTACATTCCGGAGTCATTTAGGGTAGAGATAAGCAGTCACTATGCTACTTCAACATCTAAGTGTCTGGAGTGAAAGCCACTTTGAACAAAGTTAGCACATAGATGGAGTAAGATGAAAGGTATTCTGTTTTCCTAAGCACTACATGATGGCTCAGGAATATGCAACAGCAATGCTTTTTTCAAGTACAGGTAGATTTAAAAATAAAAATGACAACAATTTAAGTTTCCCCTGTCCTCCCATGCCTTACCTATCCAGCCAGAAGACACCAAAATTTTACTTCCCTTGTCTGCTTAGCTATTAAGTCAACTTCATGGTGAACAACAAAGGACTGGGATAATTCAACTCCAATTCCCTACTACTGGAAGCTAGTGGGAATGTCAGAGGTAATTATCTCTTATGCTGCAATACTATCATAGGTATATCATGTGAAGTACACATATGACCTAAAAATAAGAACTGCCATCCTCTAAGATGAGTTAATCTAGCTAGTTCTACCAAGGCCATGGTGACGCTGGCAGCAGGTCTCCACAAAGGCTGGTCTTTGTGAATCAAATGGTCAGCCTCTGCATGGCTGGGCAAGAGACGGAAGAGCAGCACTCCTGTGGTTCTTGAGGGTAAAACTTAAGTTTACAAGGGGGACAGAAGTGGAAAAAGAATAACCTCCTACGTAATGTAACCCTCGTTTAGCTTCTCTATCATTTCTATGTAAGAAAACAAAATTTCTGACAAGAAAGTGTATCACTGAAACACATTCCCTTCACTGATAACAGTATTGCAATGTATTCTGAGTGCATCATACTATTACAATAGAGGTTAATAACTTCTCATCATCATGTCAGAGGTATTCTCCAACATACAAATAAGCTATATTCCAAAAGCTTGGTTACAAATTGCCTATTTAGACTCTGTATACATTTTCACAGAAAAGACATTATAACTACAACCTAACTACTCATATTTAATCATTACTATCACAGGAATAGTAATATATATAGGCATGGTTTTTATTACCGAGGGAAAAATTTATATAACATAGTCCCACCCTTTTAGATACTAGTTAATACCAGATAAATGAAGCAAAATCACATATAGAACACTATGAGAGTTTCTAAAAAATGAAAAAGAATCCTAAATTATATTCCTCACTGTTATATTCAGAAAAATATTATAGATTCATCTTTAAATCGAACCATGGACCAAAACATATTCAGGTACCAGCAGTCTACAGTTCTTGTTCAGGGGGTTTTGGTACAATGAAAAATGATGATCATAATTCTGAGTCTATCTTGTAATCTAAATTTTTAAGCAAAAAAAATGAAACAATAATTCAGAAGTATTTATCTGTACATTTTTATTATATGTGCTAGCTAAATAGTTACTTTCTACTAAAAACATAAAGCTGTACCCCAAAATAAAATTGTTTAAAGGATTATAGTCTGGTTTTATTGGGAAAATAAAAACATTACCTATTTTGTAGGTTATCACAAATATTTCCAAAAGAGAACATTTTTAATTTGTAAAATGATTAAACAGTTGGATTGAGTAACCAGGATCTGAACACAATTTTCACTTTATTGTAATGATTAGTAACTTGAACAAACTTCCTGACCTAGAATAATAGCTTAATAATAGATTTAGAATTTATTTCTAATGTCTCCTGAAAAACATTTTTTGTAGTAGTACATGACAATGACATAACTGGTTAGAATAAGGGGATATCACATATCCTGCATTGAGATTAGTTTGCACAATCTAGTACTTACTTAAGGAAGATCCATGGAGAACTGCACAGTTGGGACAGTGATAGAGGTCAATATCAACAGCATGATGTTCTTCTACTCTAACACAGCTAAGATAGAAAGAAAAAAAAATTCAGAATTGAAAATAAATTTAAAAGAAAGCTGTATCAAACACTATGTACTGAAAGGTTTAGTCTTATAAATTTAAAACTAAAATTACCAACAATTTTAGTTGTACACACACACACACTCTCTACCTACACTGACAGAACATGTCAAAATTATATTGCACTTCCCTAATGACCTGACATGCAAACATGGAGAGAAACTTTAAAGGATCAGGAGTAACTCAACATGAATTCCACACCATCAAAAGCTAGTAGGAATGTTGGGAGTAATTCTTTTTTTTTTTTTGTAAATGGTACTTTATTTTTTACAATTACATGTAAAGATAGTTTTCAACATTCATTTTCTGTAAGATTTTGTGTTCCAAATTTTTCTCCCTCACTCCCACTGTCCCCAAGACAGAGAGCAATCTGGTATAGTGCAATCATGTAAAACCTATTTTTTTATTAGTCATGTCATGAAAGAAGAAACAGAGCAAAAGGGAAAAACCACAAAAAAAGTGAAAAGAGTTTGTTCTGATCTGCATTCAGACTCTATCAGCTCTTTCTCTAGATGTGGATGGCATTTTCCATCACTGGGTATTTTGTTATTGTCTTGGATCTTTGTATTGCTGAGAAGAGCCAAGTCAATCATAGTTGATCACCTTACAATGTCACTCAGCATCAGTTTATGTAAGTCTTTCCAGGTTCTTCTCAAGTCCACCTGCTCATCATTTCTTATTGCACAATAGTATTTCACTACATTCATATACTACAGCTTGTTCAGTCACTCCCCAATTGATGGGCATCTCCTCAATTTCTAATTCTTTGCCACCACAAAAAGAGCTGCTATAAATATTTTTGAATATATAGGTCCTTTTCCCTTTTTTGTGATCTTCCCTGGGCTATAGACCTAGTAGTGGTATTGCTGGATCAAAGGGTATGCACAGTTTGATTGCCCTTTGGGCATAGTTCCAAATTGCTCTCCAGAATGGTTGGATCAGTTTACAGCTCCACCAATAATGCATCAGTGTCCCAATTTTCCCACACCTCCAACATTTATCATTTTCCTTTTCTGTCATAGTAGCCAATCCGATGGTGGTACCTCAGAGTTGTTTTAATTTGCATCCCTCCAATCAGTAAGTGATTTAGAGCAAGTAATTCTGTCTTAAGCCACAATAACACCAAAATCATTGTTATTAAAATCACTGTATAAATTAAAAAAAAAAAGTGCCCTTAGCCGTACTAGATCAATGAAATGTGGCTCTACTATTCTCATGGAGAGAAAGATAAGCCACAAAAACTGTATTTAGGTGTCAAGTCCACGGTGAACCCCTTAGCCTAGTATCTGAGAGATGATTAAATTCAAAATTGGAGAGAAAGAGACAGACCCTTCATAAAGAGTTAAGCCAAGTTAGCCTGGCATAGAAGAGTATTATAACCCTACTCATTTTCATATCATTTGGTAAAATCATGTTTCATGTAAGGGTTGGCCTAGATAACCCATTCAACACTGAGGCTCTAGAATTCTAGAATTCTGCAAGCCCAATTTTTAATCACCACTTGCAAGTGAGTAATTTATTTCCTTCAGTACATTAATATCAATGACAATAATCTGCCCTACTGATTATTAGCATCAACATAGACAAGAATTAACCCTTTTAATTAGGATAATTTTTAAATGATGAAATATAGAATTACATATACTAGAAAATTGCTTAACATTTTAAATCATAATAACAATTTAATCAGAAAGTAAGATATAGTGATACTTTGATGGAAATAAACTTTATAGAAAAAATAAAGACTGGAGAATTTATAAATAAATGATTAATGCTAGATTGTTTTTTTGTCTTCATATCCCAATAGCCACTATAGTACCTGGCAGGTAATAGACACTAATGCATAATCTATACATGATTATTGAACTGAATGTTAAATTATACAATAAGAGCTACAAAACTTCACCACCTTTAACCTAGTGGTTCCATTATTAGGGTTGTACCCTAACCATATCAAACAGTTATTTGTTTTTTTAAAATGTTCAGAATACTATTACTCATAAAAGACAAAAACCAGAAACAGCTAATGTCCAATAACTGACCAAATTTTAGTATATTAAAAAATGGAGTATTATTGTATCATAAGAAATTCAGAAGAGTACCAAGAAGCAAACAGCATGTTTTTGCTACTTTCTGCTAAAGTCAACAGATATTTTAGAATAAATATAAAATAACTAAAGTTTATCATTTCATATAGAATATTTCTGTACATTTGGTTTACCCTTTTGGTCCCCAATTCAGACTCTCTTTCATTAAGAAGTACTCTACTTCAGCTACCATATTTAGAATAATTTTTTTAATGCTAAAAGAAAAAAAGTGTGTCATTGCCTAGTGGACATTTTAAGATCAGGAATATAAATACTTAAGTGAACAAGGAATTTAAACTTTTGACGGTTTTTTTTAAAGGAATCAACTAAATCAAAATGCAATTTCAGTTGTTCCTTTGTATAATGGGGTTAAGCACAGGATTATTAAGAGACCATCTAACACTTTAAAAACTGAAATCCTTATGTCCCTGTGGGACTTAGCAGATGCTCTTTCAAAAGTAGCCAGTGTGGAAAAATACTTCACACTATAACCCATCTAGTAATAATAATCCTCTCAAACTTATCTAGGAAGGTTGAGCAGCAGATATGTGTGTGGTGACAAGCACATATTTACAACTTTTTATTTTAATAGATCCAGACAGAGCCTGTGCTCCACTGGTATTTTCTTTCTCAATAACCCAGGAGCACCTTCATACTGTAATGAGGCATCAGAGTAGGATGCTAGTGGAGATGATAGTCCCTAGAAATAGAAAAATTTGTACACACTAATCTAACCAAGTTACTGATAGAGCAAGATAGCCAATGAAGACTCTCTATATGCCATCCAGCACCCTTACCACTTCCTAACAACAGTTTGGCAAAACCAACTTAAAGAAGATGTTTGCTGTCTATCCAACAGTCAGAACCCTTAGTCCCCTCAACTTTCTATAGAGAGGAAGGAAGTGGACTTCATTATCTGTTTTCCTGTACTAAGATTGGTCATTCCAATGAATCTGAGTTCAGCTACCTTTCAGCACACTTTTCATTAACATTATTGGAATCATTTAGTTCTGCTTATTTCATTCTGTACCAGTTTATGTAAGTATTTCCACGTATCTAAGAATTCTTCATATCGTATTTCTTCAAGTACAAGAGTATGCCCTTACATTACTATACCACAACTTACTCAAAATTCTCTACTGATGGACACCCACTCAATTTCCAACTTTCTGCTACCACAAAAATTGCAGGTATTAGTATTTTGGGATATGTGGGATCCTCTGTGTAACATCCTTAGAACAGACGCCCAGTACTGAGACTACCCAATTAAAGGGTAGATATCCTATCATCAATTTTAGAATATAGTCTAACATATGTCCCAATGGACAAAGACTTTTTAAATATTTCTGAGGATGATGATTTTATAAAAGTGTCTGAAGATAAAATAAAAATGAATGCTTGAAGTCAACTCAACAATACATAGTATGGTTCAACATCTTCCTAAAGATCAAAGAAAAGTGAAAGCAGTTTTAAAACCTGGAAATCTACTGATATTACAACTCACAGTAAAACCTAATGGCACAGCATAACAACTTCCAGAGAGTTCATTAAAAAGAAGAGTTTTTTCAAGAAATGTTAATAACTAAGATATTAAAGTATCCAAAAAACCATACTAATAACTCACATTTCTGTAACATTTGAAAGTTTATGAAATACTTTCCTCACAACACTCACGTAAATTAGGTGGGCAAAAGCATTACTTTCATTTTATAGACAAGTTACCTAAGGCACAGAGAAATTCAACATCTTTAAAGTTACACAGCTAGTAGGTGTTATAATTGGAATTTTTGAACCTACTTAAGTCTCCTGATTCAAGTCCAGTACTCCTTCTACTACATTATGCTATTTATTCCAGGTAAATATTTAAGATCAAATGTAGACCTTATGGAAGAAGATTCTTAAGTCAATTTCTTCCTCATTCATTACATCTTCATCATTTAAAGCCTATCAAATATTCTTTATCTGTTTGTAATCTAAATGTGTTTCTTACATAAAGCTCATCTCAACCCCAATGTCCTCCAAAATGACCATCCCTAATTTCAACAACATTCTCCCTCAAACGTCACAAAGCACTTTATCATCTAGGTATGTGTCTTATCCAGGGGTGTGCTGGAATCAGTCCAAATAGCTTTTTAGTGTGACCATTTAGTTTGGAAATCCACAAACCTTCCAAATGAGAGTTTGATTTATTGTTCTGTTGACTGTCTAAACATAAGAAGTGATGGAGAAAATGTTAATAATGCAAATTAAATTTAGAAGTATGTCGTGCATAGATCTTTTTCAGAGTCAGTTGTTAATCATGTGATAGTACACCACTGGTCTTCACCCTCACCCCTCTTCCAGACTCTATCTTAGCAAAACTTTGTACCTCCTCCTAATCCTCTGCCACTTTATAATGCTGGTAAGTATACAATAGCCATTTAAGAAAATAAAGTGAAAAGCTTTATTTGAAGAAGAACTATATTTGTTGCTGCAACATTGTTGGAGGCAAAACCTTTATGGAACAAAACCTCTGGCTCTTCGCTTCTCTACAATCTGCTGCATATGTAAAAGAAAAAAAAACAAAACAAAACCCAGTCTTTTGGAAAGAGTTAACATGAAATCAAGAAATAAACATATAAAAGGGAAAACTGGGCAAACAAGGTTTTTAAAAGCCCATGAAAATGATGAAAAAAAACTAAGTAGTAGTACTCTGATAGTCAAATTAGTGTGGCAATAAAAGTGTAACTCTTGTTTAAAATAATTTTGTAACACCACAATTCAGTTTAAAGTAAGAGTCTTTTTGAAGATTTTTGGAGTCCTTTCAACACAAAATAAGTGTGTGTGTGTGTGTGTGTGTGCTGAAACTGCTAACCCAAAAGGTAAAATCTTTTGATTTCCAAGGAACCGCATTTTGGCATCCTTTCTATAGTGGTGACAATCTGACCTTTGTTGAGCAGCTTCTGTTTACAGAAGAACAGCTTCACTGCCATTTGGTGAGTGGGACAGTGACAACTTTAGCACTTTTCATTGTCTTAATCTTCAGATATTGTTGCTTAGCTGGCATTCTTTTGACACTTGAAGAGAACAGAGTTGAATTAATGACTAACCAGAATGCCCTGGGATTTGAAAACATTTTCTCCCTCCCCACTCCCACCCCACCCACCCCCACTGCTCCCATTTATATTCTCTTTCTTGATGTTGGAGACTAGGTGGCTAATTTTTTGAAACAGTATTATCAATAGGCTTGGTTAGCTGTTTCTCCTACCTAAAATGTGCTCTCCTTCTCCTATTCATCTACCAAAATACTACACCATCCTCCACGGCCCAAAGCAAATGTTACCTCCTGTGAAGTTTTCTCCAACTGTCTCAGCTATAAATTATTTTTCTCTCTTCAAACTTCTTATAGCACTTAATTGTTGAAGTGTACTTATTATCACTTAACAATCACTACAAAGCATTACTTGATGTTTTTATCTCATGCTTAGCTCAACACCTAGAATTGTAAACTGCTTGAAGTCAAGAAATTTGTTATCATAGTTTGTGTCTTTGATTAGAAGCTACCATCTAGCATAGCTATGGGTATACAGCAGTAGTAATCAATAAAATATCTCACAGAATCACAGGTTCTCACGGATAGAAAGGATTTCAGAGGCCATCTAAAATAACCCAAAAAAAACCCACCTTTTTTGCCCCCAAATCAGACCAGGGCTTTTATTTACTCGAAATGGTCTTTCTGGTTTAACACTTCTAGTGAAGGAGAACCCATCCCAAGATAGCTCTCTAAGAAGTTTTTCCTTGCTTCAAGCTGAAATCTTCTTCCCTGAAAATTCCACCCACTCCTAATCTTACCCTCTCTGGCCAAGAACAAATCTAATTTCTCTTCTATATAACAATTCTTCAAATACTGTAAGATAGTTAAGTTCCCCCTAAATCTTTGCTTCTCTCCAGGCTGAAATCTCCCCAGTTCCTTCAATCTTCTATATGGCACGATCTTGGACCTCATCATCTTGGCTGCCCTTCTCTGGACGCTCTCCAGCTCATCAACATCCCTCCTAAGATATGGTAAACAGAACTGAATACGTCACAGATACAATCTGACTAGTGCAAAGCACAAAGACAACTACAACCTCCCCTGTTCTGAACACTATTCCCCTCATAACAAAGTATAAGACAGCATTAGCACATGGAGCTGCTATAGCATAGTGCTGACTTGTATAGAACAGCTTGAACTGCACCCAAGGGTTCTAGAGATTTTTCAGGGCAACTGCTATCTAGGAACCACCGTCCCAAATGTTATACTTGTCAAGTCGATTTTTTAAAATATTTTCTTTGCCATTAGTTGACTACAGAGTATATCGAGCACTGAGGAGACAAAGTACAGACAAGTTTAGCTGTAACAGAAAGGGTACGGAGGTCATGCTATGAGGGAGGGAAAGAAGGGTCGTGTCAGATTGCAGAGGTCCCTGTGTAACAGGATAACAAAGTATCACAACTCTATTTAGGAAGTAGTGGGAAGTCATTAAAGACTTTTGAACAAATGACTAACATGATCAGATCTACGTGAAAAAAGATTCTTCTGACAGCAGTATGAAAGATACACTGAAGAGGAGATCTAGTGCACTCAGGAAGACTGGTTGTCAAAACAAATGTCCACTATGATCACTACATTTCTAAAACTTGAACCAGATGAATAAAATAAATTATAAGCTCTCATTAAATATTCAACCAAAAGGCACTTCACCTACAGAAAACATCCTCAAATGTTAGATGCAAATCCTAGATTGTAATACCCCTAATAGACTGGCAAGCTCCCTGAAAGCAGAATCATATTTTGCATATCTTTATAACTTACTTGGCACCTGGCAATGGGAATCTGCAATTAATCAACAAATAAGCATGTATTAAGCATCTGTGTTTAAGCACTATGCTTGGAGGTAGGGATGCAAATACAAAATATGAAACAATTCTTACTCTCAAAAAGTTTACATTCCATCAAAAGAGAAAACATGTATACATACAAGTATACAGAGAATACAGAGAACATACCTCATTTTGAAAACTACATACCCCTAAAAGACACTTAAGACACACCCACAACAAAACCATACAAATAATGAAATTACTAGGAAGGCAATAATCATTTATATAGCATCTACTTATTTGCCTGGGACTGTGCTAAGCACTTTACAAATATCTTATTTGATCAAAAAAACTCTATAGGTGACTATTGAATCAAATTTAATTCCTCATACTGTATATTGCATCAATACAAAATAAAAGCAAGGTAGTCTGGGGTACTAGGTAACCATGCAGAATACAGTGTTTGAGTTGCTTCTTGAAGAAGAGAGATTCAATAAGGTAGAAAACAGAGTATTATCATGAGAAATAGACCAGGGGAATAATGAGTTAAAAAAAATTAGGACAAGGTCAGGTTGTAAAAGTCTTTAATACCAGAAGGACCAGAACTTAGGAATGCCTCTACGGATCAAGAGGCAATCAATTGATAAATGACTTTTTTTTTCAAAAAGACAAAGTAAACAGAAATAATGGGATGAAAATGGTTGTACATCAGTCCTACTAATGTTTAAAGTAAAACAGAGAATTTTGTATTTAAATCAAGAGTCAATAGGGAGCCTGTAGAATTTACTGAGTAACATGGTCAGATATTCACTTAAGGAAGATCAATTTGGTCAGCTATGTGGAGGATAGACTGGAATGAAGAGAGGATTGAGGCAAGAAGCCTATATGGAGGTCACTGAAAGAGTTGAGGTAAGAAATAAGAGGTCTTGAACTAGGCAGTGGTTGTGTGAGGACTGAGAAGGCACTGGATGTGAATGTTGTGGAGATAGAAACCAAAAGATTTGGCAACTGACTAAAACTTGTGGGAGGAGGGGAAAGTGAGTAGAGATTATGAACATGGGAGACTGGAAGAATGGTGGAGCCTTTGACAGAAATTGGAAAGTTTAGGGAAAGGGAGGGGTTTGGGAAGACATCTGAGTTTGTTTTGAATACTCTGAGTCTGAGATGCCTCCAGGACAACCAACTCGAAACATCCAATAGGCAATTTGTGATGCTGAACTTAAGCTCAGCTGAGAGAGTGGGGCTGGATACTTAGACATCTGAGTCACCTGCATAGAGATGATAACTGAACACATGGAAATAGATTAGATCATCAAAAGAGACTGGGTATATAAAAAGAAGAGGGCCCAGAAAAAGAGCCTTCGGGAACACTCACAGTAAGAGGACATGATATTGGTGATAAGTTATCAAAAGAGATGAAGGTATGGTCAAATAAGTAGGAGAACCAGAAGACAAAAACGTGGGGGGGTAGGGGGAGAGAGGGAGAGGGAGAGGTAGGAGGGAGTCCTGGTAGAGAGGGTCATTAACAATGTTCAATGCAGCAGAAAGATCTGGAATAGTAACAACTAAAAAAAGACTATCCGATTTGGCAAAGTTAAGCGATGTTTGGTAACTCTGGAAGAAGGAATTTCAACTGACAGAAGCCAGAATGGAAAAAACGTTAAGGGGAAAAAAAAGGAGGTGCAGGCAAGTAAGTGACAACTTTTTCTATAAGTCTGGCTGTGAAAGAGAAGAGATAGAGGAAGATAGCTAAAGAGAGTGGGAGGGAATAGTAAAGTTATGTTGTTGTTTTTAAAGTATGGGGGAAATTTGGTCCTACATAAAAACCTTAGGAAAGGTACCAATTAATAGGGAGAGATTGAAGATTAGAGAGGGAAGGGAAATGACTGAAGGGTATAATCTGCTAAAGAAGACTGAAAGGGATGAGAATCAATTAATATGAAGGAACTGGCTTTAGCCAAAAAAAAAGGGGGGGGCGTCATTTCATTATTAAGAAACTGGTAGAAAAGAGGATATGGGATGATGTCAAAAGGTTTCTAAAACGAAAAGAGAAGAAGAGGGAGCTCATGGCAAATTCCTCGATTTTCAGTACAGAGTCAAGATTCTCATCTGAGAGAGCAGAGAAAGGGGGAAGGGATGATAAATTTAATGAGAAAAGAGCTTTGGAATAGCTTCTGTGGGTAGTGAAATAAACTAAGGAAAAATACAATAATTGCCTTTCAGCTTTGAGGGCTCAGTTAAGATCAGATGACAAATTTGAGCATACCCAATCAGCATGCCTTTGTGACTTCCCCCAGTTCCAATCAGCAGCATGTGAGAAGGAGCTAAGAAGGCTCATGATGGGAATAATACAAGATTGGGGTTTAGCATGACATGGCAGCAATAGGACAAAAGGATGAAAAATCTGAGGATGGAAGAGTAGAGTTGAATTTGCCAATTCTAGAGCTCACTGATTTAGGGGAGGGAAGAAAGTGAAGTGGAAACATAGGTAATTGTCTAAGAAGGCAATAAAGTGTGGAGGTATTGACGACTGCAATGAAGATAAAAGAGTAGGTGTATGAGGCATAGGACCTCACCAAGGTTATACATACATTCAAATAAAATCAAAATACTGTAGAAGAAAAAAAAACTGTTTTATAACTTCCATCTTTAAATAAACTTTTTTGTTGTTTTTTGGCAGGGCAATTGGGGTTAAGTGACTTGCCCAAGGTCACAGAGCTAGTACATGTGTCAAGTGTCTCAGATCCTCCTGACTCCAGGGCCGGTGCTCTACTCACTGCACCACCTAGCTGCCCCTAAAAATAAACTTTTATAAAAAAGACATTTTAGCTCTTTAGATTTATCCCTCCTCAGACCCTAATCAATTTAACAGCCACTACTTTAGTCTCATCAATTCAACAGCACGTACTTTGTGATCAGATTTGTCCTAGGTATTTCACAGATTCCAAAATAATGAGATACAGTCCTTGCCTTTACAATGTAGTAGGGAGAAAAGTCTAACACAAATAAGACAATTAACAAACAATACAGTGTATATAAAGTGCAAGAGTGTATGTACAGGTTACAGAACTCCAAGAGGATATAAATTGATATTTTGGAAGGCCTTACTCAATGAAACTCTGAACTGGACCTTGACAGGTAAGTGGAGTTTAGAGAAAAGAACATCCATGTTGGGGTAGAGGGAAGGGAGGAAGTAGCATGAGCAAAGGGCAATAAAGAATGAACAAATGAGCATATAATATATACTAAGGAATAAACTGTCAAGGCCTCCCTACACCCTTTCCCCCCTGGATCAGCAGTTCCTTAAGCTGTCTTTCACCATCCAGCCTGGGTTTGAAGCCTGGCTCCATCACTTGCAACCTTTCTCACCTTGAGCAAGTAAGCTTCCTGAACTTCAGTTTCTTCATATGGAAAGACAAAGGTATTAGACTAAATGATCCCTAACCACAGACCCCAGTAATCATCTAGGTCTGATTCATACTCCCAAAGGAATCCCCACCATCACATATTAGACAAATGGCCATCTGGCATCTGCCTAAAATTCTTCAATAAGGGAGAACCTGCCACCTCTCAAGGCAGCTCATACCATTTACAGATGTTAGAAAATTGTTCCTGACATCAAACTTAAATCTGCCCCTTTGCAACTCCCACCCACTGATCCAAGGATCATAAATCTATAGCTAAAAGTGATTGCAGAGATCAACTAATTCAATCTCTTCATTTTGGAAATGAGGACAAAACTGAGTCCCGAGGAGGTTATGACTTGAGCAAGATCACACAGTTAATTAAGCATCAAAGGTGGAATTACCTCTACTTTTGTTTACAACCATATGGGTACAGTGTTAATTATTGGATTGATGTCAATGAGGAGAGGGAGATCCTTAGTGGTGTGCCAAAGAGCTTGGTCTTTGGGTCTTTTCTAATCAAGGATTTTTAACAACTTGGTTAGATTAATTAGCAAATGTACAAGTGTCACAAATCCACTTAACTATACTAATACTCAGACCCAATTTCACCTTATCTATATATAAGTACATCAAAAGTTTTGCTGAAATATGTATATTGATGAAACATAGATATGATATTTCTAAAGCACTCCCCTCATCTCTGCTCACTACCAAAAAGGGAAATGAGATTAATTTGGCACATTCCGTTCTTTTTTCTAATAATTGATTTGTTTATAGTTTTCAACATTCATAGGATTTTGAGTTTTAAATTTTCTCCCCCTTCCCCTCCTCCCCTCCCCAAAGAGGCATGCAATCTGATATAGGCTCTACATATACATTCATATTAAACATACTTTCACATTAGTCATGATGTAATGGAGAATTAGAACTAATGGGAAGAGCCACAAGAAAGAACAAAACAAAACAGAAGAAAAGGAGAGCAAGTAGTATGCTTCCATTGCATTCAGTCTCCAAAGTTTTTTCTCTGGATGTGGATAGCATTTTCTATCAGGAGTATTTTGGAGTTGTCTTAGATCCTTGCATTGCTGAGAAGAGCTGAATCTATCAGTCAGTCAATGCACAATGTGGCTGTTACTGTGTAACAATGTTCTCCTGGTTCTGCTCATTTCATTACGCATCAGTTCACAGAAGTCTTTCCAGGTTTTTCTGAAGTCCACCTGCTCATCATTTCTTATTGCACATTAGTTTTCCATTACGTTCGTATACCACAACTTGTTCGGCCATTTCCCAATTGATGGACATCCACTCAATATCCAATTCTTGGCCATCACAAAAAGAGCTGCTATAAATATTTTTGTACATGTGGGTCCTTTTCCCATTTTTATGATCTCTTTGGGATACACACCCAGAGGTGGTACTGCTGCATCAAAGGGTATGCACAGCTTTATAACCCTTCGGGCATAGTTCCAAATTGCTCTCCAGAACGGTTGGATAGTGTTCCAATTTTCCCACATCTTCTCCAACATTTATTTTCTTGTTTTGTTGTGTTAGCCAATCTGATAAGTATGATGTGGTACCTCAGAGTTGTTTTGATTTGCATTTCTCTAATCAACAGTGATTTAGAGAATTTTTTCATGACTCTAAATAGCTTTAATTTCTTCTTCTGAAAACTGCTCGTTCATATCCTTTGACCATTTATCAATTGGGGAATGACTTGTATTCTTATAAATTCGACTCAGTTCTCTATATATTTTAGAAATGAAGCCTTTATCAGAGACATTGACTGTAAAAATTGTTTCCCAGCTTTCTGCTTCCCTTCTAATCCTGGTTGCATTGACTTTGTGCAAAAACTTTAATGTAAACAAAATCATCCATCTTGTATTTCATAATGTTCTCTATCTCTTGTTTGGTCATAAATTCTTCCCTTCTTCATAGATCTGATGTGTAAACTATTCCTTCAATCTTTACATCTAAATCATGTACCCATTTTGACTTTATCTTGGTATAGGGTTTAAGATGCTGGTCTATGCCTAGTTTCTATCATACTATTTTCCAGTTTTCCCAGCAATTTTTGTTAAATAGAAAGTTCTTATCCCAGAAGCTGGAGTTTTCGGATATATTGAATAGTAGATTACTATATTCATTGACTGTTGTGTCTTGCATACCTAACCTATTCCAGCCACACTTTGTTTTTAGGAAACCAAGGCTGGCTACTAAAGATTACCTCTTTTTTCTAAGTGCTCACAAACCATTCATTTAATAATTTATTCAAGAGTTTTTCAGAGATCCAAAATTCCCTCCTCCTCCTTCTGAAAATTACAATATTTTCAAGTTTTTAGCCTTCTGGCAAAAGTTTTTCATTGTCCACGATTCCTTAAAGTTTACCAATAATAGCTCTGCAATCGCATCTGCAAATTGTTCCATTACTTTGGATGTAATTCATTTGACTATGAGTTCATTTCTAGCTATTCCCTCACCATCGTCAAAAACAGTTAAGGTATTAAAAAAAGTTTCCATTCTTATAAGAGGCAGGTTTCAGTTATCGGGAAAATTTACTGATGTAGAACACTTCACTCCCCAAAGATGTTGGATAAATGAAGTGTTACTGTATTTCTCTTACATGCTAATATAGCCATCTGTGAGACATATGACTCTTACAAGCCTAGGAACAATCATTGAGCTAACATTTCATTGGCTCAAAAATTATTCCACAACCAAAGATTATTGAGCACTTTGGGATCTTCCTGGGGAAAAGTCAAAATTAACTAGAGGTTGGAGAAGGACAAAGGGAATAGCAAGTCAGAGGCAAAGCAGACTCAAATTGAAAAAACACACACTCTCTCTCTCTCTCTCTCTCTCTCTCTCTCTCTCTCTCTCTCTCTCTCTCTCTCTCCCCCTCCCCCCCCCTCCTTCCTTCCAACACCAAAGAACATGAAATCTCCATAAGCAAAGACAACTATTGAAGAAAACAGTGTCAGGCAACAACTCTGGGAGGGAAAGGATACTCAGACACAACAAACATCACAAACATATATCCACCCACCAAAACCACATAAAGAATACAATTACTACACAAACTCATTACCACCATGTCACTCTCAGGCTCAAGAGTCTTCAGTGCCTAACTATGAATCTAATTAAATTGCTCATTCTAGCCTTCAAAGACATGGCCCTCATCACCAGCCTCATTTATTTATTCTTTACCACTGCTTGGGTGAATACATCAACTCAGACAGACAAGCTTACCTGCAAGTTACCATTCACTACTCCTGACTTGCCAGTTCTTTTTGTCATCCAATAAGGTGTACGCAACCCTTTATAACGCCTTCCTCTCCATCATTTCAGAGACCTTCCCAGGATAAATACTTTTTACATCATCAGTGAGCAGAAATGGTTAAATTAACCCCAAGTTACGTATGAAACAAGTTAAAAAAAGGTGACCTATCCCCTACTCATAAGCATATTCCGTTAAGTTGGAGAGTCTGCAACCTGAAGATAATACATGGTTCCAGGAAAGAAGGTTGAAAGATATTAGGAGAAAATCAGGGGCTGTATCAAAAAGAGAGGCAGATAATGTGAATGGTCTGGAGAAAGTGATATGACTGAATAAAGTTGAACACTCAGAAGATAAAGGAAGGTTACTTTCAGGAAGTATAAAAGCAAGAGTCAAAGAGGAAAACAATAAAGACATGGAATCTAGGTAAGGTTGTTTGTTCTCAGGCGAAAACAAAAACTTTCTGGTCTGCCAGGACAAAACAAAAAAGGAAGTATAATATAGCACAGAAGTTTTTCAAACTCCAGCAACCAAAACCTCCCTCAAGTGTTGCCTAATCAGGTTAAAATGTAATTAGGAAATGTTTAACAAAATAAAGAGATAATGCAAGATAGATAATGTTAATTTGTAGTTTCTTATGTCAATATGAAGCCAAGGGTTTAGTTTCAGAGTTTGACACCACTGGTGTAAGAGATAGTCAAGCCTTGAAGCCAGGAAAATTCTTTAAGACTCAAAGTTGCAGAGGAGGTGCTAACCTGCACCAGTATGGGTTTCCTCAACCAAGATTCTCTATGCCAGTAAAATCACAGGTCCAGTTCTTATCCTATGTCCTATGTCAAAACAAAGAGGGTCTTTTTTCACATTATTTCCTTATCCCATTTTTATGACATGCCTATGTGGTACAAAATAAATCACAAATAACAGAGTATTAACCATCACAAGAACAGGCTGTCAACAAGACCATATTGTTACTACTATATTACGGGTTGCAAAGAGTTGGAAGAACTACAAGAACAAGTTCCTAAAAACAAGTGTGGTATGATAGAAATAATACTGAATTTGAAGTCAGAGACCCTGAGTTTGAATCCTCCATTGGCTACTTAGAATTTCTGTAAACTTGAGCAAGACCTCTTTGGGCCTCAGTTTTCTCATCTGCAAAATAAGGTGGCTGGACCAGATCATTTCCAGGGTACCCATCTCTTAATCCTATAACCTCAAAACAAGGTCACTTGGTTCTAATCTTTAAGATGATTCCTGGAAAATAAATGTCATTCATGTACAAATTCAATATGTGTTATTTTATCTCTGTCTTTTGGTCAGTGTTGTTTCACATTTCTACAACAGCCTGGGTCATTTATAACTCTTTTTGTACAGGATCACTAGATAAGGACTTAAATGTTCAAAAGAAAATCAAATGCAAACTGTTACTCCATGAAACAGCTTTTCCTGTTACCCGAGTAGCCATTAACAAAAAAATTAAATTTTTTAAAAGTTAACAATATAAAACAGATTTAAAAGAATATCACTGATATATGGATAATATATGGGCTTCATTTCAAAGTATATAATCTGAATGCTGATAAATTAATGTAATTTATAAAGATATGCCTCAGAATGAATCAGGTCACAAACTCAGCAATCAAGTGAAACAGTAAGAAACAACTACTTTAATTCTTAAAAATAAGAATTATTATTTGTACCTGAGCTAATTAACCTATTTCATACTAAAGGGTTTTGGGGTTTGTTTGTTTTTTTATGATAGGTTCTATTCTTCTCCTCACACTTCCCACCTCCACCCCATGTTTCTACTATTATCATTTCTGTTATGGGGGGGGGACACTGATTTAACTTGAATGAGAAAGGGCTTAAAACAACACTCAACATTTTTGGAATAAAGATCTAACCTCAAAAAAAAAAAAAAAGTAATATGACTTCATAGAGTTGAAAGAGTCCTTAGAAATCATGGAAGACAGATCCCTTCCACTGTGCTCTCTAGAATGCTTGTTCCATAGGTAACAAACTTGCTTTCATCTTTAAAATCTTTTCCTTTCCCAGTCCTTCCATCGTTTGGCTCTCGGAGACCAAGCTCCCTCCTGACAACAGCATCTGGGGCCTCCCTTTCCTCCCTCATTTCCAGAGGTGGATGAGTTGGAATAGTCCTCTCTCCACATTGCCACTTCCAGGTTCTCCCTCTATACCATCACCGTTCAGTAACCTCTCCTTCAAGGTTCACTCCATCCACATTTAGCGTCCATTCAAAATACTGGTAGCTGTTGTCTGCTAACCTCCAGGACGCTACCCTTCTTTTCCTCAGTAAGTTCAATGTTTGGCTCATAGTCTTTCTCTCCTCTTTAACTTCTGCCCTGCCCCCCTCCCCAGGCTTCAACATACATATTGATACTTCTTCAAACACCCTAAACTCACTGTTCCTCAATTTACTCACTTCATGGACCTCCTTGCTGTTCCTCATACAAGACACTCCTCATCTCCTGACTCCACACATTTTCACTGTCTTTTTCTTATGCCTCCTCCCTATCTCCCTTATTATCTTCACCTCAAGATTTCAATGATTTCCTTCAAGTCCCAGCTAAACTCTCATCTTCTAACAGGAAGCTTTTCCTGATGACCTTTAATGCCGCTGCCTTCCCTCTAATTATTACCTCCAATTTAGCCAGTCTAGATCTTGTTTGTACATAGTTATTTGTTTTCAGGGTGTCTCCAACGTTAGACTGTGAACATCTTAAAAGCAGAGACTGTCATTTACCTTTCTTTGTATCCTCAACGCTTAGTACAAGCCCTGGTACATAGTAAGTAGATGCTTAATAAATGATTACCGATAAACTCTCATTTTCTAAGTGAGAACACTGACACCCAGAGAAGTGAAGTAGATTGCCTAAAATCATTAGCCAGTAACAGAGCCAGAACTGAAACTCATGTTTCCAAATTCTCAGACCACTCACTATTTCCACTATAAGCAATTCCTAAAACTTATTCCTTCATATACTGCAAAACCCTCAGAATTCTACTAGAAATTTTAATTTAAAAAAATAAACTTTGAAATTTGAAAATAAAAGCAGAACACCTGCTTTCCAAAATGTAGAAAAGACTGCTATCAACTACTTAAAAGTTGGTCAGAATGTCCAAAGGCAGCAATACTGTACAATAACTTACTCAGATATCAATAGCCACATACAGCTAGGAATGCAAGTCAATTCAGCAAGCATTTATGAATGCTCATCATGTAGTAGGCATTGTGCCACGGAAGGGTCTAATAGTTTAAATTCTACTAACATACTCATAATGCCGTACATACAGAAGGTGCTTAATAAATATCTATTGATAGAGTGATTATTCAGGGTCTTTTGATCCTTTAATTATTCTAGTCAAGTGAACAAGCCACTTATCAAGCATCTACTATGTAACGGGCAAAATATTTTGCTCAGCCCTGGGGATAAAAGAAAAGAAAAACAAAACCTGTCCCCAAGAAGCTCACCTTCTAATGGTTCAGATAACATGTAAATGATTCTCTCTGAGAGAGAGAGAGAGAGAGAGAGAGAGAGAGAGAGAGAGAGACTGTGTGAGAGAGAGAGAGAGAGTGTGTGTGTGTGTGTGTGTGTGTGTGTGTGTGTGTGTGTGTGTGTGTGTGTGTGTGTATAGAACCTGAGAAAAGAAGGAATTAGCTGAGGAGATTCAGATTCAGAAAAGCCATCCAGATTCAGCAGGCAGTATTTGAGCTACATTTTGAAGGAAGACAGGGAAACTAAGGTAGAATTGAGGAGGTAGAGCACACCTATAGGAGATAGGAGAGAGTGAATAAAATGCACAGATAAGAGAGCCACAATGTTGTGTTCAAAGTGACTGGTGCTGCTGGAACAAAAAATGTACAAAGAGTAAAGTATGAGAAATCTAGAAGGCAAGAAGGGGACTTGGTTAAACACCAAAGGAGGAGTTTACATTTAATCCTGGAGGGAACAGGGAGCCCCTGAAGTTCGGGGGGGGGGGGGGCGCGCCACAGCCGGTGTGGTTACATGAGAAGCAGAGGGTGGATTAGACTGGAAAGACTTGAAGCAAGAAAACCAGTTAGAAGGCAACAGTACGGACAAAAGGTGATGAGAGCTTGAACTACGGCTGTGGTTGTGTAAGTGAAAAGGAAGGGGATGTATATGACTACATCTGTGATGGTAAAAATGACAAGATTCAGCAATGTATTATATACTTAGAATGGAGAGAGTGAGGCATCGAAGTGGACAATGAGGTTCAGCGCTTTAGCGACTTAAGAGGGTGCTGGTGACCTCAACAGTTACAAGAAAGTTGGAGGGAAGGGAGAGTTTGAAGGTGTAGGTGGAAAGAGAAAAGATTTCTGTTTGGGGCATATTGAGTCTGAGAAGCCTGCAAGACATCCAATTCAGGATGTCCAAAAGGCAGTTGTTAAAATGGAACCGGAGCCACAGGAGACACTAAGGTTGAACATGTATAGATCTTGCAATCATTTGCAGAGAGATAATTGAGCTCAAAGGAGCCGAAAAGATCAGCAAACTGGATATTGTAGAGAGCAAAGAGGACGAAAAATAGAACTTTGTCTGACATGCAGGGTTGGGTACAAGATCAATAAAGAACCAGCAAAGGAGACTGAGAATAAGAGAAGAGAGCAATATAAGAAAAACCCAGTGAGGAAAGAGTATCTAGAAGAAGACCTGTATGAACTGATACAGACTGAAGAAAGAAGAACCTGGACTACAATGTATATGAAACAACATTGTAGGCTTAAACAATTTTAAATGGTTTAAGAACTCTGACCAAATGCAATGAAAATTCCAGAGGTCCGATGATGAACAATGTGACCTACTTCCTGACAGAGAAGTGATGAATTCAAGATGTAGAAGATTGAAATTTTTGGACATGAACAATGTAGGGGTTCGTTATGCTTGACTATGCTATTTGTTACAAGGGTTTTTTCTTTTTGTTTCCCCCCAGTGGAGGAGGGAAGTGGGAAGAAAAGAAAATACTTCTTAACTGAAAGATAAAATAATTGTCAAGAGTATCCTGGAAGAGAGAGTGATCAACGACGACGTCAAATGCTGCGGAGAGGTCAGGATTGAGAAAAGGCCAACAAATTTGGCAATCAAGAGCTCAATGGAGAGGGTAGTTTTAGTTGGGGGGGAGGGGTGTGAGGTGAAGCTTGAGGGCAATGGATAGAGTGGTAGGCCTGGAGTCAGAAAGATTAATCTTCCTCAGTTCAAATCTGGTCTCAGACACGTACTAGTTGTGTGATCCTGGGTAAGTCACTTAACCCCGTTGGCCTCCGTTTCCTCGTCTATAAAATGAGCTGGAGAAGGAAATGGCAAACCACTCCAGTAACTTTGCCAGGAAAATCCCAAATGGGGTGACTAAGAGTTGAACATGACTCAACAAGAAGAAAAGAAGTGGAAGAATCTTCTGGGGGGATAGCTTTCTCAAGGGATTAAGCCATAATCAGGAGGAGAGATACAGGATTATTAGATGGAATGGTTAAATCAAAGAGTTTTTTTTTTTAAATGGGAATATGGGTGAGTTTGTAGGCAGCCCAATTTCTGTTTTTCTGATTTATATTAGTGTTCATCAATATTTACAACAGAGCTGTTTAAAAAGTTGAAGAGAGAAAAGAAATTTAAATCTGTCAGTTCAACTATGTAATTAATTTCAACAACAGGTTTTATGGGAGAGAGAAATGCCTCATTCATCTGACACCATGAAATAAAGAAATATCCCTATATATACCCTAACAACCTAACCTAAATATCTTTTATGCAAATCTTTCCAAAATATATCAATAGGAGAAACAAACTTATTCACCAAATTCCAAAAAATGAGAACCTTGATACTTGAGTAAAGTTGGAGAAAAATAGAAACCCTAGTTCACTAAATTTATGGACTATCTTATCCCCAAAGAGGTGGTATAGGTAAAGCCAGGGATTCCTCATTTGTCTGCAGTATCTTGGAATGAGGTATTCCACATAAATTAAAGAAGATAGTTGTCTGCCTCTATTAGAAAACAAACTACTTGAGGTCAAGAACTTATCTTGATTTTCTATCTGTAGACCCCCGTGCTTAGGATAGTGCTCAGGATAGTGCTCAGCATATAGGAAGGATATAATAAATGCTTTCCCATTCATTATTCACTCCTAGAAATACAGACTTTTAGTTTAACATAACCTTCCAAGACTCTGTCCTTGCCCTTCTTTTTCCTATCTCTCTCTCCATTCCGTCCCTTGTCATCTCATTGACTCCTGTGGCTTTAACTATCATGTATATGCAGATGACTCGCCAAATCTATTATCTAGCCCTGCACTCAGGTGGCATCTCTAATTCAACGTCCAAAGTTGAATTCCTCATCTTCCTACAAAAAAAAAAAATCTATCCCAACTTATCTTCCCTTTTTGTTGATAGCACCACCACTGACCCAGCTATCCATGGCTCAAAATCTTGAGAGCTGACTTTTACTCTTCCTTCATCCTACACAACCAATCAGTAGACAAGATCTATTGATTCTAACTGTGCTATCCCTCCTTCCTTTGCCTCCTTTCTATTTTCCGTGATGCCACCCTAGGACTGGTTACCGAATTCCTGTCTCTTTATAAGCTATTACCCTGTAAAAACCTCCTAACTAGTCTAATTGCATTCAACTGTTTCATCAATCAAATCAACAAGTATTTATTAAGCACCAACTAGGTACCAAGGGCTGAGCTAGAAACTGGGGATAGGAAGACAAAAATTTTTTAAATCTCTCCTCTCAAGAAGTATATGTTCTACCAGGCTAAAATACATGTACACAAACAGTGAATATGGAATATATTTGTACCAGCTCTTTTAAGTATCACACAGAATAGCTTGTTATGGGAAAATAATTTTTCTACATTAAAAGACCCTATCACCAAGATTTCATTAACATGCTAACGATTTAAAATATTTCTTCTGTATATTTAGTGCAATTTCACAAAATCTCCGATTTGTTATAATTTTCAAACTATGTAACATTACCTTTACTTTCAAAGGAAAGCATCAAATGTTTATGACAGAAAATTATCTGTAGTCAGAAAAGTTTATTTCAGTACTCTAATTGCAATGGAAGTTTAACTCAAATTGGAGATTTGCTTTTTTTTCACTTAAGCCCTTTCCTAGAGTCCTCATCTCTTTGCCCTTAAAATTCAGTTAAGTGCAGTATTACAAATTTCTTTGTGAAAGCCACTAGCAATATAAGTTTAACAAACTGTTCAACAGTACTAAAAATATCAGACGTCTAAAAGTCAAATAACGTTTTTCAGACTACATCGATTTTTCTTACATTTTAATCCAACATAAGCAACAAATACAGCCTAAGTTTGACCAACTGTGCCAAAAAATTACTTTCAATTTTGCATAATTTTTACATACTTTAAAAGATATCTATATATCATGCATAGTCGAAGTTCGAAAATTATACAATCTTGTTTACCTGCAACCACAACTATAGGATAAAAATGTGCTGTAATGCAGAAATAGGATATCTGAATGCACAGAACATGGTACAATTAAATATTCTACCCATTTAAAATAAAAGGCAGATATCACTCATTAGCAGTAAGCAGTGCACCTGATTTAAATAATTCAGCATTGATTTCAACTACAAGATGATCTTTTGGGTCCCTTTCCACTCCAAAATTTTATTTTGTGAATTTTCTATGTTACAATAAGGTCATCAAACTACTTTAAAACTAAATATTAAATTACCTCTCCTCCTAAAGATTTGGGAGGTTTTTGGTTTTTTTTTTTTTTTACTGGGATTGTTTATACCAGGATTTCCTACCCCGGGAGCTACTGAAGTAAACAAAACCGATCTGTCACTTCGGCATCTCCAGAATTCTGGGCACAGATGCTCGAGCAAGATTACCGTACTTAACAGCTTTCCTTTCCCGAACCAGTGGAGGGCGCCAAAGACGCTTAGTCCGGTGATGTTTTTGTAAAGTGGGGGGGAGGGGGAAGGAAGGAGAGGATGGGGGGGTATTTAAATGTCCTGCTGTCAATCAAAGGACATTTCCTACAATCACAGCCACCATATCTGCCACCAACTCCACAGCTTGATTTTCTCAAGATATTCGACCCAACCCAGGCCAGGGAACCCACTTCCCCTGAGGGTCCCCCCGGGGTAGCGCCCGAACCCCCAAATAAGGACTTTGGTGGCCTATTCGCAACTAGTTTCTTTGTTTAAATGCCCGTGAATCCCTCCCACGCCGGAGTCCGGAGGCTGTGGCGCCGCCCTTTATTAGCCACACACTTTGATTACAAAACACACGAGTCGGCGGCCTGGCCGCCCCACGGCTCCCACAAACGTCAAAGCCAGAAACGCGGAGGCGACTCGCTTCTGGTAAAGACCGCCGCCGCCGCCGCCGCGACCCGGTCTCCGAGTCCCGACACAATCGGCCAAAGTTCATGCCAGTGAAACTCCCTGGGGGAGAGAGGCGACGGGCACCTGGGTCGGTCCCGGGGAAGTGTCTTTGTAAAGTTTCTTTCGGGGAGGGGGTGTAAAGGGCCGGGATTCCGGGCCGCCCCCTCCTCTTTTTTCCTCCCCCCGCCCCCCCATCTCCGAGGCCCAGCTGTCCCACTCCCCCGGGGGGGCGGGGAAGCATCCGAGCGGGTGCCGATTTCTGCCTCCCAACCGGCCGCCCCCTCGGGAGAGACCCGGAGCCCAAAACTTCCAATTAACGAGATGGAATTTTCTTCTGCTGCTTCTTCCCGTTCTTTTTTAAGTACCCGACAGACCGTGCCTCCTCATCTGTTGCTATGTTTACTTGAGCACGGCTTCCCCGGGCTGGGGCTTTCGATTGGAGGCGACAACGACGTCGCGCCCCCCGACGCAAGCACAGGATGAAATGCTTCCATGAAAACACAAGCATCATTTATTTTAGCTGGGGGAGCGGGGGGGGGAAGGGAAGCGAAGCTCGAGACGTAGAATCCGGGCAAACCCCGAGCCCGTCCCGAAAGCGGGGAGGTTCCCCCCCCCATCCACCCCCGTCGGGGAGGTGGGGGTGGGCGAGCGGCCGGCAAGGTCCCCCCCACCCCCACCCCGAGCCCCCCGGGCGCCTAGCCGCGGTCCCCGGCGCCAACTCCTCCCCTCCGCCAACTTCACTCTCCGGCCCCCTTTGTTCCTGTTTGTTGTGGTGACTCTTCACCCCGGTCGCCACCTCGTCGCCAGCCGGGACCCGGCGGGCGGAGGGAGACGCGGCTCCCGGCAGCCGGCCCTGGCCGCGGCGGTGGCCGCCGGCTCCCAGCCCCGACCGTGCGGTCCCGGGACCCGGGGGCCGGCTCCCCGCGGCCGGGGGTGAGGGGCAGCAGCGGCAGGAAAGGGGGGGGGGGTGTCGGTTTATTTACCTGCCATGGAACCAGTCCTTACAGATATCGCACTCGATCATGAAGCGGTTCACGTCGTACGGCTGCCGGCACACACAGTACACGGGCGGCGGAGGCGGCGCCGCCGAGGCCCGGCCCGGGGCCGCCACGGACACCGCGGCCGGGGCTGCTTCGGCGGCTGCTCCGGCGGCCACCGCCGCCGCCGCTCCGGCCATCTTTAAAAGACACTCTCGCTCGCTCGCTCCCTCGCCCGCTGACTAGAGCGAGCCCAGCCGCCAGCCAGCGCCGCCTCCCGCAGCCGCGGCGGCACAGCAGCAGCACCAGCAGCGGCGGCGGCGGCGGCGGCTCAGCAGCAGCACCAGCGGCGGCGACAGCAACTGCGCCGCGGCGCGCGGACGGGCGAGCGGCCGAGAGACAGAGAGAGCGGGCGGCCGGGCGCGCGCCTCCGCCGGCAGCCCCGCAGAATCCCCTTCCCCCGCGCGCCCTCCTTCCGGCGCTCCTCGCGAGGACGTGCGCAAAGACGCACGTTCTGGCGTCCGGCGCGCGCTCCAGTCTTCCTTGTCTGCCCCGGGCTGAGAAGCTCGGAAGGGCACGGGGGAGGAGGAGGGAGAGGGGGAGGGAGGAGGTGGAAGCGAGACGGGGGAGGGGCGGGGCGCCTCGCCACCGAGCCGGAGAGCCGCGCTGATTATTACGGTTTTCTTTTTTAAGAAATCAGAGACCACGGGAATTACGTAGGCAGGGGAAAGGGGGCAAATGTTGCTCCTTTCTTTGAAAAAAAAAAAAAAAGTGTTGCGCGTGGGCAACCCTGAGCGGTCGGGGTGGGAATGAAAGATACCCCAGGAATCTCCGGCTTATCCTTAAAACGCGTGAGGGGCATGGGGGTGGGGTGGAATCTCTCGTCAGTCGGCGACCCGCTAACAACATCCCGCATCTCAGCCGACTGAGCTCATCCAGCCGAGCCGGTGCGGAGGTGCCGCTCGATTCCGCGAAAACTTTTTCTGTGGTTCCCAGAGAGCTTACCGAGAAGAGGCCAGAAAAAGAACATTTCTGGGGGTAAAACCGAGGCGGGTGGGACCCAGAACGAATTTTTCATTGCACGCCCAAGGGCCGGGCGGGGAGCATTTAACAGGGATCTTGATGATTCGAAATCTGCGCTTTTCCTTTGATCCTCACAACAGCCCTACGAGGGAAGTGGAATTATGATTCCCCCGTTTTACAGATGGGGAAACTGAGGCCCAGAGAGATTAAGTGACTTGTCTACGCAGCTAGGCCGGATTTTAACTTAGGGCTCTAACTAGACTTCACACCATCTAGGGTGAAATCACCCCAAGGGGCCTGGCCTATTCAATAGCTTTATTGATTATCCTGAGAAAAAATTATTGCAACAATGCTTAACATTTTCAGGTAATATGCATTAAATGAGGTGGGAGACAATCTGAATCTACCATAATACCAGATTCAAAGCTGATCACCCCCAGGGGCCCGGCCCATCCAATATCTTCATTGATTATCCTGAGAAAAAAAAATAATTGCAACATTGCTCAGCGTATGTTCAGGAACCATCAATTAGAGGAAGTTGGAAGGTAGAATTCGAAATTATCATAATACCGAGGGCTACTGCAAAAGCAGGGTGAAAGCCAGCCAAGGCAAGTTTATAAATCCAAAGTAAGGAACAGCAACAAATATCCGGGGTGATACAAATACAGGGTTAAGGAAGACTGACGTCTGATGCACAAAGCAGAGAAAGAACCGGCCGGCCTGGGTGACCAGAAAGATAGGAGGGCAATTCTGCAAAGAGCCACCATAACCCTCGGGTATGCTTAGAGGGAGCTTGCTACGGCAGACCAAAGAGCTAACACTTTAGAAGTCAGATAAATTAGGTTCTAATTTCATCCCTTCTGGCCGAGTTAGTGACAAGCCGGGTAATTTAGGCCTCTCTGGCCCGCAGTTTTTCTCATCTAAAAAAGGGAGAGATTATTGTAAGGCTACATGAAAATATTTTATAATACAAAGTTCTGTGTGATAATGATTAATAACAGCTGGCAGAAATAGTGCCTCAAGATTTCCAAAGTACCTTTGCCTGCGTCGTGTCATTTGATCATATGTAAGATACTATTCAAAGATCCATAAAGCAGGCAAGGCCCAGAAACTAACAAGTCCTAAAAAGACCATAGGAGGAAGAGGTACATGCAGAGGATGATGGTAGAAGAGGAGATCATCATCTCCTGGTTGAGCCTGAAGACAGAAAACAGGAAGGCAGTTAACCACGTCTCAAAGTCAAGAAAGATCCAGTCATTAATTGGCCCTCCTAACTGGAGAAAGGCTCCTATGGTGTGAAATCCTATTTCATGTGGAGCTGGGAACATGTAGGCATAAAATGTATAATGTCTGTATTAGACTTTTTTTTTTTACTGAAACTACTAATATAAAATGGATTAAGGGATTACTACCGCTCCTGATCTAGTAGACATTTGTAAGTTACAAGGTTAGAAAGGTAGGAAAATTTTCTCATGGGATAAAGAACATCACTTCTCAATTGGTTTAGGTGCTCTAAGTACCCCTTGAAGTATCCACTGAAGGTCTATGTGAGACTTGTTTATTCATTTCAAAAAACCCAAAGCAAATAAACTTGGGTTCATTTAGAGAAGGCAGGTTGCAATAATTTGCCTCAAAATTGAAAGCACAGAATGGACTAACTAGATCAGGGCTGTCCAACCTTAGTTTTTTATTGAAACAATAGACAATATATTTTGATTTGCCATTTTAGTGAGAGCTCTGCGGTAGCTCGGCTTCCTTTACTAAAGCTTTTATGTAAATTTCTATGCTTGTAGGCAGCCGCATAAATTGCACTACGGGCTGCTGCATTTTGGACAGCCCTGAGCTAGGATATTGAAAGGATAAGGACTGCACCTGATTTCATTAATACAGGGAATTCCCAGGTGAGGAACTCTTTCTACCAATCCCCTTACTTTCTCTGACTTCCAGACCTACAGAGTTAACCTAAAGCACTGAAAAGTTAAGTGGCTTTCCTGGAGTCACACAGCCTATATGTCATAGTCACAGTCAGGACTTCCTCCTGTCTTAGAAACAAATTTCTATCCACTACAGATTGCTTCTAGGATATTTAAATAGAAAGGAAGAAGTGGAGAATCACAATAAAACTTACAAAAGAACCAATTTATTTTTATTTTTTAATTAACAAGTATTTGTTTTCTCTCCCTTTCCCTCCACTGAACTACAACAAAAAACCCTCCTAACAAATTTGCATAGTCAAGTAAAGCAAATTTCCACATTGTCCATGTCTAAAAATGTATGTTTTATTCTGCATCTCAAGTCCATATTCAATCTGTTGTCAAGGCCACTCAGTTTTACCTTCATATTATCTCTTGCATGAGAACCCCCTTCTCTCCTCTGATAGTGCCACCACCCTGGTACAGGCCCTTATCACCTCACACCTATACCATTGCAAAAGGTGGGTCTGCCTGCCACTAGTTTCTCCCCACTCCAGTCCATCCTCCACTCAGCTGCCAAAGTGCTCTTCCTAAAGTGGTGATCTGATTACGTCACTCCCCTCCTCCCACTCTATAAACTCCAATGTATTTCTATTACCCCCAGGATCAAATATAAAAGCCTCTCTTTGGCATTCAGAGCCCTTTATAAGAAAGTCCTCGCGTACTCCGAAACACTTAGAGGAGCCCTTTGTGTGATGGCTAAAAATTGGAAACAAAGTAGATGCCCGTCAGTTGGGGAATGACTAAACAAACTGTGGTACATGAATGTAATGGATGATGTGTGTGATGAATACAGAGAAGCATGGAAAATGTACATGAACTGATGCAGAGTGAAGCAAGCAGAGCTAAGAAAATGATATACTCAGTAACTACAACAATGTAAATGGAAAGAACTACAGACCCAAAAATCTAAAGCAAATGTAACAAAATTATAAAAATCAAACAGGATTCAAATGAAGACAGATGAGAAGACACTCCCAACCTACCCTTCATGGAGATGGGAGGTCCTCAGATATTACAAGATGCACATGTTTTTGGTGTATCAATCAGTTGCGCTGTCCCCCCCCTAAAAAAAATACTATTTGTCACATGGTATCAGTTGTGCTAATTTTTTTTCCCTTTCTAAAAAATATATTTGTAACACAATATGGCTCTTGGGGATAGGGAGGGGAAGGAATATTTGGGATACAAGGAATACTTGTAAGAAACAGAAAAAAAATCAATAAAAATTTGTTTAAAAAAAAAACAAAGCCCTTCCTAACCTTTCACCCTACCCTGTCTTTTCGATCTCCTTATAGCTTACATGTAATGTAATCTTCCATCTAGTAACACTGGCTTCCTTGCTGTTTCTCAAACAAGACAATTTACTTCCCAACTCTGAGAGCATTTTTACTGGTTGTCCCCCAAGTTGTCTCTCAATTACACTGTGAGTTCCTCAAGAGCAGGGACTGTCTAACCTTTCTTTCTGTCACCAGTCCTTAGCACATTGCCTGGCTTAGCATAGGCACTTAGTAAAAGTTTATTGACTGGCTGAATGACTGTCGGGACGTGGGTAGTATCAGTCCTCTGGAATCATATTCTGTCATCGCATTGATTGGAATCCTCAAGTCTTTCAAAGTTATTTTTCTTTATAATGTTATATAAATTAAGAAACTAACTAATATTAATATTATTAATTTTATTTATTAATTAATATTAATATTATTAATAACTTTTTTTTAGTAGAGGTGGGAAAGAACAGTGACACCTACCTGTTGAGCTCTCTCCTTATTTGTTATAGCCCACTTCTAAAGACTTCACAAGGACATCACCAGTCATTAGAAACTCCACCCCATTCTACTCTGAATCCCTTTTCCCAATTCCTACCTTCAAAAGCTGTACACAGTGGTTCAGGAATCTGCCTGACATGCCAACTTAAAGATAATTTGGTGACCACCACAAGTTCTTTGTACACTTTAAGCATCATATAAATGTGAGTTAATATTTACTATCAGACTGCTTGCCCAGACAGACTAGAAAGGCTTTTAATACAGGCCCAGTAACAGAATATGTGTCTTTTTGTCTATGAACCAGCTTGGTTAAGAAAGAGAAGCTCCTGGCCACCAGGTGATAAACTTTCTTTGTCTTGGTGATTTATCTGTGCTTTGATCTGTACCACTGATGAAGTCACAGATGGCTCTAAAGTAAATTTTAAATATGTACTTTTTATAGACATATGTGAGGCATCACAAAATATTCTATTTAAACACTTAGCAGTTTTCAACTATTTCCTACATTTTGATGCAGTCCTGGGAGAAATTCTAGTACAAGTTTGCTGTTCTAGAATAATCAAGTCCATGTCTCCACATTGCCAAGGACCACCTCACACCAGAAGCTTTTCCTTATTCCCACCAGTTGTTAGCGTTCCCATGGCACAAAAGTTCTTTATTTTTAAAAACATTTCTTGCATTTATTTATCTACGTACATGTCATTTTCTCCCAGCAGAAGGTAAGCTCCTCGAGGGCAAGGACTGTTTTATTTTTGTCTTTGCATTCCCAGTATCTAGCATAGAACCTGGCACATAGGTACTTAACAGATGTTTATATTGAACTGAATTGTCAAAAAACATACCTGTTTATCCAGTGCTGTCAATGACCCCTCCCATCACCTTACTTCCAACTTTCAAATCATTTCTAGCTCACTCTCACATCTAATCTTCAATCAAGAACTGCCAGTTCTCTCCCCAAAATGTCTTTGACATCTTCCCCTTCATTCTAATTCCAAAACCAGCCTCTTAATCCATGCTCGTATCTCATATTTGAATGTCCTAGAATATTTTAATTTCTTAAGTTTTCTCCAAATTTCTGACACCAAAAGGAACAAGTAGACTCACCTTCAAAGCCCAAAAGAATTTATGAGGAACTGGGAGCTATGTGTAGCATGGAAAGACCAGCTTATTCAGGCTAGTCCTTGGAGCATGCTCAAATATTCCTCTACCTGGTTTCAGTCCAAGCAACCACATGGAAACTTGGTGAGGCAAGTTCTGTTTCTTTAGTGTTTATTCTTAGCTAATCATAGGCAAATAAGTATTCCTAGATGGTAGTGCCCAGGTGACTATGTGAGGTCAGGAGATCCCAAGGTCACTTCAAAATTCCTATCAAGGACCCCAGGCAGTGATAGTGACCAACAGGGTGTTAATGCCAGAAGTGCCTGCAGACATTGTAGAAAAATAATCACTAGAGGATGGGCACAGCCTGAGGGAATGAGGTCCCTTGTGGTAGAGAAGTGCCAGTAACTAACTCTAGAAAGGCACCATTCCTCAGACTAGTAAAGAGCAACACACAGGAGATCTTCCTAAGAATTCTAAAGAGGGGCAGCTAGGTAAGTGCAATGGATGGAGCACCAGCTTTAGAGTTGGGAGGACACTTGACACTCTCTAGGAGGACAGCCTCAGACTGCTTGACACTTACTAGATGCATGACCCTGGGCAAGTCACTTAATCCTGTTTATCTTACCAAAAAAAAAAAAAGAGTTCTACAAAGAGAAAAAAGGATTTCTAGGGCCAGTAGTCAGGATATATCCTTCGGCTAAACATGTTGTACACTCGTGTGCTTCATGATTGTACTTGCCGTTTTAGTTCACTCTCCCCAAGGACTTTGTGTGAGCCTCCAGTTTGGGGAAAATGTTTTAATCATGTTCCACTCTTTGTGAGCCCATGGACCACAGCATGCCAATACTGTTCACGGGTTTTTCGTGGCAAGGATACTGAAATGGTTTGCCATTTCCTTCTCCAGTGGATTAAGGCAGAGAGAGGTTAAGTGACTTGTCCAGAGTCGCCCAGCTAGTAAGTGTCTGAGGCTGGATTTAAACCCAGTTCTTTCTGACTCTAGCCCCAGAGCTCTATCCACTGAACCACCTAGCTGCCTGCTGTTCTTATGAAACCTCAGTTACTCTGTAAATCTAGAAGTTGAAGATCAGGTACCAATCAGAAGCGGCACAGGAAACTTCCTCATCAAGGAGTGCCCTAAACTTATTAAATCCCAGGTCCAGTATAAAAAAAAATTTTGAATCTTATAAAGATAGGCTATAGAATAGAACAATATCTATTCTGGGCATGTGGTATAGGCAAGGGATGAGTACTATAGGGCTGGGCTGTGGTGGAACAATTAGTATACTGTGCATGTGACCTTGGAAGGGTACTGTTCATATAACTTTGTAGGGTGGGGGATCTATTCTGCCTGGGCTGATGGGAATTCCTAGTTGGTTATGCCCAATTCCAATTTGCCAATGCAATTACCTTTGACTTGAATAGGATTCAAGGCCAGGTATCACATAGGCCAGCTGAATTTTTATAATAATTATAATGATGTATATGAAATACAATAGCATAGTTAAAGTGCTTTGCAAACTTTAAAACATAAAGGTGTATATATAATTATATATGGCTATATGTGCAGCTTTATATATAGCTATGTATTAAATATTGTATAAATTATATCTAATTATATTATATATTATGTTAAAATATAAAGCTCTATGTAGCTTTATAGGCATAAAGCTATATGGTACACATAGACGTGTGTGTGTGTGTGTATAGCTTTAAAGTTTGCGAAGCACTTTAGCAATAACACTTATGCTATTTCGTTGGGACTTCCCAACAGCTACGTAAAGTAGGAGCTATTTGTATCCCCATTTTATGGATGGGGATACTGAGGCTGAGATCAAGTGACTTGCCTAGACTCACATAGCTGGGGTCTGAGGCAAGATCTGAGCTCAGGTCTTCAGGTGCAGCACAGTCTCCACTGAATCACCTAGCTGCCTTAAATTTAGTTCTCATGGAGGGTATGGCATTCTGTAGGTGTGGCACAAGAACCAAAGCTAAGCAGAGTTCACATTATGTATTGAATCCTCCCCACTTCAGGATCTGAGACACAAGAGTACTGACCCAACATCCTTAGAATCAGGATATATGAAGGAACATAGTGCTATCGGGAAGCTTAGGAGTTACCTTAGCTGGGAAGGAAAAGAAGTGGGAAGCGTTAGAAGCAGAAGCAGGGTCAAAACCAGAGATTCCTAACACACTCTATGAGGCAGGGGCCAGCTAACCAAAAGACAAGATCTAGATTTCAGGCAGGAAGAAAATTCCATGCAAAAGACACAAATGAGCAGGTGAGGTACATGAAAGGTCTTTCTAGAGAAGCCATAAGAGAACTTATAAGTTCAGACTGGCTGAACACAATTGATCCCTTCCTCCAGATGTGTTCAAATTCCTATCATATGTGAATTTCTTTTCCTGTCATAATCCCCATTCCTTCCCATGGAATTTACAGGACCATGGGCTGGTTCCATTAAAACCATCCCCAATTTAGTAACCTCCATGGATTTTTTAAATTAATTTTTAATTAATTTATTTTTAGTTTTCAGCATTCACTTCCATAAGAGTTTAAGTTTTAAATTTTCTCCCCCTCCCTCTTCTTACCCCTCCCTCTGCAAGACAGCCTGCAATCTGATATAGGCTCTACGTATGCATTCATATTAAATATATTTTCACATAAGTCATGTTGTAAAGAAGAATTAGAACCAATGGGAGGAACCACGAGAAAGAAGAAACAAAAGAATAACAACAACAAAAAAGAGAGAACAAATAGTCTGCTTTCATCTGCATTCAGATTCCAGAGTTCTTTCTCTGGATGTGGATAGCATTTTCCATCATGAAGCTTTTGGAGTTATTTTAGATCCTTGCATTGCTGAGAAGAGCTAAGTCTACCAAAGTCAGTCAATGCACAATGTGGCTGTTACTATGTACAGTGTTCTCCTGGTTCTGCTCACCTCACTCAGCATCAGTTCATATATGACTTTCCAAGCTTTTCTGAAGTCTACCAGCTTATCATTTCTTATAGCACAATAGTATTCCATTACATTCATATACTACAACTTGTTCAGCCATTCCCCAATTGTTGGGCATCCCCTTGATTTCCAATTCTTTGCTACTACAAAAAGAGCTGCTAAAAATATTTTTGTACATGTCAGTCCTTTTCCCATTTCTATGATCTCTTTAGGATACAGCCCTAGAAGTGGTATTGCTGGGTCAAAGGGTATGCACATTTTTATTGCCTTTTTTGGCATAGTTCCACATTGCTCTCTAGAATGGTTGGATCAGTTCACAACTCCACCAACAATGCATTGGGGTTCCAACTTTTCCACGTCTTCTCCAACATTCATCTTTTCCCTATTTTGTCATGTTAGCCAATCTGATAGGTGTGATGCGGTACCTCAGAGTTGTTTTGATTTGATTAAGATAATCAATAGATCATAGATGTAGAACATTTTTATATGACTATAGATAGCTTTAATTTCTTCCTCTGAAAACTGCTAGTTCATATCCTTTGACCATTTATCAATTGGGGAATGACCTGTATTCTTACAAATTCGACTCAGTCCTCTATATGTTTTAGAAATGGCTTTTAACAGAGACACTGGCTATAAAAATTGTTTCCAGCTTTCTGCTTCCCTTCTAATCTTGGTTGCATTGACTTTGTGCAATAACTTTTCAATTTAATGTAATCAAAATCAATCCATTTTGCATTTCAGAATGTTCTCTATAGATATGAAATGCAAAATGGATTGATTTTGATTACCTCCATGGATTTTACACGTTGACAGACATACAGTTAATAGGATCATAGATTTAGAGCTATAAGGGAACTTAGAGGTCATCTAGTCCGTCCTTCTCATTTTACTGTTGAGGAAACTGAGGCCCAATGAAATGACTTGTCCGAGGTCACACGAACAGCAAGTGACAAAGGTGGGATCTGAGCCCAGTTTCTCCAAATCCACCATCCTTTCCACTTATCACCCTGCCTGCCTTGTTTAATTACACGTACTTTTCTGTTGTTCTGCAAATGTCTTCAGTCAAAACTTTCAATTTTTCCTTTTCTGTCAGACATTTGACTTTCCATCCTAAATGAAAGACAAAGCAAGGAACTCTTTGTAATGGTCTCTCAATTCCTAGAAGAAATATACCTTATGTGCATACAAGATTAAATGTGTGTAATAGCAAGAGCAACATAATAATAGAATTCAATCCATGCATTTCTGTGGTGGTAACTATCCTATCCCATTCGTCCTGATCCCACCCTTATCTATGAGGAAATAGAATATAGGGCTACCTACGTGCTAAAAAAGCCCACATGCCAGAAATATTTTTAACACCAGTTTGTAAAGGAGCCTGCAATTTGAAACATTAGGGTCATTCATATGGGTTAAGGGGCGCTCTCTCTCTCTCTCTCTCTCTCTCTCTCTCTCTCTCTCTCTCTCTCTCTCTCTCTCCCCCCCCCTTCCCTCCTCCCTCCCCATCCCCCCTCTCTTTCTCTCTCTCTCTCATTCTCCATTCTATGTTACAATGCAAACGTATTGGTTGGGAGGGGCGACATATTAACCTATTAGCACTCACCAATGCATTAGCATGGATTGGATGATAATAATATTACATTACATTTGTGACAGCACTTTATACTTTTCAAAGCTATCAGATTAGCTACCTGTTACCTAACAACACAGGAAAGGGTCTAAAATTATAGAAAGAAGACTAATAAGTTTTTCTGGGAAAGAGAGATAAGCACTTAGTCCAGGACATGGATCATGGCCCAAGGAGGGAAAAAGAGACAACCAAAGTGGAGAGGAGGCAGAAGACAATATCATCTACTTTTATAGAATGTAACCTTCTGGAAAGCAAAGACTATTGTGCTTTGTGGCCCCCATACCTAGCCCAGTGCTTAGCACATGTTGTTTTATTGTTCAGTCCGGAGCGACCTTTCATGACCCCATTTGGGGTTTTCTTGGCAAAAATACTAGAGTGGTTTGCCATTTCCTTCTCCAGTTCATTTGACAGATGAGGAAACTGAGACAAACAGGGTGAAGTGACTTGCCCAGGGTCACATAGCTACTAAGTGTCTGAGTTCAGATTTGAACTTAGGAACCTGACTTCAGGCTGGGTGCTCTCTCCACTGCATAAAATAGCTGTCCAGCACATAAAAGGCACTAAATCAGTATTTATTGGGGTTTTTTGTTTGATTGAGTGATGATTTTGTCTAGGGATGGCCCAGTTCTCATTTCTTTATTTCTGTCCCCAGAGGGCAAATCATGACCTGATTAACTAAGGTTGGAATAATAAATATTCTAAATGAGAATAATAAGTCACTTTCTTTTAGTGCTTCAAGGTTTATTTCCAAAATGTTTTCCTCACAACAGCCTTGTGAACTGCATAGTAAAATAATATTCTTCAATACTTCAAGGAACTGATTTACATGGTGTGTATCTATTGATGAAAAGTGCAGTCTTTCATGACTTGGTAGATCGTCTTTAAGAGTTGCTATAGCCCAAAATTCATATCCCACACTAAAGTCCCTGGAGCTAGGTAGCACAGTGGTTAACCCTGGAGTCGAGTTGTGCTAGCTAGCTCCAGGGACTTTAGTGTGCCCTTTTCATACCTAGACAAATCTAACAAAAATATGAACAAGAAGGAAATCATGAAATTCAATGTAATTTTTGAAAAATTAGTTATGTTAGATCTTCAATGATTGCTGAATGGGAAGTATACATATTTTCAGCTTTGCATGGAAACTTTATAAAAATTAAACAAATGCTAGGGTATAAAGAACTCATAACGCATAAAGGTAGAATTTTTAACAAATTATTTATTGACCAAAATGTAAAATTTTAATTAACAAGGGAAATTTAAAGAAAGGATTCAGATTTCAATGGAGCCAAAATGATATAATCTTTTCTTTCTCTAAATGATATAATCTTAAAGAAGGATTGGTTCAAAGAACAAAGTTAACACTAAAAAAAAATGAATGTTCTCTCTCCTTTCCCTTAAAGTGTGAATAGTTTGATTTACCAAGTCAAATAGGAAAAATACAATCAAAAAATTTAGAAGGAAAATCTATTTCAAATTGGTATTTTGAGTTATGTCCATTTTCATTTATGTTTGATGTTTTGCTTTATGTAATACTAATCATCTAATCAAAACCATTCAATTCAATGAACATTTTTAAAACATCTACAATGTGTGAGGCATTCTCCTAGGTGCTGGAAATAATGTTGGAAATTAACTTGTTATTGAATATTATCAATCAGACATTAAAATAAATAAGGTTGAGATTTATTAATCAGGGCTAACTAAGGGAGAGCAATAAAAGTACCAGCGTGCTAAATTCATGAGGACAGAAGAACAACGATATTGCCATAGATGAGTTCCTGAAAGGTCCTTTATAAATTATATTTCCCATTGACTAACATCCTCATCTCTATTTATTTATGATTGATTTCAGAGAGAAGTAGCTCTTAATGGTCATTAAGGAAACACTTACAAATTCTGAGAGCTCAATATTTCAAGGACTCAACTTCATTGAACATTTACTGAGTGTCTACTATATATAAGGTCCTATACTAAGGGCCAAGCACTGTGCTAGGCACTTGTGAATCTATATAAATAAGAATGGCGAAAGAATGTAAATAATCATACCTTGATTTATTTCTCCAGAGGGTTCAGATTTTGTGCTCTTTCTCTTCTTTAAATAATTACAGCACTTCTTTTTAGCCATTCATTTCGACACTTAATGATATCGCAGTCTTTGTTTTTAACTGCTTTCCATTTATTTGTCTTTCACTCTTAAGAAGATTATTTATCTGCTTAGTTCTCCAACTTTTTTTGTCTTTCACTTCTTTTGGAAAGGGTACTGGATTTGAAGTCATCAAACCTATGTTAAAATTCTGTCTCTTCCACTTAACATCTATCTGACTTTAGGCAAGTCACTTAACCTCTCTCGGCCCTAGTTTTTCTCATCTATAAAATGAGGGGATTAGACAAAATGAACTCTGAAATTCCTTCCAGCTGTAAATCTATGATCCTATAAGCCTGAACCTTGGAAGTACCTAAGCTAGTGTATATTAGGGACATAATAAATACTTGTTGAACTGAATTAAATTAATTTTCTTTGAAGTTCAAGCCCAGTTCAAATAACAAAGGAATAAAAACCAATTTTTGTTGTTCTTAATCGAATGACCATTATAAACAATATAATTAGAAGAGATTTGGACCTAGAAAAACTTTAAACAGTTATGCCAAACTGGCTAGCATATACGATATTGTCATTCTAGCAGTAGAAGTATCCCCATAAAACTTTTTTGTGCGTAAGGGGGTCGGAAAGGACATAGATGGAGAAGATCACAGGCCAAATGGACAGAAGAGCTCAAGGACTGGACCAGAGTTTAAAGTGGAGAGTAATTTTGAAGATATTGGAAAGGACTAATACTAGAGAAAAAGTAGAGAATTCTGAGATGCTAAGCCTAAAATAGGCATGACAGAGTTAAGGAACAAAGATAAAAGATAAAATAAGAGATGTTGGAGGCAAGTTAAGCATGTAACCTAAAGAATATTTCAGGCAAGAGCAAATATGTATTGCTACCTGCAGATGTACATATTGTTACCTGGAGAAAAATCAGATAAATCAAAAATGAGCATATTAGATATGTTTCACGTTTGGTCAGCTAATGATGAAGCCTCTTGGAATATCATTCTAGATTTTCAGTTCTTGTAAATCAATGAAAGACCTCTGCCTTGGGATTTTTGGAATCCTTATTTCTTATTTAAAGTTAAAAAGACATCTTACCTATGGATAACTAATACTTTACATTTGTATAAAAAATTCAGGGGGTCCCAGTCTCAAGTTCAGTATAGGAGAAGAAAACAATGTTACAGTAAAGACCAAGTAATCATCTCAATTCAGATAATTAAATATGTAATTAAATTATTTTAGCAAACTAAAACTAAAAGAAAAATCCATATGACATAATCCTTCTTAACTCTTCATATACCAGTGGAAAATAATTCCCCTTCCTGCTCCTCTCTCCATGCCCAGTTCAGTGGGGGAAAAGAAAATCAAGGCCCCAGGACAAAGGAAGGGAACTCATTCTCCAAAAACACCAGAGGGAGGACTGCCATAAGTTGCTACTAGAACAGCTCTCCAGGAAAATTCTTGAGACCTCAGCTGTCACTGGGCAGAAGGCCTACTTCTGCCATTGTCAATCATAGCCAGCTCAACAGCCTAAGTGTTACATACCTTGGATGTGCTTCTGTCGTTGTTGACGATAGCTAGATCCACATGCACAGACATCATTCTGCGTCAAAGCTGCCACTCACCCAAGCTCTACCTCTATAGCCACTATGCCCACTGGAAACCACCATTGCAAACCATCTCCAGATCTACTGCTTGCCTCAGGCTTCTTTGCTGTATTCCACTTCTTTCCCATACATCTGGGGTTGTTGTTCCTCTGGTTTTAGAATTAGTTCTTTAGGAGGTGGAGCCAAGATGGCAGCTGGAAAGCAGAGACTTGCTTAAGCTCCCCACCAGGCCCCCTCCAAACACATACAAAAAATGGCTCTGAACAAATTCTAGAGCTGCAGAACCCACGGAATAGCAGAGGGAAGCAGGGCTCCAGCCCAGGACAGCCTGGATGGTCACTGGGTAAGGTCTATCTCACTGTGCTGGGAGTGGAGAGGAGCCCAGACCAACCAGACCAGGAGCTGGGCAGAACAGGCCCTAGCACCCTGACTCAGTGACCTGTGGTAGTTACCAGACTTCTCAACCCACAAACGCCAAAGACAATGGAGAAGGTTAGTGGGAAAAGCTGCTGGGACAGAGTGAAAGGAGTTCCCTGTCACCCACTACCCTGGAGGTGGTAGAGGTGGTGCAGCTCTGAGGCTGCTTCCAGAGCTACAGCTGCAGTTGCCTCCAGCCCCGGGCCCACCTGGTGGGAGGAATTAAGCGGCGGGAGTGCAAAGCCTGCTTTGCCCTGCCTAGATCTGGGGTGCAATCCCGGTTGGCGGTTCTTGGGGGAGAAGGAGCGCTGGTGTGGCAGAGCTTGCTGTGTAGAAGTAGCTCTGAAAATAGCAGCACAGCCCCTCAAGCTTGGGACAAAGCACTCTCTACAAACAGTCATACCCCCACGAAAAACTCAAGGGTCAAGTAGTTGGCTGGGAACATGAACAGGCAGCAAAAACAGACTCAGATTCAGACTCAGACTTTGGAATCTTTTTTTGGTGACAAAGAAGACCAAAACATATAGCCAGAAGAAGTCAACAAAGTCAAAGAAGCTACATCAAAAGCCTCCAAGAAAAACATCATCAACTGGTCTCAGGCCATGGAAGAGCTCAAAAAGGATTTGTAAAAGCAAGTTAAAGAAGTAGAGGAAAAATTGGGAAGAGGAATGAGAGTGATGCAAGAAAACCATGAAAAACAAGTCAATGACTTCCTAAAGGAGACCCAAAAAAATACTGAAGAAAATAACATCTTAAAAAATAGATTAACTCAAATGGCAAAAGAGCTCCAAAAAGCCAATGAGGAGAAGAATGCCTTGAAAGGCAGAATTAGCCAAATGGAAAAGGAGGTCCAAAAGACCACTGAAGAAAATACTACCTTAAAAATGAGATTGGAGCAAGTGGAAGCTAGTGACTTTATGAGGAACCAAGATATTATAAAACAGAACCAAAGGAATGAAAAAATGGAAGACAATGTGAAATATCTCCTTGGAAAAACCACTGACCTGGAAAATAGATCCAGGAGAGAGAATTTAAAAATTATTGGACTACCTGAAAGCCATGATCAAAAAAAGAGCCTAGATATTATCTTTCAAGAAATTATCAAGGAAAATTGCCCTGATATTCTAGAGCCAGAGGGTAAAATAGAAATTGAAAGAATCTACCAATCGCCTCCTGAAAAAGATCCCAAAAAGAAAACTCCTAGGAATATTGTTGCCAAATTCCAGAGCTCCCAGATCAAGGAGAATATACTGCAAGCAGCCAGAAAGAAGCAATTTGAGTATGTGGAAACACAATCAGGATAACACAAGAGCTAGCAGCTTCTACATCAAGGAATAGAAGGGCTTGGAATATGATATTCTGGAGGTAAAAGGAGTTAGGATTAAAACCAAGAATCACCTACCCAGCAAAACTGAATATAATGCTCCAAGGCAAAATATGGATTTTCAATAAAATTGAAGACTTTCAAGCTTTCTCAGTGAAAAGACCAGAGCTGAATAGAAAATTTGACTTTCAAGCACAAGAATCAAGAGAAGCATGAAAAGGTAATCAAGAAAAAGAACAAGAAAAATAAATTGCAAGGGACTTACTAAAGTTGAACTGTTTTGTTTACATTCCTACATGGAAGATGACATGTATGATTCATGAGACCTCAGTATTAGGGTAGCTGAAGGGAATATGCATATATATATATATGTTTATGTATATATATGTTTATGTATATATATATGTTTATATATATGTTTATGTATATATATGTTTATGTATATATATGTTTATATATAAGTGAATGTGTATGTATGTATATATGTATGTGTGTGTATATATATATATATATATATATATATATAGAGAGAGAGAGAGAGAGAGAGAGAGAGAGAGGGCACAGGGTGAGTTGAAGATGAAGGGAAGATATCTAAAAGAAATAAAATCAAATTAAGGGATGACAGAGGAATATATTGAGAGAGGGAGATAAGGAGAGATAGAATGGGGTGGATTATCTCACATAAAAGTGGCAAGAGGAAGCAGTTCTATGGGAGGAGGGGAGAGGGCAGGTGAGGGTGGAATGAGTGAATCTTGCTCTCATGAGATTTGGCCTGAGGAGGGAATACCATACATATTCAATTGGGTATCTTACCCCACAGGAAAGAAGAGGGAAGAAGATAAAAAAAGGGGGGGATGATGGAGGGGAGGGCAGATGGGGGTGGAGGTAATCAAAAACAAACCCTTTCAAAAGGGGACAGGGTCAAGGGAGAAAATTCAATAAAGGGGGATGGGTTGAGAAGGAGCAAAATATAGTCTTTCACAACTTGAGTATTGTGGAAGGGTTATACATAATGATACACATGTGGCCTATGTTGAATTGCTTGACTTCTTAGGGAGGGTGGGTGGGAAGGGAAGAGGGGAGAGAATTTGGAACTCAAAGTTTTAAAAACAGATGTTCAAAAACAACAAAAAAAGTTTTTGCATGCAACTAGAAAATAAGATACACAGGCAATGGGGTGTAGAAATTTATCTTGCCCTACAAGAAAGGAAGGGAAAGGGGGATGGGAGGGGAGTGGGGTGACAGAAGGGAAGGCTGACTGGGGAACAGGGCAACCAGAATATACGCCATCTTGAAGTGGGGGGGAGGGTAGAAATGGGGAGAAACTTTGTAATTCAAACTCTTGTGAAAATCAATGCTGAAAACTAAATATATCAAATAAATAAACTATATTAACAGAACACACACACACAAAAGAGAAACCTGAAAAGGTAAACAAGAAAAAGAAATCACAAGGGACTTACTAAAGTTGAAATGTTTTGTTTACATTCATACATGGAAAGATGATGTGTGTAATTCATGAGACCTCAGTATTAGGGTAGCTGAAGGGAATATACATAGATAGATAGATAGATAGATAGATAGATAGATAGATAGATAGATAGATATAGATAGATATAGACAGAGGGCACAGGGTGAGTTGAATCTGAAGGGATGTTATCAAAAAAATCAAATTCAGGGATGAGAGAGGAATATATTGAGAGAGAGGGAAAGGGAGAGATAGAATGGGATAAATTATCTCACATAAAAGTGGCAAGAAAAAGCAGTTCATTGGAAGGGAAGAGGGGGCAGGTGAGAGGGAATGAGTGAATCTTGCTCTCATCGGATTTGACTTGAGAAGGGAATAACATACACACTCAATTGGGTATCTTACCCCACAGGAAAGAATGAGGAAGGGGATAAAAAACAGGGGACGATAGCAGAGAGGGCAGATGGGAGAGAAGGTAATCAGAAGCAAACACTTTTGAAAAGGGACAGGGTCAAGGGAGAAAACTGAATAAAGGGCGACTGGATAGGAGGGAGCAAAATATAGTTAGTCTTTTACAACATGAGTATTATGGAAGGGTTTTACATAATGATACATGTGTGGCCTATGTTGAATTGCTTGCCTTCTTAGGGAGGGTGGGTGGGGAGAAAAGAGGGGAGAGAATTTGGAATTCAAAGTTTTAAAAGCAGATGTTCAAAAAAAAAAAGTTGGTTTTGCATGCAACTAGGAAATCAGATATACAAGCAATGGGGCATAGAACTCTATCTTGCCCTATAAGAAAGTAAGGGAAAAGGGCATGTGGAGGGGAGTGGGGTGACAAAAGGGAGGGCTGACTGGGGAACAGGGCAATTAGAATATATGTCATCTTGGAGTGGAGGAGAGGGTAGAAATGGGGAGAAAATCTGTAATTCAAAATCTTGTGGAAATCAATGCTGAAAGCTAAAAATATTAAATAAATTTTAAAAATAATTTAAAAAAAGAATTAGTTCTTTAGAGACTACTAAGTCCACCAGGTCTGAGGACTAGTTGTCAAGATCCTTAATCTGTCTTTTTCACAGCTTCACAGCTCTGCTTAGGTGGCCCCCAAAAAGGATCTAAGATAACTGTTGTAAGACAATCTGCCTCATAGTTCCAATAGGGTGACCTAAAAGAGTTCCTCATGAAGTTGTGAGATACTTCCTTGCTCCTTTCCATGAAGGGTCTCCGGTTTGGGTTAGGATGTATAATTTTCTTTTTGCCTGTCTTACTCCTCAGCAGCAGGCAACATGCCACCCCGCACACTCTGAGCTTCTCATTGTCTTTTTTGTGAGGCTGAGAATAAACACAAGCACCCATCTTTGTGGGTCCTTTTGATTCCCATGACATCCTGCCATGCAAATGTTCTTGATGCTTTAATTAGTCTCCAGGAGGCACCAAAACACTGGTGGGAGAAGAGCACAAAGAGTGAAGCCTCTGAGGGCATTCCTCCTTTCAAATTGAAGTCTTCCACCCCCCTTCCATTTGTATAGTACCTCACAGTTTACCAAGTGCTTTCATCTGGAATAGATAATTTCATTTGGGCCTCACAAGCAGAGTCATGGTTAGCAATCTGGTGCCAAGAACAGTCTTGGGGGGAGATCTGAGACAGACCTTGGGATCCAAGGCCCCGTAGAGTAGAGAAAGAAATACTGTAACACATTGAGGCTGCTACTGGGGAGGTCACCACCAGGGACAGGAAGCAGAAATGGGCTTGACTGGGGTAGAATTTACCTGGGATACAGAAAGAACTCAAGGTATCTCAACCAGAGTATACTAACCTTCATCTTCATTTTGCCACATATTGATTTCACTTGATTTACATTCATGTTATAGTCTCTGTTTCAAGGTGTATCAGGTGGGTAGATAACATTATCACCAACCCTAAGTGTCCTCTATGAAAGTTATGGCACAGCCCTAGATCCAGTAGCATGAAGACATCAAGTTAGATTGTAAATAGCTACCCCATCCTGGGGCAGTTATAATAGGAAGGGCACAGCCCATCACCTGAAGAGTCTAGCCCATGTTCCCACATCCTAACTGATGACTCCAGACTCCTAGGGTCAGAATGAACATAATGGGAGAGGACAGTGGGGCAGCAGTTGTCTCTCTCAATCCCAGGATATGGGAGACCTTAGGAGAGAGATGCAATAGCAGTGGAGTCATGAGATATAGCACCTTGGGGGCCTGGGCAGGAAAGGAGTAATTATATGAAAGATACAAGGGGCCATTTTATTGGACAGAGGACTATTAGAAACCGGGATGTGGGCTGGAGAATTACTAAAGAGAAGAAGCATATCAGGTGCCAGCTACCCAGCCAACCTGTCCATTCCTCCTGTCATATAGGAAGAATACATGTACAGTCAACTTCTAAATTTTGGTTCACTGTACAAAGCCCCGATCTCCCTGCCCTAGTTAGGCTTACAACAACCCTATCTGCAAACCTACAGCATATCAGAGTTAGAAGAGAACTTTGAGATTTTCTAGTCCAAAATAATCATTTTAGTCATGAGAAAACTGAAGAAGTTTATTGGTTTGTCCAAAGTCACACAGCTAGTAAGTGTCAATCACCAGTAGATGATTGGAGATGTAGTCCTGGATTTTAGGTTAAGAGAACAAATTAGAGATTTTCAGTTTGGTCGATATCAGGATGACTGGAACCATCAGAATGGGTGGTCTCATTAAAAGAGCAAGTGTAGAGAGACAATAAACATCTGAGGAACTAGCTTTGGAACATTCCCATTGTTAGAGGGTAGGAAGAGAAAGAAGAACTAGCTAAGGAAATGGCCAAAGAGCAATCAGAGAGGTGGGTGGAGATCAAGTGTATTGGAACCTCTTAGAAGCCAAGAGAAGAGCCTCAAAACAGAAGAAGAGGCCAATATTGTCATATACTTCAGAAAGTTCAGTGACAATGAAAGAAGAGAAATAGCTATTGAGTTTGGCAAACCCTAATGGAAAAAACAATGCTAAAATATTGTCACTATTTGGAAGACAAATAAGAAATAAGCCAAAATATCCCAAGCATCTTCTAAACTTAAACAAAGCTATTTCTTAACCTTTTTCTTTAAGCCTTTACACATCAAGGATCTGAAATATTTGAAAGGCTAAACAAAAACCCCCATTTGAAAATCAAGAAGAGTGTTCCAGATCTCAGCATGCAATAAGCCAAAATAGGCAATTTAATTTTCACATCTCCTGGAAAAATACTGAGTCATATTTCCTACCCACATCCTACAAAAATAACAGAAATCCTATGATTCGAAATTCACTCCATCACTGTCTAAAACTAACATTCAAATCATTCAGGAAAATGAGGAGAAAACTCCCAGTCAGTGAGAGAACTTTACATTCCAGGTTCCCAAGCCAAATGTTACTAATATATTTTCCGGTAGCCCAAATATCCCTACTTATGATTGTACTGGATTACGTATGTGGTGAATAGGCCTATTCACAGGGCGTACGAACTGTTATGCAAACAACACAAAATTAGCAATGTCATTTATTACAGAGAGCCAAGAGAGTACGGCTAACAGTGATTTTTATTATTAATTATTATTACATATTATAGGACTGGGAAGAGTACATCCTAGGTCTCTCTCCCTGGCAGGCCTTCTTTCCAGCGCAAAGAAGAAACCTCCTGCCTGCAGGGTAAGAGGATAGGAACGTTTGACTTTTCTGCCAAGTGAAGTCACCTGTTTTGGAAGCTGTGGTTTGTAGTGGCTGCTGAGAGCTAAAGCAAATATCAGTAGAGGAGAGGAGAGAGGTGTCCAGTATTGCTGAGAAAGGGAATTCTACTCTACCATGTGCTATTGAGGAAAATATAACCTACTGCCATTCCCAGACCTCCTTCTCTTTATATAAAAAGTCCATTATAATATATCTTGACAGTGTTATATAGTGTGAAAAAACCCTCCTATTTGTTTAAAGATTTTTGATAGCAGCATTATATATAATTTCAAAGCTAAGAAGTCCCCAAAATAGTGATCAAATTATGGTAGTTTGTATGAATGTCATAGAATATATAATTTTTGCACAATAAGAAATGATGATTATAAGTGAAATGGGAATGGAAAATATCACAGCTAGCACATTTGCTACCCAGGTGAGGTTGAGACTGTACCTTGGGCCCCCTGATCTCCTCCTTTGCCTTGTGATCTTTCTCTGAGCATAGCTGACTGCATAGCAAACCTGACATGAAGATTTCCAAACTTGTTGGCAACCTCAATAGGTCAAGAGCTCCTTCATCCCTCAATCAGCTCTGGTTACATTGCTTGGGGTATTTCTTATAGCTACTGAAATGTTTCTCACAACAGAAGATGATTCCCACTGGGAGAATAAGCCCAAGTATGCCTTATGTTGACAGAGGACATGGGCCTTGAGAAAATTATTTGGATAGTGAAAAGACAAAGTAGATTTTAAATTGATATTTAGCAGTCCCACAAAATGTTTCATGTTTTGATGTTTTAAGTACCAATTCTCCAGGACAACATAATGAGTTATGGATTACTACTGTATCATTTTTCAAGTCTTTGCCAGTGTTCACTTATAAATCTTTCATGTTTTAAGGATATCTTTACTTTGCACATTGAGTGTCTTTAGAATCCTTTTAGGGGAGGTTGGTAGACTTGAGCAAACATAAATTTTAAATAGGGGCATAAAGAACCAGAGAGTGAAAGAAAGAGCCTGACCCTTCCCTTTAGAGACAAGACTTCCCCATGACCGAACTCAGTCCATGTGAATCCAGATCTTGGGTTCCTTGGTGCGAGAGAGCATTCTAGTCACCCTGAAGCAGCTGTTCTGTTGTTACATAAAGTATTCATAGAAATGTGGGAAGATTTGCACGAATTGAATGAAAGTGAAATAAGTAGAACCAATAGAATGATATATAAAATGACTACAACAATGTCAATAAAAAGAATCCTAAAAAGATGTCAAACACTGAGTAAGTGAAAAACCACTACTGATACAGGAAAACGAGCAATGAAACATACCTCCTTCTTTTCGGCATAGTAGCAGGGGGATTGTGAGGGCAGAAAGTTGCATGCATTATTAGACACCATCGTTGTATTGGTTGCTTTTGCTTTATTGTGGTTTTTTGAGAACAGAATAATTTATCTAATTAATAACAGCATTAAAAAGACAATTTTGACAGCTAAGAGAAGTACAATCAATACAATGATCATCCATGATTCCAGAGAACCCATAATGGAGCATGTTATCTTCTTCATGTCAGTGCAGCTGGGTGAAGTAGTGGATAAAGTACCAGGCCTGGAATTAGAAAGACTCATTTTCCTAAGTTCAAATCCAACCTCAGAACTTCCTAACTATGTGACCCTGGGCAAGTCACTTCACCTTATTTGCCTGTTTCCTCATGTGTAAAATGAGTTTGAGAAGGAAACAGCAAATCATTCCAGTATCTTTGCCAAGAAAACCCCAAATGGGGTCACAAAGACTCAGACACGACTGAAAAACAGCAAATCCACCTCATGGCAGAGAAGGTGCTACATTGCTGTTTGTGTTTCTAATAGAACATTCAAATTTTAAAAAATTTTTAAATAACCACATTCAATTTAAAAAAGAAATATAACTACCCTGTTACAATAATTAGTTCGCTTTAAACTTAAGGGACAATTGGAAGGCCTCGAAAATCCCTTGTCTTTGACTTTAGGGTTTTTCTTTTAGACAAACATTTGAATCCAGTCACAATTGCTCTGAGCTTCCAGTTAGGAAAACTCCAAACATAAAGGCAGAAATTGAGCTCTTTGCGTAACTTTACCTCTATATCTATATCTAGATATCCCCCGTTCTCTTTGTGGTCAGAGCAAAATTCAGTTTACTGGAAATATTTAGGAAATGAAACAGCAGATTACTTATAGTGGCTGTGGATAGACCGGCACTGGCAGGGGAAGTTGGGGAAAGAGCTGGCCTTTTCTTGGGACTTCCCTCAGCCTGAGACTTCTTGTAAGAGATGCCTGTAGAGCTGATGTCTCTCCTGATATTTCACCTCTCTGCCAAAGCTCAGCCCTCTCATTGCTCCTCTGGAGTGTGCCATTCAACTTGCTCTAACTTCTTTAATCTAAATCCTCAGAATTTTCTCCCTCTGGTTCTCAGATGTTGTTGTCCAATCATTTTAGTCCTTGTCCAATTCTTTGTGACCCCATTTGGGGTTTTCTTGGCAGAGATACTGGAGTGGTTTGCCATTTCCTTCTCCAGCTCATTTTACAGATGAAGAAACAGGGGAGTAGGACTGAGCAAATGGCAACCTCTTTATGGAAGCTGGTGCCTTTTAGCTCTCTGCCTCTTTTGTCAGGACTGTGATAGAGAGGGAAGTGGTATCCTGTGGAGATGAAATTTCCTAGGACCTTGGTCCATGGTATGAAGGGGACCAAGGAGAAAAAAAAATACATGCATGAAACTGATGGTACTACAGCACCACAACCACCAGGATGGAAAATCATTTCTGGTGCAGCTGTGTCTACACAGCTTGTGTTATTCTTCAGGGATGTCAAGCAGAGTCCTCCAAGTTCCTGAGTCACCTCAATGGGTTGGACATTGATCAACCACAGAGTTTCTGTTGTAAATAAAGAGCATTGCACAAAAAAAAAGTATATGCCAAACAAATACAGAAAAGTTTAGAGAAGCAAAGCACTAGGTGTTGTGGGGGATCAGGAAAGATTACATGTGGAAGTATCAAAGGGAGTAAGAGACTATGAGACAAAAGGGAGGACGTGCAACACACCAGACACGGGAGAGAACCAGTGCAAAGGCTGTTGGCACTTGAAAGATGTTCACTGATTATTCTCACTATCTCTTTACAGATCTTGCATATCAGCTCCCTGGTTACCATTTTTGTTCTATCATTTCCAGTGTAAAGGGTATTTATTTTGCAGAGATTTCAAGATTTCCAAAATGTTCTGGGCCTCATGGGATGACATGAAATATGTGTGAGTCATGGCCTGGATCCCTCCAGAGAAGGGTCCCACAAGGGATCTTTAAGACCTTTCTCTGCTGGTTCTAGGGGGGGTGTGTGTATAAGTTGAATCCCAATATCCTGGTGTGGAAGATTAAGTGGCTTGTCATTTTTTACTTCCAAGCTTAGTTAGTGACTGGTGTATGTTGTTCAGGCTCATTATTTACATTATGGTCTTCTTGGGCAGGGACGTCATAGATACTTCTCTCAGATTAGATGATCTGTGTTTATGGCTCCCAGGTTGATCTTCATGCCCCTCCTATTCCACATCTTAGTTTTCCATTCAGGTTTATTCTTTCTTCCTTAATGTTCTGGAAGAATATCTTTCAGGTTTTCCATGAATCATTAAAGGACTGAAGCCAAAGTTCTAACATTTTACAATAACAACCATTCTTCTTTATCTGACCTCTTCCTGTACTCGAGCTGTTGTCTTACGTCCCCTGAAGGCCTGGAAGGTGCTTTTTAAAACAAAAAGAAAGGAGAGGGAAAACAAAAACAAAACAAACCCAAAACCAACAAAACCAAATTGTCCGGTTCAGAACTTTTTCTAATTTCTTCCAGGCAAGGGGGTGAGGGTGGGGGTGGGGAAAGCAGCTGTTCGCCTGTTTGTTGGCTTGAAGTTTCTCCTTGCAAAGTGTGCTAAGTCACAACAATGAGGGGTATCTGGGAGTTGAGAGGACTAGCAGCTTTGGTGTGAGGGCTTGCTGAGCCCTCTTCAGGGCCGTTCATCCACTTTTGCTGTCCACCTGTCGCCCAACTCTCATCTGTAGCTACAAGAAGCTGTAACATGCTCAGCGGGCCACACCCTGGTAAAACTGTCTGGGCAGACCGGCTAAACCCGGCTGAGGATATATGACAGGCCTCAAATCCATTGGTGAGTTAGGGGAATATCTACCCCAAGCATTTCCCCAGAGGAATGAGCAGATGAGAACAATTTGTTCCAACGGCCACAAAGGCAGCTGAAGCAGGTGCTGTGGAGCACTTAGAGCTTGGTCAGACACCAAAGATGCCAAGGTCTTCCACTGCATCCTAGGCCTCCACAGTCATCTTGACTTTTGTCTTGCCACTGGACTTCAATGACTCTAGGAGAGTGACGCTGACAGCTTTGCGAAGCTCTGCTTCACTTAAATCCAATTCACCCATGAGCCAAGACATCTCCCTTTGATGTCATTGGCTCTCTTCCAAAACAAAGGAGAAACACCATTGACTGACTGACTGACGGCACTACCTAGAGGCCTCTATAACATCTTAAAAATAGTTGCATGTGCCCTCCCCCATTTTGCAAGGAATATTTGACAGAGCACTGCCTGATTCAGTTGCAGTAAATGCTGGACAAATTGTCCTGAGCACAGGAAATGCTGCCCTCGAACCCAGAAAGTATCATCTGTTCCAAAGTCCTTACACACCAGGTTCTTCATGTTCCTCTGTAATTATTCTTTTGTGAAAAGTTTCTTTCTTTTTTTCTTTTTAAGTAACTCTCCAGAGAAAACAGTAGTACTTCTCAAAGTGTTTTAACACTGGGCTGTAGCATAGCTTTTTGCATTGTTTTCCTACCTTCTCTTCAAGACAGCAGCCACAAGAGTAGCTTTTGATCATGCTCTGTTTGCCTTTCTTTAGAACTTCTGTAAAGTTTCTAGCTTCATTACATCATTAAGAAGCAAATGTAGGCAAAGGGACACTTTGTTAGATACTCCGTGAGGGAGATACTCCCTCCCCAGTACACATCACAACCCTCCAAATCCTCACCTTGGGCAATTCTTGTCCATGGTTTCCAATAAATCTTCCATAAATCATCTGTTCAATAACTGGAGGCCTTTCTCTTATTCCTTCAATATCTCAGGGGTACCAAGGTACCTACCACTTAGGCTATTCATCTAAATGTCCTAGTCTTACTGTATGACCAACCAGCCCCCTTTTCTGGTCAGACATGATCATGGGGATGCTCCTGACTGTGCTTATCACTGAAAAGCAGCCATTGCTAACACACTGACCTCAACATACACTACACCCAACATGCATCTTTTAATTGTCCATTGGATTACTTGCGATTTGAATTCTTCTGGGACTGTGGTGGCCCATGATTGATTTATAGCCGTATTGTAACATCACTGGGAAACTATTGATTTTAAAGAGAAGGACTTTTGTGACAGTCAGGTATTGAGGATTACTAAAAGAACTTTTTAGTTCTCCAAATTCAATCCAGCATAATTTCCTCCTACATTCAGTTCAAGGCTCAATTCATTATTCATCTGTCTAAGTTAATAACTGACTAGGACATATACATCAGCAAACTAATGCAATAGGCTGTGCCTCGGGGCAGTATGTGTCTTTCAATCAGTCAATAAACATTTACTAAGTACCTAATTTGTGTCAGGCACTGTGCTAAGCACTGGGGATACAAAAAGTGAAAAAAGAAACCCCTGTACCCTCAAGAAGCTTGCAATCTAATGGGGGAAGCAACATGAGAGCAAATATATACAAAGCAACTTATATATAGGATAAATAGGAATAATTAACAGAGGGAAGGAATTAGAAGTAAGAGGAGTTGGGGGTAAGCTTCCAGTGAAAGATGGGATTTTAGTTGGGATTAAGGAAGCAAGGAAGGTCAATAAGTGGTGTGGAGAAGGGTGAGTACTGCAGGCATGGTGGATAGCCAGAGAAAATTCCCAGAGCCAAGAGACAGAATGCCTTGTTGGAGGAACAGCAAGGAAGCCAGTGTCAATGGATCAAAGGGTGCATGTGGAGGAGTAAGGCAGAAGAAGACTGGAAAGGTATAAAGGGGCTAGGTTATAAAGAGCTTTGAATGCCAAACAAAGCATTTTGTACTTGATCCTGGAGGTTATAGGAAGGCATTGGAGTTTATTGATTATGGAGGGCACACACGTGTGAGCGTGCGTGCGTGTGTGCATGCGTGTGTGTGTGTGTGTGTGTGTGTGTGTGTGTGTGTGTGTGTGTGTATGACATGATCAGATCTGCACTTAAGGAAAACAACTTTCATCCACTGTTTTTTCCAGTGTGACTGGTGAGACCAATCTTTTTTGCATTATTGTAGATTTCACTGAAGAGGCTTTGTAAGGTTCTATGGCACGAAGCAATTGGTACAATATTATCTGATGATAGGAATATTTACGGAAGCTCACCATAAATAGGAAATCCTTTTATTTGGACGTTATGTAGGGCATTTTTCATGATATTGGCAAACACGCCAGGTGAAGTATATCTTTCTGTTTACCATTTCATTTGATGTCAATATTTAACATCATCAGTCAAAGTTACCAGCTTCAATAGAGAGTTAACCTCAGAGCCAACAAGACCTTTGTCCCACTTCTGGCACATATTGGCTGTGCCATCCTGGCACAATCTCTTAACTTTTCAGTGCTCTAGACAATTCTCTAAGACTATAAATTGCAGAGAAAGTGGCAACCTATGCTGGTAGAAGTTTCCTCTCCAGGGATTTCCCTCTATCAATGAAATCGAAGGTCCTATCTCTATCCATATCCCTCCCTATCCACATTGTCACATCTGTTATAAAATCTTTTCTGATTTTAATGTATCCATAGGAAAACATCTTGTCTGAAAGTAATTTTTGAGGTTGAAATTTGTATTATCCAATCAGGTGCTTTTTGACAAATCGATAAACAGTATGCACAGGGGGCTCTTACATTTTCTACACTTCTCAATCAATTGTATGACCATAAAGAAGTAATCTATTAGAGAAGTAATGCAAAAGCCTTCCTGTCCCCTTCTTATGTTTTCATTAAATATACACTAGGTGTGTATGTAGACCGTAGTCACAAATATTTTATAGGTGAGAAATCAGGCAAAAAGGGTGGGAATTGATATTGTCATCATCATCATCTTCTTCTCCTCCTCCTCCTCTTTTTTGTCTTCTAATTCTTCTCTCTTCTCCTCCTCTTCCTTTTTCTTTTCCTCCTCCTCTTCCTCCTCCTTTCTCCTCCTCCTCCTCTTTCTTCTCTTCCTCCTCCTCCTCCTTTTCCTCTTCTAATTCTTCTCTTTTCTCCTCCTCTTCCTTTTCCTCTTCCTTTCCCTCTTCCTCCTCCTTCTCCTCCTCCTTCTTCTTCTTCATGAGAGCAACACCCATGATCTTCTTCATACTTTTGGAATTTTTCCCTCATAGATACCTTGAGAAGTGATTCTCGTGTAACTTTAAAATTGTGCACCTTCCAGCATGAAATTCTTCTTGTGTGTCTCTGATCAAATCTAGCTGCTCTTTCTGGCTTCGTCATCTTCAGCACTTTTATGACTTCCTCACATGGCACATCAGGTATTATTAGTTCATAAGATTTAGGATTAGAAGGGACCTTAGACATAATCTAGTCTAACCTTATTTATCATTTACAAATAGGGAAACTGAGGCCCAGAAATATTAGTAACTGGCTGAAGATCCTATAGGTAACAAGTAGCAGAGCTGGGTTAGAGGTAGTCAAAGCCATAACTAGGAAAGAGTGAGCAGGACTTTCTCAGGCACTAACATCAGGAGAAGGTATGTTTCCTTCTCAAGGCAATCACCATCCATGCACCTTTGACCTCTGCTGTGTGTGCTACAGCTATCACAAACAGGAGGCTGTTGTTGTGGTACTTCTGTCCTGGGCTCACCTTGATCTCCATAAGGATGAGGGTCAGTATGCCCTCCCCAAAGTTGGACTATTCTCAGCACTAGCTGGTGTGTGGAGGTGGCACATTTCCACACCTTGTAGAGTGAAAATGTTTCAATATGCTAGAAGTTCATCCCATCACTTTGCTGGTGGGGGGGGGCGGGGAGAGAAGAGGGGGGCAGGAAGGAGACTTGAAAAGCTTTGCCAGACTCTATAAGAACACTAAGATAGATTTCCTTTGATTTAGCATAACAAATTTCCCTCAGAGCTATTTTGTAAATCACCTTCTTTTCCTACATGCCTCACTTAAGTTTACCCTAAGCAAGGTGTCATTACTAAGGGGTAAATATGTAGGTGATTTTCTATAAAGTAGTAGATTATTAATGATTCAATTATAATTTACATATCTGAAGAGACCTCCCAGCCCTCAGTTGTTTTTGCTCCAAGTGAGCTCCACGTGGTTGGGAGAGGGAAGAGTGGAAAAAGGAAGAAGGAGTAGTTGTGAGCTTGTTGGTGTTTATAGACAGTGTCAAATCAAAATTTAGCAAAAGAAGAGAAGGTAAACAAAGCTAGCTGAGATGTTATCAAAAAGTTTAAGATCCTCCCTATACACATTTGTCTGTGAGTCTGTAAATACTGTGAGACAAAGGGCCCCATTGATCTTTCCATGCCCAGATTCCATTAGCCTTTCATAGCCTGAGACTTGTACAAAAACTGCTGGGCAAATGCTAGGATGAGCTTAGTCACTCAAAAGCTTCCTGTCTACATTTTCAGTGGTAGACAATGCCAATGCAAAAGAATACATTGCTTTTCCTAGAATTCAATGAACTGTTTTCCTCATCATTAAGGTGCCAGCTTCCCTATGAAGTTACTAACACGTTGCTATTTTAACACAGCAATATTTGTTTATTTGAGAATGCTACTTATGTTTTATTTATTACAGTCTTCCATCCTAATAATTTATATTTATGTTTTAAAATTTGCAATGTAACTTACATACATTGGATTCTCAAAACAACCCAAGTAAGGGAAGGTTTTGTTATTATCTTGATTTTACAGATGAGGAAACTGAGTTTCAGAGAGCCTAAGTGACTAGCGCAGGGCCATACACAGCTAGTAATTGAGGCAGGATTCAGACCCACATGTTCCTGACTCAGAGTCCAGTTCTGTGTTCACTAATCGTGTTGCTGGTACACTATGTTTCCTTATAACTATGACTATCTTGAATGGCCTTAGGGCACTTCTTACATAAAAGAATATTGTTCCTACCTACAGTTCTAGAATAACATTTCTAAATGCTAATTTCATTTGATAATATTTACAATCATTTTCTAATTTTTCCCAGAATGCCTTGTAGTGTGGAAATGTTTCCATATGCTAAAATTTCATTCCATCACTTTGTTGAGAAGGAAAAAAAACCAACTCCCTGAAAAGTTTTACTAGGCTCTATATGAACACTAAGATAAATTACCTTCAATTTAGTATAATAGATTTCCCTCAGAGGTATTTGTAAATCACTTTCCTTTCCTCCAGGCCTCACTTAAGTTTACCCTAAGCAGGATATCTTTACTAAAGAATAAATGTGTAAGTAATTTTTCTATAAAAAATTAGATTATTAAAAATTCAATTATGATTTCCATCTGTGAGGAGCTATGTTCATGGTGGGGGACAGTGTTGTGTTCTCTTTGGGATTACATCCCCTAGAATTTTGTATAAGAATTCAGCAAGCTATGATGCCATAAAGTCCCGAACAAGATGAACAGACTGGATTTTGAAGATGGCTAGGAGGTTATGAAATGAAGGAGAAAGGGGAGTAGAAAAAAAAATGGCCACAGATCTGGGGGCTATCTGTTAACTGTATTTTTGTTGTTGTTTAGTCGATTAGTCGAGGCCGATTTTTCATGACCCTATTTGGGGTTTTCTTGGTAAAGATACTGGAGTGGTTTGCCATTTCCTTCTCCAGCTCTTTTTACAGATGAGGGAATTGAGGTAAACAGGGTTAAGCGACTTGCCTAGGGTCACATAGCTAATATGTATCTGGGGCCAGATATAAACTCAGGTCCTTCCAAAGTACCACCTAACCATCCACCTTTTAATGGGACCTGATGGACAAGTTACTCACCCACCTTTTATCGCTCCCCTAGATCGCACATCATGCTGATTTAGCGATATAGGGGTGGGAGCGAAGATCTTGACTGATCATAGAAGTGATGTGTCAAATTGCACCCAAGACCTCTGCCCTCAGGACCAATGTTTTTTCCACTGCCCCATTGCTGTCTCTTATTCCTAGATATAAGGAGGAGGTTTGGGGGAGAAGCTGGTGATCAAGTGTTTGCTGTTGATTATCATTTTTTTTATCACTTCTCTTACATTTCTATTTGAAGTTAAGTGTTCTTTTGCGTTAACTATGATACTGTGTGTATAATTCTTGACATTCAAGATTCAGAAGGAAAATGGGGGGTTTAAGTAGCGGAATATGAACCCAAAGAAGTCCCAGATATTTGCAAGTAGCATTCAAGGGGTGCCAAATATAGGCTATGGATGCTACTGTACGGTAAACTTTATTATTCTGATTTCAGATAAGTTTAAATTCTTACCTTTCGATGCATGTTTTATTTCAGCTCCCTTGGGGTTCACAAGGTCGCAAGGCCACAAGCAATCAGGACACAAATTCCTTCTAATGGTATAACCTTAGACTTGACCTCTCTGCTCTCAGTTTGATCTGAGCAATGAATTCCTAGTTTCTAACCTCTGCCAGAATGAATGGACTCGGACGGCTGGGGTCATCTACTTTACTCTTGGTCTTCTGAGGCCTAGTGGGAGAACAGGGACATACACAAAATCATTGAGATAAAAGGTCAACAAGATTAAATTCACAAGTAAAGAAAGCCCCAAATCTTTCTTCCTTCTCATGTGAAAATGGCATTGCCTCAGGAAGGCAGAAATGCATTTCACTTTTGTGTTTGAGAATTGGAATATATTGCTCATCCTTGGAGTGATCTGGAAATGGAAATCATTTTATATAGGATCATAGAATCATAGAATTCTAGTTGAAAAGGACCTTTCAAGAGGTCATCTGGTCCAACCCCTTTGTTTTACAGATGACGAAACTGAGGCCCTGAGAAGTCAAAGAAAGACCTGTCCAAGCTCGTGCAGCTAATTAAGTGACAGATGAGGGATTTGAAACTAAGGCCTCTGATTCTACAGCTGACACTCCTTCCACTGACGTTCTGCCTCTGAAATATGTTTTTTAAATCTTCTTATTATATAAGTTTAAGAAATCACTTGAGGGAGTTGAAATATATGAACATCTCAAAAATTTTATTCATTTCAAGTAAGTCATAATCTGAAACATTTCCATTTTTCTAATTTTTCTTTTAAAAAAAGTAAATAAATATTATTAATGTCTTTTGGTTTTGCATCACAATTAAATCTCCTCTCCTTTTCCCTCCCTTGTCATACAGAAACACCCTGCCTTGTAATACAGAAAAACAAAACAGATGGGGAAGGAGAAGAAAAAATGCTCCCTCTGCGACATTTTTTTTCCCCAATTCTTTTCTGTACCTTTACTTCTCTTTACTTCTCACCCAACTTGAATTTGCACTGGCAAATGAGAATGGGAATGGGCAAGATCTAGAATTTCAATAGTTTCCTTAGGGTAAGGCAGGCAATTTAAGAAATATTGGACACTGAGTAAGCGTGGGCAGGTGGTCAAGCGTTAAGGGACTACGCTTACAGAATGGCAGGTCATGTGAAATGACAAAAGGGATGAGCTCAGAAAAACTTGGAGAGAGTTGCATGAACTGATAGAAGTAACATAAGCAGAACCAGGAAGACAATCTGCACAATAATAGCACCATTGTGGGCAGCTAGGGAACTCATCCTGAGTTCAAATCTGACCTCAGACACCTGGTAGCTCTGTAACCCTGGGCAAGTCACTTAACCCCGTTTATCTCAATTCCTTATCTGTAAAATGAGCTGGAGAAGGAAATGGCAAACCACTGCAGTATCTCTGCCAAAAAACCTCAAATGGAGTCAGAAAGAGTTGGACTCAACAACAATAACCACAAACTAAAAGTATATCGTTGTATTCCTTGATTCTGTTTGACCCACATCATTCACAGGGTGATGAGGCTTTAACTGTCATATCCAATTTCACTCCCCAGCTCTTTCATCTAAGGCAGGGGGGTTTAACCCTTTTAGCACCATGGGCCCCTTTGGCAATCAGGTGAAGCCTGTGGACCCCTCCTCAGACTAATATTTTGTTCTTGCAGTTATGTCCAACCCTTCGTGACCCCATTTGAGGTTTTCTTGGCAGAGAACCTGGAGTGGTTTGTCATTTCCTTATCCAGCTCATTCTACAGATGAAGAAACTGGGGCAAACAGGGTTAAGTGGACTGTCCAGGGTCACACAGCTACTACTAAGTGTCTGAGGCCAGATTTGAACTCAGGAAGATAAGTCTTCCTGACTCCAGGACTGGCACTTCATCCACTGTGCCGCCTAGCTGCCCAGCTCTTTTTAAATGTGTAGAATTATAAAAGATTATAAAGGGTGCCAATTATAGTGAAATATAGTTATAAAAATATTTTAAAGACAAGTTCACAGGCCCCAGAATAAGCACCCTAAGTTTCTAAACTGTTGCACTCTGGTGTTAGCGCAGGAATGTGGGTGGTGAAAGAAAGAAAGAGGACTGGGAGAAAATGTAAGAAGATGGTCTGATGGTATATTTCATCCAGAGAAGGACCTGGGAGCATCAGCATAGCGGAAGAGGTGGCAGGAATCAGGAAGTAATCCAGAACTACAAAACATACAGATACTAGATGTAAGAACAAGTTAGGGAGTTGTAACCCAGAAGACAACCAGGAACCAGGAAGAAGTAAGTGAAAGGGAAAGATTAAGTGGCTGGACAGGTAGACAGGAACAACACCACCGCCAAAAAAAAAAAATCCCAGATCATTAAGTCTCAAGGTCATCTAATTGAATCCTATTATTTTATAGAGGAGGACACTGAGGGACAAGGAGGAATATCGCATGGTCATAGATCTAGCACTGGAAAGGACCTTAGAGGTCTACTAGACCAAGCCCTTCATTTTATAGATGAGGACCCCAGGCCCAGAGGAGGGAATTGACCTGCCCAAGATCACAAAGGGAGGGATTTGAACCCAGGTCTTCTGATCCCAGAGCCCTTATGCAAGGAAGTAACCCTTGTGGAGATGAGATCCAACAACTGCATCTGCAGCCACAGCAACTAAAGACGGGAAAAGAAAGTTCTCATCCCTGAAGTCTTTGACAGTTTCACATGATTCAACATAAGAACTGGATGTGGTTTTATTAGTGGAAATGGCTTCTGAGAAGATGTGTCACCACCTGCTTTGTCACTGTACTCCAAAGACCTCTGGGCCTTTCCACATGGCTTGCAGGTCCTAGATGTATTGTTTTCTCCCCCTATTAAATGGAACTCCTGGAGATCTGGGACTGTCTTGTTTTTCCGTTTGTAACCCCAGAGCTTAGCAGTGACTTTCACCCAGTAAGTGTTTAATAAACTTTTTTCATTCATTCATTCATACCATGCTGCCTCAGGTGTCAGGTACCAGCACGAAGACAAGGGCTACTCGTGTCCCAGTGTAAATCTCCAGCTATAGGGCTAGTTTTCCTCAGGCCTACCGGTCATTGAAAGGAAGTGGCTGCACTTTGGCCAGAGGGATTGATAATGGATTAGAAAATGAAGTCCGATCCTGCCACCTGATCACTAAGAAAACAAGGCCCTTTCTGGCTTAGTTCCCAAAGGTGACACCCTCCTCCAAGTGCATTCCTTCCAGCCACCTGTTACCCTTACTGAGTTATTTTCCACTTCCTGGGTCCCTCACCTAGCAGCTCCATGGAACCAGTCTTCCTTCTCAGCCGTAACCCAGAACACTGTTTGAGATCCTTCTCCACCCTCTTCTTCTAAAGACAGCATCCTTGACGTCTAATGAGGAAGACTTGGCTTCAGATCCTCCTTCTGATACTCAACTATCTATGTGACCGTGTGGATCACTCTCTCTGGGGATCATTTCCACCATCTGTAAAATGGAGATACCAAAAGTACCTTCCTCAGTGGATCAAATGAGACAATAAATGGATCAAAGGAAAAGCACTTTGCTAAATTTAAAGTCCTCTGTGTCCGTTATTATTATTAGTAGCAGTAGTAGTATTAATTGATCTACTTTCTTCTCTAGGCCCTCTCTGTCTGAAGAAATTTCCCTCAGTGCCTTCTCCCCTGTCAGGGTTCTGTGACCTCTGACACTGGCATGCCTGAGATAATAGGAGAGGGCTCAAAAGGTATTATCAAGGCCTCAGCTGTCAGTGATCTTGTGACACAGATTTATCGCTAGCTGAATCCTTTGGTCTGCTCTGTGCCGGACACCTTGGGTAGCCCACAGCATTGCCCAGCACACAAGACATTTCCCAGGGACACACAGCGAGAGCTACCCAGGAACACCAGGCCCCTAGAGCCCTCTTGCCCTGCCTTTCCATAGAAACAGCTCTTCAATAGCAGTCACCATAATAGCTCACATTTACCTACTGTTTAAGGTTTTCTAAGTTCATTCCTCAAAAGGACCGCGGGACTTGTCCATGGTGACACAGCCAGTTGAGGGATAGAGTTGAGAAATCAGACTTCAGTCTCTTGACTCTGACTCTGGGTCTCTTTCTACTCTTCCATGCTGCTTCAATAGAGAAACCAGAAGTTTCCATTCTCCCTACTTTCCTTTCCTACCTACAGGCAGCCTTGGAAGGGTAGGAAGGCTGGTTTTGGCACAATTTCCCCATAGCTATTCCCCTCTGGTTGCCCCTATAGCTCATCTACTCTGGCTTTGTTAGTGTGAAAAGCACTTGATAAGACAATCTAGTCTTCCCTCACACTGAGACCTCCAATCTCACTACCCTACAGTACTTTTTAGGTCATTACTCATCCTCTGCTTTTACTTTGTTCTCCTTCCAAACTTAACCCAAGTCAATTCAACTCTACACTGCCTTCCACTCTCAGTTTCCTCACCCTGTTGTCCAATGGCCACTCGTACCTGGCCGCACCTCGGGCTGGATCATTGCCTCCACACGCCACCTCTGCTTCTACTAACATGCTGTTAAATGGAGCTGGAGAGAGTGTTGACCGGATTACGAATTTATGTTATCCAACTGGGCTTTTGCAGCAGCAAGGCAGTCTTTGATTTCTCTCTAAATGATTCCCTATCTCACCCTGCACAGAAGCCATTGTAAACCTCTATTTTTCTTAAGCCTCCCACATGCCCTCTTTTCTCCATCCCTCTCACCTGAGGACATCACCTCTTACTTCACTGGAATAATTGAAGTCATGTGAGCTCCCTTTTCTCCATCTCAAAACCCCATAAGGTCAATTGCCATTCTCTGCTCCTTTCCCCTAGATTTTGAAAATAAGTGACTCTTTTGTAGAAGCCAACATCTCTAATATGCTCTTGATCCCATCCCCTCCCTTCTTCTACAGAAGATTATACCTTTAATTGTTCACTCATCTTCAACCTCTCCCTTTCTGCTGGCTCCTTTCTTACTTCCTTCAAACATTCCTGAGTCTTCTCCATCTTTAAAAATCCTTAACTAGATTCCACCTCCCCCTCAAGTTAGCATCCTATATCTCTACTCCTCACAGTCAAATTACCAGAAAAAGATATCTACACTTCCTGCCTCTATCCCTCTCCTCAGTCATTTGCAGTTTAGCTTGCAACCTTCTCACTCCACTGAAATTGCTCTTTGTAAAGTTATCATCGATCTCTTAATTGTCCTACAGATGGCATTTTTTTCAGTCTTTATCCTTCCTGACCTATCTGCTGCACTTGGCACTGTTGACTGCCCTCTCTTCATGGATAGTCTCCCTTCCTTGGGTTTTTGTGACATTACTCTCCCCTTGTTCGCCTCTTAACTGTCTCATCACTCTTCTCATCTATATCACGCTCCATAACTGTGGGTGCTCATCATCAAAGTTCTGTCATAAGCCTTTTGCTCTTTTCCTTCTACATTCTCCTTTTTGGTAACCTCATCAGCTACCATAGGTTCAATTACCATCTCCCTAGGTCCAGTCTCTCAGCTGAACTTTAATCCTGTATTACCAATTAATTGCTTATCGGATATTTCAGACTGGATGCCCCAGGGACGTCTCAAACTCATTGTGTCCAAAACAAAACTTATTCGTTCCCCTCCCAAACCCCCTCTTCTTACAAACTTCTCTATTTCTGTCGAGGGTGCTGCCATTCTTCTGGTATCCCTGCTTTATAGCCTTGAAATTATTCTTGACTCTTCAATCTTCCTTAGCCCACATATCCAATCAGTTGCTAGATCTTGCCATTTCTACCTCCTTCTCTTGTATCTGTCCCTTTCTCTCTATTCATACAGCCACCACTTAAATTTAGGTCTTCTAGATTTTGCCTAGATTATTGCACAAGTCTCCTAATTAGTCTCTCTGCCTTAAGTCTCTTCCCACTTCAGTCTATCCTACACATGGCTGTCACGGTGATTTCCATTACATACTCAGTAAAACACAAGAGGTTCTCTGGTACCTGTAGGAGAAAATATCACCTCCTCTGCTTAGCTTTTAAAGCCCTTCATAACCTGGCCCCAATGTATCTTTCCAGCCTCACTATATATTACTCTCCCCCTTTCACTTTGTGATCCAGACTCACTTTCCCTCTCTTCTTTAACCATGACAGTCCATCTCCCATCTCCACGTCTGGAATGCATGTCCACTTCACCTCTGTCTCAAAGAATCCCTTTCTTCGTTCAAGACACATTGCAAGCATCAGCTTTCCTGATTGTCCAACTGCTAGTGGCCTCCCTCCCAAACTACCTTGTGTAATGAATGCATTCTTTCTGTTTACTCTCTATGTAATTATATGTGTCCTTGTCTCCCCTGTTAGAGTGCAAGCTTTTTGCAAGCAGAGATTGTTTCATTCTTTGTTTTTGCATCACCAGAACCTGGGACAATACCTGGCACATAGTAAGCTCTTAGTAAATGTTTGATTGATTAATTGAAACATGCCCATTCTTAAGGCTTCCCTATCTCATTTGCCTCTACCAAAGCTCTCTGTATAAACACTCTCCTCCTTTTTCAAGTGAATGTGCTTCAGGCACCAGAATTTATAGTTGTTTTTGTATTCAAGTCTTCTAATATCAAGTCTAAAGTGTATTCAAAAGTGGCTTATCTAAAGTCCTTCCTTGTAAACTTTGTGAACTTCCTTGTAAACTTTACAGAGAAACAAGTTATAAGAAAAACAATTCTTACTAAATTTGAGAAAGAAAGTTACCTGACTTTTAGATACCCCCCGGCTCTTTGAGGACCTGAAACTTGGGTACAGGACCCCAGGGATACCTTTCAAAGTAACTCCTTCCTATTGAGCCAGATATCTTTGTAAATGTGAGAAGCCAGCAGCGTAGAAGCCAAGTGCAACATGCCAGGGTCCTAGGAAGAGGCTCGGTCACCCTGTCCTAGTTAGAGCTCTGCCTGGGCATTATAATCATCATCATCAAATAATTTATTGAACACCAACTAGCGGTAAGGCTTCGTGCTGGGGATGCAGTAAGACACAGGCTCTGAACTCAATTTAATCCCACCCATTATATTTAATTAAGCATTTGCTGTGTGCAAGGCATCATACTAATAGGTGCTTTTGAGGAGTTTACATCTTACTAGAGAGATACAACATGTAAATAGATCGACATATACAGAATAACGAGAGAAAGGAATGAGAGTGGATGAGGAAAAGGTTCCCGTGGGATATGGCATATTAACTGGGAGGAAGGCTAGGGATTATAAGAAGAAGTAATGAGGACTGAATGCATTCTAGGCATGGGAGTATGACACAGACATCTAGAGAACAACTAAACCAGTTTGACTAGACACTCATATATATAAAGAGGAGTGATATGAAATAAGCCTGGAAAGGTAGGCAGGAGCCAGACTGTGAAGGGCTTCAAATGCCAAGCCGAGCAGCTTGCAGCTTATTCTAGAGACAATGGGGAGCTGACATAGCCAGGGAACAAGCCAGGAAACAGAGGCAAAGGGCACCAGTCAAGGGCCCAAATCTGAGCCAGGGAGCAAAGTCAGCCAGGCAGGCAGACTCTGTCATTCAGCACTAGCTATGTCACAAACTACTTTACTACAGGTAACACAACTGTTGACCTTTGTGTCTCACTCTGCACCAAACCCAGGGCTTCGCAAGTAGCAAGCACTTAAGGCATACGTGAATGAACCCTAAATTAGGTGTGATGAAAGATTGATTTCAGTTTCCATTCCACACGGTCCTAACCAACTCTACACCATGTGTCATTTCCCTATTATAGGCATGAGAAGGAGTGCCATTCAAAGTAAAGGAGGGTAAGCCACTCCCCTGTGTGGGATAGGGGGGAGGAAGTGAAACCATGTTGTTGTCATTGGGAATCAGGAAGAAAGGGATTGCTTAGAATAATCTGGGAAATATAATTACTTTCTAGTTTAGTATGACACCATAACCCTTGCCTCTACTAAGAAAAAAGAAGTCGATCACTGGACTCCCCATTCATTTACTAGGGTAGGGCAGAACTGCCCTGATTTAAGTTGACCCTTTCCACATCTTTAGACAGCTACATGGCACAGTGGATATAGCATTGGGCCTGAAGTCAGGAAGACTCATCTTCACAAGTTCAAATCTGTTCTCAGACACTTACTAGCTGTGTGACCCTGGATAAGTCACTTAACCCTGTTTGCCTCAGTTTCCTCACCTGTCAAATGAGCTGGAGAAGGAAATGGCAAACCACTCCAGTAACTTTGCCAAGAAAACCTCAAATGGGGTCATGAAGAGTAGCACGCAATTGAACAAAAAAGAAAGGGGGAATGAAGTTAATGTGTTATATTGATTAATATTGATTGGACCAGCCTTTGTGTGGCAACGAACAGGAAGAATGCAGACACAGAAGGACAGGAGAAGTTGAAGGGGCAGCATTAATTCAGTAGCTGGCCTCTTTCCCTCTTAGGTAGTATTTGTTATATCCTCTCTTTGCTGCCCTCTCCTTGACAATAGCTTCTGGAAAGCAGTGCCATTTGTCCCTTTGAAGTTCTGCCTGAGTGTGTTTTTGACTGTACCCTACTGCCTGGGAGCAGGAAAATCTGCACCTGGGGAAAGGGTTATGATAACAAAGCCAGGGTCAGGGCAACCTGAATCTCTGAGAAGATGCTCTTGAACATTCTAACCCAGGGTTGTGTGTCCTGGACCCAGCTAGCAGTACGGTAAGTCTTCTGGCTCCCTTCTCAGAACACTGTCTTTAAATGCATAAAGTATGCATTTTAAATGCATAAAGTAACTCTTTAAATGCATAAAGTAAGGTAAAATACACAGGAAACCAATTATATTGAAATAACATTATTCATAATGTTATCTATCCATTATCCATAATATTATCTAAAAAATTTACTTATAAAAGCAACTACATTGAAATAATGTCATACAAAAAATTTGTTTGAAACATAAGTTCATGGAAGTCAGGTTAACAATGCAGTTCCAGGGGCAACTGGGTGCCATAGTGGATACGGCAGCTGCCTTGGAGTCAGGAGGAACTGAGTTCAAGTGCATACACAGACACTTACTAGCCATGTGACCCTGGGCAGGTCACTTAACCTCAACTGCCTGCAAAAAGAAGAAAAAGAAAAAGAATGCTGCTCCAACCTTAAAGGTATTTTGGTGGCAAGGTTGGGCCCTACTGACGTCTCGGTCTTTGCTCATGTTGTGGTCCCAGCCTGGAATGCCCTCTTTCTCCTTTCCTTTTTCCCAGTCCTAACTATCCTTTAAGGCCCAAGGCTTTGTCCTTTAAGCTCTCCCTGACTACTGCGGCTGTCACTCCCTTTCTCCCTATTTCTTTAGCCTTTGGTTTGGCACACAGTCCGGGACTTAATTGTACACTCCAGTACTTATCTTATCAACTTGGCTATTGTAAACTCCTTTCTGGAAGGGAGCACATCAGATAACTCTTCAGTTTTCCACAGAAGTATGGTAGCTGCAAATTAACCAGGCACCGGTGAGTTGGGAAAGGCTTAAAAATGGGTGTGTTTTCACACTGAGGAAGCTAAGGTTGCCAAGCTGGTAGAACAGCAAACCGTAATGGTGAGCCATAGTGTTGAGGATTATACCAGCCTTCTCCCCACTCCGAGGCTGCCAGCAGGAAATGACTTGAATTGAAATGGACTGAGCTACAGGCAACAAATACAAGTGAGGAAGTCTAAGACTTCTGGGAAGGTGTTCTTTAGGCTGCTCTCTTCCATACTACTGTTGGAGACAGCATGGCGGTATGATGGAAAAAGAGCTGGATTTAGACTTGGGTGACCTGAGTTGGATTCCCAGCTCCCACACTTACCAGCTAGTAGACCGTGGATAGATCAGGGGCTTGTTATGAGGAAAGCCCATCACAAACCAAAAACTGGCATATCAACATGAGCTGCTATGATGACTGCTATACTTTGATATAAGAGCAGCTAGATGGCACGGTAGAGAGAGAGCCGGCCCTAGAATCAGGATCCGAGTTCGGATTTGGCCTCAGATACTTACTAGCTGTGTGACCCTGGGCAAGTCACTTACCTCGATTTGCTTCAGTTTCCCTACCTGTAAAATGAGCTGGAGAAGGAAATAGCAAACCACTCCAGTATCTTTGACAACCCCTACCCCAGCATTTGAACCTTGTTGTTTGTATATTGTCTCATTATCAGACTGTGAAATTCTTGAGAGTAGGGACTGGTTTTTGCCCTTCTTTGTATCCCCAGTGCTTCACACAATGTCTTGAACATAGTGCTTTTAAAAAGTGCAGATTGGTATATCTGGGGCTGGTCAGGATTTGGAGAGAGCATGATAGCTGTCATAGGAGCTTCCTTCATGGATGTTTGGGGAGGAAGAAGAGACCATAGGGAGGTGTTGCCATCCTAGAGATGAGAAATTTCAAAGGGAAAAAGGCAGGGAGGCAGTGTTATGGTAGTAGCTATTTCTTTTGAAAGTTGTCATATGGAAGAGGAATTAAATCTATTTTGTTTGAGTCTAAAGGGTAAGAACTAGGGAGGAATGTATGTGTGACTGGATGGAAAAACTTTTTAAGAATTTGTTGTTCAATCACTCTTTAGTTGTGTCCAGCTCTATGATCCTATTTGGGTTTTCTTGGCAGAGATACAGGAGTGGTTTGCTATTTCCTTCTCCAGCTCATTTTACAGATGAGGAAACTGAGGCCAACGGAATCTAGTGACTTAGCCAGGGTCACACAGCTAGTAAGTACCTGAGGCCAAAATTGAACTTATGAAGAGGAGTCTTCTAGAGTTCAGATCTACCGCTGTATCTTCTGCTCCATCTATCTACCCTTATGAGAATTAGAGGGGGTCTTAAAATAGAGAGGGCTGTCTTGGGAGCTCATGCCAATAGAATTTAAGCTTCTTGAGGGCAGGCACTGTTTTCCATTTTGTCTCTGTATATGCCTGGCATATACTAGACAATAAATGCTTGCTAGAATGGATTACTTTGGAGGATATGAAAGCCCCCGTCACTGAAAGTCTTCAAACGGAAATTACTATCTTTGTATAGGGTGACCATTTGTTGGGAATGCAGTAGATTGGGATTCATGCTCAGATATAGGTTGAACTAGATGGGTTCCTCAGTTTCTTCCAACTCTAGGACTTAGGAATTTTGTGATCTTATGAGCCCATGATTCTTTGTTTCATGCTAATAAGGGGACCAAAAAAAGCAACTTTGTTCACATCGACCCTCTGCTTCTTGGCCCTCTTGTTCATGTGGATTTCTTAGACCCTGAATGTCTATCTACCCTTTGACCAATCACCTTTTCTTGCTCTCCGGAATCTTTGTCTTTCTGGTTCCTTCCTGCCTGCCTGGTTTGGCTATGGATTCTACCATGCCCTGGAACTCTTAACCACCTGTCTTAATTTGAAACCATTACTTTTTCCTTACATCTGGTACATAGATGGGCCTCAACTCTGGATTCTCACCTAGTTCTAGCTCCCTGACTCCTCTTGGATCAGTAGCTTCTGGGAATGTTCCTGTGCTTGCACTATATCCTGGTCTCCCAGACTTCCTGTGACTCTACTGGTCTTGGTTCTATGCCCCAAGTCATTGCACACAGCCCCCAGGGTTTACAATACAGCCAAAGTTCTTACCATAAAAGGCTGTAATTAGAGGTTCTGGCTAGGTCATCAGTTAGGCCCTACTGCTCCAGGGCTTTCTCCTCCATTGAGTCTCCCAACGGAGCCTGGGGGCCTAACCCCCTTCAGGTCACCTTAACCTTGGTTACCTGATAGGGAGTGCTGATGTCAACTCCTGCCATGGATTGCTACATTTTTAGGGTGAACATTTACAGAAATAGGCAAAACTACAAACTGGGGCTTGACTTATTATTTTGTGAACTATCTAGACTTAAGATAGTGGTGGTGGAAGTGTTCATAATACAGATTAAACTTGGTGTATGCTGAAAATGTCGCTGTTGTTTTTCTTTTCTTTTCCAGAGAACAGGTTGTTAAACATTGACTTGCATCCTCTTGTCACATCCCTCCATGTCACTTTGGAAATCCCATCTATGGCACCTGAGTCCCAAAATCTTCTTCTGTCATGTCCTGGGTCACAAAAACACAAGTTGAAAGAGATCTCAGAGGTCATCTAAAGCAACCCCTTCCTGAACAAGGACCTCCTCTACAATATGAATCAATCAATCGATAAAGCAGTAAGCTTTTATTAAGTGCCTACTCTCTGCCCAGCACTAGGCAGAGAGCACTGGGGATATAAAGCCCCCTTCCCCAAATAGCCCCTGCTCTTAAGGAGCTTGTGTCATAATACAGAAGATATAGTATACAAATCTAAGTGCAAACAAAAACATATATGTATAGATGCATGCATATATACAAATACATGAACACAGGCATACATATATATAAGAATGTATGTGTATATAGAGTAAATGCAAGGTACTTCTAGAGCAGGACATACTCCTCAAGGGGAGATCCAGCCCTTGCTTAAAGACCACCATTGTCTGGGGCTGGGGTGTGGGAACCCTTCCTGAACCATTTCCTAGCCCAGCCCATGCTTTGGGATAGCTCCTACTACTAGGAAGTGATTCCTTATACGAAGTCTAAATTTGTTTTTTTACAACTTCCCGCATTTTGGAGTTCTACTCCCTGGGGTGAGGTCGAATAATTCTAATCCCTTTTCCATGTGACAGCCCTTCAAATGCGTGAAGACAGCTATTATGTCCCCTGGAAGTCATCTTTCTTCAGGGTAAGAGGTAAAAACGTTTAAAAACTAGACTGCTAAAGTACAGGCGCTAATAAGTGTGAGCTTTAATACATGCTGGGGACCAAATTTGCTCTTTGGAAACATCTCTGAAAGTATAATTGATGTCACTGGGGAAATGATTCAAAGTAGAAATATTCATTTTAAATACAATGTCCAAAGATGGCATCTAAAGCAGAAATCTAGCTCAAACAGTTAAAAAAAATAATTTGAAAATACCAGTGCCTTTGAAGTGTTATCAGCACAAAGTTTTGAGTCCTAAGCCCCAAGACAAAACTTGTAGCATGTATCCTGAGCTCCGGGAGCCCTCCAGATCCCCATGACTCTGAAAGTTTTCCCCAGATAAAGAAAAAGCATCCTCCTGTGCCTGGAGAGTGCCAGAAACCAGTCTCTTCTGAGCTTTTCTTATTGCTGAGTTCCAGAAATTTATGCTCTTTGGTTTCTTCAGTTTCTGATAGTCTTCACTTCTTCTTTTCATTTAAAAAAAACACTAAATTTTTTGAAGTTAACAAATAACAAATATAAATCTTTCCATATTTAAAGAAGAGAAAAATAGGATTGAATATTAAAGTATGAATCTATTATATACAGTTTGGGGTATTTTGTACATATATTTAAGGAGGGATTTAGATTTCCTCCTCCCCAGATCATTTGACATCATAGATATCAACAGATGACGAGGCGTTAATATATTAATAAGGTGATGACACCCTGTGATCCTTTTACAAAGTGTGAATTCTTTTCCCGTGAATGAACCAGGAGGGGCAATCCTATGGGCTGACAAGATGGTCACGCCCACTAGCTGATTCTTAAAAGAAACAGCTCAAAAGTTTGGAGCCATCAAAGAGAGAACTAGCAATCAGAAAAAGACCCAGCGCTTCTTCTGTTCTTGGTGGGAAGGGGAGGGATATGGGGAAAAGGAGATTTTTTTTATACCCCTCCTCCCCATCTCCACACACAGACCCACAAAGTCATCAGTTATGGCATCTGTCAGCACAGCTCCCCTCCCGAGAGGAGATATGCTATCCAGAAGCTAGAGAATAAGTTCAAGGCAGTTTGCAGCATAGCAAGAGAGTAGATATGTTCCAGACAGATGTGCATTCAGAGAGGTGCTTCAAGGAACAGGACCTCTGGCAGCAAAGAAGAGAGCCAGTGATGAACTCAAAAAAGAGGTAGTGCTGGCAGTTGAGAGTTGAGCAATGAAGAGGCATAGACATTACAGCCTACCTGAAAAACCCATGCAGTAAAGATACTCCACCCATGGGAGGAGTTTTATGAGGACCCCACAGGAGAGAAAAGACTTTGAAGTCCAGCAGTATCAGAGAAATGAAAAGCCTTGGTCACATGTGTCTCCTACCTATATGCTTCCCTGCTGTTACAGTCTGAGTTTGTTCCCACTTGCCCTATGGATACTCTGTAAATTAGTAGGACAGTGCACCCCAGGTTTCTCAGGGGAAATGTTTTATACCTTTTGCCCTTACTATGTCATTTTAGTAAATACATTTGCTAAGAGCTAATTATGTTTACTGTGAAGCATGCCAACAAGGGCTCATGAGCTATGGTTTTAGGAGTTCATACATATAGGGTACATCATAGAACCTAGAAGTAACAGCTGCCCTCTGAGAACTCAATCAATCAATACCAAGTTGAGGGAGTAGCCCAGAGGGGGATAATACACATGCTTACATCCATACGTGTATATTGTGTGTATAACTTAATAGGACAATACATATATGTATACATACACATCTATATCTATATTGATGATATATGTCTATCTATCTATCTATCCATCTCTTAAGAGAATATCAGTACTGCCCTGCTTGTCTGTGTCCCATTCTGAATTACCTTCTGCTCTCTTTTGTTAATGTTTTATTAATGTTCTTTTTTTCTTTCCTTTTTTTAAAGTATTCTTATCACAACCCTCACTGTCTCTCATACAACTCCTCCTCCGTCTCTCCCTCCAAAAAACCCCTGCCTTATAATAAATAAGCAGAGTCAAGCAGAACAATTTCCTATATTGGCCACATTTGGAAATTTATGTCATATTCTGCACCTCTAGTCCATTACCTCTCTGCCAAGAGGTGGGAAGCATGCTTCATCATCAATCCTCCAGAGTCAATCTTTCATTTTTCTTGAACCTTAGAAACCTGTTGGTTTCTCTAGTCTGGCTTCTTTTTCTGAAGAGCAGGGCTTTCTGGTTTTCCTGGATTCCTTCAGAGATGCTGAACCTTGACCTGTTTGTTACTGATAATTTTTAATAAAATAATTTTAATGGCTTTTACATTTCTCAAAAACACAATGTACAACAATATGAAGTCTAATGATCATCCCCCAGTCCCTCAGCCAGTGTTGAGGACTTTCAGATCCTTCTGGGCCCCCACCCATTCTGTTCTGGCTGACCTGGTGGGACTCAGAGGCCAGAGGAGCCCTTAATCTTTTTTAAAAACTATCACTGGTTGGTTGGGAGGCCGAGGGAAGGAGGGACAAAAGGACATCATTGCTGGGGCAATGCAAACAGGGACTTGGGTGATAGCTGAAAAGGCAGGCTGGGCTGCAAAGCTTCAATAGAGGTAGATGTCATAAGACCCTCTGCCCAATTTGACCTCTAGCTTCCTCCTCTTCCCATCATTTTCTCTGAGCATTGCCCCCTCCCTACTATCTCCTCAAATGAAAATACCTTGGGAGGGATCAAGCATTCAGCTCATTATGCCATAGAAAGAATATGACAGGCGGTGTCAGGCGAGAGGGCAGGTGCGCCTGACTGAAGAGCAGCTTTGCCAGTATTATGGTTTTGCTATGGGATGTCCCTATTGGGGTACCTTTTGACCCACCCCTCACCTCAAGTTGGCTAGGGGCTGCCAGGAGCTCAGAGAGGGGAGGAAAATCAACAGTAAGGGGCAACATCAGGACCAAACATGGCCAGGCTTTTCAAAACTGGAACGAAGACTTGCCCAGGGAAAAGAGTGATTGAGGGGTCATGGGAGTCTCTCCTATCCCTAGTGAAAAGAGGCCTGACTTTCAAAGATCCTTGTTTCCACCTGAGCCTTAGGAAAGGAGCCTCTAAGTCCCCCGCGATTCAGTCTATTTTTTCTAGGAATGAGCTGGCAATGGTTGCCCAGGTTCGGGAGACCTAATTAGGGGCTGATTTCCAAGATCCTAGCAATGCAGCTGATTACGATCCCCAATGCTTAGGCCAATGCCTAGTTCATGGTAGGCACTTAATAAATGTTTATTGGATTAAGGCAGTGCAGCCCAGCATACAGTAGATGATAAATAATTGCCAATTATTGTTTTTATTATTATTTCATAGAAAAAGAGGATTGTATATGAAGCTATGAATATATAAAACCTACGACTATAAAGCTATGAATCTCTATTATGTATATTTATTATGTGTCTTTAGTATATACTGGGATTTTTTAAAGAATATTTAAACTTTTGAACTAGATGGCTTCCAAGGATCCATCCAACTCTGAAATCCTGTAATTCTACAAAGAGGATGATGTCTGGACTCAGCATCCTAGTGCCTAGAGAAGTAACCTTGGAGGAGAAAGACCTGAGTTCAAATATGGCTTCTGACACATATTGATTGTAATATTATGGGTAAGTCATTTAACTTCTCAGTGCCCTAGACTACAAGTTATCAGACACATTGCCTGGGGGCCCGCAGGGACCCCTTCTGCTTCAAGAACCAGATTAAGAGGTAATAGGGAAATATTTAACAAAATAAATAAAAATACAATAGAACACAGATAATGTTAATATTTGGTTTTCTAAGTCATGATGCATCCTGCAGACACACTCCTGTACAATTTAGTCATCCAGATTTCTATGTGAGTTTTACATCCCTGCCCTCTACAATTCTCTTAACCTGTGGTATGCTGGAGACAGCTTAAACCGGCTTGAGAAAGCTGATTGTTAAAATTTCAGTGTGAAAATTTACATCTCAGAAATTGGCAAATACTACAAATCAGGGCTTGATCTTCTAGACTTAAGAAGACAGTGGAGAAAATGTTAATGCTAATTAAACTTAAAAGTTTGTCATACATACATACATGCTTGGAGGGAAAGCTTGTTAAGCATTTGCCAGCACACTGTTGGCCAAAGACTAAATTACCAAGCCAATGACAATCTCCATTGGTAGAGAACAGTTCCTTAGCAAGAGTTCCCCATGCCATGGAAATCAGTGCCTGATTTAAAAAAAAAAGTCATCTATATATTTAGAGCCAGAAGGGATCTTAGCAATAAGTTAGCATTTATTGGACATCTACTACTACTACTACTACTACACACACACACACACACACACACACACACACACATATTTGTGTCTAATGATAGCCATATGGGGGTGGGAAGAAAAAAAGGGGAAAAAAAGAAAATTACGTGATAATTTTATTATATATTTAAAAGTAACAGTAAGTTGTAGATAATAGATTTGTAGTTTCATATACAATCATCTTTTTTATTATACTATGTTATGGAAATGCTTGTTTTAGTCCATAAATTGCAAAAATAAGTAAATAAATAAATTTTAAAATCTATGTTCCATATGGAAATATGTTACACATGATTGCACATGTATAACCTAGATCAAATTGCTTACCGTTTGAGGGAGGGGAGATGTGAAGGAGGGAGGGAAAAAATTTGGATCTCAAATTTTTTTTTAAATAAATATTAAACCCCAATTGAGAAATGGTCAAAGGATATGAACAGTTTTCAGAGGAAGAAATTAAAGATATCTATAGGCATATGAAAAAATGCTCGAAATCACTACTGATTAGAGAAATGCAAATCAGAACAACTCTTAGGTACCACATCTCTCCTGTCAGATTGACTAAAATGACAAAACAGGAAAATGATAAATGCTGGACAGGATATGGGAAAATTGGAACACTGTTACATTGCTGGTGGAGTTGTGAACTGATCCAACCATTCTGGGGAGCAATTTGGAACTATGCCCAAAGGGCTATAAAAATGTTCATACCTTTTGACCTAGCAATATCTCTTCTGGGGTTGTATCCCAAAGAGATCACACAAGTGGGAAAAGGACCCATATGTGCAAAAATATTTATAGCGACTCTCTTTGTAGTGGCAAAGAATTGGAAATCGAGGGGATGCCCATCAATTGGGGAATGGCTGAACAAGTTGTGGTATATGAAGGTAATGGAATACTATTGTACGATGAGAAATGGGAACAATACGGACTTCATAATAACCTGGAAAAACCTACACGATATAATGCTGAGTGAGCGGAGCAGAACCAGGAGAACATTATACACAATCACAAATATATGGATTCTGTGATGACCAACCGTAATAGACTTTGCGCTTCTCAGCAATGCAAGGTGCAAGGACAACTCCAAAGGACTCCTGATGGAGAGAGCTAACTACATCCAGAGAAAGAACTATGAAGTATGAATGCAGATTGAAGCACACTGTCTGCTCTCTTTTTTTTTCCTTTGTTTCTTTTTCTCTCTTTTGTTTGTTTTTGGTTTTTTTGGTTTCGTTTCTTCTTTCTCCTGATTCATTGCATTGGTCATAATTCTTCTTTACAACTTGACTATTGTGTAAATAAGTTCAATGCGAAGTTATATGTAGAAGATATATTGGATTCCATGCTGTCTTTGGTGGGGGGGAAGAAAATCTGGAACTCAAAATTATGTGGAATTGAGCCTTGTAAACTAAAAATTAAAAATCTTAATTATAAAAAAAATGTTTAAAATTACCTTTACATGTAATTGGGGAAAAAATAAAATATTATTTTTTTAAGTGTATTATGTTGACTGAGCCAGTAAATGGCAGAGCTAAGACTTAAACAGGGCAGGTAGGTGGCACAGTGGATAGAATGCCTGCCCTGGAGTCATGAAGACCTGAGTTCAAATCCTGCCTCAGATACTTATTAGCTCTGTGATCCTGGACAAATCACTTTACCCTGTTTGCCTCAGTTTCTTCAACTGTAAAAAGGAACTAGAGAAGGAAAGGGTGAGCCATTCCAGTATCTCTGCCAAGAAAACCCCAAATTTGATCAGTTACCAAATCAATCAATCAATAAACATTTTGTTAAGCTCTTACTATGTGCCAGTGAGGTCAGTAGTCAGAGCAAAGGAGGGAGAGCATTCCAGGCAAGGGAGACAATCAGGAAGGATTCCCAGAACTGAGAGATGGAATATCCTGTTCTTGCAATAGCCAGGAGGCCAGTGTCATTGGATTGAAGAGAACATGTCAGTAAGTAAGGTGTAAGCGCAAGAAGATTGGGCATCTAGGTGGTACAGTGGTTAGAGTATCTGGCCTAGAGCCAGAAAGACCAACTCTGGCCTCAGATATTTACTAGATGTATGACCCTGGACAAGTCACTTAACCTTATTTGTCTCAGTTCCCTCCTCTGTAAAATGAGCTGGAGAAGGAAACCGCAAACCACTCCAATATCTTTGCCAAGAAAACTCCAAATGGGGTCACAAAGAAGACTGGGAAGGTGAGGATTAGGTTATGAGGGACTTTGAATGTGAAACAAAGCATTTTGTCTTTGATCCTGGAGGCAATAGGGAGCCAGTGAAGTTTACTGAGGGGGGAGGGGAAGAATACATGATCAGATCTGCATTTTAGGAAAATCACTTTAGTGGCTGAATGGAGGATGGATTAGAGTTGGGAGAGACTTGAGGCAAGCTGACCCACCAGCAGTGTGAGGTGATAAGCACCTGTACCAGGATAGTGACAGTGTCAGAGGAGAGAAGGGGGCACATTGGAAAGATATTGAAAAGGTGAAATCAAAAGCCCTGGCGAGAGATTGGATATGGGGGGTGAAAGGTGAAAGACAATGAAGAATACAGGATGACTCATAGGGTGTGAACCCGAGTATCTCTCAAGTATCTCTCCATTCTAATCCACCCTCCATACAGCTGCTGATGATTTTCCTAAAGCATTGGTCCGCTACTCTCCATCCTCAATAAACTCTGGTGACTATTAACCTTTATGATCAAACACAAATTCTTCTGTTTCACATATAAAGCCCTTTCTAACCTTTCCAATCTACTTAAAGGTCACTCCCTTTAGAGACAGCTAGGTGGTACAGTGGTTAGAGGCAGGCAGTCAGGAAGATCTGAGATCAAATTTGGCCTCAGATTCATTAGATTGAGACCCTAGGCAAGTCACTTAAATCTTTGCCTTAGTTTCTTCATTTATAAAAATCAACATTATGATAATAATAGCACCTACCCCAAAGGGATGTTGTGAGGATCAAAGATGATACTATTTGTAAAGTGCTTAGGCCAGTGCCTGATACACAGTAGGCACTTAATAAATGCTTGTTCTTCCCCTTCCATGCTTTCTACTATCCATCTTCTTGCTCTTCCTCATGCATGACCCTACATTTCCTATCTCCGTACTACTCCTTGAAGCCTAAAAGACTATTTCATGGAGAACTCACACAAAGCAAGCACTCACACAGAGTCCAGAAGGAATGATACAAGGACATACAAGGTCTTGCGGGAGAACTTTGGAATTGGTTGTGAAACATGGGAGACACCGGCACAGGACCGCCCAGGAGGGTGTACCCACATCAAAGAAAGTACTTCGCTCTATGAGCAAAACAGAATTGCAGTAGCTCAAAAGAAACGTGAGACACACAGCTTTAGAGCCATCCCCTCTCCAAATGTTCATATGGACTATTTGTGCCGGACCTGTGGCTCAGCCTCCTGAGCTCTTAGTCTGATCAGCCACAGCTGGATACACTGTGCCTTGACAGTGACATAGTGATGCCACTTTGGTCTTCTTTGAGCATGAAAGACAACAACCAACCAACCACACCTTGGCTTCTATTCAACTTTTATTATCTCCTACCTCTCTGGTCACTCCCTCTCTATCTCCTTTTATTGCTCCTCATTGTCCTCTCACCCTTACCTTTAATCTTAGAGTCCCCCAAGGCTTTCTCCTTGGCCCACTTTTCTCCTTATACTCTCCCTTGGAGATATCATCTATTCACACAGATTCAATTATCACCTCTTTGCGAATTAACTTAAAAGTCTTTATTTCCATCTCCAACCTTTCCCTAGAGCTCCAATCCATATTTCCAAAGACCTGACAGATGCATCCACCTGGATTCTACCCTAAATACTTCAAACTCAACAAGTCTAAAACTGGACTCCTACTCCTAACTTCTCTATGTCTGTTTATGGCACCATCCTCTCAGTCTCCCAGGCTGTTAACATTACATTGTGGGGATGTCTGACTTCAGAAACAAGCAGTTGCTTTGAGGTGAAGAGGTCTCACAGCTGCCCAGACCATAAGAGAACAGCAGGATGTTCTCCTAACACCAGCACTCAGGGGGTTGGCTCCTGGCATATATAAGAGGACAGAGAGACCGATGAGTTTGTCCCCCAACGAGAATGTGCAAGCAAGAGGACTGTATAAGTCAGTGTGTTGTCAGCAAGTGAAAAGCTCCATCAGTGGGGTGAGTGTCAGTGCATGTTGGGAATGAGTGAGGTTGTTTGTTCAGGTGCAGATCTCTGAGCAATTTGAGATTGTATTTGGGACTTTCAGGTGTGGGGGGGCAGGGAGGATGTGAAAAGTGTGTATGCTTGGGCGAGGTAGAGGCTGGCACACTGAGTCTGTGAGCCCTGAGTCTGAAAGTGCCCTGGGGTCCCAGTGCCAATCCCCATGGAGCAATATCAGCATCGGAGAGACTGTGATGACAAAGCCCTGGCAGATGTGATATCTGATTGGCCCGGTTCTTACTTTCAAATGGGGAAAGAGAGCACCCAGCAGATGGGACTGGGGTAGGGAGGGGATCATAAACAAACATGGAACTTGGTGAGTGAAGAGGCCTCAAAGTACATGTAAGAGTTCATCAAAACAGTTAACCTTAGTATTATTATTGCTTCCGCTTTCATGCCGCCATATTCACTCAGCTGCCAGGTCATTTAGATTCCAGCTATGCAGTGCTGTCCTGGTAGACGGTAGATTTGATGAGGAGTTGCAGCTTTGGAGACCTTACCGCTTCACGCAGGATACTGCAACTTCAAGACTCGAGAGCAGTGGTCCTTCACCCAAGAGAATGAATGAATGAATCAATAAAGGAATGAAAAAGCACTTATCAGGCACTTAGTATGTGCAAAACACACCCCCATTGCTCTAAGCATACAAATAGGAAAATTAGACAGCCTCTGATCTCAAGGCACTCACATCCTAATAGGAGGAGACAATATAGAAGATTTCTGCTGCAAGTCAGATGAAAAGACCCCACGGTCCATAGGGTGCAGTGGCAAAGCAAATAGCCATGGAACCTTTTAAACATCATTTCTACTGGTAAAATCACATCCATTTCTGATGTTGAACTATTTGACAATGCACTTTGGTGGTGAGAACTTTCCTTCCTGGATCTTGGGTAGCTGTGGTTGCAGGCCCAGTAGAAGCAGCTGCCAGGCCACATCTCCACTGGGATGAAAGCAGCTTCCAGTGCTCTTGGGCTTCCTTGTACATCCATGGCCATTGCTCAGTAGATGGTGTTAGTGGGGATGAGTAAAGAAGGCCTCCTCTATACAGTGATTGCTCTCCATAATAATGGCTTTGAGGCCCAGGCTGGAAGCAGGTTCAGCGGTCTGTGAAGCACTGCTGTTCCAAGACCCTTGGGTTTATGGTCCTGGGCTATCTCCACCAAGGGCTAGTGGAAGGTAATGATGGATGACTTGTGTAGTTCATGCTGTCTCCTGACTCATCTCCACAGGGCTTTCTCTATCCTGCCACTGAAACATCTTCTCTCTGAAAGCTTAATCTACCTTCTTCTCACATTGGAAGTCCCTTTAGGCCCTGCAGCCTCTCCCCCTGATTGACTGGTTCCCCTCAGACCCTCCATTGTAAGAAGGCCCAGGCCAACCTTGTCTTCATTCTTCTCCAGGCTACACTCCTGATTCATCTCTGCAGGACTTTGTCTAACATTCCCCTCTGCTGGTTACCTTCACTTCCCCACTTCCCCCACCTTTTCAGTTGCCTTTTATGTATTATCTTCCCCATTAGAATGTGAGCTCCTTGCAGTCAAGAGCTGTCTTTCTGCTTATATTTGTATTCCCAATGCTTAGTACAGTGGCTGGCACATAATAAGTACTTAATAGATGTTTGTTGATTAAATGTTCAGCAAGGGAGTTTTGATCAACCAATAGCTTGTGGTCCACCCAATAGGCAATCAGGATACTTGTTAAGAAACACAATCACATCTACCTTTATCCTCCTCATAATCTCCCCACTTTTGGCTTTCAATTCTCCTGCTGGGGAAATATCCAGACTTCCTCCTTTGGGTGCTTCAGTTCAGTTCCTTAAGTTCCTTAGGGCAGTTATCATCTAACTACTACCACTGGGAAAATTCTCCTCTTCCTCCCTACCCACACATCTTCCCAATCTTCCAGATCATCTCATGGCTTCAGCTGATAGAGAGCGGGCTCTGCCTCGTAGGGTAGCAACTGGTGAGTAAGAGTACTGCCTTCCCCTTTGAATTTTGTGTGGATAGAGTGAGTTGCTGAGGAAGAGCAGGCATGGATAGAGTGTGATTTTCCTTGCAGATCTCAATACATTATCTTCCTCCCCTCCCCCATCCTTCCCCTGCCACCACATACTCCTCTTCCAAACTCCCCTATTATTACTGAGGGCACTAGGATCCTTCCTTGAGAGCAGAGACAGTAGTGTGCTATCACCAAATCCCTAGTGCCCTGCACATAGTAGGCATGTAATCTATGTTTGTTTAGTTAAACAGAATACCCTAGGACTCATGAGAGCTTTATTATATCTCTGAAGCCAGCTCCCCACTCCACTTTCTGTTTCCAAAATCACCCCTAGCCCCTGGGCCTGATAGCAGAGAAGTTACATAATTAAAGTACTATTTAAAGATTGGTCTGGTGGTATGCAGGATGCATTTGAGAGAGGAGAGAGATTGGAGTCAGGGAGGCTGGCTAGGAAACTATTGCAAAGATCTGGGTGGGGGGTGCTGAGGGTCTGAGCTAGAGCAAGTGTGGTAGAAGAGAAATGGATAGACAGGAGAGACATTGCAAAGAAGTACACAAAAGGGATTTGGTAGCAGAATGTAGATGAGAAAGGAAAGAGCTGAGTCAAAAATAATTCCAAAGTTTCCAGCCAGACTGTCTGGGAGAATGAACAGCCCTATATTTAGTGCAACTCATAACAATTTAGAAATATCTTCTACAACATATCAGATAGGTGGATATCTAGCCTCTACATGGATACTTCTAGTAACAGGGGACTTACTACCTTACAAATCTGTTTTTTTCCATTCAGAAAGTTCTTTCTTACATCGAAGTGAAATCTGCTTCCCTATAATTCCCAACCATTGGTCCTAGTCTTCCTCTCTGGAATCATACGGAGTAATTATAATCCCTCTTCCTAACCCTTCAAGTATCAGATGACTCTTCTATTCCCCCTTCTCATTCTACCCTCTATGCCTTCTTTTTCTGGGCCAAAGATTCCCTCTCCTATCACGTGTTCAGATATGGAGAGAACATGAGGTACAGCAGCAGGAGCATAGAATTTATAGTAAGAGGGCCTGAGTTTGAGTCCTGACTGCTGCTTTTACCAACAGTATTAATCTAGGCAAATCACGGCACTTCTTTGAGAATAAGTGTCCTTATCTTCCAAATAAAGATAATTGCACTACCTCCTTCACAGGGTTGTTGTAAGAAAAATGCTTTGTAGTTAATAAAGCCTGCTTTCAGTTGTGATTTTATAATACTTCTGTTTGGAGACATTTCTCTTACAATGTGGCATCCAGAACTGGACCCAACACAACTAGGCATTCATAGAGCCAGATGTTCAGACATGCCAGCCCATGCTCCACCTATTTATGCCTAAAACAGCATTCCAGATGTTGCTCAACCATGCTAAGTACAATGGGATTGTCTCTATCCTTGCTTGACACCATACTTAATTAAATTAATTTTTTTTTAGTGGTTGTTGTTCTACCATGTCTGACTCCTCGTGACCCCATTTGGGGTTTTCTTGGCAAAGATATTAGAGTGGCTTCCTGTTTCCTTCTCCAGCTCATTTTACAGATGAGGAAACAGAGGCAAACATAGGCCTCAGGGTCACATAGCTATTAAGTGGTTGAGTGGATATTAAGTGGATTTGAACTCAGATTTTCCTAACTCCAGGCCCAACACTCTATCTGATGAGGGCACAGTCTTTGGGAACCCTCTTGAACTCTCCTTGAATCTTCCAACTAGATCTGGCCTTCCCCTAAAGCCATAAGCCTTACATTATCATTAGGCCCAAATCTCCACCCAGCCTAGCCCACCCTTAATCCTGATCAAAATATCTATACCCTAGCCCAGTTACCCTAGCTCTCTTATTGTCTGTCATCTCCAGGTAGCCTTCAGCTACTTCCCCACCCTGGAGTCTGACCTCATCCCACTCCCTGGAGTCTGACCTCATCTGGGTCCTCCTTAGACTCCCCCTCAAGACCTTCCCTAAACCCCTCCTCTAGTCACCCCAGACCACCCCTCAATCCCTCCCACAATCTTTGTGTATATAATCTCCATCTTCCCTCCATGAAGGCTCTCACATTCAATCTAGCTCAGATAGATTGAATCTGGCCCCCTTGTGAAAACAGGCCTCACAAAGGGTGGGATTTCTTAAGACAATCCATTATGGTGAATCCCTGATAAACTGTCTTTTCCCTTGGCTGAGAAGGCTTGAGTCGAATTCTTTCGGCAGGACCTGGAGTGTAGGTATTTTGGGGTCTCGAGCACCCCTAGAAACCTATGGTTCCCTGCCATCATCATTTTTCTTGAACTCTTCATTTTTTGGTTCCCTGAGATGGGAATACTGCTCATCTCAAGTTCTTCTCCAGCCAAGACTGGAAGGTAAGCCTCTCCCTCTCCCAATCCCCTTCTCACTCTCCAAGCATTTTGGAGGTGCTTTTCGGGCCTGACTTCCCAGGTCCCCAGTAGGTCTCGGACTCAGCCTCACGCTCTCAAGTTCTCGGTCCAGTGGTTTATGTTCGAGGCCATGGACTTGGGCACACCTTCTGAAGCGTAGAGAACAAGGACGGTCGCCCTATCCGGAAGTGCGCCCCCAATTTTCTCAATTCTCTCAGCGCTAGGGAATGCGAAAATCTCAGCTACCTTTTTGTGTTTATTTTTTTCTGTCTTGCTTTGTTCCTTTTTGAGGCTTACTCCCAGATCCTCCTTGCAGAGGAAGGGACTTTCAGCCCCCAAGACCACAATGGGTCAATCCTCCTCAATCCCCAAAAATTCACCCTTGGGCTGTCTTTTACATAATTGGAAAAAATTTAAGTTTTCTAAAGAACTTAAAAAGAAAAAGCTGGTGTTCCTTTGCAATACTGTTTGGCCGCAATATCGCCTAGAAGGCCACGAAGAGTGGCCTATTTTTGGGAATTTACAATATAATACTCTCTTGCTGCTAGAGCTATACTGCTGGCGAGAAGGAAAATGGAAGGAAATTTCCTACGTAATGGCCTTCATCGAGCTCTCTCAGAACCCGTTCTCAGAAAAGATTGTAAGATCATAGGTAGAGCCACCCCACAAAAGAGCAATGGGGGTTAACAGGACATTTTGGGTAACCTCTTCGTTATGGCCCCCAGGGCTTCAGCCCCAGCCCCTCCTCCTGCTCCCCAACCTCCCCAGAGCACCCTTGTTTCCTGTGCTCCCCCTTCTGTGGCCATCCCCTCTTTCCCTTGGTTTCCTGTAGTGCAACCCCTCTCTTTTCCTGCCTCCTTCACAGTCCAAGTCTCCTACCCTGCATCTCCTCCCATGGCCCCTCTCCCCTTGATGACCCCTGCTCAGGTCCCAGCCAAGGTCTGGTTGAGGTGCCTCCCTCTGTGGCCCCTTCCCCTAAAGAGACCCCTACTCAGGTTCTGGCCTCATGGCCTGCCCCTATTTCAGGCCCTGCAGTATCCACCACCATGGGCCCTACCCCCAAGGCAACCCCTACTCAGGTTCTAGCCTCAGGCCTGGCCCCCACGGCAGTACCTCCTCCCCTAGCCCTCTCTGAGGTGGCTCCCACTCAGGTCTCTTTGGTATCTCCTCTCTGACCCCTACCCCTCCTCAGGTACCAGCTGATCTTCTCCCTTGCCAGGCAGATGCCCTGGCCTTGCAGTCTGATCTAGTTCAGCCGGCACCCCCCAGCCCCTCCCTCACCGAAAGCAGGACTTCCTATATCCCTCCCCAAGCTCCAGGTCCCACAGTGCCTTCAAGGCTTTTTCCCCTGAGGGAAGTGCCCTCCTCCCCTGCTGGGACAAGGAGAGTGCATGTTCCATTCTCCATTTTGGATTTCATTCAAATTAAAGAAAAACTGGGGAGATACTCAGAAGATCCCACTAAGTTTACTGAGGATTTTAGGGATCTGTCCCTACAATTTGAACTTTCTTGGTGTGATTTGCATATCCTTTTCTCTACCTGTTGTACCACTGAGGAGAAGAGGAGAATCTGGGAACACGCTCAAAAATTTGGGGATCGTTTGGCTAGCAATAACCCCATGAAATATCCCCCAGGTACAGCTGCTGTTCCCACTAGTGACCCAGGATGGGATTGCCAAAAGAGTGAAGATAGGGGAAAGAGAGACCATATGGTATTTTGCCTGTTAGAAGGCCTAAGAACAGCATTTCAAAAGCAAATAAATTTTCAAAAAATCAGGGAAGTTACTCAGGGAGAAAAGGAAAACCCTGCTCTTTTCCAGGCCCACCTAGTAGAAGCTATTAAGAAGTATACAAATTTGGATCCTGATTCTATTGAAGGGGCGTTAATACTTAACATGTATTTCATTAATCAGTCTGCCCCAGATATTAGGAGGAAACTGCAGAAATTGGCAATCGGACCCCAAACACCTCAGGCCCAATTACTGGACATGGCCTTTGGAGTTTTCAACAATAGAGATCTGCTTGCAGCAGAGGAAAGAAAATGCAGGGAAAGGGCTAGAGACAGAGAACATGCTCAATTCTTGGCTGCTGCCATGGCCAGGAAAAGACCCAAGGAGCACCCCTCCAGGGGGCCCCTTGGAGGAAGCCCTGCAACTTGGGTAGTGGGGAAACCTGCTTTCGATGCCACAAGGAGGGTCACTGGTCCAAGGAGTGCCCCTCTAGGGCACCCCCCTGAAGGAAGCCTCCAGGATCCACGCCTCCAGGACTGTGCCCGGCATGTAACCAGAAGGGACATTGGAGGAAGGATTATCCCCAAGGTTGGAAAAGTGGTAGAGCCTCCTCCCAGTACCCTGTGCTCCAGTCTTCTCAAGACTCAGAAGGCAGGAAAAGCCTGGGGCTTGGCAGTGCTCCCACTTTCTCCACCTCTCTTGTGGAGCCCTGGGCAAAATTGATGCTGAAGGTAAGGTTACCCACTTTTTCACGGCTATGTTCTCTTGTTTTAACTAATTGCTCTGGCCCTACACGCCCCTCGACCCATCGGGTCATGGGCATCAAGGATCTGTTGTTTGAACACTCCTTCTCTGGCCCTGCCCCATTGTTGGGAAGGGACATGATGGTGAAATTGGGGAGCCAATTTTCTCTAGTTAAACCTCATAACTCCCTTTTCCCTCTGTTTACCAGATCTCCCCATGTTCCCTCAGAGGTGTGGGAGAGGGTTCAGCCAATTGTTTGGGATCAGGGAATTCCTGGGCAAGCTACTTCTGCTACCCCAGCCATAGTTCCCCTCCATTGGCTTCAATATCCAATTAAGCCCAAGGCTTGGGAGGGACTGCAACCATTAACTGCCACTCAGGATCCTGACTCACTCCCTCTAGAGTGGGGCCCTGACCAGGCTAAAGTTTTTGAGACTTTGAAAACTAAATTGACCACCACTCCAGCATTAGCTTTACCTAATCTAGACAGACCTTTCACTTGGTATGTTGATGAAAGGAGAGGACAGGCTTTGGGAATCCTAATCCAATCCTTAGGACCAGACCCCAAGCCAGTTGACTGTTTTTCAAAACAATTAGACACCATGGCTGCTACAGCCACTCTAATTGAAGAAGCTTCTAAACCTCTAGATGACCAGCCTTTAGAAGTTCTAAATCCCAAGATTCAGAGCATCCTAGAAGCAGAGAGCCACCAGTAGCTGGCTAGCCACAGGCTCAGCAAATATCAAGTCTTGCTCTTAGATACCCCTGACCTAATTCTTCAGGTGTGCCACACACTCTGAACCCCAAAGCAGTGTGGTACATAGAACAAGTGTTTAGGGGAGCTAGGTATAAAGTAGTCATCTTTAATTCCCTCCAGGGAAATTGTCCTTTCTCTATACTCCTGTACTGTCTGTTTGGTGCTTGTTTGCTTAATCTCCTTGCCAAGTTTATCTCCTCCAGGCTCCAAACCATCAACTGCCAGATGACTGCTCAGACCCCTTGAACTGGACCCATCGAGGCAGGGACAGCTCTACACCCCTTGCCAGCAGGAAGAAATTTCAGAAGCTGAGACCTTCACCCTTTATCCCAAAAGAATTTGGGTCCCATTTGTTTGAGGGGGGAATGATGAGGGCACAGTCTCTGGGAACCCCCTTGAATCTGGAATACAGTCTCTGGGAGCCCCCTTGAACTCTCCTTGAATCTTCCAATTAGATCTGGCCTTCCCCTAAGGCCATAAGCATTATATTATCATTAGGCCCAAATCTCCACCTAGCCTAGCCCACCCTTAATCCTGATCAAAATATCTATACCCTAGCCCAGTTACCCTAGCTATTTCCCTACCCTGGAGTCTGACCTCATCCCACTCCCTGGAGTCTGACCTCATCTGGGTCCTCCTTAGACTCCTCCTCAAGACCCTCCCTAAACCCCTCCTCTAGTCACCCCAGATCACCCCCCAATCCCTCCCACAATCTTTTGCGTATATAATCTCCATCTTTGCTCCATGAAGGCGCTCAGATTCAATCTAGCTCAGATAGATTAAATCTGGCCCCTTTGTGAAAACAGGCCTCACAAAGGGTGGGATTTCTTAAAACAACCCATCATGGTGAATCCCTAATAAACTGTCTTTTTCCTTGGCTGAGAAGGCTTGAGTCGAATTCTTTTGGCAGGACCCGGAGTGTAAGTATTTGGGGGTCTCGAGCACCCCTAGAAACCTATGGTTCCCTACCATCATTATTTTTCTTTAACCTCTTCATATCCACTGCACCACCTAGATGCCTTTTTTTTTAAAGTAACCAAGTCAAATTGTTGGCTAATATTAAGTCTGCAGTCAACTAAATTCCCAAAGTCTTCTCTATATGTTACCCCAACAAAGAGGAGCAGAAATGATGTAAACCTTGTGTGTAAAGTGACTACCCCATCTTACAGTTTGTGAAGAGAAGAAAAGGAAAAGCCGGGCATAGTTTGACACGTACCCTAGATTTTGGAAGAGGAATTTCAGAGAAAGGCTAAGTAAAAATTCCACAAGGGGAATCAGCTCAGAAGGGACGGGGAGCTCTGAAGTATCTGTAACTTCTGAAGACACAACAAGAATCAATCCTGCTGGGGGAGGAAATGAGATTTATTAAGCTCCTATGCTAAGCATTTTATAAATATTATCACCTTTCATTCTCACAGTAACTCTGGGAGGTATTTGCTATTGTCCTCCTTCCTGAGGAAACCAAAGCAGACAGAGGTTAAGTGACTTGCCTAGGGTCATGCACCTATGACTTATATGAAGCTGGATTTGAACTCAGGTCTTCCAGACTCTGTGCTGAGTACTCCAGTCATTGCACAACCTAGCTGCCCAAGGAGATAAAAAGGGAATGTTTTCTTAAGAGACCAACATGGATATAAAGAGAATTCATCAACCAAGGGAACGTAATAGTTACATGTGAATAAAACTCAAAGTCTAGAAAGGTTCACTCGCCACGCATGCATTATGAAGAGCCAAGAAATAGGTTAGGAAAGGACAAGGACCTTGCCCCATGGGCTTAGTTTTGTTCCAATGTTTTTTCTGCTTCTCACTCTTTTGTATGGGATAGCAAGTATTATAATTGAAAAACTGGACAATTCTGAACTTCAAGAGCAGCTCCTGACTGGGGGGCTGGGGAGGGGTAGTCCTAGATAAATTTCAAGGGGTCCATGAACTTGAAAGGGGAAAAAAATTATATCTTTACTTTCACTAACCTTTAACTGAAATTTGGCATTTCCTTCACTTATTTAAAAATATAATTCTGAGAAGGGGCAATCCCCAGATTACCCAAAGGATCCACAACACACCCTAAAAAGGCAAAGAACCCATATAAAGGGATGATGGGACTGAGAGCATTTTAACATGCAGAGATTACGCCACAGGTAATATGGGCCCTCTAACCCTAAGTCAGAATGAGGTCTAGGGCAGAGAGGCAACTGTATTGGTAATTAAGGTGGGACTTTTTGCTGGTATTCTCTTAAGTCCCTTTAATGATTTTGGCCTTTGTTTGAATGGAGCAGATAAAGTAGGATCTTGTCTTGGAATGTTTCTCAGCACTAAGACAATCAGGAGTCATTAATTTGTATTTGGTGGTACTAGGGATTAACTTTCCCACATGCTAAATGGGATTTTTCACTGTTTGAGTGTTTTTCAGCACTGAGGTAATCAAGTGCCCCAGGGCTCTGAGACCCAAGGTTGGCCTCTGACTTTTAGGGCTCTCACTCACTGGAAGAGTGGCAGGTGATTCTGGGGAAGCTGGTGTAACTGCCCCACCCCCCAGCTTTGCCAACCCAGACCCATTGGTTCTTCTCTGGTAGCTATGAATTCTGATTTGAATCAGAGAAGGTCTGTCTGTTGATGTTTATATTTCTGTTTGTATTTGCCTTGGAAGTTCAGGGGGCTGATCTTTTCCCCCTGAACTAAGTGAGTTATATATGTATGTTTAATTAAACTGAGATTGTTAACTTCTTAAAGGTGCTTTCCTTAGAAAAGCAGATCAAAGAACCTGTGCTGGCAGCTCTTTGTTGCTGGTCTTGTTGGGTCTTACACCCCTGCAGTAGCTGCTAGCTGAATTGTTGCTACAGCAACCCCTGGTGACTCCCAAATAATGGAGAAAAAGACAGAAGTAAGCTGTAAGCATAAGTTAACTGTAAAGTGACGATGACAATAATACCTCATGGAGCTGTTGTGAGGATACAATGGGATAATATTTGTAATAGCACAATGCCTGGCACATAGGAGGCAATCAATAAATGCTTATCTTTCTCAGTCACCTGGTATGATTTTGGCTCTGTATTCTGGCCAAGGACTCTAGCTAAAGCCAGAAGCTATGAACATAGAGAAGTGCTTCTTTCCACATACAGTAGAACCCCAAAATGACAAACAGTGACCAAGTGCCCTGCAAAGATTACAAACTATACCAACAAGCCTTAGAGAGCCTACACATCTGGCAGAGACTACATACCTGGGAAATGACCAGAAGACACTGGCAGCAGTGCAGAGTTGAAGATACTACTTGTCCTTCCACATGTGTGCCTTGGCCACAAATGTTTGGGGCAACATGTGAATGCCTCTTCATGTATGTTCCCTGGCTATACACATTCCTTACATGCATTTCCCAACATGTATGTTCCCTATATGTGTTCTCTTTTTCTCTACTTAAGGCATATATATCTTAAAGGAGGGTATGTCAAGGTTTATGGGAAAAATATTTTATGGCTACTTTTCTTACTGCATAAATTCATATTCCTAAACTAATAGTGTCATCAGTCTGACTAAAAAAAATAAACACATTGATAGGAGGTTGGAAGCTATGGTTTTGAGTGGATGTAGAACCACAGAATACCTTGAACCTTTGGTAGCCTTGTCTGAGGCACCTAACATACAAATTAAAGGTACCCCCAAGGTGTGACACATTTTTTTTTAGCAAAACATTGAACAAAAATCTCAGGCTTTTCTTATGGAAAAGATAAAAAGAGGTGGTCTCCATACTTTTTGGACTGCATCCTCCCATTTTTTTGAGCTTTTGCCCAAACATATGTATATATTTTATAAATTATATATTAATGCACTAATTATACCAGTGTACTAATATAGTATGTCCATTAGGAAGCATATACAAAATATTTTAAAAGGGTAAGACAAAGCTGAAATAAACATTTTTTTCTTCTCATTTATGTAATGGGGCTCTGTTATATGTGGAGACCCCATCAGCTTATTCTTAAGGCCTCTCTCCATGTAGAGCTGCTTTTAGAAAAATCATGATGATATAAGGGAAATGCCTTGGAGAGACTGTGGATCATATAGACATTGTCTAAGTGGTTTTGATTGGCTAACTACATGGTGAATGAGAGGTTCTTTGGCTGGCTACAGAGGCATTTAAAAGTCCTTAGTCAACTTCATCACCTGTCTTCACCTCATTGTTTTCAGCTTCATTCCAGTGGTATAACAACATCTGATGAGAGACCATGTTGTAAGGGGAAGGGCCATGAGTCCTCCTTTCTCCCTAAGACCATATGGGCCTGGCTCCTTGGCCTTTTCATTTGATCTTTTCTAGGTGTAGGGAGTGGAGTCTTTGACTATGATCAGGAGAGTAAGCTATGTGAATCAAGAAGTCAGAATCTAGGCTTGGTTTTGCAGCCAGCCCTGCACTGATGTCCTAAGGAACAAGGAATAATCTTCAGGACTCCAGATCAGAGAAAGGACTCACCTAGCAGTCATGGTGCATCTGGAATTGTATAGGCTTAGGGAGTTTAAAGCCTCTACCTCGGTAAGATCAAAACTGTGCCATATTTTAGAAAGCAGATTGATAAGCTAGAGAGGTTCCATAGGAGAGTGACCAGGATGGTGAAAGACCTTGAGATATGAGAATTGGTTGAAGGAAATGAAGATGTTTAGCATGAAGAAGAAGACCTGATAATTGTCTTCAAGTCATTGAAAGGTTGTCACATGCTTGGCTCCAGAGGACAGAACTGGGAACTACTGACAGACATTAATTACAAAACTATAACTTCAGCTTTAGATGAGGAAAAACTTCCTAATAATGAGAACTATACCAAAGTAGAATGGGCTTCCTTGGGAGACAGCGTTGGCCCCCTTCACTAAAGGTATTCAAGCAAAGGTTGGATAGCCTCTTTTCAAGTCTATCATAGAAGGGATCCTTGTTTATGGATGGGCTGGACTAGATGGTCTTAGAGGTCCCTTTTACCTCTGGGATTCTGGGATTTTGTGTTTGTCATCCCTTCTAGGCATACTTAATTTTTTTTTAACCTAAGTGTAAGACTTTAAATATCTCCCTATTAAATTTCATCTTCTTAGTCTCTACCCACTTCCAGCTTTTTAAGATATTTTAAAATGTACAATCTGTCATCTAATTCATTAGCTATCATGCTTACCTTTGTGCCATCTATAAATGGGTTAAGCGTCCGAGTTTTCATCCAGGGCATTGCTAACGGTTTTGAAGAGGACAGTGTCACAAACACAGAGCCCTTTAACATTCTGCTGGAGCCCTCTCTCCAAATTGACATGGATCCATTAATCAACAGTCTTTAGAAACAGATGTTGAGCAGCTACAAATACACTCCACTGTCCTATCATCCAGCCTACATTTCCCCATCTTGTCAACAAGCATATTATGAAAGACCGTCTGAGTCAGCAGCAGTGGCACCAGGCCTGAGAGGCTGGAGAGAGAGCAAACAGCCACAGAAAAGGGTGTAATTAACCCATGTTTTTAGGGCACAGAGGAGCAACAATGAGGGCTAGTGTTCCTGAATTAACAAGGTGCAGAAGTAAGCAGGAGGGAGAGAAGTGAGTCAGGATTCCTCAGGTGACCTTTCTTCAGCGGCTGGTTTTAATCTTCATCATCTAAACTCTCTTCTTACACTGCCATCACCTTCATTCAAGCCCTAATCACCAAGTGTCAAAGTTAGAAAGGCACATAGTGGTCCCTTACCCACTGGAAAACCTTCCTTGATTCTCTGCTGTAATTAGGATCCAATACAAAATCCCCAATCTGGAACGGAAGAGCAACAATCTGGCTACAATCAGCCAGTCAATAAGCATTTCTTAAGAACTTATCATGCACCACGGGGAGGCAAGAAACAGTCCCTGTCCTCAAGAACCTCACATTCTGGTCGAAGAAACAACATGCAAATGATGAGGAACATATCAGATAGAGAGAGAGAAGATGAAGATAGTGGGATTGGGGGATCAAGAAAAGAATGAGAAGGAGGCACTGGGAAAGACGTCCTGCAGAAGGCAGGATTTGAGCTGAGCCTTAAAGGGAGTCAGGAAAACTGAGGCAGAGGTGAAAGAACAGAAACTTACCTTTCAATGCAACTCAGCCAACATTTATTAAGCACTAATTATGTACAAAGTGGATAGAGCATCAGATCTGGAGTCAGGAAGACCCGAGTTCAAATCTAGCCTCAGACACTTCCTAGCTGTGTGACCCAAGACAACTCACTTAACTCTGTTTGCCTCAGTTTCCTCATCTGTAAAATGAGCTGGAGAAGGAAATGGCAAACAACTCCAGTATCTTTGCCAAGAAAACCCCAAATGGGGTCACAAAGCCTTGGACATGACTGAACAACAACATGCCTGACATTTGAGAGACAGCCTAATGGACATAATAGCTACTATTTAACTAGATATTCTCTGCTTGTATTGGTATATTATTAGAACACTGAGTATCTGAACAATATTATCTTAGCTCCCAACAGAAATGCCTTTCCTGAACTATGATTTAAGGTTATGTTCCCAGGCTTTATAGAGGGGGTTCATATAAGAATCCCTATTTTAACAGTATTTCTGCATCTTTTGCAAAATTTGTAATTGAAAATATTGACCAATGTGTCATTTAGTATCCCTTATTCAAGCACCCACAGGACAAATTACTGTTTGAGTTTAGTTTTAGGAAGAAGTTTTTCTCTGCTGATGGTTTCTTTTGTCAGAAAAAGAAAACAATGAAACATAGCGCATTTCCTCCTTTCCTTAGGTGCCTGGAAAAAAATGTAGTCAGTGTAATATCTCAAGGAATGTGCTTAGAGTCAGTTCACCCCTGCTCCAAAGCTGATTGTTAAATTTTCCTTGTGAGCATTTACCCACCGGAAATCAGCAAACAGTACAAATAGTGGCTTGGTTTATTGTTTCATTGATTTTCTAGACTTAAGAAAATGATGGAGAAAATGTTAATAATGTAAATTAAACTTAAAAGTGTGCCATGCATACTTTTTTTGAAAGTCCGTTGTTAAATCTTTACCCCCACACCACTGCATCTACCCCCTCTATTTCTACTCATATAGTCTCCGTTGTTTTTATTCCTGAATGTCCTGTTTTGCACCTTAATTTTATAATCACAAATATTTTTGCAAGAAGAAAAGAACGAGAGAAATAGAAAAAGAAAACTACTTCTGGGCCCAGAAGGGTCAAGATATTTCAAAGCAGGAGAGGCCTGGTTGGGAGGAGATAAGAGGAGTAATTGGTGATGAGAAAGAAGTGAATTCTGGGAGCAGTGCTTACATAGGAAGGCACTCTGCTTTTTGTGATTTTAAATGCTTCTCAGAGATTATTGCCAATTTATCTAATTAGTTATTTGCATGTTGTTCCCTAACCCACCCCCATTAGATTGTTAGGACCTTGAAGGACTTTTTTTTTATTCTTTTCAGAAAAAAAGGAATTAATTTTTATTCACATAACTGCAAATAGGAAACCAGAGTGTGTGTGTAGTGGTGGTGGGGGGTACTCATGACAGTCTGGGACCACCCTTCCCCCATTTTGGCTGGACCTCCTTCCCTTAACCCTCTCAACTAGAAGACTACCAAAGGAAGGACTGATAGAAGTGGGGAGAGGCAGCTCCCCTGGGGCCCACCTCCCCAAACAATCCCCAAAGGAGGTCACTTTTTAGTAAAGTAGGCCTGGCGTTCACTATCGTGACTTTCTTAACCTAGCACATATTCTCGTTGTTAAGTTGTGCCCAGCTCTATGTGACCCCATGGACTTTTGTCCATGGGGTTTTCTTGGCAAAGGTACTGGAGTAGTTTGCCATTGCCTTCTCCAATGTGTCTACATTTTACAAATAGAAGAACTGAGGCAAATAGGGATTAAGTGACTTGTCCAGAGTTACACAGCTAGCAAGTGTCTGAGGCGGGATTTGAACCTCCCATATCCAGGCCCATTGCTCTATTCACTTCACCACCTATTTGTTGACTTGACTTTTCCTAGACTCCTCCAAAACCCAAAATGACCTGATGAGGTTTCAACAGGGAAACACAACAGAATAAAAACACGTGCACCAATACCTGCAGAAAATAATCACCACTAGTTAAAATCCTTGCAAACTTGTACTAGCATCTGGATAGCTAAAAATACTCTTCTGAGCATTTGTTCAGGATAATTTCAATCCTTCCTACCTTTCTGGGCCTGAGCTTAGGAACATTTTGTGCACTGATTGCTCTGGAAGTCTCTCTGATGACACTGAGAACTAGGGCACATTACCCAAGATTTGAAAGCAACAGCAGCTAAACTATACAAATATGGGATAAATGATTTTATTCCCTTAGAGTGTTACTGAGACACCTCCAAGGATGCTGTCCCATAGGTACAAGCACAAAGGCTGTATCTAGCTTCTCTTTCTGCTTGGTTATCACACTGGTGATAAGAGAGCTTCCGGTGGCCTGCAAATAGCACACACTGAAACATCTGACTTAAAAATACACATGTTGGTTACACCTCCCATCTCTCTGCTAATGCTCAGGTCATCAAGAAAACAAGCCGTTACTGAACACCTACTATGTGCAACACACTATCCTAAGAACTTTACAAATATTATCTCATTTTATCCTCAACAGCAACCCTGGGAGGTAGGTGCATACTACCATTACTCCCCCATTTTTATAGCTGAAGAAATTGAAGCAGATAGAGGTTAAATGACTTGCCCAGGATCACACAACTGGTAAGTATTTAAGGTAAAATTTGAACTAAGTCCTTCCTGACTCCAGGCTAAACAATTCAATCCATTGCACCACAGGGCTGCCTCTCAACTTCTCCAGCTCTGTCTCCTAGGATCCCTAGCTTCCCTTCAAGGCTCAGCCCTTCTCACCACTACACAAGGCCTATCTTGATCTCCCCCTCCCCCTCTTCACTCTTTCTCCCCTCTCCCTCTTCACTCCTTCTCCTCTCCCCATGCCGTCCCCCAAGTTACTAGTGGCTGCCCACCAAAATTACCTTCTATCTTATTTTGCACATGACTGAGAAGCATCCTGGCCTAAGAGAATGGAAGGTTTGGATTCATGTTTCACCTCTGACAAAAACTGACTAAACAGTTGTGGACTTAAGCTCTTGGTGGCCCCTTGCAATTCCCTAAAACTAGTAGATGCTATCTGCATAAGTAGAGGTAGTTTCCTTTCCTGACTTCCCTATGCCAATGAAATTACAGCTCCAGAGCAAAAAAAAAAAGCTTTGTATTGATTTTTCTGTGTGGGTATTTTTCCCCCAGTAGAATGCAAACTCCTTGAAGGTAGAAACTGTCTCCTTTTCATCATTGTTATTATCCCCAGCACCCAGAAAAGTGTGTGGCACCTAAGAAACCCTTAGTGAACAGTTATTGAAGGAATTGGAGGAATGGCCACAGCCCCTCATTCGACTTTCATAATTTCCTGTTTCATTTATTTTCAGAACCCCATTGCAGGGTCAGATCCGACAAGGCACTCTCTGGCATGTAGTAAGGCTTTGTTTTGTTTGGTTTTGTTTTTGTTACATTTTGAGTTCTGAGTTGTCACCCTCCCAACCTCGAATTAGAAAATGCCAACATTTATTTACAGACACACACGTATATACACGTACATACATCAGTTCTTTTTCTGCACTTGGATAGCAGTTTCCATTGTAAATCCTTCCTAGTTGATTTCAGTAATGACATTACTTAGAACAGCTTGGTCAATTACAGTTACTTTTCGGAACAATATCGCTGTTACTGTATACAATCTTCTGCTCGTTTCACTCTGCATTATTTCACGCAAGTCTTTCCATGTTTTATTTTTTCCTAAAACCAACCGGCTCGTCATTTCTCACAGCAAAGTAGTATTCCACATACACTTTTTGCTCTTTGGCTCCAGCCCCTTGGTGGTTTACGAGTTTGGCGGAGTGGGGGAGGTTGGTTGGTTTTTGAAAACAGTAGTTAGGGACCAAAGGACAAAAAAAAAAAATCCTTATCCTCTACAAACCTGGTGTTTCCTGCTAGAACAGGTGTCTAGGGCCCCAGCATTTGAATTCTCTTTCTAATGCCCCCGGGCAGTGGGGGGCCTTCCCACCACCTTTGATGAAGAAGTGGGAGGGGTGGTGGAAGAAAGTTCCCACCCACCCCCACTCCCCCCCCCCCCGGCTCCTGGGCTCCTCTGTGAATCGCACGGACCCCATTCATTGCAAGTTTTGGGAAATCAGGAGACCTCCCTTGCACAGCTGCAGTAGACCTAACTTTCCCACCCCCATCCCTGATTTGTGAAGTGAGAAACTGGGAGAGCTGTGGTTTTTCTCTCTTGGTTTGGGAGGTGGGGAGCTCTCCAGGCTGCCCTCCTCCAGCCTTCCTTAGGATCCCAGCAGCACAGCAGGCGGGGAGCCGGGAGCAGGCCGACCGCAACGTGCAGCACGTGCGCTGCCCGGTGATTGGCAGCCGTGGTCCTCCTCTGCGCCTCCCCAAGGCAGTCTCTTTCCTTCGGGAAAGCGCTGGGTTAAAGGTGCCGCCTGGCTTTGAAGGAGAGGGGGGAGGGGGGAAAGGGAGAAGGAGGGAAGCAGAGAGCTGCTTTGGATGCTTCTTCTGGGCGCCGAGCCTGGAAGGAGCAGGGGAAGAGGCGCTTGAGCTGCCATCTGCCCGGATGCCCACTGCTCGCCAGTGTCTGGTGATCGCGGGGGCTGACTCCCCTCCCTCACCTGCTCTGCCCCGAGCAGCAGCGATGCCCAGCCCAGCCTCAACCTCTTCCGTACCAGAGGCAAAGAAGGGGAACAATGACAGCTCGATGAGGAGGGAGGAGGAGGTGGTGAGGGATGAGCTGGTTTGTGGGGTTTGACCGGGAGCACTCCTTTAATTACACCAGCCTCCTGATTCTTTCTGCCTTTGCTAAAAATAAGCTGGATGTGAAGCAACTGTTAAAAAAAAAAAAAGGTTCTCCGTAGGAGTGAAAATATTTCTTGTGAGTGATGGAAATCACTTTAATTGAGTTGTCTGTGACCTGGAATATTTAATCACCTTTGCCCTCATCTGGATCAGCTACAAATTCAGAAATCAAGAAATTCCGTCTCGCCCCAGAAATGGGGGCGGGGGGAGGGAGAGAGAAATAATATATAAAAATATGCATATATATATACACACATACATATGTACACACATATATGTGTTTGTATACACGTGTGTGTATACGTACAGACAATACGAAAATTCTTGTGAGCACCGGCCAAACAACAGAGGTTGGGCTTAAGCAAATTGCCCTGGCAGAGTACTGCCAAAGGGAGGCTAGGTAAAAGAACAATCGGAGTGGGTGGGGCTTAATCAGAGAAAGCTCCCCAGAGGGAGAAGTGCTTTGAGCCGGTTTAGCGTCCATAGAGGATTGGAAGGAGAAGAGATTTGGGTCAGAGGAATGGAAGGACGCAGATTAGGGTAGGGAGATGGATAAATGGAAAGGAAAGCACATTGTAAAAGGGGGAACCAAAATAATGAATTGGATATGGGGACAGCGGGGATGGTGGAGGGGAGAGAGGAGTCACAAACGATTCTGTTCGCAAACCTCAGATGGTGCCCATGCCTTCCCAGTGGGGCAGGAGCAGTCATTAGTTCAGGAACAGTCTCTGAGCCAATGAAATAGGGACTCGAAGATTGTCCTTGGACCAATAGGGATCCTGCATGGTATGCATCATTACCCAAGAGACAGGGCTGTGGGAAACCAGCCAGGGAGCCTTCTGTTTGGGGGCTGCCCTGTGGATATGTCCATTTCATCACAGAAGCCCAGAATGTGTGTGCCAAAGATTTAAAACGACAACAAAAAAACACTCAAAGAAAATACCCAGCAGGGCAAAGGGACTATTATAGATACAAAGATGTTTTTTTTTTCAAAAAAGTAGATAGTCTAAAGTAAAAATAGGGGAGTTCACAACGTATGACTGGTTAGATGTGAACAAGAATTTTTTTTTGGGGGGGGGAGGAGAAGGATATTCCATTGACATAGGAAAGCTCCTTCCACAGATGCAGATCAGCTACTTCTTTCTAACTTAAAGTCCTTAGATAATTGCCTGGGACTCAAGGGTCTGAAGTGATTTGCCCCGGGTCACAGCTAGTACGTGTCAGACAGGACTTGATGTAATCTAGCTTTCCTTACACATTACCCTGAAGCTTAAACTAGAAATTAGGCAGGTCAAAAAAGATCTTAAGGGGCTCCTTGCAAAGGACTCCCAAACTAATAGGAAGATGTTGGAATATTTAAGAGGAGAGAAGCCAAGTAGATAGAACAGCAAAATACAAAGAATGGAAAAGAAGGTGGAAATAGAGGAAAAGACTGAGTCTTTTTTTTTTTTTTTACCTTTCTCTTTATTTAGAAGGACTCCCAGTCATAAATTCTCCCTTGGAGTTACAGTAACACTTCTACAACTGAAGAGAGATTTTCTTTTTTAAATTTAATTTTTTCAAAGAACAAAAATTTATTTTCTTTCTGTTCCACCCCTCAATTGAAAAAAAAAACCCTTGTAATAAACATGCATAGTCAAGCAAAATAAATCCCCACCTGAGCCACGTCCAAAAATGTCTCAATCAGCATCCTTTGTCCATTATCTCTCTATAAAGAGGTGAGTAGCATGCTTCTTCACCAATCCTTTGGAATCATGGTCCAGTCTAGTCCTCTGGATGGTCATTGGGTTGATCAGAATTCTTAAGTCTCTCAAAGTTATTTGTCTTTATAATATTATTGTATAAATTGCTCATCTAACTCTGCTTGCTTCAGTCTAAGTTCATACATGTCTTCCCAAGTTTCTCTGAAGTGACCTGTTTGGTCATAAAGGGATGTTTCTAAAGACAGTCTTCCTTGTCATAAACATCATTATTGGAGGTAAGAATAATATCAAAGGCTAGGAGGACCAAGGTTCCAGATTCTTTCTCTGCCTTGCTCCCATAATGCACTTCTTCCCTCCTCTTCAGGAACGGGGTAATTTAAAAAGAAAATGCTTCTTTACACTCTCTGTTTATACTCTCTGCCCATCAAAGTAGAGGCCACATGGGCACCTCCTTTACCCCCAGGTGATTAAGGTGGTCGAATCCTACAAATGCTGCCCTCTCAGCTAGCTTTTTTGTAGACAGTTGTTTGCATATTGTCTCCCCTGTTAGAGTCTGAGCTCCTTGAAGGCAGGGACTTTATTTCACCTTTCTTTGTATCACTAGCACTTAGCACAAGGCCTGGCACACAGTTGGCACTTAATAAATCCTTATTGACTAAGTAACCCTTGCCAGAGCTGCTGTCTCACCCTCCTTAATGACCACTGGCCCTTAATTTCATTGAAAATCAGCCTTGGTGCAGAGGGACAAATGCACTATATTCAGGCTACCTTTCCTACAATTCAAGTATTTATTAAGCACCTTCTAGGACTGAGACACTGTGCTAGACACTGGGGATGGAAAGACAAAATGAAAAATTATGCTTGGCCTCAAAGAGCTTCTCTGTAGCCACCTAGGCTGCTAAATGGGGCAGTGGATAGAGCATTGGGCCTGGAGGCAAATCCTAGCTAGCTGTGTGACCCAGGGCAAGTCACTTAACCTCCACCTTCCTAGGGTTCCTCAACTTTCAAGTGGGGAATCATAATAGTACCTACCTCCCAGGGTTGTGAGGATCAACTGAGATAATCGTCATAAAGCATTTAGCAAAGCGTCTGTCACAGAGTAGGTACTTAAATGCTTGTTTACTTCCTTTAGAAGCATTAAAACATTTACATAGTTAGATCTCTATAAGGAAGTCTATTAACAACTAGAGAAAGGATTCCTAACCAAAGGTCTGTGGAGTTATTTCAAGGGTTCCATGAACTTCGATGGGGGAAACATTATATATTGATTTCAGTATAATTGGATTCACTTGTAACCTTGTATATTTTTTACTTTACACATAAAATAATTATTCTGAGAAGGGATACATAGGCTTTCACCAGACTGCCAAGGGGGCCCATAACACATAAAAAAAACCTTCAAGAACTCCTGAACTAGAAAGACCAGGGATGGCTTCCTAAAGAATGTGACGTGTTGAGCCATGAAGGAAAAGAAGGAGTCAGAGACAAATAATTGGTGAAGGCCAGCCCCTTTTACGTGTTCCTTTGATCCCATGCTTTTCCATCTTCGTCTACATCAGATGGCCCCATCATCAAAGCCTCTCTCTAATCTTCAGTCTCCTCCTATTTACTGGTTCCTTCCCTGCTGCCTACTAACACACCTAAGTCTTCCCATCCTTAAAAAAAAACAAAAAACAAAACTGAGTAGACCTTACTACCTCCACTCCTATATCTTACCTCCTTTTTCCCAGCCAAACTCCATGAAAAAGCTGCCTACATTCATTGTCTTCAGTCCTGTCTCTTCTCTCCATTCACACACCCACACACCAGTTCAAGCCTTTTTTTATCTATCAAGATTATTCTAAGAGATCCTTAGTCGGACACACTGTAACTTGACGCTAGCAAAGTGATGTCATTTTGGTCCTCTTTGAGAACAGGAAAAGAAATCCTTAATTGGTCTTTATGCCTCTAGGCTTTCCATATTCCAATCCATCCTCTCTTGGCTACCCAAATGATTTTCCTAAAGCACAGATTTGACTACATCACTCCCCTATTCAATAAAAACCAGTGATGGTGGGGAAGAGGAAGTCTTTCTTAGCAGCTAGGTGCCACAGTGGATAGAATACTAGGCTTGAAGTAAGAAAAACCTGTTCAAATGCAGCCTGAGACACTTAGGAGTTTTGTGACCTTAGGCAAGTCACTTGACTTCTGTTTGCCTCAGTTTCCTTAACTGTAAAAAGGGGGTGATAGCATCTACTTCCCAGAGTGATTGTGAAGATTAAAAAAAATAATAATATTTGTAAAGCACATAGCACAGGGCCAGGCACAAATCAGACACTGCCCAGTCTTTCCTTTCTCATTGCCCTTTCTCACTTCCTTCAGTGTTCTCCTCAGCAGTGACCTCGAAGTATCTCAGGATCATTGCCCATAGCAACTTGTGTCTCAGAGTCTCCACCAAATTAATTTGTCTTAAAAAAATTAATTTGAGACTCATTTCATGCTATTTGGCTTGGTCCTAGGCACAAAAATTTCTAACTATGGCTTGACTATGCATAAGGACTGGCAGACTGGCAGTATGAATTCCAGTCGTAAGAAGGGTTCCAGAGAGGAATTGTAAGCCAGTGAGTCTCACTTTCATATCTGACATGCACATGGAATTCTATGATAAAGGAAAGAAGGATCGTGGGCAGTTGAACAAACAACCCAGTGGGGGAAGGGAATACAGTTTCCATAAGGACAAATGATGCCTTAAAAGTCTGTTGAGTTCTGAGATGGGACAAAACATCATGAACACAAAATAATTTGTGGATAGAATCTGCTTAGATTTTGAAATTTTCACAAAATGACTATTCTAATGCCTCATCATGGCACAGAAGTGAACCTGAGTTACATAAGGTTATATAATCGTAGCATTAGCTTTGAAAGGTTCTACCGTACCAGAAAGTTTCAAGTGTAGTCCCAGCAATGTGCAGAATCTACTACTCTCCAAATACTGTACCAACTTCACTAAGTTGGGGAGGTTCATCCCCAATAAGATGAGTGGTGGTAAGTGATGAATTTTTTGGCTATGGCAACCCATGGTATTTTTATTTTTATTCATTTATTTTTTGGTAATTTTTAAAATTTTAAATTTAAATACAAAATGAGAAAAGGAAAAAAAATGCCATGTACACAGCAGACCATAAGAGGATTCAATACAAAACAATAAATTTCCATTTCGAGAAAACCTGTTTAAGTACTACACATTGTTTTCAAAGCCATGACATCAAAAAAAAATTAAAAATGGCTCTCAGTGCTATGCAGCAGTCCTCCCCCGCCCCACGTTCTACAGTGGTGATAGCTGAATAGCAGGAAAAAGAGAAAAGGGTCATAAGAAGTACTTTCGGTGTGCTAATGTAAGATCTTTATCCAGTAACAATGATTGATCTGCCAAGTAGGCTGGTAGATCAATCCTGTGTGGAGGATTTGAAGGGAAGTAGGGACTTTTCTATGAAGCAGGCAGAAGCAAGATCCGCTGGCATTCTGGAGCTAGGGGACCACTACCTGTACAAAGTCCTGGAGCCTAGGGGAAAGAGCTAGAAGGCTTTTTTGACTCCTCACAACTAAAAAGAAAAAAAAAATCACACACACAAAGAGGACCATTGGTGTTAAATTTAACTTATATATAGATAGAAATCTATTTGAATTGGTTTTCTTTGGTGGGGTCAGGGGAGACAGGAAAACTGCTCCCAGCATGTCCTCTGAGGAAGCAAAACAAGGTAAGAGCTGAGAGAGAAGAATAACCAAGAAAACAATTATACTCCAGGCTCCGAAGTACCTAGGCCTGGCCCTGGTTAAAAGCTGCTTATCAACCAGCATCATAATTTCCTGTTTCGCAGTCAGCTTAAGGACTGGGGCAGAGGGACATCTGTTTCTGTTTATTCTTTCTCTTTATCTTAATGGATTTCCCCTCTTGCCCATCTTTCCATAGCAGCCTCTCTTCAGCCTGTGTCGGGGAAGGGGACAGGAATCCTGCCTCCACCTCTGGAGAATTGAGGGATAAGAGGAAGAATATAGGCAAAGGTTATATCCTGGGTCATAATAATGGGACAGGGAGCCCTGATGCCTAACTAAAGAAAGGAAATTAGATCAAAGGGAAGAAGTCAAAGGAAAGACTCATCTTGAATATAAACAACACTTCAGCCCTCTTAGAAATAGAATCACTGTGTTTACAAGGGAAAGCTTGCAACCAAAGTTTTGATTTTTCAGCTCAATGGTTTTCAACCATACAGTACTATCCTCTTATTTATATAGCTGAAGGGGCCCAGGAAAGTGAATTAACTTGCCCAAGGCCGCACAGTAAGTCCCAGAGCCAATGTTCCAACCCAGGTCTTCAGACTCCAAATCCAATGCATTATATTACCAAGTAGGGATAGTCCCCAATTTACAAACAAACTGGTGCAATACTCCAAAAGTTTATTTGTGAATAAGTTGTTTGGAATTCCAAATAGTATTTTCTCCAATAGAAACAATGTTAGCAATAGGTTCCTACACCAATCCACAAAAGGCTCTTTAACCCCTGAAATACAGTTCTGTGTTCTTAGTCCCATAGAGAGACACTCCCGTGGATAAGACCTTCTGCGAGAAAATGTATTCTCAGGGATATTGAGGTTTCAGGGGATGCATTGAATCCCCCCTCCCTTCATTAGGATCGTGAATTCTTTAGTTCAATTCAGTAAACGTTTATTAAGTGTCTAGTGAATGCAAAGCACTGTGTTAGGTTCTGAGTGTGACACATTGCTCAATGTATTGGAGCCTGTTTTCTTATGAAAGCGGATTGTTAAATTTTCAGTGTGAGCATTTACACCACATTAATCAGGGCTTGATCTATTGTTTTGTTGATTTCTAGACTATAAAAAGTTGTGGAGAAAAGTCGTAAAGCAGATTAAACCTGTGTGTCCTGGACACATTATTTCTTTCAGGGAGATGGTTGTAAAACGTTTACCAGCATACTCCTGGACACAACGACAAATATGGTTCCTGACCTCAGGGAATTTACAAATTAAAATAAATAGAATGAAAATAATAAACATTTAAGAATAATACAAAACTCTGAGACTTCTACCTACATTCTGGACAATGGGGGACCAGGACCCTCTCAATTCCAAGGGTCCAATTGCTTCTTAGAGCCTAAGGCAGATATTCTAGCAGATGAGATGAAGGGTAAATCCTGGGGAAGGGGTGGGGAAAGAGGAGGGACAAGAAGGGGGAAATCTAGATTGTAAGAAAATATGAGGTGCTGGGTATTTCTGTCTGGGACCGTTCTCTGGTCTCCTTTCTTCTTTTCCATGAACACCAGGCCTTTCTACTGCTAACACCTATTGCATCCAAAAAGGGTTTCTCTCCTCCTGGCTTGCCTTAGGAGCGAATACTCTCACAACTTCTCCCCTAATTGCCTCTCCCAGTAGTAATCTCTTTTGAAGTTTTCAAGGGATTTCCACTGTTAGCAACACCAGGGATACAGACAGGGGGTAAAACATCCCCCCTCCTAAACCACTCACAGATCTCTATCTTCATGTTTTGAGGCCTCTTAGGTATACAAATAGTCAAAGTAATTCATTTCTATTTCAGAGGAAAATGAGATTGGCTGTCTCATACATTTTATCTGAGGAACTGGGTTAGGGATTAGGTCTCTGGGATGAAGAACCGAATGGGACCTGGGTAGACAGGTAGGATTAGGAGAAGGAGCAGGGGTTGGGGGTGAGCATGGAGCTAAGAAAGGATAGCAGGTGTCGAGGGTGGGGGAAATCAAAGCCGCAGGGGGCTTTCTTTTCTCTTATTCTCCTCCTTGGCAATGCTAGTCCTATAATGTCAAAGATCCTACCTCGAAGCAGTCCAGGGTAAAAATGAGAAGGAATGAAGGGAGGAAGAAGAGGGAAGAGAGGTGGTCCCAGGTAGAATCTGCAGCATCAGAGTGGAAAAAAGATTGAACGGGGAAGAACCAAGTGATTCGTATTGAGTTTAATAAAAATGTGAATTTCCACAAGAAGGGATCTAAAAAATGTTAGAACTGAAAGCGCATTTAAAAATCTTATCCAACCCCTTCATTTCACAGATGAAGAAACTGAGGCCCAGAAGGATTATGAGACACTTAAGGTCACTGAGCTTCATGCAGAGCCAGAGCTAAAAACCAGGTCCCCAGACTCTCTGGGTAGTATGCTTTACAGCATGCAGAAGAAAAGCTATTTATAATTAAAGGCAACACAATGCATTATAACCTGAAGGAGTGAAAAGGAAAGCTGAGAAGGAAGATGATTGTCTTGCCCAATGGGGAAGGTGTTGCCAAATACTGCCAAGGAAGAATGAAATACTGGTGGGGGAGGGGAAAATAGAGAAGGTTCTACAACAAGCACAGGGCTGCTGGTGTACTGCTATGCCCAGGAGGCCATGGAGATGGTCACCATCTTAACCCCTTCCACTCCAAGGGTTTTTCTACTCCAGTTCTCTTAGAGGGAGTTTCCCCATATAAACACATTTCAAATTTTTTAAATGGAAATCAAGGAAGAAATGTGCTTTTCTTTATAGAAATCTAATTTATAGGCTACCTTTTCAGCAATGCCTCTATTCCATAAAGTGCAGCACACTTTATGTGAATTATCATATGAATTACCATAACCTGGGATAGGCTTGCACACATGGGAACCATTCCTAGACTTGCTCCCTCCAAAGAAACATCGCGCACAACCCCTAAGAAGAAAGGCTCCCTATGTTAGCAACTGGTATCTACTGCTACAAACCTAGAAATTGAAAAGGAGGGAGATCGCTTTAGATTGTAACCTAAAGCCTTATTTAATTCCTTCAGCAGTGTCACACAATCAACCGTTTATAGATTGCAAGGAATCAACTACGATGTGAAAATTTTCAGGGAACAAATTATACTCAAGTTGAAAAACTATAGTACAGAAACAAGTACGGTGAAAAGAGCTGGATGTGGTAGAAGTCCAGGGAGCTGGGTGCAAATGCTGGCACTGACTTCCCCTGTGACTCTGGGCAGCTCACCTGCATTCCCATCATCTCTAAAACATGAAATTTGGCCTAGATTTTCTCTAAGGCTCCTTTTGCTCTGAATCTATGATTTATGATCCTAAAATCCCAATTTATTTAAGCTTTCTGGGCTTCGGTTTTCCCATGAGGGGATTGAATTAGATACTGTCTATGGTCCCTTCCAGCCCTGAAAGCATCAAGGAATATGTGCTGTACAGACAAATGTCTGCTGTGGGCTCTAACACAAATGGCTTCCCCTGGAGAGAAAGAAGGGGTTTGCTCTTGAATATTTGATGTTGTTCTGGAGTCTCGCCCTTAAAAAAAAAAAAGAACAAGGAAAGTTATTCATTCCTAATGTGTTTTAAGGCTCCCATAGCAACTCTCCTTACAAAAACCCTGTGAAATGGCAGGTCAGAGGAGGGGTTAGTGCAAATATTACTAGTATCCCCCTTTTAATGATGAGGAAACTGAGGTGTAGAGGAAGGAAACAAGCATTTTTCCCATTTAATAGTGTTTTTTTCCAATTATATGTAAAGATAGTTTTCAACATTCACTTCTATAAGATTTTGAATTCCAAATTTTTTTCTTCCTCCCTCTCTCCCCTCCCTCCTCGCCCAGATGGCATGCAATCCGATATAGGCTATACATGTACACTCATATTATATTTCCACATTAGTCATGGTGTGAAAGAGGACGCAGAACCAAAGGGAAAAACCATGAGAAAAAAAAAAGAGAAAAAATAGAATGCTTCAATCTGCACTCTACCTCCATAGCTCTTTCTCTGGATGTGGATGGCATTTTCCATCATGAGCCTTTTGGAATTGTCTTAGATCACCGCTGAGAAGAGCTAAGTCTGTCAAAGTCGGTCATTGAACACTGTTGCTGTTACTGTGTACAATGTTCTGGTTCTGCTCCCTTCACTCAGCATCAGTTCATGTAAGTCTTTCCAGGTTTTTCTGAAATCTGCCGGCTCGACATTTCTTAAGGAATAATAGTATTCCATTACATTCCTATAGCATTTCCCAATTGATGGGCATCTGCTCAATTTCCAATTCTTGGCCACCACAAAAAGAGCTGCTGTAAATATTTTTGTATATGAAGGTCAGGAATTAAGCTTTTATTAAGGACCTACAATGTGCCAGGCATTGTGTCAAGCACTTACAACTATTGATCAGCCCTTCGAGGTAGGTGCTATTATTATCCGCATTAGATAATTTTGAGGAAGCTAAGGTAAACAGGTTAAGTGACTTGCTCAGGGTCACAAACCTTCTTAGTGCCTGGATTTGAATTCAGGTCTTCCTGACTCAGGTTGAACACTTTATCCACTACACAACGCACCCAAAGTCACATGGCTGATAGATATCAAAGCTGGGACTTGAACCCTGGTCTCTGACTCTAAATCTAGTGTCCTTTCTAATACACTGAATGGCTTCTCTGGTCTTCCTCGTACTGTATTTTTATCTATATGCTCATCTGTGTACTTGTCAGGTTGTTTCCCTCTCCACTCTCCCTCCCCCTCCCCCATCCCATCCAATGTAAGCTTCCCAAGGTCAAGGACAGTTTCTCTTTTTTTTTAAATGCCAAATACCACACTCAGTACATAGCACAAGTTTTTGTTGTTTAAACCTGTGATTTCACTGGAATAAGAATTTCCTAGGAAGGTCCCTCTACTAATGCAGATCATCAACTGTTTTCACTTTCTACTCTTAGAGAATTAAATAGGGGTACGCAGAGGTTAAGTGACTTCCCCAAGGTCACAAAGCTACTACATGGCAGACAGGACGTGACCCAGGTCTTCCTGACACTAAGCCTGGCTCGCTATCCGTTACACCACACTGCCTTTTACCTGTGCCTGGCACATCGGGTACCACAAACACAACACTCCGCCTCTCAGCTCTGGGCATCTTCTCTGGCTGTCCCCCAGGCCTAGAATGCTCTTCCTCCTCATCTCCACCTACTGGCTTCTCTGGCTTCGTTTATTCCCCAGTTTAAATCCCACCTTCTACAGTAAGCTTTTCCCAACCCGTCTTAATTCTAGTGCCTTCCCTCTCTTAATTATTTCATATTTATCCCTGTATATAGCCTGTTTGTATATATTTGTCTGCTTATTGTCTTCCCCTTTAGATTGTAAGCCTCTTGAGGGCAGGGACAGTCTTTTGCCTCTTTTTGTATCCCCAGATTTTAGCACAGAGCCAGGCACACAGTAGCAGTTTAGTAAGTGTTTGTTGACCAACTGACATAGTAGGTGCTTAATAAGTGGCTGTTGAGCTGAACTGACTGAACGTTTTGACCTCACTTTGAATTCTTCTTTGTCCCCTGAATAAAGTTTGCATGTGGTCCCTCAGACTCTTGTTTACTGCCACTTAGTATTCATCACTCTTTGGATGAGCTTTCTCTTGCTCCCTTCATTCCTCAAACTCCTCAGCCAGGGAAAAGCCTTAACTTGCAGATTTTGAGGAGCTATGCTGTGGGAGCTTGGGCTGGGCCAGATAGAACAGGAAAATAGGATCCTATGTTATCAAGCTAAAGAGATGTCTGGGTTAGTGTTCTCCCCTCCTTCCCCTACCAGCCAAAGTTATGACTCTCAATTCCTCTGATCCTTGAGGAAAGAGGCTCCTGGCCGGTTATCTAGGCTCAGCCTGTGCGGTGATGAAGGCCTAAAATAATCTCTAAGTAACCGCTCCCAGTCCCAAGTGAGTCCTTTCTTCTACCTTCTTTGATCCTTACATTCAGAAATGATTCTCCACTACTCTGTTTGCTGTGTCCAGACTAGACTAATTTCTTGGCTGATTCTCTTCAAGCTCCTTCTCTAGTTGGACTTTCCCTCCACTCACTTCTTTCTTTGTTCCCTCTTATCTGCTTTGTCCGTTTCCACTTCTCATCCCTACCCTGGACACCAGAATCTTGATTCTTTTCCCCACTCCTTTCATAGAACAAAAGGGAAGTACTCATAGCTGGAGGGGAACTTGGAGATGATCTAGGTCAATCACCTCATTTTACAGATAAAGAAACTGAGGCCCAGAGAGGTAAAGTGATTATTCAATACCGCAGTGGAACTAGGACTCAAACCCAGGTCTTGGGATTCCAAGTCCAGTATTCTTTTCACTATAGAACCCTATTTGCCAGTTACTTTCTTGCCTGCTACAAATACACATGTAAATCAACCCATATTTATGTTAAATTATGTTACTATATTGGCTAAAATGTACTGGACTAAAAATTTCTTTGAAATATATACACATATATGTATACACACACATATTCAAAATTGGCCAAATTACTGTACAGAAATATTTATATTGTGAAATGTAGATTAGAATGTTAGGTCCTTAAGGGCAGGGACTGTTTTGCTTTTATCTTTCTGTCTACAGTATCTAGCACAGTGCTTGGCAGGCAGTAGGTACTTAATAAATGCTGGTTGATTGATTGTTGGACCGAGGAGAGTGGGCAGGGGAGTTGTCTCTTCTGAGGCCAGAGTGAGGAGACTTGGGATATGTGGTGACAATGAAGGTTGGTCCCTAATGACTTCTTTGCCCCCTACACAACTCAACAACTTAGTAGGGGGCAAAGAAGTCATTAGGGACCAACTTAAATCTCCAAATTCAACCCTTGAGTCTTACTCTGAGAGGCTAGAGATGGAACAGAAAAAGGACAATTAGGGAACAACTCTAGGCTTCTTTCAGGATTTTGCTCAAGCTAGATTTGGGGGGGAAAGGCATTGACTAGATATAAACCGATATAATTTGGAAGATGATTTAGAAAAAGAAAAAAGAAATGCGTACTACTCATATGCATCTGGGGAAAGGTACAATTCATCATAAATACAAGTCCCACTCATGGAGTCCCAGAGGTGACTGGGACCAGAAACAATATGGCTACTGGAGCAACAGAAGACCAACATTCTTTGGAGCAAAAGCTTCCTTGAATGTATTACCTTACACTTGCCCACACTGAAACTCACCTGCACACTTTGCCAGTTTTTGTAAGTATACCTTCCAGTATTTCCACATCACTTTGGCATTTCAGTACCAGGAAGAGCTTAGCTCCAGTAACACTGTATGCTCACTTGGCCAGATTACTTAGGAAAATGTTTTAAAAGTTCATTTTCAACACTCTCTGGGGGATTTGAATGCTAATATTTCTCCATCTACAGAAGGGTCCGTTCATCCCAAACCCCCTCCCCTTTTTTTTTCTATCTCTAAACCATTTTCCTACTAAGGTTTTTTTTTTTTAATCCTCCAATGATCCCAAAGTAATTCTTTTTTATATGTAGCTTTTGATAACTAACCCTGTCAAAGTCTTTCAAGGTTTCTCTTTTTTTCTTTCCACTCCCTTAGGCTTCCCAGGGGGTACCCCTGGGGTAATGCTTAACTCCTCTGAGGACTGTCTGAGTTGAAGGGTCTCCTGAGCCCCTCCAGCACACCCCCTCCAGTCTCTGCTCTTCCTTTCCTTTCTTCTCTTTCCTAAGTCACATTTCATAAAAAGTGGAGGATCTCCAAACCACATTTTGGGTGCCAAGAAGCCTTCAAACTAAAATAATGGTCAAATGTTCTTCCTGGGGTTCACTGAACTCTTGAAATCTTGAGCATTGGGTGTGGGCTGCAAATTGCAGGGATCAGATCAAGTTACAAGAGAAACATTTAGTGGGGCCTGGAATGTGCCTCAAAACAAAAGGGGAAAGTTGATCATTAAACACTTCAGGTGCTTAATAGGGCTATTCCCATTGGCTGCTGTCTGGACAACTGGTCCAGACTGGTATTGAGAGTTGAATTTTTTCAACACTATTAGACTAAATTTATATTCTGCCCACAAGTCTTGTACTTGACCTAAAATTCCCTTCTAACACTGGCCATGTTGTTTTAGCTATATTAGATATTTCTATTTGAGATTTTCCCCTCTCCTCACCATAAATTAAAATTACAGTTTGATATACCGGGGTGCCTCACCTTAAGAAAATCTCTAATAATAATTACAGTAATAGTTGGCATTTGTATAGCACTTAAAGATTTGCAAAGTGATTAACATACATTATCTCATTTGACTCTCATAACAAACCAGAGATAGGTACTGTTATTGTCCTCCAACTACAGACAGCCTAATTTATAAGCCAGATTAATAAAATCTCTTTCCTAATTTATTTTATAAAAAAAAAGCTCACAGGGTTTTCTTAATTGAGCTTGATATTTAAGGGAACACATGGAATGTAAATGTTGATGGTAGCTCTTTCACCATAGAGTTGAAAAGGGCTGTTAAAGGTCACCTAGTCTAGCATCCTACAAGATGAATAGAACCCCTCTACAATGTTTGTCCCAAATGACCAACCAGCTTCTGCTTGAACACTTCCAGAGATGGGAATCACATTATTTGAAGAAGTGGCTATTGTGTTTTCAGATAGCTTTAATTGTGAAATTCATCTCTATGTTGAATTTGATTGTGCTTTTCTGTAAATTTCACTCATAGGTTCTAGCTTTCCTGTCTGGAAATACAAGGAGTAAGTTGAACACCTTACTAATGAGGTTTTCAAAAATTTCAAGACTCTTATCTTTATTTTGATAAGTCTCAGACCCATTGAATCTCCAGTTTGGAAGGGAACTGATGGGGTGACCTAGGCCAAGCTATACCAGAACAAGAATCCCTTCTATAATATCCCTAGCAAGGCTTTATCCCATCTCTACTTCAAGATCTCTAGTGAGAGAGAATTCACTACCCCCAAAGACAGCTCATTCTATTTTTCAACAGCTCTAATTGTTAGAAATTTTGTTGTATTGAGCAGAAATCTTCTTTAGTTTTCACCCATTGTCCCTAGTTCTGTCCTCCCTGGACCGAGAGGAACAAGTCTAATCACTCCTCTATATGGTGGCTTTTCAGATGCTTAGAGAAAGCTATCATGTTCTCCTTAAGTCTTCCATTCTCCAGGCTACAACAGCCTCAATTTTTTCAATTGATTCCCATATGGCATATTTCCCAGACTTCTCACCATCTAAGTTGCCTTCTCTGAACATGCTCCAGTGTTCATTATTCTCCTTCCCACATGGCACTCAATTCTCCAGATACAATCTGATCAGGACTGCCAAAAGTGCTAAGGTAATCTTAGGCTATGCTGAAAAGACTATTATAGACCCTGCTCTGGATGCCAGATATCTATATAACCTATGATGACATTGGCTCTTATTGTCATACTGCTGACCCTTATGACCTTGAGGTCCCCTATAAAGACTTTTTCAGATGATCTTTTGTCTCACCATGCCTTCTCCATACTATGCTAGTACAAATAATTTTTTGGCACTGCTGTTAGGCATGGTGGCACACACTTATAATTCCTGCCACCAGGGAAACTGAGGCTGATGGATTCCTTGAGTTTGGAAGTTGTGAGCTCCAGGGAAGTAAAGCTGATCAGGTGTCCTCACTAAGCCCCCCATCATTAGTATGGTAAAACCTGGGAGGGGGGAGCGGCAGGCTACCTAAGGAGAGGTGAACTGTCCCAGGTTGGAAATAGAGCAGGTCAAAATGTCCAAGCAGATCAGCTGTGAGTTTGGGCCCATGAGTGGCCCTTGCATATCAAACCTGAAGTAAGGAGAACCAGGAGAGAGAGAGAGAGAGAGAGAGAGAGAGAGAGAGAGAGAGAGAGAAAGACAGAGAGAGAATTGGGGGGGAGATCAGTGTTCCTGTATAAGATTTCAAAAATGGGACTAGAGTCTTTAAGCTTAAGATATAACAAATATAGTTTATTAACAATGAATAAACTTATTGTAGACAAGTCTACAGAAGATACATGTCTCCCATCCATATCTCACCACCCATAGGGCCTCATTTAGTTCTAGTCCCTGGAGGGACAAGAGTACAGAACAGACCAGCTCTGACCAAATCTACAGGGTAAGTTAGAGTGACCTAGAGCAATTGAGGAATACAATGTTCTATACTCAGACAATACACATAAAAATGTCAGTGCATTTCCAAGAGGTATCAGTCCAAGGCAGGGAAATTGCTGTATTTGCACAAATATACCAATCACGTACAGATCAGGAGAAAAGAATATTTACACTGTACAATATCTCTGATGCTGTGTGGGTTCTACCATATGGAAAAAAATATGTCATCCTACTGCATAAAGTACATTGATTCTGGAGCCAGAGGACCCTGTTTCAAATCCCACCTGAGTGACCTCAGATGAGTTACTTAACCATACCTGTATATTCACCAGTCACATTTGACTGCTGCTGCTACCCTGTCCCTTTCCCTCTCTATGAAAGGAAAGACTTGAGCCCCATCAGCCTGCATCAATGTCTTTCCACTTATGCCTATTAAATTTCATCTAGACTGTGCCAGATTTTAGCATGTAGACATCCTGATTCCATCATTCAACAGGGTGGCTATCCTGCCAAGTTTCATGTCTTCAGCTACATTATATCTACAGCATTTCTCTAAAGCCCTCAAAACCCCAAATGAGCTGAGTCTAGGTTGACTCGTTTTGAGTGAACTTTCCTTCGCTCCCCAGGATCACTGATTTCCCTTCTATCTATTTATTTAGCAAACTGGTCCAGAATTCTTCCGTGAATCAGCATAAAATTCACTAGAATATTTCTGCCCCTTTTGAAAATTGAAAGTTACCCATCTCTAATATTTTGTTATCTCTCCAATTCTCTATAACTATTAAAAAATTCCCAGCTTTCCCCTCGGAGGCGGTGGCGGCGTGTGTGATCGGTGATCATGGCAAAAATCAAGGCCAGGGATCTTCGTGGGAAGAAGAAGGAGGAGCTCCTCAAACAGTTGGATGATTTAAAGGTGGAACTTTCCCAGTTGAGAGTGGCCAAGGTCACTGGAGGAGCTGCATCCAAGCTATCTAAGATCCAAGTTGTCCGAAAATCTATTGCCCGAGTCCTGTCATCAACCAGACACAGAAAGAGAACCTCAGGTAATTCTATAAGGGCAAGAAATATAAGTCTCTGGACCTTAGGCCCAAGAAGACCCGTGCCATGCGCCGCAGCCTTAATAAGCACGAGGAAAGCCTGAAGACCAAAAAACAGCAGAGGAAGGAACGCCTGTACCCCCTTCGGAAATTTGCTGTTAAGGCATGATTTGTTAAGGTGCTCAATAAAAAGACAAATTATTATAAAAAAAAATTCCCAGCAGTAGCTCATCTCTCATATCTGCAAATATTTCCAGTAACCTGTGGTGTAATTCATCTAAGACAGGGTATTTTAACTCATTTTAGAGCTGTTAATGGGCTTAAAAAAAAACCTTCTATTCATACCTATCTTCACCTTTAATTTCCTCTTAACCATATCTGGTTTTGCCCTTTCCAAGCTAAAGGCAATCATCCTTAAAACGTATTATGATGTATTCTACATGATTCCATTCATATAGGACAACCTGTAAGTTGCTGAGTCCATAAACATTGTTTTCAACCCTCTTCCTGATTCATAGGATTTATTTTATTCTGGGAGGTGCTGGGGAGCCCCTCCACTATTATTCTTCTGATATCATCCACTCTGCTATGGAGATGCAATTTTATCTGGACATTTTCCTCATTTCATTTTTAGATTTAAATTTTTTTAATGGTCAGCTACTTGGTAGGGGGCAGGGGAAGTTGTGGTGAGGGAACAGAGAATCTCAAAACTTAAGTGTGAACATTGTCCACCTCCTAGAAGAGAGGTGATGGGCGCAGAGTAAAGAAAGTGCCAGTATTTTTTGTACGTGGCCAATGTGGGAATTTGTTTTGCTTGACAATGCTTATTTGTTATAAGAGTTTTGTTTTTATTTTTTTCAACGGAGGAAAAGTGGTTGGGAGAGAAAATGGATTTTTGTTCATTAAAAACATTTAATTAAAAAAAATCAAGTGTTAGCAGGTAATGACTATCACCAATCAGCATACAACTCACTGCGTTTAAATGAAAAGGGTTATGTTGTTGTCACTTATTTGTTTCAGTTGTGTCCAACTCTTTGTGATCTTATTTGAGGTTTTCTTGGCAAAGATACTGGAGTGATTTGCCATTTCCTTCTCAAGCTCATCTTACAGATGAGGAAACTGAGGCAAACAGTGTGCAGTGACTTTCCCAGGGTCACACAGCTACTGAGTCTGTCTGAGGCTAGATCTGAACTCAGATCTTCCTGATTCCAGGCCTGGCATTCTATCCACTGCACCACCTAGTATATGACAGCCTATAAAGAGCAGGATCCCCTCCAAAGTTCTCAGAGAAATTTTTCTTTGATCCTATCCTCTAAAGATAGGGCCCTAGAGGATCATAGCCTTCCTCCCCCTTCACTTCTCCTGAGGTGTCCCTCTCCCACAGTGTCTCTTCAGCAGCACATACTATGTCAGAATTTTAAGTAAAAAAACTGCTTTCTTCAATGTGTGGAAATCTCAGGCACAAATTAAACCCAGATGGGGAATTAAAATCCTAGTTTTGTTAGTCATTTTGGTTCAGCCCAGGTTAATACATCGAGGAGAAGCATGAGACCAAACTGAAGAGATAGAAGGGGAGAGGAGAGAAGGAACGTGGGTCAAGATGGTACCTGGAAATGCCAAGGGATGTAATCCTAGGTTCCCAAGAAGCACCATTTAACAAATGGAGTCATGATTTGGAATAGGAAGCAGACAAATTCCCTTCAGTTCCCCAGGGAAAACAACCAGGCCCTCTGAAATGGCTCATAGTTCCTAGCCTGGGATAGACATCACCCTCAGAACATTGAGACTGAAACATCTGTGTCATAAGAAGCCACATTATAAAAAGCATCCTCATCCAGTGAACCAGTCATCAGAATCCTGTCTGATCCAGAGCTCTCATTCCTCATGACAGCCCTGGGGTTTCTCTCTATGATTCCTCTTGTCCTTGGACCAGCCTACCATCCTCTAGCAAATGCTACTGGTCCTCCCTGGCTGTTCTGAAATCCCATGGTTTCTTCATGGCCCCAGGAATCCCTAGGTGAAAATCTTTCCAGAATTTGCCAAGAGCTGGGAGGAGGAATGGACAAAACACTTTGGAAACACTGCATCCAGCTTATGATGGCTTTGGGGAAGGTGAAAGAATCTCCTACCTGAGGGAAAGGAGGAGTTTGACATTGGTAAAAGCCAAGAAGGAGAAGTGTACCACTATGAGAGGTGCTCATCAATTGGGCAATGGATGAACAAATTATGGTATATGAAATGTCATGGAATACTATTGTGCCATAGGTAATGGCCAAAGAGATAGTTTCAGAGAAACTTTAGAAGATTTATACGACCTCGTTCAGATTGAAGTGACCTGAACCAAGAGAACAAGTTATGTAATAACAACAGTATTATAAAGCTAAACTTTTGAAGACTTAAGAACTCTGACCAATGCAATGCCTGACCTTGACTCCTGAGGATTCATGAGGAAGCCTGCTACCCACCTCCTGACAGAGAGGTGATAGACTCAAGATACGGACTGAAACATACATTTTTAAACATCAATGAGAGAATTTGTTTTACTTTACTATGCCTGTTTGTTAGAAGGATTTTTTTTAATTGGGGAAATATGAGGGAGAGAACATAAATATTTGTTAATTTAAAAAATTAAATTAAAAATAAAAGAGTATATAGGAAGTCGGGTAGCTAGGGTGGGAGCACTGAACCTGGAGTCAGGAAGACTCATCTCCCTGAGTTCAAATCTGGCCTCAGACACTGCCTAGCTGTATGACCCTAGGCAAGTCACTTAACCCCATTAGCTTCAGTTCCTCAGTTGTAAATTGAGCTGGAGAAGGAAATGGCAAATGACTACAGTATCCTTGCTAAGAAAACTCCAGATGGGGTCACAAAGAGTCAGATACAACTAAAACGACTAAACAACAAAAATGAGAGGCCACCAGTGGCTACACTCAGGATTCCTGAGCAGAGACAGTGTGAAGGAAGCATACATAATCCATGGTCTAGGTCTAGGTCAGGCTTCATTTCCTTCATTCCCCCCTCCCCTTTCCCTCTCTTTCCCAAGGGAACAAATGCACTCCCTTTGGGGGACATTTACCTTCATGTGTTTAAAAGTGTATTTACTTCTTAAACCATTAAACGTGATAAAGCTGTTGATCAAGTGAATTGCTAATCTGTGTGTGCAATTGCTTGACTGCAGTGCTGATGGGGAGTGGGGTGGGTAGTTATTGAGAACGATCCAGAAAGGCAGAAATTTAAAACTGCTGTATACGCCAGAGTAAAATTTCTATAGAGCCAGAGACTCTGGGACAAAGGAAAGAGCTATTGATTTATTTTAACAACTTCCCCGAGCAGAGAGAACACTTTCCCCAGGGTAACTCCAGACATCAAAATGAGTCGGTGACAGCGTAAGAAGCTAACTGGCTGGCACTGAGTCAGCTATCTGCTATTACCCGTGGCTAGGTTGGAAAGGAAACCACTCATGCTGGGAGGAGGGAAAGCAGAGGTGGTAGCTGGAGAGAAGGCCACACCCCAAGGGAAGAGGAACCCCACCCTCCAAGGTGTGGGTGGGTGGGGAGAAAGAAAATGACTACAGGTCCTTGGTGCCCTCTTGCCAGCCCAGCCATGAGTCTCACCATGACACCTACAGTTAGTTAGTTTCATTGCCCAACACAGGATTCTGCTCTGTGTTGGGTCTCTTACCAACTCCGAAAGTCTTTCAACTCACCAAGCACACCTCACCATTATGAGCATCTCTCGGTTAGCCCTAAATGCCCTTGGGCATCATTCCACTCTCCCAGAAAATTTCATAACATCTCACTCTCATACCCTTGTCAGCTCTCTGGATCTTTCGTTCAGGGGACTGGCAGACAACGAATGCCTTCCTGTGGTATCATCCATAGTAGGGCACTGCTATGGTGTGAGCAGAGAAAGCTCGATACTCCCTCCAGCAAAATTCACTGGGAAGAGAAAGTTTCGCAATCCAGCTAATTGTACTTTTAAAATAAGTTATCTTACAAACAGGCCAGGTTTTTTTTTAATAATGTAATTTTGTGTAATAATTTTAAAGTATGTAACTACATATTTTTTTTCCTTTTGAAGAATTCTCATTGAAGAGGTCCAGACTATATTCAGACCAATACAATGTATTTTTCCCTCAGAATATCGATTTTCAGCATACCTAGACAGAACGTAATTTTTAAACCGAGATATAATGTTATTTCCTCTCATCTCCCTCTTTTTCCCTAAACAAAGGTCTTGTCTTAATAGAAGTTCAGAATCAAAGTCTATTTAGTTAGAATAGATCAAGATGTTCAGTGTTCATCATTATAATGCTAGAATCATATGAAGCTAGAACACAGCATCCCTGAACCATGAAGGCTACATCTGCCCCTCAGCATTATAGTGTATCCTGAGGGGTTTGGAGATGTTATCCCTGCTAGCATCTGCTTGAGCCCTCACCGCTGTGTTCCTTCCACTGTTAGGTCCTGATGACTAGAGACCCAGCTCCATTTCACCACATAATGTCCATTAAGTGATATAGGAAATACAAAGTAAAAAAAAAAAAATTTCCCTCCAACGCCTAGGGGGCAGCTCAGTGGTACTTACTGTGAACAGAATGCCAGGCCTGGAGTCAGGAAGACCTGACTTCAAATGTGACCTCGGACACTTACTAGCTGTGTGACCCTGGGAAAGTCACTTAACCCTGTTTGACTCAGTTTCCTCATCTGTAAAATGGGCTGGAGAAGGAAATGGCAAACCACTGCAGTATCTTTGCCAAGAAAACCCCAAATGGGGTCACGAGGAGTCCGATAGGACTGAAACACTGAACAACAACCAACGCTGAGAGTTCCTACAAAGCATGGGTCCCACCAAGTTCACATGCAGAAGCAGCGTGACTGCTGGATGAATCCGCATCTCAGCTACTGTCAAGTTAGATCCTGAAGGTCACTCCAGAAGATCCCTGTTTGCTCCTCAGGACATTGATGTGGCTCTCACTCTGGAACATCAGAGTATTGGGGCACCCTGCTAACCTTTCAAAACTTCACAAGACCAGAAGGAAGTCATGCAAGTGCAGAGGCCAAACCTACAGCCCATTCCTCGACCAAAGCCTCTCCCCTTATAGCACCATCTCTCACTGGACGCCGTCTACCAACAAGTGCAGTGGATAGAGAACCAGGCCTGGAGTTAGGAAGATCTGAATTCAAATATTGCCTCAGACACTTACTGGCTATTTGAGCCTGGGCAGATCGCCTAATCCCTCTTTGCCTCAGTTTTCTCATCTGTAAAATGCGGGTAATCGTAGCCCCCACCTCCCAGGGTTGTTGTGAGAATCCAAGGAGACAATGATTGTAAAGCACTTAGTTTCAATGCTTGCCACATAGTAAGTGCTACATAAATGCTGCTTCTGTTGTTATTTATTATTGTTATTGTTATGAAGGAGTCGAACCACCATAGATGAAGAGAGTTGGCCCAAAACCATAGGTCAAGGCTGACTCAGGCCTCTTTGAAGACACTCCCAGTTTTGGCTACATATCCAATTGAAAAGTTCTTTCCTATTTATGTGGTTAGCCAACTGGAACCAGTTATGGAATGTCTAAACATGCTCTACAGCCTCTCCAAGGCACTTCCAATCCATGGCATTAGGACTCTTCCAAAAGCAGGCTCTCCATGTGGAAAGATGCCCACAGAGGCACTCTGTGCATGAGCCAGATCCTGTTACACAAAAAATCTCAGAGTTGGAAGGGACTTTGGAGAAGGAATGTGCTCCATGGCATCCCTGACATGGTTATCCAGCCTCCATTAGAAGATCTCCATTGAGGAGGAACTAACTCTAACTCCAAAGCAACTCATTCCATTTTCTAACGTTTCTAGTTATTAGGTATTTTTTCCCTTCCATGTATTGTTCCTTAGAGATCAACTAAAAGCAAAGGTAATATCTTTTCATGTGATAGTCTTTCAAACACTTAAAGACAGTATCATGTCGTCCCTGCCCATCTCCCACCCCCAAGCTTCTTTTCCCCCGACTAAACTTCCCCAGTTCCTTCACCCATTCCTCTTATGGCATCATCCATGAATAGTCCTTGTCACCATCAGCTTACCCTCCTCTGTACTTGCTCCAGTTTATTAAATCCTTTCAATATATACAATCCTGAACTGAACACAGATCAATGGAAGAAACATTATTTTGGGCTTAAAGAACATTTTCTTCCAGTTCTTTGATCATGGAATATGAGGGCATACCAGATATCCATGCCTATATATCTATGCTCTCCCTCTCATCTCCACCTCCTAGCTTCCTTCAAGTCCCAACTAAAATCTCACCTTCTACAGGAAGCCTCCTTTTCCAACCCCTCTTAATTCTGGTGCCTTCTCTCTATGAATTATTTTCTATTTATCCTGTACATAGCTTATTTGTACCTATTTGCTTGCTCGTTGCCTCTCCCATTAGATTGGGAACTCCCTGAAGGCAAGGACTGTCTGTTGCCTATTTTTTTTTATCCCCAGCTCTCAGCACAGTGTCTGACACATAGTAGGCATTTAGTAAATGCTTACTGACTGACCTTGTAAAATGAAATTAGTAATGCCTGCAGTATTTCACAACAACCTCATATAGGTTGTTGTGAAATTCAGATGAGAGATAACGTACAGAAAGCCCTTTGCAAACCTTAAAGCACATATACATTTGCTGCTGCTGTTTTTATAAACCACCCAGAATCTCAATCAGTGTCCTTTAGAGCAAAGTACTCCGAAGCATTGGCTAAATCATAAGCCCTTTAGGGACAGAGGCTTCAATGATATCTGCATCCCACTAGCCCAACAGTCCTCAAACTTTTTGGTCTTCAGAACTCTTTATACTCTTAAAAATAGTTGAGGACCCCAAATAGCTTTTGTTTATGTGGGCCCTGTCTATCGATGTTTGCTGTATTAGAAGTTAAAACAGATTGAAGCAAATTATTTACTTTTTTTTCCTTCTTTTTGGGTTTTGTTTTTTCTTTCTCACAATTCATTCCATTGGTTATGACTCTTCTTTACAACTTGACTATTATGTAAATTAAGTTTAATGGGAAGATGCATGTAGAACCTATGTCGGATTACATGCTGTCTTGGGAGCAAGGGGGGAGAACAGGGAGAGAGAGAAACTTTGAAACCCCGAAACTTGTAGAACTGAGTGTTGTAAACTAAAAATAAAAAAGAAATTAAAACAGATACATCTTAAAATATATACCTATTAATCCATTTTAAATAACAATAATAAATCCACTATATGTTAATATTATATTTTATGAAAAACATTTTCAAAAAAATCACTGAGGAGAACGGCACTGTTCCACATATTTTTCAAATTTCTTTCAAGTCTGGTTGAACTGAAAACAGCTAGATTCTCCTATCTACTTCTGCATTCAATCTGTTTTGATTGAAGAATATGAAGAAAATCTAGCTTCATATAGATAAGCAGTTAGAAAAGAGGGGCACTTTAATAGGCAAATAACGTTTTGGTATTATTAGGAAAATGGTTTTCATCTTGTGTTATGTTGAGACCCTTTGCTCTAGACCCACAGTTAGTATCCCATGTATACTTGTAGAGTGAATGAATAAATGAATGAAAAGGCCAGTACTTGCCCTGAGAAGCCCAGGTCTTTAATATCCCCTCCCCCTCGCTCCTCATGTCACCTAACACCTTTCCAAGGATCCTAGGAGGTGGTAGTCTAATTGGATGGTTATCCCCTGAAGCTAGACTGTGTTCAGTCAAATGGTCTCTTTCCGCTTGGCTTTGAAGTACACAGGGTACCTTGCTAAGGAAAGGCATAATTCTTTCTCAGCCTGAGAAATATTCTCAGGTCACCATAGTTGCCTTCCTCTAAGCAATGAGAAACCATGTCAAGGACTTCCTCCTCAGCTTCTGATCTGCCCATCTGCCTCCCTCCTCCTTCCCTTCCCCTCCCCCCAACACAGGAAAATACTGTTTAGACACCAGTACAACCCTAGAGTTGCTCCAACAGGCCACGTGTGTGTCTTAATCATTAACTTCAAGGTTGCGTTAAATCCTTCCACCAGCCCAGTGCAGGGAGTGTGACAAGTAGTAGTCTTCGATTTATGTGTTTAAAATAAACAGGGCCCCTCAGTTTCTAAGGCCTCTTTAGATGTGGTTTTTCTTCTTCCTTTTCTTTAAATTCCTGACTAGAGTCCTGTCTCTCATCCCCAGAATATCTCCCTACTGATACCTGGATGCTCATTCTTCTGGATTCATTCCTTTCTTTTGAGAGTTACACTCTCCCACCAGTCTTTCTTTAAAGTGCTGGTTTTTACCTCTCCTCTTGGAGAAGAGAGACAGAGCATCAGGAGAAGGGGAGGGGAGGAGAGGAGAGGAAGGGGAAGGGAAGGGATGGACTGGAAAAGGAGAAAATCAGTCAGGCACCTAGCATTTAGAAAGCATACACAGCAAGGAATCAGGTTGCTGAACTTTGAATACCTGTATTTTCTTTTTTAGAAAATACTTTTACTATTTTACTATTAGGTATTATTATTAAAATAATCATTTTATTTCCAAATATTGCCAGGGCCTTCTTGTACTTTGATATTTAGCGTATTTACTGAAGCAGGGGCTTTTAAGCTGGGGTCCATGAACTTTAAAAAAAAAATGGCTAACTGTATTTCAATATACTGTAGTTGGTTCCATTTGTGATCCCCTGTATAAAATATTCTAAGAAAGGGTCCACAGCTTTCACCAGACTGATAAAGGGTCCACAGCATAAAAAAAAAAAATTAAGAATGCCTGATTTCAAGCATTTTAAGCTGAGATACTAGAGGACCTGCAGTCCAGTTGAGTTTGCTTGGATTGTTTCCATCTTGTGAGCTATTTGTTCTCTGCAGATCTATTTGCCTGAACAAAATTGTCCAGATATATATGTAGGATGAGAATCTATTCTCCCCTTCAGTAGATTTGAGGTGGTTTCCACGATGGAGGCCTAGTGAGGGATATGGTGGTCTAGTTCCCAGAGCACTGCATAGGGAGACAGAAGATCAGGGTTTTAGTCCCCAGGGATCACAGTATCATAGATTCAGAGCTAACCAAGAGGTCGTATAATTCAACCCTCTCATTTTACAGACTGAGGTACAGAAAACTGGGGTGACTTGTCAGTTTTTTTTTTTTACTTGTCTTGAGTTTACACAGCAAATCCATGGCAAAACTCTGCTCGAAGCCAGGCCTCCCAGTTCCCAGGCTGGTACTTTTTGAGTTAAATCATATTTTTATCTAACAGAAAGATGCTCAAGCCCTAGCCACTTAATATTGTGGTGTTGTTGTTCAGTTGATTCTGACTTTATACAACCCCATTTGGGGTTTTCTTAGCAAAGATACTGCCATGGTTTGCCATTTCCTTCTTCAGCTCATTTTACAGATGAAGAAACTGAGGCAAACGAGATTAAGTGATTTGCCCAGGGTCACACAGCTAGTAAGTATCTGAGGCCAGATTTGAACTCAGTCAGATGAGTCTCCCTAACTGACTCCAGGCCTGGCGCTCTATCCATGGTGCCACCTAGCTGCCCTATTAATTACTTAATATTGTAAATCCATTTAAATCAGGGGCTACACCTTTACATCCTTGACAAAGCTATCACAGTTACAGTCAGTACTTCAAAAATACTTATTGAATGAATAAAAAGGAATAAAAAGTGCATTTCAGGACAATTTTTAAACATTTGGAGAGTACCTGATAATTTGTTGTAAGGTGAATTTAATTAAGGTCACGAGTGTTCACTGTGACCACTACTTTTAGAATAAATAGAAATTTTTCTATTTGGTAGTCAAAGCTTCAGACTATCTTTCCAGTCTTATTATACATTATTCCCCGTCCCACATCTTACAGTCTGGCCAGATGGGCCATCTTGTTCTTCCTCACATACAACCTTCCATCTCTGTACAGAGATGCAACTCCATGGCTGTAAAATGGGCCCTCCTCAACTCCATCTCTGTTTTCTTCAAAACTCAGCGCAAATGCACGATACACAAATTACCTTCTGGCTTATTTTTTTTTAATATTTCCACATTAGTCATGTTGTGAAAGAAGAAACAGAACAAAAGGAAAAAAAACACAAAAAAACCCCCAAAGAAAGTGAAAATAGTATGCTTTGATCTGCATTGAGACGCCATCAGTTCTTTTTCTGGATGTGGACAGCATCATGAGTCTTTGGGAATTGTCCTGGATCATTGCATTACTAAGTCTATCATAGCTGATCATTGCACAATGTTGTTGTTGCTGGGTACAGTGTTCTCCTGAAACTACTTTATTTTGCATATATGTTTGTGTGTATATGCACATACATGGGCATCTAGGTGGCAAAGCCGATGGAACGCTGGATGTGGAGTCAGGAAGACTCATCTTCCTGAGTTGAAATCCAGCCTCAGACACTTACTATTTGTGTGACCCTGGGCAAGTCACTAAATCCTGTTTGCCTCAGTTTCCTCATCTGTATAATGAGCTGGAGAAGGAAATGGCAAACCCCTCCAGTATCTCTGCCAATAAAACCCCAAATGGGGTCACGCAGAGTCAGACACAACTGAACAACAACATAGGCATATGTGTGTGTCTTGTTTCCTCCCAATAGAATCTAAGTTCCTTAAGGGAGGTACTGTTATTGTAAATCCAGCATCAAACATTCTGTCTGGAGCATAGTAGGTGCTTAATAAATGCTTGTGTGTGTTCGGTTGTATAGGACTCTTCATGACCCTGTAGGCCATAGCAAGCCAATACTGTCCATGGGATTTTCTTGGTAAAGATACTGGAGTGGTTTGCCGTCTCCTTCTCTAGTGGATTAAGGCAAATAGAGGTTAAGTGACCTACGCAGGGTCACACAGCTAATGAGTCTGAAGCTGGATTTGAACTCCAGTCTTCCTGACTCCAGGCCCAGAGCTCTATGCACTGAACAATCTAGCCGACTCTTATTAAATGCTTACTGATTGATTATCCTTCACAATCTGACTCCTTCCATTCTAGTTAGACATCACTCCTCCCTAGGAACTCTATGCTTCAGCCAAACTGGCCTGCTTACAGTTCCTCAAGTATATACAGGATCCAATTTCCCACCTCTATACCTTTGTATAAAGTATTCTCTGGGTCTGGAGTCAGGAAGCTCTGAATTAATATCCAGTCTCAGAAATTTAATAGCTGTATAACCCTGGGTAGGTACTCTGTCTTATCTAAGTATGGCATCTCCTCCTAGCATAGTGAATTTTTCTGGTTTTCCAGTTTAGCAACCATGTCAAAAAAGAAAATTAGGCCAATCTAGCATAGACTCTTCTTAATGATGTCCTGTTGGCTTGTATAAAGCACTAATTAAATGCTTACTGCTATGCTATAACTATTACCTCCCTTCAAGGTTCAGCTCCTGGGCTACCTCCTTCAAGAAGCCTTCCTGGATTGCCCCAATTGTTAGCTCCTCTATCACTGTATACTAATTTTGTATACATCCTCTTTTTACTTATTTATGACCACATTGTGTGAATGTAAACTCCTCAAGAGTAGAAACTGTCTCTCTTTTGTATTTGCCTGGCACATAATAGATGCTTAATAAATATTTGCTGATGGATTGATCACATGCATAATTGATCATGCAGAGTCTTGTTGCTCACTGTAACAACAACATGGCTTGCAAATGCTGTGGGGATGTAAGACCAATAAGACCAGCATATAGGAGGGCTGCTATCACAGGTGCTTTGATCTGTTTTTCTTACTTTAATCTTAATTTAATCAAACATATATATATGTGTATATATATATACACACACACACACACGTATATATGTATATGTATATATACGTGTATATATATATGTATATGTATATATACATATATATGTATATATACGTATATATGTGTGTGTGTGTGTGTGTGTGTGTATATATATATATATATATATATATAAAATTCACTTAGTTCAGAGGAAGAGTCAGCACCCTGAACTTCAGAGCAAAATACAAACAGAAATTACAAGCAGAAATTATATAAACAGAGCAAATAACACAAATCAACAGACAGGGCTTCTAACTGTCTGACCAGAGCCATACATACATAGTTACCAGAGAGAAGCACCAACGTCAGTGTTTTCAAAGGCGGGGAGCTCCTTAACAGCTACCCAAAGTGTCATCTGGCTATGTCTCTCAAACACTCTTCCCATGAGTGAGCCCCAAAACAAAATACTAACCTCAGAGTATATATATACATATATATATATATATACACACTTCTTCGGGGTCAGAGGGCACCATAACCCTTGTGATCCAGGCTTATGCGACTCCAACTCATATGACTTAGGCTTCCATGTGACTTAAGCAAGTCATCAAAGACTCTTGATTGAAACAAAGGCAAGACTCAATCAAAGGCACTTGATTGCCTTAGTGCTGAGAAGCACTCCAAAAGAAAAAACAGCAAAAAGTCCCACTTTGTTTGCCCTTACACTCACACAAGCCCTTCATCTTCTACATGATGACCCTGCTCCCCCTAAACTCCCAGACACATTCTCCATGTGCCTGCAATGACAACGCAGGTTTGAACACTTGAAGGTTTTCAAAGCGCGTCACATACATTATCTGGGACACTAAGGTCCCTTCCAGCTCTAAAATTATGATCCTATCATCTCAGCTGATCTTTACAATGCTAATCCATCCCCATTTTACAGATGAGGAAACTAAGACTCAGAAAGATCACTGACTTGCCCAGAGCCATTTAGCTAATAGGCATGCAAACCTGTATCTTCTGGTGTAAAGAAGAGGCAAACTCCTCTCGCACCACTATTCCCTAAAATTAACCTCTGCTATATTCGAAATATTTCTATGACCCATCAGAGTTCATTTGTTAGCTGCTAAATACCAGAAATCTCTATTAATGGGCTCACCTCAATGAGTCTTGCTTTTAAAAAAAAATTTAAAGCTAATATATAAAAATCCAGCCTTTTAAATCAGAGAAATTTTTCTTTGCATTACAAGAAGCTTCCTTTGAATAGTGAAATCCACTAGTGTGCTGGAAATATGATTCAGTTTCTAAAAATTCTAGATATATGCAACTTCTCATAAACACGATTACATAAGATGAGTTCTCCCCATAAAAAGGCTGAGACTGATACCTGGAGGACCCAAGTCCAGCCTTGCTACCTTAGACAGAGGCTTTGGTTAGTCTTTAGACTCAGGCATCCTGGCTTATTCATTCATTCATTTGCACGGGTCAGCTTTTGCACCTCCTGCATCCCCTCAAGTCTCTCCCCCTCCCTCCCCCAGAGCAGCTGGTTGAGTTGTCTGATAATGTGGAAGAGATCCGAGGGGAAGCAGTCTTCTCAAAAGCAGGAGGTGTGGCCAGCTAAAAATATCAAAGCATGAGGCTGGAAACTGTCACTCAGCAGGCAGGCTGGGGGATTCGGTTAGGAATCTTCTTTCTCTTGGATTTAATTCTCTTCCCCCATTATTCCCCCCTCAGAGAATTCTGGGTCAGTTTGCTCATTCTGAACACGTTTTCATTCTCATCACCAGGCAGCCTGCCTCAAGTTCAGGCTGGGGAAGAATATCAGCAGGATAAGAGGGTCTGAAAGAAAAAACATGAGGCTGGGACTCAGAAGGCCTAGGCTTTTTTAAGCTTGTACCTGCTATGAGAACTGGGGGAAAGTCACTGACCCCCTTTGGGCTTCCTGCAAGATGTGAATGAAAATCCCTGCCCTGTTCACTTCCCTAAAGACCTGCTCCCATCCATGCCACAAAGCATGAGCTCTACCATGCTGGAAAAGGTTTCAACTATGGGCTTAGGGAGACAAGACGGTACAATGGAAAGGACACTGACTTTTGTGTCAGAGAACCTGGGTTCAAATCCTACATGCTTACTATGTGTGTGACCTTTGGCAAGTAACCTTACTTCAATTTTCTCATCTGTAAAATGAGCAGGAGGGGGTGGTGGTAGTGTTTTCTGTGACCTCTCAGGTCTTCTCTAGATTTCAGATCTACTATCAGTGACAGACTATACTCTGATGTCCAAGGACCAGACAGACCAATTAAGTTCATCAGAAGTTTGACTGCTGGGTAATGATTTTTTTCATTCACTACAATTCAAAACAGTGAAGAAAGCATGATGGATTTGGAATCTGAAGTCCTGGGTTCAAATGTGATTCTGCCAGTTACCATCTATGTGACTTTGGACAAACAAGTCAAATAAATTTTCTGTGCCTCTGTTTCCTCATCTATAAAATGAGGGTACTGGACTAGATCACTTCTAAGTTGTCCTGCCCCTCTAAATCTATGATCCTAAAAAAAAAGACAGGATATTCTAAAGAAGAGATACGAGAATGTATGTACCTCTCCTTTGCAGAGGTGAAGGTGCTAGGGATATGGAATAGTGTTGCTGTTCCACCATTTTGCAGTCATGTCCAACTCTTTATGACTCTGTTTGAGGTTTTCTTCGCAAAGATTCTGGAGTGTTTTGCCATTTCCTTTACCAGCTCATTTTACAGATGAGGAAACTGAGGCAAACAGGATTAAGTGACTTGCCCAGGCTCACATAGCTAGTAGGTGTCTGAGACCAGATTTGAACTCAGGAAGATGAGTCTTCCTGACTCCAAGACCAGTACTCTATCCACTCTGCCACCTAGCTGCCCCATATGGAATATAATGCATGTATAATTGGTTCATTTTGAGTCTATACAAGTATGGAAAATTGCACATGAATAATTGGTTAGTTTTACTGAACTGATTTTTTCCCCCTTCTCTTTCTTTCTTAGTCTTTGCTATGAGAAATAGACTAGGGAGAATATTTAGGAAATGAAATTCATATAAAAAAGACATCAATGTAATTTTTTAAAAATCAGACTATCAGGGTCAAGGCAAGTTTGCAATTCATGTTAGTGAAGGAAGCAGCTCCACTAAGGTATCCCTGAAATATTGAAAACAGTCTTTATGTCACAATTTAATTAAGGAGAAAATAATAACAATTCACATTCTATAGTGATCTAAGGTTCACGAAGCACTTTCCTCAGGTTGTTAGTACAAGTATTAGCTTCCTCATTTTAAGATGAGAAAACCGAGTCTCAGAGAGTTAAGATTAATGTGTTCAAGGTTGCCTAGCTAGTGAGCTGAAGCTGAGATTAACTATATAAATATGCGTATGTAGATATATATTTATACACACATATGTATCTATTATACACACACACATATACACATATACATATATATATATACATATATACATATATATATATATGCCATAGGAACAACATCTTCCCTACTCAGACTAGGCTATTTTGTCCTTAAATGGTATTGAAACTCCTGATCCACAGGGCTAAGGTTCTAACCAATAATAAAATTACATTTCAGCACACTAAACACAGCCTGAGAGGAGTTAAGACGGTTTCTTTCAGGCTTGACTCATACCTCTGACCTGATACTAGCCTGGTAAAGGCAAAGACTGGAAGGTTGTACCCTACTGAATCAATGCTATATCTTTATCAAATATCCTTTCTATGCTGTAGTTAGGTAAAACATTTTAAAAAAACTTTTAGATGGTCCATGAGTGTCTCTTTTCATTCCAGTCCCAACACCGAGTCAGGCCTAGCCCACAAAAATACACAATATCCTCTAATTCAGGGCTGCTTAACCAGGTGTCCACAGCCATCCGATGGGGTTCCTGGATAAGATTCCAGGGGGTCTATGAACTTGGATGGGAAAAATAAAATTAGATCTTTATTTTCACTAGGCTCTAACCAAAATTTATTATTTCCTCAAATTATTGAAACATCATTCTGAGAAGGGGTCCATAGTCTTCACCAGATTGCCAAGGGATCCACAACAAAAAAAATCAAGAACCCCTGCTTGAGACAAACAAAGTTTTATCATAAGTATAGAAGTATTTGGCCCAGTACCAATGACTCCAAGATGGCAAAAGCTTCTGAGTGAAAGAGAGGTCTTTGGAGAGAATGAGGAAGTAGGAGATTAATGAAGTAGAAAAAAGGGGGGAATAGTCAGGGAAGCAGTGATGGGAAATGATAGTTAATATGCTTGGGACTAAAACCACTGAGAACTGCTTCCTTTAAAGGGTCGTGAGAAAAAGAATAAGAAACATGCTGTAGTTGAATCTCCCCCAAAAGCCCAAGTAGGTTGGGAAACCTCAGATAGTAACTCTGGAAGTGCATTTCCATAAAATGTCACCTGAGTTTCACGATTTCGGAGAATCCTGTGACTGGTACAAAAAGTTGGAGCAGCCCACCCAGAAAATGTGGGACAAGGCCCCTGCTAGTCTTAAGATCATAATTCTATGGTTCTGTTTCTGCCACTGACTTAGTTCAGCAAGTAGCCACCTCCTCTCCTACAACAAGCCTAGTGCTGGCTTTACTCTTCTTGTCTGTTTGGGGCATGCGCTGATGGTTAGGGCGACTACCCACTGCCTCCTTGAAGACAATGTTTGGGAGGGTAACAATTCTCCAACTTTGTCTGCTCACAGTTACACTCTCAAAAATTGCTTCAGACCACTAAGAGTTTTTGTTTCTGTATGTTATTATCTAGTGATACTTATTGAGTTAGACATTAAAATGGATAAAATTTTAAAATACTCATTAATTAATTGAAAATAATAATAAATGTACTACATGTTTACATAACATTTTTATAAAACATAACCATATTTTCCAAAACAAAAAATTTTGGGAGAGAATGGCATTGTTTTACATATTTTGGCAAATTTCCCTAATGTCTGGCTTAATGGAAGACAGCTGGATTCACATATCTGCTCTGCATTCAATCTGTTGTTTGGGTTGAAATATATGAAGAAAATCCAGCCCCACACAGATATGTAATTGGAAAAGAGGGGAGTAGTTTAATAGGCAAATAATATCTTGGTTTTATTATGAAAATAGTTTTGACCTCACAGACCCAGTGGAAGAGTCTGCGGACCACACTTTGAGAACCATTGAGGTATAGGAGACATCTCCCTCCTGATACGGACTCTAAGGGATATAAAGCCGAAGGGATTGAAAGCTGAAAGGAGGGGGAGGGTCTTAGAAATGAACTCACAGGCCCCTGTACTAGTAGAATTAGCCCAGGACTTGGAATCAAAAGAGGGAGGGAGGGAGGGAGGCAGGAAAGCAATGGGGAAAGAAGGCAGTTAGGAAGGAAGGAAGGAAAGAAGGAAGGAAGGAAGGCAGGAGGAAAGGAAGGAAGGAAAGGAGAGAAGGAGGAAGGAAAAAGGGAGGGAGGAAGGAAGGACGGAAGGAAGGAAAGAGGGAAGGAAGGAAAGAGGGAAGGAAGGAAAGAGGGAAGGAGGGAGGGAAGAAGGAAGAAAGGAAGGAAAGAAGGGAGAGAGGAAAGAAAAGGGGAGGGAGGAAGGAAGGAAGGAGGGAAGGAAAGAGGGAAGGAAGGAAAGAGGGAAGGAGGGAGGGAAGAAGGAAGGAAGGAAAGAAGGGAGAGAGGAAAGAAAAGGGGAGGGAGGAAGGAAGGAAGGAGGGAAGGAAGGAAAGGAGGGAAGGAAGGGAGGGAGGGAAGGAGGAAGAATGGGAGGGAGGGAAGGAGGAAGGAAGGAAGCACATAAGTGCTATTATCATCCTCTTTTTAGAGATGATGCACCCAAGGAAGTTAGAGGTTAAGTGACTTGCCCTGGGTTATACAGCCAGTAAGTTTCTGATACTGGATTAGAACTGACTCCAAGCCTAGCACGCTATCCCCTATACCTCCCAGTTGCCAGATAAAGAAATTGAGGCCCAGAGACAGGAAGTAATTTGCCCAGGGTCATACATGTTATGAAGTAGTAGAACCAGTATCCAAACCTAGACCTCCTGTTTCTTACCAAGCTTTCTTTAAATTGGCCTTACCCTCCACTGTTTCCCTGTTTTACAAGGCAATTTAGCTCGTAACCTTCCAACCTCCTTTTCCATAAGGCTTTACAAATGAGTTTATTCTACGCCAGTGTTACTCCTGGCTGCCACCCCTCTTTGACTGACATGGAAGTCAAGTGTTTGCTGATTAAGGTCTTTCTGAGGCTCTTTTGCTCTCTTTGTTATAGTGATTGATTCACATTGGTTGAACTTCTGTACAAAATTATTATAATTTGTGCCTGTCATTTCATCTATCTATATCCCATTTTCCATCATCAATCTAGGTAAGATTGGAATCTTTGCTTAACAAGTTAATGATCTGATTGTACACAAACATCTGAGTGATTCAGAAATGACCCTCACATCAGTAATAAGTTGTTCCCTATCTGTTCAAATATAATCAATTTCATTTTTTTTGTTGATGTCATTCAGTGCTTCTCATGTCTAATGTTTTCTGATTCTTTTCACAAAGAAAGTATTCATACTTCATGCAGCATAAAGCTTCTCTGTAATCTGCAAGTTTCTGGTCTTTCTCATGCCTTATTCCTGATGCATATTCCTGGTGCGTATTTTTCATGGTTTTCACTTATTCCCATCTTTGAAATGGAGTCTCAGAGTATCAAAGTATGTTTGTTTATTTTGGAAGATTTTATCAGGTTCTGCATATAATTTCTTTACCCCTTCGTTCTCTGTAACAGATGATGGTCTTTTTTCCTTTTTTTCTTTCTTATCTCTAAAATGTTATTTATTATATGGGATAGCTCTCTGGGAGGGGAAGGAGGAAGGAAATTATAGTGATATTGAAAAAAACAAAAGATATTATTAAAAACTTATACAGATGCTTGATAATTGGGGGGAAAAAAGAAGGAAACTTGGGAAGACTTGTATGAATTGATACAGAGTGAGCTAAGCAGAACCAGAGTAACTTGTACAGTAACAACTGCAGTGCCAAGACAGACAGCTTTGAAAGACTTAGGGACTCTGACCACCCATAACTCCGGAGCACCCGTGATAAAGGATACTCCTCACCTACTGAGAGATAGAGAGCTGATGGTCTCAAGGTACAGAATGAGACATTTTTTTTGAACGTGGTCAATGCAGAAATTTGTTTTGCCTGACTAAGTATACTGGTTAAAAGAGTCTTCCTTTTCTTTCCTTTTTCTAATGTGGAAAGAAGGGAGGAGAGAAAATAGACTTTTGCTAAATGAAAAATATTTAATTTTTTTAAAAGTGGAAGGGGGTTACTTAAGGACTGAGAACCGTTTGTATTTGCCCTAATTTCATGGTTCCCATGAAAGTTTCCCATAAAGGTTCCTATAAAAAGGCCCTAATTTCTCTATTAATTAATTACTAAAGTCTCCTCATAAGTTACTGAAAATGTATATTCAGGGTATGGACTTTTCCCACAAAAGGAGTCGTATTTCTAGTATTTCATTTTTCAGCCATCCCAGTGTGTAATTCCCTATTATCCCCATTGGATGAAATCCAAATTCCTCCGTCTGTCATTTAATGACTTATGTAAACTGCTCTCATCTCCCATCTTCCCCACTCAATGGCACCTCTCCACCTACTTTGGTCAAGACAGTCTCTTTCCTCTCACTCCTCTCCCCACTCTCTTCAGGGCCTTCCTATCTCAATTTCCTTACGGATCACATCCTCCAATCTCTTCTTCTTTAGTGAGAATAATGAGATGAAAATGAATGAGTTGAAAATTATTCCAAATTACTCTATGCTGAAACTGACAGATAAGCTGACAAAGTGTCTGGAGAAAGTGCATGATAATGAACCCCAAATTACAGGATCATAGATTTAGACCTAAAAGGAATCGTAGAATCATCTAGTCCAATCATCTCATTTTGAAGATGCAGAAACTGAGGCCCAGAGAAGCTGGGCTTGCTCAAGGTCACCCAAGAACAGACTTATTTAAGTAATGAGCAGCAGAGTTAAGCCAGAATTCTTTGTCTCCAAACCCAGTACTCTATCCTCTGCCCCATGCAATCTTTTTTGTCCATTCTTCTTGAAATCAGTACTGGCGGTCCAGAAACTCCATGAAAAGAGGTGAACACCCTATTTCCATCATGAGAATCTCAGAGTGATGCTATGAAAATGAATTATTAAGGGTAAATCAGTTAAATGTGATTATTTGATATCTGCTTTGCTGTAGTTAAAAATTATACCTTTTAATATTCGGGTCAGATTTTATTGCTTTTGGCTAAAGGCCTCTGGAAGATTTATACAGCCCAGAAGAAACTGCAGTGTAAGTGACAGTTTTAGAGTCAGTGAGAGTTGCAGCAAAAATCGGAAAAATTGTTAGAATTTGAGGGGAAATTTTTAAAATGAGGTCATCAAACCAATATATCACTATAGGATTCCAAATAACTTGGATGCTGATTTTGAAATAAGCAGTGTAATAAAAGAAAATGAGACAAAACTTTACGTAGATGTATGCATCAGAAATTTGCCAACATTAAGGTAAAGGAATACTAATTAGATATACCCCCCTCAAAGAAGATGGCATTTCCAGACCTCGAATTATGCTATCAACCAGTAATTATCCAAACTCCTGATACTGATTAAAAACATAGAAAAGTAGATCGATGGAACAGACCAGATAAAGAAGAATCAGAAGGAACTGGACAAAATAACCCAGTGTTCTAAAAAGCTGAGGACATAATCTACTTGGGGAAGAACACCCTATTTGACAAGAATTTCTGGGAAAACTGAAAAGTAGTCTGGCAGAGATTCAATTTGGACATCACATACCACAGTAAGCTTAAAATGTTTTCACACTCTGAATGTTAAAGGTTACACTATAAAAACAAAAAAAAATGAAAATAGGACCAGATGAGTACTTTTCATAGCTATGGTTTAAGGGAGAATTCTTAACCAAACAAAGAACAGAGATGCTCATAAAATACAAAATGGATAATTTTGATTACATGAAATTAAAAAGTGTTTACATGAACAAAACCAATGCAACTAGCATAAGAAGGGAAACTGTTGATCAGGAAAAAAATCAGCATCAAATGTCTCTGATAAGGAAATGTTATCCAAGATGTTTAGAGGAGAACTAACAAATATGTAAGAACCATTCATCAATGCATGATTGTTCCAAATCACTAATAATAAAAGTAAACTGAAACAACTGAAATTTTATCTTATAGCTAGAAAACTGGCAAAGGTACCAAAAGATGGAAATAGTTAATACTTCAGGATCTGTGGAAAGACAGGGCAACTAACCAATACACTATGGTTGGAACTGCTAGGCATATACCCCAAAGAAGTTAAAGACAGAAAAAGACATCAAATCTTTGTAGCATCAAAGAACTAGAGACAAAATAGATGTATTTTTTGAGGAATGATTAAACAAATTGTGGTAGATGAATATAATGAACATGGTACATGAAGTAATGGAATATTACTGTGCCATAAGAAATGGTGGCTATAAAGAATACAGAAAAGTACGGGAAGACTTCAAAGGAACTGACAAGATGAAGTAAATAGAACCAGGCAAACAATATACAAATGACTACAGCAATGCAAATTGAAAGAACAAACACAACCTGAATGATGCATAATCATCATAATTATAAGTTCGGCCTCAGAAGGAGAGATGAGAAAATGTATCTCCTCCCCTTTTTTTTGCAGAGGTGGGGGACCATGGGTATGAAACACCTAATATTCTGTCAGACTTGTTTGATGTATTATTTAGTTTTGATGAACTGCTTTTTTCACCTCTTTAAAAATTTTTTTATTATAGGGGATAGGTTTTAGGGTCAGGCAGGAGGAAAGAATATATTTGGAAATTAAAATGATGTAAAAACAAAAGATATCAATACATTTTTTTTCAATAATTACTTCCAAGAAACCTCTATGGGGGAATTTAGACTCATTGGGCAGAATACAAGTAATAAAAAAAATAATAAAGGGAATTGTAAAGCACAGGAACTCAGATAAAGCTTTGCAGACCTAGAAGATTCCAGCAGTATCTGCCTTTGATAATTTTCTAAGCAGAGTGGGGAAGAGGACAGCCATAAAGGTGCCTCTCAATTTGGGAAAAATCAACCACATAAAGTGATCAGCTACAATAATGTTTAATTATCCTCTGCCATCTGTAGAAATGTGAGCCTAACATAAGCAACCTTTCTAACTTAGTGTTCTGATCTACGATAGATTAGCATCTGTTTGTGAGTTTGCTGGCAAGTCTACAATGTTTTCTGTATTTTCTGCCAGTTCTTTTAGTTTGCCAACACCTGCCTTATCACCCCTACTTGACCTGAATTCTCTATCAGGACCCTCCCCACCCCCAAGCCCTTCTTTCTCATATACCTAGTTTCCAAAATAACTATTTCCAGCCAGTGCTGGATCCCAGTTAGCCCTCTAGGCCTTTAGAAGTGACCTGCCCAGATGACTCAACCCTGGGATGGGGATTGGGGGTGGGAGTGGAAATGAATAGAGATCTCTAAACATACACAAAAAAACCTGGCCTTGCTCTCTGCAGGATCATTTTCCAGCTCATTATTTTCTATTTTAACTGGGTCACTGACTGGTCCTTTTGACTCTGTATCCATTGTTCTCAACTACCCAACAATCATCATCTGTGGAAATTTGTTGTCCTTAATGGGGCTCCTTTTAACGGGATAGATGTGGAATGGATGGAGTAGGATGCTCTTGTTGGCTGATACAATAGAGTCTGTTTGAGTTGCCTTCCCTGCCGTAAGAGCCTCCCAAAATAACTAGACTACATTCTCTAAGGCTAGAGAGTCAGAAGCACCTTGGTTCAAGACCTATCTCTGACACACACTAGCTATGGGACCTTAGGCAAATCATAATCTCTCTCCGGAACCCTGATGACTCTCCAAGAGTTTCTGACTCAGTCTTTTAGTCACCCAGTTGCAGCCACCACACTCATTCACCCTCATCACTGGGGCTGGGTTGAATTTTTGTCCAGGTTTGGGCCAGATCTTGCCACTATGGTTTGGCCCATAGTGTTTTGCCCACTCTCATTCCATCTCCAACCTACATCCTCCCCCTAAAATTGATGACATTAAATGTGTTATGTATAATTTCTGTGTCAGCTATAATTTCTTTTTTTGACCATACCTTTGATTTTATTAGCATAGTGAACTCTGTGGTGAGCAACCAATGTAGAAATTCATTCTACCAATGTAGATTGGTCTACAATTTATAGTTTTAGTGAGTTGAGAGCATTTAGAGTTTATGTGACTTACATATGGCCCAACAATCACTATGTGTCAGGAAGGATACTTACACTGAGATCTGACTCCAAGGCTAGCTCTTAATCCTTCACCATGATGCCTCTTGTAATATGTGAAATAAAATTAAAATTAGACAGGCAGGCTTCTGTGTTTCAATTCCAATTCTTTGCCTATCTTGCTCAGTGGCATTGGACCTTAGTTGTATTCATGCATTGGTACAACAAATGTTTACTCCTCATGATTCACCTCCCAGGTGATTCACCTCTAAGGGTGGGGATGACTGAGGAACAATGAGTCTTTTTAAGTTTGCTTCATACAGGAGATGATTAGCTCTCAAACTTCTTTTCCTATTTCAGATTTTTTTTATAGCATCTCAGTATAGACTAGTGGGTAGTTAGCATGGAAACCAGTTAACTTGGTTCCTTTCCTTGGCTATAGACGAACCCCTCCTCCCAAAACTAAGGCAGCCATTTCACTAATAGGGGCTAGTAGCCACAAGAGAGTTCAGATGAAAGCATGTATAGTGTGGTACAACCCACCCCCTTCTTAGGAAAAACATCTCAAGTACATGTCCTATTGGTGGTAGGTTAGGAATGCTGGCTAGACATATGAAAGACACTAAGTAATGAAGACTTTTTTTTTACTAGGAGCCTAGGGAAATGAGGATTATAGTACAAATGTTTCTAACTGTAGCTTTTAGTGGACTAGACATTCAAAATGATTCAATAGTATGACATGGAAACAAATAAACAAACTACCTTATCCAAACCCTAGTGCTATCCTTTCTACCTCCTCCCCACTAGAAACTTGGGTTCTGCCCCAGAACCACCCAGAGTTCTGATTTTGTGTGCCATTACTTTGTTATTTGGGCAGCTAGGTGGCATAGTGGATAGAGTGTCAGGCCTGGAGTAAGGAAGACTCATCTTCCTAAGCCCAAATCTGGCCTCAGACACATGTTAGCTATGTGACCCTAGGCAGGTCACCTAACCCTGTTTGTCTCAGTTTCCTCATCTGTAAAGTGAAGTAGAGAAGGAAATGGCAAATCACTACAGTATCTCTGTCAAGAAAACCTCAAATGGGGTCATTAAGAGTCAGACACCACTGAACATCAAGATTATGTTATATGATTCAATGTCTTTTGTTTTGAACTCTGGTGGGGGCTCTTGGTTTTTGAGTGGATGCTGAACTGGAATGCTTTGAACCTGGAATGTCTTTTCTGGGTTCACATGTGAAGGGGTACCCTAAAAGTTACACTAGTTATTCCTTTTATTTATTCCCTTACTGAAGAATCAACACTGGGAATCACTACCCAATTAACCCTCAATTCCTCATCTCAACAAGGATCCTTTATTCAGAGATCTTGGAACTTCTTCACAAGCTGGTAGGAACTGTCCCGACCATTTTCATGTTAAGGACTAGGTACTGTATTGTACATATTCACATTAACCAAGACATTGACACCCTCCAACCAAGAACCTAATGGACCAAATCTAGGTTCTCTACACTTACTCCTCAGCTGCACTATCATGCATCATTCACACTTTCCAAATGCACTCATACTCTCCATACTTTCCCTGACTGGCTTGCTACACTCTTTACAACTCTACCAAAATTACTCAGAGAGCCAGCTCACCAAAACCTCCTCACTATTCAGGGATGTGGTGCAGCCAACTCAAATAGCCTCTGAGTATTTCCGCCAGAAAATCAGGGTTGGAGATTTATTGTGTTGTTGGTTGCCTGGGCTTAGGGAAGTGATAGATAAAATGTTAATAATGCTGATGAAAAGCATGTTGTGCATGCAATGCCCACAAGCCCTACTCCCCAGGACCTGCAGTTAAATGTTTACCAGCACATGGCTGCAATAAATCCACCTTACTGCTTTAAAACTCCAGGGAAATTAAAGACGGTTGTCAGGCTTGGACTCCTGCTTAGGACCATTTGTATTTCCCCCATGTCCAATATTACCATACCTATTAGATTCCCCTAGTGAGATATACACTCCATGAAGGCAGGGATTATTTCATTAATCTACGAACTAGAGTTGCTTAAGTAAAGCAAGTGCAACCCTGTCACTTCCTCCCCCTCATTTGGACATTTTTACTAGCTATCCACTATGCCTGGAAGTCTTTCCCTTCTCATCTGCACTTCCTAGCTCCTTCAAGTTTCAGCTGCTATAGAAATCCCTTTCAGATTTGCCTTAATTCTACTGCCTTCAACTTGGCCTGGATATCTTGTTTGTACAGAGTTGTATGCATGTTGTCTCTCCCATAGGACTAGGAGCTCCCTGACAGCAGGGACTCTGTGTGTGGTTTTTCTGTTTGTTTTGGCCTTTTTTTGTATCCCCTGCCCTTAGTGAAGTGATCAGCACCTAACAGGCACTGAATAAAGGCTTTTTGACTTAACTGCCTACTAAGCAAAGACTGTGCTAAGAAAAGGGATACAAAGACAAAAGCGGAATAAGCCATGACCTTAAGGAGCTTACATTACAATGGGAGAGACCACATACTCTCTCCTCTCTCTCTATCTCTCTCCTTCTCTCCTCTCCCTCCCCCCTCTCTTTCTCACACACACATATACATATATTTATTTCAATATATATGTATACGTACACACACACACACACACATATATATATATATATATATATACATATATATATATGCACACTATATACCAAAGAAATACAAGGTAGCTTGAGGAGGGAGGGCTCAATTGTAGCCTGAGAAATCAGAACAGGCTCCATGTAGAAGGTGTCATTTGAGCTGAGATTCAACAAGAAAGAGGTGGTGATGGAGAGCTTTCCAGGAATAGAGGGGACAGCCAGTGCGAAGGCTTACAGTCGTTGTGTGAGAGTCACAGCAAGAAAGCCGGTGTCACTGGATTAGAGTAGTCATAAAGATGAGAAAAATATTAAAAGACAGGAAATAAAGGAAAAGGCCGGCTTCCAATGCCAAACAGACGAATTTATATTTGATTCCATAGGTAATAGGGAGCCACTCAAGTTTGTAGAGGAGGGGCTTTTATTTACTGGGTGGATGTGATCAGATCATTGATGTAGGAAAATCACTTCAGCAGCTGTGAGGAGGATGGATCAGAGTGGGGAGTCACTTGAAGCTGGGAGGTCAAATGGCAGTACACTTCGATAGTCCGGGAGAGAGGTGATTAGGGTCTCAACTAGGATGGTGACTGTACTAGTGGGGAAAAGGGGACTGATGCAAGAGACATTACAGAGAACAATTCAGGAAGATTGGCAACTAATTAAATATGTGGCACGAGTAATATCGAAGAGCCAAGGATGATACCAAAGTTGTAAACCTGGGTGGCTATTCAATATTCAATAGCAAATGCTGCTGTTGTTCAGTCATTTCTCAGTTGTGTCCGACTCCTCATGACCCCATTTGGGGTTTTCTTGGCAAAGATGCTGGAGTGGTTTGCTATTTCCTTCTCCAGTTCATTTGACAGATGAGGAAACTGAGGCAAACAGGGTTAAGTGATTTGCCTAGGGTCACACAGCTAGAAAGTGTATGAGGCCAGATTTGGACTCAAGAAAATGAGTCTTCCTGGCTCCAGGCTCGGTGCTGTATCCACTGCACCACCTCACTGCCAGTTCAACAGTAACACAGACATTCAAAAGAAAGGTGGGGAATAATGAGCTCTGATTTGGACATGCTGAGTTTGAAATACTCACAGGACATCTAGTTCAAAATGTCTAGCAGGTAGTTGGTGATATGTGAATAAAGCTCAGGAGAAATACCAGGACTGGGACCAGAGAATCAGCAGCATAGAACTGTAATTGAACCCGTGGGAGCTGAAGAAGTGACCACATCGGGGATTATACTCAGAAAAGAGGGTACTGGACAGAGCCGTAGGATATGCCCACGGTTACGGAGTGTGCCATAGAAAATGAGCCAGCGAAGAAAACTGAGAAAGGAACAGGTAGGAGAAGAGCCAAGAGAGATTAGTGCTGTGCCATGAAGACTCAAGAGAGGAGGGAGTACAAAGGAGGAATGAATGGTCATTGGCATCCTATGCTGCAGGGAAGTCAGGAGAGATGAAGATTTAGGAGAGGTTATTAGGCTTGGCAATTAAGGGATCATTGTTCTACCTGCCTATGAGATTTCTGGGAGGACAACACAAGGTAACAAATATGAAAATGCTTTGAACTCTTTAGTGCACCAGGCAAAGAATCAGAAGCTAAAGGAAAGCCCATTAACTAGGAAATGGCTGAACAAGTTGTGGTATATTAATGCAAAGCAATGTTATTGTGCCATAAGAAATGATGAAAGGGATGGTTTCAGAAAAACTTGAGAAGACTTGTGTGAACTGATGCGGAGTGAAGCGAGCGGATAATTTATACAATAACAAGAAACAAGGCAGGACTGTTTGCTCTGAGTCAGTCTTAGAGCCAGTCCCTGGAGACTTAGTGAAAGGCTCTTTGCCTTTCACCTCCTGACAGAGAGGTGATGGATTCAAGATGCTAAATGACACATACATTCTTGGACATGGACAATGTGGGGATTTGTTTTTATTTGATTTTGCATATTTGTTACAAAAGTTTTGCTTTTCTTTTTTCTTGGGGTGTGTGTGTGTGTGTGCGTGCGTGTGTGTGTGTGTGTGTGTGTGTGTGTGTGTATGTATGAAATGAGAGGGGACCTAGGAGTAGGGTTGAAAAAAAAAAGGAAAGAAAAGATTTTTTTTTTTTTTTGAAATGCCCAAAAGAGAAGGAAGGCCAAAAGGAATCACAGTCAGGACAGATTCAAAAGTAATGTGTTGGATTTGTTACATACTTAAAACTAAAAGCAAGCTGCATATAATAAGATTTATCATTTCATTTGAAAGCCTACTCTTTCTGTTCTACCCTGTATATAGAAGTGCTCATTTTAGTTGGTTTGTTAAGTTCAGAATAAGGAAAATGGGAGGAAAAACCCACAAATGCCATAGGTCACGCCCCATCAAACAGTAAATTCCATGGAAATGTTGCACACTGCGGCTTGGAAATTTTCTGCGATCCAGAATACACTCACCACAAGATTTGACCTGAGTACAAACATGAAGGCTTTCTCTCCCACCTCGTCTTGTTTCCTGCCACTGATTATAATACTACAAGACATTCTGGATCTTGGCACATCCAAAGAACAGGGTGTGTTGTCCCGCAGAGCAACAAAAGATGGGCTCCCTCCCTAGAACTCTGAATTGGAACACTTACTCTGGTGTCGACATGCTACATCACCGTAGGCAAATCATCGAACCTGCCTTGGTTTCTGTAAAGTGTCTTGGAATGATTCTGATTAATGCTATAGGAAGCCCTCGGTAGATAAGCTGGCTCAGAAGAAGTCACTATGGGGACACGAGCATTTCTGAGGACAGGGCCAAAAGGCAGGGGGAAGAGAGAAAGACTATGAGAGAGGAGCCCTTTCTGAGAGTTGGGACATTTTGCAGGCTTCACTCCAGTGGATCCAAGGAAATCAGCCCTTCGTAGGTGGCAAAGAGGAAATGAGCCTTGCCCTGAAGGCACGGAACAAAAGAAACAGCAGGGGAGAGCTGGACGAGGGTCAAAGCCTTGAAGAGCTGAGAGTACATGAGAACCATGGACTCTAGCTGACATGGAACTGGGCGAAGACACAGGTGACTCATTAACCAGAAGCATCATTTTAAACTGTAGTCTATGAGATAGGGCTCACTGTAAATAGTGACTGGAACACAGCAGGGAAGGGCTAGTAAAGCTTATGCCTGAGGATGAGGGAAATGGATTTCTCTTTGGGGCACTGTTAGTGGGGCTGGAAGAAAAGGATCATGGGACTTACCAGTCAAGAGACAAGAAATGAAGCCAGAGACCCTCAAATGTCCTGGAAAGTAGAGATCCAAGGGGGTCTTAGAGTAGCAACGATAATAACTGACATTTATCTAATGCTTTAGGTTTTGCAAAGTGTTGAGCATGGCACACCTCATTTGATCTTTACAGAAACCCTATGGGGTAGGTACTACAAATATTATTATATTCATTTTACAGATGAGAAAATTTTAGAGAATTCAGAGAATTTTAGTGATTTGTTCAAAGTTACACAGCTATGAAGTGCTGGAAGCAAGATCTAGACCTGATTTTCCTGATTCTCAGTTCATCATTTTTTCCATTTCACTAAGAATACAGAGAAGACAGAGGTAGAGACTGTCAGAGAGCTGGGTAGGGGACGGTGATGGGGACACACAAAATGCGTCAGGAAGGGCCAGTTCAAGGGAGACAGAGCACTTAAAATCCAGGACTGATTTTCCCAAGTAGGATAGATGGGTCAATCTGTTCCCTAGTTTCCATCCAAACTTCAATCTTTCCCTTGTTTTCCAGACCCACCCAGGGTGCGATTCTGGAAAAAGCAAAGAGCCTTTCACTAAGTCTCCAGGGACTGGCTCCAAGACTGACTCAGAGCAAACAGTCCTGCCTCCTGCATCCTCAGCTTCCCCTTTGCCCACATCCCAGCAGCCGCAGCGTCAGCACTCTAGCTGAACTGAGATGCCGCGGTGAGCAAGCTGTGGGGAGGCCTGACTCACTCTGTCCTCAGTCACTTACATCACTGCTGGAGCCGACTGAAGGAATGATGAGTCACCGGGAGCTGGGGATTCTATTCCTAGCTCTGCCAAGGGCACGGGTGTTCTGGCAGACCCCTTGGCACCTTCCCCAGTCCTCCTTTCCCAGTCTGGCTGCCAGGATACAAGTGCTAACATGTAGAGGGTGCCATGAGCTTCTCAGACACGAACCTTCCAGCTTCTATTGGCCTCCCTTTCTCTTAATGGCTCTGATCAAAGCTAGAATTGCAATCATCTTGCTTTCATCCTACAGACAGACCAGTAATAATAATAATAGCTAACCTTTCTGTCCACTTCAGTATCTTTGCCAAGAAAACCCAAAACGGGGTCACGAAGAGTTGGACATGATTGAAATGACTGAACAACAAAAATATATTATGTGGCACACACTATGTGCTGGGCACTGTGCTAAGCACTTTATAATTATTATGTCATTAAATGTTCACAACCACCCTGTGCTGTTACTGTCTAATAGGTGATATTATATTATCTCCATTTTACAGATGAGGAAAGTAAGGCAAACAGAGGTTAAGTGACTTGCCCAGGGTCACATAGCTAGTAAGTATCTGAGGCTGGATTTGAACTCAGGTTTTCCTGAATCTAGGCCGGCACTCTCTATCCATTGTGTGACCCAGCCAGAATGGAGAACTATTCCAGGAAAAGGAAGGGTTTGTGGAATTACCCAAATGAATCACCTGATGATTTATTTTAGCCCCAAAGACCCAAGTATGTCTAAGTTTAAATTCTGGACCCCACAAGCAAGACTTAGATAAATACCTACAGACCCACATAATTACAGAACAGAATTTATGACCCATTTACTTAACTCCCACACATGTTGCCACAACTTGATCACTCTCAGGGTCTGAAGAACCCGAGTCACATAAAACATGCAAGCATCCCGCAGCTGCACGTAGACAATAGAAAGCTCAAGGAGAAAGTGGTTGTGGTTTCTCACAAATGGCAGGAGTCACAATCGGGGAATAGACCAGTGGGTCAGTCCAGAATGCCCCACAGTCAGCCTACTTTTATATTGACTTTGTATCTGTTTCGTATGTGTACAGGAAGACTGAGGTTTTTCACTAGCTTCACTATAAGCAGGCTTTGCTGCCGTTGGGTATCAAAATAGGAGTGTGAGCTAGGTAGGACACTGACCTTGCCTCCTTGGGTTACCTTTCGTTCTGGCTGAAATGAATTTGCTACCAAATCGAAGAGGCTGTGCAGTGCCTATAAAAGTGGTTAATCTTAAATTATCTATGATGGCTTTTGACCTCCAGCCCAGACACAGGACCATAGGACTAAAAGAAAATCTCTAATCTTAGCCTGTGGCCACTCTGATTTTTGTTAGCTGCAGATTGAAGAGTGGTCAGCCTGCCCCCTTAAAGGCACAATACCCTAGCACACCGGTGGCCCAGTGGGGAGCCAGCCTCCCAGTGAGGAGCCGCCATAGTTAAGAGCAGCAGGATCATCATCCAGCCTAGGTTGGCGCTGTCCCTGCACATGTGGGCCCCCTCATGTTTGACCCCTGTGCATGCTTACTCTCCCCACTAATGATGGATCTATTTGTAGGAGAGTGTGCTCTGCACACTTGTGGGGAGGGTAGTGATATGATAACATGCCATTGCAAATCTTCATTGAATGCCTTCATCCTGAACAAACTGTGACCTCTGGCTGACTAGGGAAAAAGCAGACATTGGTGAAGGCATATTAAGTTATTCGTTTGATGGGTTCTGGACCTGTAGAATACCTAGAACCTATGTAATGGGATCTCACGTGATTTGGCTGTGATGATACACATGTGCTTGTTATTCCATTAGAATGTTACTTTCTTGAGGACAAGGATTGTCTCACTTTATATATGCAACAGAGCCTGGCAGACAGTAGGAATTTAATAAGTGTTTGTCAATTGCTATACTGGGGACATTTTATGTTTTTGAGTAGGGAGGGCTGGCATAAAATGCAGGTTATTCTAACAAGTATAAGGCAGACAGGATGGGGAGAAACTGGAGGCCAGAAGGCTGATAAGAAGCTATTACCATAATCCAGATAAGAGATGATGCCACCAGGACTAAAGTGGTGGCGGGTATTAATAGAAAGAGAAAGTGAGTTAAAAATAAAAACCATCTCAAAGAATCAGCAGAACTTGGTCATGTAGAGGGAAACAGATGAATTTTAAAAAATGACCTTTTTAAGGTTGTGAATGGGAGCAAGGTCCTTTGTGGTACCATTGACACCAGAGTCGGGGTAAAGAGGCAGTCAAGGCAAAGACAGGGGAGGAGGATGGAAGTGCAGAGTTCAGGGAGCAGTAAGGAAGCAGGTTTACCTAGAATTGTAAAGGGAAAGGTAGGTGAGGGCCAGACTATGGAGATTTTAAATGCCTTCTGTCCACCAGGAACCGGTGAAAATTTCTGTGAGAGGTAGAGAAACTGGTGCTTCATGAAAATTTTCTGGCAGATGTGTGGAAGATGAGTTGGAGATGGGCGGGGAGACTGGAAGCAGGAGAAGCAAAGTGGTAACATGACTGTATATCCAGAAAAGGCCAGATAGGTGGTAGAGTGGATAGAGCTTTGAAACAGGAAGACTCTTCATGAGTGCAAATCCCACCTCAGACACTTACTAGCTCTGGCTGGGTGACCCTGGGCAAGTCTCTTAACCTTGTTTGCCTCTGTTTCCTCACCTGTAAAATGAGCTGGAGAAGGAAATGGCAAATCATTCCAGTATCTTTGCCAAGAAAACCCCAAATGGGATCAGAGGGTCAGACACGACTGAACAATAACATATCTAGTAAGTCTCATAGACTCAACAAGAAAATTGAGCTTTCTCAATAACTGAGTTTTCTGAATAAATTGCATTAGCAAGGTACTGGAGTATAAAACAAACGCATAAAAATCATCAGAATTTTTTTAATAGTAAAAATCAGGAAAAGTTGATAAGAAAAATACTGTCTATAATACTGACAAAATGCATCGAACACTTGGCCATTCAGCAACTAAGCACACCAAAGACAATTTTTTTTTGGAGGGGGGAAGGCAGGGCAATTGGGGTTAAGTGAATTGCCCAAGGTCACACAGCTAGTATGTCAAGTGTCTGAGGTCACATTTGAACTAAGGTCCTCCTGACTCTAGGGCTGGTGCTCTACTCACTGCACCACCTAGCTTCCCTCCAAAGACATCTTTTAAAAGATTTTAGAAGAAAAAGAACTGGATAGTAAGCACAATACCAGAGAATAGTTAGGTGGAGGCTATAATGGTAAAAATGTCAAAAATTTTCAAATTAATTTATAGACTTAAGGTAATACAAATTAAAATACTAATGGGCTACTTTTTTAGAACTGAACACAATATCAAAATTTACATGGAAAAACAAAGGGGCAAGATAGTGAGAATTATGAAAAAATTTGAAGGGTAACATACCTAAGCCAGATTTCAAAATATAACAGGATTATAGAAGTAAGAGAAATGATAAAAATTATAAAGAGCTAACAAGAGCTTTAGAAGTCAGTCTAAGTCTTTATTTTACAGATGAGGAAATTAAGGCCCGGAGAAGTTTAGCGACCTGCCCAAAGTTACACTGATGATCACATGGAGCAGATCTCTATTCAAACACAGGTCTTGCCTCCATATCCAGGGTTCTTTCCCCTATGCTACTACGTCTCTTCACATCTCACACCACATACAAATTCCAACTGGGCAAACGACTTAAATATTAAACAACTATTACGACTAGAAAATATTTTTCTCCTGATATTTTATCTCAACTGTGGATTCAAAATTTCATCAAATTATTGGATATGAATTAAATGAATTAGACTTCTTAAGAGGATTTTGCACAACGAGAATAAAAAGATGTTTCACAATTTAAAACAATGTAGGCAAAATAGGAAGGAAACAGATAAGAATGTGGTAAAAATGGAGCTGGTAAAAATGCAAAATTCACCATCTACAAAGAACTGACACGCATTTACAAGAGTAACATTCATTCCCCAGTGGATAAATGGTCAAATGACATAATGAGGCATTTTGAAGAAGGCAGCCCAAATTATTAATGACCACTTGGAAAAAATGCTCAGACTAACAGAGAAATATAAATTAAAAACAATTTTTAAGATACCACCTCATACCCTGAAAGTTTTAAAAATGACAAAATTTAATATTGGTAGGACTCATGGGGAAAAGTGCAGACCTATTATATTTTTGGTAAAATTGTAATTAGTATAGTCTTTGAACGTGCAATCTGGCAACATATAATGAATTAGTTACAATTTCCCACATACCCATTTAAATGCCCAACAAATCCACCATTATCCTAAGATTGTTATTAGTAGAGGAAAAATTTAAAATATTTAGAACTGCTTTTTGTTATATCAAAAACTAAAAACCACCTAAATGCTCAGTGATTGAGAAGTAGATGAATAAATTGTATAGAAGACCAATTGTTGTGCTGTAAAAAATGACAAATACACAAACGGAAACATAGGTTGGATCTTAAAGATTTATTGAGGATTTCCCCCCATTCATTTTTTTTGTGTTTATACTTGTGGGAAAAGTTTGTAAGCTTATAATAAAAGATTATTTAAAATACTGATGACTAAGAGATCCATTTACAGGTTGCAAATCAGTGATAGGAAGGTGATCTGCTCTCTAAGGAATTGTAGAAAGGCAACAGAGGGTTCCGGATTTGCCTTCGGAAGAAATCTAGCTAGACACCACAAGGCAGCCCTCAAAGAAATAAGACCCTCCTATGATGGAAGCCAAAGGTGTAAAAAATTTCAAAAAGCTGTCGAATGTAACAGGGAAAGAGAACTGTGTTCACTGGATTCTGACAAGAAGCGGTCACTGGTGTCTTTAGGGCAGTTCACAGTGGAGTTAAGAGAATAAACATGCTGTTTTCAAAGGTTTGAAGAGTCATAATATACAAGAGGATTAGGTACCCTGTGTCACCCCAGGCAGCAGAATGAAAACTACTAAGAACAAATTATATGAAGCCAATTTCGGCACAGCATAATAAAAAACTAACAAACTGAACTGTCAGACAACATACTTATGTTGATCATAATGCCCCACAGTAAAGTTCCCACTCACTGGTAGTATTCATACAATAACCCAATGACCTATTGGGATCATTGTAGAAGAAATTCCTATTATTAGGTGAAAGGCTGGGTTAATGATTTCTAAGGTTCCTTCCAACTCTCAATTCTATGATTCTAAGCCAGACTCCCAGGATCAAAGAGAGAGTGGTTGATGAGGAAATGGAGGTAAGTAGGTACAGACTGCCCATATGAAAGCCATTTGTCCTTGAAAAGTAGAGGATAAATGAGATGTTAGTAATGAATTCTGGGAGCAAATGAAGGCTTTTGGGGGGACTGAAGAAATGTTGCTTAAAGGTTAACATGATGGAATGTCAATCAATCACTCAATTTATTAAGCCCTAAATAAGCATTCCCCCCTTGGAGACTAGGGGGAAGGATAAGATAATACATAAAAACAGCAGTTTTAAGGAAGAAGGGTAGATAGCTAAGGGAGCTGGCCCCAGAAGATCTCGGTGAAGTAGGCTGGAAGACATCAGCTGTAATTAAGGGTAGAGAGACGGAAGTGGGAGTTTAAAAACAGAGAGAGGGTATGAGCAAATAGACAAAAGGTTTCTATGAAGCCAAAATGAACAGGGTAATAATAAAAACAATGTGGCACCGTACGGAAACCTTCTGCCAAAAAAAATAACGGATGACAAGGTCTTTGAAACTTTGTCTCCCTCTGCTGAGCAACAAGGCATAATACAGTGACCTGCTTTCCGAGCTGAGTGGTGATTAGAAATTTAAAAGTTTTTTTGTGTACACTCCAATTTTCAGGGTTTTGTTTAGGATGTAAGTATTTTAATATATACTATGGGTGTTAATTCATACACTTTGATTCCTTGATAGATATAACAGAAATAACTTCGTTTTGACTAATAGAAGGCAAGGCATAAAACAGGTAAAGTTTTCACAAAGGTGCTTGCCATGCCATGGCATATATATTTATATACTATTATTAATAATTATATTTTATATATAGTACAATTTTTAATTATATATATTTTAATATCCCAAGGGATACAATGAAAATATGGTAATACTCCAGTCTAAAGATATTATATTGAGTGTCCCAATCTCCAAAATACTAAAATACTTTTGAAATGAGATCTAAGACCCCTCAAGATCAGCAGCAGCTATTCCCCAATAATGAGTAAGCAGCTAAGTACAAAATTTTCCAAACCTTTGCAAACCATAAATAACTACATGAAAACATGCCCTAAATCACTAGTACTATGGGAAAAAAATGTAAATTAAAACAATTTAGGCTTCACATCACACTATGCAAACTGATGAAAGACAAAAAACTGGGAACAGTCCATATTGGAGTAGGGGTGGTTCTGTGGAGACAGACACACTAATGCAGTTAATGGAACTGTGAAGTGGCTCAATATTCTGATTTGTTTGGAAATACGCAAGAAAAGTGACTAAATCTACCATACCCTTTCATTTGTTATGAGGTATGTATCCCAAGGAAGACAGACAAAAGTAGAGATTCAACATATACCAAAATATTTATAGCAGCCATCTTGTGATACTTAAGAAGTGGAAACAAAATGAATGCCCACTGATTGATAAATGGCCACCTTCCCCTTCTTCCCCCCCGCCCAAAAAAACCAACTACGGCATATGTATGAATGTAATATTCTGTGCAACGAAGAAATGATGACTTTGAAGCATTCAGGGAAACACGGCAAGATTTGAACTGACACAAATAAGTAGAACTAAGATACATGAAAAGCTCACTAAAAGGAGCTGACCTCTGAGTAAGCAAAAAATCAACGAAGGTCTTAGAGCAGGGATGACTCCTTACTTATGGCAGAGAGGTGGGGACTAGGATAGAATGTTATAGTCAGACATAGTCTCTAACATCGAAGATGCTTTTTTTTGTCATAAGGAGAGACTCAATAGGAAATAACTGAAGTAAAAACAAAGAACATCAATAAAACTTTTAAAAGTTAGCCTGTCAATCCAAGATATTACATGCAGTTGGGCAATCTCTGAGTTAGTCCAACAGCTCAAAGATCTCAGATAGACGAGCTAAGCTCAAAATTTAAAAGGACTAGAAGAGTGGGATAAATGGCATTTGGAAAATAATGCTGGATTTTCAATCATCTCAAGATGCTCCTCTCTACATAGACAAAAATCTACATTCCAACATTCTTCCCAATATATTAATACAGCTTTGAAGCATGAAATAATCTCAGAATAACGAACATCATAGGTAACCCAAAGGGCGATGTAGATGCATAGCAAGAACAGGCTGTAACATATGCATGATTTTAAACAAGTATTCAAAACACTATCAGCCAGGAAATGTGTGATGAAGGAGGTAGGTCAAGTCATACAGCAAAAGGGAGGGATAACCTTAAGTCTAGATCATTTAAGTCTAAACAATGATCTCTAGAAACTCTTTTTGCTCTACTTTTTTTTTCAATGCAATATTCTGAAGGAAAAAGAAAGTTAATTTCCTTAAAAGACATAAGCAGGCTATAAAATTCCCAAATCACAGAACACCTACCTAGCCTATAGATAGAAACTGATTTAGTGTTAATCAAGTATTCCAAAAGAAAGGAATAAGGAAAAAAAGGCTAAAATAAGAGAATAAGATTTCTTATTAAAAGTCCCACAAGGTAAGCATGTCTTGATCAGAATTTGAAGTAAAATCCAGCTGAAGGAGAAACTTAGGACATACAATTCAATCAGTTATCAAAGTAATCCCTTGTCCTTTTGATCGTGGCAGTAGGAAAAGGATCAAAAAGGTGTTTTTAAAAGGCCAAAATATAAATGAAACAAACTCCAATGAGAAAGCAGTGATTTCAAGCTAAGTAACTATCTTAGGCACACTAGTTAAGCTAACTTAGATCTCTTAGCAGATAAAAGCAGCTGGGAGAAGAATCTCACAAAAAAGAGCAGGCCAAGCACCAGTCTTAAAGAACCCATTACATCTATCAGCCAGAGAGACCCTCCCACCCCTCAGCCCCCAAAAGGTGAGAATGTGAGAATGAAAAATGTAAACCCGACATTAATCTGGAAAATCTGGGCCTGAAGGAGGTGTGAGAACACAGGGTTAGAAAGCAGGAGAAAGGACACTGCCTTCCTCTAAAACTATGGGGGAAGCGAAGAGGAAAAGTAGAGGGCTATGCAGGAGGGAAAAACTAATGAACTCACAGAAGACAGTTTTAATTTTCTCAAGGAAGAAACACAAAAATCAATTTCATTTTGTAAAAAAAAATTTATTCATGTGACCTCAATTTTTAACATCATTAGAATGTTCCCCCACTTGATTCTTTGAAGAAACCCAAGCCTCTTCATATTTTTAAAAATAAAAAGATTAGGAGCTTTGTTTCAATATAACAGGCATCTGAGAACCTTCTGTATAGCAAAGGATAAAGGCATTTTATAGGTGGCCTTCATTATGCTACATTTTTTCTAAAGGGAGATAAAACAATAGGAAGTAAAAGGTACATACATGTATGTATGTGTACCTGTATGTTTATAAATTTACATATTTGTATATACACACACATATTCTTTAAAATGTATCCCTCATTTCAGATTGTGTAAGACCAAATAAGTTATTTCATATCATGATGAAAAACTCTTAATGATACATTTGGGTCAGAAGTACACAGAATTATACATCTTTAATTTTCCCACATGGGTTAAGACTTGATAAAATAAGGGATAACATGGGTCCTAAAATAATACAGATTATTTAAGAAAAAAACTCTCTACACTAAATGCCAGAAAGAAGTAAAGATTAGATTAAGGTTGGTTTATTACCTGTAATTAAATCCAAAGTATGCAATTTATCTAAACTTAGCTGAAAATAGGCCTGATATTAGACAAAGGGGAGGGAAGGCTCTCAAACGACATAATAGAAATGAGGCCATCACTTGTCTGTGTACTAAGGGGAGAAGCCATGAATCCTCCCAGCACTGTAGGATTAGAGCCATCACTGGGCAACATTCAATGTCCCAGAGAATCTTAAGGCACTAATAACATTCTAATTCTTACAGCTCACACAATGAAATGCTTAAATACATAAATTTAAAAAAAACCATTAATTTACATACTTTAAAAATATAAAAAGTCATCACCCGTATAATGGGTATAGGGGTGTAGTATTGCTTGCCTTCTCAGTGGGTGAGGGAGTGGCTGGAGAGAAAGAATTTGGAACTGAAAATTTTAAAAAATATGTAAAAGTCAGTATATTTTTCTCTTCCTATGACTTCCAGCCCTTGTTCGCTCACTAAGAAGGTTTCCCTTTTTGTCAGCATTAAGCAACAAACTGATTAGAAATCTGGTTGATTAAAGTGATTCTTTCTCCAAGTCTATAAACAAATAACCTCAAAAATTGCACATTTCCCCCTCCCCAGCTAGCTAGTTTACATAATTTAACCCCGCCCTACCAACCATACACACAATGACCTTAATGCTGGTGACTAGCATAGAATGCCCGTCTTTGGAGAGGGTTTTCATTTTTCTATAAAACAGCTGCCTTACCACTTTTCTAATGTTGATTCTCAACTGTCACATGCTCCCATCCATACCTAAGTTCCCGCCTCCTTTCCAATTCTGAAATGGCTTAAGGAGCTCACCTGGAACAGAGATCAATCTCCTAATAATAGGGCTGAGGATTATAACTCATTTACATTAGTTACTTAAGTCCCCTGGCAGCAAATATGGGCCACTACATACTTCAGTTGCTAGTTATACTTTGGAATGTCCAAGATAATTAATCTACCTTATAAGCCCCTGAAAAAGAAAGCTAATCAGTACTTCCAGGAGTTGAAGTAATTCTTAATGAAGCCAAGTCAATTGAGAGAGTGGCCATAAGAATGAATTAAAGCTGGAGAGCTGGTGATTAAGTTATGAAGCATGTTGTATCACTTTCCCCTAAGAAGTGAAATACCAGAGGAATTTTTCAGTCAAGGAAGACATAAAACAATTCTCAGGTCCAACTCATGTACTTGATCGAACAGAATGCTTCCAGATCACTTATTCCTGTAATTCATTGCCACCATGGACAAAACCCATGGCAAATCACAGTGCAGAAGAAGCTCACTGATACAAAACCATGGTCCTCATCTTCACTTAACTTTCTGAAGCTGAAAACTCATGATTTAGTGTTGTTTGCTGGAGAATAGATGCAGCTACCAAGGTGACAGGTATAAACTTGAACAAGGTCCAGAAGAGCAGGAGAACTAAAATGGAACATCCTGCAGCCCTAGAGGCCAGTCAGTCCATTTTTATGTAGTGTAGACAGCTGCTCAGAATGTGCTTCTCCAGTGGCTGAGAATGTTGAATGCTGGGTTAGGCTTAACTCAAGTTTTATGCCAAGCCATTTCAGATGATTTCCCCTTCCCCCAATAGCAACAACAACAACAATAAAGACAGCTACCATTTACATAGCACTTTAAGATTTAAGTGCCCTACATAACGTTATCTCATTTAATCCAGGCAACAACCTGGGAGGCAGAGGCAGGGAGAGGTTGTTAAGTGGCGTGCCCTGGGTGCAGCTGTGAGGCAGGAATAGAATTCAGGTCTTCCTGATGCCAAGTCCAGCAGTCTATCCCACCAACTAGCTTCCTCCAAATATGGTGACTTAAAATGAAATGACAGTCCAGTTTGAGTCCTTTTGATTTTTCTACAAAAGCCTCTCTCCCAGGCGCAATGGTCATTCCCTCAACGTGTGCCTTGTCTTCTTAGCATAAGAGATCTTACATCCCTCACTATTAATGGTGAGATGAACAGAATCGTACAACTTGTCTGCAAAAAGAAAACAGCATCAGAAAAACACAAACATTAATTTCTCCTAGAATATTATAGAAAACCCCATCTGGATGGGTGCAGTCACTTCTCAATTGGTACGATCTCCATTCTACGGAAGAAAAAACTGAGGCAGAAAAATAATTTGCCCATGTAACAGATCATTGATGGAATTAGGATTAAACAGAGGATTTTTAAATTATTAATCCTGTTTTCTTTCCACCATAAGCACTAGAAGGATGACACGAGGCATTTCCAGTGCCATGAATATTGAGACTTATATGGCCTTGCTAGAAGCAGGGTACTACTAAAGAGTGCCAACTTGTAGACAGTGGAAGGTACCATAGGGAAGTAACATGTCTTCTGTGATAGCACAGAAACACAGAGTGGCATTTTTGTACCCACTCTCACTGCCCACCACCATCTTTATCCTAATGTTTTCAGTCTGGTATTCACTTCAATAAGCTAAGCAGAGGTTGAGGCATCCAGGGGGTCTTTCTGCTGAGGCTCTCAGACAAGGCTTATAGCCACCTGTACCTAGAATAAGCAGACTGTTACAGAATATGAGAATTTAGGGATAACTGACTTTCACCAGGGGATAATTCTGAGTAATTTAATAATCAATGATGCCAATATGTCTTCTATCGTTGATTTTCCTTGAATCAGAGATCCAACACTGATGCTGACTAATTTAGACCCATTTTTCCCTGAAAAAAGAGGTACCTTATGGACTGATAAACACGATAGTGTTTACAAATGAGTCAGTAAGAAAAAAAAAATCAGTTCTCTCTCCTTGTTTGACTGTCTTTAAAATACAGTCTTAAGACAAAATGGAATTTTAAAAAATTAGTAAAGAATATACACACTTACCATTAAAATGAAGAAATAGAAAACCCACATCCAGCCTAGGTTGTCCTGAATCAAAGACACTAAAAACTGAACATAAAAGGATATAACACAATATTATTGTATATTCACTAATAAAAGTGAATGGCTAAAATAGAACAACAAACCTATTTGAAACGATTAAAAGGTAGTGAAGTTGTTCTATTAATGCTCAGTTTTGCAAGCCTAGTAATTCACTCCATACACAAAAGCCTTTTCCAAACCTAACTGTCTCCTATCAGGTATGACAGGTAACAATTATTAGTTCAAAAGGCTTAACTTTGATCCACTTCACCACCGAGCAGGACAAGATGAACATTTTCAGACAACTTTTTCCTCTCTTAAAATACATTAAAAAGCTATAAAAACCTTTTCTAGGTTTATAAGTAGGTCTTTCATTTTTAAAAAAAATTATTACTTGCAAATTCTCTCCTTTCATCCACACCCTCCCTTACCCATTGAGAAGGGAAGAAACATGATACTCCTTATACAAAGAAATTATATAAATCAATAATTCTGCATTAGCCATGTTCCAGGGGGTAAAAAAAGAACAAAAATAAAGAAAGGAAAAAAATACTTCAGTTTGCACTGAATCCATTAGTTCTCTTTCTGGAGGTGGAAAGTATTTGTCATCCTAAGTACGTTAGAGTTGTATTAGGTCATTGTATTGATCAGTTACTAAGTCTTTTGCAGTTGATCATCTTTACAACATTGCTGCTACTGTGTAGATTTTTTTCCTCCTTTCACTTTGCATCAGTTCATATAAGTCCTTCCAGATTTTTCTGAAACTTCATCATTTCTTATAGCACAACAATATTCCATCAAGTTCACATACTATAACTTCTTCAGCTATTCCCCAATTAAAAGGCATCCCCTCGGTTTCCAATTCTTTGCCACCACAAAAAGAGCTGCTATATATATATTTTTATGCATATGGGGTCCTTTTCCTTGTTCTCCCTGGGGCAAAGACTTAGTAATCAAAGGATATGCACGGTCCTCTCACTTTTCAAATATAATACATGAACTAAGGATTTCACTACCACCTTATGTACAGAGTAACTTAAAAGTCTCAGTAGAATCTTAAGCTTTAATAACGTCAGAATTGTGAGAGAAGTTTATACCTGGGATGGGGACACATGTTGCCCTACAGGTCCTCAAATGCAGCCCTTTGACTGAATCCAAACTTCACAGAACAAATCTCCTTAATAAAATTTGACTCAGTCATAAGGCCACACACAAGAATCTAGAAGGCCACATGTGACCTCAAGGCTGCAGGTTCCCCACACCTGCATGATACCTTTCAGGATTTCTGTGACAAAAAGGACACATAAGGCTTATCTAGTGATAATATGCAGGCTATGTAAATATCATCTAAAAAGAGAAGGTGGATACCCAAAGCCCAGTCAGCCAGGGCTGAGATCTGAAAAGAGTCATGGTTCCACTGAAGGAAAAGAAAAGGAGGGACAGAGGGAAAGGCAGGACATGCAAATACACACATGCACAGAACTACATAATGCAGTTAGCCCAGAAGCTAACGTTTCAAATGAAATCTTTATAAGGAACCATAAGCCTTTTCAAACTTCAGCAGGGGCTGGACAAGCTCCTCTTTAGAACATATTGCAGTGATGGTAGAAGGGTATGTCTCATGGCATTGGGGACTGACCTTCCCAAATCTCACAGTCCTAGGGTGAGGAAAAGCCCTAACACACAAGAGAGTGCACTGCCAGGGAGTGGGGATCCTGGTCACAGTTCTAAGGCAGAAATGAGTGCTTGTGGTCTCTCACAGAACAGAGCACAGGCCAGGAGAGCAGTGACCACACCTCTTTTGCTGGAGTCATTTCAGTAGTGCTATGAGGTTGGAAGCAAGAAGGGAACTAAGTAGTAAGCGTTGGTAAAGAAATGGAGACAACCAGAACAGAAGACTCTTTCAAGGTGTCTGGCAGTGAAAAGGAAGAAAAACATAGTATATGAGTTCGAAAGGATGGCACGGAGAGGGTAACATTTCTGTTAAGTAGCAGGGAAGAGGTCAGCAGTCTAGGAAAGGGAACGACTGATGGGGGCAAGATCCTGAAGGAGAAGGGAAAAGATGAGTTCAAAGGTACAAACAAAGGGGTTTAGCCCTGCAAGGAAGGGGAGATCCTCATTCTCAGAGGCTAGGGATAAAAAAAAAAGAACAATGGGCTATGGAAGGCTCCTATGATAGGGGAAGAACAGAATGAAAGATATATCTACGTGGCGCTGTTATGGTAGAAGGTGGTAGGAAGCAGGGTTTCCCCTCAAGTCACAAGCTTTTGACACACCCATGAAGATAAAAAGTTGAAGAACTCCCGGATACTGCAGGAGCACCACATACTGTAACACCACATACTGTAAAGATTAATTCCCCCATCTTCAGAGAAATATTTAACATGCTTGAATATTACAGTTTTCCTTTGATAATCTCACCTGGCCCATTGCTGCTCCAATACTTCCGGTTCCATCTACAATTCCTGTAACTGTGGCCAAAGCTTCACTGCTCCCTTGTACCAGCTCCTGGTGACCCAAATCCGCAGAAATAGCAGCACTAATCATATTGGAGGGTCCTCCAATGAAAAACCCTGAAAATGTAAACAGGACAGTTTCTGATAAGTCACTGAATAAAACAGCAAGGAGAAAAAGAGGGGAGGGAATAAGTATTTATACAGCATGACTATGTGCCAGGCACTGTGCTAGGTGCTTTATAAATATTATCTTAGTTGATTTTTACAACAACTCTAAAAGGTAGGTGCTGTTCAGGGTAACCCCTAAAGTCTCAAAATATCATCCTTATCTTCTAACAGGATGGCATTTTAAAACAGAAGCAAAAGATAACAAAAAAGCAAGGACGGCAGTGCCTTCGTCTCCAGCTTCTTTTTTTCTAAGGGTTTTACTTTCCTCAAATTGATCAATCCAATTGAAAAAAACACTTACTGAGGCCCTATGTGAATGTCAGTCTGCTGGACAGATGAATAAATGAAAAAATAGTAAGTACTGACTACATATAAAGCTTTGCGATAAGCACTGGAAATATAATTAGGAAAGTGGAGACAGTCTTACTATCAAGTTCATATTTGAATAAGGGAGACAACACATATGAAGACCTTTCAGCTGCAAGTCAGATGGGAGAGTTCCCATGGTCTTAAAGGTACAGTGGCAAGGCAGAAGGTAATGCATCTTCTTCAATGTCATTTCTACTGACAAAATCATATCCAGTTCTCATGCTGAACCGTTTGGCAGTGCCAGAGACTTCTGGTGGTGAGAACTGTCTTTTCCAGATCTTCAGTAACTGTGGCTCTTAGGGAGGTAGGAGCTGCAGCCCTGCCGGTTGATGGCAACTGGTCAGCAACTGGCATTATTGGTGGCAAAGATGGTGGGCCCCTTCTTCACAGCTGGGGGCTGTGGATCGGAAGCAGGATCTATGGTCTGGAGGTCACTACTACTTCCAGAGCTCTTGGGCTCAGGGTTCTGGGATATCTCCATCTGGGTTTGAGTGGGAGTAATGGTAGAGTCTGCTGTCTCTCCAGAGCATCTTGCTTTTTTAGTTAAGCTTGCCCCAATGGTAGCAGTTAAATAGTTAAGATATGGTCTTTGGACTCAAGGAGTATATATGTGACGTGGGAGTGCTGAAAGGAGGGGCGATGTTATGTCACACACACAAATACAAAGAAAGTAATAACACAAAATGGAATATGAATATGAGATACAATAAGCCATGGGAATCAAAGAAGGCAACACGAAAGCAGTAGCATTTGAGCTGCACCATGAAGACAATGGATGTGGGGAAAGGGCATTGTAGGCACTGGAAATGGAATAAGCAAAAGCGTGGACAAAATGGCCTCTAAGGTCTCTTCCAGCACGAAATCTAAGATCCTATTATCCTGTGAGCCTCTGGGGGTAAGAAAACAAGGGATATATTTGGGGAACAGCAAATCTAAAAACTTGGCTGGTAAACAGGTAAAAATAAAATGCGTAGGGTACGACAATGTTGGAAAAGTAGTTTGAAGGCCCATTGTGAAAGGCCTTGAATACCAAAGAAAGAAGTATCCGAACCCTGAACTCCATTCTTTTAGAATATATGAAATCCAAACATATAAAGAACCCCTAATGTACAGTTTCCATAAATTCTAACAACACTTACTACCTAAACTGGCATAGAGTCCTAAGTAGGGCAAGGTGACTAGGGCAGTGATACAGGGTGCCAAAATTAGAGGACATCTGCCAAAACTCAGAGGTCACTGGGAAGCACCCTCCAGCAGCACAGGGGAGGAAAGAAAAAAAAAAAAGGCTTCGCACTAAATTAAGAAGAATTAATCAGATCATCCTAGGCTTCCTCCCTCAGTCAGCTAAAACCCAGCAAAGCAGCCCCACTGTTTATTGATTGACTGACCCAAGATTTCTTTCTACATTCCCAACTGAATCTGCCTTCCAAAGTTGATTTAGAGCACTTTTCATACTGCTTGTGCCCATCATATTTTGTAAAGCACAAAAACATTAGTTACAGCTGAGTATTCATTACAGAACAGGAAATTCTACTGGCTTATCCAATATGGGTCATACCCTATTACCACAAACACAAACACAAACCCATAAAAAAACTTTTGGAAATAAAATGCTTTCAAAGCCACCAACAGCTGACCTATTTTAAGCAATAGTTGACATGAGAAAATTCCAATAAAATGAAATAATTTGGATAGCCCCTTGGGGTGTGCTTCAACAGAATCTCATCTATGCCATCAGGATAGGCAACAGCTCCTGAAATAAACCGAATAGTAGCACTTTATGACTGCTTCACTGACAACCCTCTTTTTTCACATGAAACATATGCTAACTTTTTCTAGGCTTCATCTAGGGGGACATCTAAAGAGGGAAACCCGCATTCCATAGAGAAAAGCAATTAAGTGAGCACAGGGAGATGCTGTTCCTCAAGGAGGTGGTGGCATGCATGCAACAACTCTTAGGGAAAGAGGGCCTCAGATGGTACCTGGAGGGCTGTGTCCGTGGCAGGGGTAAAGCAAGTGTGTGTAGGGATTTTTGGGAATGAGACACATGCTTGTCATGGGGCCATTTATCTTAAAACATCCTAATGCAGTTTGTAGACTGCTATCACTTAGTTTAGCATGCTGGATAAAGACCACTGCATGGTCCCTCTTTGCTTTGCTGATGGGCACGTCAGTCCTACAGGCCCAGAGCTCACATTTCTGTACATGGTTGCCATTGTTCATTTGTTTACTGTCTTATTCTGAAGAAGAGATTAGACACAACAACTGTGAAATGGAGATGCCTGAACTTTAATTGGTTTGCTTTTAGGTATCAATTATGAAGAGTTTCTATTATACCCATAACTTTCTTACTACATAGAAGATTAGGATTTTTGACCGGAAAAATACCTCCATTGTAAAGATGAAGAAACTGAGGATCAGAGAGATTAAGAAATTTGTTCAAACTCACCGTGCTAACTAATGGATTATAAAAGTTTAAGATGCACCAGAACTTTACAAGAATTTCGTATCTGCAGGCGAATGAATCAAGGTAGATATGAAGTGTATCTGCTAACATGAATACTTCAATGAGGGAGAGAGCACACAGTTTGGGCCATGGACCTCGCTGATATGGACAGTAGTAAACACTAAGGATGACTACCCTCAGAGCCACCACATGGTGAGCCCACCAAGAGAAAATTTACTGTGCTCCTTCCACAAATGAGAACCCTAAGGTCCAAGAACAGCAAGTGCAAAAGGAAGACAGCCTCGACTAAATCTAAGCCTGGAAGGCCTGTCTAGGCTGCTTCTCTTCTTGGGTCTCAGTTTATTTAGCTATGAATCCATGGGCTATAAGAGAAAAAAACAATGGATTGGGAGTCAGAGGACCTGGGTTCACATCCTGGTTCTGCCACTTACCACTGTCTATCTTTCAGAAAGTTAATTCCCTTGTTTGGATCTCAGTTTCTCCATCTCTAAGTGGCTAGATGATCTCTCAGGCATACTGCAGCTCTAACTTCTAGGAGTGCCTTGAACTAAGCCTCCCTAGGAGATTCAACTGCCTCCTCTGAAAGTAATGAGGTTTGACTGCCTGGCCCTTCCACTTCTACTGGAACATGGAAGAACTGGCTGCTGGGGCTGAAAAGATGGGAACTTTGAGGGGAAATCATTACTCTGACTTATAGTTTGTGAAAGGAGGAAATTCAGGAACTGTTTGACATGTGCCCTAGATTTGGAGATAAAAGAGTTCAAATGTTCAGAAGTCGGACAAATATTATCCTATGACCTAAAATTTTACAAGGAAGGTCATGCCAGGAGGGCTGAAAAGTTGGGAAAAAAGTCTAGAGACACTGAGGAAATAAGCAAGAAACAGAGAGGCTAGCTACTCTGTTCAGAGACCTTGATGTGGACGCAGAGAGAATTTATTCATTTAGATCTTTAAAAAGGACATATGTTAGACTGAAGAAGAAACAGAAAAAAGCAACCTGGATTTAAAATAAGAAAAGACAAAACCAAGTCACAGAATAATCTGGGTCTTGCAAAGGCACATCCTCATAGAGTCTGAATGCACCTCAGGTCATGCTTGACAACTCCTTATCTCCTTCAGTCACCCAAAGTCACCATCTACTAGCTACACCTGCCATGTACTCCTCACCTCTACTTTCTAATTCTCTAGAACAAAATTTCTTCCCTAGTCACTTCTTTCCCTACTTATGACTTTCCCATAGAATATAAGCTCCTCGAGGGCAAGGAATGTCTCTTATAAAAATTTTTTTGTATTTCTAACACAAGTTGCCTGAAGTATAATACACAATTAAATGTTTTTTCATTAAATCATTTGAGATAGAGGGCTACTTTAAATTTTCCCAAAGGAACTCTGAAATTCTCTGGCACTGTCTCCATGAAGGTAGAACTGCTTAGAAAGCTTTTGTGTGTGTGTCTGTGTGGTTTTTTAGCAGTTTCCATCCCCCTCTCCCCACCTCCTGTTTAGAGGGCAATGACTTCTCTTCAAGTCCCCAGCAGGTTACTTCCTTTTATTTACCCCACAGCAGGACTGGTTTCTCTCTTGAAACATCAACATCTGGGGCAGCAATAACTGATCTGGGAAAAATCTTCAAATCAATAAATTACTAACTCAGAGAGTAGTCCTTTAGCAAGAAGAATCTTGTGTCTTAAATGGACAAACCACCTTACTTTGCAGAAACGTAATCTGGCTAAGTTCACATTTTTCTTTCCATTTACTTGTAACATAGTCCAAATTACCAAATGAGAAGGTATGCCTATCTAATATTGATATTACAATGAGTTTGACCAAGCCTACCATACCTGTAACAGCCATTAGAAGTGCATTAATAATCTTGTTGTTTGGAGAACCTGCAAAAGAGAATGTTCTGTCAACACACTGGTTTTTTAAGAGTTCCAAATGCCATAATTCAACAGCACAAAGACCTAACACTCCGTGAAGCTCACAAGCACAGAGACTGTAAATTGAAAAGATTCTGCTTCCCTTCCCCCGCACTCCCCCCCCGCCGCCCACCCCGCTTTCTGGCTGAGAAACTTCTGTCTCTTGTTGGAAGTCATACACAACAAGACTTCTATAAACCAAGAAGGAACTCTTCTCCCACCTCAACATTATCTTCAACCACATATACCACACCTACTAATTACATCTCTCCTCTTTGGAAACCTCTGGCCCTTTTATTGTTTTATTGGCAGCAATGCTGACTCTCTGGAGCCTGTCCTTAAACAAAGCATATATGCTAGCAAGAAAGCTCTTTCAAAAAAATCCACAAAGCAGATGAGATGCTAGTTTCCTCTGAGACAAAAACAAAACTACATGATGATGGTTTTTCCAGACATTTACAATCAGCTGCAAAGGCACTATATTATCCCTGGGTAGCCTGCTTCAAGGCAAATTCCCCCAAACTGGCCTCAGACTAGAGGCTAGTACCTTTTCTTCACAGTCCAGAAAAGTACTTTTGTGCAAGGCATACTCACGGCTATATCCAACCAGGGACCCGACTGCCAGAAGCAGACTCACAGCTAGCACTGGCGATCTTTTCTGCAGCATATCGGAGATGAAACCTTGGAGAGTTCCACCTTCAAGTAAAAATATAAACACTTTACAAACGTTCTCAACTTTATTCAGTTGGTTCTTATCTGCCTAGTGTATATCTTGTTCTCTGTTTCATAACTAGGATCATTTATAATCTATTCATCTAAAAAATAACGCCGTATGCTCTTGGAAAGCTTTCCTCATAAGTGACTTCTTCTATGAAAATTTCCCAGGGTGTTTAGTTCCAACGAAAACTAATGATGACAGACATTATCATCAACAGAAAAAGCAATGCCCTGACTGCTATCCATCTAAAGCAAATGCATATTCTTCCTTAATTTTATTTTTCACTCAGTTCAATAAAAATCCACCAAGTAAGAAGTATAAGTGCAGCCATTATAGCTGGGTTGTTCATAGCCCTCGGACGCATGGTAGGCCAGCTGAAGTGACCCACACCCATCATAGACAACTTTTACAAACACCTTCGTCAAGTTCTAGAAGATATAAATTCACCCAATTATTTCCTCATCAGCAGGTAAGGCTGCACTATTTTAAATCATAGGGAAACTAACCCTTTAAGCTTGTGGCCTAAGATTCAGTGTAAGTAGCTGAAATGGACACAGGACACCACTTGAGTTGTTTCCTTTTATGTGCTTAAAGTACTTTCTGACTTTATAAATCTAGATTTAAACATTATCTAAGGAGCGCTCATGATCTGCTTTAGTTTTATCAGTAATCCCCCATTAAAAATGTTTCAACTGTTATGAAAAGAGACCCTTGCCTATGATTATGGGCTGTTTTTACTTCTACCTGACCCCAGCACACCCACCCCATTAAAAACAAGGTGCTAGGGGCAGCTAGGTGGCACAGTGAGTAGAGCACCAGCCCTGGAGTCAAGAGGACCTGAATTCAAATCCACCCTCAGACACATGATGCACTTACTAGCTGCGTGACCTTGGGCAAGTCACTTAACCCCAACTGCCTTGCCTTCCCCCTACAAAACAAAGAAAAAAAACCCAACGACAACAAAAAAACCAAGGTGCTTAGAATGAAGCCCCTGTAGAACATTCAGGAAGGTTCCCCACCGTTATTATTTTACTCCTGCTCTTATAATCTGTTAACTAGGCCATTATTTTGCCCTTTTCTGAGAAGGCTGAAAAAAATTAGCACAATCATTCTACCTTTGATCTAAAGAAACAAAGAATTAGCTATAGGGCTCTGAAACAGCACTGGATAAGAGGGAGGGAGGTGGCTACTACATTTATAAGAACAGGAATTTTTTTAAAATACTACCTAACAAGCTAAGACAGAGGAATAGTTTAATCAATAAGAGACGAAGAAAGAGCCTCAAAAAAAAAAAACAAAAACCAAGCTCAAAAAACCCCATAACCCCACAGGAATTCTTTAATTCAGCTCTTCTTTTCTTGAAGACATTTTCCCCTCAGCAGGATCTGACTACTTTCTAGAAGTGGGAAGATCTTCTAGAAAACAGGGCATGAAACAAAAAATTACATTTTAAATGACGTCCAGAATTTTTTTAACGTAGTAGAAGAAATTAAAGATATTTTCCAAGCATACCTATAATTCCTCCAACATCATACCAAATGGAGAGCTTGTCAGCATCAGCCTCTTTCCATCTAAAGTTGTTGCTCAGATAAAAGGGCAGCCAGAAGAAGAAGGAATAATTCACTAGCTTCAAGCAGGCATAGGCCAGGGAATACTAGAAAAAAATATTCAGCAACCAATGAGTAAGGAATAAAACACAAAAAGGCAAGCACTAGAAACTAAACACTATGGGGCAGCTAGGTGGCGCAGTGAGTAGAGCACCGGCCCTGGAGTCAGGAGGACCTGAGTTTAAATCCGGCATCAAGACACTTGACACGCATACTAGCTGTGTGACCTTGGGGAAGTCACTTGACCCCAATTGCCCTGCCAAAAAACAACAACAACAACAAAAAAGAAACTACACACTTTTACAAACCCCTGTTTGCCTATCTTTATCTCACCCCTCCCTAACATGCCTTTTCTGCCCTAGCTTCTAGAGAAGAAGCATGAGAAGATGATGAATCATTAGCATGGGATATATACACAAGTCTATTTCACATTTGGCCTCCCCCCCTACTTCCTTCAGGCTTCTAGGAAGAGTACACACACCAGTGGTTGGAGCCTTTGGGGAATGGCACACTTATATTTATATTTTGATTGAGAAAGATCAACCATTCACACACAGAGAATACGTACTCCATAGCAAGTATGTGGCACAGATCCATGCATCTAGTAAATCTTACTGCTTCTGTTATCATTAGCCAAGTATGTTGATTAACTATTTCCTAAAAAGCTTATATGATACTTATACTTGGATACTGTAACTAAACAATGTAGTACACAAGTCAATCACCAGAAGCATTAGTTATTAAAAATACTTTTACCTAATTTCTAAAAACAAAGCAAATATTCAACAAATTGCTAATCCTTCCAACTGAGCACAAAATTTTTGTCATATGGCACTACTCCTGGTGAAAAAAAGTTGCAACTGCCTTAAAATAGGGCTAGAGCTAGGATTTCAATGTCCAGTATAGTGGCCACTGGAAAAAATCAACACAGCATCCAAGGAGAAGATGGGATGAGCAGGCAGACTAAGTTCAGAGTATGTATAGCTTATATAGCCTTTTCACTGGAGCAGCCAAAAATTTGGTCATTAGAGGATAAGGCTCTCTTCCACTCACCTCCTATCCCTTGCCCCCACCTCCTATCCCTTCCCCCTGCCCCACCAATTCCTTGCCCCAGCCAAACCCAAGTCACCCTCATTTTATCCAGACCAGCAGTCACAAGCACAATGGATAGAGGTTAACTAGGCTCCCTTCACATCCCTATACCTGTAGCCACCAAAACAAGTTTGACAAGTACAAATAACATAGCAGAAGGCCTTGATATTTAGTCATAAATACACAAAATCATTTTCTGAATTTAAATTACATGAATGAGTGAAGTGATAGCTCTTCCAAATTTCCCTCCAAGCAACTCTAAAATAATACCTCACAAGAAATTCTAGAGCAGCAGAACCAACAAATGGATGGGGGTAAACAATTTTCCAGCCCAAGACAACTTAGAAGGTCAACAGGAAAGATCCGTCTCACTGGGGTGAGAGTTGAGCACAGTCCAATCCAGGCAGCTTGGGGTAAGCAGCGATAGGCCAGACAGCATAAGCCAGCAGTAAGGGCTTTGGGGGCATCTGAATCAGTAGCAGAGAATTCTGGCGCTCTCAGGCCACAGAAGGTAAGGGACTTGGACCACTGATCAAAAGGAGATTGTAAGGGGCACTCTGCCGGCTCTAGGGACAGGACTCTGTCGCATTGCCCATACAGGTCATAGTCCCAGGGTTAGAAGTACTAGGATGCTAGAGCATGCAACTGCAAGGGAGTGGGGATCCTGGTCACAGTTCTACAGTGGAAAAGTGAGTTTCTGTCACTCAAAGACCAGAGCACAGGCCAGGGGAGCAGTGACCACACCTCTCCTTAGGATACTACCTTGGAAGAACTGAAAACTTACAAGTCCCCAGAATTAGCTCAGAAACAGGATCACAAAAAACCTGAAGCTTGGCACAGTGCCCACTTCACTCATGCTGAGCCCAACTTTAACATAAAGTTAAAAGTCACCAAATAGGTTAGAAAAATGAGCAAAAGACAAAAAGAACCTGACCATAGAAAGTTACTATGGTGACAGGGAAGAGCAAAACACAAACTCAGAAAAGTTTGTCAAACTGACCACAGGCAAAGACTCAAAGAAAAATGTGAATTGTTCTCAGGCCCAAAAGAACTCCTGGAAGAGAAAAAAAAAAGATTTTAAAAATTGAATATGAGATGTAGAGGGAGAACTGGGTATGAATGATGAAAAAGATGAGTGGTACAAGAGAATCATGAAAAAAGATTCAACGGCTTGGTAAAGGAAGCACAAAAAAGATATGAAAATTCACTGAAGAAAACAAGTCCTTAAAAAGTAGAACTGGCAAAATGGAAAAGGAGGTACAAAAGATCACTGAAGAAAATAATTTCTTAAAAATCAGACTTGGGCAAGTGGAAGCTAATGACTCCATAAAATATCAAGAAACAAAACCAAAAGAATGAAAAAGAGAGGAAACACTAAATATCTCACTGGAAAGACAAGTGACCTGGAAAATAGAGCCAGGAAAGAGTATTTATTTGTTCAGCATGTTTTTTGTTTTGGCTTGTTTTTTTTTTTTGGGGGGGGGGGGAGAAGGGAGGCAATTGAGATTAATCAGGATCATACAGCTAAAAGTATCTGAGGCTGAATTTGAACTCAGGTCCTCCTGACTTCAAGGCTAGTGCTCTATCCATTGTGCCACTTAGCGGACCCCAAGAGAGAGAATTTAAGAATTACTGTACTACCTGAAAGCCATGATCAAAAAGAGCCTAGATATCATTTTTCAAGAAATTATCAAGGAAAACTGCCCTGGTATTTTAGAGCCAGAAGGTAAAACAGAAATCGAAAGAATGTACTGATCACCTCCAGAAAGAGATCCCAAAATGAAAACTCCCAGTAATATTATAGCCAAATTTCAGAGTTCCCAGGTCAAAGAGAAAATACTGTAAGCAGCCAGAAAGAAACAATTCAAATATCATGAAGCACAGTCAGGATAACACAGGATTTAGCAGCTTCTACATTAGAGGGCTTGACCTGGGATATGATATTCCAGAAGTCAAAGGAGCTAGGATTTGAACCAAGAATCACCTATCCAGCAAAACAGTATAATCCTTTTGGGAAAGAATTGATATTTAACAAATTAGAAGATTTTCAAGCACTCTGGATGAAAAGACTAGAGAGGACCAGAAAAGCTGATTCTCAAATACAAGACTCAAGAGAAGCATAACAAGGTAAACAGGAAAGTGAAATCATAAGGGATTCGATAAGGTTAAACTGTTTACATTCCTACAAGGGAAGTTGATCCTTATAACTCTTAAGAACTTTATCACCATGAGGGCAGTAAGGACGACTATATACATAGACAGAAGGCAGGTGTGTGAATTGACGATGATGGATGATATCTAAGAGAACAAAATTAAGAGGGTGGGAAGCTAGCCTAAAAAAACCCACTCCACTTCCTTTCTATTTTATTTCCATTATTATTATCACCAACATGGCAATAACAATAGCTAATTACATATGCAGCACTTAAGGTTTGCAGAAATATTACCATATTGAATTGCCATCAGGCAATTATGTAAATTTGTGTTTAGGTACTAGTTCATACTTAATTATTTGGGTGAAAATATTTATTCCCACTGTCTGGCAAAAAGGGTAAATAATAATACAGTTAATAAGTATGGTTGAGGCCACTGCAATCTGGTCATTTGTAAACATTGAGCCTACTTGGAAAGCTGCACTACCACTTCATATTTATAATGTATTCTTATTCTAAAAAGCTTATGCATTTTATAATCTCATACTAAAATTCAAAAGAAAATAACCTAGTGTGACGTGTAAGGGAAATGTGGTATTATATTTATTCCACAGAGCAGGGAGGAACTAAGAAGCAAGGACAGACTGAGTGGCCTACCCAAGACCACATAGATAGTTAGCAGGCCAAGTTGGAAACATAACCTAGATCTCTTACTTCCACTGCAGTACTTGAAATTCTACATCAAGACTGAAAAACTGTGGCAGAAGGAATTTAGTTAAGACATTAGGAAAAGTTTTCCTAACTCCCTTCTATTACAAAGGCTGTGTGGACACTGAAATGCATCACAAAAAACCACTGTGCAATTTCTCATGTTAAGTTTTAAGGAGAAGATGCAAAATACTCCCAATCTTTCTGGGGCGACCATAACGAAGCACTCAAGGCTGTTTCACTGCCAGGCAGTGCTGACCTTCAAGGAAAGGAAGACACAAGACAAAGTGGTCCTTACCAACATAACTCCTGGAAGACAAGCAGCCTGGTAAAAGCTGATTGCCTTCGGCTGATGGATTGTACTGACTTCTTGGATTGAATAATTGGGCTCCCGATCCTCACTGTCAGCACTGTTAATTAATGGTCTGCAAGGGTCATCTTCAGAACTTTCTTCTTCCTCAATCCCTGGAAGACCTAAAATATACAAAGATGTGGCCCCAAAGCATGAAGTTATATACTGACTATGATCTTTCTCCTTAACACACACACACACATTTCATTAAGCTAAGTTACCATAATTTTTTCAAAATGAGAAATCTTAGCTAAATTGCGTTAGAATTAAAAAAAGCAGAACCAAAGGAATGATATATACACTAACTATGCCTATTAAAGACAACAGTAGTAGTAATAAATCCATATTAAATTGTAAAAAGGTCAAAATGACAAAGCAGGTTATGTTGAATATACACATTTTAAGGGATGTGATGAATAACTGGTAAAACGGCTAAATCCTGGGTTTGGAGCCTTTTCATCTTGCATGTTCATTGTTCTTATTTTCAGTTCTTGTGTCCTTGGTTATATAATTCGAAAGCCTTTGCTTGTCAATGTAAGATAAAATTAAATTTAGTTTCTAAAAAGACAAAACGTTTATAGGATAAGCAGTGTATGTATCTCACTCTAATTTCTTTTAGCCTGTTGTGACTGAATAAATGTTAAACAGTCTGACATAGATGAGCTATCCTATTCGCTTAAGCTAACCAGATAATTTGTATTGTTGCTTAATGTTAAGATCCTAATAAAACATTTAACTTTTTAAAAAGAGACCTAAATAGATGGCTTATCCACTGGAATTTCATGAACCTTATACATCAAGGGAGTGCTCTGCCACTGAAATAATGATAATCTAGTTTAATTAGACTATTTTGAGGAACGCTCCATGTTCTAGTTCAGGATTCTCATTTCTGTTGGTTGCTGTGGTCCTGAAACAGCTGAATGATGTAACAGCTGGGAAAGACCTATGTGTAAGCACAAAATAGATACATAAGAGGCAGCACCCCCTTACTCAACTCCAGTGGCTCCAGGGTCATATACAAAAATCCTGCTTGGCATTCAGAGCCCTTCATAAACTAGGCCCTTGCTACCTTTGAATCTTCTTACACAGTACTGTTCCCTCCACACACTCTATAAGCCGGTGACACTGGCCTCCTTAATGTTCCTTGCGGGACATGCCATCACCCGACCCTGTCTTTTTTCACTGGTTTTCCTTGATGCCTTGAATGCCCTCTTTCCTTACCTCCAGCTCCTGCCTGAGTCTCAGCTAAAATCCCACCTACAGGAAGCTTTCCCTCGTCTTCCTTATTGCAAGGCCTTGCTTCGGAGACTGTTTCCTGTTTACCTGTTTGTACACATGGCTGTTGACTACCTAACTGGGCCCAGAACAATGGAGAGAACACTGGCTTCAGAGCCAAAGGACGTAGATGTGGGTCTCCACTCTGCTCCTTACTGTCTGTGTTATCCTGGAAGTCACTTAACCTCTCTGGACCTTGGTTTCTTCATTATAAAAATGAGAGAACTAAACTGGATGACCTTCAAGGTCCCTTCCAATCCTATGGTCCTATGACTGTTAAGCAAACAAAAAAAATATCTTATGCCTTTAAGATACTGAGAATGACCCATCTTGGTACAAACAGAGTTGAGGTTATGTTTGGGTCTTTTCTGGATAAAGTTCAACAGTTATCAATATTATTCCTACTTCGAAGTGAGACAAATTGCTTCCTAATGACAAACGTTCTTCAGGAAATACATCACAGAGGAACCTCTCGTTTCTGGTTCGGCTTGTGTTTGTGCAGTACTTAGCCCTATGCAAAAATAAAGGTAAGTTATATTTGTGGTCCATATAAAAAGTCCTAATAGGTAAACTGGATGTCCTAACTGGGGGGATATGGAAAACTGTTTACTTCCTTACTCCTATCTTAAGAATTTGCAAATTGCAAATAAGGATCACCTGTCAATCCTTCTGTGTACCAATCAACAGTGTCTTTCTGCTGTTTCATCACCACCAAAAGAGGCAGTGTCACAATTTTTACAGAAAACAAAAATTGAGCCCCAAATCAGTAGACAGATTTCATAATTTTTCCTTCCTACGAGAATAAGTACTTAAAATCCCTGTCCTGGACTTCCCCTAACAGTGAGGAGCTCTGAACAAATCAGACCACTTCTCCTTACCAATTTCTTCTGGCGATATCAAAAGCCCAAAGAAGATAATGATTCCACCAGCAAACTGTACTGATGCTGTTAACAAGAAGGCATACTAGAGAAGAGAAAGAATAAAAATAGTTATTTGTTAAGCAAATATACTGCATTCAAAATTATGCTAAGTCCTCTGAGAAAATTTAAAAAAAAATGAGTTCCTGCCCTCGACCTTCCTTACATTATAATTGGATGAGAGAGGAACTACAATACATGAAAGAGAATAGTATAAGATAGTTCATGATCAACTGCTAGATCTCAACCTGAGGTCTTGTTTTGAAAAATATTTTCATAACTGTATTTCAGTATGATTGGTTTCCTTTGTAATTAGACACACACACTCACACACACAAAATATTAGGCATTTAAAAACATTGTTCTGAGAAGGGGTCCGGAGGCTTTGGGTCCAGACTGCCCAAAGGATCCATGACACACAAAAAAAGTTAAAAAACGCCATGGCCAGACTGTGGAGCATGTACAGTAATTCTACAGAAATTCAAAAGACTGAATTATGATTGATGGTCAATTTAACAAGAATAGGTTTTATGAAAGATCAAAGCAGAGGTTGGCTCTGAAGCCCAAAGCATAAGTAGGCAAATAAACACAAAGGCACAGAAGTAGAAATGAATACAGTGAATGGGAGAAAGCGACAACGGGCAGATAAACCTGGGTAGAACAGAGGATTTATGTTGGAGAATACTGGGATATAAAGTAGACTAAGAAAGATGGCTGCATATGACAGAAAGCTAAGCAGGCCAGGAAGAAGAGTCTTGGACCTAGATTAGAGATTAAGGAGCGATTATGTTACGTTGAAAAGTGTTTCAGAAAGCATAATGGCAATATGAAAGGACTTATTCTAAAGGACTTTGAGTCAGGTTAGCTGTCTGCAAATCCCACCTCAGATACTCATCAGCTCCATGAGCGTGAACAAGCCACAACCTGTCAGTCTCAAACTGCTTATCTGCAAAACAGGAATAATACTATTTGCACTAGCCACCTCACAGGGCTACTATAAGGAGATGTGCAAACCTTTGAACACTATGCAAATGACTTATTATTATTAATTTGCCAATTTATAGTGAAGAAAAGGTGGCTTGGTGAAGGAAAGACTAGCAGCCAAAAGATTTATTTAGGCAGTCATTATACTAAGCCTAAAATAAGGTGATAAAACAAGAAATAGTGGTGCCATCCATTCTCCAATAGAGAAATGGTCAAAGGCTAAGAATGGGCAGTTTTCAAAGGAAGAAATCTAAGCTATCGATACCCATATTTTAAAGTGCTCCAAATCACTATTAGAGATGCAAAATAAAGCAACTCTGAGGTTCTAGCTCACATGCATAAGATGGCAAAGATGACAATGAAAGAAAATGACAACTGGGAGAGTTTGCAGAAAAACAGACACGCTAGGGCACTGCTGATAGAGCTGTGAGCTAATCTAGCAATTCTGGGAAATATTTTGGAACTATGCTCTCTAAAGTCTCTAAACTGTCAATATTTCCAGATATCTGTTCTGCTGGAGATAGTCCCACTGTTCAAATGAAATGGTCTCTACTTCCATACACGTGAATGAGTCCAACTGAATTCAAGAATCTTTGTGATGCAGCTCATCAGCCCTTGGTATAAAAACCTATCTATACATTTTTAAATCATCTTGTATCCTGTTGGAGTTGTTGGTGAACTTGCTACTGTTTGTTTCCTTACTCTCTGTGGAGAAGTCAAGAATGTTTTACTGAACTTCCTAACAAGTACACTTTCTCCTTTAGCTCTTTTTATTTTCTTCTTATAACTATGGCTCCTACAAATCACGTATGTGTTCACCAGAGCTTTAATTTAATATCAGGTATTTTTATAATGGTTTAATTTGTGGCATTTTTAAAATAATTTCATTCAGTAAATAAGGGAACAAAGGAAGTAACTGCAGCTAAACACTGTAAAAATCTCTTTTCTCCTTTTTCATCTTGTATGTGTAGCTTGTTTGTAGACAGTTGACTGCATGCTATTTCCCCACTAGACTTCTAGTTCCTTAAGAGCAGGGGCTATTTTGCACCCCCAGCATTAAGCACAGTACCTGGTATGTAGTAGGTGCTTAATAAATGTTTGTTGACTAATTTCCATTGACCCAGAGATAGCAATACTAGACATATACCCCAAGAGATCAAGGAAAAAGGAAAAGGATCTATACGTGTAAAAACATTTATAGCAACGCTATTCAGAATAGCCCAAAATTGTAAATTAAGGGTCTTTCTTCATATTAGGGAAACAAATTATGGCATGTGAATGTAACAGAATATTACAGCACCATAAGAACTGACAAATTAGAAATGGAAAATTTCAGAGAAAACTAGGAAGATGTGGATTAACTGATGAGAAGTAAATGAGAAGAACCAGAAAAATAATAACAACATCACAAAAAAAAAACAACTCTGAAAATTTTTAGAACTCTGATCAATGCAATGACAAACTCTGGTTACAGAAGATCAAAAATGAAACAGGCCACTCACCACATGCCAGAGAAGTAACAGACTTGAAATGCAGAACAACACATACATTTTTGTACATGGCCAATTAGGGAATTTCCTTTGCTTGACTATGTATAAATGCTACAAGGATTTTCATTTTCTTTCTTTTTTTGTTTAACAGAGGGAGGTGAAAGAGAAAGAAAATGCTTGTTATTTTTAGATTGATAAAAATAAATTTTTAAAAATAGTGCTGACATTATGAAGAAACAATTGAAGAACTGAAAATAGTGGAAAAGGAGATTTTAAATTTTAATTTGACTCCAAAATACTGAGCCACAGTGACTGAAATGAGGAGGTAAAGTTTAAGAAGGAGGATTAGTTTTCAGACATGGCAAACTGGGAATAACAGTAGGACATCCAAGTAAAGAATAAATACGTGATACGATTTTAAATGTAGATTTCATCACTGAGATGATGGCTGAAGATACAGAACGGATATGCTTACAAGGAGGTAGAGAAAGAGCAGAAGATCAAGGATCAGTGCTTGGAGGAAATGAATTCCTAAAGAGTATAAGAAAAAAGATAATGAAAGAGAAAAATAAATTATGATAGAAACTGGAGAAAAACTGAGTTCAGTAATCAAATATGGAGTTTCAAGATGTTTGAGATTTCTACATGAAACACTTAGGGTAATCTAGATATGATAGAAAAGTAAAAGTCCAAAGGAAAAGTCTAACATGAAGACAGACTTAAAGACATTTTTTCACTGTGCCTGACTGAAGAAAGAATCATTCAATGGCAGAAAATGTGACAGCTTATTTACAATTGATAAATTTCTGATATAGGACCTAGCAGAGTTAAAGTTTTAAACAGATGTCTAAATATTCCTACAAAAGAATAGAAGGTAACCAAATAGAATATTGTAACTTCTCCCTAGAAGCCCCTTTGATAAAAGCAAGAAATACCCACCTCATACCCATACTGCAAAACTGAAGATGCTAAACACGCTCCCAAAATATTGCCCACTGAGGCACAAGCACTCCAGAGTCCAAAAATAACTCCACGCCTAGGAAAGAGATTAGGATTAGAAGGGGATCCTATATGATTCTTAAACACACATTAGTAAATACCACAATTTCCCTCACCATAAATTTAATGTTAACGTTTAAAAAATATAATGTATTACATATAATACATTCCAACATGTTCCCATAAACTTGTTAATTTAATCTCTTTAACAAATGTAATAAAGCAGACTTCTAAAATCAATCAACAAAAATACTCACGTATGTTAAATAACATAGGCATTTATGGGATATTTATTAAATATGCAAAGTAGTAATATAGTCCTTTAATAGACCATTAAATTTAGAAAATGTGTCAGTCTTTCCCCTCTCCTCCAATCAGCTGAAACGCAAGGGAAGCTAATAAAGCGTTTTACTTTTGTCTAAGCAATTTTTTGATTTTAAATAGTATGTCTCTGATGTTTCCTCCGTTGGTCTGGGTCATACAAATCTTTGAGGGTGCTCAGTTAGATATAAAACATCCGATCCCTGCTAGCATGTCCTAGCAGGGAAACTAAAGGGATGTGTCAGTATTCCTACCCAGGCTTATAAAAGCAAGTTCCACTCATTCACACTAAAAACAAAACAAAAAACTAGATACTGTTGTAGCTATAAAGCAGTTTTGTTAAACCACTTTTAGAAGGAGTTGGTTTGAATCACATTCTATTATCACAAAAGTTATTATTCAACTAAAAGTCAATAAGATAAAAATAATGTTTGCTCTTTCTCAACCATAACAATTCCAAAGTGGGTACTATTTAACTCTATTTTCAGGTTCTAAAACTGGAGTTTTCAAGATGAGAAAAATAGTCAACACATTTGCTGAAAGTCTATACTTGTACATTGAGCTACTATGTTCACAAGCTAAAAATACAGTCCCTATTCAGAAAGTACTTAAATTATGTTATTTAAGACATGTTTCGAAACAGCTTACAAATGACAAAATCAGATGCAGAAATGTTACATTTTTAACCCCCAAATTTGAATGATTTTTACGACCTCTGAATGAAATTCACTAACAAGCAATGAGAAAAATTCAAACCAAGTTCTAATTTAGGTTGATCAAACTAGAGTACTTAAAAGGCCTGTAAGATAATTTAGTATGTTTTCCCCAGACAAAATAACAAGCACTAGCTTTTTATTAGGTTTAAAGAATTTTCTATTCTAGCCAGACCCCAAATGTGGGCAATGTATTAAGGTATTGTGTGAGGTAGTGAGAGAATAAAGTGTGAAGGCTTCACGGGGGTGTGTGTGTGTGGGCTTGAGGGGGGGGAGGTGTGTGTGTGTATTTATATCTAAAATGTTTGAGAATCAATTTTTAGAGAAAAGGGAAATGGGATAAATTTGAGTCTGTGGGAATCTGATTATTTAGCCTTTAGGAATGTCTTTCTCCCCCTTCTTCTTTAGACTTATAGATGTCACCTCAGCTGTGAATGGAATACAAGATTGTGAAAGCTTCCTTATGAATAACTCATGCATGGCAATATTTAAATAGAGATAGTACAAATTTAGTTAGGATGTGAACCTCACCAGGCCTAAGTTTCGTTTTCCCGTAAATCATATGATTTTGGGGAAACCAGAAGATATTACCCTCTCCCCCTCCCCTAGCCTACTTACAAACGGCCATCTTAGCATTAAAGTTTCCCTATAAAGTAACTCTGTAGTTTCTGTGCTTGCATTGGGTAAAACTTACTCCTGGTTAGACTGCGAGGCCACTCGTCTCCACAAATGGGGACGGGGGTCCAGCCTCTGGGGTGGGATTTCTTATAATTGTACAAGAGTATATATCTCCCTGCTTGCCTTCCCCCCCTTGCCTCTCTTCACTGCTATCTCCACCCTGGTAGTGAGAGATGCCCAATTCTCAAGACTTGATCAAATAAAGCTTCTGGGTTTTTTTCTGCCTTGAGAAACTGAGACACCTCTGTTTTTTTTAACTTGAGCCAGTGGTCTTTTGACCTACACAGTATATACACTCAGCAATCTAAATTTAAGTATATTTATCTCTGAATATACTTCCTACCAGCAAAGTAGGGTATGTGATTCTACACATACCTAATGGTAAAAGATGAGGAAGCCAGGTTAGGTGAGTTTTTACAAGTCTGAATAATCTAATTTACTTTATAAAATACTTTAATAGGTAATTTAAAAGGAAGAAAATGACACACACCCAGCTTTCCCAAACCAGTTGCCCATAACTGCAACAACACATGGCCAACCAGTGGACTGTAGCAAGCCATTCAAAATCCACAGGGAACAGTAGAATCCCTTGTTGTAGAAATGAAGCCATTCTGTGAGGGTACCGAAGCAAAATTCCTTAGAAAAGAAAACAAAGACAACAGCAGAATGATGGCATTACCAAATGAGAATTTAAATACAATCAAAGTTAAATTTCACATTTTCTACTTGGGGCATATCTTATTGCTGAGCAAGACGACCATCTGGTATCACCACCTGATGAGGTAAGACCTGAAGGACGTGGAACCGACTCTCAGATGTTATTATATGAAGTCAGCTCTGACTGCTGCAAACACAACTTATCACTGACCTTTTTTTCTGCTCTTCTTTTCATGCTCTGAATGAATCTGCTTCCTATCATTCAATGTAGCTCTATACTCCATGATTTTGATACTCATCTACAAGAAACTGCCCTGGATGTCATTCAAAGTCATCAACTAAAAAAACCAGCTGGAACAATGAGGAGTCAACTTTATAAACAAGAGTGAAAAACCATAGTAACCCCACTTAAACTTTAATTAAAACCCCAATTTCTTATGGAACAAATTAAAATTTACTCACAATATAAATCTCATGTATAATTGAAAGAGAAGATGGGCTGGTCACAAAGCAAAAATGAGGGAAAAGTAATGCAAAAGCTTTTTAAGAATTTTGTAGATTTTGAAAATAGGGAAAATAAACTAAACATATGCGCTACATTTGGAGTCTATCAAATTTGTTTTAAAGATGCCTCAAATTTGATTTTTTCAGGCTTTTTCAATTAAAAATCAGAGATATCAATTATAATCACATGAATATGCAAAGTAATATATATTTCAAAAGGATGAGTGAATTACAAATAAATCCAGATAGGGGATTTCTAGAAAACCATGTAAGTACATGCATGGGCTCAAAAGGAATTACGAAAATCCATGTTCTGAAAAGAATGCGGCTACAGTTTATTTAAAAAAAAAAACAACAACAGTATTTTGGGATAAGAGAGGGATGCAAGGAAAGATGATCCAGGACATCGGCTATTCTATTTCCTACTTCCCAGAGGCCAGACAAAAAGCAGCTCTCCCCTTTTAGAAAATGTAGCCGCAGCCCCCCCCCCCCGAAAGAACAGTACCAAAAGTAATATTTATGTGTTCATATAGTTATAATTAATGATGAAATGCTTACTATTCTCCTCAAACTGCAGAATAACTACTTTAACTTCCAAAACTACAATATGTATGAATAACTTTATCTAGCACTTCTAATTAGGAGTAGCCATAAAGAATCTTTAACCCAGAATGACTAGATTTGCTATTCAATTTTGTCAATTGAGTCTGACTCTTTATGATCCCATTTGGAGTTTTCTTGGCAAAGAGTGGTTTGCCATCCATTCCTTCTCTAGCTCATTTTACAGATGAGGAAACTAAGGCAAACAGAGGTAAGTGACTTGCCCAGGGTCACAGAGCTAATAAGTGTCTACAGATAGATTTGAACTCAGGTCTTCCTGGTTTCAGGCCCAGTGCTCTATCCACTGCACCATCTATGAGACCATGAGATAGGGAGACTTAGTTTTTATATATATATACACACACATACATACATACATATACATGTATGTATATGTATACGTGGAGGAACTTATGGATCCTTTAATAATTAAGAATTATTTGTAATTAGCTGATTAGTTGTTTGCATATAAATCATCACATCTCAAATCCTTGAAAACAAGGTTCTTCCGTACTTTTAATAAGCCTTCTGGAATCCTGTTACACAACTAATTTATCCTTATAGTCGGCGTGCATTAATTTGTTTTGCTAAGCAAACTTCAGCTTGCCTTATTTATCTGAACTACATACAGTAAAAACTCACCTATCCATGAGCCCACCAGGGGAGCAGGAAGCAAGCAAAAGACCTCTCAGTCACCAAAGTAGCTATCACAAAATGTGCAGGCTTCATTCACAGGAAAAGACCAATGGTCCTTACCCTGGCACAGAGCGTCTTTATTCTTACCTTGTACACAATTCTAGCCAGCTTAATTAACTGGTTTCTAAGACCCTCTATTACAGATTTGAAGCAGCAAACTACTGCTAGAGAGGAGGTGCAGGTAGGGAGGGGAGAGAAAGAGAGGCCACCATCATCAGGCAGAATGACAAAAGGAAGAAGTAACAACTGACACATTCACATTAAGACTAGATCAGGGTCTGTTTAAATAAAAATAGCCTCTAGGGAAAAAACTTTATAAAAGGTTGTATATGGGACAGATTGAAGGAACTGGATCAACTATCTCTATCTGGAAAAGCATTTACCCAAACACTAGATTTTGCAGACTTACCACTACTGCAGAGGAGCACATGCCAAAGGACAGAACCCATCGCATATTAAACCGATCCCCAATCATACCACTGACAAAAAGACCCTAAAAAAAAAAGAAATATTTATTTAGAAGTTTTGAATGAGAGTAAAGCTAAGTAGTTACAAGATGCTAAGTGCTTCAAATGCAAACAGATACAGCAAATGATGCACTGAAATAACTTTAAATTCCATCTCAAGGTCGGACTGCCCAGGTCAGCTTCACAAAAATTTTGGTGAACTGCAAGTTACAGGGAGGCCAATTCAGGTGAATGTAAACAACTCTGTATCACAATTAAAGCTGTTCATAAATAGAATAGGTTCTTCATCACTGTATATGTCAAAGGACAAAGTGGATAACGATCTACTAGTTGTGTTGTAGAAAGGATTCCTGCTCTCCCTAAGAGTTTGGCCTGGAAACCTCTAAGATGCCTTTCAACTCTACGTGCACAGTATGCTCTTCCAAGAAAAGACACTATAGAAACTGCCCATATTAACAAAACACTTAAAAATTACTCTAAAACTTTTATTCAACATTTCCCATGACCTAGCTAGCCATCCAAAGTAAAATGCTGATCTCCTCGACATCTTAGGAGATCGCAGATACACAAATAAGCAAGACCCCAAAAGTGAAGGAAGCTATTGCCCTCTATTCACATAATTCATTGCCGATGCTAATGGCAACACTAAACAGTTATTCAAAACTCCACAGACAGGTTCAGCAAGTGCCTCTGAAAAACTTTAGGGTCCATTGAAGATTCTAACTGTCCAAGAGGAGAAAAATTGCCTTAATATACAAAGAATTCTTGGTCATGTGCTAAGAAAGAAAATGGAGAGGATAGTAACCATCATTAACAAACAGAAAACCATTCAAACCCGAAACATCAACTTCAATGTAAGATTCCCTCCCCTCCACTTCTTCCCTCGATTTCCCCATAGTCCGAATTCTAAAACTTACCACAGCATAAGAGAAGAGAAAAATGGTGTCCAGTGTCCCTAGGAAAAGGGTTGCTTCCTCAGCATTTGGAAATAAGTGGCTTCTGTTCCAAAGCTGTAATAATAACCATAATCATAATGACAACAATAATAATCAATAAGGTACTTCATATTTTACAAAGTGCTTTCACAAACATTATCTCATTTTATTATCACCAGGCCAGTGTCAAGAAGATATGGAAAGTATCACTCATATTTTATAGGTAAAAAAGTAGAAATTAAGTGACTTGGTCAGCAACAAACAGTTAAGTTGACCCAGTGTTTTCAATGCTTGCCCATATCATCAGCAGCAGCAGCAGCTACCATTTACAAAGCTCTTTAAGGTTTTAGCCTCATGACAATCCAGGGAGGTAGGTGCTATTATTATCCCCATTTTACAGACAAGAAAACTAAAGCAGACAGAGGTTAAGTGACTTGCCAAGGTCACATAGCTACTAGGTGTTTGAGGCCAAATTTGAACTCAGGTCTTCCTGACTCCAAGGCCAGTGATTGGCCCACCGTGCCACCTTGCTGCCTCAAAAATGTTGACAAAAGGATGATCCCAGGCATATCAAAATATTCATAACTTTTTTTGGTTGTAGCAAAATAAAAGCAAAGTGAATCTTCAACTGTAGAATAGCTCAACAAACTGTGGTATAGGAATATAATGAATTATAAATGCTCCCTAAGAAACCAATATGAGCAAGCCATAGAAACAAAGGAAGGGAAGCAGAGAGAAATAAGCAGGAAAACAACATACCCAAAGAGCACAACAATATGGTCCCTCCTATGCAACCATGAGCAGGATGACAGCTGAGGGTTGCGACCTAAGTTTTCAGTCTCCCTTGTTAGGCTGGCATCCACGTTATACTCACAAACTAGGAGTGTACTCCACACGTCTAACGTGGGTTCCCTTTTCTTTTTGCTCACTTGGTGATCTCATCTGTTCCCACACATTCCATGATCATCTCTATGTAGATAACGCTACTTAGAAGTCTGTCATCCAGCCTTAGTTTCTCTTTGGAGTCAGTCACTCATCTCCAAAAGAATATCCCATAGCCATCTCGAACTCAGTATGTCCAAAGCAGAACTCATTACTGCCCCCCACCCCCCTCTACTCCCCAAACCTTCACCCTTCCAAATTTCCCCATTACTGTCCAGGGAACCATCATCTTCAGGGTCCCCCAAGCTCTCAAACCTCAGCAAGTCCTCACTCTTACTCAATCCCTATACACAACCTACTGCCAAATCTCTCCACTCAGACAGGCCCTCATCACAACTTACTTAACTACTGCAACTGCTGTCTAGCTGACTAAAGTCTCTTCTTGTTTCAATCCCTCCTCCACTCAGGTGCCAAAGTGATTTTTGTAAAGCATGTGTCTGACCATGTCATTCTCCTGCTCAAAGAACTCCGGTGGCTCACCATGACACTTCAGCATCCAAAACTCTTCATAAGCTGGCCTCTTTCCACCTTTCCAGTCTTCCTAAACTTTACTCCTCTCTACAAACTTAATGACCCAGCGACACTGACCTACTTGGGAGTCCCTCAAATTTGACCCTCCACCTCCCATTTCTGTACAAAAGCTATTCATGCACAGAATGTTCTGCCTCTTCATTTCTGCCTCTTGGCTTCGCTGGCTTTCTTCAAGATTCAACTCAAATTCAGTTCAGCTCTGTGTTCTGGAGGCCTTTCTTGAACCCCTCCCCTTTATCTATTAATACCATTCCCTTTCAGATAACCTCCCATCCACTCGGTATGTATATCTTGGATGTCCGTGCTATTTCCCCCATTAGACTATGTACTCTTTAAGAGCAGAGCCTGCTTGGGGCAGGGGTAGGTTTGAGGGGCTCTTTTGCCCTTCTCGTACCTCCAGTGCTTAGTGCAGTTACTGATAGACAGAACACAATTACTGACTGGACATTTTATTGAACAATTAAATGTTGAAATAAGGGGAAATACACTTTCCAAATTCTAAATGAAAAAAAAAATATCAATCATAGAATATCAGAGTTATAACGGATCTCAGAGGTGATCCAGTTCAACTCAATTTTTTTACAGCTCGGGTCCTTAAAAGTAGTTGAGGAATTCACTGTGCTCTGAAGCAGATTAGCCATTCCACTTCTGGACAGCCCTAGTGGTTAAGAAGTTTGTCCTTTTATCAAGCTGAAATTCACTTCTTCACAATTTTCACCCACCTGTCCTAGGGTCCTAGTTCTGCCCTCTAGGGCCAAGTAAAACAAGTCTAAGACTTCCTCCATATAACAGCCTTTTGAATGTACAACCATCATGCTCTGCTCCCCCTGCAAAGTCCTCTCTTCTACAGACTAAACAGCCCCTGTTCCTTCAAATGACCTTCAAAATCACATTATTTCAAGTTTCCTCATTATCCTGGTTGCTCCTCTCTGGAATTACTCCATCTTGTCACTACTCATCTTAAATGTTGCATCTAGAACCGCACACAATATTACAGACATGCTCTAACCAGGGAAGAACTTAAGGTAGACCCATAACCTCCCTCATTCTGGACATGAGGCTTCTATTAAGGAGGCCTCAGGTTACATTAGTTTTTTTAATTGCCACTTTACACTGCTGACACATCAAACTTAGTAAACCACCCAGTCCCAGCTCCTTTTTATAGGAACTATCTAGTCCCATTTCTCCCATTCTGTACTTATACAATTGATTTTTAACTATTAAGACTTTTACTATGAAATGTTTTCTTTTCAGATCTAGCCCACTGTCCTAACCTGCTGAGGTCTTTCTGAAGCCTCCTTCTATTGCCCAATGTATTAGCTATCCCTCTAAGCTTGGTGTCATTTGCCAATCTGATAGGCATGGCATCTGGCTCCTTGAGAGGACGGCTTCTTTTCATTCTTTGTGTATGTACTGTCAGCTTCTGGCACAGTGCCTCAGACATGGGACTTAACAAATGCTTGTTGACTGAACTCAATCAATATTAAAATGTTCAACAGAACAAAGCCAATGACAGAACCCTGTGGCACTCCACCTGCCACCAGAAACCTCTCTTCCAACAAGGTTAACATCTGCAGTCACTGAACATTTTAAAATCTGTAAAAGTTGGATGTTTCTCTTACTTACTTGGAAATCTCTTTTATTCACCTATTTTTTAGCTTTCCTCTCACCTGGCACTGATCTGCCTCCCTAGTCTTCTGAAATAGGATTTATAAGACCTCAGTTCTTTGAACTTAAATAGTGACCTGACCTTAGATAACATGTCAACTTGATGTCTATAAGCCTCAGTTTTCTCATCAGATTCCTCTCAGATCTAAATTCTGTGATTCTTCTGAATATTCAGCTGTACCTGCAGGTATTCCTGAGTTGTTTTTAAATACAATTGTCATAAATAAATCTCTGCTAAGATTTCAAAAATGTTATCTTCCGGGACAAAAAAATTAGGTCTTAAGACTTAAAAAAAATTCTCTAAGAATTCAGCAAACCCTTTAAAATCACACATTTTTAACAGAATTTATTTTTAAAATTAACAAGATTCAAAAATTAAATACCATACCAAAAGTAGATGTAATTAGAAAACAGACTGATTTGTAGCTATGGTTTATTTTATAGTCAAAACTCCTATAGCACTGTATTAGAAACCATAGCTTCTGCTATAGAAGAGAGGAAGGAGGCAGTGAGATAGTGAAAAGAGAGGGTTTGGCTTGGAACCCCAGCTCTGCCAGTATGATCTTGACCTGGTCAAGTCACTTCTCCGTGGGCTTCAGTTTCCTCATCTGTAAAAGGAGGGAGCGGCCTCTGAAGTCCCTGCCAGTTCCAGCCCCATTAAAGGGAGAAAGACGCCTTGTCTTGATAGAGGTGTAACTAAAGGCCCTTTGATCACTTATGTCTTCAAAGAGAACTGTTGTATGACACATTATTTCCCTATAATTTTATCTTTCATTTAGTGATCCGAAATGCCATGCACTTAAAATGACTGTGAAATGAATCTGACTTTTTAAAGAATGAGCTGCAAATAGAGAAAGCCAGAGCAAAAGACTCATAAAAAGTTTAGGTAAGGCTGTGGCCTTTTTTTTTTCTTTTCTGTTTCTCACAGAGCGATGAACAGATTCCTTGCAAAAGCTGCTTTCACAACAATTGGCAGCTTCTGACAAGGAGAAAGGGAGGCTTGAACAGCTGGTTTTGTTGTTTTGCTTTGTTTTCTGACTCAGTATTAGAACATGCCACAGGCAGAATGCCACTTTGAGATTTGTTTGCCTACCAAACAGGTAAAAAAGGCAAGACCAAAAGCAAAACCTCAAGAGAATAAGATAATAGAAGCAAGATCTACAGAAGGTTTACTTTAGCAAGACAACCTAAGGAAGCAAGATTGCACAATGAAGCAGGAACTGGTCTGAGTGTACATGTTGAATCATTTAATATGCAAGTCACAGATACAGTGATTCTAAAACACTATGAGCATAGGAAACATGTCAAATGTAGGTTTATTATCTTGGTAGTATGTACACACCAGCCGGGGGGTCTGGGTTTCCAATAGAAAAATATGGTGAGAGAGATATAATTTTAGAAAGTACATTTACATGTAAAGTATCAGTGTGCATTCTGGAGCCCCCCTTTAGAGAATGTACATGTGTGCATGTGTATACACACATATTTTCCACACTAATGACCTAGCTATCCTGGCTTACTTGGGAGTTCTTCAAACACCACACTTCAGCTCCCATTTCTGCCCTATTGCAATGACCATCCTTCATGTACGGAATGCTCTGCTTCCTCATTTCTGCCCTTGGTTTCCCTAGCTTCCTTCAAGATTCAACTCAATGTTCACCTTCCACATGCATGTTTTGTGTATACGTAAATGTGTGTACATATATAAGAATACTCCAAGCTAGGTCAAAGTAGGGATGGGCACACGAAAAGAAATACATATTTACAGAGAGATCTAAGAGCAGCTATGAGGCATGTGTGAAAGTCTCATATGTGTAAGTAATAGGTGTGTATATAAAAAGTCAGTTGTTTCCATGACTGTCTATTAGTCTGTAAGGGCCCAATCTAGTTAAGTCTGAAGACGTTCGTCACTGGGTGAGCTACAAGGTGATATATTTTGAGGCCAAAGCTCCCCCTAAAGATCAGTGACATGAGTTTTAGAAAGTTTGAAGTTTGCATTGGTGGAGGAAATACACCAACAAAGCCACAGATGCTTAAAGTAATTCAATATAAAGTATTTATTATATGTTTGTTATCTGTATTTATCGTCTATTTACTTTTTTTTTTTAATGTTTGACCATGTCAAAGGGAATGTGGTTTCATGACTATAAGCTTGTAAGGGTAAGGTACTGTGTCTGTATATTTCTTATTATCGTACAGAATTTGGAGACAGTGCCACAGACAAATAACAAAGACACATAATAAGTGTTCTCTGAGGATGATATTCTGATGATCTTCCAAATATTTAATATCATGTACAGACAAGAAAAAAGTTGGAGTTTGGTCTAATTTCACAGATACTTTTGGGTTTAAGTACTTCTTTCACCTTGCATAACTAATTTCCTCTCCGGTCCAAAAGCTGCAGGGAGAGGATTAAGAGGCCAAAGTTGTAGACAGCTATGAAAGTAAAAGCACAAGTGAGAAAAACACACTATGGACCTATAGATGGCCCATTTAGATGCCTCTTTTCTGGTAAGCCTGAGAAAGATAAATGAGGCAGAGGAAAATGGGAGTAGCACCAATTCAATCTGAGGGCATGTATATGAATGGTCACAAGCCCCTCCATGAGCTACAAGTATTTTAGTTCACAAACAATTCACTTAGACAACAGAGTTCTTGACCAGGGATCATGATAGATTTCAACAGATCTGCGAACTTGAAAGGAACAAAAAAAAATCACATCTTTATTTCAATATAATTGGATTTCCTTTGTAATTCTATGTATTTTGTATTTTAAAAACATCCTATTTTGAGGAATTCAAAGGTTGCCAAGGGTGTGTCCATGAGACAGAAAAATTAAGAACCCCAATTCAGACTTCTGGAATTGGCCTCACTCTAAAAAATAAGCAGCTCCATCTTAACAGTATTGAAATGAAAAATGTCTGAAGGATAATGTAACTAAAGGTTCAAAGAGAGCTAACAGTGTGATCTGATTTCTTTAAAAAAAAAAAAGTTAATGTTATCTTTGTAATGAAACTAGAAGCACCTAGGAAGGAAGTAGTCTCACTTAACTTGGCACTAGTTGGACTACATCTAAAATAGCATATTTTGTTGTGGATGCTATTAAAGACCCTGACCACCAAAGCACGTTCTGCAGAGAGTGACCAGGATGATGAAAGGTCTGGAAGTTACATCCTATGAATCAGAATCACAAAAGTTTAGAATTGGAAGGGACCTCAGCAACCATCTAGTCCATTGAGAGTGCTTAATTTAGGAAAGAAAAATTACTGAGTTTTGGGGAAGGGGAGAAAAGAGCAGGCTGTAAGGTCAAAGCTGTCACCAAAATATGTGAAGATATCAAACACAAAACTGGAAGAAGACATTCTGTGCAGTAGTCAAGGAAAGGGCTAAGCCCGAGTGGAAGTTACAGAAGAGTTTAATTTGAAAACTCTCCTATTTCACTAATACTTTAAAGCTACCCAAACACAAAGAAGGGAGGTTTGTACGCCTGCAAGTGTTCAGAGCCTGGCAGGCTGCCTGCCTGCCTGCCTCTCTATGATGCTATGTAATGATCTGCAGCATTAGATGAGAGACTAGACTGGAAGGCCCACTCCAACTTCAAGAATCCATGATTCTAAATAGGGCATTCAAAAAGCCAGTTAGAGCACTGTACAGAACCGTACAAAATAATCAATCTGAAATCCAGCTTGCCGTCCCCATAGTTTCCTAAAAGCTCTAAATATATAAATGTACATCTTAAATTTAAATGACTATACAGGGAGTTCATGTGATACAATCTCAATACACAGCTCTGTAAATATATCCATACCAGTTATGAATTATCCCACCCAAGAGCAATGAAAATGAATGACAAAATGCATATCCAACCAAGTATTTCCAAAAAAGGCAGGGGGGTATCACTCTAGCAGGGTGCAGTAGTTGCAATGGAGAGCTTCTGTATTGTCATCAACAATGCATATGTGCAGTACTAGATGTCGTAGGAGATACAAAGAAGTTTAACACTTGGCTCCGGCCCTCTAAAAACTTAGGAGACACAATACATACATGAAAGATCAGGAAAGAATTAAATAGCAGAATGCTAAACGTTATGGTACTCATGAGAAATGCATAAAAATTCAAAGAAAAAGGTAAGCATGATCTGGAAAAGACTTCATGGAAGGGGTAGAAGCTGCTTGATCCTCCTTGAAGGATGGGCAGGGATTGAACAGATACAGAAGAAGAGAAACATTCCAAGAGAGGAGAATAAGAGTATATGCTCAAAGGAATAAATAAGCATAATGTTTGTGGCTAAAATCAAGTATGCATGTTTTTAGAGCACTGAAATTAATCTGTTCATTAAGGTGGGACTGGATTAAGAGTCTTGGAAATCAGACAGGAGTTGGTGACAGATAAAAGAGAGTCAGGTAAGTGTTCTGAACAGAGAAGTATTATATAAGCAACATTTAAGAAAATGGGGACACAGAGATGTAGTCCACTCTGGCACACAGTTCTCCTTACCTCTGCAGGCTCCAGTTGCACAGCAGTTTTGTTTAAGTACATTGGAGTCCATTGGCTAGAAATGCTGACTTTCACATTGCTAAAGGTTTTTCTTGAAGCGTGAAGAAGTGAATAACTACAGAACAAAGAAAACAGAGGCAAATGATCAGGGAGAAAGGGACTAGCAAGCAATAAAACCATACAAATATGCCCATCTGGTTTCATTTTACTCTGAAGTTTCCATGTAAGGTTTTCTCTCTATGGAGAGAAATCGTTTTGCCTTAGAACGGGGTTGGCAGCAGGAGCAACTCCTCTGCTAAGCAGCATGGCAAATAACTAGTCTACTATATATCATATTCATCATTAGCCCATTTCGACACACATACCTCAACAAGACTGACTCCAGTTTTAAACTAATACCTTCCCATAATCATATTCTTAATCTTGCATTTAGTAAAATGGAATTACTTAATGAAACTTAATTTCAGGCAAATAGAAAATATGCCTTCTATTCTTTAGAAGTAGTTACCAAAATGGCTGAATTACTGGCATTCAGGCAACATACCCTTGACACTACTAGTTTAACCAATAATTATTTACTAAAAGCCTACCACGTGCCAGGCCCTGGGGAAAAAAGTATAAAGAATGTAACAACCTGTACGTGCAAGGAAAAAAGTACACACAAAATATACAGCAAGAGACATAGATATATAGCATAAATATAAAGTAACTAAATAAAAGGTAGTTTAGGAAAGCAGGCACTAGCAATTGAGGTGGGGGGAGGGGTTTTTGGGGTAGGGAGGGTGTCAGAAAAGGCTTCATGGACAAGATGGTGACTAAACTGCAACTTAAAGGAAAAGAGATTCTAGGAGGTAGGGCACTCTATGTATAGGGTCAGCCAGTACAAAGACACGGGAACTGAGTGTTATATGTGAAGCACAACAAATATAAGGCACTTGTAATCTGCTGGTATGGGTTCCCTCAGGACTACACAATGCTAACAGTTACAGTCACTGGCCCTGTTAGAGACTTCTCACTGGAAAACACCAAAGCATTATCTTAATCCTTGGAAAGATTCGCACAGCCGCAGCTACCGGGAACACTAGAAACAACAAGAATTAAAGAAATGAGCTCTTCTAGTTTCCACGATTCAAGAACCCTATTCCTAAGGACCTGATTCTCATAAGCAAACAGAAGCAGCTCTCAGATTCCAAGTCTTGGCAATCACTACACTGGGCAGATCCAATTTACCTTTAGGCACACCTACTGTGTACAAAGCCCTATGCTGGAAGAACCAAAGTTTAAATAAAATAAGATCCCTACCATCATGGAATTTATTAATGAGGGGAAAGAATAACTACAAATAATTATGATAAAAAATAATGCTTTGATATTTAACAGAAATTCATTGGTGAGGAGAGGGTTTACATTCCAAGGAGAAGAAACAGCATGAACAAAGGAAGAGAAGTAGGAAAACAGAACGAGTACAGCAGTGGTGTTAATCTCAAATAGACTCAGGTCCCCGCTGCTGCATATAGACTTAGAAAAACCACAAGTTAACATTATGTGTGTTATATTTTTATTTACTTTGTTAAACATTTTAATCTGGTTCAGGCACTCAGAAGTTTTTTGAGCCATGAGTATAACAGCTTTGGCATACAGGATTGAGCTCACCACTGCACTAGCTGGAATACGTGGATGGCAATAGCATGAGATAAGGCCAGAGAGATGGAACAGCACTGGATTTGTAGGGGCATTAACTTTAAGCTAAGCAGTATGAACTTTATTCAGTAAGCAATAGGATGCCACTGAGAAGTTTTGAAGAGGACTATGATAATGAACCGATCTAAGCCAGGGCTTCTTAAACATTATTCATGATCCCCTTTTGGTGACCCCATTTAGGCAGCATCAGCTGGTATTGTGTGGCCTGTGCTTGGTGTTCAGAACCAAGGCTGCAAGGAAATTACAGGATGTAACATGGGCAAGCACTGCCAGAAATACTTCATATTCATTGCATGTTTGATTTAGATTTAATTCTCTGTTTCAAGTTCAGAAACCTTTTTCTGTTTCCAGATTTTTCACAACCCCATATGGGATTAAGACCCACAGTTTAAGAAGCACTGATCTAAGCAAAAGGAAGAGAAGTCTGGCAGCTGGTGAAAGATAAGGAGAGAATAGGGAGGAGAAGGGGAGAGAACAGACACAGAAAGGCTTACTAGAGAGATACTGCAGTAATATAAGCAAGTCATAATAAAAACCTGTACAAGGTTAATGAAAACTAATGGATGAGAATGGACACAAGAGTCATTGGAGGGTAGGATAAATAGGATTTGATAACTATATTAGAGGTGAAGGAGAGGAAAGCAATAAAGATTGGATTAAGGTTTGGAATATGGGAGGATAAGGAACTAGCGGCAAGAATGAAAAAAGCAGCTGAGTTTGAAATGAGAAGTCTAGTGGGAAAATAAGCAGCTCAAAAAGTTAAATCTGATGTAGCAATGGGATATCCAGGCAGATATATGTCCTGTATTCAGCTGGAATTTGGAAAAAAGGTCAATGCTGGAAATATAGATTTGGGAGTTATCTGCATAGAAACGATAATTCAAGGACTGGGAGTGAACCAAAAGTGAATTAGGAGAACAATTTCAACAATATACCTACCTGAAGAAAGTGAGCAGGAACACAACAACATGATGATGAGTAAATTTGGATATCCAAGTCCTACTCTGCAAAGTACTGGGCCCAGCCATGCTTTCCTCCTGTCCTTTCCACTTCAACCTTGATCTTAATGCTTAGAAAGTGAATGATTTAGATCATCTTTCCTGTCTGACAAGACAAAAAAAAATTATTAGAATGCAATTCATAAAGGATATTTTAACAGATCAACCAAAAATGTATGAATAAATATAAATTTACTTAGGCTTATATCATGTTTACATAATGGCCTTTAGCTAATCTTAACAAAATCACGTTAGTCATTTCTTATTAATGAAAAAAATTACCAAAATACTTATATTGTCAAATATACTATAAAAGATACAAGAGAATTCCCAGACCAAAGAATAACAGCATCTTCCAACTTTGCATTCACAATAATTTCTATTTTGCTTTTACCTGATTATAGGTGAACAATACATAAAAGCTTTAAAGGCTATAAACTCATTTAGGGTCTTATTTCTAAAAATATTTTGATGGGATATTATAAATTTGGGAGCATGGGAGAGGTGCCAAAGGACTAGAACTGGATAAATGTTCTGATCTTCAGGGGAAAAAAAAGGAAGTAAGATGGATTCTTGAAAATCTAGGCCAATAAGCTTAATTTTGATGCCTGGCGAAATTCTAAAACATATTATTAAAGGGACTGTTTACAAACATCAAAAAGGGAAGAAGTGACCACTAAGAGCTGACATAGTTCCAACCAGGTCATAACAGACTAATTTCATCTCCTTGTTTGACAGTTACTAAATAGGCAGATCAGAAGAATACTGTAAATATAGTAAACTTCAATTTCAGCAAGGCATTTGACAAGATCTTTCACGTTAACTTTGTAGACAAGATGGATGTACAGGGGCTGGATGATAATAGCTTGGTGGTTCAGAAGTGGTTGGAAGCCTGAACTTAAAGAATGGTAATTGATGTCAACGGGTAGGGAGATCCTTAGCAGAGGAACCCAAGGACTGGTCTCGTCCTTGTGTTGTTGAAAAATTTTCACCAACAATTTGAAGACATAGATGGGATGCTTATTAAACATGCAAAGAGAAAGCTGGGAGGGAAAAGTAATATATTGGGTAACAGAGTCAGAATTTTAAAAGATCAGTAGGGCAGTATGGTACAGGACAGGAGTTAGGCAGCTAGGTGGCCTGGTGGACAAGAGCACCACGCCAGGAGTCAGTAAGACTCATTTTCCTTAGTTCAAATCTAGCTTCATATACACACACCCGTGTTACCCTGCGCAAGTCACTTAACCCTGCTTGCCTCAATTTCCTCATCTGTAAAATGGGCTAAAGAAGGTAATGTCAAAGCACTCTTGTATCTTTTCCAAGAAAACTCCAAAAGGGGTCATGAAGCATCAATAATTCACCTTTCTAGAGCGCTTAAGTGATTTGCATACCTTGTCATAAATGTGGTCACCAAGAGTTGGAAACCACTGAACAACACAGAAGCAAAAACACCTGGATTTGAATCTTGCCTCAGGCTCTATTTATATTAGGTCACTTAACATACCTGAAGTCTATTCATTTGTATAATAGAAATATTAATATATACAGTAAATATTATATAGTGATGATTAAATGAGATAAACACTAAACACAATACATAATTGTGAAGTATTATCTCTACAAAGTAGAAAATGGTTTAAATCTAAAAAGATTACACTTAATACACTTAACATTCTACACCAGGGTTCAAAAAGTTAACTATAAATATTGGATTAGGAAAACAGACAAAAACTAGACAAACTAGAAAAACTAGACAAAAGACTGTGAAAATGAGGGGGGTGGTCTGCAAGCTCAGTCACACTGAAGATTCAAAAGCAAATGCAATCAGAAAGCACAAAGAAAGGCATCCTTTTCAAAAGCAGGAAGTCCTACTACATTCTACCCTCCCCAGACTACATCTCAAGTGTCAGAGATCTGCTTCAGGAACACAGTTTTAGGAAGGGTGTTGATGTTGTTTAGTTGCATCCAACTGTTGGTGACCCCGTGGATCATAATGTCCATGGAGTTGTCTGGAGTGCTTTGCCATTTCCTTTTCCAATGGTTGCTCAATGTCACAAGTACTAAGTGTCTGAAGCTGGATTTGAACTCAAGTCTTCCTGACTCCAGGTCCAATGCTCCATCTACTAAACCACCTAGCAGCCACCCAGGAAGGGTAATAACAAGCTCCCACTCTTCCAGAGAAGGGCACTCGAAATGGTTAAGAAGACAGAATAGGAAGTCCTATCAAGCTATACCACACAAAAGACCCACTGAAGTTGATAGGGTTGTGTAGCCTTAGAAAGAGAAAAGGGATTTGGGGGCAGGAAAGGGGAGAGGATAGTGGGGAGGGAGAGAGGGAGGGAGAGAGAAAGAGAGGAAGGGAGGGAGGAGGGGGGAGAGAGATACACGAGACTCTCTTTAAGTTATCTGAAGGATTGTCATATGAAAGAGGGATTAGCCCCAAAGAACAGAACTAAGAAAAATGGGTAAAAAAGGTTTCAAAGACACAACATTGGCTCAATCTAAGAAAACACGTCAACAATTGGAACTATCCACAGGTGGAATGGTTTGTCCTGGAGCAGGGGTGGGGAACTTTCAGCCTGGAGGCTACACGTGGCCCTAAGTGCAGCCTTTTGACTGAATCCAATTTTTATAAAACAAATCCTCGACTACTTGAGGAGCTGTTGAAGGAACTTCTACCTTGGGTTATACTAGAACTCTGACTTTCCCTTCTAACTATGTGATTTTGGGAGCTGGGTGAGTGTGACAGTACAGCTCAACTGTTTTTGATATTTTACATGTAAATCAATATAATAATCCAAACACTATCTCCTTGGGATACCAATGAGTGCACATATTTCATTCAATTCAACCGGCATTTATGAAGCCCCTACTACATGCCAGGTACTAGTGCTGGGCCCTGGGTATACAAAGACAAAAAATGAAAGCCTCTGCCCTCAAAGAGCTTACATACATTGAAAAGTAACTACAAAATGATCACCAAAAGGAGGGGAGAATTTGGAGTAGTTTCCTCGAGGACCCGGCAAATGAAATGAGTTTTGAAGAAAGCTAGGGATCCTATGATAATAATAATAACCAGCATTTATACAGCACTCATAATGTGCCAGGCACTGTGCTAAGCACTTTACAAATACTACCTCATTTGATCCTCAAAAGGAGGTGGGCACGATTACTATTCTCGATACAGTTCAAGAAACATTTATTAAGCACCCACTATATGAAAGACAGGAGAGCTTAGCACTGGGGATACAAAGAAGCGAAAGACAATCCCAGTCCTCAAGGAGCTAAGAATCTAACCGAGGAGACAACATGCAGACAAATATATACAAATAATCTTCATACAGGATAAACAGGAAATAAAAGAGAGAAAGCACTGGAATCAAGAGAGGTTAGAAAAGGCTTCCTGAAGAAGGTGGGATTTTAGTTTGGACTTAAGAAAAGCCAGGGAAACCAGCAGGTGGAGTTGAGGGAGAACATTCCAGGCATGGGGATCAGAGAATATGCTGGGATGGAGTGTCTTGTTTGTGGTACAGCCAGGAGGACAATGTCACTGGAAGGAAGAATATGTCAGGGAGTAAGAAGACCTGAAAGGTAGGAGGGGAGTAGGTTATGAAGGGCTTTGAATGTCAAACAGAGAAGTTTGTATTTGCTCCTGGAGGTAACTGGAAGCCACTGGAGTTTGTTAAGCGCCCCCTCCCCCCCAGCCCCAGCCCCATGTGTGTGACATGATCAGACCTTCATTTAAGAAGAATCACCAGTTGAATGGAAACTGGATTGGAGGAGAGAAAGATCTGAGATAGGAAAATCCACCAGGTTACTGCAGTAATTCAAGCATGAAGTGATAAGGACATGAACTAGAGTACTGACAGTGTCAGAGTAGAGAAAGGGCGTATATTCAAGAGATGTCACCATTTTACAGAGGAGGAAACTGAGGCAGAAGTTAAGTGACTTGCCTAAGGTCACTTAGCTAATTAAATGTCTGAGGCTGAATTTGAATTCAAATCTTCCCCACTCCAGGCTCAGCACTCTAGCCACTACCTTTAAGATGCAGCAGTGAGGAGGAGCTGCTTTCTAGGGATGACACACTGCCTGAGCCAAGACACATGTTACACACTGGGAATGTTACAAACTGAGAAGATCAAGTAGGCCAGTCTGACTGGAATGTAAAGCACACAAAGAAAAACTTCTTGAAATGAGCCTGGAAAGGTAGATTATGAACTAGATTGGAAGGGTTTAAAAAAAAAACAAACAGAAGTTTATATTTAATCCTGGAGGCAAGAGCTAGCCACTGAAGCTTCCTGAACAAGGGGATGACATGGTCGGATTTGTGCTTTGGTAATAAATAGACCCTAACAGATGCAGAACTATGTAATATATGGTAATAAATAGACCCTAACAGATGCAGAACTATGTAGTGAAATTAATGTTGAAGCTGTTAATTTTCTGTATCATCTTTTCTCTAAAAAAAAAAAAAAATGTAAAGGAGATATAGGAAAGAATCAAGCCCTGAAAGACCTAAGAATACTTTAAAGTCATTTAAACGAGTGCACATGTTGGTATGGTTGGATAGCAGGTCCTACAAGAAGGGCTTGGGATCATGATTTCAGAGCTCAAAACGGACCTAAGAGTAGATCTAAGTCAATCTAAGTCCAACGTGAACTCCAGTCTTCTGATTCTAGGTTCCACTCCCGGTTCTCAATTCAGAATATTAGTACCTGGAGTCAAAAGACCTAGGTTCAAATACTAGCTCTAGTTGGCCACTGAGGAGGCGTATAACCATGATTAAGTCTCCCAACCACTGTAAGCATAGGTGTTCTTAGCTGTAAAATGAGTATAATAATGATATGATTATTAATTAATAATAATAATAATAATAATTCTTGAATACCCATCTCATACTCCCATAGGTGTGGAGCTGGAAAGGATCTCAGAAGTCATCTTTACAGATAAGGAATCAGAGGCCAAGAGCCTTTGAGTGACTTGTGATTTTAAGGTCTCATGGAAGGACCAAGTTCTCTTCTAAAATACCAAAGATCCTATTAAGTAGCAAAGCTAGGGTTAGACTCCAAAACCAGGGCACCTTTCCTCGGTATCACATGCTTTTTCTTAATGACCTCACAAGGGGATGAGGGAAATCCTTTCTGAGTTAACAGGTATACAACGCTTTAAGATTTGCAAAGAGCTGAGCAAGCCTAATTCATTCTCACCCTCACCACAACCCTGAGAGGTGGTACTGTTAGAAAAGTAAAGCAGACAGAAGTTAACTCACTTGCCCTTGGCCACGTAACTACAAAAGTACCTGAGGCAGCTTTTGAACTCACGTCTACCTGACTCCTAGGGAACAGCACATCAGAATACAACTTTATCCTCATCATTGTAATTTTATATCTTACCACCAAAAAGCAGCCCACCGCTCTTGAAACCTTCCCGTCCTATCCGAAAGGGCATCATCACCTTCTAAAACCTCTCCCATTTCTTTTGCTAAATCAGGAACTCAGTAACAAACCCAAGCTGACTCAGGGTGGGGTTTAAGAGATGGGGGAGGGGAGGTAAGCAGCCTTCTTCCCTCCTTCTTTATTGTTTTAAGACATCACTTGGCTAAGGGCACTGGAGGTGTGTTACCTGGAGCAACTGCTAGGGTGCAACCCTGCCCCCAGTCGGGGTCTGCCCTCGTCTTTCTGGCCGAGGTCTAGCCGCCCCCGCTCACCCCTCCGACCCCGGAGTCCCCCCACCCTGCCCGCTATCTCGGCTGCGGCTTCGTCACCATCCTGCCAGCCTTCGGGCCCACCCTGCCAGGCCCACCCCTGGCCCCCCCCAACCTGCCCACCGTCCTCGATAAGCCATCGCGTCATTCTCGTCCCCACCCTGCCAGCCCTCGGGCCCACCCCCACTCAGACAGCCATCCCATGCTCCCAGCCCACCCCCACCACTCCCCAGGGCCGCGCGCCCCCCAATTCTGCCCCCCGACCTCGCTGCCCCCGCGTCTTTCGGGCCCCCACCCTCCTGGTCCTCGGGCCCACCCCCTATTCTGCCAGCCCCCTTCCCCGTCAGCCCATTTCCCCAGGCTCCGCCGGGCCAATGATTCCCATGGACAGGGCTCAGTCCCAGCACCGACTGCGCCCCCCCCCCACCGAAAAAGGCTCGAGAGCACGGGGGTGGAGGAGGGGGCGCGAGCTCGCCGCGGGGGGTCGCAAGCCCGCCGCAGTTCTCAGGGCATCCCCTGGTTCCCGAGGAGCAGCCAGGCTACATCCCTCCCCCCACGCCGCCGAGCCGCACCCAACCATCGGCACCCGCTCGGGCCCTCTTACCCAACACACATCTTTAACAGCTGGTCCAGCCGCTGCAGTCGCCGCTGCCCCCGCATCTCTCCGCCAGCTCACCTCAGCCGCCAGCCGCCAGCCCAGCGTTTCCGGACGGTCACGTGACCAGTGGGCGTAGCGAGAAGCCCCTGGCTCCGGGCATGGCTTCCGTGGTGCATTCTGGGAGTTGTAGTCCCGCCCCATCTGCCTCACCTGTGGCTCAAGGACGCATGTGATTTTTTTTTTCTTTTAAAAAACTGTTTTCAGCGAACAAGTATTTTTTTTTCCTTCCTACAACTATGCCAATATAAAAGAAAAACAAAACCCTTATAGCAGATTATGCATAGTCAAAGCAGGACAAATCCTGACAATCATTACCCATGCCCTGAGATGTTATGCCTCATTTTTTTAAGCTAGCATTTATATATAGAACCTTAATGTTCGCAAATATAATCTCATTCGACCCTCACAGGAAACTTGAGAATTAGATGGTAGCATTATCCGTATTTTACAGATGGGAAAAATGAGGCAGACACAGGTTAAGTGACTTAGCCAGGGTCACACAGCTAATAAGTACCTGAGGCTAGAATTAAACTTAGATCTTCCTTACTTACTCCAGGCTCAGTAATGCCATTTAGCAAACAAGTTCTCACATTGTCCTATCCAAAAACGTGTGTGTCATTCTATATCTGGAGTCCATCATCTCACCTTCAGGAAGTACATGACATAGTTCATCATCAGTAGCAATTGGTCAGTGAGCTGATTTGTGTTCTTAACTCTTTCAAAGCTGTTTTTTACTTTGCTGTTATTTGTATAAATTTTTCTGGTTCTGTGTACTTCACTCTGCACAAGTTCCTACAAGTCTTCCCAGGTTTCTCTGAATCTATGCAGCAACACATTCTTATGGCATAATTTGTGTTCAGTCTTTTCCCAAACCTAATTGCTAATATAAAAAAAAGGATGCTGTAAATAATTTTGTACAGTTAAGCTCTTTTCCTCTCTCTTTGGGATAAAGGTATTGCTGGTTCAAAGGGTATGCAAATTTTAATGACATTGGGGGCATGGCTTTCAGGATTTTTAGAATTGGAAGCTAGTTTACGGAAAAGGAGAACTAGTCCCTAGGGGAGAGAAATGACTTGCCCAAAGTCATACTGGTGAAGGACTTACTGTGTGTCTTCCAAGAAGTCATTCCACATTTCTAAAATTAGGGGATTGGAATCTCTTAAGATTTCTTCCAGCTATAAATCGTTTAATTCTATTCAGGTAGCAAAGCAGTGCCTGGCAAAAACAACCAACAAACCAGGGGAGTGCTTTCAGAATGGGTTCACCTGAGAGTGTCGGTGTTGGGGTAGGGAGAGAATTGCCGTGGTTGTTAGGGAGTATGACACAAAAAATGAACACTTTTAAAGAACCAACTATTATCTGCCTGTAAAATGGAAAACAAATACCAACTGAGAAAATGCAGCAGTGTTGCAAAACTGATTACTATTCACAGCCTAGGAGATAGCTGTGTCCCTATGGTAACAGGGCTTTGTTGATCTTGTCTGGAAGGAATTTTTGTCCATGAATAATTAAATAGAAAAAAGCTTTCCTTTTCCTCCCTTCCCCAGTTATTGTCCTTGTTTTAAAAAATTAATGTACAAATTGGATGTAAAAAAAATCTGTCTCATGTACAGTCTTTTCTGTTTATGCTTGCTAAGTTCATCATTTTAAAAAATTAATATGCTATCCTTTCATTATTTACTGTCTTACCCTCTCCTAGAGCAAATGGCTTTGTTGAAGTTATTCCCCCTCCCCCCACTTCATTTAAGGATTACAACCACCTCTTTAAAAGAGCTACACCTACATCTCTCTCTCTCTTTTTTTTCATATTAAGTCCTAAAAAATGGCAGATACATTTGTCCACTAAAACACTATGTTAAAATGTAAGCAGTTCTTAACGGAGAGAGACTCCCCTCCTTTCCTGATACATAGTTATAATAATAACCCACATTTATATAACAGTGAGGTAGATAGTATAATCTTTATTGTGTGGGATGAAAGACCCTCACCAATTAAAAGTTAATTTATAATAAGGAGCTATCTCAGGGTGGGAACAGAAATAAATTTTATTCTATTCTCGAGAATAGGGCATCCTCTGCTAGTACAGAGCAGAACCAGCAAAAGAGGCAAAGTACAAGGAGCAAAACACCCATAATTATACCTAACACAAGAGAATTCCCACCTATCTCTGACCCTTCTCACCATTGGCTGGGAGGTGGACTTACAATCTGAGAACAAAAGCTAGACAGAGAAACGGGAAATTGAGGCACAGAAACTCCAATTCCCATTCCCTTAGTTAATGATTACAACTGAGGTGACATCTATAAATCTAAGGAGAATAGGATAAGGGGAGGGGGAGACCCTCTCCATTCTTCTACAGTACTTTTACAGTAAAGGAAAGCAGGTCACAGTGACCCTATTCTTACTGGGCAAATCTTTAAACCAGAACCAGAAGAAAGAACAAAAAGTTTCAGGGTAAAACTTTCCCAAAGGCTGAGTCATTAGATTCTCATGGCCTCAGAATTTTTCCACTTCCCTATTTCCCTATTTCTTGATTTTTAAACATTTCTTAGTATAGCTATAGATGTAGATATATTTATACATATCTTCCCTGTGAAGTCTTCACATTTTATTTACCTCACATATTTATTAAGCCCATCTTATATGTAAGGGAACTGAGGATTGGGCAGTTAAGATTTGCCCAGGGGTTGGGGCAACCAACACAACTTCTGAGTCCAAGACCAGGGCTCTTCCCACAGATGTTCCATTAATAACCAGAACCATCTCACAGTGTGGCAGTGCAAAATCAAAATGAAAAGAAGCTGGGACTAGGTCACCTCTAAAACCCTGTCCTAATCTAACAATCTATGATATAATGATTTTCATGAGATAGTGGCCAAATTTAAACCAGCTTAATAGAATAATGTTTTCACCTTTCCCTCTACCTACACTGATTTTCCATAACTCTTCCAACTTGGAGATATGTGGAGTCACTTGTTTTAAAAGCATAAATTTTCAGCAAACTTATAATGAAGCGTACTATCCACCTCCAGTTAGAAAGCAGATGCATTCAGAGTACAGATCAAAGTATATTTTTTTTCTTTTTCTTTCTGTCTCTTATTTTGGACATGGCTAATGCATGAAATCGTTAAACATGTGATTATATTTTTTTTATTTTTAAAAATAAATATGACCAAAAACATAAAAAAAGCATAGGTTTTAACCTCTAAGCCTTTATCCTTTATCCCACAATAGTACAGACTCTAAAATATCCCTAACAATGACTCCCAAGTGCTTTTTACAATTTCAGGGACCTGAGGGGGTGGGGTGTAGATCAAGGCTCTGTCCTGAAAGGAATTTTCACCCTCCAAGGGAGGATGAACATAATTATCAAGAGGCAATTTATATTGGAGAGAAAACTTTCTTAAAAGTCCAAAGATGTGAGTTCTAGTCCTAGCCCTGTAAATTCAGGGAAGTCAAGTTGCAAGTTTACTCAACTGCAAAATGGAGGCAGTAATTCCTGCCCTCCCTGCCTTACATTTGGGAAGAACAAGTGAGATAACACAGGAAAAAGCTTGGTAAAAGGTAATGGAAGCCCAGCACAATGAAAATTTAATATCTTTTCTCTACCCCAGCTCCCCTCCTTAAATAGTCAAACATTTGAGCTATAGTTTATTTGAGGAATAGATCAAAGGCTCCAGCCTACATTGCTGCATTGCTTTTGGCGGCCTCCTCCTCCTTCTCCTCCTCCTCCTTCTCCTAGTCCTCTTTCTCTTCCTCCTCCTCTTCCTCTTCCTCCACATAAACATATAAAAATCTCAAGTCAGTAGCACCTTTGAGCAGAACTATAACTAAGAATCCCCCTCTTCCCCTCCCCCAAGAACTACAAACCAAAAAAACAGACCAAACTGCTGGGCTGTCCTCAAGGACAGGGATGGTGAGATGATGCTCACCAGCCTCCACCCCTGTAGCTTCCTATTATAACTAATTATTCTTCTTTGAGAGAAGGAAGCAAGGATTACTGGTTAGAAAACCACCCTTCCAGCCAGGAATACCTCCGTTCAAGTCCTGTCTGGTGCATACTCCTTGTGTGACTGTGAACAAGTCACTTCTTAGTGCCAATTGTAGAGAAGATAATGATCTGCATTGTTGGGAGTTTCCTCACTAAATAGTTTCAGATACTCCAACTCCCAAGTTCCATTCCTATACATATGTTTGTTTTACTATTAAGTAGTGACCTTTGACAAATCATTTAATTTCTAGGTGCCCCAGGCATATATCTAATGCTATCAATTATAGGACAGGTATTGATCTACCTGGTCAGAGAACATTTCCTGGGAGTTCCCTAATCCAAATTAAATCCTGTCTCAGTTCTTAATAAGTAGGTACTGAGAAATTGCAGTGCTTTTAGCAGAATTTGGCTGGACTTGGCACCCCAGGTCAAAGCCTTTATACAAGACATTTTATGCAAGAGGCGCATCACTGGAAAATTATAAATTTTTTTTCTTTCTTTTATTTATTTAGTATTTTTAGTTTTCAGCATTGATTTTCATAAGAGTTTGAATTACAAAATTTCTCCCCATTTCTACCCTCCCCCCCACTCCAAGATGGCATATATTCTGATTGCCCCGTTCCCCAGTCAGCCTTCCCTTCCATTACCCCACTCCCCCCATCCCCTTTTCTCTTACTTTCTTGTAGGGCAACATAGATTTCTGTGCCCCATTGCCTGTATATCTTATTTCCTAGTTGCATGCAAAAACTTTTTTTTTTGAACATCTGCTTTTAAAACTTTGAGCTCCAAATTCTCTCCCCTCTTCCCTCCCCACCCACCCTCCCTAAGAAGGCAAGCAATCCAACATAGGCCACATGCATATCATTATGTAAAACACTTCCATAGGACTCATGTTGTGAAAGACCAACTATATTTTGCTCCTTCCTATCCTATCCCCCTTTATTGAATTTTCTCCCTTGACCCTGTCTCTTTCTGAAAGTGTTTGTTTTTGATTACCCCCTCTCCCATCTGCCCTCCCTTCTATCATGCCCCCCTTTTTTATCTTCTTCCTCCTTCTTTCCTGTGGGGTAAGATACCCAATTGAGTGTGTATGTTATTCCCTCCTCAGGTCAAATCCGATGAGAGCAAGATTCACTCATTCCCCCCTCACCTGCCCCCTCTTTCCTTCCAATGAACTGCTTTTTCTTGCCACTTTTATGTGAGATAGTTTATGTGTGTATGTATATTCCCTTCAGCTACCTATATCATTAAGTCAGAATTCATGACTTCAAAGATAACCATGAATATGCCTGAATGGTCCAGAATCACAGGATATAAGGAATTCTCTAAGTAGAAGGCAGAGGAGTTAAAGCATTTATCGAAACTCAAAAGTAGCAGATCCAGGGACCAGTGTCCCCAGTTCAATATCCTGGCAAGAATCTTCCAGAACCAGTATGCCCATCTCACAATAGTGACCAGGAGGCCACAGAAAAACATTATGGCAGCAAGCCAAGCCATACTGGTCCTTCCCCCCCTCCCCATGCCAGGGCCTCCAGCAAGAAGACCACCTACTGGCCTCAAGCCCCTGCTCGGCACTCTCCGGTCTCCACTAGGGTCAGTCCTGTTTTTTTGTAGCGCCTGCCACCGTTGCCACCACTTCCGCCGCAATCTCCAAGCTGTGTTCCAGCTAGCTGGCTGCTTCCTCTCTCCTTCAGCTCTTAACTGCTCTCACCAACTGCCTCTTAGCTCTGCTCCAGTCTAATTTTTAAGGTAGTATTTTCTTCAGTGGTCTTTTGGACCTCCTTTTCCATTTGGCTAGTTCTGCCTTTCAAGGCATTCTTCTCCTCATTGGCTTTTTGGAGCTCTTTTGCCATTTGAGTTAGTCTATTTTTTAAGGTGTTGTTTTCTTCAGTATTTTTTTGGGTCTCCTTTAGCAAGTCATTGACTTGTTTTTCATGGTTTTCTTGCGTCATTCTCATTTCTCTTCCCCAATTTTTCCTCTACTTCTCTAACTTGCTTTTAGACTGGCAGGCAACATGGCCAGGCATCGAAAACGGACTCAGATTCAGACTCAAACCACTGGCTATGGTCTTAGCCACTCCCCTCAGGACCCTGAGAGCCCCACCCCTGAAGCCCAGTGAATGGGTGGGAAAGATTCTTCCCATTCACTGATTGCATTTACACTACCCTAATACTGAGGTCTCATGAATCATACACATCATCTTTCCATGTAGGAATGTAAACAAAGCAGTTCAACTTTAGTAAGTCCTTTATGATTTCTCTTTCTTGTTTACCTTTTCAAGCTTCTTTTGATTCTTGTTTTTGAAGGTCAAATTTTCTATTCAGCTCTGGTCTTTTCACTGAGAGCTTGAAAGTCCTCTTTTTCATTGAAAATCCATATTTTGCCTTGAAGCATGATACTCAGTTTTGCTGGGTAGGTGATTCTTGGTTTTAATCCTAGCTCCACTGACCTCCGGAATATCATATTCCAAGCCCTTCAATCCCTTAATGTAGAAGTTACTAGATCTTGTATTATCCTGATTGTGTTTCCACAATACTCAAATTGTTTCTTTCTGACTGCTTGCAGTATTCTCTCCTTGATCTGGGAGCTCTGGAATTTGGCAACAATATTCCTAGAAGTTTTCTTTTTGGGATCTTTTTTAGGAGGTGATCAGTGGATTCTTTCAATTTCTATTTTACCCTCTGGCTCTAGAATATCAGGGCAGTTCTCCTTGATAATTTCTTGAAAGATGATATCTAGGCTCTTTTTTTGATCATAGCTTTAAGGTAGTCCAATAATTTTTAAATTCTCTCTCCTGGATCTATTTTCCAGGTCACTGGTTTTTCCAAGGAGATATTTCACATTGTCTTCCATTGTTTCATTCCTTTGGTTCTGTTTTATAATATCTTGATTTCTCATAAAGTCACTAACTTCCACTTGCTCCAATCTAATTTTTAAGGTAGTATTTTCTTCAGTGGTCTTTTGGACCTCCTTTTCCATTTGGTTAATTCTGCCTTTCAAGGCATTCTTCTCCTCGTTGGCTTTTTGGAGCTCTTTTGCCATTTGAGTTAGTCTATTTTTTAAGATGTTATTTTCTTCAGTATTTTTTTGAGTCTCCTTTAGCAAGTCATTGACTTGTTTTTCATGGTTTTCTCACATCCTTCTCATTTGTCTTCCCATTTTTTCCTCTACTTCTCTAACTTGCTTTTCCAAATCTTTTTGAGCTCTTCCATGGCCTGAGACCAGTTCATGTTTTTCTTGGAGGCTTTTGACGTAGGCTCTTTGACTTTGTTAACTTCTTCTGGCTGTATATTTTGGTCTTCTTTGTCACCAAAAAAAGATTCCAAGTCTGAGTCTGAATCTGAGTCCGTGTTGGCTGCCTGGCCATGTTCCCAGCCAACTGCTTGACCCTTGAGTTTTTCGTTGGGGTATGACTGCTTATAGAGTAGAGAGTACTTTGTCTCAAGATTGAGGGGCTGCGCTGTTGTTTTCAGAGCTTTTTCTACACAGCAAGCTCTGCCACACCAGTGTTCCTCCTTCCCCAAGAACCACCAACCCGGACTGCAACTCAGGTCTGAGCAGGCTTTGCACTCCTGCTCTGATCCTCCACTTAATTCCTCCCACCAGGTGGGCCTGGGGCCAAAAGCAACTGCAGCTCTAGTTCTGTAGCTGTACCACCTCCGCTGCCCCTGGGGTGGTGGCCAAACCATGAACTCCTTTCACTCTGTCCCCCCAGTTTTTTCCCACTAACCTTCTCTGTTGTCTTTGGTATTTGTGGGTTGAGAAGTCTGGTAACTGCCACAGCTCACCGATTCAGGGCGTTAGGGCCTGTTCTCCCTTGGTCCTGGTCTGGTTGGTCCAGGCGCAGCCCACGCTGGGCTCTGCTCCACTCCCAGCTCCATGTGATAGACCTTACCCAGCCACCATCCAGGCTGTCCTGGGCTGGAGTCCAGCTTCCCTCTGTTATTTCATGGGTTCTGCAGTTCTAGAATTTGTTCAGAGCCATTTTTATAGGAGTTTGGAGGGTCCTGGGGGAGAGCTTTAGGCACATCCCTGCTTTCTAGCCGCCATCTTAGCTCTGCCCCATTATAAATTGTTTTTTAAAAGACAAAGCCTAGTTACATGGTCAGTGGTGTTTGCTATTTGGAGGAATACCCATGTGACTCCTTGTATAAAGTGAGCAGTCTCTCCCAGGAGAGATCTATTTTTTAAGTCTGAATTTTCACTTTTTTTCTTTTCCTTCCTTCCTTTCTCTCTCTGTCTATGTCTATGTCTCTGTCTCTGTCTTTCTCTCTCTCTCTCTCTCTCTCTCTCTCTCTCTCTCTCGATCTCTTCCCCCCACCCTTTCTCTCCCTCCCTCCCCCGCCCCCAACAGGCCTCAGATTTCATCACCTCACAGAACCGATGTGAAAATTTCCTCTGATTGTGGAAATTTCCTCCACCAATACAGATCAGCAACTCCAATGTTAGAGAATGTGGGGATACTCAAACGTTGTGATTTGTCCATAGTGATGGGGCTAGTAAGTGTTAGAGGCTGACGTCAAAGCCAGGTCTTGCTGATTCCACAACCAGCCTTCCATTTGCTACACCACAGGACCTCTCTTTCATACAGTCAGCTTGTGTAGTGAATTTAACCATATTATTGTTTGGATTCCTACATGTTACCCCTTCAGCAAAGGTGGACCTAGTCCTCAAGCCTTTGTGGAGAATTCAATCTAGAATATAGATGAGTTTAAAAAAAATCAACTTTCTCCTAAAGCCAACAGTCACCAAGATGAATTGATAAATTCTGATCTCCCAACGGCCCCTAGATAATTAACCTTGTCTCCTTGTGATTATTTAGAAGGGAAGCAAGAGATCTATCAGCTTCTATATTAAAGGATTGAAGAGTTTAGAATATGATATTCCAGAGGCCAAAGGAGTTAGGATTGAAACCAAGAGTCACCTACCCAGAGTATACTTCAGGGCCAAAAATGGACTTTCAATGAAATAGAGGACTTCACAGCATTCTTGATGAAAAGACCAGAGCTGAATAGAAAATTTGACTTTCAAATACACGAATCAAGAGAAGCATGAAAAGGTAAACAGGAAAGAGAAATCATAAGGGACTTACTAAAGTCAAACTGTTTACATTCCTACATGGAAGGATGATAATTGCAACTCATGAGACCTTTCTCAGTACTAGGGTAGTTGAAGGGAATATACAAATAGATAGATAGATATATATATAGATAGATAGATAGATAGATAGATAGATAGATAGATATAGACAGAGGGCACAGGGTGAGTTGAATATGAAGGGATGATATCTAAAAAAATAAAATTAAGGGGTGAGAGAGGAATATATTGGGAGGAGAAAGGGAAAGATAGAATAGGGTAAATTATCTCACATTAAAGAGGCAAGAAAAAGCTGTTACAATGGAGGGGAAGAGGGGAGAGGTGAAAGGGAATGAGTGAACCTTACTCTCATTGGATTTGGCTTAAGGAGGGAATAACATACACACTCAACTGGGTATCTTACAGAAAAGTAGGGGGGAAGGGGATAAGAGTGGGGGAATGATAGAAGGGAGGGCAGATTGGGGGAGAGAGTGGTCAAAAGCAAACACTTTTGAAAAGGGACAGGGTCAAAGGAGAAAATTGAATAAATGGGGGATGGGTAGGATGGAGGGAAATATAGTTAGTCTTTCACAACATTGCTGTTATGGAAGTGTTTTGGATAATGATACATTTAAAACCTGTATTAAATTGATAGCCTTCTCAAGGAGGGTGGGTGGGGAGGGAAAAAGGGAGAGAATTTGGAACTCAAAGTTCTAAAAACAAATGTTAAAAATTGTTTTTACATGCAACTTGGAAATAAGATATACAGGAAATGGGGTATAGAAATCTATCTGGCCCTACAAGAAAGTAAGGGGGAAGGGGATGGTGGAGGGAGAGGGGTGATAGAAGGGAGGGCAGACTGCAGAAAGGGGCAATCAGAATACATGCCATTTTGGGGTGGAGGGAGGTAGAGATGAGGAGAAAATTTGTAACTCAAAATCTTGTGGAGATGAATGTTGAAAACTAAAAATAAATTAATTAATCTTTGTAAAAAAGAAATGAAGCAAGAATTGTTCAGTTCTCCCCTTTCCAAGGTTTTTTGCAAGGATGGGGGTTGGGAGAACCAAGCTTCTCCTCCAGACAAATAAACCCCTTTCCAGCTCAGCTCAGGTATATGGTTTGGTTTGGTTTGGTTTCCCGGACATCAATTCCTTTTCCCAATGAATCCTTCAAGACAATTTTGTCTCCACAAATCCAAACACTTAAAGCCTTCCGGTAGAAATCGCAGTATCTGGTGTCTATGTTGATTCTTTCCCACTCTTCCTAAAAAAAGGACTGGCGGGAAACGTTGATGGAAAGAATGAAAGAAACAAGAGGGAGCTTTGTAGGTACTGGGGTGAGTTAATTGACTTTTTTTTTTGTCTCCAGTGTTTGCACAGCGCACAAGAAACATTTAGTGGGAAAGTTGCTATCCCTCAGCATTGTCTAGCTAGTTTACAACCTTCTACTTTATTGGTATGGACGATCTGGCTCCAGGCTAGAGGGAGGTGGATGCAGGGGATTGAGTTTTCCTTTCACTTTCTGTAACTGCCACCTGGGGGACAGAACAGCAATTCCCACTGAGCAATGAGACGGGAGGTAGAAAGGGGTCTAAAGGCAAGGAAAGAAAACTAAAGAAAAATCTTTACCTGCTGGCACAGGTGAGAAAAAACAGGTAAGCAACAGGTGACCCAGAAAATGAAGGAGGCAGGAGAAGAGAGAATGGAGGAGGAGGAAGTAGAGGCAGAGCAGACAATTACATTGCTTGCTAGGTGAGAGTTGACGAGTTTTGGCAGGTTGGGTTTTTTGTTGTTTTTTTTTGGTGGGGTGGGGTGGGGGGAGCTCTTGGTGGAGGAAGGTAAGAAACGTTTGTTGGAAACTCTAGAGGAGACCTGGGAAGGGACAGGATAAGCCAAATGAGGTTTCGGCTCATGTTCCAGTGGCAAGAGGGCGGAAGTGATAGGGCTTTCTTTGGCTTTTAAATGGGAAAAAAAGAAAGTTGGATGGATAGAAGGACGGTTTTAGCTGTAGGTAAAAGGGCGTAATAGGTTGATTTCAGACTTCCTGAAAAGAGGTGTGAAGTACTCCCTCATTTACCGGCACAAATATTTATCTGGTACTAGATGCTGGGGAGATAAGAATTTTAGATAAGATGCAGTCCTTTTTCTCCAGGAACTCAATCTAGGGGGGGAGTTAGGACTTGAACAAACAAAGCTCTAACATACAGTAGGAGAGGATTAGAAACTAAGATTTCTCTGCTGTTGGGGACCCTCCCGTTAGGAAGTTCCCTGTGCCAAGCAGTCTGTTCTGTGATTTACAGGTTTGTTGTGCTGTCTAGAGCACGGAGAAATTAAGTGATTTGCCTAGGGTCACACCGACAAAGATCAGAATTAGGACTTGAACCCAGGTCTTCTTGGTTCTTTCATACTACACAATATTTCGTGCCTTATCCATTAGAGAACAGCAAAACAAAGTGTCACATAGAGTCTGTGGGAGGACTTGATTAGCAAGCAAGGGAATTAGGGAAGGCTTGAAAGAGACTGCATTTGAGTTGGATCTTCAACAGGCAGAAATTCAAGGAATTCAGCTTGGCTTTCAAACTCCTATAGAATGCCCATAAGATCAGGGACTGTTTGTTTTTGTATTTGTGACCTAGGCAACTGGCACATAGTCGGTGTTTAATAAATGCTGTTGAAGTTGAAAATTGCCTTAATTTTCTTGGATACCTTGTTACTACTGACTCATTGAATTTACTGTTCATTTAAACTTTCAGATCTTTTTTTTTTTTTAAGGAAACTACATACTACCTATTCATATTGCCCCCATCTTGGATTTCTGAAGTTAAATTTTTAAACCTAGGTCTAAGACTTCCTATTTGCCATTATTAAATTTCATTGTCACTTGTATCCCCAAGAATCAATAGAATTCAGTGATAGTCAGTTTTGATAAGTCTTGGGAGTTCTCCATCGAATCCATGCCCCAGGAAATCAACAGACCCCTCAATTGTTCTTGTCAGGTTAACAAATTGCTGCCTCAGTATCCCTTAAACAAACATCACCATCATTCATCTCTTTTTCCTGTGACCCTTACTGGATGACCTTTCATTTTTTCATGCCCAACCTGAGTCATCTAACTCTAAAGTTAGATCACTTCTTTGAGATTTGAAGAAATCAAGATGCATGAGTTATTGAAAGATTGGACATGGATTCCAGCTCCCAACAAAAAACCTACATTTACTAAATCAAGCAACTATTTGGTTAAGTGTAGAATCACTGTGGAATCAATTGCTTTTTTGTAGTGAACAAATATAAACACAGAGGGATCCTTTCAGTCAGCTCTGTTACTGTTAAAATGTGATCTACTATTGTATATTTGTAAAAATTTGCCTGTTCCCTTTCTTATACCTTCATCAAGCTTCAATTTATTTATAGATTATTCTTTTAAGAGTTTTTTTTTTAAACATGAGAAATGACCACAAGTTGGTGGTATCTAATATTTTCTCTGTTTCTTTGGAAAGGAATAATAAAAAGGAACAATAATGGGTTTTTTTTTTTAAACAAACTTTTAGTGACCTTTCCTCTTTCAAATACTTTGAAAATTTATCCCTCAATGAGCTCATTATTGTATCCCTTCCCACACGGACTTCTGTGTATACTTGGTCTGGTCCAGCTGCTTTTCCCATCTTTGTTTTCTTTCAAGCTTTCTACTTCCTCCTACAGCACAATGGGAACTGTGATGATAGACTCCAAATATTGTAACTCCATTGTCACTGAGGGATAAAAGTTGATGATAGAAATCTGTACAGGGCTTTTTCTTTTTTAATCTGTTCATTGTCTTTCCAGTTTTATCCTTAAATGCCCTGGGAATGATATTGGTCATCCTATAAAATTGTTTTTCCTTCCACTGCTTTCCACTGTTTTAAGAGGCTCTACTGATCATAACCTCCCGTCATCCTCTTCTCTGAAATTTTACAAATTATTTTATTTTCTGGACTGGTGTCGCCCTTGGCTGTTAAATATCCCTGCTTGCAAATCGAATGTTTGCTGGCTAGGATGGTTTCTAGATTATTCTTTTGATGTCTTCATTATGGTAATTGATTTACATTAGTATGTGGAAATTTGTTTATGTTGATTTTTACTATGACTGGCATTTCAATCAGTGGTGTTAACTACAGAAGGGACAGAATATGAAGTGGCCCTAAGCTAGACCCAGAAGGGAGAATGAGGATATCTTTGTCTTAGAGGTATCCCAGAAATCATCTCACATCTATAACAGGAGTGAGGGCACCTCCCCTCCCAGAGAATGTTTCAATACCCAAATGTATCCTAAAAACTATATTTCTCCTTTTTGTCTCTCTTGACCCATCTGAGCCCTAAGAACCATGCAGTTTTCCAGTTTCACGAAGGCACCAGATGAGACTTTTGACTATTTGTTCAAGATCATCCTCATTGGAGACTCGAATGTGGGAAAGACATGCGTGGTGCAACACTTTAAATCTGGGCTCTATACAGACACACAGCAGAACACAATTGGTGTGGACTTCACAGTACGCTCTCTTGAGATAGATGGGAAAAAAGTGAAGGTAAGAGACTGTAAAATAAAAGGAGAGACCCACTGAGATTGACACTACCTCTGTTACCAACAAGAGGGTGTTGGAGTTCTAAACTGCCATGGCTTTTATCCCCAGACCTACAAAAGGCATTGGGTAGCTTCTCATTAATTCTCCTCCCTACTTCCCAGTTGTGTTGAGAGGACCACCATTCCCCCCAGTCACCTGGGTTTTCAAAGTTAGAACCTGCTTCGACTGTTCTCCCTGCCCCGCCCCACCCCACCCCACCCTATGCCTCAAACACAATCAATTGTCAAGTCTTGCTAAAATTGCTGAGGTAAAATTCCTATACTTTATAGACTATTTGGGAAAATCAGCCCCCAGTTCAATGAGTCCATCGATCGATTAACCCATCCATTGGCAGATATTTATTAGCTGACCATTCTATGCCAGGCACTAGAGATACAAAAGAATGAAACAGTCTCTTCCCTCAAGAAGCTTAGAGTTTCATGGTTTTTCCCATTCATTATAATTCTTCTATACAACACGACTAATGTGAAAATATGTTTAATAGGAATGTATATGTAGAGCCTATATCAGACTGCAGGCTGTCTTGGGTGGAGGAGGGGAGGGAAAGGGAGAAAATTTAAAACTTATGGAAGTGAATGTTGAAAACCAAAAATAAATAAATTAACTAATAAAAAAAAGCTTAAAGCTTATCGGGGGAAACAATAGGTGAATATATAAATATAGGGGTGTGTGTGTATGAGCATTTGGGGGTGGGAAGGGGAGGTGCTAGCAACTCTGGGAGGATCAGAAAAGGCTTCTTGTGGAAGGTGATGCTCAAGCAAAGTCTTTTTTTTTTTTTTGAGGAAGGAAAGGCAGGGCAATTGTGGTTAAGTGACTTGACCAAGGTCACATAGCTAATGTGTGTCAAGTGTCTGAGGCTGGATTTGAACTCAGGTCGTCCTGACTCCAGGGCTGATGCTCTACTCACTGCGCCACCTAGATGCCCCCTCAAGCAAAGTCTTAATGGAAACTAAGGATTCTAAGAAGCTGAGGCGAAGAAAGAAGGATAAGGACACCAAGGGCAAAGATGTAGAGACAGGAGAAACAACAAGATCAACTTGTCTAAACTGTAGAGTATGTAAGGGAAGTGTAATTAGGCTAGAAAAGTAGGTTGAAGTGAGGTTTTAGAGAACTTAAAACACCAAATAGAGGACTTTACATTCAATTCTAGGGGAAGCCACTGGAATTTATTTAGCAAAGGAGTGATTTGGCTACTTTATGGAAGACGGATTAGTGACAGGAGAGAATTGAGTCAAGTAATCCAAGGAGAAAGCTGCTGAAACAGTCCAGGCAGGAGGTGATTAGGACCGACCCCGGGCCTGACCACATAAATAGAGAGAAGGGAATGGATTATTCTAGACGTATCCTGGAGACAGAATTGATATGGACGTTGAGGGATAGTAAGGAATCTGGGATGGTTCCTAGGTGGTAAACCAAGATGACTGGGAGGAAAGTGGTGCTGCTGACAAAAATGGGGAAGTTTCAGAAAAGAGTTGAGAAATATGATGAGCTTTCTTTTGAACATGCTGAGTTTGAGATGCCTACAGGATGGCCAGTTTGAAATATTCAGTAAATATTCAGTGATGTGTGACCGCTCAGAAGGGACAAGGGTGACCTATGTAAGCATGCTAGTCATCCGCATACAGATGATAATTAATGGGAACGATGAGATCGCCAAGTAAAATTGAATAGAGGGAGAAGAGGGCTCAGCACAAGAGCCACCATTACCCTCCCTGATCTGGATAAAGAGTCATCAAAGGAAACTGAGAAGAATAGGTCAGAGAGCAAGGTCAAAAAACCTAGAGAGGAGAAAAGGGTGATCAACATTGGCAAAGACTGCAGAGAGGTCAAGAAGGATGGAGGATTGGGAAAAGGCCCTGGTTTTTGGCAAATAATAACACTAATAACTTTCCCCACCTCCAAAACCAAGTGAAAATGACTAACTTTCCAGACACTCAGCTTCAGAGTGATTTGTACTAGATGCCAGACGCAAAAGGAAAATTCTCAAGAAATAGAGGATTGGGTTGGTTTGGGGTTTTTTTAGAGGTACAAGAGTATAGTGATAAGACTACTGACTGATTCTGAGTCAAAAGACCTGAGTTCAAATACTGGTTCTGATACTTGCTAGATAAATGATTTTTGCCAAGTGACCTAATACTTCTGGGACTCAGTTTTCTCATTTGTAAAATGAAGGAGTGGCACCCAATGTCTTCCAAAGGCCTCTGCAAGCTTTAAATTAATGCTTCTATTGTTTAAGGCTTGGCATGGAGTAACTTATGTTTCACCGAGCAGTTCTTCCTTATCTGGAGCCACAATTTTCCTGCTTTCAGTTAAGCCCATTTTCTGTTGTTCAGTAGTAGTCCATAGACAGGAAGAATCTAAATGCAGGCTCAAATATACCCCCACCCTTTTCCCAACAAAAAGCTTTTATTAGAGAGACCCTAATTAAGTTACCCTTTAGCTTTCTCTTTCTAGGGTGCACATTCCTATTCTTGAAGGTTGGAGAAATCAATACTCATGAGTTCCCAAAGGCGTATACCCATAGATTGAGGCCCCAGCAAAACATTTAAAATCCATTTTTTAAAAAGTATTTAATAACCAATGATAACATAATTAGAGTTGTAAGTAACCTTAGGGGTCATTTAGTCCAACTCCTTTATTTTTCAGATGTGGAAACTTGGGTCTGGGGAGGTTAAATGGTTTGACTAAGGACCCAGGTAATAAGCCTCAAAGACAGGGTCCCCTTACTCCTACTTCCATGTTTCTTTACAACAATCCAGAGAGGTGGGTAGTGTGAATATTGATATTCCAATTTTAGAGGCAGAGGAGTTGAAATTCCAGGAAGTTAAATGACTTCCCATGGGTCAAATTTGAGGCCAAAGTCAAACCCAGTCACCTGATTCTAAGTCCAATGCTCCTTAGAAGAATTGCAATCTGCATAGATCATTCGTTGGAAGGAAACCTTAGAAGTATATAATCAAGTTCTAAATTATGTGGTATAGCCTATAAATGCTAGATAAGTTCAGAGAAGGGGAACATTAGTCTGGTCTGGAAGACTTCTTAGATTTGGACTGGGCCCTGAAAGGTAGAAGTCAGGATTGGGAAAAGCAGATGGGGGAAAGCAGGTCAGTCTAAGAGAGGGGAACCATCAAGACCCAGCTGGGAATAATGATGCTGTTTTCCTGGGACAGCCTAGTAGAGCAGAAGATGTGTGTTGGAAGTGAGGATGAGATCAGATTGTGGAAGAAGTTGAAAGCCAGGTTGGGGGCCAGGGGGCTTAAATGTACCTCAATAAGAAATAAGGGGTCACTGAAGGCTTTTAATGGCAATATGAGTAACATGATTGATGAAAGAAACCTTCAGGAAGACTAATCTGGCAGCCATATGCAGGTTGGACTAGAATGGGGAGAGCTGAAAATCAGAGAAATGACTTAGGCAGCTGTCATAGTGATCCAGGTATGATATGTGAACACCTGGACCAGAAAATGAAATAGGTACAACCAGGGGTTAATAATAATGACTACTTATTATTATTATTATTAAATTACAGATTCCCTAAAGGGTAAACAGTATATACTACACAGCTTGAAGTTTAATCTTCATTATTAACATTTTCTCCATCACTCTCCTAAATTTAGACAATCAACAAAACAATAAAGCAAGCCCTGAATTTGTAGCATTGGCTGATTTCTGAGTTATTCTGATATTCTGAGTATTTGTAACTCACAGTGAAAATTCAGCAATTAGCTCTCATGTTGGAGTTGGCTCCCCTACTCCTGCTAGGAACTTCCCAAAGCTACTGTGATTTCAAAGTTCTCAAGAGAATGCAATTCAAAGGCTTGGGAGACCCAGTCAAGGGAACCTAAAGGCTCCTAGATGCAAACATACCTTCCAATAGTATTCATATTGAAAATTTAACAATCAGCTCTGAGAGCCAGCACCATTGGAACTGGTACCAGCTCACTCCTGGTTGCAAGAGACATTTTAAAAACAGAGAGGGAAAAGTCTTTGAGTGGGCAGCTAGCTAGGTGGTATAGTAAATAGAGCGCTGGGCCTGGCATCAAGAAGACTCATCTTCCTAAGTTCAAATGTGGCCTCGGACACTTACTCTTTGTATGACCTTGGGCAAGTCACTTAACCCTGTCTACCTCAGTTCCTCATCTGTAAAATGAGCTGGAGAAGGTAATGGAAAAGCATTCCGGTATCTTTGCCAAGAAAACACCAAATGGGGCCATGAAGAGTCAGACATGACTCAACCACAGTCTTTGATGACTGATTTGTAAGATGATTTAAAGGAGAGGAATAAAGATACCTCTAAGTTTTTGAGTTTGGGTGGTTAGTGATGCCATTGCTAGAGATAGGAATTTCTGAGGGGGGAGATAATAACAGCTAAGATTTTTTTTTTTTTTGGTGCTCTAAGGTTCTCATCTGATCCTCATAAGAACACTAGGAGATTGGTGGTATTATTATCCCCTAAGTGACTTGCCTAGAGTTAAACAGACTGTATAAGGAGGGGTTTTCCTGAATCCCAGTCTATCCACTACATTCAAGGGAAGATGGATGTGGACTGACCAGTTCAATTTGGGACACTATGGTTTGGAGCCATTGGCTTGACATGAAAGTCGAAATTTTATCTAGACGGCCAGCAAAATGGGAGTAGAACTTGGAAGAATTGGCATGACTATAACTCTCAATTTGGGGGTCATCAATAAAAAGTAATAGAGCCACAGGCACAAATAATTATATTTTTCACGTATACATTTTGGGTTTTTGTTGTTAAGTCGTTTCAGTCACATCCAATTCTTTGTGATCCCATTTGGGGTTTTCTTGACAGAGATACTGGAGTGGTTTGCCATTTCCTTCTCCAGCTCATTTTACAGATGAGGAAACAGAGGTAAACAGAGTTAAGTTACTTGGCTAGGGTCACACAGATAGGAAGTATCTGAGGCCAGATTTGAACTCAGGAAGATGAGTCTGTCTTCCTGAATCTAAGCCCAGTGCCCTGTCCACTGTACCACCTAGCTTCCCATGTATATATTTTAACATTTCATTAATACATTTCTAATTTTTGTATTATATACCTTTTCAAATAATCCACCCACACATCCCTGCCATATGATAACAACAAAAGCAACACTTAAGCAAAACCAGCTGATACAGTAACTTCAACTGACAGAGTACGTGCTATTTCCTACTCAAAATCCACCATCTTTCTCCAAAGTGGAAGGTAGTGCTTTCCAACATGAGTCATCTGGAACCAATATTAATCATGGCATTTGGTAGCATTGTCATTTTTATTATATTGGCATGGTCTGCTTAATCATTGCATTTGACTTGAGTTTTATTCCAGTTGTTGTCATTTACATTCTTGTTATTTATTTAATCTTTCTGGTCCTTTCCTTCTTCAACAATCCATGGGAGTCTTCTCATATACATCCCATATCCATATATCTATTATTCCTAAAGGCAGTGGTATCCAGCTCATATAGAAATGGATGCCTGTGGGCTGTGTACTGACTTAGAAAACCAACAATAACCATTATCTATGTTGCATTGTATTTATATATATTTTATTAGACATTTCCCAATTGCGTTTTAATCTGGTCTGGGAGCACTTGGAAGTTTTGGAAGTTTTATGCTTCCGCTACGGGACAGTAATTTTCCATTACATTCATGTATCACAATTTGTTCAGCCATTCCACAATTGAGGAGCAACTATTATGTTTCCCATCTTTCACTACTTCAAAAAGTGTTGCCATGGGTATTTTGGAACTTTCTGTCACTGGCCTCCTTTGGGTAAACACTTTATATATCTGATAGCACTTTACTAGTTTTCCATGGAGGGGAGTATAAAGGAAAAAGAACAAAGGGGTAAGAACTAGCCTCTGGGAACATCCATGGTTAAGAGGCAAGAGGAAAAAGAGGACTCAGGCCAGAAAACAGAAGGAACAACTAGATAAGGAATTGGAGAACCAGGATAAGGTAACGTTGTGGAAGCCAAAGCTGGGAGAGATTTTCAGTAACAAAGGAAGTGGTAGATAGCATCAAACATAGCAGAGAATTCAAGGACAGAAGGCCTTGAGATTTTGCAAGAGTCCTTACCATAGCATTTCAGAGCTTAAGAGGACCTAAAAGATCCTCTACTCTAACACTCTCATTTTACAGGTGATGAATGTGAGGCCCAGAAAAATCAAGTGGCTTGCTCAAAGCTATTTAGCTAGTTACTACTAGAGTAGATACTAAAACCCAGGTCTGCTGACTCCCAGGCCAGTGTCCCCTCTGCTGTATCATGCTGCCTTCTCCTATATGGGTGCCATTGGAGAGATGGAAGGAAGAAAGGAAGGAAGGAAGAAAGGAAGGAAGGGAAGAAGGAAGGAGAGAAGGAAGGAAGGAAGGAAGAACTTATTAAGTACCTACTATGTGCTAAACACTGTACTAAGCATTTTACCAATATTTTTTGATTCTCACAACAACCCTAAGAGGAAGGTGTTATTATTATCCCCATTTTACAGAGAACCATTTCAGCAGAAGCTAGATTTCAGGGAGTTACGGAAGAAGTAGGTGAAGAAAGCATGAATATTTTAAGTGTAAACCAGTCATTAAGTGTTTGGCAATTAAAAGGACACTGGCTCCGGGCTCAGAGAACCCAAGAGACCTCAATAAAATTCTGTGTCTAATGCTTACTGACTGTATAACCTTAAAAGATAATATGGATAGAGTATTGGCCTCAAACCCAGGAAGACCTGGGTTCAAGACCAATCTGATACATAATACATAATAGACAAGTCACTTCACTTACTCTTAGTGCCCCAGGAAGTTCTCTAAGACTACAAATTGCAGAGAAGGTGCTGATCTGTACTGGTAGAGAGTTCCTTGCTGGCAACTCTCTGCAAAGATAAAATTACAAGGCTGGTCAAGTCAAGTCAGTAAGCATTTGTTAAGTGCTTATTATGTGCTAAGTACTAGGGATACAAATACAATTTTTAAAAGTACATAGTAAGATTTTTTTTTAGTACATTAAACAACTACAAAAGAATGTATTCTCCAAGATATGAAGGGGAAAGTTGATTCTGGTGAATGTAATCAGTAAAAGCTTCATGGAGGCAGTGGCATTTGAATTGGGCTTTTAGGGGTGGGTAGGAGTTCATTCTTTCTCCTCTTGGTTAGGAAGAATTCCTGTCCTTCCACTCCGTGTCTAAACTATGTGTGTAAATCACTTTGACCTCTAGAAAAGGGAAATGTTGTTGTTGAGTTTTTTCATTCCATGTCTAACTCTTCATGACCCCTTTTGGGGTTTTCTTGGCAAAGATACTGGAGTAGTTTGTGCCATTTCCTTCTCCAGTTCATTTTACAGATGCGGAAAACTGAGGCAGACAGGGGTAAGTGACTTGCCCAGGGTCACACAGTAAGTGTCTGAGGCTGAATTTGAACTCAGGAAGATGAATCTTCCTGAATTCAGACAGGGCACTCTATCCACTGTGCCACCTGGCTGATTCAGAAAGATGAATTAGTCTTTACTACTGATGATCATTTAAGTGTATTCAAGTGATCTACATTTACCAGATCTCGTGGGAGCCCAATCTTCACCCCTTTTTATCACCTAAATGTACCTCTTTTTTGCCAGTGACTTCTCTCTTTTGGTAGGGTCTCTACTGCCTTCTCTAGTTTACCAGAGACTTGAAAACGTGCCCTTAGGATCTAAGTATGCTTGGATGGAAGGTTCTTAACCTTTTTAAAAAAATTTTTTTTACATGTGTCAAGGATCCCTTTGGCAATCTGGTGAAGCTTTCTCAACACAAAGAGCACTTATTAATTAATTACTATGTGTCAGCATTAAGGACTAGGGATACAAAAAATGGCAAACTGAGTCCCAGAAAGGAAAGGCAACTTACCTGACAAGGCCAGTGTCAGGCTAGAATGCCAGGTCTCCTGAATTCTCAGGCTCCATTCCTTCCACTGTTTCATAAAGCATCTCATTCAATTACTCAAGCTTAAATCTTGGTCAGACTTGCTGTTTTGATTAAGCAATACAAAAGCCCTTTCAAACCACAAAGTCTGATTTCCTAGATAAGTGTTGGTTAAATTTGCTGTATGATTTTCATGCTTAGACAGCAAGACAATCTGATGTGATTGACCATAGAACAGGCTATTAATGAGTGGAGCATTTTCTATCATGGTAGAAAGTCAATAACTTATTTATATTTTTTCCAGGACCATTTAAAAGTTTTTTAAAATAATATTTTATGGGGCAGCTAGGTGGCGCAGTGAATAGAGCACCAGCCCTGGAGTCAGGAGGACCTGAGTTCAAATTCGGTCTCAGACACTTGACACATGTACTAGCTGTGTGACCTTGGGCAAGTCACTTAACCCCAATTGCCCTGCCAAAATGCAAAATAATAATAATATTTTATTTTTTCCCAATTACATGTTAAAAGAATTTAACATTTTTTAAAAAAAAATTTGAGTTCCAAATTCTATCCCTCCTTTCCACCTTCCTTTCCCCCCTCCCTGAGATGGTAAGCAATCTGATTTACACATGTACAATTATGTAAAACATTTCCATATTAGTCATTTAGAACAAGAAGACTCAAACAAAATTTTTTTTTAAAAGAATGAAAGAAAAAAAAGAGAAAAAGTGAAAAATATTATGCTTCATATCAGTCCTTTCTCCCGAGGCAGATAGCATGTTTCATCATTAGTCCTTTGGATCATTGTATTGCTGAGAATAGTTAAGTCATTCACAGTTCCTCATCATACAATATTGCTGTTACTGTGTACAACATTCTCTTGGTTCTGCTCATTTCGCTTTGCATCAGTTTATGTAAGGACTTTCCAGGTTTTGCTGAAATCATCCTGTAAAGTCAATAGCTTAAAAATAAATAAATTAATAAGTTTTCCACAGCCCCAAAGAAGAACTATGAGAAGGTACCTTCCCCTATTCTTTTAAAAAATTTTTTATTCATTTTAAACTTAAATACAAAACAAGAAAAGAAAAAAAGGGAGTATTTCCATGTGTGCAGCAGAACCTTCCCCCATTCTTTGTAGAAGTGAGGGACTATACAAGTAAGATATTTCATATAATGTCAGACCTTTAAAATGCGTTAGTTTCACTGCACTGCTTTTTTATTCTTTGTTATAAGACATGGCTCTCTAGGGTGTGGGGAAGAGGTAGAGGTGAGGTGGGAGCAGTGGTGGACATAATAGGATATGATTGCAAAAAAAAAGGGCCAAATTTTTTTAAGTGATCCAGTACTTGGAGATGTTTCATTTGGAGTTTTGGGGTGTAGGATTTGTTTTAACTGTCTGTTCTGTAGTAATGCTGGGTTGGCTTAGCTCCTCTCTTTTCCTTACCTGGACAGATGCAGGTATGGGACACTGCTGGCCAGGAACGATTCCGGACAATCACCCAGAGCTACTATAGAAGTGCGAATGCTGCCATCATTGCCTATGATTTGACAAGGCGATCCACTTTTGAATCTGTTCCTCATTGGATCCATGAAATAGAAAAATACGGAGCGGCAAATTTGGTCATAATGCTTATTGGTACAGTATTTAAAAGGCATTTAACATCACCATCCTCTATTAGTAGTTTGGTTTTTTAACAGTTTAAATTTCATGAGGCATCAGGATAAGAACACCAGTTACCCACCAGTGTTATATGACTTTTTGGTGTAATTGGAAGAGCCCATTGACATGAAATACTGAATCTATGTATGGGTGATTCAAAAGTATTTAAGCTTAAGTAAATGCAGGAAACAAATTAGCCCATTACCATAAAGTTAAAAAAAATAAAGAGATAGGGACCCTTTCTTTGTATAATGGGCCACTGACCTAGAAGGAAAAAATAGGAAGCCGCTGGACTTTGGGTAATATTTTTCATGAAATGCAAAATGTTGATGAGTAAGACCCTCTTTTTTTCAGATTAACAAGGAACATAAATAAAAATGTCAATCATATATTTTAATTCCATACTATGCGTGACCAGATGAAAGAGACTGAGGCAGAGAAAATTCTAGGAATGAAAAGATAAGGGACAGAAAGAAAGGAAGTAAAAGAGAAAGAAAAAGCAAGAAAAGAAAAGGAGAAGAAAAAAAGAAGAATAAAGAGACAGAGAAAGGGAATAAGAGAGATAGGCTCAAGGAACAAAGGAAATATAGAGAACTATTTAATAGATTGTAATGTGAATATATTGCTGTAGTATGCTGCTATTGATGCACAGTGCTAAGCCCTTCAGAATACGTTATTACTGCTTATAAATAATTAGTTGATTCATCATTGTTAATAGACCTTCAATTATTCTAATTCTTAAGGCTTTTAGAGGCTCTGTTCTGCATGAGATGGTCATAGCTTCTCACCAGGAAGAAAGTTATGCTCTGGATTGAAATAGAAACACGAGAGCCATTTTGCCACCATTTTCCCCACTGGGTTAAATTCAGGCTCCCCAAATCCTCAAGCAATTTATAATTCGTTATTCAGAACACTCCTCCAGTCATACTTTCCCCATGAATCCTTCCCTGATAACTGGCTCCCATAGATCTTTCTCCTTCCTGAATTATGTACTCATTGCCTACATGAAACATTTTGACATCTTCTACTTTGCCTAGAGTACTCTCTTGTATCACTTGTCTAACTCTTGTTTATCCATCTATACCATAAGCTACCTGAGAGAAAGGACTCTGTCATTTTTTGTGGCCCCGATATGGCTTAGATCAGTGTCAAACACATTCATTTTTCGGGTCTGGGAGATTCTCCCAAGAAGTCAGAATTTTGGATTTAGAATCTAACTTCTTTAACATATCCAGACCTTGTTTAATGAAACCAGGTCACTCTCTGTACAAGAGAAGCAATTCGGCTTAAAGTCTCTGAATGTGATTAAAGAGGATAATAAATTTGAAGAATATAATTGATTCAGTTCAACACCCACTCAATTCAATATTTTATTTCCAGTTTTTCATTATGAACTAAAAAAATCATCCACAAACACTTATTAAGTATCTATTATTGCATTGTACAGTGGGCAGCCCAGAGACTAAGGGTAGTAAGTAGCCATACAGAGCTAGAAAGAGATATGAGGCCTGCAGATGAATTCTGCCTCCCCTTGAGACCATGTCTGAAAATGCTAGTTTAGGGGCAGCTAGGTGGCACAGTGAGTAGAGCACCAGCCTTGGAATCAGGAGGACCTGAGTTCAAATCCAACCTCAGACACTTGACATACTAGCTGTGTGACCTTGAGCAAGTCACTTAACCCCAATTGCCCTGGCTTCCCCCCTCCAAAACAAACAAACAAACAAACAAAAAAAGAAAATGCTAGCTTGGGAAATCAGGATGTCATTCATTCAATAAGAAAGCTTGATAGAGTGTCTGGTGTGTGCAAGGTATCGTGATGGATACAAAGATGTAAAACACAATTCTTGTCCTCAAAAAGCTTATAATCTAAAAAAAAAAAGCTTATAATCTAATACTAGATATTAATCTAATACTAGATAATATTAGATTATAAAAATACTAGAGTTGAGACAGAAAAGGAAAACAAGGCCTGTCATGAAGGAGATTACATTCTATGGGATTATACAATAGGTATGCAGATAAGTAAATGCAAAATATATAGAAAGTAAATTCAAAGTCATTTCTGGGCATACGGTGGGAATGGGGAATAGGATAGCATGTGCACAGGTGGGAGATGCAATGTCATGTACAAGTAACAGCAAATAGGCTAGAACATGGACTATTATGAAGGGGAGTAATGTGAAATCATTCTGAAAAGATAGGCAGAAGCCATAGTATGAAGGACTTTCAATGCCTAATTGAGGAATTTGTATTTTATTTTGGAGGAAAAGAAAAAACAACCAACGCTTCTCAGTGGTTCTGTGCTTTAGAAAAACCACTTTAACCACTATGTAGAAGACACATTGGACAGGAGAAATATGGAAGCAGGAAGATGAAAAGTCTGAACTCAAATGATAAAGTAAACATTTTAAAACATATATATATATATATACACACACACACACATATATATCAATCAACCAATATACACTTATTAAATAACTACTGTGTCCAAGTGAAATGGTCTATTTTCTTGCTGTTTGTATATAATATTTAAGCTAGTCTCAAGATTAAATAATAGTTGAAAACTAAAAATAAATAAATAACTTTTTTTAAAAAGAATTAAATAAGAATAAACAGAAAAGATTCAGCTACATAGAATAAGCTAACATGTTGGAAAATGCCAACTATCCTGCTTTTCACTAAAACAAATATGGTGTTACTGTTGTCACTTTATATTTATAGGAATGGAAGCTTATTATTCAAAATACTGTTTTTCCACACTGAGGTACTTTGCCTTCAGTTAATGTTTACTCTAGTCAGTACTGTATAACTTAAACTGACTTGTGAAGAGACTTGTGGTCCAAACAGCCAAATTTTAGCCATAGGGACTCATAGAATGAAAAAGAAATAATATTCTGGCTTTAATCTGGTTGCTTTTGTCACTAAGTATTAACTGTATCTTTTCTTGTTTCACTCTAATCTTGCACACATTCTTAATTAAGGTTTCCTTTTCCGGTTCTAATCTTATATAAAGACTTGATTAGAATGTTGCTCATTTCCCTTAGAGTAGAAATCCTTTCCCGGTCCCATACATAGGGACTGAAGACAGCTTGTTCTGAAAAGCTCATGCCTGTAGTTTCTTACGAATGTGGTTATGGGCACATTACGCAATCATTGCTGTGGTCACCATCTTTCACAACCTGCTGCTAAAGCAATTCCCCACAAATATAAGCTTCTGTCTCTTTCAGAACTCTTGCAGAAATCAGGAGAGAGAATATATATATATAATTAAGTCTCTTCAATAGTAGTGTGGACCTCCATGGCTCTCTATTTCTATTGAAAAGTAGGATTCTTAACCACTTTAGTGTTTTAGGGAAAGTGAAATAGCACTTTCTCTCCTAATTTTTCATGCAACGGTCACTAAGCATAGCTTATACAACTTTGTCTTCTGATATAGTCTCCCTTCTGAAGAGTTGCAAAAAATATCAGTTTACGCCAGGCAGTCGCTAAGCATTTATTAAGCACCTGCTATGAGCCAAGGACTGTGTTAAGTTTAAGGGATACAAAGAAAGGCAAAAGATAGTCCTTGCTCTCAAGGACCTCATATTACAATGAAAGGAGACAATATGAAATCAAATATGTACATATTGTATATAGATATGTACAGGGTAAATTGGAGATGATCAGTAGAGTGAGGGCAATTACAATAAGAAGAATCAAGAAAGACTTATTGTAGAAGGCGGAATTTAGCTGAGACTTGAAGGAAGTCAAAGAAACTAGGAAGCTGAATTGAGGATGAAGAGTATTTATAGTCATGGGGAACAGAAACTCAATCACAGCTCCCACCCCTAGCCATGATTCTAGGGGAAGGAAAGAGAAGAAGTAAGGGGAAAATACAGGGGGTTTCTTGGATTTGCTCAGGGGTGGGAACTGGAATCTGATAATTCCAACTCTACTAAGTCTAGTCTTTAGGTAGTTTGATAGGTATGATCATAGTGTCAGTTTCTTCATCTGTAAAATGGGGTTGGACTTGGGGACCTTGAAGTTCCCTTCCAGCTTTAAATCTATCATTTTATAATCATCTCTATGGTCCAGGACACATCTGGAACACCAGGAGCGGTTCTGGGATCAACATAGGGATCAGACCATATTTTAAGAAGAACATAAATGATGTCATTAGTATGCAGGAAACATGGGTCTGGTATGTTGGCACACTCTGGGATGAACATTACCACATTGTTCCCAAGGGGAAAGGCCAATGGTAGATCTGGCCTAAGTGAGTAGTAGATGAAGAATCTGAATCAGGAAAATTTGATTTCAAGTCCTGCCACTGGCTGTGTGATCCTGGGCAAGTCATTTAAGTGTCCCAGGCTACAAGTGTCTAAGGCTAGAAATGACAAATCACCCATGAAACCGCAAGTCGGGTCCAAAATTGAGAAGCTAGAAGTCACTCCAAGGAAGGCAACAAGGTTTGGAGATGACCACAGACTGAGCCATGTGAGGATTGGTTGAAGGAACTAGGGGTGTTTAATCTGGAGTAGAGAAAACTCAGAAAGGATATGAAAAGAAATTTCAAATATTTAAAGAGCTGTTGTTGAAAAGGGGATTGGATTTGTTCTAGTAGGTTCCAGAAGGTGAATAGAAGTTACAGAGGGGCAGATTAAGCCCCAGAGTAAAGAAAAACAAATTAGAGATATCCAAAAGTACAGTGGCAGCTAAGTGGTGCAGTGGATGGAGCACTGGGCTCGGAATCAGGAAAACATCTTCATGGGTACAAATCCAGCTTCAGACACTCACTAGCTGTGTGACCCTGGGCAAGTCACTTAACCCTGTTTGCCGCAGTTTCTTCATCTGTAAAATGAGCTGGAGAAGGAAATGGGAAACCAGTCTAGTGTCTTTCCCAAGAAAACCCCAAAATGGGGTCACAGAGAATCAGACATGACTGAAACAACTGAACAACAAAAAGTGCAGAGGGTGTGAATTCCTCTTTGATAGAAATCTTCAAGGGAGAGCTAGATGACCACTTCTCAGGGATACTATAAGATGGGATTCCCCAAATCTCAGGTTGTACTAGATAGCTTCTGAGGTCCCTTCCAACCCTGAAATTCTGCAGAGGAAATGAAAAATGCCAAAAAAAAAATTAGATACACTACTTCTCCCCTCCTTTAGCATGGATATACAAAAGTAAACTGACTTTTAAAGATTTTTTTAAAAATAGCACTGTTAACATATTAATGACAGTTGTCTAGATTCATTTTTCATTCTGCATCACTTCTTATAAAGTTTAGGTATTTATATTCTTCGTATCTAGTTTCTTATGGAGCAATAATATTGCATTGCGTTGATATACTATGATTGATTCAGCTAGTCCCCAATTATTTGATGTTTAGGATACTACTTTATTTTCAATTGAATTGGTTTTTTCTAGCCTACGGAACATTTGTTGAACTAAAATATTCTTTATACCATTCATAAAAATCAGGCTACACTACTCAGTATCCTGTTGTTTTGTCATTAATTGCAGGGAACAAGGCTGACCTATGGGATAAACGTCATGTTCTTTTTGAAGATGCTTGCACCCTGGCAGAAAAATATGGCCTTCTCGCAGTTTTGGAGACTTCAGCTAAAGAGTCCAAGAACATTGAGGAAGTGTTCATGCTAATGGCAAGGGAGCTGATTGCCCGGAATGAATTGAACTTTTATGGGGAGGGTCCACAGAACAATGTCGTCTTGGATTCTAGTCCAATTCTCATCACTTCAAGTCCAAGTTCAAAGAACAACTGCAATTGTTAAAAGCGGGGAGGGAGAAAGGGGGAGGCAGAGTGTGCTGTTAGAGAGGCAATCTCTGAAACCCAAATTAGTCAGAAATCCGGCTGTCCAATGTGTTAGGTTTTAGACCTTGCAATGGCTGTTCTATTATTCCCTTTCAATTCCCCAGGCTTTCTTCCAGCATGTATAGTTGCTACTTTTGTCCTCCTGTATCAACAAAGAAACCTCTCGAGGCCATATCCACTGACTGAAGGAAGTTCGATTTAATATAAGTATTTATTGTATGTCTACTATGTGCCAGGCACGGTTCTAGGTGCTGGGAATACCAAGACAAAAATGAAATAGGTTCTGCCTTCAAGATGTTTACATTCTACCACGAAAGGCTTCTTTTTAAAGGCAGTACTTAAGAGGAGTTTTGAAGGAAATTAAGGAGTCTAGGGGGCAGAAGTAAGAAGAGAGTGTCTCCTAGAGACAAGCCACCTTTTTCCTTAGTCTTACTATTAAAATGAAGTTTAGCGTTGGGGGTAGGAGGGATGGATAATGGTTCCCCGTCATTAGCCCTGGTAAAATCCTAGATCTAGCTTTTGGCCACAGTGTTTTCCTTAAGTGTTGAAGAAAAGGAGGGGCCTACAAGTTGGGAGGAAAGTAGAACAGAATATCAAGAAAAAGGAAAGGCTGGAAAGCATACTTTAGAGTGGCTTGTATCCACTCACAAGTTGGGTTTGGTGTGGTTTTAAAAAAAAAAATTTGGAGGGGAGTGGGGAATTTGAGTATAGTAAAGTTAAAGACATCAAATAGCATAACCTTGCTTCACATTTTTTTTCTTCATACCCATCTAATTCAAGAAATGATAAAACCATCAGTACCTGACCTCTGGAATTGAAGCTTTCTTAGCATATTTAATTAGTTTACTAATGAATTAATTTAGTTAGTTTCATTTCATTGGGCTTTTTTCTGTTTATATCAATGTGGTAGTTGTTTTCCTGATCTTGCTTACTTCAGTCTTCTTCATTTCATAGGTTTTCTCATCATTTTTCAGTCTTCTTATGGGCCAGTAATGTTCCACTACACTGAGGTACCACAACTTGATTAGCCATACTCCAATCCATGGCACCTGCCATATTTCCAGGTTTATTTTGCTCCCAGAAAAAAGTACTACTGTGAATATTTTTGTATATCTATGACTTTTCTGTCCTCCTTTGAGCTCTTTGGTGTTGGTATATTCCCAGCAATGGGATCTTTGGGTCAAAGAGTATAAACATTTTTTAAAAAAAACACAATTCTGTAGTGCATCTTTTTTTACATTTAATTTTTACTTAATTTTTTCTCAATTACATGTAAATAAAAATTAACATTTTTTAAACATTTGAGTTTTATATTCTCTCCCTCTCTCCTTTCTTTACTCTCTCCTTGAGAAGGCAAGCAATTTGATATAGATTACATATGTATAGTCATTTTAGCATATCTAACAAAACTTAAAATATTTTAGTTAAGAGATGCTCACTATTTTGTCTCATGCTGCTTGGGTGATATGTTTCAGTTCGATATCTTCTAGAAAATAGAAGAGAAACATAATAGAAAACAAGAGAATGTTATTTTTCTCTAAATTTTCAATGGCTTATCCACAACTTATCAAATTCCAGTTAGTCTGAACTGATGCAACATTGGCTGGGGAGTGGGAGGAGGGTTCCCAATCCCATGATTAATTCTCTTGATCCCTTAGAAGCCAGTCCTGGTTGATAAACATATCTAAAAGGAGAGGGCAGAGTTTCAGATCAGTCCTTTTACAGACGTACAACCTGAACAAGATCAAAATGATCACATATTGGCCCTTTCAGTAAATTCACTTCTTAGTCCAGGGGCATTCCCAAGCATAGCCACAGTATAAGAAATAGCTAAGGGCTAGAGAGATATAACATAAATATGCCACAAATCTTCCAAATACCTGTCTAGCTGTTGCTTGTTTCTCACTGCCTTTCTAGTAGATCAGTATACCTCTAGAAAGTGCAGAACACCTAAGAAAGGTAAGAAGACCATCAGCAAAAAGAACATAAGATTTGTAGTAAGAGGACTTGGTTTTGAATCACATTTTTACTGTTCTCTGCCTAGGTGACCTTGGATAGGTCAACCTCCTAGAGGTTTACTCATCCGTAAAATAAGGGAGTATCTGTTTCAGCTCTTAATCTTATTAGAGGCAACTTAGTGTCACGGATAGAGCTCTAGATTTGGAATCAGAAAGATCAGAGTTCAAATAATGAATGAATGAATGAATGAAGTAAAAAAGTATTAAGGGCTGACTATGTTCAGGCAGTAGGATAGATACTAATGATACAAATACAAAAGCAAGACAGTCCTTGCCCTTGAGGAGCTTACATAGACCAAAAAAAAAAAACAATACAGAGAGGACAGTGGGGTTTAAGTCACTGGGATGGTGGGATGGTGAGTCTTACAGTAATTGATCAACACTTGTTTTCTGGGAATGGTAATATTCATTTGATTACTTGTTCCCAGAGCAATTCTACCTCTTGCTAGATATGATGAACTCTCACCAAACAAGAGTGTAGTGCCCAAGGGTGAGAATTAGAGACAGAGGGTGGAGTACAGCATTATGGCAAGAAGACAGCCTGACATAGACCAGCATCTTACACCATGTACCAAGAAAAGGTCAAAATGGGTACATGATTTTGACACAAAGGGTGATACTAAAAAGCAAATTAGGAGAGGAAGGAATAGTTTACCTGTCAGATCAACGGAGAATGGAAGAATTTATGACCAAACAAGACATAGAGAACATTATGAAATGCAAAATGGATAATTTTGATTACATTAAATTAAAAGGTTTTTGCACAAACAAAGCCAATGCACCCAAGATTAGAAGGGAAGCAGAAAGCTAGGAAACAATTTTTACAGTCAGTGTCTCTGACAAAGGCCTCATCTCTATAATAGAGAACTGAGTCAAATTTATAAGGATACAACTCATTCTCCAATTGATAAATGCTCAAAGGATATGAACAGACAGTTTTCTGATAAAGAAAGTAAAGCTATCCATAGTCATATGAAAAAATGTTCTAAATCACTATTGATTAGAGAAATGCAAATTAAAACAACTCTGAGGTGGTCCACATCACACCTATAAGATTGGCCAACATGACAGAACAGGAAAATGATCATTGTTGGTGAAGATGTGGGAAAATTGGGACACTAATGCACTGATGGTAGAGTTGTGAACTGATCCAATCATTCTGGAGAACAATTTGGAACTATGCCCAAAGGGCTATAAAACTGTGCATACCCTTTGACCTAGCAATACCACTTCTAGGTCTGTATCCCAAAGAGATCATAAAAATGGGAAAAAGACTCACATGTACAAAAATATTTATAGCAGCTCTTTTTGTGGTGGCCAAGAATTCAAATTGAGGGGATGCTCATCAATTGGAGAATGGCTGAACAAGTTGTGGTATATGAATGTGATGGAATACTACTGTTCCATAAGAAATGATGAGCAAGCAGATTTCAGAAAAACCTGAAAGACTTGCATGAACTGATGCAGAGTGAACTGAACAGAACCAAGGGAACATTGTACACAGTAACAGAAACGTGCAATGACCAACTGTGATAGACTTAGCTCTTCTCAGCAGTGCAATGATCTAAGACAATTCCAAAAGGCTCATGATAGAAATTCTATCCCCATCCAGAGAAAGAACTATGGAATCTGAATGCAGATCAAGAACACTATTTCCTCCTTTTTTTTTTTTTTGCTGTGTTTTGTTTTTTCTTTCTCATGGTTTTCCCCTTTTGTTCTGATTCTTCCTTCACAATATGACTAATATGAAAATATGCTTAATATGATTGTACATGTATAGCCCATATCAAATTGCATGCTGTCTTGGGGAGGGAGGAGGAGAGGGAGGGAGGAAATTTAGAACTCAAAATCTTATAAAAGTGAATGTTTAAAACTAAAAATAAATAAATAAAATTTTAAAATGTTTAAAAAAAAAAGATGGCTTCAGTATGAACCTCAGCTCTGATATTTCATAGCTGTATGATCACTAGAAAATCACTTAACTTCTCTGGGCCTCAGTTTCCTGAAAGTGGTGATAATAGCTATAGCCATCTGCCTCCCAGGATTGTGAATGCTCAAATGAGATACTGTATGAACTTTAAATTGCTACATAAATGCCAGTCATCATAATTTTAATTGTGAGTGTCAGAATCTGGTCTGTACTTTAAGAAGGCAGAGGATGAAGAGTGTTGAATTATTTAAATTTCTCAGAGATATTTAAAAAAAAAAAGACAGGCTCTAATTTGGAATAGCTAAGGAGGAATCTAATGCCGGAGTAGGATAATAATAAGCAAGATGAAGTAGAAAGCTTCTCTAACTAGGGTTAGAAATAGACCTAGAAGAATTCCATTGATCAAGAGATAATATTACATGCTGATGTACGTTTATTTCAAGTTCTTCGATGTTGATGATAAAGGATTTTTTTTGCTCCCTGGGAAGGACTGAGGAGGGGAAATCACAACTCCTTACACATAACTAACATAGAAGTTTAAAAAAAAAGTGCTAGCTCAGGTCGTCTATAAGAGAAACAAACAACAAAATTAGTTTGCCCTGTGGATTTTTCCAGGAGTAGAGGAAACTTCTTTTTAAGCTGAAGTTTTTTGTTTTTTAATATTCTCCAGGGGTGCTTCCACACTCATTCAATCACAGAATTTTAGAACTGGAATGGACCTCAGTGATCACATATGTGTGGGATGAAAGAACCTCACCAATTAAATTTATAACAAGGAGCCATCTCAGGGTGGGAACAGAAATAAATTTTATTCAATTCTCGAGAATTGGGCATCCCCAGCTAGAACAAATCCAGCAAGGGAGGCACTTTACAAGAGGCAAAGCACCCATAATTATACCTAACACAAGAGAATTCCTGCCCACCTCTGACCCTTCTCACCATTGGCTGGGAGGTGGGCTTACAATCTGAGCACGAAAGCTAGACAAAGAAACGGGAAATTGAGGCACAGAAACTCCAATTCCCATTCCCTTAGTTAATGATTACAACTGAGGTGACATCTATAAATCTAAAGAAGGAGAATAGGTTAAGGGGAGGGAGAAACCCTCTCCATTCTTCTACGGTACTTTTATAGTAAAGGAAAGCAGGTCACAGTGACCCTATTCTTACTGAGCAAATCTTTAAACCAGAACCAGAAGAAAGAACAAAAAGTTTCAGGGTAAACTTTCCCAGAGGCTGAGCCATCAGACTCTCATGGCCTCAGAAGTTTTTTTTTTTTAACTTTCCTATTTCTTGATTTTTAAACATTTCTTAGTATAGATATAGATATATTTTTATACATATCTTCCCCGTGAAGTTTTCACATTTTATTTACCTCACACACATAGCACAAAGCATACAGGGAAAAAAAAATCTATTCTATAACTCTACACATGGTACAGTGGAAAGAGTTGTGGTTCTTAAGTCAAAGTACCTGAGTTTGAATCCCACCTCTGGGTCTTACTTCCTGTGTGACCTTGGGTAAGTCACTTACCATCATCTCTAAGCCTCAGTTTCATCATCTATAAAATGAGGAGTTATACTGCTGATCTTCCATCTACCCTCTATATAATTGGAGTTTGGAGAGTCTGTTGAGTAAATCAATCAAATCGCCCTGCCCCATTTACAGTAAGTGTCAAGGTACAAAAGCCCTGATACCTTAACTAACTGAGCCTATTTGTGTATTGAATCAACCAATCACAGACTTCATATCAAGTGTAAAACAGCCTTTGATCAGTTGTAATGAATGTACTGGAAATATGATAGGATTATCTGTGAAAAGTTGCTCTTACTTCATGAGTTGTTTATAAGATACTGATGAAGTTTTGGCTTTTGAGATTCAAACAGGTATGTGCTGGGATGGGGCCAGCTCAAACCTGATTGAGAGAGCCAATTGTACATATTATCTTCCCTATTAGAATGTAAACTGCTTGAGGGTACAGTGTTTTCACTTTTCTTTGTTGTATTTGTCCTTAGTTTTCTTTTTTTTTTCTTTTTCTTTTTAGTTTGCAACACACGGTTCTACATAATTCTGAGTTCCAGATTTTCTTCCCTTCCTCCCCCCCTCCCTCCCCAAGATGGCATGGAATCCCATATGACTTCCATGCATTACTTTGCATTGAATTAATTTACACACTAGTCAAGTTGTGGAGAAGAATTATGACCAATGGAATGAATCATGAGAAAGAAGAAACAGAACCAAAAAAAAAAAAAAACCACTCACAACCCAACAACAAATACAAAAGAGAGAAAAAAAAGGGGCGGAGAAAAAGGCAAGTATGAACTGTGCCTCGATCTGCATTCATACTTCATAGTTCTTTCTCTGGATGTAGATAGCACTCTCCATCGTGAGTCCTTTGGAGCTGTCTCTGCATATTGTGTTGCTGAGAAGAGCAAAGTCTGTCAGGGTTAGTCATCACAGAATCCATATTTCTGTGGTTGTGTATAATGTTCTCCTGGCTCTGCTCCGCTCACTCAGCATTATGTCGTGTAGGTTTTTCCAGGTTGTCCTTAGTTTTCAAAGAAGACTGTGAATCAGGGAAATGATGACATGACTTGCAGTTGACTGATTTGAGTGAGGGAGGGCTGTGCAAGGTCACCAGCCTAGCTCTCTCCCCTAGAGCCATCTGCATCCAGGATGACTGGAGATGACCCAGGATGCAGTGGGAGACCATGGCCCTTTTAGGCTCAGGCCTTTTCATGTACTCATTTTTCTTTACTTTCCCAGTGCTTAGCATACATAGTATTAATATATTCTTGTTCATTGACCAACCTATTACATGGCATCTCAGGTCCCTTTAATTCTAGATCTATAATCCTATACTCAACAAGCGGTCATCTGGTCTTCAAAAAAGCTCTCCTCATTCCTAGAATGTATTCTTTCTTCACCTCCAGCTCTTAAAACACCTAACCTCCTTAAAGATGCAATTAAAGTGCTACTTCCTATTCAAAGCCTTTCCTAATCTCACTAGTTATCCCTCTTCTTATTCTCTCTCTCTATCTCTCTCTGTCTATTCATCATAAACCCTGTATTCCCTCATCTATCTATCTATCTATCTATCTATCTATCTATCTATCTATCTATCTACCTGTCATCTGTCATAAACCCTGTATGCCCCCCACAGTAGAATGTGACCTCCTTGAAAGCAGGAATTGTATTTTTTCTCTGTATCTTCTACTGCTTACCAGTAGTAGATACTTAAGAAATATTTGGTGAATTGAACATAATATTTTTATACCTCAGATTCATTTTTCTCATACTTAGGTTTTTACCTCTTCCTCTGGGAACAAATAATCAAATGGATATTACCATTCCTGGAAAGAATATGTTGATCCATTATTATGAGATCCTGCTCACCATCCCAGTGAACTAACCCTACTGCCCTCCATGTATTGTTTTTTGTCTATTAGAATGTAAGCTCCTTGAGGACTAGGTCTATCTTGCTTTTTATGTTTGTATCATTAGTGTCTACCATAGCACCTGGAACAAAGTCAGCCCTTAATAAATCCTTTTTCACTTCATTCATTCATTCATTCAATCATATTTGAATTCAGGTCTTTCTGATTCCAGGTCTAGAGCTCTATCCATGACACTAAGTCGTCTCTATAAGATTCAGAACTGAAAGAGATCTTAATGGTAAAATAGTCCAACTCCTTCATTTTATAGAGGAATATAAACTAGGACTCCAGGAGGTTGACTTGTCCAAGGTCAATAGCAAAAATGTGATTCAAAACCAAGTCCTCCCACTCCCAATTTTGTATTCTTTCCACTACTGTCCTACCATTTCTCCAGCAACTACAGAGCTTACTGAAAACAACAGAGCTTTCTTGACCTGTGCCCTGGATCCTGGTGATACCAGCACATTAATTAGTGCAGTCTCCCGGAACTGACATCTCCAGACATCCTGTCTGGGCCTGCTGTTCCACTGCAGGGCATAGAAAACATATGGGATCCGTAAGTAGTTAAAGGGCACAAAGAGAAAAGATGAGGTAGGAAATTTGGCTGTAAGGGGATTACCTCAACAAAGCAGAGAAGGAAAATTTCCTTAATGCCAAGCTACTAAGGCAGAAAGAATCGTTAGGTATGGTGAACGAGCAGACAGGTTGATGGAAGGCAGAAACCGGGTGAGGGAAAGTGAATGGGGGGTGGTGGTGGTGAGAGAGGGTGGGCGAATAATAGAGATGATGAATGGTTATTGAAATAACCACAAGGTGGGCAAATAATTATACCTTTCGATGGGCCTTGAGTTATGACACATTACCCTGCCCCAGGCCCATTTGTTTCATCACTTATGGATCTCAGCCACATACCTCAAAGCCTATCCTGCAGTTGAGTGAAACATTTGTTTAAACAAGTAATGCCCATGAGAAGCAAGGTGGGCTGTGTTCAACAGAAATTAATAGAGCCTGGGGATCCTGTTGGAATGATAGGCCCGTAACAGGATCTGGGTTTTTTATAGGATCCATTAGACATTAAAAAAATATTTTAGTTAACTGTATGATTAAAAAAAATTTTAAAGCCTTCTCTAGGAATGGTTGTTCACATGGGCAAACTGAATTTTTGGCTTTTGGAAAACAAGCAGAACTCTTCTGAATGGTTTGGCTTCATAGTGTAGTGTCAAGCCAGCAAAGACAAACCTTGTTTTTACAAAATAGATATTGGGTCAAGAGACTGGGACGCTGCTGGGCTAAGAGAGTGAAAGGTACTCTTGTACTCCTTCTCGTACAGTGTTTGCTTCCCCACCTCTTGCTGTATAGCGACAAAGGGGAGCAGTTGATCACAATCACAAGGGGACTCTTTAGGAGCACTGGGAAGTAGATAGAAGGCTTGGTGGTGTAACCTGCGCCCTAGAATCACAAGCTCTAGATGAATAGATGGATGGATGGATAGATAGATGATAAACACATACACGTATGTAATATACATACATAAAGATGCAGATACATGAACTATATCTATGTATGCATGTAGATACATATGCAGGCATCTAATATACACATATTTATGTAAAGATATGGATATCCACATATGTATATACATGCACACATACACACATGCATTTTATAAGGTTGCATCTTTGTGTATATATCTATATATGCACATGTACACATATGGATATATACATGGATACATGTATATTATTTATTATTCTTACTACTGTACTCCTTGCAAAAGAACTTCAGGATCTCACAGACACTATAATATATGTTAACATTTAATGAAATTTAAAACCAAATTTGTTTTTTTTTCCAGAGAACTTTGTATCCTAAAGTACATTAAAAAGCAATGTTACAGCAAGCAGCTGTACTGTCTTAAATAAATATCCTTCCTGACTGGGTACAATTCTTCCATATGCCACCCCGCTGTCTTAGTCTCTAAAAACTGGAGTCAAAATGTGAAAATATGTTTATTAAGAATGTATATGTAGAGCCTATATCAAATTGCCTGCCGTCTTGGGGAGCGGGAAGGGGAGGGAGGTGGAGAAAGTTTTAAACTTATGGAAGTGAATGTTGAAAACTAAAAATAAATAAATTAATTTATTTTTAAAAACTGTAGTCAATTGCATAAGATGTCATATTCAGTCCATCTGTGAGGCTTAGCTGTTGGCAGAAGAACTGAACCATCAGACCATACACAAACACATATACATACACATATATATGTCTGTGTGTGTACTCATGCATATATATACACAACACACAGATAGATGATAGCTGATGACAGATTTTTTCCTTTACTTATTTTAAAATTTTTATTCATTTTAAACTTCAATATGATTCAATTAAAAAATCAATATGATTCAACAAAAAAAGAGAAATTTTCCTTCTACACAGCATAACATAAAAAAAGGATTCGATATAAAATCATGAATGTCTATTTCGCGGTTTACTCTTTTTGAAAAACTATGTAATAAATTTTCCACATCCTTTTCAAAGCTACCCTGCTTTTCTGTACTTCCTTCTAAGTTTTCTTTTGTTCTTTGCTGTGCACTTTTAATTTTTTTCTCCCTCACTCGCCCCACCCTGCCATAGAGAAGGCTACCATTAAACCCAGATATGTGTATATAAGTAAAACGATTCTATAGGTATTTCTATTTATCAGCTCTTTTTCTGGAGGTGGATGGTATCTTCCTTCATAGGTCTAGATAGATAGTTCCAACAGAATGATGAAGTTAATAAATACCATGTAGTTTGTAGTCACTCCTCTTCTCTCTAGGTTACTGGGTCTAGGAAATCCCTCCACACCTAAAGAAGGCTAAGTCCAGGAGGTATTACCACCTGTCTATTCCCCCCAAACCTGATCTGCTGCCATCTCTTGGGGCATGTGTTTCCACCTTTTGCTAATATCAAATACTTCCCTCGTTGTCAATACAGTCTCTGTGGCTAACAAGTGTTCCCTGTTCTCATGTTCTACTCTATTTCTCCAATTGGATCAATGGAAAATTTGTCTGCACTCTTTTATTGGTCCAAATCCCAGGAAAAAGCTCAGACTTTGTATAATGGCAAGTTGTGTATATGTCTGGTCTCCTTATGATACAGGATATGAGAGCAGGAACATCACTTTGCTCTTTCTCTCTTCTGAAGCACTGAGCATACCCACAGTAGGCACTTAATCAATGTTTATTAGATGAATAAATGAAGGGTTGGTGAAACCAACATAAGTTGGTTTTTTTTAATTTAATTTTTTTTTTGCAGGGGGCAAGGCAGGACAATTGGGGTTAAATGACTTGCCCAAGGTCACACAGCTAGTAAGTGTGTCAGGTGTCTGAGTTCAGGTTTGAACTCAGGTCCTCCTGACTTCAGGGCTGGTGCTCTACTCACTGTGCCACCTAGCTGCTATCTGAAGCATTATTCCCAAGATGAATCAAGCCAAATTTAGAAAGGATTTTAGGTTTTATCTCCCCTTCTTGGGTAGGATAGTTACACCGCATAGCTTGGCGAAAGCATTCCTGTACAAGGCTTTGGGGCCCAGAAGCCAAAGGAACTCAGAAATCACCTTAGCTAAACTAGAATGATAGTATCCAGGAGCCTTCTTACCCAAAGAATATTCTAAAACCTTTAGGTTTTACAGGAGAGACTGTTGAGGGGGAAAAACCCAGGGATTCAGGAATCAAATTGGTTTTACCCATCCTCAGGGGCTCTAACCACTTAGGAAGGGATCCTGAGGGTGGAGCATCTTTACAGACTAACTGCTTAAGGTCTCCTGAGTACTGGAGAGGGTGGGGGCCATCCAGAATGAATTCACAGAATGAAGTCAAGGTGGCAAAGATTTATTACACTTTACGGCGGGCAAGAGTTCTTAGGGAACCTTCAACCTTACACGGGTACAGGGAAAGTTTAAATACAAGATTTGGGGGTGAAACCTGTCAACTAGGTGTTCGGGGTGAGATTAGGAAGTGGTTAAGGGGTGGTCAGTTCTAAGGGGTGGTCAGTTCTTAAAGGAACATGCACTTTTTGTATCTACTGTGCAGGTACCTCACCCAGAGTTCACTGGGAAATAGCCCAAGGTGGGGCTACCTAGGGGTGTGGTTCTGACTATGAAAGTCACTAAGTCAACTATTGGTCTGTTCACTAGAAATATCCAGATGGCTTCCATCAAATGTCTTGTTAAACAAGAGGAATGCAAGGGAGTATACATTTGACTATGTCTAGGATACATATCAGGAAGGTCAGTAAGTAGTAAATATTGTTATATCCCAGTGTATAGCCAATTAGCAAAACACAGGGAGTCCAAACTAATAAATTCTATAAGTGCAGCTGGCTACAGTATCAGGAGGAGAGATAAGTGTTTTGCTAAGGCATGCTGCCCTTGAACTGGAGAGAGACTGCTAGGGCCAAAGCTTTGAAGCTAGGGAGAGATGTGATTTTAGAACTGGGGTCCAGGCACAGGCACCCAAGCAGAGGCTAAGGAAAAATGTGATGTTAGAATTAGGGCCCAAGCACAAGCACCCCATCAAGACTACTGAGGAGTCATAATGGTACAGTTTTGTATAATACCCACTTTAACAAGACCTTCTAAACTTGTAAGGAATATACACTTGCTGAGTATATACTTGGGACAGCTATGTGGTACAGAAGATAGAGCACTAAGCTTGGAATCAGAAAGATTAATCTCCCTGAGTTCAAATCGGACCTCAGGCACTTACTTGCTGTGTGATCTTGGGCAAGTCACTTAACCCTATTTGTCTCAGTCCTCATCTATAAAATGGGCTGAAGAAGGAAATGGCAAACCATTCTAGTATCTTTTCCAAGAAATTTCAAATGGGGTCACAAGAGTCCAACACAACTGAAATTATTCATCAACCACAAAGAATATTTGCTACTTGACGCACTAAGGATTAATATGTGCTACTCTTGCTTACTCCCGGGCAACATGGCTAAAGAATAAAGAGGAAGTTAGAGTCAATTTTGAAAAGCATTGGTACCAAGAAAAGAAAAAGCCCTGTTTCTGTCATCAGGAGACCTCAGTTCAAATCCCCATTCTGCCCCTAACTTTATCCATGTAACCTATGGGAGGATATTTATAAACGAGAAAATATCTGTAAAGCTCTTCACACAGAGACTGGAACACAGTAGGTGCTTAATAAATGCTTGTTGCCTTCCCTGTGGCAAGTCACAACCTCTTTGGGTCTCTGCTTGCCAGTGAAATGAGTGGGAGTTGCCCTAAGGCCCTTCCAGCTCCCAAAATCTATGATGCTATAAAAAAAGATTCTTTAAGCAACTTGTCTTTTCATAGACATGGATTGCTTGGGTTGCTTTGCCTTGCAGGGAGCTAAAGAGCCATTCATTCTGCATCTAGGGCAGAATAAGGAGGCACTTTCTGAAATGGTAAAAAAAAAAAAAATGCTTATGCCTTCACTGATGATCGTTTAATTCCAACCACTTCAGTCTCCCTTTAGGTCATTTCTCAAAATAACTTGATACCCTTCTCTAAGGGCTTTTCATCCTCTGGGGAAGTGACCAAGATCTGGCCACACATTTCTGAAGAGTGGATAAAGAGACAAGACTGAAACAGGCAACAGGGAATTCATGAGCTGGGCTGTTTTCATATCTCTTCTCAAAGGCTAGTTTGCTAAGCTTGACTCCCTGGTGTGAAATGTGTGCCTGTTGAAATTTAAACTTGTTTATTCTGTGCAAACACTCCTCCCTTAACGGATAGGCCAACAATAATGCTGAAGTTTTAACCTTAAGCCACAAAAGCCCATAATAAAGTAAGCTCCTGGTCCTTGAGCACAGAGCTGATGATTCCAAAGGTCAAATCACATGCACCCAACGTAAACACTTTAGAAAGGCATCAAGCCAAGTCCATGGATACTGGGTCTCATTCTTGTCTCCTATAACCAGGGTCATAACCTGAAACACAGAGCCCAAGTTTTCTGATTCTTTTTTCTTCTTTTATACATATTGGCTAGTTTGGATAGCTCTTGAAGCTGAAAAGACAGATATTAAATTTAACCGTGGGAGGCTGAAATAGATTTTTATTAATACATTTATAAACAAAATGTAAATATAAATAAAATAGATTTTTACTTATTTCTACTGTTTTTTTCTACATTCATACAGGCTATAGATCATATTTATAATTGATGTACTTGTGGAGAGGGGTGGTTAGGACGGGGAGCTGAGGTTAAAAGAGACGTGACTATACTCTTGTTCTTAGGTATTTCCCTTGCACTCTGAGTCCGACCACTGAGAGCCAAAATTTGCTATTTTCAAGCTTCCAAATTACTTAGCCTACATTCATACAATAGATGAAAAATAAGATTTCGGGGTACTAGGAAGGTTAATAAAATATTAAAAGTGAAAATTTTCCAGTTTCTGTATGGAGATGAGAACTAAGAAATAAACAAAAAAAGAATAAGGTCTATTTCAGAGTATTCAAATCAATCCCCCATTAATGACATTGGATCAGTGAGAACAGAAGAAACTCTAGAAATGACATATTTATAGAGAACTATAAAGTTGGCAAAGTACTTTCTTTGCAACAACCTTTAGGAGCAGGAAGGTTGTAGGATTGGGCTAGGGAGGGGCAAAAATTTTATCAATATAGGGAATTCCTTGATAGGGAAACTCCTTCTACCAATGCCCCTTCTCTGCAGTTTATAATCTTAAGAGAGTTGCCTAGAGTAGCAGGTCTGAACTGTTTGGTTTCAGGACCTCTTTATACTCTTAAAAATTACTGAGGATCCCCCTAAAGGAGTTTTTATGTGAGATACTTTTGTTGATATTTATGATATTTAGAAATTAAAATGTGTTATTACAAAAATTATTACAAAAATAGTTTTGACCTTGAGGGCTCCCCAAAAGAGTCTCTGTGACCTGGGGTGGGGAGAGATGAGAACCACTGGTTCAGACTACTGAGAAGTTAAGTGACTTGTATAGGGTCACATAGCCAGTACGTGGCAGAATTGTAATTTGTATCAAGGCCTATCTGATTCCAAGGTTTCTACGCTCTCTTCTATGCTCTACTGCCTTTTATGAAATAGTATGAAGATATTATTACCATCTTTGGCATAAGGAAACAGATTCTGAGAGGGTAATTTGTCCATTGTCATACAACAAGTAGGATTTGAACCTAGGTCTTCTGGTACAGATTTCTATATACTATACCCATTGAGAAGGCGAGCAATGTGATATCAATTATATATGTGAAGTCATGCAAAATATATTTCTATATAGCCATTTTGCAAGAAAGAAAGAGAGAGAGGGAGGGAGGAAGGAAGGAAGGAAGGTTGGAAGGAAGAAAAGGAAAAAAGGAAAGAAGAAAAGAAAAAGAAAAGCAAAAAAAGCATGCTTTAATCTGCCCTCAGAGTTCATCAGTTTTCTCTCTGGAGGTGGATAGCATTTTTCATCATGGGTCCTTTGGAATTGTCTTGGATCACTGCATTGATCAGAGTAGCCAAATCTTTCACAGCTGATCACCATTACAATATTCTGTGTACAGTGTTCTCCTGGTTCTGCTCATTTCACTTTGCATTGGTTTGCATCCAATCTATCTTTCAAGCCTCTTGAAACATTACCTTTTCTTTTCTTTTCTTTTTTTTTGCAGGGGGGAAGGCAGGGCAATTGGGGTTAAGTGACTTGCCCAAGGTCACACAGCTAGTGAGTGTTTTTAAGTGTCTGATGTCGGATTTCAACTCAGGTCCTCCTGACTCCAGAGCCAATGCTTTTTACTCACTGCACCACTTAGCTGCCTCGGACATTATCTTTTCTCCCACACTTTGAGATCCAATCTATCTGGCCTCCTCTCTGTTCTTCACTGACACTCCTGCCTCTCTGTCCTTGTACTGGCCATTCCTTATTTCCAGCATGCACTTCCTTCTCACTTCCACATCACAGAATCCTCTTCCTTCAAGATAGCGCTCAAACATTATTGTCTTCATAGGTCTTTCTGGATTCCTTTAACTAAGAATTCCCTCCTGCTCAAATTATCTTGTTTTTAACTACTTTGTATTAGTTGTATTTATTCTCCTTACTTTTATTCTGCCCGTAGTTACATATGCCTTTGTCCCCACCATTAAAATGTACATGCCTGGGGAGTAGAGACTATTTCATTCTTTGTATTTGTATTCCTAGCATTTTGGCATATTACCTAGCACATAGTAGGTGCTTAATAAATGCTTCTTAATTGATCCATTAATTAATCTGAGGATTTGAATAGCTCAATTGCATAAGAAAAGGTTAGCAGAAACAATGAACTTGCCCCAAGGACATATATTGATTCAGTACTTTTTCCCCAGCTACTCATTTTTCATAGCAGAGAGGAAAATTTGGTAAATGTATTTGATGGTCACCAGATTCTAGCTTCAAACCAGGAAAAATATTAAAAAAGAGAGAATATACATCTCCTGCTTTCTGCCTAGGGGGTAACAAACCTCAGAGCTGAGGCACTGAGGGAACAGAATTGTAAAGCCTTCTGCCAGTCTCAAGCTAAGGGTCTACCCTTTCTACAAGAGCACAATAACCACCCAGATGAGCATGAAACTGGAGCTACTAGAAACTATAGCTGTCTATCAAAGAGAGAACACAGTCCCATGGATTGACCCATCCCACAGCAGCCTTATGCCTTATGCCCTTCAAGAAGCAAGTCCAGCCTACTAGAGAATCAATACATCTTTGTGACCCCCATTTGGGGTTTTCTTGGCAAAGATACTGGGGTGGTTTGACATATCCTTCTAAAGCTCATTTTACAGGTGAGGAAACTGAGGCAAACAGGGTTAAATGACTTGCCCAGGGCCACACAGCTAGTGTGTGAGGCCAGATTTGAACTCAGGAAGATAAGTCTTCCTGAATCCAAGCCCAATGCTTTATCCATGGTGCCACCCCATTTTAGGAAGGACTTTGAAAAACTAGAGTGTATCCAGAGGAGGAGAATGGTAAGAATCCTGGAAACTATATCATGAGGTTCAGTTAAAAGAACTGAGTATTTTTAGCCAGAGGAAAAGAATGTTAAAGGGGACACGATGAATATTTTCTTTTCTTTTTTTTCACATGGGCAATTATGTAAAACATTTCCGTATTAGTCATTTTGTACAAAAAGACTAGAATAAAGGGGAAAAAATGAAAGAAAGAGAGTGAAAAAATATCAGGCTTCAGTCTGTATCCAGTCAATATTGGTTCTTTCTCTGGAGGCAGATAGTATGCTTCATCATTAATCCTTTGGGATTGTCTTGGATCATTACATTGCTGAGAATAGCTAAGTCATTCACAGCTCTTCGTCAAACAATGTTGCTGTTACTGTGTACATCATTCTCCTGGTTCTGTTTACTTCACTATGCATCAGTTCATGTAAGTCTTCCCAAGTCTTTCTGAAAGCATCCTGCTTGTCCTTTCTTATAGCACAATAATATTCCATTACAATCATATACCACAGCTTGTTTAGCCATTCCCCAGTTGATGGGTATCTCTTTGATTTCTAATTCTTAGCCACCACAGAAAGAGTTGCTATAAGTATCTTTGTACAACTAGGTCCTTTTCTCTTTTTTTGGATGTCTTTGGGACAGATATGGCTCTAATGACGTGTGATAAAGATAAATATAAAATTTTCTACTTGGACTGAAAAAAATGAGTTTTTACAAATACAAAATAGAGGAGGCTTGGTTAGACAGCAAGTTATCTGAAAAATACTCGTGAATATTAGTGAAGAGGCAGCATGGAGTAATGGAGAGTCAGGAAGTCCTGCTTCAGGCATTTAGCTGTATGACCCTAAGCAAATTGCTTAGCCACTCTCAGTCTCGGTTTCCAAATCTTTAAAATAGGGATAAAAATAGCAACTGGGGCAGACAGGTGTGCAGACAGGTGTTACAGTGGATAGAGCCTGGGACCTGGAGTCAGGAAGACTTGAGTTTAAATCCCCAGCCTCAGAAACTTACTTGCTGTGTGACCCTGGGCAAGTCACTTAACATGGTTTACCTCAGTTTCTTCATCTGTAAAATGAACTGGAGAAGGAAATGGCAAACTACTCCAGTATCTTTGCCAAGAAAATTCCAAATGGGATCACAGAGTCAGACACTACTGAAATGACTGAACATAGCACCTACCTCGCAGGTCTGTTACGAGGATCAAAACAGATAATATATTAAAATCACGTTGCAAACCTTAAAGTACTACAGAAATGTTATCACATATGAACCAACAATATGGTATGGAAGCTAAAAAAGTGAATGCAATTTGGGGTCGCATTAAGAGAGGTTATGTTTTCTAGGAATAAGAGGTATTACTCTGGCTATACTATGTTCTGGTTTGATCAAATTTGAAGTGCTGTCTTCAGTTCTGGGTGATATATTTTAGGAAGGATCTTAATAAGTTGAAGAGCATCCAGAATCATGAAAGGCCTTGAGTTCATACCATGTAAGTTAATGGATTTCTGGGTGCTTCACTGGGAGAAGAGAAGACTTGAAGGAAGGGGAAGTATGTGATATCTATGGTCAAGTATTTAAAAGGCTGTCACCTAGAAGAATTCAATTTATTCTGTTTCACCCCAGAGGGCAGAAGTTGGAGCAATGGATTGAGGCTACCAAATGGAAAATTTAATCTTGGTGTCACTAAGAAACTTCCAGTTAGAGCTGTTCAAAAGTGAAATGAGCTGCCCTTGAGAGGTGGCTGTTTCCCCTCCCAGAAGTCTTTAAACAAAGGCTGGGTGACCACTTGGGTATAGTAGAAGAAAGATTTCCTTTTTAGGCATGGGTTGGACTAGAGGTCCATTGAAATCCCTTCTACCTCGGAAGTTCTGAGATTTTTTTAAGCACCACCTGACAGGTCCAGTAAATGACAATTATTAGAGAAACCCCTAGGAGTAGGAGTGGAGAGTGGGAATCCAGGCTAATCTTCTCTGATGAGTTGAGGGGGAAAGGAATAGAAACTGAATGAGAGTTATGTCACTGGTGAATGGCCAAGAGACTGTGGAATTATGACTTTCAAAGAAGTTGAGATGAAAGGAAAGAAAAAAGCATTTATTAAGCTCATACTATGTGCCAGGCACTGTGCTAAGTGTTTGACAAATATTAATCCTCACAACAACTCTGTCCCCATTTTACAGTTTTGGAAATGGAGGCAGAAAGAAGTTAAGTGACTTGTCCAGGGTCAAACAGCTCACAAGCGTCCAAGGCTGGATTTGAACTTGGGTTTTCCTGGCTCCAGGGGCAGGGCTCTATCTACTACGCCACCCAGATGCAACAAAGGGGGAGTTTGTAGAAAGAGTCAAAGCTGATGGAATTTGTCAAAGATTAGGAAACAGAAATGTAAGGTACGCTGAAGAGTCCATACCCTGTCAGAACTTAAGCTGATTCCCAAAAGCTTTTAGGCCTTTTTATTCGAGATGTTTGCTTCTGTCTGAAATAGAAAACTTCAGTTGAGCTCAAGCTGTCCACAGTTCAGATAAGTTATTCCGGAAAAAATTTGAACTTATTATTAATCATGATTGATTTGTCCATTCTAGTACATTCCAATGGGAGCTCCTAGCAAGTACTGTAGGTTCTGAGCTCTAGCCCATGTACACACCACCATGGTTGTTGTCCTTTGTCCTTGAAGAGGACCAAAATGATATCACTAGGCTAGAGACAAGTTACAGTGTGTCCGAACTGTAGCTGTTCAAACCAATATGAGTTTGGAATGCTCTACCACAGGCCGGGCGCAAATAGTCCATGGGAATATTTAGGGTATATTCTCTAAATTTTCACATCTCAAGTTTCCTTTGAGCTACTTTAATTCTGCTTTGCTCATAGAGCGCAGCACCTTCTCTGATGAGGGTACACCACCCTTGGTGGTCCTGTGTCAGTGTCTCCAATGTCACATAATTCCAAAGTTCTTAAGAGAGACCTCGAGAGTGTCCTTGTATCACTTCTTCTGACCACCATGTGAACACTTGCCCTTTGTGAATTCTCCATAAAATAGTCTTTTTGTCCAGCATACATTTTGCAGTCAAACAACGTGGTCAACCCACCAGAGCTGTACTCTCTGCAGTAGAGTTTGAATGTTTGGCAGGTTGGTTTAAGAAAGGACCTCAGCGCTCAGATTCAAATCTGGCCCGCTTGCCAATACAAGAATCACAAATGCTCAGATTCCTTAAAAGTCTAGCCAATGCTGAGACATCTTAAGAGTCTGGCCAATATGGTGGATCTTATATAAACCTTGCTTAAAAAAAAAAAAAGAAAGAAAAGACCTCAGTGTCTGGTACCTTATCCTGCCAGGTGATCTTCAGAATCTTCCTAAGACAATTCAAATGGAAGCAATTCAGTTTCCTGGCATGGCGCTGGTAGACTGTCCAGGTTTCACAGGCATACAACAATGAGGCCAGCACCACAGCTCTGTGGACTTTCAGTTTGGTAGTCAGTCTAATATCTCTTCTCTCTCACACTTTCTTTTAGAGCCTCCCAAACACTAAGATAGCTCTGACAATGAATGCGCCAACCTCATTATCAATGTGTACATCCCTAGAAAGTATCCTGCCATGGTAAATGAACTTATCCACAGCATTCAAAACTTCTCCATTTGCTGTAATCAATGGTTCCACATATGGATGGTGTGGCGGTGGCTGATGGAGCACCTGTGTTTTCTTGGTGTTAATTGTTAGGCCAAAATTAGCACAAGCAGCAGAGAATCGATCCATACTTTGTTTCTTCTAAGCTTCAGAGGCTGCACTGGGTGCACAATCATCTGCAAACAGAAAATCATGCACCAACACTCCCGCCACTGTTGGTCTTGGCTTGTAGCCTTTTCAAGTTGAAGAATTTACCGTCAGTGCAGTAGCAGACCTTGATGCTACATTCATCTTCACTAAAGGCATTTGACAACATGGCTGAGAGCATCATGTTAAAAAGCATGAGAGCAAGTGCACAGCCTTGTTTCACTCCATTGGTGACTGGGAAACTCGAGAGCATCATCCATTATCCCAGGCAAGCATGCCATCATGAAGCTGACATATGATGCCGATGAAGTTTTCTGGGCAACCAAATGTTGACATAATTTTCCATAAACCCTCACAACTAATAGCATCAAAGGCTTTGATCACATCTACAAATGTTGTATACAGATCTCTGTTCTGCTCCTGGCATTTCTCCTGCAGTTTTTGGGCAGCAAACACCATATCGACTGTTCCTAGGCTCTTTTTGAAGCCACACTGGCTCTCAGGTAGATGACCATATTTCAGGTGAAGGATCAGCCTATTACATACCACCATACCCATTCATGAAAAAGAGCTTCAAAGTGATCCCTAGGGCATTGGTCTCCAAGTCTATTTACACCTCAGGATCTTATTTTGACCTGTCAGTCCTTTCTGAAATGCAAACTGACCTTACCCTTTGAGACAGGGCCCTCACTCCCCAACACTGAGACAGAACTCTAGCTTCCACACTCAAGGCATTCACTTTCATCTCTTTGGCCAAAACCCACTAACCAGTATCAGAATCTCCTCAATGAGGTACAAGCCTTCAACCTTATACTCACTCAGCCATCTTCTGCCCTCCCAGGAATTCTTGTACAACTGAGACTCCTAAGCTCAGTTTTCCACCATTGCTCAGCCTGTAACACTCCTGTACCCACCGCATTCAAGACAACTTCCAACCACCTCCAAACCACAGTCCTTTGTCTGCTTCCCAACACTCTTAAATTCTACCCATAAAAGCTTTTCCTTATGTTTTCTGCCCCTGCATAACGAAGTGTTAGAAGGAAATCTTGCTGGGCAAAGACCCTTGCTGGGTCTTTCCTTCTCAGCACCTGCAGCATTCCAAGTTCTTGATACTGAAGGCACTAGTGCCCAGTTCCTCCTGATTCTGATACCCCATAGCATCCTAGGAAGTCAGGTAGTCAACAAGTATTTATGAAGTCTGTACTACGTGCCAGGCCCTGGGGATATAAATAAAGGCAAAAACAACTCCTGCCCTCAAGGAGCTCGTGTTTTAATGGAGGAGACAACATGGAAACAACCATGCACAAGTAAGATCTATATAGGGCAAATTGAGGAGAAGCAACAGAGAAAAGGCACCAGGACTCAGGAGATGGGAAAGGTTTTCTGCAAAAGGTGAGGCTTAAGTTTGAAAAAGGTAGGGAAGCCAGGAGGCAGAGGTAAAGAGGGAGAGAATTTCAGGTATGGGGTTGTTGTTCGTTCTTTGCTTTTGAAAAAGTCCAGTGACATCACTGGGGTGATGTCTTGACTTCCTGTAAGTTGGATTGAAGTGACATAGACTTGTACACAGTCATCAGCCTCACTCTTTCAGAGTCATCAAAATCCAAGACAAAAGTCAGAGTGGCTGGCAATGGCCAGAGATGCAATGGATGACCTTGGCATCTTCAATAGTATGGGGTATAGCCAGTGAAAATACATGGAATTGGGAGATGGGATGTCCTGTGTGAGGACCAGCTAGAAGGCCAATGTCATTGACAGGGAAGGTGGAAAAGAAGGGAATGTGTCAGAGACTATGCTAATAGCCTTTTACAAATATTATCTTATTTGATCATTTTTAAAAGGGTAGGATAGGCAGCAGGGAAACAAACTGCAGACAGGAGAGACTGAAGATTAGAGATTGAGTAGGGTTGAGAGGGAAATCTACTAGAGAAGACTGGATGGAATGGGATTACAGAAGCACATAGAGGGTTTGTCTTGGCAAAGAAAATAATCACCTCATGTGAGACAGCTGAAGGAAGAGACAACAGAAAGACATCTGGATGATGGGAGATGAGGAGGTGGGGAGAGGAGGGATCTCTTGTCAGTTACTTCATTTTTTTCCAGTGAAATATGAGGAAAAGTTCCTGAGAGGGGCTGGGAAGCTTGAAGAGGGACGAAAAGGTCCGGAATAACCAATGTGATAAGTGGATTGACCTGGGAAGTTGTATAGGATTGCTGGAGTGAGGGCTCAATTGCTATTCTGTAACAAATGTGTGGTGGACCCAGTCAGCAAGTTTTATGACTTTTCTCCAGTTCCATTAAGCAGCAGCCTATGAATAGGAGAGAAGATATAGGTAGGAGTAATCCAAGGTTGGGGATTGGCAAGGCATGTTTGAAGGTGGGAAAAGGGGACAAGGAAACTGAACGCAGAGTTCAACTGGTTCACCAATGGGTTGAGATAGGGAAGTGAGAAAAGTGCATCTAGTGAAAGAATTTAGAGGTGGAGGTATTGGGGGAGGAAAGAAGGAAGAAAACAAAGAAACAGGCATTTATTAAGTGCCTACTATGTGTCAGGCATTATGCTATGTGCTTTAGAAATATTATCTGATTTGATCCTTACAACAACCCTGGGAAGTAGATTATTATCCCAGTTTTACGGTTGGGGAAATTGAGGCAGATTTACCCCGGGTCACACAGCTAGTAAGTATATGAGACTAGCTTTGAGCTCAGTTCTTTCTGACTCCAGGTGCAGTGTTTGTTTCACCTAGGTGCCTCTCTTGGAGGTCAACATGAATACAAAGAACAGGGTTAAATGTCAGAATAATAAAGATACAATGGCAAAAGATTCTGATCAGATAAAGATATTTACTATGCCCTTGGGACAGAAAAGACATGTAGTCTTTTTATCTGTTCTAATTTACACGTAGCTCAGGTGACTCTGGGCTTCCTGGAATTTCTATGAAGAATTCTAGACCCATCCCACACACCACAGTTTTTGCCAACACTAACTAACCAGCACCAGGAACAGGAATCGACTGGACAGGAAGAGACTGGCAGGATCTATTAAATGAGGATGGCAAGAGACCAAATTCCACAGAAGTAGGCAAGACTGATAGGACAGATAACTCAGATCTAACGGGCAGAAAAGCTTAACGTCCACTATGTCAGAAAGGGTTGGCCAGGTACCAACCAAGAGGTTGGCTCTTGGAAATCAGAGAATTAGAGATCAGAGCCGGAGACACTGAGGTGATGTCTGATCCTGGTGTAGGAGATATATTCCTTCTGTTCTGTTTCATACTCCCTGTTGGAACTGAATAACTCCATTGAATCATGCCATGAGGATTGAGGCAGCTTTTGGTTTGAGAATTGGCAGCCTCCTGAAAATTAGACAAGGATGATGGACAATAGTGGAGAGATGAAGGAGGAGCCCCAAATCAGTCAGCTTGGGGTGCTAAAACAGGTAGAGAGTGGAACAGGAAAACCCCAGATGAGATTTAGTCTGGCTGGTCTTCATCTTGCCTGGAACCTGTTTCTTCACAAATGCCTGAAGGGATTGTCTTGCTTTTTATAGTTATACAGAATAGGTATGGCTTGCCACCATGTCTCCCTAGGCTCTCCTAGCAAGAACCCTGGTCAAGGAAGCTATAGTGTACTACTCACAACTGTAGCTCCTGAGCTCCCACCTGGGTACTTCCCATTTAAATAAATCAGCTGAGATGACACCTTTAACCTTTAATCATGAAACATTTATTAAACAGAATGGAAAGCAAGGATAATTATAACATAATAGTCCATTCAAAAGCTGAAGTCGTCCTCTCCCCTCAAAGCACAGAATATCCATGGGAAAGCAAGGACATAAACTTCCAGCTCAAATAACTCCTTGCCTGGTGGTAAGGTAAGGCAGTATTATGTTCTTTTTGCAATAGCAGTTCCCCTAAATCTATTGGCGGGGGGTGCACCTAGGTGGCACAGTGGAGAGAGCACTGGGCTTGGGAATCAGGAAGACTCATCTTCCTGAGTTGAAATCCAGCCTCAAACACTTTCTAGCTGCGTAACCCAGGGCAAGTCACTTAACCCTGTTTGCCTCAGCTTCTTCATCTGTAAAATGAGACAGAGAAGGAAATGGTAAACCACTCCAGTATCTTTGCCAAGAAACCTCAAATGGTGTCATGAAGAGTCAGACATGACTGAAAAACAACTCAACAACAAGAAACCTCATTTGCAAAGGTATTCAGGTCGGATATTTGGGTGAGCTCACAAGGGTTTTTCCCTCTCAAGCCATAGCAAAGAGCAAGGCATGCAAGTCTCTCCTTTCCTCAAACAGCTTTGTGAAAACAGCTAAGGTTTCTTCTCTTACCCACCCATGCAATCAGCTCCCAACAACCAACTTTTTTTTGTTTAGTTGTTTGTTGCAATTCCTCTGAAAGCAGTACTCTGATTCCAGGAAAGAGCTATCAGTTGCCCTATGACTCTCCCCACCACCCCCGTAACTTCTCAGAACAAAATAACCTACCTGATCGTCATTTCCTGATTTTGGTCCAAACTCATTCAATTTAATAATCATTTAAGTGCTTATTGTGTGCCTCTGTTGGGGAATATGATACACAGACAAACGACTATGATACAAAACCCACACAAAAGTGCACCAAAAAAAAAATCAGAAACAAATGTTTCATTTCCTGGTCCAGACATTGACATTTATCCACGGCAAATTTTTTACCTCTCCTAAAAAGTTAACTACCCAAGAGCCTTCTTTTTATTAAAAAAAAAATGTTTTATGGATACCAGTTGTCTTTACATCACAGTTGTTTTCTATCACTCCCCTCCTCCCTATCAAAACCTTCCATTGTGACAAGTGGAAACATTTAAGGAAAAACAGTAAATACAATAGTCTGTCCTAAGATCTGTCTTGAAGGCTCAAGTATGTTTCATTATCTCTTCCCCAGGACTTTGACTGATTTTTTCCATTACTCAGAGTTCAATTTTCTTTAAATGATATTTTCATTTACACCATTATAATCATTGAGTCTATTGCTTCTTATGGTTTTGCTTATTTTATTTCCTCAAGTGGTTCATCTGATTCTTTTCATTTTCTCTGAATTCCTCATATTCATTATTTCTTACTGTGGAACAATATTCCATTGCATTCATATACCACAGTTCTTCCAGACACTCCCCAATTGACTGGCATCATACTTTGTTTCCAGTTCTTTGCTACCTACCACAAAGAAGGCTGATCTGAATATTGCGGATTTTTGTTACTGTCATTCACTTCCTTAGAGTATATGACCAGTAATATGACTGCTGGGTTGAAGGGTATGAACAGCTTAATCACATTTCTGGGGTAAGGATAGAGTTTATTGAATCAATTATCCCCAATCCACTTAAAGTAAGTAATAAAATACACTGATACCTTAGCCAGGTGAGAATATATCTTAATCAATCAAATATTTTAGGCTAAGTGTGAAAAATTGTTGAAAGTCATTGGATGAACTGGAGAGAGACATTGTGTAGCAAGAAGATTTAGATTTACTGAAGAAAATTAGTCATACCCTGTTGTTGCTGTTGCTGTTTGTCCTTCATTCTCCAAGAGGACCATGACATCAGGAAAGTGATGCCATGACTTGAAAGTGAATTGGATTTAAGTGCGGGAGGGCTGGGCAAAGTCACCAGCCTCACTTCCTTCTCTGGAACCATCTGAGTCCAGTGGCAAGATATAGATCAGGACAACTGGAAATGGCCCCCAGTTACACTTTATGGGTCACCTAGAAAATACCAGCAAATTTCAGAATCAAGAGAGAATCAAAGGAGTGGCAAAGTGGCAAGCAATTTTAGACAAGCCCCCCAAAAGGAGTCAATTCAGTGGGAGGAGAGCTCCTTGCCCTCAGCCTCTCCCAACCCCCTTGGTCAGAATGATGCAAAGAAGGGCTCTCTATTCCATGCCATTGTAAACTTACAGAAGTGGTCTAACCTAATGCATACTCTCGAAAACTCATGAGTCTGTTACATGAGAATAATTCCAAACTGAAATCTAGAAGGGATAGAGCACTTCACAAAGTCCACTAACAGGGTATCATCGCGCCTATCTTCCCATAACCCCTTTCAATGTCCTTTCTGCTAAAAGTAAACTATAAAAAAAATTATAAACTAGACCTTAAATTAAAAAAAAAAAACAAAAACAAAACAATAAACTGACAGCTCTTTCTCCCTGCATCTAGATCCTCCTATCTCCAATTTCCTTCTCTCAGGGTCCTGGTTCCTGCTCCATTAACTGCTAAAAGCTGCTCTACTGGGGCTATAGAAAGCAGAATAATCCAAGATATATTTTACTGGTCCACATATAGTTTGTGTTGGGAAACACTGATAAAAAACAAAAGTGTTATATGTGGACTATGGAGGAAAAGACGACTTTGAATTAGGAGTGACAGGGTTAAGGGATGGAGTCTTTAAAAAGGTAGAATTTGATCTGGATCTTCTGGAATCAGTAGGACTTACAAAACAATGTATTTTTTATTCATTTTAATATGTATAATCTCTCCCTCCCACTACCTCCCTTCAGTTGAATAACAAAACTGAAGAATAACATCCTCATAATAAATACATATAGTCCAGCAAAACAAATTCCCACATTTGCCTTGTCCTGTCTCTCTCTGTGTTTTCAGTTCATCACCTTTCTTGCAAAAGTAAGTGGCATGTTTCATTTTCAATCTTTTGGACTTGTGGTTTGTTACTGCATTGATCAGAGTTCTAAATTTAGTTTTTCAAAGTTTTTTTTCTCTATAATGTTAACATTGTATGAAAGTTCTCCTAGTTCCGCTTGTTTTTCTTTGTTATCAGTTCACAGAGATCTTCCTGACTTCATGTGAAATGTCCCATTTCATTATTTCTTATCATAGAATAATATTCCATTACATTTACATATCATAATTTATTTAGCCATTTACCAATAGGAAAATACCCTCTTGGTTTCCAGTTTTTTGGCTACCACAAAAAAAATTAACTAATTTCTACAAAAATAAATAACTTAAATACAGATAAGTACTTTTCGTCTTTCTTTAATCTCATCAGGATATAGGCCTAGTAGGGGTCAAAGAGTATTCACAGCTCACTAACTTTGGGGGCAAATTTCCAAATTACTTTCCAAAATGGCCAGACCAATTCATAGCTCCACCAACAGTGCACTAGTGTGCCTGTTTTAGGATGAATAAAATTTCAGGACACATTTCAGGTTCAGGGAAATCTATAAGTAAAGTCAGAGAAGTGAGAGAGTTCAAGAAATGTCCAGAGAATCATGAATAGCAGAATTTAAAGTGTCAAGTACATGGATGGCATTAATGTAAGATGAAGTTGGAAAAGTAAGATGATGTCAGATTATGGATGGCCTTGGACACCAGACTAAGGATTTTAGACTGTATTATAAATAGGAAATAGGGTCTTGAGGCAAGGAGGGTCAAAATCAGATCCCTGAACAATAAATTAATTTTTGCAGTAGCACAAGGATGTTTGAGAGAGAACAGAGACTGGAGAATTTCAGATATGGCCAACACGTGAAGTCATTCTGTTTTAGAGAATCATGTATAGAGGAGCATCATTTTCCCCACAAAGATGGTGCTGGACCCAAAGAAAGGTGAGAACTTAAGAATGAATAGAGAGAGGAGTGAAAAGTAAGATTTGGTGTCTCCAGGAATTCCTTAACAAGGAGGCAACATGGTAAGGACATAGGACCTAGGTTTGAATTTTGGCTCTGCCACTTTCTACCATATGAACTAACATTCACTTAACTGGGCCTCAGTTTCTTCAATTGTATAAGGAATATAAGTACTTGGATAAATTTTTTTTAGAAGTGGTGTGGCCAGGTGTGGTAGCACATGCCACCATAGTCTCAGCTACTGAGGAGGCTGAGGCTGATAGATCTCTTGCACTCCAGCGTTCTGAGCAGTATTTGGCTATGCCTATTGGGTGTCTGCAGTAAGATCAGAATCAATATGGTGAGTCTTTGGGGGCAAAAAGAGTAGTTTGTCTAAGGAGGAGAGAACTAGCCCAGGTAGGAAACATAGTAGGTCAAGCTCATTGACAATCAGTAGGATCAGGCTACGAGTAGCCCCTGACTGGCCTGGGTGAGATGGGGAGAATTAGTCTTAATAAATAATTGGATAGATAGATAGATAAATGGATGAATGAATGGATATACGGATGAATAAGCAAGTGAAGGAATGAATGGACATGGTATGGTCAGGTGGATAGAGAATTGAATTTGGATTGAGGAAGAACTGGATTCAAATCCTGATTCTGATTCTAGCTTTACGACTCTGGTCAAGTCACTGAACCTGAGCCTACATTTTCTCACCTGGAAAACGGAGATAACATTTTCCTTACCTACCTTACTGGATTGTTTTGAGGCTCAAAGGAGTCAATGTGCGTGTAGAGTACTTTGCAAATCTTAAAGAGCTATTTAAATGTTGGTTGCTATCACTATTGCTGAGCAGGCTTCAGGCCAGTCTTTGTGAGCCTAAGGAGCAGAGCTGTAAACAGGGACAAGCTTTGTCATGGCAGTTATAGACATCACATCACCTAGGATTTACACGAACAGAGTATGCAAAGTGGGAAGTGCTAGAGTCAGCAAGACCTGAGTTTGAAGCCCTATCTCAGACACAGATTAGCTGTGTGAATCTGGGAAAGGTACTTCATCTGCCTAAGCTTGTTTCTTTACCTGTTAAATAAGACAGTAATAGCCTCTACCTTATAGCATTGGGGGGGGAGAGGTGGGGATCAAAAGACGTAACATATGTAGAGTTCTTTGCAAACCTTAAAGGACTATCTAAATGTTAGCTACATATTCTTATTGCTGTGTTTTAAAATAAACTCTGAGATATCTGACTTTCTCCATAGGAATTTCAAGAATTTCAGGGGGTTCTGGCCAATATATGTGAGTTAGAAGGATATATAGTGCGTGTGTGTGTGTGTGTGTTTTGCAACTAGAAGCGGGATATGGGTTATAGGCTTCCCTCCTTTGATGGTGCAATTCAAAGTGGCTTTTTGCTGTTCCTCATACAAAGAACTCATATGCCAGTCCTTCAAATTGACCAAGTAGAGCCCACATTAGGTGCCAGAATCTTCTCACTCATGCCCAGCTGGACTTGATGAAAACAATAGACTGGATAACCAGGTCCTGAAGTCATAATTGTGAGGTAAGGGAGTTTGTTGCCTAAAAAACTGAAGTTATTCAATACAACCAATTCAACAAGCATTTTTTAAGTGGCTATTAAGGGCCAGGTACTGCTTTGAATATGTGGGTAGAGATAGACTACCACTGAACTGGGCTTATCAGGAATATATCAGCCACTGGAATTCATCACAGTTGACAATGGGGAAAGGCTCTGGGGCACCAGAACACGGGCACCTGTCAGGAAGTAAAGCCATGCCTAATATACAATTAGAGTCGATGGAATCAACCATTACAGTGGAGAGCCCAAGAGAAAGTTCAATACAGCTGGAGTCATTCATCAGTTGCCGCCTCCTTCTCCATCCCTGACCTAGAGACATACTTAACTGTGTTAAGAACTCACTGACATTTGGGATCAATTTGGATTTTGCAGACTAATGATCAAGAGTCATTCCAAAGCTAAGACACTTCAGCAGGACTTTGTACTTGAAAGAATTCCACTACTAGTGGCTGGGAATCCCTTTGTCAGCTGGCCCTTTGTTGTAAATTTGAGTACCTGTCTAGTTCATTGCTTTGAGCAATGGCACACGGGATACATGCCCTATTCCTCTGTTCTCAGGAAATCAGGCACCTGAGGAGGTAGGAACTGCTAAAACACATCTGTCTGTTAATCACTGAATCAAAGTACTTGGGTGTTAATGCCTCTCATAAAAAGGTTGTAAGCTCACATGTGTCTGTGTTAATCATTGAATTAAAGCCCTCAGGTATTAACACTTGCCACAAGAAGGTTGGAAATCTGCAAACAAACCCAATCCCAACTGAGCCAGGATCATAGGATCATAGATTTAGAGTTTAAAGGGGACTTTGAAGTCACTCAGTCCAGCTTTCTCCTTTTACAGCTGATAAAACTCAGGCCCAAGAAAGGCTTAGTGACTTTCCTAATATCAAATGAGAAATAACTAGCAGAAGCAGGATTTGAACGTAGGTCTTGAGTCTAAATCCAATTCTCCATTTCACCACACTGCCAGGATCCTGGAATTTCCTGTTTTCTCCACATTTAGAGGAGGGTACCACTATAGGAAGATATTGAGGCATAGTGAATAGAGTTGGTCTCAGTCTCTGGACCCTGGTCTCAGGATGCCTCTGACATCCTAACTCTGTAACCTCAACAAGGCACTTAACCTTTCAGTGCCTTAGTAAACTCTCTAAGACTATACCTCGTGGAGAAGGTAGTGATGTGCCCTGGTGGAGGGTGTTTCCTCCTTTGGGAGGTGCCCCAGCCAACAAAATCATAGGTTCAGTAGCCATCCCTATATGAAGAGGGTAGGATCTTCTTACCCTTGGTAACAAGGATAAGGTGTACTCAGACTTGTGCTGGAGCCTGCTGGCAAATTGTTAACTTTTCGGTGTAAGCATTTAGACCTCGGAAATGGGCAAATCAGGGCTTGATTTATTGTTTATTGATTTTCTAGAGCAGTGGTGTGAAACTCAAACAGAAAAAGGGCTGCTAATCCATATATAAGGATCCCTTTGGGCAACATATTGACTTAGTTTTAAAATGTAATCTTATCTATATTTTATTGCATTCTTACTTATTTCGTTTAATACTTCCCAATTACATTTTAATCTGGTTCGGGCTACACTTGAGTGTTAATAGCAGTATGAGGCCTGCAGGCCATGAGTTTGACATCTCTGGTCTAAAGAAAGTGATGGAGAAAATATAAATAATTCAGATTAAACTGTAAAGCATGTCTAAGTGTATTCCCCTCCGCCAACATCCCAGTTGTTAAATATTTATCAGTACATTATTAGAGTTACCTTTAGCTTCAGCTGAGGCAAGTTCTCATTAGTGTCCATCACCTCCAACAACCTGACCAACTCTGGCCAAATTTGCCGGCTTTTTCCACCTTAGCAGAGAGACAAAGGTTGATTTTTTTTTCTGAATATGAGTTTAAGAGAAATAAAATATGTGTTTGGGGAGGGAGCTGGGGAATGGGAATAACGCACAAGGCAGCTATGACCACCACCCACAGTCATAATGTTGAATTTCCCCGAAAAACAATTGGGCTAAATTAAGTGCAACTCTACAAGCTCGGATCTGCCTAGCATTTTGCATCCCACGAAAGCCTCTCTTCGGTGTACATAATCTTAAAGACTTTGCCCGATCCCTTAGCCCATTGTATACGGACTACTAGAACTGGATAATGGCTCAAGTGCAGAAGATCTAAATTAAGATTCTGATGAGGCAGAAAAAGCTCAGAGTATATGAGATTATCAGAGGTTCAGAGTGGTCCTGTCTAGACAGAGGGTTAGGCTGAATCCAGAAGCTGAGCTATCCTTGCCTACTAATGCCAAGCCATGGGTAGTTTGACCACAGTCGGGGAGAGTAGCATTGGAGGCTGTAAGAGCCAACTTGAACTAAGAGCTCAGGATTAGAGATAAGGACCAGTAAGGATGGCAATACCATAGCTATGGAACTGACAGAAAGTAACATGCCAAGACCATGCAGACAACAACGAGGCTGTCTTATAAGGTTCCAGGAATGAGAAAGGATTGCAGATATAAAGAGAAGATAAACATTGATGGAAATGCATGTAATGGTTGAGGATACCCTCAACCTTTGATACTGTATACTACGTGTAAACTAGTTATTGGTTCTACCATACGCATCTTTAATATGGATGTCACGCACGATTCTTAGTATAATCTGCCACACGTATGCCACTCTGATACTATCTGTAGTATGGTATAGTACATTGCATGAATTATATGTATTTGGTCAGTCTACACAGTATGCAACTTGCACCTAAGTGGCACTCGGATAGAATACTGGTCCTAGAGTCAGGAAGACTTATCAAGACACTTACTAGTTGAATGGCCCTGGGCAAGTCAACTTAACCTCTGTCTGCCCCAGTGTCCTTATCTGTAAAATAGGGATATGATAGCGGCTATTCCCCAGGGTTGTCGTGAGGATCAAATATTTGCAAAATACCACAGTATCTGTCACACAGTAGGTGCTTAATAAATGTTTCGTTCTCTCCCGCATATGCTATTCCTACTTATACTGTTGGCAGCACACAATCCTAATGTGGAGAAGCATTAGGTATCCTCATGTGTAGTTTATTTAGGATAACTGCCTATTACTATGCTACATTCTAGCAAATGTTTATGAAGCATCTATCAGCTGTACTTGTGTGTCCTGTATAATTTGCAGGGACGGTTTTTGTTTTCAAAATGTGCAACAGGGTCTTTCCCCTCGGAGGCGGTGGCGGTGTGTGTGATTGGCGATCATGGCAAAAATCAAGGCCAGAGATCTTCGTGGGAAGAAGGAGGAGCTCCTCAAACAGTTGGATGATTTAAAGGTGGAACTTTCCCAGTTGAGAGTGGCCAAGGTCACTGGAGGAGCTGCATCCAAGCTATCTAAGATCCGAGTTGTCCGAAAATCTATTGCCCGAGTCCTGTCATCAACCAGACACAGAAAGAGAACCTCAGGAAATTCTATAAGGGCAAGAAATACAAGCCTCTGGACCTTAGGCCCAAGAAGACCCGTGCCATGCACCGCAGGCTTAATAAGCACGAGGAAAGCCTGAAGACCAAAAAACAGCAGAGGAAGGAACGCCTGTACCCCCTTCGGAAATTTGCTGTTAAGGCATGATTTATTAAGGTGCTCAATAAAAAGACAAATTATTATAAAAAAAAAATGTGCAACAGGTATTGCTGTCCCAGCATAGATTCTAATTGGACGGTGGTACATGCAGCCTTCCTGATGGCAGGTTAAAATGCAGGAAGATTGAGAGGACACCAGGGCAGGCCAAAATGGACACAGAGCCAAGATGATACTGACATTGTCATCTACTACCACCTGTGAGAGGACCAGGTTTATCCCATCATCTCTCCTCATCCATTTCCCCTCAACAGGGACTAATTTTCCCCCTAAAAGAGAACAAAAGACAACAATTGTCCCAGGGATATGATCAGCCCCTACCTTCCTTGATGCAGCTTCCTGGTGTGCATAAAAAGTCCCACCTACCTGGATCGGACTAGATGGAAGGCAATACTTAAGTGACTTACCATGCCCTGCCTTGCTGGCAGACAAGCCTACAGGAAGTGAATCTAAAGAACCCAAATGTCACTGTATCCTTCTTAGACATCCTTGCTGTGTTGGGACTAAGCAAACTTTTGTCTAATGACTTATGAGTCTCATTTCATCCTCAAATCGAATCTTAATAGAGTGGTGTTAGGCCAGATCCTAAAACAGGAGTAACGGGAGGCATTTTGTCTTCAGCACTAGCACACAAAGGCTGCAAATGTCCTGCCAGTCTCAGCTCCAATTCTTCAAGACTTCTCAGACCCCATGCAACACCTTTCAGACTCTGAAGCTCTTGGGTTGGATCAATGGTCAAATCCCTATCACCCTTTGCTCTCACTTAAGTCTTAATGCTGTGTTGATAAGAGTAGTGGGTTAAAATGGCTTCCTATTCTACTATAACACGTCAAATTTCATACACTTGGTGGAAGCAGAACCTACATTCTTTCCAAGTATAGACTGTAGTTTGCAACAATCTGAGCAAAGCTCGATTTCTATTTGTCATATGCTTTGCATTCAGCTGACATTGCTTTATCACATGACACTGGGGGGTGGGGGTGGCTGTTCCAGGGGAAAATGGGAGTTTGTTAGCAGTGGTTGCAGGAATCTGATTGTGGCAACAGGAACCAGAGGTGGAGAACAGAATTAGTGACACTAGAGAGTGTGAGGTCTTCAAGCCCTCTTATTCTGTGCTAGTTTTGTCTATAAATTCTCCATAGGGTTAACCTCTCCTTTCACTATCTTGGGGGTGGGGTACCAACGTATCACTCAGGCTGCTCATTTGTTATTTCATTCTCCTACAAAACCAGTCTGTGACTTGCTGGTAATGTTTTTTGTACTTCTCCTGTGCAAGAACATGATGCAATCGGCTTGTACCTACCATATGACATGCCCATAAATAACCTCAGGAAGAATGTGACATTTCAGGTCATACAGACATGCTATAGGAGTTCAGGAAGGGGAATAATACAAACTGGCAAGAATGAAGGCGGCAAAATTTCAAATGGGTATACCTTAAGTAGGCAGAAGTGGAGGTCTCCCATAACTTCTCATCCTGAGCCACTACAATCTGGAAATGATTCTGATCCATGTTAAGACTAAATTCCACAATAACAATTGTGCATGTCCTGTGTAGTTCATTTCCTTAAAATGCATTACTGTGATATTTATGTAATGAGACGAGACTTAACCAACCTTATGGACAACGTGTGGATAGAATCATCATGGATAATTTCTCATTTAAAGTCACTACGACAAGGAGTGAGTTGGGACTTATGTTCATGTCCTTTGTAGAGAACTGGTCTATACGTTAGCTTAGGATACCTCAAGGAGAGAAGAAAGGAAGAGTAGCATCTCTCCCTTCTGTTTTCCTTCTACAGCCTTCACTAGGCGGAAAGATAGTACAGTGGAGAGTGCTGGATCTTAAGTCTGGAAGGCCTGAGGTTCAAATCTAGCCATAGAGCCTTACTAGTTAGCTGTGTGCCTTAATCAGTTAACCTTCATCTGCCTGTTTTCCAATCCATAAAACGGGGACAATAAGAGCACCTACCTCCCACGGCTGTTTTGAGGATACAATGAGATATTTGTAATGGGCTTTGCAAACATAAAAGCGCCACATGCTATTTTTATTTTTATTATTGTTAGTCATAACAACAGTAGCTGCCAAGCTGTGGTAGATGGCTTTGGAGAAGGAAAAACTCACGTTCATTGCAGTCAGTAGAAATCAGAATGACCATGGAAAAGTAGCTTTCAGAATCAGAACCTAAGCATCCATTTCATTGTAAAATCCTAAATATAACTGCTCACTTAAAACCTCATTAACAGTATCATTTCCCCCATAAACCCAGAAATGCCTACGTGATCGCTAAAGGACTTTGATCCTAGCTAGCCAGCTTCTTCTAACTTACAGCACCTTTCTTTGGTTGGAAAGAGGCAATGTGGTGTAGTGGGATGAGTACAGGACTTGGGAGTCAGAAGACCTACATTCAAATCCCACCTGACATTTAATGGCCAAGTGACCAAGGGCGAGTCACTTGGCTTCTGTGAGTTGTTTCCTCATCTGTAACAATGGTCATCTGATTTCCTATCAAATGAATAAAGTGCCCTGTAAACTTTAAAAGCACAATGTAAACATGAAGACCTTACAGAAAGTAGTAGAGGTTGAACCATATCATCCTGTCAATGGGATCGCCTAGCTCTTCACCTCGCTTCCGAAGTGGGATGGGAGTCCCAGCATGACTTGATGCCAGATTCTAGCAGCCAAAAGGCAGATCTGTTTCTGCCGGGAAGGGGAGTAAATTCATTCTGGCTATATAAAGTTCAGCAACATGCTGCATGGCTGGTCAAGAATGAACTATTAACATGGCCGCCACAACAAACGCATTTGCTAGATGTGGGGGCAGTTTTAACAGCATAAATTTTTCTATACATGTTAAAGCTGAGTTACATTTTCACAAACATGCAATTAAAAAAGTTACCTGAATTCCTTCCATGAGTGAAGGAACGCGGGAATGGAGTTTATTTTATTAAAATAGAATATATGCATATACAGAGGAGCATAAAGCAAAAGGGGTGATCTACCAGAAAATACATTGTGGAAGTACAGCATGTGGTTGGTGACCCACCTGCAAGTTAGCCAAGGACGTGAACCATGCTCATGCCACAAGCACACGCTAGCGTAAGATGGGTAATACCCTTTGGCAAGGAGCCGCTGTGGCCTCGGCCTTGTTCTCCAAAGGGACACGGCCTCTACTTACAGTGATCATCTTGCAACTCTTTTCAACCTGGAATAGTTTGGTGGTCTCAGCCGGCAGGCTTCTTAAAAGCGTTTTCGTTCTCTCTATTTATATTTCATATACTTTTCTCAGAAGGCCAAATAAATTGGGAAAGGTGGCATTTTTCTCAATGAAACCACATCAACAGGAATATGATTAATTGATGAGGGATCAAAGACTAAATGGCAATAAGGGAACAATTGGGTATACACTTCAAACTGATTCATTAAAGAAAAAACAGACTACTTGTTTATTTTTTTTTCTGTTGTTTATTTGGGAAAAGTGCTTCTTACAAAAAGGCAGCTGCAAAATACAGAGACCTCTGCAACAATTACTTGTTTTATCTTAAAGTGAAAGGATGGGTGGGTCCAAGGAACCAGAGCAGTAGGTGGACAGATCATGGGGCCTCCATGAATTATTTCAAGAAAAAGAGCAATGAATTACAAAGCTAAAATTCCTCCTTAAGGAATCTGGTAACAACTTACTTGAGCTCTTCTCATGGATTAGTCCCCTTAATGAAGGCTTAGTACTGCAAACTGATGTTGAGTCATACTATGCTACCTGCACAGCTTAGGGGTGGAACAAGGCAAATACCCACCAAAAAAAAAAACCAACAAAAAAAATCCCCAAACCTCTCAAACAAGAACAAAGATTTTTCCCAAAGTGCCTTATAGTTGGAGAGGCTCAAGATTGTATACAATACTAAATAAAGTGAGCCATGTGACTGAGTCCCAAACTGTGCTGTTATTCTGGATAACCAGATGGTGCCACTCTAGGGCTAACCCCACTTCTCTATTTATATAGACAGAGAGAGCGAGCACTGCTATGTTTGTGACTACCAAATATCAAGTTACCTCTGTGTCCTTTAGGATCAGTATCTGCCACAGACTGGGCTGAGACCACTAAACCAATTTTCCCATCTGACTGGAGGCTAGATTTCATGCACCTATACCAGGATGAAATACACCAATATAGGGATGAAAGCTTGCTTTCACACACATACACACACATACACACACAACCACACCCAGAGCCACCCAAGTCTCCCAGCCCTTGAGACCTAATTCTGCAATTTATTTGATAATAAACTTCTCTCCTTTCACATACAAACAGTTTTCCTTTCATGCTAAACACACTAAAACCTGAACACATTCGCACCTGGTTCTGGTTACCCAGTAGTAAGTTATGTGCAAGTAAACAAGAGACCAAAACCACAATTGAACAAGTGCGTGTGGTGGAATTACAGGGTGGGGAACAGAGCTGAAAACAGCCAAATGTAGAGATCTGACCAGAAATCTGAAGTAACCATTCTTATGTCAGGTAGTGACAAAAGACTAGTTGGCCAATTTAGATTCCTTCCCCTATCCCACGCCCCTATTCCTGTCTCCCCCTACCCTCCCTCCCCCAGAATGGCCATTGCTCATGTTTGTATCTGGGCTCTTCATAATGAGTGTGGAAGTTCTGTAAACACTAACCTGGAACTGTGTGAATCCCGTTGAAAACAGAGATGATGCAACAAACCCTAAGCTAACTGTCTGACAGTTAAACTCATTTTACAAAAACTAACTTTAAGATTTATTTCTTGTTATTTTTTTTAACAGAGAAAACAACACACTCCTGGGGGAAGAAGGCAGGGAGTTGGGAAGGAAAGGGAGACAGACCCTGGGGGTAAAAATTATTACAACAGCACCTGGAATTGATAGGCCTGCCTAGGAGAGAAACACAGGCACTGCCACAACACCACAGGAAATAGCTACTGTCTGAGGCTGAGCAGACAAGTCCAAACTCCAATGAAAGGTGCTATAGATCCAAGTCGTAATAATCTTCCAGCTCATCATGAAACAAGTCCCACTCGTCTTCAGAGTCCGTCAGGTCGTCGTCCCCACCTGCTGCCAAAAGCATAAGCAACATCTCGCCCAGCTCAAAGGTTACAACCTCATCTTCATCATTATCAAAGGGGTTGCTGCTCTCCCTCTCCTCAATAAGCTCCCAGAAGCGGTTCCTTCTTTGGGCCTGTAAGAGATATGGTGGACATGGTAGGGATGGCACTGCTGATCAATGTCCTCTAATCTAGGCAAAATTCCCAACATGCCAATGGGCATGTGGAAGCAAACTTCTCATTTGGGGCTTTCATAATAACTGTTCCCCTCTAGCTACTTGTTTGTTGCTTAGAATGCTAGGGAAAAATTACTATATTCTTTTCCATATCCCTTTCTCTTTCTAATAGGGCAGATATGGCCTACCTATGCTCCTACATAGCAGCAATCTTTCTCTTTCCTTTCCTGGTTCCAATATAAAATCTCTGATAACAAATAATGACATTTCCCCTCTTAATAAAGAATAAGATTTACCCGGTATCGGTTTGATGTTCCCACTTTTTGTCTCTGAGGCTCCTCTCTACGGCCATCAGGGTACGCATGCTTGTAAAAACAGTTCCCTCCAAATGGGCAGCTACCACGTCCTTCATCGAAATACCTGCATGGTTTGTTGCTGAGGGAAAAAATTGCACAACTTACCTCACAGAAATCAAAAACAGTCCTTAAATCTATCATCTAATTTATTAAAACAGCAATGGGACAGAATGTGATTCTCTATATAACCCTCACCTGTCCCATTCTTTCTATGACATAACCTCTAAGTATGTATACAATACGGGGAGAAATGCTAGAAATAAGCAATTTTTTCAGAACTATATTATTTAGTGATTTTAGCTCCTTAGAACCAGGGAAGAAAAAAAAAATCTTATCACATCATAGGACACCAGAACTGAAAGGACCCTAGAGATCAACAATCTAACCTCTCTTACCATCACTTCCCACACACACCTATTAAAAACAAATGCAGATTCACAAAAACAAAACAAACACTACCTCCTCCACCCCCACAGCACAGTTCAGTAAATCAGTACTATTAGGAGAAATGTCCTATGGCATGGACCTTGAGTTCCATGTTATAACACAGCCTGATAAGACAAGAATTAGGCCAAGGATGGTAAAGTATACTGGAGAGGAAAGCTAAGGAAGGAGAGTAAAAGTGATGTAAAGGTATGAAAAGGCACTGTTCTTTCCAAGAGTGGCCAGGGGCATTTGGGAGAAGGCCCCAGGGCTCCTACCTCATTGCTTCCTTGTACTTCTGGATGAGTTTCTGCTTCTCTTCTTTTTCCTCCACCCAGTACTCACTTGGAATGACAAAGTTCGATGTGATGCGGCATTCTGGGCAGGACCTGGAAAATAAGGGAACAGGTTACAATGTAAATGTAAAATTCTTCATTATGGACCCTTTCTCCTAGGAGACATCCTGGTAGATTCAAAGCATCACTGGAAGACACATGGGAAGCTCTTCTGGACCATTTTGTTTCAGATAAGACATAGGTTAGGAATTCTATTCTGTGGCTAGCCGATGCATTTCAAAATAACTTAGGTTAAAAGGACATTTCAAACAGATTCCTTTTCCTTTCATTTAAATGAATTTATTTCTTGTATCTTTACTCTATGGACTTTGCAGTTTTGTTTAATAATGAGAATATCTAAATGGTGGCAGATGATTAGTTATATGGTGATAGGCCCGTTAGGGGATACAAGGATCAGAACTACCCTTAAACTGGCTATCAGTTAAATAAAATCTACTCAATACATAATTACCCCATTGAATGTTACACAAAGCTCCCATATCCAAATAAGAATCCATCTTGCCAACAAAGACATTAGTTGGAATACAAGGAAAAAATTCCTATTTTTATTAAGAGTTTTACAATACGTTTTATTTAAATGTGGTCTTGTCCACTGGCATAAGATGTATTTACTACTGTACCCTCCTGGTCGAGATTAGAAAAGACCCTTACTTTATAATCTTGCTCTCAAACTGCTTAGCACTTCTCCATTTGCGGATGCACTTTAGACAGTAGGTGTGGTTGCAGTTGGAGAGAATCCCAAAGCGGCGCTCACTAGGGTTGGCTTTTTCATAGACTACCTCCATGCAGATCCCACACACCATGTCCTTACTGCGCTGGACGGCAAATGAGAGTTCCATGTCCTTCTCATGAGCCTCAATGCAAGACTAGAAGAAAGGATAAGGGAGAAAAACCTAGCAATTCATTCAACTGATACTTATTAACCATCTTGCAATGCCCTGAACTAGGGGAAATATAAAAGTAAGACATGGCCCTTACTCTTGAGGAGTTTGTGATCTAATTTCATATACAATCAACTAGAGTTAATTCTTGAATATACACACCAATGGGAGGTAATAGTGAGAATAATGCCCAAACCACATATGCTTGTATTTAAAAATGTGTTTTTATTTTTCACATTTGAACAAAGGTAAAGCTGATATTTTGAGAATGGACAAAAAAATCTGTATTATATTGTGAAGACTTGATTCCAGAGAAGTTGGAACCTACCCAATTTCCCCATTCTTCCTCTGTACCCTTGGTTCTCCATATTGCACAAACAGAAAAGAAAACATCTCTCAGAACAAGAGCTTAACAACAAAACTGTAGGTAGGACCAATGAAATACCTCTAATTTTATTTAAAAGGTCAAAATGCTATTGGTTCACAAAATGAAAAAGAAAGAAACCACCATGTTGTGAAGCAGTCTGAAAAGTGAGGGTTCCACTAATGTATTAAGCCTCCTTGTTGACTTACTTTTATATGCTGTGATCTCTGGGCAGCATCCACTGGGTGCAAAACCTGCAAACCACACATGTCACAGGCATCCCCATGAAGGTAAACACAATTTTCCCCATAACGGCATTCTCCTACTGCTGCGTAGGGGCAAAGCTGCTTCTTCATTTCTACATTGGTTTGCTGTTTTTCTAATTCTTCCTCAATCACCATGCCCTGCAGAGGTGCTTCAGTGCAGGAAGGGGCTGCTGGGAAACATTTAAGAAATGGTTAAGAGAATTAAGAGTTCATGTTTGAATTTTTTACATTAGGGCTTTGAAGGTAAAAAAATACATTCAAAAAAAAAATTGCAAATGCACATCTTCCTGGCTAGTAGACAGTACAAAAGAACTTTTACTTTAGAACCCCCACAGCATCTTTTCCAGTTCATTTTTTTTAACCTCAAATGAATGAAAAATATACTTCTGTTTTCTCAGCAGGACAAGACACTATAAGTTCGTAATTCTTTAACAAGTTGAATTCATCAGTGATTTATGATGTCCTCCTATTATCTTCATGTTGCTTTGAACCTAGTTTCTAAAAACTTGATTAGACCAAACAGATCCCAGATTGCAGGAGGGATGTCAAAACTCCTATAAGCTGACAAACTATTATGCACCCAACGGCTTTAATTTTATCCTTTGAAATACTTACCACGTCCACAGTAGGGCTGCCCAGGAACAAACTCAATGGCGTTTGCCCAGTCTTCCCCACCTGCTCCTGCAGCTGCAAAATTTGAATTTTCTGATTCAGCTTCACCAGTACTGGCTTCAGCAAGTGGTTCAACCAGTGTTGGGAGGCTCGAAGAGGCTAGCGGGTCGGGTTTTGCAGCTAGATTGGCAGCAGTCACTTCTTCTCGTTTCAATGGCTTGGTATGTTCATATCTAACAAATAAAAAAAAATGCTTATCATTGTCTGGTTGGAGTCAGTATGTAGATAAACAGGACACTGGCAGAGATACTTGCTGTAAGTTCATTATTGGTGAAATTCAACTCTAATCTGGAGAACCAATTTCCAATAGTTCGAATTATGAAACCATCCCACTGAATTTGATTGTGAGATATATTCACAAAGCAATGTTATACTATTCAACAATGAAGTATCTTGCTTGCTCCTCCAAGCTAAAACTCTCCAGAATAGACAGCTGGCATGTGTTTTCAATCTGCATGCAAAAAGATGTCAGCATGTACTAATATTCTTTTATGTATCTGGCTACCTCAATCCATGTTTCTAACCTAACTTCCTCTTTTTTCCCTCTAAGAAATACCTTCCCTGTACATAGGAGAAAGAAAGGCTCTCCAATTGCCCTGCCTTACTCTTTATTTGAAGGAATATGTAATCATATTGATAAGTCTTTTTGAAGAGGAAGAATTTAAAGAGAGCTACTGCAGAAATCTTCAATATCATTTCCCTTTAGAAATGATGAGTGATACAAGGCAAACATAACACTTAAGTTTGAAACAACTGCTTTAGAACAAATCACAAAACTACTTTAGGATCCTAGTCAAGTAAACAGTATTATAAAATGGCTTGTTCTGAAGATATATGAATGCAATGAAATATTACTGAATAGTAAGAGGATTCAGAGAAGCATGGGTAGAGTGCAGTGAAGTAATAAACACAACTCTCCCCACTTCAATGACCCCCAAATGGACTACTACGTAATTAAAATTAATGTCTGAGCTTCCCCCAAGGGATGAGTTGAAGAAAATATATTTCTATCTCCTGTTGAAAGTGAAAGGACATGTCCCCATTACAAATCACAAGCTCATGTGTTGGAGTGATTTAAGGACTTGTTTTCCCCTCCCTCTCCCCTGAGTATGGAAGGATGGATATAGCTGGAAATGAAACAGACATGAAAAACAAAAGATAAAAAAATTAAAGGAAAAAAAATGCTATCAGTAAAATTTGAGATACATCAAGCTATGAGTTAAGTTAGAGAACTACTTGGGAGGTACAATACTTGGCAGATAATAGCAAGAAAAAAAATACCTTCTATAAGTCACAAAATATTCTGCAACTAACTCTTATGGCAATAAAAAGAGGTGGAATGATGAGATAGATGTGGAAAGGCTCTTTCTTGCCCAAGAAGTACTTTCTTCATACTACTTAAGAAAAAGAAACTGGGAAGATGAGACAGTGATCTCATCTGTAAAATGAGAAACTTTAGATAAAATAGTATCTAAGGCTCTTCTTTCAACCTTAGCTTTAATATTCTTTGATTCTAAACAGGGCCAAGAAACTTCTGGCCAAGCAAAGTCCATGATAGTCAGAAGACTCATTAAAGAACAAAGCCAACAGCTGTGATGCACATGGACTCTACCAAGTCACCTGAAGTCTTAGAATTGGGCCCCTTTTTAAACTATCTTTACATTTCCCCTTGCTGCCTTAACACAACAGTTTGCAAACAGAAGGATTTAATGAATGACTGCTAACTTCCAAGAAAATAATTTAGCAAAAGGCTAGAATCATTCAAATTAAGTCTTGGGATAAGATCTGGGTGTTAAATTAAACTGTGATAAGGGAGAAAGTTACCTTCATCTTAGATTATTTTCTTTGAATGTAAGAATTAGGCAGTGTATCTTTAACCTTGCTTGGTCATTTGAATTCAACTATTTTAACAAAAAAATTCTACTCTTGCAACACAGGAAAAAAGACTTACTTTCACTTCAAGCAAGACACCTGGAAGGCAAAAAGCCTTCCTATTTAATGACTACCTGGCCATTTCTGAGGCACCATTGCCATCTGGTGGCAGAACACTCTAATTAATGGTTAAGAGATAATAAACTTTTTTAATTGTGATATACAAATCTAATGGAACATTCTATAAGAAATTATGAATACCATAAGTACAGAGAAGCACAGCAAGATTTATGTAATAGAAAAAGAAATAAAAGAACCAGGAAAACACACGACTACAACAAAGCATATGGAAAGAACAATAAAATAACTGAAAATGAATGCTATAAAATTTTAATGACCAAACTTGATCCATAAGAAAGATATGAGAATGAACCAGCTTTCCTTCTTTGTATACCTAAAGTGTGGGTGTAGGGTACTGAATAAAATTTCAAACTTTTCTGACATGTTGGTTATTACTGCTATAAAATTATTCTTTTTACTACTTGTTATAAGCTCCAAGTCTCTAATCATGAGCATTTACACAATGCTTTAAAAGGTCTGCAAATAGTAGTAAACTCTTAAAAGTCCAATCTGTAAACCTGAGCATATAGAATTATGGTACTAGATGAACTGCAAGAGGGCCGGGAGTCTCAGGCAACAGCCTGGCTGGTGGCATCCTGCACAAGCACTGTGGGCAGTGCATCCATCACAAGTCAGGGTGAAGGGGAAAATGTCATTGAATAACCCTCAATCTGTTTTCAGTGTTTAAATGCTAAGCTCTTATAAAGAAAGGTACTATACATACCAAAATATCCATAGCAGCACTTTTTTTAGGGCAACAAAAAAATGGGAAAAAATAAGTACATGCCCATCATCCAATGGAGGTTTTAAATGAACTAGTTCGTTGAGTCAACAGAGTGATACAGCAGCCGAGAAAACTAGGAAGAGCTATAAAAATGTTATTGCAATTCTTATCAAGATACTTTGTTTTCATATAAGGTGAATTTTCTTCTTTGCCCTAACATAATCATTTTCAGGAAGTTCAAGGAAGCATTCCCCCAATAAATATGCTGAAATTTTTCTGAATCTAAAACAATGACTACAAGTTTTGAAAAGAGTAATTATAAAGTTTTGAAATATGAGAACACACCTTCCTCCTCTACTATACAGAAACAGAAAGTTCATGGGTGGGGAATATTGCATTTATTTTCATTTTTTTTGATGTATTATTGATTTAGTTTTTGTTCTTCCTTTTTAAAAAAATATCCTTTGTATACGTTGATGATACCAGCACCCTCCCAGCACTTAGCATAGTGTCTGGCATGTAGTAAGCACTTAATAGATGTTTATGTATTTATAGTCACCTAAATCTTAGAGTGACTGTTGACCCATTTAACTACATGATAAAATATAATTCTTGATACTGAGATCCAAACCCCCGTGCAATATCTGGCCCCAACCTACCTTTCCAGACTTGTCTTATATGACATTATTAACTCTTCAGTTCCATGATCTTGTTCTACTATGTTTCTGATCACACTACCACTCATGACTGGAATGGCCTCTCCTTTCCCCTCCAGCCTACTGGAGTCTTTCCTTTTCTCCATGTAGCTGTTCCTGACCTTACCCCTACTCCCTGCTGTCCAACCCCCAATGATCTTTCACATCTCAAATTTTACCTAACACTGTCTAGACCTCTCCTGTGCATTCTTTTTTTTAATCACATTCACTTGTATATGTCTTCTTCCCAATTTTAAGTTCCTGAGGGCAAGGCCTGTATTCAAATCTTTGTTTTCCAAGGAAACTGTTTTGCATATAGGAGATACTTGAATTTTAAAAATAATGAGTCCATACTTTATCATAAATTCCAAATTAACTTTCAATATATTAGCTTCTTTCCCATTTAATATATGATGTGATTTTTATAGTCATGTAAAGATAGTTATAGAAACATTTTTATTATTATCCTCTAAGTTAGTTTAGAAGATAGTTGAGATTATGATAGTAAGGAGAATGAACAATATTCTATCCATGAAAACCAAATAACTCATTTAAGAAAAAAAAGTAAAAAACAAGGACTTAAAAGTCCTATGTTCTATATTAGTTCATACAAAGTTTCCCAGGGTTCTCTGAATTTATCATTTGTCATGTGGTATACAAATGTAATTAAAGGCTCTAACAGGATGATTTTAATGACTCAGTAAGACCTGAGTTCAAATCTGGCCTCAGACACTTACGAGCTGTGTGACCCTGGACAAGTCGCTTAACCTTTGTTTGTCTCAGTTTCCTCACCAGTAAAGTGGGGATAATAATAGCACCTACCTCCCAAGATTGTCGTAAGAATCAAATGAGATAATATTTGTAAAATGCTGCACAGAATGCCTGGCATATATAAGCAACTTAATAAATGTTTATTCCATTCATCCATTCAAATAATTTTGCTACAGAAAGTCACTGCCAACTTTTCAAGTTTATGGAAATAAGGTTTCTAGTTAAAGTATCAAAGTAGTATCTAAGGTTTGGGGAACTTGCTTTGTAATAGCAAATAACGAGGAACATCTTAAATGTAAAAGTCAAACTCTGGCATGTCAATGCAAGAAATACATCCTTCCATAAATTTTAAAAGTTAGCACTGATGATATAGACAGACAGATAGATCCATATGTATACCTATGCTTTCACTGGCATAGTAAGAGCTCACATTTTTATGTATGCAAAGTGCTTTATATTTATTATTTCATTTGATCCTTACAACTCTGTGTGGTGGTGGTGTTCACTTGTGTCCGACTCTCCATGATCCCATTTGGAGTTTTCTTGGCAAAGACACTGGAGTGGTTTGCCATTTCCTTCTCCAGCTCATTTTATAGATGAGGAAATTGAGGCAAACAGGGTTAAGTGACTTGCCCAAGGTCACAAAGCTAATAAGTGCCTGAAGCCACATTTGAACTCAGGTCTTCCTGATCCCAGGCCTGGCACTCTATCCACTGTGCCACCTAGCTCTGCCTCTATAAGGAAGACATTACTATAATCTCAGCCTAAAAGATGTTGCATTAACTTGTAACTATCTGAGGCAATATTCCAGTACTTCCCAGTGAGAAAACTCCCTCTACCAACGTAGATACAAAGTGGTTTATAATCTTAGAGTTGCCTGGGGCACTCAGAGGTTAAGTGATTTGCCCAGGGTCACACAGCCAGGAAAGTCAAAACTATGTAACCTGACTCCAAGTCTTCCTGAATGAGGCCAGCTCTTTATTAACTAAGCCATGGAGCTTCTTACAATGGACTGCAATAAGAGAGAAAAATGTGTTAATAAAAAAAAAGGTTTCAGGAAATAGTACAATAGAAGAAACAGAACATATGCATTATTACATAAAAGGAAAAATTTATAAAGGAGAGAACAGACAAAAGAATAGGAAAGGACAAAGGGGAAGTTGTTTTAGTACTAACTATGTAAAAGTTCATCTTTTTTTAGTGTTAATGATGCCATATATATATATATATATATAAATTGGTTTTGTTGTTTAAATCTTTTAAAATGGGATAATCAGTAATTAAAAAAAAGCAGGACACAATATTTATCTAGAAAATGGGAAATGGTTTAAATTGTGGTACAGAATGCAATGGATTATCACTACACAGTAAGGGATGAAAGATGGGAGAAAGCCTTAGAACCATGGAAGGCTTTTTAGGAAAGTGATCCAGTGTAAAGAAAGTAGAACCCACAGAATAAAATAGGGACTACAATAATGCAAATAAAGCTAATATTGAAAGGTAACAAAACTCTGGTCCAATATGACAGTAAATATAAAGTAACTTTTGGAGAATGCATTTGTAGGGAGAAGTTTTGATGTTCATTGTAAAGTGTGTGCTGGGTCAGAACAAAATGTATCAATAAATTTCGAAAAGAAACTACTACCTGGTTTAAAGAAATACTCCTTTCTTCTCATGGGGGCTTCTCAAGACAAAAGTTAAATTACTGATTATTTTCTTTCTACTTTGGATCAAGCTAGGCAAGTATCTGTAGGCTCACAAAGAGACTTGAATCAAAGTCACTGTAATCATATTTGTAAGTAAGACATTAAAAAATCTACATTATTTATTAAAAACTGGGATTGTACCTGTGATTTCCTTGGTATATGAAGCTCCTGTTGAGGAATTTCCTCTATCAAAGCATGGTGGCACCTTACAATCCTAGAGTTGCCCAGAGCACTCAAAGGTCACCTAGCCAATGTGTCAAAGGTGGGACTTGAACCCAGATCTTCCTGGCTTGGAGATCAGTTCTCTATCCACTATACCACATTGCCTTTAATTTATTAAATGCATAAGGCAGAAACTGAATAGCAGGCCCTCACCTGCAGCGGTCTCCATAAGCACAGCACCCTCGCTGATAATATCTGCACACCATAGCAGACTGACTAGTGGAGAGGTCATGGGAGTAGCGGCAGTTGTTTCCTTCCTTGCAAACCCCATGCATGAAATACCTGTATGATGGACAAAAAACAAAACAAAACCCACAGATGTCATATGTAAAAATACTAACATGAAAAGTTAGTTTACTCAAGTGAGCCATCAATTTCCCATCATACTAATGATATTAAACATACAACACACACACACACATAACACAGAGAAAACTACCTAGAAGAAAAGTTCGGCTGGACTGAATAAAGACCTCTATATTAATTTTTATTACCACTTTTCAAACTATGGAATCATTTCTCTTCTGACATTACCATCATCAATGAACGTATAACAGATTTGGGTCATGCAATGTAAATTATTAATCTCACCACTAAACTCTCACCACTTTGTTGGATGAATTAACTAAATTTTCACCAATAAATGAGGATGGTACCAAGATACAAAAGTTTCTAACTGCACAGCCCATCTGGAGGGCTGAGTTCTTATTCTTCCTTGTAACCAACTTTAGCCACATTGCCTCTATAAAGTGAGGAGAAAGAATCAGGACACACCACAGACAACATGGATTTTGACGTCCCATTCTTCACTTTAAGGAATTTCTTTAAGAGAATTGAAAACACATGTAGTAAAACATCTAGTCAAAATATGATGGAAAAGTTGATGTTGATTAATGACTACTTAAAACTGAACAAAACAGTTAAGAGAAACTGGAGGGGGGGGCAGGGTAGGGGGAATTTTGATATTGAAGGTACGTAGGAATTAACACAAACATATAAAAAACCAAGAGTCATTCCCAATAGATAAATGGTAAAACGATATGGATACAATTTTCAGATGAAATTAAACGGTTCAAATAAAAGACAAATTAAAACAACTCTGGGGTTTCACCTCACATACATATAAAACTGGCAAAAAAAAAAAAAAACCCACCCCAAAACCAAAAATGGAAACAATCTCCACTGGGGCTGTGGGAAGGCAGGAATACTAATACATGCGATTTGTGGAGCTATGAATCAGTCTAACCTTTCCAGAAAACAATCTGGAACTAGGTGAGAAATGTCACTAAAACGTTTCTAACTTTGACCCAACAAGTGCACTACCGGGCACACATCCTAAAGAAGGTCGATAAAAGAAAGGTTCTGTTTTTGTTCTATCAAGGTAATAGAAGTACTCTGTGGTAGCAAAACAAACAAAAAACCTAGAAACCAAGTGGGTACCCAAAGACTGGAGAACAGCTAAACATACTATGGTATATAACAATAATAACAGCTAGCATTTATTATAGCACTCTGAGGTTTGTGAAGCACTTTACACTATCACCTAATTTTATCCCTATCACAGCCCTGAGAGATAGGTACTATTTTCATTTTATAGATGAGGAAATGGAGGTAAACAGGGTAACTGATCTGTCGGGGGGTGGGGAAGGCTGGGGGGGTCTCAGAGCTACTAAGTGTCTATGGTGAATTCAAGCCTTCCTGCCTTCCTGACTCCAGGTCCAGCTACACACCTAGCTGTCCCTATATGAATGAAATGGACTATTACTGCCCCTAAGAAATAATGAGAATCCAGAATGGGAAGACTACTCTGAAATGCTACACAGGAAGAAAGAAGAACCAAAGGAACAATTAACAGAATGGCTAGCTTCAACACAAAGTCAAATCAACTTGGACTACTTGCATTGAACAATCTTGGTTCCAGAGAACAGAGGATGTAACACATGTCACTCTACTGGTAAAGAGGGAACTACTTGCATGGAATGAAGCTTATGTTTTCAGACTTGCCTGCTTGCTCAGTTTGCTTTACTCACACTACTTTGCTGGTTAAAAGGGAAGGTTCAATTGTGAGGCAGAGGAGAGTATAATGAGAATGACTACAATGTTAAAGAAAACAAAAGACAAGAATAAAAGGAATGGGGGGGGAGTCACCAGCGCTGTCAGAGAGGTGAGTGAGCATCCACAAAACTCTAGGATTCTAGGACTGAGATCTTCAAGGGTAGAGGAGGAGGGGTAATAGCAGCATAGAGCAGGGGACCACTGCTTAGCTAATTGCACTGGCTCTCTCAATAACGCTAGACAAACACTTAAAAATGTTACTATTCTTATTTTCTTCAAGAAAAAAACAAATCAAGAAAGCATGCTGTGACAACTACGGTCTCTCTTTTCTCTTCATTTCTGGCAAAATCTTGCCTGAGTTGTTCTGTATTGGGTCACTTCCTTCAATGTGCACACATGCAATTATGAACGAGTCAAATAAAAGTGCGATTATGTAATTTCTGCACCAAAACCTATGCTAATCTGCAGATGCAGATTTAAAGAACAGCTGAACTTAACCAAGTTAGAAAGCAATATGCCGTTTTCAGAACATCAATTCAATTGCATTTCACTCTGCCATATCAATAAGTTTTACTCTTGGTTGACAGCTAATAGTCATGGTATTAGAAAAAATTTTAGTTATCTAGCCTCACAACCCATATCATTATTATGAATTATAATAATAGGGTACTGAAGGTGGTGAGTGTGCTTTTTAATCTCTCTCACCACTTAGCACAATAAACACATCCCCTCACACAGTAGGATAAATGTTTGTAAAATCGAATTTATCCTGGGGGTAATGAGGAATCACAGACTACTTTTGAGCCATATAGTAAAAAGCTGAAAATTATATTCTTAGATTCACTGGATAGTAAAAGTGAATGGAAGATGGAGGCAAAAAAATCTACTGAGACACCAATAAAGACAAGGATCTGGATCAACTCAGTAGCAATTTGTTTGGAAAGGGAGAGAGGGAAGGATACAAGTTTTCGAGGTAGGAACAGAAATCTTACATTGAGCACTAATGATTTTTAGCACCACAATTCTATGCCATAACTGACTGAAAGTGAAGGGCAAACAAAGGTAGAGAATAGACAAAGCTGACTATAAGGTTTTTCAAATAAAAGCTGGGAGAAGCAAGGTAACAAATTCAGTTTTCAACATACTGAGTAGGAAATAACAGTGATACAGAAGAATGAAGGCCAAGTGGAAGTATCTAGCATACAACTGGAAGTTAAGTGTAAAAACCTAAGAGAAAGATTTTTAGTCAACTGCACAGAAAAGATAGTTGAAGCCATGATGCTAAAAGATGAAGGTTCTAGAGGGGGAGCACAAAAAGGATCAAAGGGCTGAGAGCTGAACTGTAAATCTGTAGTTAAAGGCAACATAAAAGCCAGAGAAGAGAGAAATAGGAAAATCAAGGCAGTTGAGAGAGGTATCCAGGGGCCCCCGGATTTGGAGTCAAAAGACTTAAGTTTTCAATTGGTGACCCTGCTACCTGCACAAAGTAGGGCAAATCACTTAGCCTCTCATGGTGTAATTTAATCTCTGCTTTAAATCTATGATGGTTCCTCAATTGCAAACCAGTTCAGCTTTATAATCTTAGAGTGTAAAGAGGTTACAAGCTCACCTTCCCTATTCTACTCCCCAAGATACCAGTGAGGAGGTGAAGATGGAGACAGATGTCACCTAATCAATGGATGATATAGTATCAGGGAATATTTGCTAAATGAACAAAACCAGAGACAGCCTTTCTTTCACCAGCTGTGTCCTACCCTCCCCACCCCCTTTCTTGTTTGCCTGGGAAAGTAAGGATTGTGTCTTTTTGTAGGAACCCCTTCATGGCTCTTACCCAAAACCTCAACACAACCCACAAACAGCTAAGTGGTTTGGTAGTTAGAGCTCTTTACTTGGGTTCAAAATCTTGCCACAGACAGCAGCTATGTGACTGGACAAGTCACTTAACCCTTTGTCTCAGTTTTCTTACTGAGAGGAAAAAAAAAAGAGGACATGGGGTCTGATGGGCTCCAAGGTCCTTTCCAACTCTAAATCTATGATTCTAATTGGGAGCCAGAGAAAATTATAAAAGTACACTCAGCTAACAGGTCAATATTTCCAAGACATAAGATTCTACTGCTCAAAAAAATTTGTCAGTGGTTTCTATCACTTGAGCTTGACATATAAAGTCTTCTTTACTTTGCCTTTCCTTTATCTTTCCAGCCTTATTTAATATTACTCCTCCTTCAAGGACTCTACATTCTAGACAAACTAACTTCATAGCTATTCCCCAAACTCAAAATCCTGTCTCCCTCAAAATACACCTTTTCTCATCACTCAATTTCAGAATGCCAAACTTCCATCAAGGCTCAACTCAGCAGCCATTTACTAGATCTCCACTCGTTAATATTCTCTCCCCTCTCAAATGGATCTGAGGCCTAGAAGTTAAGTGACTTGTGTGAGTGGCAGAACCCCAGCTTTTGCTGCTGCACTCCTCTTGGCTTTCTTCTCTACAATGCCACCTCTTTGGTGAGTGCTTTTATACATGTCACTTATAAAAAGTATTAAGGGTCTCCAACAGAACAAATTCCAGAAGGAAGACACAATGATTCAAAAGAGGGAAACCAATGTAGGACTGCCACCACAAAATAAATAACTAAGCTCTTCCTCTGGAACAATTCTAAACACCCCAAAGGAGGATCATTCCACACTCTATAGCAGTGATTCTTATGGATCCCTGACCCTTCTAGGGGGTCTGAAAGTCAAAACTATTTTCATAATACTAAGTCGTTTTAATTTCTAACACAGTAAACATCAATAGATGTAAGCCACATAAACAAAAGGTCTTTGGGAGAAGTCAATAATTTTTAAGACTATAAAGGGGTCTTAAAGCCAAAGAGTATAAGAACCACAGCCCTAAAGAACTGTGAGAAAGACAGGTATCTGGGCATTTACAGGTTAAGAGGAATCCTGTTACCAGCCTACAATTGGTTGACTCCCTCCTAGGGAGTCTGTGGAATGGTAAAAGGCAGACCTGAAAATCAGGAGTTGTATTTCACACTGGGGTGGCAGAAACACAGTGTTGGTGGGGTTTCATGAAAAAGGCTGGGGAGAAGACTTGGATGTCAGTGAAAAGAACAGGAAGTTCAAGAGAAGAGCAGAAAAAATTGAAGATTTGAGCAAAAAGAGGCCAGAAGAGTGGCTAACATGACTTAAAGGAAAGTGTAGGCAATATGTTAGTTCAGAAGGTTGGTGAGAGTCAAGATACACTAGCAAATATTTTAAACGTTGCCTTGTTGAAGGGTGAGTAGACTTTGACCCTGGTCTGAAGAGCACCACAGGACAAAATTACAATCACTGCATGAAAATTAAAGAAGACTTTATTTTAATCAACATAATGAGGAACAACTAGAACAAATTGCTGTCCCCCAACACTGCGCATAATCAAGCAGAGATACGGATGACCAACTGTCACGACTATTTTAGAAAGGTCTCCATTTGGCAAAAAGTTAGACTAGAACTTTTGGGTCACTTACAACTCTAGAGTTAGTGACTGTTAGTAGGTATCTACACAGACACCCTTATTCATAGGGAGAAAGCAACTTACTCTGCATGACTCTAGGAGTCACTGGGAAGCAGAGTAAAGGAAGTAAAAGAGTTATAACCACATGATGTTGTCAATCATTAGGTCGGAAAATGAGGGAATCAAATCTCAGGATAAGAAGTCTATTATATGCTATCAAGGACCCTGCCTTACCCTCTAAGGCAGGGTCTCCTCAGAACAGAAATATATCAGAACAATATATTCCCTGTATTGGTGGCATTTTATTTCTTCAAAAATAGTTATTAAATGGCTACTACGTATGAGACTGCAATCTCTGCGAGGGCAAGGCTCATGTCTAATCATCTCTGTCTCTCAAATAACTACGATACAAGGGAATAAATACTAAGAGCCACAAAAGGGGAACCACCCAAATGCCATGCTAAATCTACCAGAAAAGATTTCTGGTCACAAGTATTCTTTCTGCCATGAAAGAAATGGCATTTGAGCTAGATGTTTAAAAATGAGCAAGGCTGGGGCAGCTAGGTGGCGCGGTGAGTAGAGCACCGGTCCTGGAGTCAGGAGGACCTGAGTTCAAATGTGACCTCAGACATTGACATACTTACTAGCTGTGTGACCTTGGGTGAGTCATTTAACCCCAATTGCCATGCCTTCCCCCCTCAAAAAAAAGTCCTCATTTCTCCCCTGGCTGTACTACTCTGAGACTTCTCACTATGCTTCTCCCCTTTCAGTTGCCTTCCCCACTTCCTCCTGCTTTTTATTTTCAGCCTTTTGTGTAACCTTCACCCATTAGACTGTAAGCTCTTTGAGGGTAAGGACTATCTTTCTTTTAGGGGGGTGGGGGAGAGTATTTGTATCCCCAGCCCTTAGCACAGTTCCTGGCACATAATAGTCACTTAGTAAACCAGCATTTATTAGACACCTACTACATGCTAGGCACTGGGTTAAGGGCTTAATAAATATTTATTGACTTTACTGTCATATAGAGAATATAGTGAGGTATCAACTAAAAAGGAAGAAAAGTTGCTTCTATTCTAATTGAGGAATACTATTTATGGTATATGAACACAATTTAGATCTCAAGAAATGAAATCAGATGTCCAAGCTAGTAAATATTGAAAGAAATAACTAATTCTCTAACACATTTTGAAAGCATTTTTTTTGAGTGGTGATTTACACACAGGAAACTCTGAGTATACAAACTCCCTCTAAGAATAGATAGCCAATTCATTAATTGAACAAGCAAACGCTTTCTGTAACTTAAATCTTAGCAAGTTGCTTGGGATATGATCACATAGCTAATGTGTCAGAGACAGATCTTCAATCAGGTATCCTGAACTCCCAAAGCAAAGCCTCAATCTACTACACCAAGCTGCCTCAACTATTTGTTGAGGCCACCACTATGCTTCTAGTTACCTAGAAGTCATACTTAACTTTTCACACTTTTGTTCACCTTCCTTACGTTATCAGTTTCTAACATCTGTCAATTCTACATACACATCATCCTTCCCATCTGTCCTTTTTGTTCTGAGATGGGAATCACCCTAATCCATACCCTTCAAACACAGACTACTGCAATAGACCCCTAGTTTTTTCTAACAGCATTTATATAGCACTTTAAAGTTTATAAAGTGTTTTGCAAATATCATCTCTATGCCTGCGAAGGAAGTGCTATTAGTATCACCATTTTACAGATGGGGAAACTGAGGTAAATAGAGTCACAAGGTCCCACAATTAGTGTTTGAGGCTGGATTTGAACTTGGGTTATCCTGACTTCAGGCCCAGCTCTCTGTCCATTGTGCCACCTAGCTGCTTAGTTTCTTTGCACCTAGTTTCTCCCCTCTACAAAGTATCTTCCACATACCTGCTGATATCCTAAAACCACAAATCTGTCTGCATCACTCTTAAGCTCATGAAGCATCAGTGGCTCCCCATTGTCTTTAGGATCAAATACAGACTACTGTCTGACATTTCAAGCCCTTCACAATTTGGCTTCAGAACTTGTCCTTCCAGGCTGATTATACTCCCCTCCCACAATGGTCTAACCAAACTGGCCTATCTACTGGTTCTTTGCACCCCATGGTCCCACTTTCTGTTTCTTTGCCACAGGCTATGTGCAAAGCCTGGATTGCTTGACTCTTCCCAGGCTCCCCTGAGGAGGCCTGCCTTTCCAGGTACTCTAATCACTGTATATTTTTAATATGCTGAATTTACTTAGTTGTAAAAATGCTGGATTCACGTAATATAAAGCCTCTTGCTGTCAGAAGCAACACAAGCTGTATTTGTATCTTAGGCTCTCAGCACATTACCTTACACATTGAAGGCATTTAATTAACACTTGTTGAGTGACTCATGAGCTCATAATTATATAAAAGGGCATGTAAAAAGATGGGGGCATATAACATATATATACACACACATATCTATCTACACCTATTTATCTATCTACAAGAAAAACTAAAAGCCTAGAATAAACTGAGGCTTACAAAGAATTAATTTTAAGGCTGTATTCAGAATAAAGAAATTAAGAAGGTGATAGCACCACTGATTAAGGAAGATGACAATGTTAACCAGAAAACATACAACCTCTCAGTTCTTATTTTCATCTTCAAGGAGACTAGTCTTCACACTGGAAACTATAGAACAGACCATGTAAAGAGGGCTATACCTCAAGATAGGTGAGGACAGAGGAAAAGAATATTACCCGCTTTAAATGTATTCAAGTCTTCAGGCCTTTGATTTTTCCTTGTAATTCCTGCTAAAATAACTTGCAGAAATAATCTCAGAACCACTGGCTTGTTGGTAATCTCTAAGGAACTATAAAGTGCCAGAAGATTTGCATAATTTAGACTTTATGCTAAAAATGGAGGGGAAAAAGGCAGATCCCACAAACTACAGGTCAGTTTGACACGGATCTCTAAAAAATTTTAAAAACAGATCATTTAGGGGAACGGTTTATAAGCATCCATAAACTAACGTAGTGATCACTACTTGCCAACATAAATTTATAAATAAGGCTAATATAATCATACATTTACTGAAGTGCCTATTTTTCCTTTTCTAATAAGGCTACTAGCTGGATAGGTAAATGGAATACTGTAGATACAGTATATCTGTTGCAGCCAAGATTTTAAAAGTCTTTCATAATAGCCTGGTTGTTAAAAATATTTAGTGTTAATTTGAATCTCGATGAATAATCTCATTTAAGTATTTGATTAATGATTGTGTTGACCTAGTCAACAAAGCAAGCAGCATAGTTACTTTTATCAAATTTTGAGATAATACAAAACTGGGCTAACATACAAGATGACAGAATTAAGTTCAATATAATCTTAACAAGCTAACAATATGTTGCTCATGATATAGGTATGATCAGGGGGTGGCAGAATAAAATAAAACTGTAGCAACCCAATGGTAAATAATTAAAATGAGAAAAAAGTGGACATACCTTAGGAAAAAAACACTACAGTGACATCATGTTGACATTTGACAAGGATAAATGGAAAGCTCTCTTTATTCTATTTGATTGTGTGATTCTAATGACCAAACTTGGACAGAAGACTTGAAAAAAATGACTTCCTCCCTTCACTGCAGAGGGGAAGGCTGATTGCATGTATCAGATTGTTTATATGTTGGTTAGTTTTATTGAACTGCTTTCCCCTGCCCCGCTTTGTTACAGGGGATGGTTTGCTGGGCAGGTAATGGTAGAGATATTTTTGGAAGTAAATATGATATTAAAAATAAATATAATAAAAATAAGAGAAACAAATTTAAATAGTTAAAAAACTCATCTCTACATTTAAGTAAAACAAAAACAAATTAACAACTCCAGGGTCAGGTAGTTCTAACTAGGCAGCCATAGTGGAAAAGACGGGGGAGGTTACTTTTCAAAAACATGAATTGAAAACTTCACTCTGCTTGCTCCCTCCCTCAAGCTGTACCAAGAAAGACACAAAATACTTACACCCATAAAGGGGAAGAGTAAAAAGTAGAGGGAAGCATCAGAAGAAAGGAAGCACACTAGTCATTGATGGCTAGAGCAAAGGCTTGAAAGGCCAGCTCCCTCTTCCCCTCTCTCCAAGGAAGCAGTCCAAAGGAGCATCCATCCCATTTGGATGGACCTCTTTCTCTCTGCCTGGCAAGTATTCCTTCTTTTGGTCCATTAAGTCCCTTTTGGCTAAAGAATAACAGCAGCTTGAGGCTGTTATCCCTGTTATAGACAACATTAATTTCAATATAAAGATTGCGTCTATGTGATTCCACATCAAGTGAGCAAGCATTGTAGTTTAGTTATTACTTTTAAAAGTGTACAGAAATGACATTTACATTTCTCTGGTTTCGGGGGTGTGTAAGTGTTTAAGAAAAAAGACTTGGGGGAGTTTTAGTTGGCTGCAGGCTAAATGAGTCAACAGTAGAACTGGGCTGCTAAAGCTAACATAACCTTAGGCGGCATTAAAAAAAATATACTATCCAAATCATGGAAAGTAATAGTCCCACTGTACTCCATGCTACTCAGACTACACAGTAGAGTACTGTGCTCATTTCTGAGTGCCACGTCTTAACACAGCCACTTAAAAACTATAGAGTATGTTCAGAGAATAACTTAGGTGTGAAGTTTGAAGGAACCATAGATGGTGAATCTAGAAAGACTCCACAAAATACTTAGATCAAATATCTGAAGGGAAGTCATAAAAAGACAGAATCTCCCAATTTTGTCTTGTTCCAGAAGGCAAAATGTTACAAAAAATCAGACAGTAACTTAAGATAACTTTTTCACAACGGAATGAATTCTTCAAGTTGTAGTAGACACTCAAAAGAAGTTGGCCAACCATGTTACCTGGATTCAAGTCTTTTAAAAAAGTAAGTACTTCTGTACAAGGCAATATTAGAGACTGAAAGAGCTAAAAAGCTAAATAAGATGGAATTTAACCCAGCAAAAGAGATGCAGCAGCCGAACAGAATCAAAGAGAACACAGGAGCCAGAAGACATCAGTTCAGATTCTAGCTCTGCCACTTAGTAGCAGTATAGCCTTGGAAAGCTCACAACCCTCTTGGAGTCTCAGTTCCCCCCCCCATGGTGAAATACTTAAAGCTACTCATCTCACAGAGTTGTTTTAAAGATCATTTGAGAATACATAGAAACTGCTTTGTAAGACATGAAACTCCACTGGAATAACATTTAAATTGAGCCTTAAAGGATGGGTAGGATTTAAATGAGGAAAGATGGGAAGGAGGACATTCCAGGGAAATTTTTGTTCTTCAGTTGTGTGCGACTCTTTGTGAACCCATTTGGGGTTTTCTTGGCAAAGATACTAGAGTGTTTTGACATTTTCTTCTCCAGCCCATTTTACAGATGAGGAAAGTGAGGCAAATGGGGTTAAGAGACTTGCCCAGGGTCACACAGCTGGTGAGGCCACCCAGATTTGAACTCAGGAAGTTGAATCTTCCTGACTCCAGGCCCAGCCCTCTATCCACCATACCACCACAGGTTTAGGAGGGAGCAAGTACATGAGAGAGAAAATACTGAATGCAAGGGCAAAAAGTATCTAAAATACATTTAGATCTGAGTCCAACCCCTTCATTTTACAGATGAAGAAACAGGTACAAAGAGATTAAGTAACTTGCCAAAGGTCACATGGACAGTGAGGTATGATTTTAACCCAGATTTCTGACTCCAAGGTCAGTCCCCTATTCACTACTCATGCTGCCTCTTTAAACACGAGTTGGAGGCAAATCATAGAAGGCCTTGAATGTCAGGCCTGTACTCTATTTCACAGGCAGACAGAAGCCAATGAGTATTTTTGGGCATAGGTCAAATTTAGGGTGCTGTGTTAGGAGCTTTTACCAGGCAGTACTGTGTAGAATTGGGAGAGATCTGTGGCAGGAAGATCACTTGGCTCTAGGCAGGAGATAATTTGGACCTGTACTAGAACGGTGACATTTGTTCAAAGGATAATCTGAAGAAGAACCGATAAGTTTGTCCCTACCTAGATGGAGGCATCTATCTCCTGCTTCCACGTCTTTGCCCAAGTGTGACTCCCTGTCTACAATGCACTACCCCCTTCGTCTTAATCTTATTCAAAGCACAGCTTCGGTACTACATCGTACAAGAGACCTTTCTGATTCCTCCAGATATTCCTGTCTCCCTCTTGGAATGACTTTGGATATATTTTTTACTTGTATACAGTTGTATATTTTGTATCCCCCAAAGAGAATGTCAATTCCTCAAGGGCAGAGTCAGTTTCATTTTTGTCCTTGTATGCTCTGCACCTAACAGACTATTTTACGAGTAAGAGCTCAATAAATCCCCTCATTGAATTTAACTGGGAGGGTAGGGGGAGGACTAAAGTAATGATTAAGAAAGGCAGAAATACAGAAGTAATTCTTGCACTTGATGGATCAAGGGGCATGAGAGAACCTGCATCTAGTGGATTAGATAACCTCTAAGATCCCCTCAAACTTTAAGAATCTCTTGATTTTTGGACATAGTAACTTTATGCTGTATCCTTGACTTTACATACTTTTTCTTGTTTATCTCATCTTTAATAATCATTTCTATGCATATGACCCTCCAATCTTTATCTCCAGGACCAATTTCTCCCCTAAGTACCAGGTTCACATTTCCAACTGCCAGCTGTACATCTCCTGGATCAAATTCAAACACGTCCAAAGCTGAATTTATTGTTCCTTCCCAAAAACCTGCCCATCTCCCTAACATTATTTCCACACCAGAATTTTCCTTAGTCATTGAGGTATAAAAACATTAGGGTATTTGCTTCTTTCCTTTCTCCTTAAATTCAACCTAGTTTTCAAACTCAGCTTTGTCCATCCTAATTCAACATTTCTTAAATCTGTCTTTCTCCTTTTCACCCCCATTATTCTAGTTTAGGCTCTCAGTGTCTCACCTACACTATTGAAATAGTCTCTTAAGTCACCTCCCTAACTCAAAGTCCATTAAAACATACAGTGACCCACTCTTCAAGTTCAGAATTCTGATCACAGTACTTCTTTGGTCAAGAATATATATATACCTGTCTGGCTCAATGCATATTACTCCTCTTCGTGTACTCAACACACTAATCTATCACTTAAGTCCTTAAGGACAAAACTTATTCCTTACTCCACCTGTGTCCCCCCCAGTACTTTACACAGAGCAGTTACTCAATAAATATTTGAATCGAATCTCCTGGAAACTTGAACATTGTAGCCAGATGGAACCCACCAGGAGCTTGTGAAAGTTTCATGGATCTAGTCAGTATGCTTATGGGCATTCATTACAATTCCCTAGAGATTTAGGAATACATCTTTATTTGTTGATTAATTTAATATTTAATCACGAAATCTTTTATACTGTAACTTAATTCTTCTTGCTGGTACAAGTCTGCCACTAGATGCAGGTTCTCTCATGTCAAGATGCTTGTTCCACTTCCTTGTAATTCCCATTGGGCCTAGCACAGTCAGATGTTTGTTTTTGTATTATTTAATACTTAGTTGATTTCATTAGATCAATTTATTTTATTAATAGAAATTTTTATTAGTGAGGGTTTTTTAAACACACAAAAGCAATTCCAAATAGTTTTCAGGTTAAAAAACTAAAGTAACGGATCAAAGAACATGGATGCCATTTCCAGAAAGACTTTTCATCTTAGCGGTTTTATTTATCCAAACATTATATACATATACACAGCAATTATTTATGGGCCAGTTGTAGATTAACAACCTTTAAGGAAAGAGAATTTAAGATGAAGACAGCTATTCCTAAAAAGCTTCTGATGAGAGTAAAATTATGACGCTGATTAGTTGAAGAAATAAGATCTTTTTTGTAAGTATCATTTGGCAGGACACTTAGCTGAGTATTGTAGAAATCACACTAGTAAACAAAACTATAATTTGCAGAGTATACTGTCTTGCCTTGAGCAAGTCATCTAAATTTCTCAGACTGCCCCCCCCCCCCCCCCCCCCCCCCGCCCCACATCAATCAGTCACCAAGTCCGGTCATTTCAACTTTCATAACACCTTTCCTAAATTCCCCCTTCTCTCATCTGATACTGCTAATACCCTGATCTAGTCCCTCATCTCTTCACACTTGGACTACTGCAATAGGCTTTTGGCTGGTCTCCCTGACTCAAGTTTCTCCCCACTATACTCCATTCTCCATCCAGTTGTCAAACTGATCTTCCTAAAGTACAGGTCTGATCATGACACCTTATTCAGTAAAGTCCAGTGGCTCCCCATCACTTAGGCTTCAAAGCCCTTCATAACCTGGATCTCTTCTATCACTCCAGTCTTCTTATACACACACCTTTACCTCCCTCATACACTCTCCAGTGACACTGACCTCCTTCAGAGTTACTAACTTAAGACACTCCATCTCTCAACTTTAGGCATTTTCTCTGGCTGTTCCCCATTGTCGCCCCCCTCCCCACGTCTGGAATTCTTTCCCTTTTCATCTCCACCTTGTGACCTTTCTAGCTTCTTCAAGTCCCAGCTACAATCCCTCCTTCTACCAGAAACCTTTCCTAACCCCCTTTAAAGCTACATCCTTTTTCCAGTGGATTACCTCTAATTTATCTGGTATATCTTGTTTGTACATAATCGCCTGAGTGCGGTCTGTCCCCCCCCCCACCCCCCATTAGACTGTTCCTTGAGAGCAGAGACTATTTTTGGCCCTTCTTTGTATTCGCTTGGCACACAATAGGTGCTAAATAAATGCTTGCTGAATGACTACAGTTTCCTTATGGGCCTCTGAGGAATGCATTTGAAATACTATATAAATGAGTTATATAATTAAGCATGTAATTGTATTTTAACCCCACCCATTTTAACCTTAGAGATGCTAAAGAATGGTAAAATCCTAAAGTCTCATCCTAATTCTCAAACAAATGGGATGGAAATATCAACAGCTTGGGGGTCGGAAGGGGGGGGGGAAGGAACCGGCTGCATGGTACAGAACCATGAAATGTTTAACATTAAATTGCAAAGGAAAAACATCATGAGAAATAACAATAGAACACCAGATAAGATCAAGGAAAATAAGTATCCTCCAATAAAAAGGTTGAACAAGTTTTGTGTTTTTGGACACAGAGAAGTAGCTTTAGCCAGCTTCTAGAAGGCATCATACCTTTTGTGAGGAAGGCAGCATTGGACAAATGCCTAGATCTGTGGATGATATGTGGTAAAGAAACATGTACACTGTAGCCTCATTGTAACACCAACTGTATAACACAGGACCACCCTGGACCCTTTCCAAAAGGGTTTAGTTACGAGGCGTACTGGAAGAAGCTATTTATAACTTAGTCTTACCTATGTCATTCTACATCATGGACTGCATTACAGAGAAACTCTGGTTTAATTCCAAGAGACATGATTTTTACTAAGATGCCTAGTCATCCCTGTTCCCTTCCCTGCCCTCCAACTCCGTAGTTTCTGTTTTGTTTTTTAAAAACGATAGTCGAGCAATTTTAGCGATTTTGACAATAAGTCTCTACTTTTAGGTATCTTATTCCTCTATTCAAGGGAAGGAAGTATGAGCGATAGATATATAGAGATGACAGTTGCACTTGGATTGAGAATAACTGGAAACAATCATATTTTGATGAAAATTCCCGGTAAATTCATCATAATTTCTACTAGGTACTTTGTTATATAAGGTCAAAGTTGTGTGTGTGTGTATAAAAACATACATACATATGTCAGATTCATATTTTCATTGGTGTAGTAAAGTTCTGGTGAGGAAACTCCAGCCACAAATGTGTATCAACAACCAACTGGTCTGGAACTTGTAGCTTAAGAGTTGTCTCCTGTGCCTTGAAGATAAGCGACTTAACCAAAGTCACATCAATATTTGTCAGAATTGGGGCTTGAACATAGGTCCTTCAGTATTCCAAGGCTAAATCTCTATTTACCTATTCGATCTGTTTCTCACCGCTTTAAATAAGAACCAAATGCTAGGATTAGAGCAGTATAATCTTTTACAAAACACTGTGCAGGTCAGGTCTAATAAGGTTCTGAACTATAAAAATTCCTCACTGTCCATAACACAAAAGGATTCCCACACTGGATTAGTTAACAACCCCTAAGCTAGGCTCGTAGACTGATTTGATTCATTATGTTGTTGAAGGAAAATCAAGAATTTGTGGAATGACTGGTCAGGGAAAATCAGTAAAGCTTAAGAGAATAGTTGTGTTTTGCATGGGTGATGTTGCCCACAAATACAAAGACAGAAAGAAAAAAGGTCCCCTGCATGCGTAATCTCACACATCTTTAAAAGAGATTAGATCTGGAAGGGGTCACAAAATTGGAGATTTAGTTTGAAGATTAGACTTCTGGGATACATATAACTATATTGACTTGCCCAAGCTCATATAATAAACCTAGTCTGGAATCCAATTCTTTTCCTACAGCAATTTTGGTATAAATGATGGAAAGGTGGGCCAGAACAGAGGGGTCAAAGGAGGACAATAAAAACAGATGTTTGTAAAAATCAAGTTGATGGTGGGTTCTGACTGCTTGGCTAAATTAGGATTGGCTACTATTATTACGGATTATTGCTAATAATAGCTAACATTAATATGCTAGGAGTTTGTAAACTATTTTTACATATTTTCTCACTTAACTCTTACCCTGTGTGAGGTGGGGTATCATCCCTATTTTAGAGATGAGAAAACTTAGGCTGAGAGAACTTAAGGGACTTGCCCAGGCACACAGGTAGTAAGTATCTGAAGCAGAGGTCTATAAACTTAGTAGTAATTAGTAACTGTTGGGCAAAAATCTAAAATTATGAAACGATCCAAAGAATTTCATTTCAAGCAATTGTATACAGAAGACCACAGGCTGGAATAACTGGTATACCCAAGAGGATAATAAAGTACTATTTCAAGAATAAAGTATTTAACATTAACCTTTTATTCCACCATCCAGGTAAAAAGAGACTCAAACACCAACTAAAATTCTAGACTGTCCACAGTGATAGCCGAATATAGCAAAAATAAATGGAAATCATAGCCCCAAAACTTGGTTTCATGAAAAGGAATTTTGAGTGGATTTTCCACTCCAATCTAGCCTCTTTCCTACATCTGTTGTGTTTTTGTACTTTATTGAAGGGTAGGTTTATTGAATGAAATTGTGCACATCTTGAATACTTAAAATACCTGCCTTAAAGACAAAAAAGGACCTGAAAATACTAAAAATAATAGTCTTCATGCCTACAACATAAAAATGTGTAGCATTTTTTAAAACCTGGATAAACATTCAAAAATTAACTCACTTATCAGAGTTTCTTTTCTAACACTCAGTTGGCCCATCTTTTTATAATTCAGCACTAGTAAAGCCGAAATGCTGACTAAGCATTTTTAAGTGACTAATACCCATGCTGCAAATGAGATATTTTTCTCTGAAAATGATCCTTCAGTTCATTGCGTACACTATCAAGCGGGCTAAGACAGAGCAGAAATCCCTGTTTATACCAGAGCAAAGCTGATTTATGGGGAGTGCAGCAATCATCTGAACACCGAGGTTTGGCTGCTTCCAGAAGTAAAGAGGTAGATTCCAGACTGGGAAGGTGAGTTGCGTTCCTGAGGTAAGTTAGGGTAGGATAGCTTTCTGGGCGTCGGATCTGGTTCTAGACAAAGCCCAGAAAAGCCAAGTCCGATAAATGAGAGGAAAAATACAGAAGCGACTTCTCACAGCAGGGGAGATAAATAACAGCCTTTGTAACCGGTCGTAGCAGGGTGGCCCAGAGGAGAGGAGGCTGGAGAGTCGGGGCGATCTCGCTGGGGCCCTCCGCGGGGACTCCCAGGCCCCAAGAAAAGACCTTGAGAGCCAAAGGAAGAACGACACCCCCAACCCCCACTTCCTCCCAGGAAAACCCAGGAGATGAGATTTGGGGGACAAATTCGCGCATGACACAGGCTGGGATAAAGGGGCGATCACCGCACTCCTTCCTCCCCGAATGGCGCTCCCCCCCCCCAATTCATGGCCTGCGATGACTTCAAGAAAAAAAAAGGGGGGAGAGTCTGGGCGGGGGCCCCCCGCAAGGACGCCCAGAGATGAAGTGGAGAAGCTGCCGGAAGGGCGCCCCCACATTTGGGGGCGCCTCGGTTGGGGGGGAGAAGGCCGCGGGGTGCGGGGGCACCGGCGCCCCCGGGCGGGGGTCATGGAAACGCCGGCTTTCGCTCTCTTCCCCGCCCCCCCCATGTTCCCTCAGCCTCTTATCCGCTTTACCTGCAGGTGACCTGTTTGGTCCAGCCACCGCCGCTGCCTCCCCCGCCTCCTCCCGCCGCCGGGGACTGGGAAGCGACTGTGGGGGTGAGGGTGGGGGAGGCCGCTGCCACCGCCGCCGCCGCTGCCGCTCCTGATGTTGTGGCTGTTGTTCCGGGAGCTGCAGCCTCCGCCATTACTGTTTATCCCACACAGCAATGGCACCGGAACTTCCGGGATCACATACTTCCGGTCAGGCGGCGGGGGAGGAGGGAGGAGAGGAGGGAGGAGAGATGAGGCTTGTCTCTGCCTGGTCTTCACCGCCTCCCCAAACCACGTCGTGCCACCCCTCCCCATCCCCCCATCCTGCGGTCTGCGCTGTACAAAGTGGGAGACTCGGCCTCCGAGCTCCCTCTGCCCGCCCCCACGGCTCCTCCAGGTCCTCTCTGATTGGTGGAGCGTGCTTTCTACCGGCAAACAGGAGGGGCTAGTAACCGGGACTCTGTACAGGTGTGCTCCATCTCCAATCATCAGCATCAGCATCAAAAGCATCATCAGCGTCATCTTGACAACCGAGAAGTTGAATGCCTTCTCTATTGATGATCTCCACTTTATTTTGTTTAACTGAGTTGTTTGCCCATTAGACGGCAGGCTCCCCGAGGGAAGGAACTCTTTTGCCTTTGTACCCTCCAGTATTTAGCACAGGGCTTAATAGATGCTTATCGAGAGGCCGACTGGTCAAAATATATGTACAACTATATAGACATCTATATGCATACAGATCTCTATATAGCTACAGAGGTCTATATGCATATAGATGTCTATATGGCTATACATTCGTGCTCATATATATAATGTTTGCATTACCTAAGGGTCTGTGACTGACAAAAGCTTTGGCCCAAATTGTGTAGCATTAGTCCACCTAATATACTTAAATTAAGCCTCTCTTAATATGTCCTTACTTTAATCATTCCACCGGCAAGCATTTATTAAGCAGCTTATACTATGTGCCAGGCACTGTGCTAAGCGCTGGGGTTACAAAGAAAGGCAAAAACATGTATAGCCTGTATTAGATTATATGCCATCTTGGGGAGCGAGGGGGAAAATAACTGGAACTCAAAATCTTATAAAAGTGAATGTTGAAAACTAAAAATAAATAAATAAAAGAGGAAAAAAAGAAGCAAAAGACAGTCACTGTTTTCAAGCAGCTTACAATCCAACTGGGGAGATGACATGCAAACAGCTATGTAAAAATAAGATAAGATAAATTGAAGATAATCAACAGGGGAAAGGCACTAGCATTAAGGGGATTGAGAAAGGATTCTTGTAGAAGATTAGATATTTGGCTAGGGGACCTTGGGAATCCAGGGATCCAGTGTCAAGATCTAGAATATCTTCCCTTAAATGTGGGTAATTCCTTCTGCACAAGAAAATGCCAGGTTTTTATTATAACCACATAACCAAGACAATCTTGGTGTTAATGTTATTGTCTTTAATGCTTGCTTATACCCAGGGTGGAAACTCTGGGCAGAGACTACTATATCTTGAACTTATAGAATTATACTTAATATTATATAATTATATAACAGTGCATATTACATAATTAAATGTTATAATTAAGTAAATACAATCAATTATAATAACTCTAAATAGTAATTTATATGTAATATATTGGCTATCAATATGGCATAGAATTATAATTAATAATATACGATTTTATAACAATGTAGAATATATAGTACAATTATATAACAATGTATAATGTTATATTAATATAAGTTAACATGTAGTATATAATGATTATAATTAATTATAATAATACTTACAATGAAAACCCTTATAGACTTTGATTTGGCTATTTGAAATCAGACAGAAATTTGGATAAAACATCTCTGAAAGAGGAATGGATGTTAATGAGTAAATGGGATTCTACTTATATTCTGCTTTTCAGAAATGTCCCCTTTACTGGGAGGGAGGTATACCTATAATCTACTCTCTGTAATTGAGGCTTTCTCCTAATCTTACAATAACCTGTCATCTGTCAATGTAGGGTCTGGCTGTTCTGGTTATTAAGGTCAGAACTTGATAGTACTGTAACATAACTGAAGGGCTGAATGAAAAAATTTAAGTCCATTTCATGAAAAAAGTTGTTGTGGCTTGAGCTTTAAAACCCTTCTGATCTTCCTCTACCATGACCCAGCTCTTCATTCTAAAGCCTCGCTCCAGCCCTGGAATTGACACATCAGAAAAACTCTCCACCCTTGTGACCTCTGCCTCAGATTGGATGACTTCTCCCAGAACCTCCCTCCATATAGGAGAGCACTAAGACTAGCTGCATTCCAGACTTTTTCTACCATGCCTCCTCAAAGGGTACGGTTCCCCTCCTTTTCCCTTTTCCAGGTGCCTTTTTTTATGTAGTCTTCTCTATTTCAAATATAAGCTCCTTGAGTGCAGGAACTGTCAAGCATCTATTAAGTGTCTATTATGTGCCAAGTACTGTGTTAGACACAGAAAATACAAAGACAACAGCAAAATAGACCTTGACCTTAAGGAACTTGCAATATTCCTATGGGAGACATAAGTAGGTATATACAAAATTGTATGTTGTAAATATAATATTGTAGAAAAGGCACTAGAAGCTGGATGGGGAATCAGAAAGGCTTTATGTGCTGCTTGAGTTGAGTTTTGAAGGAAGCTAGGTATGCTACTAGATGAAGGTAAGGAGAGAGTATATACTAGGCATGGGGAAATAGCTAATTCAGAAGTATGGAGATGATGTGGGGAACAGTGACTTTGGCTATTGTGGAAACACTTCCAGGTGGTATGGAAGAAGGGAAGTAAAGTATAGTAAATCCGGAAAGGTTAGGGTGGGGCCAGGTTGTGAGGAGCAGAGGGACAGTAGAGAACTATTTGTCATTCATTGAATGAGAGAATTACATGGTCAGATCTCTGCTTTTAGGAAAATAGTTTTTGAAGCCTATTGAGGATGTGGATAAGGGAGGTGTGATAGAATCTCCCTTTTTAACCAGATTGGCCTGAAGTTTATTGATTTTGTTAGTCCTTTTAAAAGAACCACTTTTTAGTTTTACTCATTAATTGTTAAAGGCTTTTTGGCTTCCAATATATCTATTTCTCTAATTTTCAAGATTTCTACTTTTGAATTTATCTTGAGTTTATTTGTTGGCTTTCTATTTTTAAAATTGCCATGTTCAGTTCATTCATGCTTCTTCTACTTTGTTAATGAATGTTTTTAGAAATATAATTATAATTCTGAGGGCTGTTTTAGTCATGTCTCAAATTTTGGTACATTGCCCATCAATCAATGATTTCTTAATTTCCAATGTCTTTGTCTCAGTCCTTATCTTTTTTTGATCTTTCTGCAACATTTGTCACTGTTGGCATACTCTGGGTTCAATTATAAACTCTGTTCAGAAGATGTTCAGCTCTACATATCCAGCCCTATCTGTCTCCTGAGCTCCAGTCCTACACCACCAACTGCCTAGGGACATTTTCCTCTGGATATCCTACAGGAAGGAGAGGCAGCATTGTGTAGTGGCTGGAGAGTGGAAATCATCAAGACCTGGGTTCAAATCTTGCTTCTGATACATACTACTAGCTACCTGAGCCTGAGTAAATCAATTAACTTTTTAGTGCTCTTGGCAACTCTCTGAGTCTACAATTGGCAGAGAATGAGCCAACTTACATTGGTGGAGGGAGTTTCCTCACCCAGGTGTTCTTAGCACCAGAAAAGTCACAGGCCCAATCTCTATACCTATCTTATAGGACTCTTAAATTCAATGTGTCCAAAACAGAATTCATTACTCTTCCCTCTAAACTATTCCTAACTTCCTTATATCTGTCAAGGGCATGGATGGCCATTCCTATAGGCACCCAGATTTGAGTCCTCAGTACTATCCTCAGTTCTTCATTCTTTCTTAGCCCCAACTTACCAGTCACCAAGTCTAGCTCCACAACATTTCTCACAACCATCTGCTTCTGTCCAATCACAAGGTTCGTCTCCCTTGGACGGTCTTCCTTGCCTCCATTCTTTCCTCTCTCCAGGCTATCCTGCACACAGCTGCCAAAGTAATATTCCTAAAAAAAGAGGCCTGACTGTATCACTCCATCGGATGCCTATTATATCCAGGACGAAATACAAACTCTTGTGGTCTAAAACCCTTCTCAACCAGCTCCAGGTCACCTCTCCAGGCTAACTTCAGATTATACCCCATCCATTCACTATTTCATCTATTCAGACTGCCCTACTTTCTGTTCCTCTTATTCAACATTCCACCTCCCACCTCCACTGCTTTGCACAAGCTGTCCCCCATACCTCATCTCCGTCCCTTAGAATCCCTGGCTCCCTTCTGGTGCCACCTTCTACTTAAGACCTTTCTTGATCTTCTTTCCCACTGTTAGTACCACCTTCCTCTAAAACAAAATGTCTTTATACTTAATATATATATGCTACATTTACTTATATGTGTACATGTTGTTTCCTGGAATAGAATATAAGCTTCCTGAGGGAAGGACTGGTTCATTTTTGTCTTAGAATCTTCCTTTAAGACCCAACTGCAAGTGTTACCTCCCTCATAAATCCTCACATTCCTTACCCCACTTTACATTCCCTCAGCCTCTCTTAAACTTCATATTCCAGGTGAAAGTGACTTCATCATCCTCAAATTTCTCATAGAACATGGCTCATTCACACCTTTGAACTTACAAGTCTTTTCCTTACAATATATTTACTTGGGTATATGTCATTGCTTCATCCCCTCTCTCCATTCGATGTTAAGCTTTTTGAGAAAAGGTTTTAGGGTTTATATTTAAATCCTCTACCTAGCCCTTGGTAGGCGTTTCATAAATGTTTGTTGAACTAAGTTGAAATTGTACCTTGCCAAGAGAAAAAAAGACCCATATTTACAAATATATTTTAGTAGTTCTCTTTGTGGTAGAAAAGAACTAGAAACTTAGGTATGCCTGTCTGTTGGGGAATAATTCAATAAATGATGGTAAATGAATTTGATGGAATATAATTGTGTTGTAAGAAATAACAAAAAGGATAATATGAATCAATGCTGACTGAAGTGGGCAGAACCAGGAGAGCCATTTATACAAAAACAGCAACATAGTAAAGATGAACAACTTTGAAGGACAAGATATGTGATCCATACAATTACCAACCATGATTTCAGAATACTTAGAATGAAGAATGTTGCCTACAACCTGGCAGAGAGGTGTTGGATTCCAATGTGCAGAAAGTGAAATACAGATGCCCATCAGTAGGGGAATGGCTAAATAAGTTGTGGTATATGAATATAATGAATGGAATACTATTGTGCTATAAGAAATGGGGAACAGACGAACTTCATAATAACCTGGAAAGACCTACGTGATCTGATGCTGAGTAAGGGGAGCAGAACCAGGGGAACATTATACAGGATTACAGACACGTGGTATCTGTGATGACTAACTTTGATGGACTTGGCTCTTCTCAGCAATACAAGGTTCAAAAGACTCCAAAAGACACATCCAGAGAAAGAATTACGGAATCTGAATGCAGATTGAGGCAAAGTATTTGCTCTCTCTTTTTCATGATTTATTCCATTGGTTATAATTCTTCTTTTCAACTTGACTATTGTGTAAATAAGTTTAATGTGAAGGTATATGTAGAACCTATATGGGATTGCATGCCATCTTGGGGGAAAGGGGGGAAGAGAGGGAGATGGAACTGAGTTGTAAACCAAAAATAAAAAATAACTTAAAAAAAAAAGAAAGGGAAATAAATTTTTGGATATAGCCAATGTAGGAATTTGTTTCACTTGACTTTGCATACTTATTACAAGGGATTTGCTCTCTTCATTTTTTTCCTTCAGTAAGGGAGAGAGCTGAGAGGGAAAGAATAAGAATAATAACTAGCATTTATATAGTATCTACTATGTGCTAGGCACTGTGCTAAGTGCTATACAAATATCTCATTTGATCAAATAATTGATAATTGATAAATAATCAAGAAAATAATTGCTTCTTAATTGAAAAAATTAAAATTTAATTTAAAAAAGAGAGCATCTTCCCTTATTCCATCAGTGACTGGTGAATATACTATCATTAACTCTGACCTGGAAAGCAATCCCTACATGAATTTGAATTAATTTCTTTGGGTCATATCTGAAGGAGGCTGGCAGTCAGTTCTTCAGCTCTGTTGGAGAAAGTGGGGGACCCAGGAGAAATGCCATGTTCAGGAATAGAGTTGATAGAATACACTGAAGCCAAGCCTTGTACTTTATTTCCCAGGAACTAGGGCAAGGACAGAGGTTCCTGTGGCAGGAAAACCACAGTTATCTTTGTTTATTCTTCTTTCTCCATGGAGAAATTGTACTCTTTTGGCTGGTCTTCCAACAACAGCCTCATCAGCAGGCTTTTCCTAAATCTGGCTACCTGGGACACAGGATTCTCATTAGCATCAGAAAGCTTTCTAAGCCTAGATTTCAGTGATTCAGAGATTGTTTTCAAACCAATACCTGAAATTCTGGGGAGGAGCCAGCCTTGGTCAGGTATAGGGAGCAAAGTGGGAAGTAACTAGCTATGGGTGAGGAAGCCCAGGCTGACAAAACAGAAAAAGAAATAGAATTAAAATATCTTCTCAGAGAATGGCATGGAGCTTCAAAGTTCACTCTGAGAGGAAAGGGAATAGAGGTTAAGAGGGCACATGCCTGAAATATCAAACCCACTGAGAGGAACCAAAAAAAAATCCTAACTTAGAAAAAGAAAGACAATGCTAGAGACAGAGGAAAATATAAGCCTGACTTCCTAAATCTTAAATGTAAATGAATTAATCTAATAAAATGAAGCTGAGTGATAGATCAGATAATAAAACTAAACCCCACAATCTATTGTTTATAAGGAACACATCTAAAAAGCAAAGATATACATAAAATAAAAATGAAATGCTTGAACAAAATTTATTATGTATCAAGTATAACCAAAAAAGCAGAGGTTGCAATCATGCTATCAGAAAAAGCAAAAACAAAAACTCACAATATACACAGATCAACAAGGAAATTACATGTGCTTAAGAGAGACCATAGGCAACAAGCCAACATAATATTAAATTTATATGCTCCAAATGGCATAATATCTAAATCCATAAAGGAAAAATTAACTGAACTACAAAAGACATGGATAGTAACACAATAATAGTAGGACACTTTAGTGTTCCTTTCTCAGAGTTGAACAAATCCAACAGAAAGATAAAAGGGAAAATATTGGTGGAAGAAATTGCTAGTATAAAATTGAAAATTTATTTTAATTCTATTTTTAAGGGTCCATCAAGCTGGGATAGGTTTAATACTCTGTGAGTCTAAAATCCTTACCCTGGTAACTTTACCCTTCCCTTACATTCTGGAGAAGTTTGCCTAAGGTCAAGCTTTTGTCTTATAATAACCTCTACACTTTATTTAGGTATCCTCCCTTCATTTGAGTTGTAATTCTATTACTTTCATTTGTATCTCCATGGGGATATAGTTCACATTTGTAACCTACTACCCATTTAATTTAAATGCAAGTTGATTCATCAAAATGCATGTCAGGCCACACCCTTGTCTGCTGACTAATCCTACCACTTGAGGATTATTCCCATCTCCTTACTAGGAAGGATGGGGAGGAGCTGAGGTGACTCTTAACCTACCTCCTCATTAAAATGTCTTTTTTGTTTTACCTTTGCCAGGAGAGGTCCAAATGATATTTTGTCAGGCCAGTCAGAAGGAAGACATGCCTTGACTTAAAAAACCCTATCATCCATCCCTCACTCAGGATTTTTGGTCATTGAGAGAAGCCATTGACTCAATTTATTGGTTACTGGTAGCCTGAATAATCAATTGGTCAGGCCATTGTCTCTCAGCTTACCTTAATTTTAAAATACAACACTAGAGACATGTGAACTAAGAGGCTTGTAGGACTTTGTAAATGGGACCACTAAGGAATAGACATATTGCACAGAACTCTATGGCATTTACCAAAAACAACCATGTATTAGGACACAAAGAAAATGCAAATAAATATAAAAAGGCAGAAATGCTAAATATATATCCTTTACAGACCATAATTCAATTAAAATAGTAATGTGTGTGATATGAATTTACGAATCAAAAATTAAAACAGAGGCGTCTCAAGGTGAAAGTAGAAAGGAAAATTTATTACGATCCTGCAGGAAAGGACAACTCCAGGCACCTCTCAGTGTCAGAGTGCACTAGACACAGAGAATTGGGGTGTTTATATAGGTCCCTAACTGCAATTCACCCTCCCAACCTCCTTTCTTTCAGCTTGCAGACGTAAGCTTTGAGGGTACAATCTGGATGCGATAAATCTACCCAGTGACAAAGGCAACGAACAAATAGTATAGTTATTTTTGACAAGCAGGGGACGGACATAACCTTCCCACCATTCTTATCCCATTCTCCCATCAATCTGAAGTGATAAATCTATCTTAATGACAATGACAATGAACAAATGGTTTGGTTATCTGTGACAGGCAGAAGCCAGTTGTTGGTTACCTCATCTTCACATCTATGGCAAACTAGCCTTTCCCACCACCCTTGCTTCTGCAACAGATGCCTCCCATCATCCTTACATCTGTGACAGATATCCCCAGCACCCTTATACCTTGTCTCCCATCATTCTTATACCTAACTGGTCTTGCACGTCTACATTGCACCTGACTTTCTGGCTTTTCATCCATTCTTCTCCCAAGTTGGGAGTCCCTTATTCTGGGGTCAATACACAGGAGGTGAGCATCCTGTGTCCCATCCTTACTCTCAGAGGATTTTATGGTTGCTGACTTATTCACCTCAACCCTTGTTTCTTTCAGGCCTCTTGCCCTTGGGTAAATACACAGGATGTGAGCATCCTGTGTCCTATTCTTATCCCCGGGGGGCCTTACAATCACTAGCTTGGCTTATGGAGGGGAAAACATCTAAGTAGAGAAATGGCTTTACAAAAAGGAAAATATCTAAGTAGAGAAATGGGACTCCCTATCCTACTTATTTCTATTTATTTAATTTGTCCCCTTTTATGAGAAGTCTTCACTCGTTCCACACAGTAATCAATTCAAAGAGCACAAACAAAAGACATAGACCTAAATGTTGACAATAATGAAATCCTAAATAACGAGTGGATCAAAGAACAAGTCACAGAAATAATGATTATGTGAAAGATAATAATGAGATAACATATCAAAATTTCTGGAATGTAGCTAACACAATTCTCAAAGAAAAACTTGTATTCCTAAAACCATACCTTAGCAAAATGAAAAATGAGGGAATTAAAATTAGAAACCCAACAAATAATCCCAAAATTAACACAAAAGAGAACATTACAGGAGAAATAATTAATTTTAAATCAAATTCACTGAGAGAATATGTACACACAGATACATATATATAGTATAGCCATACAGATAGGTCACCGGGCACTGGAGTTGGAATCAAGATACCTGGTTTCCTGACATTGCTCTCTCTTAAGTATCCTCCTAGCTTTTTAACTGCCCATTTCCAGCCTCTTTTACTGTTTTCATCATCCATATCACACTCCCTGATTGAAGATGTATCCCAGTGTTCTTAGAGCCAGAGGTGGGGACCTGAAGCCTAGAGTCCACTTGTGGCCTTCTAGGTCCTCGGGTGCGGCCTTTTGACTGAGTCAAAAGTTTTATAGAACAAATCCTTTTATTAAGGAGATTTGTTCTGTGAAGTTTGGATTCAGGAGGGCCCCATGTGGCTTTGAGACCCCAGTTTAGACTCTAGGATCTTTAATCTTTTCTCCTTTGGCAACTTCATTAGCTCCCAAGTTTTTTTAATTATCTATGCAGATGACTCCCAGATTTGCATATTCAGCCCTAGTCTCCTCCTAAACTTCAGTCCTGTATTACCAACTACTGATTGGATATTTCAAACTGATGGTCCATAAATGTCTCAGACTCACTGATGAGGATACTATCAGTCTCTGGGAGCCCCCTTGAACTCTCCTTGAATCTTCCCATTAGATCTAGCCTTTGCCTAAGGCCATAAGGCTTTCATTATCTAGGCCCAAATCTCTACCTGGCCTAGCCCTTTATTATCCAGCTGCTTCCCACCCTGAATCCTACCAAAATCCCATTCTTTTGTTTCCTGGAGTCTTGACTTCTGGCAACCCCAGTCCCATTAGGATCCTCCTTGGGCTCCTCCTAAAGACCCCCGCTAAACCCCTCTGCTAGTCACCTCAGACCACCCCTCAATCCCTCCCACAATCTTTCTGTATATAATCTCCATCTTGCCTCCATGAAGGCACTCAGATTAAATCTAGCTCAGATTCAATCTGGCCTTCTTGTGAAAACAGGCGTCACAAAGGGTGGGATTTCTTAAGACAACCCGTTATGGCGAATCCTTAGTAAATTTTGTCTTTTTCCTTGGCTGAGAAGGCTTGAGTCGAATTCTTTCGGCAGGACCCCGCATGTCGGTGTTTTGGGGTCTTAAGCACCCCTAAAAATCTATGGTTCCCTACTGTAAGAAATGGGAGGAGGAATTTTGTTTCCACAGAACTAAAGGTGTGCTTCCCCCCCCCAACCCCAGCTTTAGCAGAGACCAGGCCTCAAGGTCGGTCAGGTGAGAGGTCAGAGGCTTGTACGCATGTGCATACTTTTTGAGAAGGCAGTCTGGGGAATTAGAGAGGCCAAACCCACTTGAACCTGTTCAAGCTTATCTAGGGTCTGGTCTTGGTCAAGAATCCAGGCCTACTGATTTGCATAATTTGCATATGTTAAAGAGGGAAAGTAAAAGAATATAGTTTAATCCTAAACTAAGACAAGGAAAATCTAATTAACTTCACTTTTGCTTCTGTATCCTTATTATCCTATTTATATAAACTGTATAACCTAGGAAAACTATGTAAAAAAACAAAGTAAACTAACCATGACTCTAGCAGGAGTGGAGGGAATGGTTACCCCTGCTCCTGCAGCTGTACCAGTGTGAGTGTTCCCATGAGCACTGTACCTACTCTCTCTCAAGGAGAGTAATAAAATGCCTTCCTCTGCCTACTCTGGTCCTGAGTTCTTTGGGTGAGAATGGGCAAATCACATGGATTTTCCTAAGGCCAAGTGAACCTTGTGATCTTAAGAGTTAGCCAAATAGGCCTGCCCCAAGAGATCCCACCCCTTGTGATGCCTGTAAGGAAAGCAGGCCAGACCAATCTGAGCTAGTTTGGATCTGACCAACTTCATGGAGGCAAGATGGAGATTATACACACAAAGATTGTGGGAGGGATTTGGCTAACTCTTAATAAACTTTATCTTTTCCCTTGACTGAGAAAGCTTGAGTCGAATTCTTTCGGCAGGACCTGGGGTGTCGAGCACCCCTCACCCCAAACCCTCTTCATTTATGGTTCCCTGAACCGGCAAGCACTGCTAATCTCAAATTCTTCTCCAGCCAAGACTGAAGGTATGTGAGCCTCCCCCTCTCCCAATCCCCTTCCTTACTCTCCAAGCATTTTGGATGGGCTTCTCGGGCCTGACCTCAGCAGGTCCCAGTGGGTCAGACAGCTGTCCTGTTCAGCCTGACGCTATCAGGTGGTTCTCGGTCCAGTGGTCCCAGTGGGTCGGACAGCTAGGAGCTGTCCTGTTCAGCCTGACGCTATTAGGTGGTTCTCGGTCCAGTGGTCCCAGTGGGTCGGATGGCCAGGTGGCTGTCCTGTTCAACCTGACGCTATCAGGTGGTTCTCGGTCCAGTGGTCATGTCGGAGGCCATGAACCTAAGCATGGTTTCTGAAGCATGGAGGATGTGGATGGATGCCCCATCCAGAAGCATGTGCCAGATCCTTTCAATTGTTTCAGCGCTGGGAATTTGGGAAAATTTCAGGTACCTTTTGTATACTTTGTTTTCTTGTTTTATTTTGTTTGTCTCCCAACAATTACTCCTAACTTCTCCTTTACTAAGGAGGAAGGAATTTCCAGCTGAAGGGACCCCTACTCAGGTTTTGGCCTCATGGCCTGCCTCCACTGCAGGCCCTGCAACATCTATCACCATGGGCCCTACCCCCAAGGCAATCCCTACTCAGGTTCCAGCCTCGGGCCCTGCCCCCACGGCAATATCTCCTCCCCTAGCCCCTCTCTCTGAGGTAGCACACACTTGGGTCTCTGGGGTATCTTCCCCTCTGACCTCTACCCCTCCTCAGGTATCAACTGATTTTCTCCCTTGTCAGCCTGATCCCCTGGCCTGGCAGTCCAATTTAGTTCAGCCAGCACTGCCCAGTCCCTACCTCACAAGAAGTGGGACTTCCTTTATCCCTCCCCAAGCCTCAGTGTCCACAGCAACTTCAAGGCTTTTTTCCCTGAGGGAAGTGCCTGCTTCCTCTACGGGGACGATCAGGGTACACATTCCATTCTCCATTTCAGAGATCATTCAGGTTAAGGAGAAGCTGGGGAGATACTCAGAAGACCCCACTAAGTTTACTGAGGGTTTTAGGGATCTGTCCCTACAATTTGAAGGGGCAGCAATCCTCAGCATGTATTTCATTAATCAGTCTGCCCCAGATATTAGGAGGAAACTGCAGAAATTGGCCATGGGACCCCAAACACCTCAGGTCCAATTGCTGGAGACGGCCTTTGGAGTTTTCAACAATAGAGACCTGGTTGCAGCAGAGGAAAGAAAACGCAGGGAAAGGGCTAGAGACAGAGAACACACTCAATTCTTGGCTGGTGCCATGGCCAGGAAAAGACCCAAGGAGCACCCCTCCAGGGAGTCCCCTTGGAGGAAGCCCTGCAACTTGGGCAGTGGGGAAACCTGCTTTCGATGCCACAAGGAGGGTCACTGGTCCAAGGAGTGCCCCTCTAGGGCACCCCCCTGGAGGAAGCCCCCAGGATCCACGCCTCCAGGACTCTGCACAGCATGTAACCAGGAGGGACATTGGAGGAAGGATTGTCCCCGAGGTTGGAAAAGTGGTAGAGCCTCCTCCCAGTACTTTGTCCTCCAATCTTCTCAAGACCTGGAAGGAGGGGAAAGCCTGGCGCTTGGCAGTGCTCCCACTTTCTCCACCTCTCTCGTGGAGCCCTGGGCGAAATTGAGGCTGAAGGTAAGGTTACCCCCTTTATCACGGCTATGTTCTCTTGTTTTAACTAGTTGCTCTGGTCCTACATGCCCCTCGACCCATCGGGTCATGGGCATCAAGGATCTGTTGTTTGAACACTCCTTCTCTGGCCCTGCCCCATTGTTGGGAAGAGACCTGATGGTGAAATTGGGGAGCCAATTTTCTCTAGTTAAACCTCGCAGGTCTCTTTTCCCTCTGCTCACCAGACCTCCCCCAGAACTGTGGGAGACAGTCAAGTCAGTTGTTTGGGATCAGAGAATTCCTGGCAAAGCTGCTCAGGCCACCCCTGTCCTTAGTCGCCTCAGAGAGTCTAATGTGTTCCCCAATTGCTGTCAATATCCAATTAAATCCAAGGCTTGGGAGGGACTGCAACCATTAATTGGCACTCAAGGCCCTGACTCACTCCCTCTAGAGTGGGACCCCTACCCAGCACAAGCTTTTGGGACTGTGAAAACTAAACTGACCACCACTCCAGCATTAGCTCTACCTAATCTAGAAAAACCTTTCACTCACTCTGCTGATGAAAGGACAGGACAGGCTTTGGGAATCCTAACCCAGTCCCTAAGATCTGACCCCTGTTTTCCAAAACAATTAGATTCTCTGGCTGCTACAGCCATTCCAATTGAGGAAGCTTCTAAGCCTCTAGCAGACCAGCCCCTAGAAGCTCTGACTTGCCAGAACACCCTGGAAGCAGAGGGCCACCAGTGCCTGGCTAACCACAGGCTCACCAAACATCAAACCTTGCTCTTAGATACCCCCTATCTAATTTGGATGTGCTACACACTCGCGAACCCTGAAGCAGTGTGGTACACAGAACAAGTGGTTAGGGGAGCTAGGTATGAAATGGTCATCTTTAATTCCCTCTGGGGAAATTGTCTTTTCTCAATACTCCTATACTGCCTGTTTGCTGCTTGTTTGCTTAACCTCTTTGCCAAGTTTGTCTCCTCCAGGCTCCAAGCCATCAACTTCCAGATGACTGCTCAGACCAGGACCCATCCACGCAGGGACAAACTCTACGCCCCTTGGCAGCAGGAAGCAATTTCAGAAGCTGAGACCTTCGTCCCTGACCCCAAAAGAATTTGGGTCCCATTTGTTTGAGGGGGGAATGATGAGGGCACAGTCTCTGGGAACCCCTTGAACCCTTGAACTCTCCTTGAATCTTCCCACTTGATCTGGCTTTGGCCTGAGGCTATAACCATTAGGCCCAAATGCCTACCTTGCCCAGTCCTCTATTGTCCAGCTGTTTCCCACCCTTAATCCTGTTTCCCATACTTAATCCTGATCAAAATATCTATACCTTATCTCTGTTACCCTAGCCCTTTATTGTCTGTCATTTCCATGACCCCAGACCACCCCTCAATCCCTCCCACAATCTTCGTGTATATAATCTCCATCTTGCCTCCATGAAGTTGGTCAAATCCAATCTAGCTCAGATGGGTCTGGCCGCTTTCCTTACAGGTGTTGCAAGGGGTGGGATCTCTTGGGGCAGGCCTATTTGGCTAACTCTTAATAAACTTTATCTTTTCCCTTGGCTGAGAAAGCTTGAGTCGAATTCCTTTGGCAGGACCCGGTGTGTCAGTACTTTGGGGTGTCGAGCACCCCTCACCCCAAACCCTCTTCATTTTGACGTTCAAAACCCTTCCTAAGCCTTCCTCCCTTTCCAGTCTTCTTACACCTTACTCTCAGATATGTACTCCTCAATCCAATGACAGCAGTCTCCTGCGTGTTCCGTAAACAAGACTGAAAGAAATGATTATTAATAACCAATTATGGGGGAGATCCAGGCTTTTCCCCTTCCTATTTCCTTGTTCAAAGCCCAGCCTTTGAAGGACATTACTGACCTTTGCCGAAAATTTACCCCACCTAGACCATCTTATCTAGGTGAATTCCTGCCCATTGTGTTCTACTTAGATTTGGGCCGATTAGCAAGGCTCAGCAATCTAGAAGTAAAAGACTTAAAATCACATCCCCAGCCCTTCAGTAGAATGGTTCCACCTCCCAGTGTAATATTCATTCTTCTCATTGTTAACCAATCAGATTTGATTGTCACTCTTGGGAATACCTACCCTTCCAAGGGCATATAAACTGCGAGCCCACCCCAGAGAGAGGCTGCCAAATGACCATTCCTTTTATTAATAAAGTACTAGTGTAAGAAATGGGAGGAGGAGTTTTGCTTCCCCAGGACTGAAGTGTACCTTTCCCCCTCCCCCACTCCAGCTTTAGTAGAAACCAGGCCTCAGGTAGGTTGGGTGAAAGTTCAGAGGCTTGTATGCATGCTTAAAAGAGCCATTTGAGGAGGGCATGATGTAGGCAATCAGGGGGTTGTATCTGGCTAATGAAGAGCCTGGCGGAAGATTTAAGGTGAAGGTCTACTAAAGGACTGGCATTCATCTGAGTCCTTTGTACTTTCTCCTGTACTCTGTTCAGGGGAGGTACCCATTTATTCAGGGGGAATAAATGTAAATTATAATTAAAACGTTCCTGGCTTCCCAACGAGTCTTCCTTATTCCTAGACAATGTAAGTATGTTTCTAACACTAGCATTATTGATAAAATGATTAATTGCCCAGAAACTACATCTCTCGAACTTTGTAAACATCACAAGACACTCCATCTCTCAGGTCCTGGCATTTTATCTGGCTGTCCCCAATGCCTGCCTCCACTTATCTCTGCTTATTGGCTTCCCTGTTTTCCTTTAAGTTCCCATCTGATCTTCTACAAGAAGCCTTTCCCAACTTGTCTTTAATGCCAGCTCTCTTGTTAATACATACTTGTTTTGCTTTTAGATTATGAGCTCTTTGAGGGCAAGGAATGTACTCGTCTCTTTTGTATCCCCAGCACTTAGCACTATGTGCCAGGCACATAGTGGGTGCTTAATAAATATTTGACTGACTGAATTGCATATCTATACATACATATAGACATATATACAGAGAGACAGACATAGATAGATAACACAGATTTTATAAATATACATATAGCATATGCCCTAATGAAATATAAGCTTGAGTTTAGGAACTCTTTTTAGGGGAGGAAGGGGACGTTCTGAATACCTCTATAAAGCCTTCTGTATTGTAGATGCTTAATACAGTTTTACTGAATTAAGCGAACTAATGAGATGCTAATCACTTACATTCTGTCTCATAGTTGTCCAGCTATAGTGAAAACATATGGAGAATGAAACTATGTACAAGACTTTTCAGTATAAAAGAACTGAATGTTAAATAAATCTCCACTGGCAAAGGATCCCTTCCTGTGCAATCAGCCCCAACTACTTGGTGGGAGTAGTGGAATTCTAATGCTACAAAAGCAAGGGGGCTTGCAGGTGGTGGAAGGTTAACAGCCACCATCATTTATGGACCTTACACATCTGTTTGGCTCCAATTCTCTCCTACTTCAGCCAAGCTATACTTTTCAAAGTAAATAGCTTTTTTTTTAATCAAGGCAGCAAAAGGCAGCACAGAATATCAGAATCTTTAACTGGGGCACCAAAATCTAGATTTGCTGATTGCACTTAAGCACCTACTTAGCAAGAATAACTGGTTAAAATAGGAATTCCCCTTAGGGAGGTGGCTTCATTGCATACTGCCTGGGGTCTCTGGCTTGATCACCTCCACCTCCAGCCCAACAGAATTTGCCTTGAGTAGTTGATTTATGTCCCTTTTGTAAAGCCTCCCCAGACATGGAAATTGCTAGTTAAGGTGATGTAGAAAAATGTTCATTTTAAAGTAATTTTAGGAATATCTAAACTCTTTGTTAAAAAACAGATTCTGAAAATGCATCTCTCAATCCACCAACAAGCATTTATTAAATGCTTACCGTGTGCCAGAAGTTGCTCGGAGCAAGCTGTACAAAAACAAAAGAAAAAAGCTTCCTGTCCTCCAAGAGCTTACAATTTAGCTAGAGGAAACAACATATACATATATAGATATTCCCCAAATAGATGCCAGATAATTCTCCTTTGGGGGTGGGGAGGCAGGAAGGTACTAGTTGGGGAGGATCAGGAAAGACTTCATGTAGAAATAGGTTTCATTAAAAAAAGATTTCTAAACCGTCTGTTGGCTTTCTTCTTTGCTTAAATCCTACAGTCGGGAAAGATTTGATTCAATTTAACAAACATTTATTAAAGTCTTATTATGTGCAAGGCATTAATGTATTTGAAGCTGAGGATTCAAATTTAAAAATTTAACAAGTCTCTACCCGGAAGGAGCTTATACTCTATTGGAGGGAACTAGCACATACTATAAGTAAATAAATGCAAAGTATATACAAAGTAATTTTTAGAGGGAAACACTTCCTGACAGAGGAGATGGACTCCAGATGTAGAATGGGACACATATTTTTGGATGCGGCCAATGTGATAATTTGTTTTGTTTGATTTGATATCCAGTACTCCTTGTTACAACTTGTAACAAGGATTTTGGTTTTCTTTTTCCTCTTTCCAATGGGGGAAGGGAGAAAAGGAAGAGAGAAAACAAGTGCTTGTGAATTTAAAAGCATGATAAGCTTTAAAGACGTTTCAAGAGAGTGAGAGTGTTAATTGGGGAAATCAGTTAAAGCTTCTGAGAGGAAATTTACCTCAACTGTGCTTTGAAGGAAGCTAGGAATTCTAGGAGTCCAAGATGGGGAAGTAGGAGAGAAGTATATTTTAGGCATGGTCTAGACCTACAAGAGACAGGAGTTGGAAGGTTGTCTAGAGAGCAGTTTGAAGGCTAGTTTGACTGTGTAAGAAATGGGAGGAGGAGTTTTGTTTCCACAGAAGTAAAGGTGTGCTTCCCTGCCCTCCCCCACCCCAGCTTTAGCAGAGACCAGGCCTCAAGTTCGGTCAGGTGAGAGGTCAGAGGCTTGTACGCATGTGCATACTTTTTGAGAAGGCAGTCTGGGGAATTAGAGAGGCCAAACCCACTTGAACCTGTTCAAGCTTATCTAGGGTCTGGTCTTGGTCAAGAATCCAGGCCTACTGATTTGCATAATTTGCATATGTTAAAAAGGGAAAGTAGGGGAAGTAAAAGAATATAGTTTAATCCTAAACTAAGACAAGGAAAATCTAATTAACTTCACTTTTGCTTCTGTATCCTTATTATCCTATTTATATAAACTATATAACCTAGGAAAACTATGTAAAAAAACAAAGATTGTAAACTAACCATGACTCTAGCAGGAGCGGAGGGAATGGTTACCCCTGCCCCTGCAGCTGTATCAGTGTGAGTGTTCCTGCGAGCACTGCACCCGCTCTCCCGGGGAGCATAATAAAATGCCTTCCTCTGCCTACTCTGGTCCTGAATTCTTTGGGTGTGAATGGGCAAATCACATGGATTTTCCTAAGGTCAAGTGAAGGGAAGCAACAGGCAGTAGAAGCTCGCCAGGCTTGCTCCTGGATCTTGTCTTGGGGTGTCCTGTGATCCCCACTGCAGTGTTAAGAGGGCTACCACTCTGGATTCTCTTGGGGAATCCTGTGGTCTGCATGGCCTTTTTAAGGGGACATCACATGGGACTTCCGGCCCTGTCTCGGGAGCCTTGTGATCTTACTGCCATCCTAAGGGGCCATCACTTGGGTCTTCCTTAGGGTCTGACCCCTAGGAGGCCCTGTGATCCCCACAGATTAAGGGATGGCTACCCCTTGGTCTTCCTCTGGGAGTCCTGTGGTCTGTACAGCCTTCCCTAGGGATTATCACAGGGTTCTTCTTCAGGACTTTGGCCCTGCCTAGGAAGTCCAGTGAACGCCAAAACCACGTTTCTCACAACTGGAAAAGAGATTTCAGGAAGGGCAATAATAGGAGAGAAGCCTGAACAGGTCTGTGGGAGCCAATACGAGGAGGGCTTTAAATACCAGCCTGAGAATTTTGAATCTTAGAGGGAATAGGGAGCCATTGAAGATGTTTGGTTTTGTTTTCCCATTGAAGATTTTTAAATCGAGAGGTTGGACGAATTTGTGATTTGGAAATGATGACTGGTGGCTGAGTAGAAGAGGACCCCAAAGAACTTTTATCAGAAGGAAATCATAGAGTAAAATTATTGACCTTGCAAACAAAACAAAAATCCTATAAGCCTCTTCAACTCATTATTGACCTGTAATAGATATGTATATATGTGTACACACATACATGCATATACATATTCATATGTGTTTATGTATACACATATACACATACACAAGGTGTCCCATTTAGCTATCCTAAATGGCAGATTTGACCTCTGTCTCTCCTGACTCATAATAATAATAGTAAGCATTATCCACATCCAGACAAAGAACTATGGAGTCTGAATGCAGATCAAAGCATACTATTTTCTCTTTCTTTCCTTTCTCCTGGTTTTTCCCTTTTGTTGTGATTCTTCTTTCACAACATGACTAATGTGGAAATATGTGTAATATAATTGTACATGTATAACCTATATCAGATTGTATTCTGTCTTGGGGAAGGGAGGAAAATTTAGAACTCAAAATCTTATAAAAATGAATGTTGAAAACCAAAGATTAACTAATTAATACAAAATAATGCATAGCACTTAAAAGGTTTTACAAATATCTCATCCTCACAACTCTGAGGTAGGTACTAGTATCCTCATTTTATAGATTATCTATAATATTGTTTATTCCCATTTTGCAGAGGAAGCTGAGGCTGAGAGGTTAAGAAACTTACCAAGGGTCACTTGGCTAGTAAGCGTCTGAGACTGGATTTGAATTTCCAATGCTATCCCCTGCACCACTTAGCTGCCCTGTGGGTGAGTCCGTCTTGCCTATAGGACTATATATAAGCGCTCTTTTAATGCTATTCTCAACCTCTATTACCACCACCACCACCCCTTATTATATATTGCTCCCCTTGAAGAGGTTTGGGGTTGAGGGGTACTCAAGACCTCAAAATACCTACGCACCGGGTCCTGCCGAAAGAATTCGACCCAAGCCTTCTCAGTCAAGGAAAAAGACAAAGTTTACTAAGGGTTTGCCATAATGGGTTGTCCTAAGAAATCCCACCCTTTGTGACGCTTCTGGGCCAGATTCAATCTGAGCTGAGCTATATTGAATCTGAGCACCTTCACGGAGGCAAGATGAGACTTACATACACAAAGATTGTGAGGAGGGATGGAGGGGTGGTCTGGGGTGACTAGAGGAGGAGTTTAGGGAGGGTCTTGAGGAGTCTAAGGAGGAGCTTAATGGGACTGGGATGAGGTCAGACTCTTGGATGGGAAATAGCTGAAGGCTACATGGAGATGACTGACTATAGAGGGCTAGGGTAACTGAGCTAAGTTATAGATATTTTGATCAGGTTCAAGGGTGGGAAGCAGCTGGACAATAGCAAGTTAGGCTAGGTAGAGATTTGGGCCTAGATAATGAAAGGCTTATGGCCTTAGGCAAAGGCCAGATCTAATGGGAAGATTCAAGGAGAGTTTAAGGGGGTTCCCAGAGACTGTACCGTCATCACCCTTTCCTCATTCTACAATAGAGTCAAACAGGCCTTCGGCAGTTCCTCGAATGGGAGGCTCCATCTCCTCTCTCCTTCCTTTGCACTGGCTGGCCCGCATGCCCTGAATGCACTCTTACTTTTTTCTGCAGAACTCTTGGCAACCAACACTTTCTCCATGAAACATTTCCTTAAAACTCCACCCCTCCCGCAGTTGCTGGTGCCTCCCTCCTCTTCCCTGCCAAAAAAATCATTTCGTATCTATTTTATTTATACACTTATTTATGTATATATTGTTTGCATAGCCTCAATATTGTCTTACATTTTCTTCCATGGAATAGAAGTTCCTTGGAGGCAGAGATGATTTCATTTTTGTCTTAGTATCCATAGTTCCTAGCTAGTGCCTGGCACATAATGGGCGCTATATTTGTGGAATACGTATTTGTTGATTTACCATTTGAAAAAAAAAAAAGCATCACTTCTGGGAGAGGATAGGGCTTTCCTTTGCTAAGAAGGCTATATATCCCAGGGAGGGAAATTTTGTTGTTTAACTCCTTTGGTAGCACCAATGGTTAAGAAAGTGTTGGCCCTTGAGCTAAGGAAAAAATAGGCCCGGTATGCTCTCTTTAAATCACTCTCAGGCCTCTCACCTCTACCCCAGAGAGAGTAACAGGTACTTAAGCCGTTAATAATAAACAGGGACTGTTTTAGTGTGAATTTGTAGTAGGAATGCCAGGCAGAACTAGCCAGGAGAATTTCACTGGAATGGAATCATGCTGGGAGTTTATAGTAAGAGACTAGAGAGGATCCTGTCTTTAAAATCAGAGTGGTTGGCTGGGCTTAGAAAGGCTGGGGAGGTGGGTTTGAGCGCTTTAACTTAAAAGGCAGCAGACGCTTCCTTGCAGCTGTTGCAGAAATTGCTACCCTTCCAGTAACCTTTCTTGGCTGCCAGGACTGACTGAAGGCCTCAGAGAGCTAAGCTTATTAACTGTTCTAATCCTGTCCTTGCCTAGTAGAATTTTTCGACCTTTTGACTGAGAGAGGCAGCTTGGTACAGTAGAGTAAACACTAACTCTGTAGTCATGAAATGAAACCTGGACCATTGATGGAGAATGCTACTCACCTCCTGACAGGGAGGTGATAAATGGACTCAGGGTAAAGAAGGAGACATATATTTTGAGTATTTGGTCAATGAAGGAAATTATTTTGTGTATTTGTTACAAGAGTTCCTTTTCTTTTCAATGAGATGTAGGGAAAGTTTAGGAAAGGGAGAGAAAATGCATTTTTGTTAACTGAAATTTTTTTTTTTTAAGTTTTGAAATTACTATTTTGCGACAGAGCCTCCTTAACTTGTCCAGACTGGAAATGTGGTGACCACTTAGGTGCCTGCTCCCAGTTATTGTCATAGAAACTTTAACCTGTTCCATTTTTCCCAACTGAGCCAGTTCATTCTTCCTTGGCAGCCTAGTAGCACCTCCTATCTCAGAAGCTCACTGTACTGATGTCAGATTTAGTGTAGATAGCCCTACTGTAGCTCGAAACTCCCAAACTTAAGCAATCCGCTACCTAAGTCTCCCCAGCAGCAGGGCCACCACTCGTGGCAAAAATTTAAAAAAAAAAATTAAAGGATATAAAACCTGGGTTCAAATCATGCCTCTGGCACTTGCTGCCTTGTGACCTTGGGCAAGTCCCTTAACAAGCTGGGCTTCAGTTTTCTCATTGATAAAATGAGGGGGATTAGCACATTGGCAAAGATGACAAAAATGGAAAATACATCAGAGAGACTTCGGAAAAAGGGGCACCATTTGAATTGCTAATGGAATTGTAAATAGGTATAGCCATTCTGGAAATAAATTTGGTACTCTGCCCCAAGTCACAAAATTGCATATACCCAGCAATACCACTATACCCCAAAGTGATAGAAGAAGGAAGAAAAAGACCCAGATGTACAAACAGATACCAGATCTTTTTGTAGCAGCAGAGAATTGGAAACTAAGGGGGTACCTGTCAATTGGGAGTGGCTGATCAAGTTATGGTTTATGAATATAACAGAATATTATTGAACCATAAGAAAAGAATGGTTTCGTAGGAACCTGGGAAGAGTTTTAGGAACTAAATAAGAATGAAGTGAGCAGAACCAAGAGAACAATTTATGCAATAACAGGATTGTAAAGATCAACAACTTTGAAAGACTTTAAGATCTCTGCTCAATACAGTGCCTAACCATGGTCTAATAAGAGATTGCATTACCCATGTCTTGACAGAGAAGTGATGAACTCAAGCTACAGAATGAAAAATATATTTTTGGGCGTGGCCTAGATGGAAATTTACTTAACTAAGTGTATTTGTTAGAAGTTCTTTGTTTTTCTCCTTTTTTTTCCAAGTGGAGCAGAGCAAAGATAGGAGAGAGAATAAGTGCTTGTTAATTAAAAAAATAAAATGTGGGTGTTAGACTAGAATCAAGGGTAGGGATTCTGCCACCTGGAGGCCATGTGTGGTCCCCTGGGTCCTCAAGTGTGGCCCTTTGCTGAATCCAAACTTCACAGAACAAATCCCCTTAATAAAAGGATTTGTTCTGTAAAACTTGGACTCAGTCAAAAGGCCACACTCAAGGACCTAGAAGGCCACAGGTTGCCCACTCCTGGGATGGTCTCTGAGGATCCTTCCAGTTCTAGATCTATAATCTTCAGACCCCACATCTTTGAGTTTTCTCTGCTACTTTAATTCAGGGTGACTGATCCAGCTTACCTAAGGATAATAGATAATAGTCTCTAGGGGCAGCTAAGTGGCACAAGTCAGGAGGACAAGTTCAAATTTGATCTCAGACACTTACTAGTCTCAGGCCACCACCCTTCCCCCCCAACCCTTGAGCAAAAAAAGGATAATACTCTCTTGCCTCCAGTACTTGACTTTCTGCGACCCCAGACGGTGTATAAATACAAAGACCAGCCACTAAAAGTGTTTTAGGAGAATGGAAATCAAAGAAACCTAAAGATTGGGGTCTAGTAAGGGAATATGACTTTCCTCCTTCAAGGGAGAAAGAGTTAAAAGCAAAGAGAAGTAAGGGGAAAGGTGAAACTGGAAGAAATACCAGAGGCCCAGTGACATTTGTGGAACCCTTTATTAGAAGAACTGTTAATTCAGTCTGATCCTGTATAATGAAGGAAATCTGGTTCATCTCAGTGAAGATTAGCAGCTATGACTTTCCTTTGCTGTTAACCATGTTAAGGGTAGTTGAGCTGAACTGAATTTTATCTTGTGTTGAATGACAATTGGCACCAAGTAGAAAGGAGAAGAAAAAAAAATCATTTATCAGGAAGCTTTTATGAAATATCCATGTTATTTTAATAGGATGTCAGGCAGAGGTCCCTTTGCTTTGCCCTTAATACATGGTGCCATGCTAATGGATTTATGATCTTATCAATATGTTACAGGTTGAAACCTATCCACATCTCATCTTACAGTTTTAGATGGTCCATGTGATCCCAATAAGCACTTAAGGAACACCTGCTATGTGCGGAAAATTATACTAAGTACTGGACATACAAAGACAAAGCTCCCTCAAAGGAGTTTACATTCTATCAAAGCTACCCAAAATGATGGAGGCTTTCAGGTATTTTTACATTCCTTTCATAACAGGTGATATTCAGCTGTCCAATTGTGGTCCCTGTGTCAGGAAATGAAGCAATGTGTTCTAAGAACAGCAAGGAGGCCAGTGTCCCTGGATTGCAGAATGGGTGGTATAAGAATACTAGAAAGTCAGGAAGGGGCAAAGCGAGGCTTTAAAAGCCAAAGACAGGATTTTACAGTGGGTATCAGAGGTGATAGGGATTAGATAACATCAGTTTGTAGAGGACACAGCCAATATGGTTTCCTTATTTTATTCAGCAACTTTTTGTAGCTTGTGAGTAGAGGCTTGGAAGATGTTCTAGCCAGGTTAGAATTTGACAAGTTATCAAAGGCAACAAGAAAAAGGATCAAGAGTTTCAAGGACAGAGGATAGTATATTTAGATGTATGGTCACTTATGGGGTGTGTAGGGAGGAAAGTGGGGCCAGAGCAAGGACTAGGAGAACAGGGAGGCATGAAGACATCAGAAACTGCATTGAAGATGAAGAATAAATTTAAGATTCTCCAACAGATAAATAGTCAAAGTATATAAATAAACAGCTTTTAAAAGAATTGCAAACTAAAAATGACCTTAAGAAAAGTTATCCAAATTACTAACAATAAGAGAAATGAAATTTACAACTCTGAGTTTTTCACCTCATATTCAGCAAAATTGGGAACGGTAATGCAAAGTCAATGGAAGTCAACAAGCATTTTTATTAAGCACTTACTATGTGCCAGGTATCTGTGTTATATAAAGAAAGGCAAAAAAGGAGCTCACATTCTAATGAGAGAGACAACCTGCAAACAACTACGCAAAGCAATATATATTTATTCTTGTTTTAAGGACTGATTCTTTGTGACTCCATTTGGGGGTAAAGATACTGGAATGGTTCACCTTTTCCTTCTCCAGCTCATTTTACAGATGAGGAAACTGAAGCAAACAGTTAAGTGATTTGCTCGGGGTCACATAGCTAGCAAATGTCTGAGGCTGGATTTTCCTGATTCCAAGCTCAGTGCTCTATTCCCAGCTCAGTGCTCTATTCCCATACAAAGAAGATAGGTAGATAGATAGACAGACAGACAGACAGACAGACAGACAGATAGATAGATAGATAGATAGATAGATAGATAGATAGATGGATGGATGCATGGATGCATGGATGGATGGATGGATGGATGATAAATTGGATATAATCAACAATGGAAAGACACAAGCGTTAAATGAGATTAGGAAAGACTTCTTGTAGAAAGTGAGATTTTAGCTATGACTTAAAGGAAGCCTGGAAGCAGAGATGAGGAGGTAGAGAATTCCAGGCATGGGGGACAGCCAGTGAAAATTCAAGGAGTCAGAAGATATAATGTTTTGTGCCAGGACAGCAAGGAGGCCAGTGTCATTGGATTAAAGAATACATAGAGGGGAGTTAGATATAAGAAGCCTCCAAAGGTAGGAGGCAGCCAGGTTGTAAAGGGCTTTGAAAGTCCAAACAGAGATTTCTTATTTGACTAAAGATGATGGGGACCCTCTGGAGTTTCCTGAACAGGATGGTAGTGATGTTAGTAGTGGTGACACTTACCTTCTGACCCATTCTTTGAGAAGATTGCCTTGATAGCAGTTTTGTGCTTTGTGATTTAGGCTCAAGTCCACTAGAAACATAAGGAGACTGGGTTTGAATCCAGCCTGCCCACCCAGTGGCTGCTTGACCCTAGGCAAACCATTTAACCCCTTTGACCTTTAAGGTCTCCAGCTGTAAATCTGATCCATAAGATGAATATGTTGGACTAATAGGTAACTTCTAACATCTATTCTAGCTCTAGTTCTTAGGAACCTTTTTTGGGGGGGCTCTTCCTTTGACCAGTTGAGAAGTAAGAGAAGTTCATATGACCACTACCCCTCCCACATCTCCATGTTTGCAGGTAGTTCTACTGAAACAACCCAAATTATGTGCCTTAACAAGTCCTCCATCTTTTCTCCTGTTTAACTTAATGTGTCCTCCCTTCCCTCTCCCTCTCATTTTTAAATAGCATCCTTAAGCATAACAAAACTATTTCTAGGTCTTCTGTTTCAAATGACTGCCTCCATGACCCCCTGTGACATTAAGATTCTAAATATGATCCTTATGATCCTAAGGAGAATACATGGATATAATTTCCATACCTAAAAGTTTCAGAACTCCTTGACACCTTTCCCTTGTAAAAACTTCAGGCCCTAGTGGTCTCATCTTAGGGTGAGAAGGCATGGAAGGGTTGAGGAAAAGCCCACAGTCATGGATAAAATCAGGGATCCACATAAGTACTTAGTTTGTTCTAAAACGTGCATAAGAGATGGGGTTGGATGGTAGGGCTGATGGGGTAAAAATTGAAGCTGCTTTGGTGGAGAAAGGCAATGGGGGAAGGAATAAAGTATCGTTCCCAAAACAAACCTCCTGGCTTCCTGGCCTCAAGTGTCAAATTTCCAGTTTTTGCAAGAAGCCTTTCCCAGACCTTCTTAATACTAATTAATGCCTTCCCTCTGAGATTCTCTCCTATTTATCCTGTATGTATCTCATTTGTACATAGCTGTTTGCTTGTCTATCAATCAATCAACATTTTTTCTCTTTCTAATAATATTTTATTTTTCCCCTAATTACAGTAAGACAATTTTTAATATTCATTTTCTAAAATGTTGAGTTCTAAATTCTCTCACTTCCTGCCTCCCTTCCCCTTCCCTGAGACAGTAAGCAGTTCAATATGTTACACATGTACAGTCATGAAAAACATATTCTCATATTAGTCATATTCGGTCAACATTTATTAAGCACCTTCTATGTGCCAGGCATGGTACCAAGTGCTGGGAATACAAATGGAGCAAAAGAAAAGTCCCCTAATGGGAGATACAACATGCAATATATACAAAGTAAACTATATGCAGTGCTAGATGCATTACTATAGATTGTGATCTTTTTGAGGGCAGAGGTTTTTTTTGGCCTGTCTTTGTATCTCCAGTACTGTGCATGGTGTCAGGAATATATACCTTAAGAAATGCATATTGTCAAGATTAGAAGGGAAGCAGGAAACTGAGAAACATTTTTTACAGACAGTGTCTCTGATAAAGAGCTCACTTCTAAAATATATAGAGAACTGAGTCAAATTTACAAGCATATAAGTCATTCCCCAAATGATAAATGGTCAAAGGACATAAACAGGCAGTTCTCAGAGGAAGAAATTAAAGCTATCCATGGTCATATGAAAAAAATGCTCTAAATCACTATTGATGAGAGAAATGCAAATTAAAACCACTCTGAGGTACCACCTCACACCTATCAGCTTGGCTAATATGACAGAAAAGGAAAACGAAAAATGTTGGATTAGAATACTAAGGTATTATTGTTGGAGCTGTGAACTGATCCAACCATTATAGAGAGCAATTTGGAACTATGCCCAAAAGGCTATAAAACTGTTCGTACCCTTTGACCCAGCAATACCATTTCTAGGTCTGTATCCCAAAGAGATCGTAAAAATGGGAAAAGGACCCACATGTGTGAGGATTGATTAAGCTTTTGTTTCCACAGCATGCTTGTGGCTAACTTAATGGCAAAAGGAGGCAGAGAGGGGATGTTGATTATCAATCAACATATTTAAAAGAGAGTTCTCCTTTCCTTTGTTCTCTAAGAATGTCTTTTTCCTGTGTAAAAAAAAACAAAAACAAAAACCGGCTGAGGTCCTTTAACTCTAAGCCGCCCGCCCCCCCCCCCCCCCCCCCCCCCGCCGCCTTCAACAGATAATGGGACCTTTATGGCGGATATCTTCAGCTGAAGCCTCAGCTCACCCTTTTTGTCAACCCTCTTTTGCAAGAAAACAACTTTTTTCATACTATGGAAACCGTAAGTCTGAATGATGGCATCCTGAGACAGAAGATTATTCTAAAATGCATAAAGAAAAATACCGCATCAGAACGGGGGCAAAATGGGAAATGAAATGTAAACAAGGGGCAGAAACTCACGTGGGGGGGGCGGGGTTTGGGCATTTTCGGAAAGGTTGTAACCTCTGTAAGTATCTACTCAAATGAGGAATCAGGGGAGGGGTTAGCTTTCGGAAAAGGGAATAAATGATTGTATTTTTGCCTGGCCAGGTGTGACTATTACTTTTAGACACCAGGATCCCTAAATAAAATTCTTTTCCTGGCTTCACTAGTTTGTCCACGGAGTTCTTGGTAAGATCTTTATTTCTTACACATGTACAAAAATATTCTCAACAGCTCCTTTTGTGGTTGCCAAGAATTGGAATTTGAGAGGATGTCCATCAATTGGGGAATGGCTGAACAAGTTGTGGTATATGAATGTAATAGAATATTAAGAAATGATGAGCAGGCAGACTTCAGAAAAACCTGGAAAGACTTACACGAACCGATTCTGAGTGAAATGAGCAGAACACCGTACACAGTAATAGCCACAGTGTGCGATTACTGACTTTGATTGATTTAGTACTTCTCAGCAATGCAAGGATCTAAGACAACTCTAAAAGACTCATGATGGAAAATGCCATCCACATCCAGAGAAATGCCTTTGGACTCTAAATGCAGATGCAAGCATACTATTTGCTCTCCTTTTCTTTTGTTGTTTTGTTTTGTTTCTTTTTTCTCTGGGTTCCTCTCATTAGTTCTGATTCTTCTTTGCATCATGACTAATGCGAAAATATGTTTAAATCAGATCGCAGGCCAGATTGGAGAGAGGAGAGGGAAGGGAGGGGGAAAATTTTAAAACTCAAAATCTTATGGAAGTGAACTTTGAATGTTTTGAATAATTAATTTATTTACAACAAAAAAGAAATGCGTGTTGATTTGACAAACCTGAGCAGCAGAGATCCCTAGTTCCACCTTTGCTGCTGTGACTGCTAGTAGGATTCCATGAGAGCACAGCTCAGCCTGCTCAGGCTATTGGGCCCACATGAGCGTATGGTGACCTGGCTGTCAGTTGGCTTCAGAGGAGTCTTGCTACTCAGTAGCCAGCTGCCTATGAGGTTGTAAGTCATGAAACTCTTTGGTTTGTCTCCAAGTGATGTGCCAAACATGTTGGCAAGGGTCTTTAGGGAACACTTCCCAAGCCCTGGGAGAATGCCCGGGTACCATGTAGCCTCCTTCTCTGCCCTCAGTTTAGAATATGCATAAGGTTTGTTGTATGTCTAACCCTGATCTTAAAGGCAGCTAGCTGGTGCAGCATGTAGAGCACTGGACCTGGAGTCCAGTCAGGAGCACAAGTCCAAATTCCATTCACTTACTAGCTGTGTAGTCTTGGGCAAGTCACTTAACCTCTCATTGCCTCAGTTTCCTCAGTCGTAAAATGAGGATAATAGCATGTATGTCGACGGGTTGTTATAAGGGTCAAATGAGATGCCATTTGTAAAAAGTGCTTAGCACAGTGCCTGGCACAGAGTATGTTCTATACTTATTATATATGCTTATTCTCTTCCTTATACAGTTACTGAGAAGCAATAGGACGTTGTGTAAAAAATAGAACCTGTGACACATTCCCCCTAGTTACCTCAGAGGAAGAGGAATTGCCTAACTCCAAACCCTGTAAATAGGCGTCATGGATAGGTGAAGATTGTTGTTGGCATAGAACATAGGGGCTCTGTGCCCCGAGTTAACAGCCTCCTTTTCAAGACTCTTATTTACGTGAACTGAAATTACTTAATGTGGGTTTAATTCAGTAGACATTTATTGAAATATGGCAGTCTTGGAAGAATTGAAGTTACAGGTCACACAAAGCCCAATGCAGAGATTTATGGTGGGTATAAATGGGCTACAGCATATTACCTATGAGGGATGTTGCCCCAGAACTAACTACATAAAAGATATTTCTATGTGACCAGAAAAGAAAGTGGAAGATGTAATAAGAGCAAGGGATAAGAGATAGAATGATTGAAAAAACACTTGTTTAGAACTTACTATATTTTTCAGGTACTGTGTAGAGTACAAATAAAAAAAAAAAGGCAGGGGCAGCTAGGTGGTGCAGTGAGTAGAGTAACGTTCCTGGGGTCAGGAGGACCTGAGTTCAAATGCAGCCTCAGACACCTGACTGGCTGTGTGACCTTGGGCAAGTCACTTAACCCCAATTGCCCTGCCTTCCCCCCTCCAAAAAACAAACAAACAAAAAGCAAGAAAGTCTCTTTCCTCAAGAAGCTCATTTCCTACTAGGAGAAGAAAATGTATTTGAGAAATAGTGGCCAGGGAAGTCTCAGGGATGGTAACTAGAGTCATGGAGCAATTGATTGTCACATCCTTTCTAGGAATGGTAGTGTTGATTTGATTACTGCTCTGAAAGTTGGAGGTAAAAAGTGTGTGTGTGTGTTGGGGTGGATCAGGAGTAGATTTGAATACTTGTAGTACCACATCCCAGAGTTGGCCCGGTCACAAAGACAGGTAGGATTGAGAGCTCAGCAAGCAGAAATGCAGGGTCTCCTTGGGGTGAGAATTGGAATGCCAAGTTGGTGGGGTAGAGGCTAGATTGAGGGATCATGGCAGCATGAAGATGGACTCCAATTGTACCCTCAATAATGATAGAGATAGAGAGAGGCCTTTAGCACTTTGGATGGATGCCCTATGGAGGATATGTAAGAGGACATGACCAAGAGTCACAGTGGATGAGTTACAATCTGTACCATTGGGGGGGGGTCCCCATTTGATGAAATGAATGAATGAATAAAAAACATTTATCAAGTGCTTACTCTCTGCAAGATCCAAGGAAATATCCAAGCAGTAATGAACTCAGGGCTGTTGCCCTTATGACCTATCTGAAGCCCCACATGATATGATGGGGAGAACACTGAATCTAGGAGGAGAGAGACCTCTCTGCTCTGTTGCTGGACCTCACTGGCCTACTGGCCTTCTCACCTTGGGCGAGGTACTGAATTTTTCTACATTGCAGTTTCCCCATCTGTAAAATTGGGTTATTAATACCTTCCACGGGTCCCTACTGGGTTTGTTCTGAAGCTGAAAGGAGATGGGTAGAGGAAAAAATGCTCTCTAAACTGTAAAGCATTATACAACTGTAAGATAATATTATCCAGCTAGTCATTTGTTTGGGGCACCCGAGCTCATGGAGGCTTTGGCAGGCTCCATCTTTGGCACACAGGAGCTTCTGGATGACTTTATGACAGTGTTTGCTTTCTGGTAAGGAGAAAAAAGTTCCCAGAGGACTTGAAGCATGGACTAATTACAAACTCCAAGCTTTCTTCTGTGTCTAGGAACAGAGTAGAGTGATACAGATCAGCATCCTCTTCTGTGTGCATGTGTATACATGTGTGTACATATGCGTGTGTGTATGTGTGTGTGTGTGTGTGTGTGTGTGTGTGTGTGTGTGTGTGTAGATCTCCTAATTTCTGGATCTCCTGTCAGAGTGGAATGCTTTCCATAAAACATGCTAGGCAAATCTGCTCTGTCTGACTATTGGGTTTTCCAGGAGCCTTGGTGACCATCGCTCCTTCCCAGCCCTGTGGGAAAGCATGGAAAATACAAATACACCATGGACCACCCACTAGATGTCTAATTGATTCCAGGTAGCTGCAATCTTAACCTAAGGTCATTTATTTCAATATTCCTCCAGTCCTCATGACTACATCCACCACCTGCAGAGGCTACTGGATGTGTCTGTGTGCATGAGGGTACATGAGTGTAAGAGGCTGTTTGTATGCTCTGCCACTTCTCATGCTGAGGTAAGGCAATGGTGAGATGGTCCTTCATCCCCCAGACAGGGATGATTGGCAGTGAGAGAGTAGGAGGGTAGAATTAGAATTAAATGACAAAATGAAGTAAGCAGAACCAGGAAAATGATTTCCACAGTGATTACGGCCATGCAAACAGAAAGAACAGCAGCAAAACACAATCTAAACTGAACCTTAAAAGGGAAATAATCAATTTGGTCGCAAAGGAAAAGAGAGAAGAAAAAATAGATTTCCCTTCCCTTTTTGTTGTTGCTGTTGAGGTGGGGGACTATGAGCATGCAAAGCTGCTTAGATTCAGTATGTGGCTTCATTTTCCTATACTGCTTTTTCCTCCACTTTTTAAAAAATTCTTTGTTACAAGGGATGGCTCTCTGGGGAGAAGAGAAGTGATGTATTTGGAAATGGAGATGATATAGAAGAAAAAGATCTCAATAAAAATTTTAAAAAGAGTGTAGCATTAGTGTCCTGGGTTTGGAGTTCTCGTCCAAATATTATTTCAGCACTTCAAAGATCTAATTTTGGCTGTATAGGTACTCCCTATTCAGGGGTGAGGAACCTGTGGCCTCAAGGCTACATGTGGCCCTTTCACTGGATCCAAACATCATAGAACAAATCCCCTTAATAAAAGGATTTGTTCTGTAAAACTTGGATTCAGTCAAAAGGCTGCACCTGAGGACCTAGAAGGTCACATGTGGCCTCAAGACTACATGTTTCCCACCCCTGACTATATGATCCATCAGTGTAGATCATAATCCCTCCACAATGTAAGATGTTGATCTTTGAGTACTGCTGTAGCTGAAGATTTTATCATTCTGCAGTCAACAAGATGATACCTCTTTCCCAGTATAGTTACGCTAGTCCTTGGAAGACATACAGTCTGTCTCTGGGCCCATACTCGAAAGCCTGTCGTGCTCAGTAGGTCCTGCCAGGGCCTATGCCCTACTGGCATAGCCTTTGAGAACCAGGATTATCTCCAGGCTACAAAGAGGCATGGAAGGAAGATGTTTACTGAAGGTTGTAGATATCAGGTAAATTAAGTCCTAAAAGTTCTCAAACATCAGAGATAATCCTCAGGGACTATTATCTCTTCAGCTCAGGAATCAGAAGGAAGAAAAGAGGGTGCCAGGGATTCTAATTCGGTCATGAAAAGACAAGGTCAAAGTCGTGACCTTGGGACTGTACTTCATCTAAGAACCAACTGCAATAGCAGAGCCTGAACTTAATTTGGAAGAGCTACATACTCTAAATGGAATAAGTCACTCAGCCAAGAGCTGAGACATTGTAATCTGAACATCCCTTACCCTTTAACTGACAGGAAAGAGATCTGAACACCAGACCAGCTCAGCATGTTTGTGAAGTCAGGGAACAGGTGGGAAAGAAAAGAGAGACTGATCCTCATGTGCCCAGAAATACCTTCTACAAGGGGAAGGGCTCATCCCTTCTGGAATTTCTGGGTGGTGACAACAAGATGAAGCACTGGGTCTAGGGAGACAGGAGTGGCAAAGAGTGGGCATAATGAAAACCAAGCCAGGCTGACCCATCACCCTGTCACAGAGAGTCCCTGCCCATTAAAAAACTGTCCTTTCCCCATTGAAACTACAAAGAAGTTGTCAGGATTTGCATGCCCATTCCACCTTATACGCACATGCACAACCCCGCCCCCCCCCCCACTTCTTTCTATTGTTTTGGGAACAATCTGTGAATCAGTTAAATTTCATCTCATCAACCGTTGCTAGACCTACATCAATCTTGTGTTAGATTCACCTAAACTGATGTACATTAAGCACTATCGTGTGCAAGTCACTGTAATAAGTACTGGGGATAGAGAAATGAATAGGGGATAGATACTTCCTGCCCCGTGAAACTCATGTAGGTAAATAAATATGATTTTTAAAAAAGGTAGAATGTGATAAGGACAAAGGAGAAGTAGAGGCAAATTTGGATGAAAAATTCGTATATCATCTGATAGGCTTGACATGAAGCCCATGAGCACAGTGTGACTCGCCTGACCTGAGGCTGTGGCCTACTTTAGGTTTTTGGGAAAAAAAAATATAAAAAGATGTACCTAGCACACATGAAAATGAGGAGCAGTCTGGCACAGTAGAAAGAAGACTAGATTTGGAGTCAGAAAATCTAGGTTCAAATCCTGTCTCTGTGACTTACTATCTGTGTGATCATGAGCAAGTCACTTCCTCTCACTTAAAATCCAATTCACTTGCATGTCATGCATCACTTCCCTGATGTCATGGTCTTCTTTGAGAATGAAATACAAACGACAACCTCTGTGAATAGAAAAAGAGCTGCCCACCGGGGACTAAACTGGAACTGGCCAGTTAGGCTTCCTTCCTTCCTTCTGTTTTTTCTTTCTTAAAGACCAGCCTTAGCCCCAAACCACTCACCCACTGGCCAACAATAATAAGTCCCAGGCCCAGCCCTACTTAATGATTGTTTGGGCCTGATTGGTTCAGAATGAACATAAATCCAAATTGTTTCTGTTTTGGCTGGAAACCCTTAGGGTCTTCCCCTCCCAGACTGAGTTGTGGTTTTTGTTTTTTTTTTTTTTGACTGGGTAAAGAGGGCATTATCTGCCTCATTTCTTATGTAGCCTTAATCACTAGATGGTCATTGCCTCAGCCAAACTGAGACTTGTTAAAGACTTTAGCTTAAAAAGGCCAAGGTCTCCCACTGCATCCAGGGCCATCTCCAGTCATCCTGATCTATATCTCACCACTGGACCCAGAGGAGAGAATGAGTCTGTGACTTTGCGCAGCCCTCCCTAACTTAAATCCAATTCACTTATATGTCATAGCAGCACCTCCCTCATGAAGGGGATGAAGGACAAATAACAGCTTCCTCTCACCCATGAAATGAAAGGGGTTAACTAGCTGACCTATAAAGTACCTTCCAACTCTACATTTACGATGAATTTATGATAGTCTAATGAACTAGTAGGGCACTCAGATCAAACCACCTGAAACTTCTGGCAATGTGGCCAAACTCTAGGCAGCGTTTGCCTCCACCTAGTCCTGTGAATGTACGTTCTCCTTCATGAAACTGATGAAGCTAAAATTCATGCGGCCTATCCCTGTGGATTTCTGATCATGTGAACAACCCACTAAAGTGGGGAATAACTTGGGCAACTCCTGCTTCAGACAAGAAGGAGCCACTGAAAGTTTTTGAGGGGTAGACATGGTAACTAATGTGAATAAGGGTGAATATTTTTGGCAGCTGCATGAAGGATGGGTTGGAGAGGTAAGGGATTATAGGCAGGGAGATCAATGAGGAGCATACTTTAATAATCCAAGTGAGAAGTAATGAAGACCTGAATTAGGGTGATAATATTAAGACTAGAAAGGAGAGGACAGATGGGATTTATACTGTCAAGGTAGGATCTAGGGGGAGGGGAGAAGAAGTGAAGGAAAAAGGCAGAGAAAGAGAATAAATATTTTTATAGCACCCACTATGTGCCAGGAACTAAGCTGAGTGCTTTACAGATATTTATCTCATTTGATCCTTATAACAGCCTAGCAAGGTAGGTGCTTTTGCTATTCTCATTTTACAGTTGAGGAAACTGGGGCAAGCAGCGATTAAGTATCATGGTGGTCACTCGGCTAATAAGGGCCCAAGGCTAGATTTAAATTCAGGTCTTCCTGATTCCAGGCCCAGCGTCTGGGTAGCCCACTGTGCTACCTGTCAGACTTGACTATGAAGGAGAGGAAAAAGTGAAAGATTGTGAACCTGAGTGACTATGACCATAATGGGTCCATCCATAGAGAGCAGATAGTTGAGAGAGAAAAGAAGCAGACTGGGCAGGGGGGGAATGGGGTGCGAGTGGGGAGAGGAGCTCAGTTTTGGACATGTTGAATCTAAAGTGTTCATGGAACATCTAGGTGGAAGAGCTATCAGGAAGCTGGAAATGTAGGACTGAAGTTCAAGGCAAAAAGCTATATACAGCATAAAAAGCAGGGCAGAATATGTTGCTTCTTCCTCTTCAGTTATTTAAATAACCGATTAGTGCCATTAGCACATGAACTTGTGTTTGTATTGCATAAGGATTTACATGAGGGACCTAGGGCCAATGCACTTTCATGTGGTAAGGGCAGAATCAGGCAAAATATCTTTTTTTTTTAAAGCATCATTATAATATGCCTTGCAAACCAAAGTGTAAACAAAAATATTATATGATTTTTGGAGCTAGAAGCAACCTCAGAGATAACCTGGTTCAGCCCTCCCATTTTCATTTATTCATTCATTCAACTTACTTATCACGTGCCAAGACCTGGGGAAAATCCAAAAATAAGCACTGATGCCTTTTCTCATTGAACATACAAAGCAGTCGTGGTGACGGGAGACATACAGAGAGAAACATTATAAAAATTAGAATGTTATACGGCCCTAAGAGGAATAAATATTTTACATAGGAGAAAACTGAAATATATAAGGAGGTAGTTAAGTCAAGATTACACATCCAGTTACTGGGAAGGCTGGAAGTAGAACATTCATTGAATAATAGAATGTTATAGCTAAAAAGGACCCTCAAGAACTTCCCATCCAACTCTCTCATTTTTTTTAAATGAGTGACTTGTCCAAGCTCATGTAGGGCCAGTGCCTTGCCCAAGGTTATGTCAGTTATTTTGCAGAGCTAAGACTAGAACCTGGTCAGCTAGGTGGCACAGCAGATAGAGTGTGGGGCCTGGAGTCAGGAAGACTCATCTTCCTGAGTTCAAATCTAGCCTCAGACACTTCCCAGCTGTGTGACTCTGGGCAAGTCATTTAACCCTGTTTACCTCAGTTTCCTCATCTGTAAAATGATCTAGAGAAGGAAATGGCAAGCCACTCCAGTATCTTTGCCAAGAAAACCCCAAATGGGGTCACAAAGATCAGATATGACTGAAAAATGATTCGCCAACAAAAGACTAGAACCCAGATCACCAGATGTTTGGTCCAGTGCATAGATTTGTATGCATTTATAGCCTTTCTTTCATAACTTAAGACAGAACTGTAATTATATCTTTAGCTATGACATCTGTCATCTACATTCCTTGTATATCTTCTTTATCAGGAAAGCTAGTGGAGTGAATACAAAAATAACTTACTGGGGGAAAGGCAATATGGTTTCTGCTTGGGGAAGAGTTCACTCAATCCTTTGACTTCCTAGCTAGGATTAATACCTGAGGGCCCATGGCTATGCATATACTAGGCACCAAATAAATACTGATCGAGCAAATTAGTAGACACTAAATAAAGGGGACTTAATGGATACAGTTTCAATCAATAAACATTTCTTAAGCACCTACCATATACCATGAGGAACGTCACATGTCACAAAAAAGAAGCCAAAGACAGGTCTTCCCTCAAGGAATTCATACTTTAATGGAGGAGACAACATGCAAACAAGTATATACAAACAAACTGTATACAGGAGAAATTGGAAATAATTAACAGAGAGAAGGCACTAGAATTAATAAGGCTTGAGAAAGACTCACTGTTTTTAGTTGGGATTTAAAGGATTTCAGTTTAGATTTCAAGGAAGCCAGAGTAGAGATAAGCAAGGAGAACATTCCAGGTATAGGGGACTGCCAGAGAAAATGCCTGGAGCCTAGAGATAAACCTGTTTTGTTTGTGGAATGGCAAGAATGCCAGTGTCACTGGGTTAAAGAGTGCTGGTTGTTGTATTTGTCCTTCCTTTTCAGAAAGGACCATGACATCAGGGAAATGATGACTTGCAGTTGATTTTGATTTGAGGGAGGGAGGACTGTGCAAGGTCATCAGCCTCCCTTTCTCCTCCAGAGCCATCTGGGTCCAGTGGCCAGATATTCATCAAGACAACTAGAGATGACCCAGGATGCAATGGGAGACCCTGGCCCTTTCAGGCTAAGGCCTTTTCATGTACTCACTTAGAGTGAGGTAGCCATAAAAGGGAATTTAAGTAGGACTGGAAAGATAAGAGGAGGCTAGGTTATAAAGGGTTTGGAATGCCAAACAAGATTTTGAATTTACCCTGGAGGTGATAGGGAACTGCTGGGGAATGACTGGTCAGACCTACTCTTTAGGAAAATCACTTTACTAGCTAGTAAATCCATGGAGGATGGATTGAAGTGGGGAGTGACTTCAGGCAAGTCGATCTACCAGCAGTCTGTTGCAGTAGTCCAGACATGAGTTAATAAGGACCTGCACAAGAGTGGAGGTGATGTCAGAGGAGAGAAGGGGGCATATCTGAGAGATGCTGCAAAAGTGAAACCATGGGACTTGGAAACAGAGAGATAGTGAGGAATATGGCTTCTAGCTTGTGAGCCTGACGGAATAGGAAGAAGGTGTTACCTTCTACTGTAATGGGGAAAGTTGAAGAGGTGGGGGAAGGGTTTAGGAGAAAAGAAAAGAGTTCTGTTTTGGACATGGTTAGTTTAAGATGTCTACTGAAAATCTGGTTTGAGATGTCTGAAAGGTAGTTTGGTGATTCGAGATGGAACATCAGCAGAGAGGTTGGGGCAGAATAAGTAGATCTGAGAATCATCAGCATAAAGATGATCATTGAATATTTTGTAGTTTATCTATGTTCCCTCATTCAATATGAACAGTTGCTTTGCAAGTTCATCCGATGTCCCATTGGAGACACCTAAATTGATCAAGGCCTTTTCCCACTGAGTTGGAATGCCTTTTACATGGGAACAAGAAACATTCCCACCTGGTTAAAGTACCAGCATTTTATCACTTATTTTAGGTGGGGTGGGGTGGGGTAATTTGATTGATTTCCTGATCACTCCCCTACCTTTATATCTGTATATACTGGATATGCTTCCATTAGCAGAGATGTTTGTTACTGAGATTTTCCCCTGAATAATTGCTTCTCTTTCCATTCTAGCTCTATTGATTTTTTTTTTTTGGTGCCAAAGCTTTTCAATTTTATGTGATTGAAATAATCTGTTTTGTCTTTTGTGGTCACTTCTATCTCTTATTTAGTTAAGTATTCTCCCTCAAGCCATAGCTGTGTAAATTACATCCTTCTATTCTCTAATTTTAAAATCTTACTTTATATTTGTTGAATCTTCATTTGACTATACTTATATGACCTTAGGTTAAGCCTTTTCCTCTCTTCTGGACCCATTTTTTCTTATCTAAAAAAAATACGAGAGAATTGGACTAGATCACAGATTCTTAACCTGGGGTCTGTGAACTTATTTTGAAAAAATATTTTGATAACTGTATTTCAATATAATTGGTCTCCTTTATAATCATATGTCTTTTATGTACTTAAAACATTCTTCTGAGAAGGTGCTCATAAGTTCTTTCAGACTTCCAAAAAAGGGTCCTTGACACTAAAATGTTAAGGACCTAGGACTACATAATTGACAAGGTCTCTTTCAACTCTAAATCCTACGAACCTGTGAAAATGAGAAGGGAAGAATAAGGGCTGATAAGAAATATTAGGAAGACATTAAATTTCTGTGTGGTTTTTTTGCTGTGTGTGTGTGTGTGTGTGTGTGTGTGTGTGTGTGTGTGTGTGTTTGGAGGGGGAAAAGCAAAGGAATTGGGGTTAAGCGACTTGCCCAAGGTCACACAGCTAGAAAGTATGGGAGGTGTCTGAAGTCACATTCGAATTCAGGTCCTCCTGACTCCAGGGCTGGGGTTCTATTCACCGTACCACCTGGCTGCCCCAGTTTTTGTTTTGTTTTTTTAAGCACTCATCTAGTGTAGTGCAAGGAATGTTTGACTGAGAGTCAGGAGACTTGGGTCCTAGCCTCAGTTCTGTAACTTACTTATCTCTGTGAACTCAGGTGAGTTATGTATATATACTCTCTGAGTCCCAATTTCTTCATCTGTAAAATAGACCTAATTATACTTTCCTGGATTACCTCAAAGTCAGCAGGAATTAGAGAACAGTCTCTGACCTGTATGAACTACTAAACCCCTCTACGATTTAGACAATGTGTCCAGCCAAATTGTAGTGGGGTTTAGTAGTTCATACGGGTCTAAGCAGCCCAGTGATAAAGTCCAAGGTGGTCAACTAAGGCAGATAAAATCCATGAAGGCAGGCAGGGTCCAGAGTCTTGGGGGTCACAGAGCCAGCTAGAAAAACACTCAATTTGCAATCTATCCTGTTTTATATTGCCTAAGTGTGGGCAGTCCTGGCTGCAAGTGAACTCTTTGGGGTTGAGGCAGGGTCAGAAGTCCTGAGATTACTTCACATGACTGGGGGGTGCTTCAAGATACAGAGTAGAGTTAATTGGCATTAATAGCACTGAGCAAGTCTGAGCTGGTCCGTTCAGTGTTCCCAACTCACATCAGCACTTTTCCATCTCTTCTCATACCTGGAATGACCTCCCTCCCCACTGGTTTTATCTAAATGCCTGGGATCTTTCAAGACCCTGCTTAATTCTCACCTCCACTGAAATCAAATCTCACTTTCTCAATCAAGAAGGACTCCTATGAAGGCTCCTCTGACCAGCTTAGCCCAAAGAAATCTCTCCCATCTCCTAATTCCTGTAGCATTCTCCTCATTTTCTATTTGTCACTGGTCACTCACCAACTTGTGTACATGTGTATGAGATTAAATGTGGGTTCAAAAAATCAACTGCCGAAGTCTAGACTAGGTGAGATGTGAGTGGGCTGCGGCTCATGTGACAAAAGACTTTGGGACTTTGGTGTACTGATAACTTAGCGTAAGCCAACAACATTGGCAGGAAAAAGCAACAACCTTAGATCCCATTAAATGAAATAACCCTTTACAGCGAGGGAGGTAACGAATGTCCCACTCTATTCTGCTGTGCTCAGATCACATATGAAATACATATGAAATACAGTATATTTTCCCCTCAGATTTTCTTAACAACTATCAGCAAACATTAACATACACACATTACATATAGTTTCTTTTAAAAGTACGTGTTAAACCAAACATTCTTTAAAAGCTTAAAAACGAATACTGCCCCACTTGTCTATGTCCTCTTTTGAATCTCCTTTTGTTCTATGTATTTCTAAAAGGGTAATTGACACTCTTTTCTTTCTTTTCTTTTCTTTCCTTTTCTTTTTTGCATCTCCATCAATACCCCTCCCCTTCCTCCCACACCTTCTCCCCTGCTACAAGTTATCTTTACCTCTTCTTTGTTTCTGTAGAGAGTACCACTCTTCTTCCAGGACCCCAGGTTCACAGCCTTAGAATCATCCTTAACTCCTGCCAATTCCTCGCTCCTAACCAATCAGTTCCCGTGTCTTGATGATTCTACCTCTGCAACACACATAACATTTTAATCCTTCTCTCCACTCAAGTAGCCACCTACCCTAGTTCAGACTCTAATCACTTCATACCTGGACTATTACTATAACCATCCGAGTGGTCTTTCTGTTTCAAGTCTCTCCTCCCTCCAGAGCTACCACATTAATATTCCCAAAGCTCAGGTATAGCCATGTCACTCCTTTGCTCAAAAAACTCCAGGGGCTTCCAATTGCTTCTGGGACAAGATATGAACTGTTTTGGCATTTAAAGCCTTTCCCAATCTGACTCCAAACTTAATGCACATCACTGCACTTCACAACACTGTATTCCAGTCAAACTGGCCTCCTTGCTGGGCCTCATACACGACATTCCGTATGTCTGCCTGTGTGCACAGGCTGTTCCCCATTCCTGGAATACTGTACATTCCCTCCACAGGTCTGCTTCTTAGAATCCCTCTCTTCCTTCAAGGATTAACTCAAATGATTACTTCTCCATGTAGACTGCCTCAGTATCCCTAATTACTAGAGCCCTTCCTTCCTCCAAACTACTTTGTATAGATTTTGCATTTGCTTATCTGTATAAATTTTATTTCCCTCCAATAGAATGTAAGCTTCTTGAAGGCAAGGATTGTTTGCTCATTTGTTTCTTGTTTTACTTATTTATTTATTCGTTTATTTCTCCAGAGATTAGCATAGTCCCTGGTACATAGTAGATGCTTTAAAACAAAACAAAAAAACTGCCTTGTTGAAATGATTTGAGTATCCAGGCTTATAAAAATTAGGTAAGATGACTGAGGTCCCTTCCAATCAGGAGCATGCTGGAGTCAGTTCCCATCTGCTAGAGAGAGAAATTTTTAGTATGAACACTTATGTCTTGGAAATTCTCTAAGGCTACAAATCAGGGCTTGATTTATTGTTTGGTTAGTTGTCCAAACTTAAAAAAGTGATGGAGACCATGTTAACAATGAAGATTAAACTTAAAAGTGTGTCCTTCCCATGCTACTTATTAAACATTTATTAGCACAAATCACTGCTTCAATTCTAGAAAGTGAGATGTGGATAATCAAGAATGACTGATATGAAAATAAATGTACCAGCGCTCATACACTGAAATGAGTGTTGCTCCCTCAAAGCGGTCTCCTGGGAAAACTTATGCTTGTTCTTTTTGAGGCAATCAGGGTTAAGGAACTTGCCCAGGGTCACACAGCTAGTGTCTGAAGCTGGATTTGAACTCAGGTCCTCTTGGCTCTCCCCATTATACCATCTAGCTGCCCCTTGACTTGTTCTAATGACACTTTGTGGTATATGATTGTAATGTAATATTATTGTGCTATGAGAAAGGACAAGAAGGATGATTTTAGAAAAACCTGGAAAGAATTACATGAACTGATATACATAGCAAAGTGAACAGAACCAGGAGAACATGGTACATGGTAACAGCTTTTGTATATAGTTCTTAACTGCTTTTGAGAATGGTTATACTTGCCCATAGGTCTGCCAACATTATATCAATGTATCTATTTTACTACAGCCCTTCTAATATGTATCATTTTCCTTTTTTTGTCATCTTTGCCAATCTGATGGAGGTTAGCTGCAATCTCAGAAATGCTTTAATTTTCATTTCTCTAACTAGTGGTGATTTGGAGCTTTTTTTTTATGTAAGTATAGATAGCCTGGGTATCTTCCCTTGAAAACTGCTTTACATGTTCTTAGACCATTTCTCAATTGGGGAGTGGTTCTTACCCTTATAAATTTGATTCGGTTTCTTATATATCTTAGAAATGAGACTTTTATCAGAGAAACTTGCTGCAAAGATTTTCCCCTAGACAATTGTTTCCTTTTGAATCTTAGCTTTGTCTTATTTTTTTTATGCAAATCCTTCATAATTTTATGCAGTCAAAATTATCCATTTTCTTCTGTGATCCTTTTTATCACTTGTTTGGTCATGAACTTTTCTTTTCTCTGTAGTTCAGACAGGTAATTTTTTCCGTATATCTCTACGATAACTGCTATTATTTAGAATATTTCTAGATTTCCTCTTTGGGAAATGCCTTTTGGGCTCAGTTCATACACAGTAAAATGTCTCACTACTTTATAACCACACCCTGAGTTTGCAGACTGTGACTTAGTTCAATCACCAACCTTATTCAGCAGACTTGTTTGCCTTTCATTATTGTTGACTTCTGGCTGTTTTCAAAAATTAAATCTACCCATGAGAGACAAAAGAGTTGCCCACCAGAGTTCATGACTTTTGTAGTTCCACCTTTGGAGTCTTATTTGGCCATCTAGATTGTGGTGAAGGATAGAGAAAATATCACTTTGTATGCTTAGAGTCAGGGCAACAAGGTGGCATAATGGTTAGAATACTGGGTCTGGAGTCAGGAAGACTCATCATCTTGGCCAGATCTGGCCTCAGACACTTCCTAGCTGTGTGACCCTGAGCAAGTCACTTAACCTTGTTTGCCTCAATTTCCTTATCTGTGAAATGAGCTGGAGAAGAAAATGGCAAACCACTCCAGTTTCTTTGCTAAGAAAACTCCAGATAGCGAACAACCACAACACGTTTAGAGTCTCTACTTTGCATCAAGAGGGGATTGATCAAATACTTGTTGGTTGATTGATGAAGCTCAAGATTGTGGTTTCCGTAATTCTAACAGAGGCAGCCAGTCTGCTACCATATGTGCGGGACACATTATGCAGTTAAGCGGCAGGAATCTAGAGAGATGGGCCAATGTCTTCTCATCTTTCTCTCGCCATTTCTCTTCAAAACAGTTGCCCAAGGGGTTGAAAGCTGCTTTTCGACATGGATTCTTGAGACCATTGTCCCCTTGGTCTCTCTAGACCCATTCCCCATTTTTCTTTGGTTCCTTTCCCCAACCTCAGTAGCCAATCTGATAGTCTCCACAATAGTTTTTCCAATATCATCAGGACATAGCTCTGCTTTAAGTTGCAAATTGCAAAACAGATTTCATCTGTTTTAATTAATGATTATTGATGAGAGTGAAATCTATTTTCCTTCCCCTTTCCAAGGGATCAAAATAGTGCTGTTCAGCTGGCTTTGGGATAACTACTGGGCACCAAGTGCTTTCAGAGAACCAACTGCTGATCAGCTAGCTGCCCTACAAGAGGCCAGTACATGCTGCATAGGAATTGGGTATTTCGCTCTTACTGTGTATGCCTGGTGTCAAACTCAAAAAAAAAAAAACCCAAAACCAACCAGATTCCTGTGGGCCCAGTATTGCCTTAGAAAACCACAAGTTAACCTTATTTATGTTGTATTGCATTTTTATTTATTTTATCAAACATTTTCAATTACATTTTACTCTAGTTCTGGCCCATACTCAAGAGTTTTGTGGGAATGCAGCTAAAGACCTGGAGTTTAACACTCTGGTCTCCATTGGATATGCCGCTTGGCTCAGTCCTCAAAATGCATCATTCTCCTCTGATGCATCCCTTCTGGTTTGTAGCCAGGGCATTTGGTAAGCTGCCTTTTGGGATGGGCAAGTTTATTTTTTTTCCCGGAAGCTGGCTTTGCAAGTCTTGAGCCTCCCAACTCAACTGTTTTGATTCCAAAACAGTTCTGGTACTGTTTTGAAACAATCTAAAGGTACTCAGACCAACATAGCTTTAGGCTGCGGGATTCATTTTGCTTGGTGGAATCCCTAGCTTTCTCTAAGGCTTAGTTCGAGTGACAGGTCTTAAGAGGAAGGTCATCCTGATCCTCCCCATCTCATCCCACCCAACTCCCCCAGGTGCTAGTATCCTCCTTCCCCAAACTACTTTGTAGATTTTGTATTTGCTTACTTGTGTACGTTTTCCCCAGATAGAATGTAAGAGATAATTTTCATCCTCCCAATTTACCAATGAGGATGTTGAAACTAAGACTGACTTTAAATGGGGCTGCACAGTACCATGGAAGTACTGAAGTTCTCTCCTAAGTAGAGTAGAGATCTGATCATAGAGCAGGACATTAAAGGGCTCCTTCCACCAGCTCCATTATTATCTGCCTCCTTGAAGCAGTTTGCATGGTGCTGGTGCTAGTTGTCAGGAACACAACAGGAGTTCAAAGGAATTTACCAATGCCAATAACTATCAGGGGAACCTAGGGGACTTGCTGTTGAGGAGGGTGGTGAATGTGGTTAGCAAAAAAGATTTTGACTTCAGCCACCCTTTTGGGTGCCAGCTGGGTGTGGCCATGGGCCTGACTTTTAAGAGGTGAAAATGTGATTAACCCTAGGTACATTGGTGAGTGTCTGCTGTATCAGCTTGTTGTAGAAGAAATTTGTCAACAAATAACACCTTTAGCTTGATGGAGAAGCAGCAGACAGCATGTTGGAAGAGAGGAATAGCAGTATTGAAGGCTGAATAGAAAATTAGTAAGATATAGCTGGTTGCTGGGAGGTGAAGCTTTGATATGTAGCCCTAGGGTTGTGAGTTGTGCAGGGAGCATCCCATCTCCCACCAGCAGTATGGGAATCTATAGAAGACTGAGCCCTTCTTGTAAACGGAGGTTTTCCTTTTAAAATTACTTTGCTATTTTGTCTTAATTAAAAGTTCTGTTATTTGACTTAATAGTCCTGAGAGAACGTATTAGATAGAGGCTCAAGCCATATGTGCATAATCTTGATTACTTAGACATATCACATACCAATTGTGAGGAAGCAAAAGTTGCGCAGAACCCATGCCGTAACTAATCTTGGTGCAGAGGTGACTCTGGTTCTCGGAGGCCATCAGCAGCTGGCAAGGTCTGGTGGGTTCCACCAAAACTGGAGAGATTTCACAACAAAAAGTTGTTCCCAAGAGCTCATCACCACTTTGGTTGTACTGCGACAAAGTTTTTAGTCAAAACAGCTTACGGATGCTGTTTATGAAGCATATGGCTGTGTTCCACACTAAGGGTGAGAGCATTCACGTTGGTGAAATCATAGATCCTTCAAGTACCAAAGCATAAATAGTGTGGTAGGACCAGGGTGAGCCGGGGTCAAAGTCCTAACACTCTAGGCGGCATCGGAAGGTTAAATTCGGGGCCTCAAGCTAGATTCACGTAAAATCCACCCCTCTTTGCCTTTGTGGAATTATGAAAGTAAAGAGATTTATAGTGTTCTTCTTTTGACATTTTCTACCCTGCTAAAAATCAGAGACACATGCTTGGGTCATGGTTATATCTTAAAAAACTAAAGGGACCAATGAAAGGGTTATCCTTGGCATATCTATTTTGAGAATCAGGAATTAAACACGCTGTCATAATTCACTGAGACCACTAGGTGACAGCATTGATAGGCCTGGAATAAACTGCGGGACACATCTCCATTGCAAGAGATAAAACTCTATTGTCATCTATTTATACCTCTCCCACCTGAACTTTAAGATCAGAAAAGCTTCTGGTTCTATTCCAACATGAGCTGACAGGATCATAGATTTAGAGCTGCAAGGAAGTTTAGGGGCTGCTGAGTCCAAACCTCTTATTTTACAAATAAGGAAACTGAGACACAAAGGTAAGTGACTTGCTCAAGGTCATTCAGCTAATATATATCTAGTGCAGCATTTGAACCCAAGTCTTCCTGCCTCTAAGCCAGAACCCAATCAATTATAATATGCTGCCTCTGAAGATTCGTACCACATCACAGTATTGGTGCCTAATTGCTGTTACAGGTGTCAGGGGCTCAATAAGAACTTCTTGTCTCCTATACATCATTCTCCTTGACTATCTTTGCCATTGATTCTCTCTTCTTTCCTCCCCCCAAGTATCCCAGTGTCTCATCTAGAGAATCCTCTCTTGAACCCCTGTTCCAACCTCTTTAATGTCCTTTTAGAGGCGCCATGGTATGATGGAGTGCACCTTCATCTTAGAGCCAAGAAAACTGGGTCTGACTTCTGGTTCTGAACACTTCCTCCGTGTGTGGCCCTTTGGTGGTCTGGTGCCATGGAAGGCACACTGGATTTATAGATAGAAGACCAACGTGGGTCTGAATCCTGGGTCTATCGTCTACTCCCCGTGTGGCCTTGTGTGGTCTGGTGCCATGGAAGGCACACTGGATTTATAGATAGAAGACCAACCTGGGTCTGAATCCTGGGTCTATTATTTACTACCTGTGCAAGTCATTTCTTCTCCATGGGATCCTTATTTTGTAAATGACAAGGTTGGATGAGATGATCTGTAAGGTCCTTTCCAGTTATAAACCCTGTTGACAATGACACTCTGAGTAGTAGAGAGTCTGTAAAATGGGAACCATATACGCACTGTTTCACTGGGATGTTGAGATGTTGCACGTGGCACTTGCAAAGTACGGCATACATGGGTGCTGAACAATCTGAGCACCAGTGTGGCTGTTCACCCTCCCGTCAACCTCCACCTTTTCAATGCTTCACTCTGGAAGCTGAGCTGCTGAGCACCAAATAACTGGAAGTGTTAAAGATTTGTACCTAGCCTAAACAGAAAGGAAAAAGAAAACCCATATTTTTCTTTTTTTTTTTAATATCTAAGATACATATGTATAAAAAAATCCACTTGAATGTCAGTGATGTGCTGGATCCCAAGGTCCTTTTCCAGTGCAGGGACTGAAGAAGCCAGGACTGGCTGGGTTATCTCTCTCTCTCTCTTGCTTTCTGTCCTGGGAGAAATTTCAAGGCTGAGTTGGCGCCTGGGACATTTTCCATTTCTTCCCTTTACCTCGAGCTCCCAAGATTCCACCCCCTTCAGGAGAGCCCACAGGGATGGTTTTCAAAACATGCAGTGGCACAGGTGGGATTTCCTCCTTTTTTTTATTTTTGGCCAAGTCATAAAGTCATTTGAACAACTGTGTCAAGGCTTATTTCTTGTGAAGAAATTTCATTTTGTTTCCTGTAAAGAGAAAATAAGAAAAAACACTGCATCATCTGGAGAAAAGAGATGAGTGAAAAATCATTTCCTATTTCTCACCCCCTCTAACCTCCATCAAATGGACCATGTGTGGCAAACTTGGAGTTCTGGGCTACTCAGTAAATATAAACTTACTTATTTATTATCACTTACTATGTGCCAGGCACTGTGCTAAAAGCTTTACAAATACCATCTCATTTGATCCTTACAACAATCCTGGCGGGTAGGTGCTAGTATCTCCCTTATTTTTACAGTTGAGGAAACCAAGGCAGAGAATATATGACTTGCCCAGGGTCACACAGCTAGTACATCTTAGAGACTGAATTTGAACTCAGGTCTTTCTGAATATAGGCTTGGCACTCTGTCCACTGCACCACCTAGCTTCCCCTAGATTAAATTGCAGTCTTTGTGCTCTCATGGAATCCAAACAGGATTTTTAAGGTACGTAAATGAATAAAGCAGTAGGGTTTACCATCTATGAAGCTATTCGGCCCCCCACAAGGAAGTTTCTCTCCCTTTTCTTTCACAAGCCCTCTTCCCCTGGCTCTATGTGACTCAGACCTGAGGGAGTGTCAGCAGAGAACCCTGGGGATGGACTCCTCCCCAGATACTGACAAAAGGGCCATTCAGTGGATGCCATCCCTAAGTAATGGAGTGGCCATGTAAATTCCAAGGAGACAGTTAAGTTCTAGACCCTGGGAATTTCCACTGCATTTTCTCCTGCATTAGGGAGGACTGTTTTAATTTCTGAGGCTATGTCTTCAATTCTGACGCTTCCCATGGCTCTCCAGTGGGACAGTCCGCAGTGGGCACAATATTTACCAGCTGCAAAAACTGTGGTACAGCAGAAAAAATACTAGACTTGGAATTAGGAGTCCCAGGTTTGAAACTTGGTTTTCTATACTTACTAGCTATGAGACCACAGGCAAGTCACTTAATCACAGTTTATTCTTCAGTAAAATGGACATATTAGGCCTTTTGCTACCTTGGACACAGGGTTGTTGTGTGGAAATCTCTTTGTGAACTTCATGAAAGGGGTATAGAAATGTGAACTACTATTCTTATTTTTCCCAAATGGCTTAGCACACAAGAGTGTGGTTTAATAAATAAGTATGTGATAAAAAGAAAAAGAAGAGGGCAGCTAGGTGGCACAGTGAGTACAACACTGGCCCTGGAATCAGGAGGACCTGAGCTCAAGTTCAGCCTCAGACACCAGACACTCAACACACTTAACTAGCTGTGTGACTTTGGGCAAGTCACTTAACCCCAATTGCCCTGCCTTCCCTCCTCCAAAAAAAAATGGGAATAAAAAAGAAAAAGAAGGGTAGAAGAAGGAAAGGAGTGGAGTCTGCCAAGGTGAGAAGACTGTATCAATGAGGGATTTCTGGGGATACATTATCAGGAGGGAAGAGAAATCCAAATCTATGTCTAATCTATTAGGGACTGATAGGAGCCAGACAAGCAGGATTCTTCAGGGAAAAAACAATTACAAACAAACAAAAAATTCAGAAAGCGGAAAAGGTGACCCCCCCTCTCCTCTTCCCCTTACCTAGCCCTTTCAAGAACTTATTGACACCACTTTGTTCACCACTGGGGAGTGTCTCCAGGTACTCCTGTGCTCGGACCTCAAACAGACCTATTGGAAACAGAAATAAGCCTTTTTAGTTGTCTTCCAGACACTTTTAAACAGACTAATTTTTAAAAAATTTTTTAAAAAATAAATTTTTATTAATGTATTTTGTTTTTATATCACTATAGTTTCCTCTGATATGTTTTCCCTGACCCAAAGAATCACCCCATAAAACAAATGGTGTTTTTTTAAGACAGAAAAAGAAAAAGGAAAAAATCAGCCTAACTAATCCATACATGGAAAAATCTGCAAATATGTGCAATGCAAAACAGTTGTACACCTCCCACCTGGTAATTCTATTCTTATTCACTTTTTAATTGATATCTTTTGTTTTTACATTATCTTCATTTTCAATACATTCCTCCTCCCTTCCTCACCCAGCAAACCATCCTTTTACAACAAAGAATAAAAAACAAAGGGAAAAAGAAAAACAAAATTAACCAATATATCAATCAAGTCTGATAGTATATGCAGCATTCCACATCCACAGACCCTCTCCCCCCAACCTTTACAAAGAAGGGATGGAAGTTCGTTCTCCTATCACTTCTTTGGGGCCCATTTCACAGCTAAATAATTTAATTTTTAATTCATTTTGTAAATTTAATCTAATTTTCTCATTTGGGCACATTTATCCTTTCAGAGGGATTCTATTTCCATTTCTGATCGATCATCAATATGCAGTAGCCCTACCGTGTTAGCATTAAGTTCTGTGCCTTAAAAGCAATGAAAGATGGAAACAATCAATTTTGGAGAAGCTGTAGAAAGGCAGGCATACTAATGCATTGTTGGTAGAACTGTGAATTGGTCCAATCATTTAGGAAAACAATTTGGAACCATATAAGAAAAGTAACTAAAAACCCTTCCACCAAAGATGGTATATACCCCAAGGAGGTCAAAGGTAAAGAAAATATCCTCTCATATATACCAAAATATTAATAAATGAGCACTTTTTGTGGTAGCAAAAAAACAAAACAAAACAAGCAGAAACAAAGTGGGTGCCCACTGACTGGAGAACAGGGGAACAAATTATGCTTCATTCATGTAATGCAACATTATTGAGCAAGGAGAAAAAACAAATAGGAAAAATTAAAAAAACTTGGTAAGATATATTTGAACTGATACAGAACAATGTAAAAGAGCAATAAATAATCACAATAATGTAAAGAAAACAACACAAAAACATTGGAAGTTAGATCAACGCAACAACTAAACCTGACGTCCTAGGACTGATGATGAAATAAACCTCACTCCTCTTCAGAGAGGTGGTGGACTATGGATGTGGAATGCAACATACCTTGTTGGATGTGGTTAATGTGTCAGTTTGTCTTGTTTAACTGCCTCTTTATCATAAGGAAGGGTTCCTTTTTGGGGGTAGGAAGGATTATTGAGAAGTGACAGCAATGTTTTTAAAAGCATCAATAAAGCATTTTAAAAGTTTCTATGCCTTTTGCCTCAGTGAAATATTTAGCAATATGTACACAAATACTTCTGTGTACTAGGTGGAGATCTGCTTTAAAAGAACCCTTTTACAGAAGGAAGACGCCTTTAATAATCTAACTAACCAATCTCTGATGTGTCTGCTTTCTTCTTCCTTAAACATCTCCTTGTACTTTGTACTTCCTTAAGCAAATAGCAATTTGTTTACCTTGACTAGCTTTCTGTCCCAGGCTGTAATGCCACAGAGTTAGGGCCCAGATCTTATTTCACCTCTGTACCCTTCAGAACTGTTCTTTTCACATAGTGGACATTTAATGTGTATTCAATCTAAATCTGTTTTGGAAAAATCAAGAGTTTTGTATGCCAAATTTCCTAAAGTCTGGTACCCTTGTGTACTGATCTGTAGGGAGGTCTGGGAATATTAGATGGGCCACTACTTCACCTGAACCTAGTCTGCTAAGGATCAGTTTGCTGATCCCAAGAGTAGGAGCCTGGGTGAGCTTTCTTATGGTTGGCATGAAGTCCCTGGGGTCGAGCCCTGAGGTTGAACTGGCAGAGACCTGATGCTGACCGTTCACCAAGTTTCTGACTGATTACTCTCGTAGGTTCTTGCGTTCAGGCACTAAATATCATCTCCTGGCTGACAAATCAACATGCGTCTACAATGCTCTATGCAAATCCTTCTGGCCTGACAGTCTATACTGGCTTTAGGTGCGAGAGGAAAAAAGCACTCGGATGGTTCTCTTCAGAGGCATGCTGGAACCAGCACTGTTAAATTTTCAGCGTGAGCATTTCCACCTTAGAAATCAGCAAAACGAAGGCCCGATTTATGGATCGTCTAGACTTTTGTTTTTGGTAAAGAATTCGACATCAAAAGATAAAAGAATAGAGGTCTCCCTGCAGAGGGGGCACTGTATTCCATTCCATCTTAGAGGGGCACAAGCAAACATCCATCCATCCAACACAAATAGGGGCAGGGAGGCTGGGGTGGTGAAGAGCTCTCGCCTCGGGGTCAGGAAGACCTGAGTACCAATCTGGCCTCAAACACCGGCTAGCTCTGTGACCCTGAGCGAGTCTCTTAACCTCTGCTTGCCTCAGTTTCCTCAATTGTAAAACAGGGATCATAATAGTACCTACCTCACAGCGTTGTTGTATGGATCAAATGAGACAATCATAAAGTGCTTAGCACAATGCCTGGCACACAGTAGGAATGAAGTAAATGTTAGCTGTGATGATGATGAAGGGGAAGAGCTGTGAACTTAGAGTCAAAGGTATTGTGGAATACTGACCACTTCCTTGTTGGCAGGTCAGATTGCTCAAAGTTTTTATTAGCTAATCACACGGGGGGAGACAGTCTTCTTTGCAAGATTGTCTCACTATGGGATCAGAGAGTTGAATTTTAATACAGCAACGAAAAAAAAGAAAATAGGAACATCACAAGCAGGTTGTTCATAGGTAATGTCTTCCTAAGTGTAGTAAGTAGGACAACTTGCCTTTATTGAGGCTGGGGAGAAAGACAGGTGTATGGGCTTCAAGTCTAATGAGGGATGATTCTCTAAAATGGAAGGCACTTGGGCTGAGTCTGGTTCTCTACAAGGGACTGGAGCTCAAATTTAAGCTGTGCTGTAGTTCCTACTATCCCGGTTAACTCTGAGCAAATCACTCCACCTGTCTAGACCTCAGTTTCCTTATCTGATAAATTAGGACTGGATGACCCCTAAGGTCACTTCAGCTCTAGCTCTGTGATCCTTAGATCATAATGAACACAAAAAGAGAAGGAAAGGTGATTAAGTCGTGTGTTGGAAACGGCAATGGGATAGGTAGTCAAAAGACACCTCTGTTAGCTTGTGACCATGGCATCGAACATCTTTGAGCATCAATTTCTTTATCCATAAAATAGGGATGACAATACATGCCCTCCCTACCTTGAAGGTTTGTTGCAAGGACCAAATGAGGTACGGTCAGGGGATCTGTAAAAGGCCATCTTGAGCAGTTTTCACCACCGAATAGTGGGGGTGAATTTAAAGCTTTCCAAATAAGAATCCTAAAGCTATTCTTCCTTGTGCTCCCCTCCCTACTCCACACCTCCAAGCAGACCCCAATTGGTGCTTGACTCTAGCTTGGGCACATTTAATTGACTCAGCACTCTACACCCTGCCCTCCTTGTCCCTTCCCCCAACCCGGGCTGGGGGAGAAGACATTGAAGATGAGCCTAACCCTTCGCCTCCTGCTTCCTTAGTTCCCGTTCCTGGATGAAGCCCCGGAATGTCTGTGTTTCCATGAAGACCTCCAGGAAGCGTCGGAGGCTCTTGGAAGAGACAGCTTTTCGGAAAGCCTCCCGCTGCAAGGTCCTCTCCTCCCGCTCGTTGGCTGTCAGGAACAGGGAGTAATGGCCCACAACTTCCACAAAGAATCGGACAAAGGCTTCGGACACCACCTCGTTCAAGGGACTGAACTCTGGGCCTGCAAAGTGCAAAGGGAAAGGTGGGGAGTGTGAGATGGAAGGAAAGGGAAGAGGCTGCACTATAGCCTGTGTGACAAATTAATAAAATTGAATCTGGCCTAGCTATCACAGTACACATAGACCAGACTTGCTAACTGATTTCCTGCTCTTTTTGGTAGATGTTTTATTACAGTGCACTGGTCGCAGTAGTTAATTAATAAAATGTTTGCAGAATTGAATTAAAAGGAAAGGATGGGGAAGAAGGCTCGTGTGTGATCTACTATTAGCAGGCAGTTTCATGTAGTGAACTGAGAGCCAGTCTCAAAGCCAGGATGACCCGTGTTCAAGTCTTGTCTCTGATATATACTTATTGGCTTTGTGACCCTGAGAAAATCTATGTCTCAGTGCTCTAAGTAACTCTTGAGGCCTCTAAGAAGCAAAGAATATGCTGACGTCTACTGGTACAGGGAATTTTTTCCACCTGTAGCAATGAAATCACAGGTTCAGCCACTGTTCCTAGGTGTTCCTAGCATGGTGGCAGAGGATTGGGAGAACCCCAGAATACCTGGCTTTGGAGCCTGATTCTGATTGTGTGAACTTGGCCAGGACACTTCAGCATTTTGGGTGTCAGTTTTCTCATGTATAAAATGAGGGGGTAAGACTAGAGCAAGGGTTCTTTGCGCATGTGCGCGTGCGCACGTGTGTGTGATGGTGTCCTTTGGCAATATAGTGAAACCTGTATAAGTGAAACTTATATAAAACCCTTTTCAGGATAATGTTTTTAAATGCACAAAATCAAATATATAGAACTACAAAGGAAACCATTTAGATTGAAATAAAAATGCAATTTTTTTTCTTATCCAAGGCCTCAGACCTCTTGAGATCTCCCCATAGATCCCTTGGATCTAGGGGGACCCCAGGTTAAGAACCATTGGATCGATGATCTCCAAGATCCCCTCTAGCTGTAACTTCTATGATGCTAGGAGAAGCTAAGTTCTGAGCATTTCTTCCCCCATTTCTACTTGGTCTGTTCTTCCAGGATACCCCCATTTTCAAGTTGTTTGGGAGAATGATAGCCTTCCCTGGGGTGTCATCCCCTTTGCTTCCTACGTTTAATGACAGAGCCAAGAAGGGAGAGACATAGTGAAGGTAGGGAAGTGACTGGCAGCAGGCACGGTTGAGGTGTAACGTGAGCATTTACCATATTTACAGTCTAAAGGACCCTCATCTTGGTCACTAGCCAGGTCATTCCTCTGCTCCAGGATGTGTTCCAGGGCTACCTGTAGCTTTCGGGGCAGAATGGAATCCTCATCTTCCATCTATAACGCAGAGAGAAGAAGTAATGAACAATGATGCAGCAACGTCCTGGCCAAAGTCACAAGAACATACATTGGCTAAGTCCCAGGGCAATTTTGCCTTGGTCTTGCCTCAATATGAATCGGGGGATATGTGTCAGGATGACTAGCTACAAGGATTCCTGGGGAGGCCTTATGGATCTATCAGTGGGTGCCCTGAAGTTAACTTGATCTCTGGGGAAGGAAAGGGAAGGGAGTATGAATGTTAAATTTTGGAAGATGAAACAGAAATTCCCAACACTGGCTCTCAGGAAAAGGGAATAAATCTGTTGTCAATGGGAATTTCAAATTCATGACTGACATCGTGGTATGCCCATTTAATTTATAAAAAATTTTGTTCTTTGTAAGTTTTCATATGAGCCAAGTTTTTCTGCTGTTAAGATTAAATAATCTTAATAGCCAGATAATTTCGAAATGGGCCACAGTTTAGACTTTAGTTATAATATTCCCCTTACCTACCACACAGGGTTGTGGTGAGCAAAGTGCTTTGTAATCCTTTAAAAAGCTGTAAATGTCTGAGTTATTATTATTACTACTTAGACACAGATACACTATTTAATAAAAACTGACTGTTACAAATATATATAGAAATTAATCTCTTTATTCGTGCTATTTCTACTTTTGTCCTGCCCTCTTCGGTCATTCTTATGCACGAGGGAGATGGCCTGCCAATCCTCTGTTCTCCTTGGCTCCTTAACCCAGAAACACTTCCATGCTAGAAAGTTGAGCCCCAAACAGAAGTGACTCAAAAACAAAGAAAAAAGTCACCACAGTTAGATCATCTTACCTGTCTAAGGAAACGATTGTTTACAAGGTCTACCACAAGGACCTGAGGGATAGGAGAGAGAAAGGGCTGTTATTTACCATTGCTGGAGCTCCTGAAACACAGGAATGACCTCTTGCCTTCTCTCCCTTTTGCCACATTGAACTGGAGCAGGCTTGAAAGAAATAGGGCACTTGCTGTGGTTTCATGGCCGTGTCACTGCCACCACTAATGATAGGGGGAAAGGTCTACTAGGTTGTCCTCAATTGCTTTAATTCAACACTCAGACAACAAGCTGGGCAGAGGAGACAGACCGGACTTGTTCTCAGACTTGTTTCTGGGTTTGGCTAGCTTTTCTTAATGTTTCAGTTCCTGGGAACTGCGACAGGGCAAAAGACAACTCTGATCATATTCTCTACCTGCTCTCACTTACTCAAACACCTCCTCCACCTCCAAATTAAAACACAACTCTGCCATTTGGTCTACATCTCACTCTAGTTAACTGACCCATGACCCGCTTGTCATTTCAGTGTGAGGCTGAAAGGGATGGGGTCATGGCTTCAGTACAGATAAGCAGGGGAGTACAGGGAAGAAGAAGGCAGAGCCCAGAGGCCCTGGGGTTCTCAAGCAGCAGCTGATAGATTTCAAGCAGTAACTTAATCCTCTATCTCTTTCTCCATATGAGGGCAGAGAACCTCTGTTTGGAACCAGTACATACTGCCGTGGCATTCCGGCCCAGGCTAGAAACTCCTTGGAGAACCTTCTTATCAGATTCGACTCTTGACAACCCCTGGTCTCAAGAGAGCCCTGAGCTGTTCCCTGCTTTGGAGAAGGATGTTGAAAATGGCAAGTTGTTCAGGAAAATTAGGTGCTAACCTTGGTCATAGAGGCACAAGCTTAAAAGATAAGTTTGATGCCCCTCTCTGCTTCTCAAACATCAAAGGTTGGTCTCCTCTGGCTATCTTTTTTTTTTTTCCCAAGGGGAAGGCAGGGCAATTGGGATTAAGTGACTTGCCAAGGTCACACAGCTAGTAAATGTGTCAAGTGTCTGAGGCCAAATTTGAACTCATGTCCTCCTGACTCCAAGGCTGGTGCTCTACTCACTGGGCCATCTAGCTGCCCCTTCTTCTGGCCATCTTGAAAGATTAGAAAGGATAGCCAGACACCATTCTTCTAGCTCCAGACCCAAAGCAGATAATCTGTGACTGACAATTCACATCTGATGTGAGTTCCAAGACACATCTGACTAGGCCCTAGCACCAAATGCTGCTGCCAGGGTTGGCCGGCTTCTCCTGAATAGTCCTGGGGAAGGATGAAGGGGGTTGTGGAGAAAATATTTAAGTGCTGTAGAGATATTTAAGAAATATTTAGGAGATATTTAAGTACTAAACAAGGCTTTGTTTAGAATGTGCAGGGAAAAATTTTTTTTCTAATAATCTCTAGGGGCATCCTGGGACCAAACTGTATGATGGGAATCCCAAATGTTCTCCAATCCTCCCCTATCCCCAGACTTGTTTGATTACTGACTAGCCCAGTAATAAAAAGGGGCAAAAGTTGTGAGCAGAACCAAAGAAAATCATTTTGGATTTGGAATCCAAATTTGGAAATGCTGACTAGGCTTTTCTCCACTAGGCTATGAAACAACAGGAACTTAATGACGGATTACATTATTAAAATTTCTAAAAACGCTTATGTGAAAGAAGACTCATTGAAAAGAGTAGCAATAAGTGACCTCTGTTGTAACTGAGACACATTGAAGCTAGAAGGGTTCTTGTTCTTCTTTAATTGTCTTAGGCCTGGGAATTGGGGAGCTAAGAGGAATAGGAAGGGTTTGGGAGAACTGGGGACAGGGGCACTGGCCTCACTTTCAACTGATAAGAAACAACACTGCAGCTCAGTCCTTCAAAGAGACAGCCCTGGTCGGTGGTCAGGAGAGTCTGCCTCATGGCATGGAGGGAAGGCCGTAATTGCCTGTCAGATCTCTGAGCTCATCACAGACTGATGGTAGTGAATGGCAAGAAGAATAAACGCTGTGCTTATCCTTGAGATGACTGGGGTGTTAATTAAGTATTCACGTGTAATGAGGGTCTGGCAGATGAGCAGAGTACCTCTAATACTATTCCCCACATGGAAGAGACTAAGGAGCCATTTGTGGGAGAATAGCAATGCTGTGCAATGGAAGCGCTTTGGAGAGACACAGCAAGACACTCTGCCTGGTTCCAGTCTGCCAACCACGTAGTTAGGAGGAGCCTTTTTGATTGGGGAGCTGGGGTTCCTTCCAAAGGACCTTGCTTGTTTCAGAGGGGGAAAGACCTGAGGCCTCTCACCTTACAGCACTGCTTCTCACCTAACGCTGTCAGCAAAGGAATGAAACTACAAGAGGACAACCCAAGAGATAACTGTGAAAGCTGACTGAAGCCTTTTGAAGGTGTCCCCAGTTCTGGCTCTTCGGCAGCATCTAAGGCTGCCATTCACTATGTCATTAGCATATTGTAACCAATTACAGAATGTCTAAACATGCTTCATTCCCCAAAGGCATCTCCATTACATGTTATCACGACTCACCCAAAAGCAGGTTCACCAGCTTCTACAACACGGGAAGTACAAACATCCAGGCATTTGGAGCATTACCCATGGATCCGAGGAAACGGAGCCTGAGTTAGTACCTTCCATCAGCTCTGAATTTTAACAAAGCTGTCGTTCCTGTTTGAGGGAAGCTGAACCATCTTGGAAACTCACCTCTTCCAAGGGCAGTTCCTTGAGCAAAGGCAGTGAGCTGGACAGCAGCCCAATCAGGAAGGGAGTTGGTGAGCACACGATGTCAATCATGGATGGCGGCAGCACGGGGATGTAGGTATGTTGCCAGGTGAAGGGATAGATGAGGGCCACCATAGCATGGCAGCACTTGGAGAGGGTACTGGTGACCAGGCCACAGAACAGAGAGACAAGATTATTTCAGGAAGGTGAACAAAGGATGAGAACCTCAATGCTCAAAGCCTGCCTGCTAGGATGGTCTTCTTGGGCCCTGAGTGGGCAGTGAGACCTCTCTGAGAAAAGTGTAATAGAAATATTCAGAATTAGCCCATGGTGGAGACTGGGGGGAGACTTGGGACTCTTGCTCAAGTGCGGCTGTACCTTACTGAGCCTGAATATTTGTACAGTAGACTGGAAAAAGCTCAATCAAAGGTTTTCATGCTTTCCTCATCGGTGAAACACTCAATATCCTATAATAGTATTTCCCAAACCATGCGAACTCAGGAAGAAGAGTCTTCCAGACTCCAGGCCCAGCATTCTATCCACTGTACTTACTGCCTAGCTGCTCTGACTCTGAGTCTGGGGTCAGAGTTGTTATATACCTTTTATAATAGCTGGCTTCCTGAAAAGATGCTTGTAATTCAGATTTTCATCAATCAAAGCCTTTTTCTCAGTAACTATCATTCTTTCAGAGGTAATCTGTCTTTATTTTTCATTGATCCTCAATGGGCAAAAAGTCCTAAGAGTTTGCCATCTACCTGCCCCCTTCTACTGCCAAAGCTACCACCTAAACCTACTAAGGGAGTTCCTTAGGTGAAAACTAAGCTAAGGACAATCTATTTATAAACCATGGTTCTCCTGGAATGTGAATAATCACTTGCTAATTTTTCTGCTTTATGAGATCATTTCCAAACTTCATAGTTTGGGGCAGGAGTTATTCAAGAGAGCTGAATTTTCTAGATAGCCCTGGTTTACTTCTTTAACTACCCAAGCTATTTTCCTTTCATCATTTTGGATGAAAAGTTTTCCAAAATATGACATACTCATCTGCCTGTTCAGTCAGATTATGCTAAATACAATTGAATTATTTTCTTAATGAGTCATTAGGAACTTCAATTACCGCCCAGTTTTGTCATATCCCTTGAAGGTCTTTTGAAGTGTGCTATGTTGTCTACTGTCTCAGATTGACCTAAGAAAAATGCCCCCAGAAGGCCCGGCTTTTGAGTCCTGGTGTCTTCATTTTATAATTTTGCTCCCCTCCCTGTGTCTGTTACATTACTATTAATCACTTTTCTTTACTATCAACGTACTTGTTCACAGCCCTTCCTTTCCTGTCTCATTTGCTACTACTAGTATGTTGTAGGTTTAGAAACCAAATAAAAAAATGCTGTTAAACTTATATGTAAAAGAAAAGTAGATAGATTTTTGAGTAAATGCCTGAGGAGCTGTCTTATGAATAATGTTCATGACCCTTCAGAGTATGGGATTTTGTGAAACTGATTCTTTTAAACTTATTTTTATTGATGTCTTTGTTTCTATATTGCCTTTAATTCTTAATGTATCCCTCCCTGCTCCCCATGGCAGTGAGCCATCTCTTGTAACAAAAAAACTAAAGAGGAAAAAAAATTCAGCAAAACCAAGCAACTTAGCAACCTCCTCTGACAATATATGCAATGTTCTATACCCACAGTCCCCCAACTCCACAAGAGAGACAGGGAAGTACATTTTCTCAGCTATTGGGGGAGCCAAGCTTCATTTTCCCACTTGATTGCTCTCCTGGACTTTGTGATCTCCAGTAACTCATCACACTGCAAGATGACATCAACTCTGAAACCTCAGTATCCTCAGGCCCTGGGGTCCCTCCTTCTTTCTGACTGAACAGGGTAGCTATCAGAGAACTCCTCCTAGATCCTCTGTTTCAGGAGGAGGGCCCAGGGCAGTGACCTTATCTTTTCCCACCTGGCTGCAGGAATTATCATGCCCTGTCTCTGGGTACTCTTCTCCTCCCCCATACCCTTTTCATCAGGGGCCATCTACAGTCATCCTGATCTATATCTGGCCACTGGACCCAGATGACTCCGGAGGAGAAAGTGAGGCTGGTGACTCGGCAGAGCCCTCTCTCACTTAAATCCCATTCACTTGCAAGTCACGGCATCATCATTCTGATGTCATGGTCCTCTTCAAGATTGAAGGACAAACCACAACCACCCATTTCATCTCCCTTTTATGTGCTGTCTCCCTGTTAGATTGTGAGCTCCTTGAGGGCAGGTGCTGTCTTTCTTATGTTTTTCTCATATATGTGCTTATGAATGGCACAAAGTAGGCACTTAATAAATGTTTACTGACTATGGACTACCGTTTATACTTGGGGCCTTTTTTGTTTTCTTTCTGGTTCTTGGTTATGTTCTAGAAAGGCAAGGTTGCTGAATTGCTGGTTTCAGATAGCTGGGTTCTGGATTACTGTATTGGACTTTTTAAACGTAAACATCAATTGAGGCAGGGGAGAATCCTTCTCCTTTACATTAAAATAAAACATACTTTCAGTTTGTGGGCTCTTACCCTCTAAGGAACTACTTAGATATTAGCTACACTTACGAACAGAATAGACAGATGGTAAGGCAGAGGGATAGACCACATAAGCCACAAAAAATAAGATCTCTTACTGAAGGAGGGAAACCGAGCCTGAGAGAAAACCGAGAGAAATTAGACTATAGACAAGGGACTGAATTAAGTGACAAATATGGACATGTTTGGTCCAGCCTTCCTCATTATACAATAATCACATAGAAATGAAGAAACTGACATCCATGGAGGTTGTGACTTGTTGAAGACCGGCAAGTTAGTAAGAGACAGAGCCAGGGGTATACTGGAGCTGGCTCAAGAGAGCCCATGGTTAAATTTTTAGTGTAAGCATTTACACCTCAGAAATCAGCAAACACAATAAACCAAGGTTTGATTTATTGTTTTGCTTATTGTACAGACTTAAGAAATTGATGGATAAATGTTATTAATGTAGATTAGAGTTAAAAGTGTATTGTACACACATTTTTTTTTGAAGGGTGGGGACAATTATCAGAACACCCCTGGCCAAACTGAGCTTCAACCTCAGGTCCTGTGACTTAGAATTGAGCCCTCTTTCCATCTCGTCATACTGCATCCTCTCTCCAAGATGATCTCTACAATCCTTTTCAGCTTAGACATTCTATGAGGTTTTGTTTTTTTTCTAGAAGGGGGAATGGATTTGTACTGAGTCACATGCATGTCCTTTCAACCCCATTCTCACGGACAAAGGCAAGCATTTGGAAGGGTGGGGTTCGGTTTGCCCTCTGTGGGTCTGCTCTTGAAAAGATATGACTACAAATGTTAGCTGCAGACTTCTCAAATGCAGGAGCTACACTTCACTTTAAAAGTGTTTTTGGTAATCCTTTCAGTGTCTAGCATCAATGTAGGTCTTTATATACATGTGTATGATTTATATATGTGTATAGGTGTGTATATACACATGCACTTTGACATTAATTTTTAAATATTTTGAGTTCCAAATTCTCTCCCTCTCTCTCCCATTGAGAAGGCAAACAATATGATAGCAATTATAAGTGTGAAGGCATGCAAAGCACATTTCCATGTTAGCCATTCAACGCAGGTCTTTAATGAATATTTGTTGAATCAAGCGTTGGCAAATTTGGTATGGGGCTACCTACATACAAAGCATATGGAAAGGCAGTGTTGTATAGCGGATAGAGAATTGGTCTTGAAGTCAGAAAGACTTGGGTTCAAGTCTCACCTCTGCTACACATTGGCTGTGTGACCTTAGACAAATCACTTTACTTTTAGTACCAGAGGCAATTCATATTCTCTCTCTCTCTCTCTCTCTCTCACACACACACACACACACACACACACAGGATTTAAACCCAGATCCTCCAAACTCCAGGGCCAGTGCTCCACCTAGTTACCCCAAAAGGCAATTCTTTAGAAAGCCAATGGATCTGAACTGAACTGGCCTGGGAAGTTCTTCGCCAGGAGCTCCCTATCCTGATGAATTCCAGTTAAAACAAAAAGAAGTAAGACAAGCCTAGGAACCTCAGCTTGTCAGTCTTGTTTCTGTGCTATTAATCTGTGGCACCATTGGGGTCATTTTGTTCCTCCTTGATTATCTTGGAAAATATTCTTCTGTTGAAGATGAAAGAAAAAAAAAAGCCTGACATGCTAGATTCTTTCTCCCTTCTCTTCTAGCTCCTCCACCTCCCAGAGATATTAGATTACAGTTTTCCAAATTAAATCTTGTTGAGTTATTTCCTGCCTGGATCATCTAATCTCCCCAGTCCCCAGTTTTCACAAATATCTGTGTTCCTTGGTACTCACTGAAGTTCTGAAATGCCTCCTAGGGCTGGGCTATCTGTACATTTAATTAGCACCATGGTGTGCCTTTCTGATTGAATGATCGCTTCAGAGATGAGAGAGGACACCAGGCCTAATAACAGACCAATTCGTATCTTGCTCTTCTCAAAGACCATCCTCAGCAAGATATACTCAAGTTGTTACCTGAATACCTTCTCTTTACTGGGATGGAAGGAGACGACATAGTTAACTCAGACTTTCCGTGCAGAAAAATTCAACCAACCAACATTGCATTCAACAAATAGCTATTAAGTGCCTACTCTCTGCAAGGCACTGTAGTTAGTTCTGGAAATACAGGCATGAAAAACTTATAAGCACTTACAAGTGAGTACTCAAAGAACTTATCGTCTAATGTGGGGAGAAGAGTATGCAGACAAATAAGAAACCAGGAGAATTACATAAAGGCAGAGAGAGGAGAGGTTTGGACAAAGCATGAGTACACTGGGGAAGGAAAGATCACTTTCATTTGGGAGCGAGGGAAGTCATGGAAGGCTTAGACAGAAAAAATGTCATCTGAGTTGAGCCTGGACAGAAGGCAGGAAGGAACATCAAAATATAGGTATTTGGGGGATGGAGGAGTCCACTGGGGGTCTGGGGGATGGCTTGTGGAAATGCATAAATATAAAAAATGTAGAATCTAAGTAAGATGGATGAGTAGTCCATTTTGACAGGAATGTGAGGTGGAAAAGTATGAGGAGAGGTTGTAAAGACAAGGAGGAACCAGGTCATGGGATTCGTTGAATATTAGGATAATGTATTTATACTTTATTCATTAGCCAAGTGGGAGACACTGAAGGTTATAGAGCAGAAAAATGATGTAATTAAAAAAAATCTTCAATGCATTAGGAAGATTATTCAGCTGTGGGAGCTGTTATCTGAGAAAAAATAGGCTTGGGACAGAAAGAACAGTTAGCAGGCTGACTAACGTAGTCTGAATGAGAATAAAGTAGGGAATAACATCAGGAATTGAGTCAAATGGCTTAGAAACGAGGTGACTTCTACACAAAACTTTTCAAATAATGTCATCTCTCCAGAAAATAATACTCTTTTCTCAAAACATTTAGGGCAGGAAAAAATCAGAGGCTGAAGAAAGACCCTCTTTCTCCAAATCTCTGTACCCTTGGTCACATAAGCCACTCCATTGTTTCCTCAATATAGAGCCCCATCTTCACTGGTGGAAAAGTCATAGAATATAGATTTAAAGAATTCCTGGGATGTCTACCTTAGAAATCGTCCTTTCAACACCTTCATTTGAAAAAAAGTTCCATGTTCAATTTATTATATATGTAGCCTTTAAAAAACCTTAGGGACCCTCATTCCAACTTCCACGTGAACTGATTAGTCAGGCCCCCAGAGGGCTAGTGACTTGTGCACATGTCCCCTTCAGGGTTCAAGGGGTACCCTCTGAGGGTCGGTGGAATGTTTTTCTAGTGCTATCAGCTCACAACCCCAGACTAGTGTGTCTGCCCCAACATTAATCACCGGTGAGAATTGTCCCAGTTTTATTTAACCAATTAACACCAATTAGCTTCAACTCTTTTATTTTACAGACAAGGAGGCCAAGAAATAAGTGGCCTGCTTAAGGTTAAATTAAAAACCAGGCCTTCACATCCCAAACTTTACTAGGAAGCAGACTTTTTTTTTTTTTCCAAATTTTCAAGGAAAGAAAAAAAAAAGTAGGGGAGGGGAGAGGCAGCCTGTTGCTACAGGACATGGATTTCCAAATTTGGTTTAGATTTACATTATAATCACTGAAGGTCTTCAAGAGCTTACCAGAGGATACTCTAGAAAGGCCCAACGAGGGAGCTGAACATATCTGGCTACAACACTCTTAGGTCCACGTATGGAACAAAAAGAAGCCCTGTTGGCCAGCAGCAGGGAAGAGAGCCCAAGCTCAAGCAAGAGCAAGTGGGGCGGTGCAATGGTCAGTCCTCACTGTGGGTCATTCAGCTGGTGCTGTCCTGTGTCTTCTTTCCTTTCAAGTGATATCAAAGTCTAAATGTGCATGAAGAGGAAGATAAAAGTATGCTTTTGTGGATCCCAGAAAGGTTTTTCTAAAAATCCTAGGCGGTGGAAGAGAAAGGAAAGCAGCTAGGATGGAAGTATGTGCATTTCTTAGGCTGCCACTGGTTCTAATGAGAATTCCTTCCCTGACTTCTAAGGGCCAGGGGAGCCTTTCCACTCAGGAGCCTGGCTTGAGGGGGAGGAGCTTTGTGTCTAGGAATGATGATAAGTCTTCTTGGGATATACAAAGTTAGACACAGATTTTAGAAGAGGATAAGGATGACACCTCTCCCCACCTCCCCATGGTAGGTTCTACCTAGTTTCATATTGCTTTTACTAGACTGGAAAAGGAGGTCAGGGGGATGGGGAGGCAGGATCTCTTGAAGGCTAGGAGTGTACTCACAGCTGGCTTTAATTAAGGTGGGGGCGGTGGGACAATCACCAGTTCTGGCAGCTGTGCTTGGCTTGTAGAACGGGGGAGAAGGGAATGGTAGTTCGTACAGGGGAAGGATACAGAATGGAGTCTGGCCATTGGTTGACGGAAAAGCAAAGAAAGAGATTGCAAAAATAATTTAGACGCTTGGTGGGTGGGGATGAGTTCTGCAGGGTGTAACACTGATCTGGCAGCGTCAGACTCCAGCTCATAAGCTCCTGATGGCCATTTGGAGTAGGCCTCCTCTGTTAGGATTATGGAATGTCCCCAGTAATCCATTCCCTGCCCCAAAGCTAGGAACTATGATGACAAACCTGCTCCTATTTGTCGTAAAGAAGAAGCCATACCTCATCTGGAGTACTGTGTTTAGTTCTGGGCACCACATTTTTAGGGAGGATATTAACAAAATGAAGCATGTCCAGATCACAGATTTCGAGCTAGAAGTAACCTCAGAGCTCATCTACTCCAAACTCTTCATTATGTAAATGAGGAAACTGAGATGCGGAGAAGTTAAATGATTTGTCTGGGTTTACAGGAGGAGTAAATGGCACAGATGGGATTTGAACTCAGGACCTCTGGGATCCTCTCACTCCATGGCTATTGTTCTTTCATATGACCTCATATGATGAAGATGACCAGGATGGTAAGAGGAAAGGAAACCATGCCACACAAGAATTAGTTGAAGGAATTGAAGGTGTTTAGTCTGGAGAAGAAAAAAAAAATACTCTCTGACAATTGGAAGGACTGTCATAGAGAAGACTGATTCTTCTTGGACCTAGAGAGCAGAAGAAGTAGGCAGCAGTTTCAGGGAGACAGATTTTAGTTTGATAGGAAGGAAATTTTCCTAACAATCAGAGCCATCCATAGTGGAATGGGATATCTTGGTAGGCAGTGATTTCAGTGATCACTGGAAGTCTTCCAGTGGAGGCTGAATACTACTCTTAGTTGTATGGAGGATTCTCCAACAGGTATAGGTTGGTCTAAATGACCTCTGAAGTCCCTTCCAAATGGGAGATTTTGTGATTTTATGAATCTCTGACAAAAATTCTGGATATAGAAAAACTTCAGAGGTCCACTGGGCATAGGAAAAGTGGAAGCTTTTAAGACTAAACTCCTCGAGGGTACGGTCTGTCAGTCTTAGTCTTTGTATCCTTCGTGCCTCACCCAGTCTGTTAGATATATTAGGCGCTCTATATATGTTTGCCAGATTGAATAGACCGGCATGTTTCTGTCTGTTGTAAAAGCCCCAGCAGTTGCTAAGGTGATTTAATTGACTCTCTTCAGAATTCATTAAAATGGTACTCTTACATTAGTGGTAAACTCCAGAAAAAGGTGATGAAATAACTAAAAGGATATGATTGTTAGATTAACAACTAGACTCTGTGTGTGTGTGTGTGTGTGTGTGTGTGTGTGTGTGTGTGTCTGTATGTCTGTGTGTCTGTGTGTGTGACGGGTGTGTGTCTGGTGGTGGCCAGCATGTTTTCTTTACGGCAGTTCTGAATCATAAGGAAAACAATGCAAAATAGTAGAAAAGGCAATAGACTTAGCGTTCAAAAATCTGGGCTATAATCCTGACTCTGCCCCCAGTCAACTGTACAGCCATGGATAAATCACTTTACTTGTTGGGGTTTCCATTTCCTCATTTATTAAATGACTGGGCTGAAGCAGGTATCTTGAAGCTCTGTTCTGGTTCTAACAAAGTCTATATAAAAGAGAAGCTAGCATAGGCAACAGGAGTTTTCTATTTAAAACAGGAAAAGAATGAAGAGATGCTACAGGAAGTCACCTTTATGACTCACTGACAAGTGCTCATTTTGATGAAAATAACAATTTTAATTTATATAGTGCTTTCCAGTTTGCAAAGTTCATCCCTTGTAATAATTTTGGAAGTAAGACAGTGAAAGCATTATCATTCCCATTTTACAGATGAAGATGCTGAAGCTCAGAGAGTATATAATTGGCCTAGTGTGATGTGGCTAGTAAGTGGTGGAACCAAGACTAAAACCCAGGTCTTCTGATCCTGTCTGGTGACCTTTCCACTACACCATTAAACAAAAGTGTCCGAGGGAGGCTCTGGAGCACTTTATGCAGATGAGCAGCACTAGAGAGAGCAAGTCCAAGGAGCAAGTTTTCACAATGCAGATGATCCATAACCACCAAAATGGGAAAACTGAACAAGCATAACCCAAAGGAAAAATGTGAAGCTGCACAGTAATGAATGAAAAATAAAGGCTAGGGTGAAAAGACATCAGTCTATACATGTAGTATTTCTTTAAACCTTGCTTCAAATGGTATATTATCTTAAAATAACAATTCAATCTATGAAGTCTCTTCTAGCTTTAAATTCTATGAACCTAAGCACAGGCATGAAGGTCTGAGCCCAGAGTAAGGTCGCCACTCCTGATTCTCCATATTAAACCTTATATTTGCATGCTGCTTTATTAAATGAATGTAACAAAATTATTTAAAAGTAAGAAATGCATACTCGTCTGGATAATGTATGTTAATCTCTGAGTTGCTGAATCATCCGTGTTTGGGAATATTCAAATTGTAGAATTTGTACTCTAAAATCCAAACAACATCAACTACCCCATAGTCGTTACTAAAATTACAGACAGGGTGCCTCCAATAAACTAATCTGCGTAGAGAGGGTGGACCATGCAAACATCATGGGGAATGATAAATTCTAAGAAGGATATAGTAGCTATATTTGAAGAATTTATAAGCTAAAAGAGAAAATAATTCATAATAAGCCAATAGAACACAAAAATATATTTACGGGGGCAGCTAGGTGGCGCAGTGAGTAGAGCACCGGCCCTGAGTTCAAATTTGGCCTCAGACACTTGACACACTTACTAGCAACCTTGGGCAAGTCACTTAACCCCAATTGCCCTGCCTTCCCCCTCCAAAATATATATATGCATACATATATATACACACACATATATATATATATATATTTATGCCCATAAAGAGGGATATATTTACTTGCTAATGCATAGTTATACAAATATGCCATGTAAACATATGTTACGAATAAGATGAAATTCCAGTAATTATCAAGATTGACTACCTAATCTTGACACTAGCCAGTGGTCTGAATTTAGATTTAACAAATGCTTTTTAATGTTTCATGGGGTGGTAGCCTCACAGAATGTTAGACCTAGAAGGGACCTAAGAGATCACCTACAAAGATAAAAGGAAAATAATTTCTTTATCCTGAACCACATTCTTCTTTCCTTTATATTAAATGTAAACAGGTGTGTTTGCTTCCTTCCCTGGATTGCAGGTTTGACCAAAACTTTGCGGCAAGGATGTGAAGGGAGAGAATAAACTTTTTTATTTTTGATTTATCAGCAGGGAGAATGAGGATAGAGGTATTATGGGAATATTTACTTGGGTTGCTATGACAACAGCAGGCTCTGTCACCCCCGCCCCCAACATTCTTTCCTTTCTATCTGCCAAATGTTGGTTTGACAGGACCTTAAGAAACACTCAATATCCATTCTAAAGATGAAACAGAATCAAGCGGTCACTTTATACTTGTTAGATCTGTTTTTTTTGCCTCAACTGAAAAAAAAAACCTCTCCTAGCTCACCCGGTATGTGGTGTGATTCCCTGGTATTTCCTCTTGCAATGGGTTAATAATTCAGTAGCAGTGACCATGAAAAGAAGACCATGGATGTTTATGTTATGGCTAGCAAACTTACGTGGGCTCATGTCTGTCATGGGGTTAAGAACAATTGGCCAATTCATGGACTGAGGTTCTGTTTAGCCTTCTATCCCCAAAGCTACTTTATTGTTGTTCTTGTTGAACTTGGGGCATCTGTTAGATCACGGCCATTAGTGAGTAAAATTATGTTTGCTCTTCACCAGTCTTACGTTTCATGACAACTGTCCGAGCTTAGCAACTCTGGTGGGGCATAAGCAGCTGGCCTTTGGTGAGGGACATCAGCTTATATCTAGGTCTTGGTTACTGAACCGTGTGGTTGTACCTAAGCCTTTGTCCTTAGACAGGGATTCTTAACTTGGGGTCCATAAACTGTGGATAGATACTTAGGTGGAAAAAATTACATCCTTTGTAATCCTATGTATTTTATTTTATGCATTTAAAAACATTAATCTGAAAAGTGTTCCATGGGCTTCACCAGACTGCCCAAGGGCTCAATGCTTCAAAAAAGGTTAGGAACGTTGCTGTTGTTCAGGAGGAAGCATCCTGGACTGGGAATAAAGAAAACCTGAGTGTGGGTCCTTACTATTCCTTACTACGTTACTGACTTCCATGTGATCTTGAACAAGTTATATGGTTATATGCTAAAAATTAAGACCTGGAAGAACATATCTCCTATCCAGTGAATTTCTGAGCAGCCCTCAGCAATTAAGAAAGTTAATCATTATCCTAATTATCTGTCGACAAACTTCTAAGTAATTAATTTTTCACTACCCATCAGGAACCTCTCTCCTTCTGTGCAGGCACAAGTGGCACTGGGTATATGAAAATCTGGCAATATGAGAACCAGAGATGTGGGGGCCTGATTCTCTTCTCAGATCTCACACAGGTTCATGGGATTTTATAGATCAGTTAGTGACACTGAAGTAGTGAAGTGCAGATGTCCAATCTACTAATCTTATAGATGAGGAAACAGACAAGAAAGGTAGTGACATTTGCCAAGACCACACAAGCAGTGGCAGAGCTGGATCTGAACCCTGATCTGATTCCACATTTAGTGCTCTATTATGCTACACTGTGTCTTTATGGGCAATGTCCTGTGTTGTCTCTCCCCCACCCCACTCCCCAGGGAATGGTGGTTGGTCTCTTGATCTCTCCTTATTCATCATCTCTCTCCATACCCATCAAAACTTTCTGAACTTGTTCATCTTTCCTAGGTTGCACTTTCCCCAGTTCAATTTTAGAAAAGATCATAGAATGTTAGAGCAAAAAAAGGAACTTAGAGATCATCTAATTCAGGGATTCTTAACCAGGGATCCAGATAGATTTCAGGGGATCTGGGAACTTGGATTAAAAAAAAAGAAATTACATCATTATGTTCACTAACCTCTAACTGAAATTTAGCATTTCTTTCAATTATGAATTTTAAAAAATACATGACACAAAAGGTTAAGAACCACTAACCCAGTACAACCGAAAGAAACTGAGGCCCAAAGACATTTGCCCACAGTGACATAGGAAGAGACAAGATTAGGACTTTTGACTCCATTGTTCTGGTTGTTCAGTCACGTCTGAGTCTTGGTGACCCTATTCGGGGTTTTTTGGGGGAGAGATACTGAAGTAGATTGCCATTTCTTTCTCCAGTTCATTTTACAGATGAGGAAACTGAGGCAAAGAGGGTTAAGTGACTTGCCCAGGGTCACACAGCTAGTCTGAGGCGGGATTTGAACTCAGGAAGATGAGTCTTCCTAACTCTAGGCCTGGCACTTGGTCTACCGCACCACCTAGCTGCCTCTTTGACTCCATATCCAGAGCCTTTTCAACTATAGTGCTTTTCTATTCTAGTACAATACTTCTCTATCTTTCATCCCACAACTGACACCTCTGTGTCCTACCTGCCAGGAGATCAATAACCAGATTTATCAGAGTTATCTTCTATATCCTGCCTTGGTCTCTGAAGTCTTATGATTCTATCCCCTCTGAACCTGTGGCTGTAGAACTGCTTGACTAGAAGTTGCCAAAATGGGGAGGAGGGAGCAGGAATTAGAAAATAAAAAACCAGAGGGTGTTATCAGACTGCCGAGGAATTGGCTCTTGGTCAGCAAAGTGTCATTTCTCATCTCTGGCTTCGAGAACTCTCGTCTGAATTCCCTGGTGCCCAGGGAACTGGAGAGCTGCCCAGCTGCCAGGCTCCAGCTTCAAGAGATAGGGCTTCTTTCCTTAATTTGCCAAACATTGCAACATTCAAAAATAATCAATGAGGGTATAACAAAAAGCCAATTTTTTAAAAAAATCCAAGCCAGGATATGACAAAACAGAGCAAATTGTTTACATAAAAGTGTGTGTGTGTGTGCGTGTGCGTGTATAACAACACTAGGGTAACCAGAACTGCAATTGGAAGGACAATTGCAAATATTGACTTTCTATCTCTCCCCACAATGTGTCCCCAAGAAATGTACCTTATTGTCATATTTTGTCTCATGTCCTGTGCAGACTGACATGGTTGACTGAGTCAGGAAGGGGTCAACAGACCTCACCAGACAGCTAAGAGTTCCAAGACCCCAAGAAGGTTATGAACCCTTGACGTAAAGGAAGAATATTAGTGTTGTTCAGAAGGAGACTGAATGGGAGTCAAGAAGACTTGGGTTCAAACCTGGACAAGTCAACTTAATTCCAGCGGGCCTCAAGAAACTTCCTAGAATTTATATACAAAGTCAGAGACTCTCGCTGGCATTCTCTGAGGAAATCGTAAATCATAGCATCATGCATTTATTGTTGGAAGGCACTTTAAAGTCCATTCAGTTCAAATCCCGTATTTTACAGATGAAGATGCTGAGACACAGACAAGTTAAATAATTGAACCAGGGTCACACAGCTAGTGTATGAAGCAGGATTTGAACCTGGGTCTTCCTGACTACAAGTCCAACATTCTATCCACTCTGCTATCTAACTATCTAACCTTCCTCCCTCATTCAGTATAAGTTATGTGTACTTGCTAAAGCATAGTTCTTAGATTTTTTTTTTTAAATTTGGAACACTTAAGTTTCTCAGCTCTCTTAATTTAGCCTCCTACCTCTGGCTACACCCAATCACTTTGCTTCTGCCAACTCTTCCAGCCCAACTCAGTCTTCAGACTTCTTTTTCTACTTTCCTGACAGCTTCCTGGCCTTTTCCTTCCCCTCTCCAACTTTCTTTTATATGTTGACTTTTTCTATTAAAATATAAACTCCTTGAGGGTAGGAATAATCTCGTTGACTTTCCTGGCTTCCTTCAAGTCCTGGCTAAAATCCCACTTTTTATAGGAAGACTTCCACTCTCTCTTCATTTTAGTGATTCCCTCCGTTGATTATTTCCTATTCATCCTTCATCTGCCTTGTTTGTACATGGTTGTTTGCATGTTGTATCCCTCATTAGATTATGAGTTCCTCAAGAGCAGGGATTATCTCTTGACTTTTTTTTGTATCTCTAGCAGTGCCTGGCACATAGCAGATACTTAATAGATGCCCTATCTATCTATCTTTCTCCCTCCATCCAGTTTTCCAGGCTAGACATTGCCCCTACCTTATCACCTGCATTTCCTAGCCTAAAATCCCTACTCTGAATCCTGCTGCTTACATCTCTCTCTTCCCACAAGGTATGGATCCAAGAGTTACTAGGATTGTTCCCAGTAAACTGATTATGATTTTATGATTTATGATTATGATTTTGGTCATTTTTGTCAATGCCTATATTAGGTTCTCTGTCTGGTCTCAGATCCAAGGTAAAAGGATATATTTAAACATTCTAATATTTGAAAACTATAAATAATGTTTCCTTCCAGGAATTTTGGACTGACTCGGTTTCACTTCAGTGGTTTTTCCCTAGCTCTGATTTGACTTGGGGCATCTTAGCGGTAGAACCAGGACCAGCACCAACGACCCTGGAAGTCTAGTTTAGTCCAATGGGCTTTCTCCTCTCTAACCCTGCCCCCTTTGCATTCTCTTCTCTATGCTTTCGGCAATACATACGCCTCTTTCTTTTACCTCCTTTATGTTCTCTTTCTTTTCTAATCTTTTTCTTTTTCCTTCCTTTTCTTAGTCATTCTCTTTTCCTCTTCTCTGTTCATGCCTCATTCCTGGATGTAAAAATTCAGGATTAAGTTAGGCGGGACTTAGGGTGACCATTTTGCTTTTAGGATCTTATTTTTTTCTTGAGGGAATAAAGGAGCCAGTAGGGGCACTTGGTTGGACAGCAGTCAGATGGTCTTCACTTGTCAAGGTTGCAATCGGGAAAGTGCTCCATAAACCTTATGGCATTATATAAGTGATTATCACCACCACCAAGTCGAATATAATATATAATAATAAAAAAAAGGGTGAGGCGTGTACCTGAGCTTGTCTGCAATAAAGATGACCCTCCTCTCCAGCAGTAGGGAAGCAAAGACGCAGACCAGGTGCCTGATGCTGAGAGATGAGAAGAGAGACTCAAAATCGACATGCTCAAGCCTGGAGTCGAGAGGCCGACACAGTTCAATCACCTGCCAGAAGAATGAGTTCAGTGGTGAGGGCTCCACTTAGCACAGGACTTGGCAGAGGAAGAAACCAAGGTCCACAAGGCAACCATGACTTACTCAAGGTCATACTGCTAGTTAACAGAAGAGCTGAGACTGGAACCTAGGGCTTTGGACTTCCAGGCCCATGAGATGTCAGGGAAAGGAGCACAAGAGTATCAAGGATATATAAAATGATGTAGTGGAAAAGAATGTGCCCTGGAAATATGAACACCTCTAAGGTCCTACCTATCTAGCTCAATCCATCTCTGAATTAGGGACTTACTTATGTCTTCATTGCCCTGGGCTATAGCTTGTGTCAGAACATTAGTTTAAATAAAGGACCAACATCTGCTGAGAGGGCTTTTTTTTTTTCTTTACACGCCCAGAGCTTGGCACATAGTATATTTCCCAGCCTCTAAGGCTTGAAAGCTAGGAGTCACCTTGGACTCCCCACTATCTCTCACCCCTCACAGCCAATCTGCTCCCAAGGTTTGTCGATTTCACCTTTCAACATCTCTCCTCTGACACTGCCACCATTTGGATGCAGGCCCTCATCACACCTCAGGCTTTGATTACTGTAGCCGCCCGCTGGTGGGTCGACCTGCCTCAAGTCTTTCCCTATCCCAATCCATCCTCCACTCAGCCACTAATGTGATTTTTTTCCTAAAATGCAGGTCTGATCGTGTCACTCCTCTCCCCCTCAATAAACTCCAGTGGCTCCCTATCACCTCAAATCAAATACAAAATGCTCTGGCATTCAAAGCCCCTCATGATCTAGCCCCCTCTTACCTTTCCAGTTTTCTTACACCTTGTTCCCTCACAGGAAGAGTACTTTGATCCTGTCACTCTGGCCTCCTGGCCTTTCTACAAACAGGACCATTTTATCTCTAGGCTCCCAGCATTCTCTATGGCTATCCCCCATGCCTGGAACACTCTCCTTCCTCTGCCCAACCACTGACTCCCCTGGTTTCCTTTCAGTTCCAACTAAAATCCCACCTTCTCCAGGAAGCCTTCCCCAACCTGTCTTGACTCCAGGGCCTTCCCTCTATTAATTATGTCCTATTTATCCTATACATAGCTTGTTTGTATATATTTATTTATGTGTTGTCTCCCCCATGAGATTGTGAGCTCTTTGAGGGCAGGGGCTGTCTTTTGCCTCTTTTTGTATCTTCAGTGATTATTACAGTGCCTGGCACAAAGGTGGTGCTTAATAAATGTTTACTGATAGACTGACTGAATGAGTTGATGAGTGAGAGCATCTTGCACAAGTCTTGGGAATCCAATGAGAGAAAGACTCGAATTTTGCTCCCTACTGATCATTAGTCCTCCTCTGACTGTTTTTCTTGGCTGGGGCCTCCCCTCTTTCCAAGAACTAGAGGAGTCCAGTCACTCACTTCAGTTCCAGAGCCTGGCAAGAAGTTCTTGACAGTGATGGTTTTGCCCAGAGCTGGGAAAGGGGCTTCCATGACACTTCTCATGAGTGGCTGCACCAGGGCAGGGGAGATGCCCCGACGTTTTTCTACCTCATCCAAGATCTGTAAGGGAGAAAAATCAAGCACAGTCATTAGGAAGGGTAAGTACAGAAATGCTAGGAGGCAGAGCCATAACTAAAGATGCCTAGTTCATCCTCATTTCAGCCATTCTCTGCCCTGATGTCCCTAAACATCATAGCCCATGCCCAGCTTCCAGTCTGGACTCTCTGGGGCACTGGCTGACACCTCTCCTAAAATGACTGTCTAATTGACTGGGGGGTGGGCTTTTTTTTTCTCTCCTCCCTATCAACCAAATTTGCTCTAGTTGCAAGAATTCCTAATTACAGCTGGGCAAAGGTGCCAACCACAACCGACCTTGATCAAGCAGTTATACGGCACTAGATTAGTTATGAGTTCCACTGTGTAACCCTTAAAGAGCCAAATGCCTAGTATGGTCTCTTGGTCCCTACCTGATGTTCCAAGAGCTCCTATTCAATTTAATTTCATTCAACACATTTATTAAGCACTTACTAAAGCCCCAAAATTCATCTCTAAACTGCAGCTTAGAAGCAGCACAAATCCCTAGGCCTATCATTATAAATAAATAGATAAATATTTCTTATTCTACATGACACATAAAATATACACATAGAATATATGGAATATATACATGTATGCCATATTCTATATATCATAAATACAAAATACATGCTATGTATTACATAGTATGTATGCCATGTTATACAAAATGGAATATATATCATGTATATATTCTATATGATACACACAGTATATATTCTATATAGATGTAGTCTATATAGTATAAGATGATATACTAAGTATATATTCTGTATCTAGAATATAACAAATGCATAGTATACATTCTAGATACAGATTATATATTTTATATGTCATGTAGAATATGGACTATGTATGTTATATATATACTATGGAACACAAAGTATCTATTCCATATTCTATATATCATGTAGAATATATACATCTTTTGTATAAATATCAGATATATAACTATATATTCAATCCATAAATATCTAACTGAATTAAGCTTTACACTGTTCAAAATGAACTGCGGTAACTTCAGTACTAATTTTTTAAAATCACTTAAAATGTTTAAACCACTTGAAAAGTTGAACCAGAAAGGTTCAGACTGTCTTGCCCTGTGTCATCACCTGGCTGGTGCTTATTTGCATGTTATAATCATTCTTCAGACTGTTACTGGATGACGGCCATGGACTTTGCTGTACCAGCCTTTAGGAAGTTACTGAATTATTCTTCCTAAACTTCTGCAAGCTATAAAATGGATATTTGCCAAGAATGATTCAGCACGACTCTGTTCTCTCTAGGGATGGTGATGAAGAATAGAGCTCAGGTGTGTATTACAGGCCTTACCTGAAATCTGACTCGACTCATCCTAAACTACAGCTCTCTCAGTTTTAATGACCAAGCCTGGAACAAACAGAAACTTTCTGACTAGTAGCATTGTCTTCATTTGTAAACAAATCCATATGAAAGAAAGGACATCCAACAAGAGAAGCAGAAATGAACAAGGTTTTCTTATTGGTGATGTTATAAGCATTAAAATATTAAGAAATGTGTATCCTCCTCTTCCTCCTTCTTTCTCCTTCATTTCCATATGCAAGCAGCTGCTTCTGGGACAGTCAATTCTACCTACCCAATAACTCTCTCATCTGTCACTGCCCAAGGCCAGGCCTTCATCACCTTTCACCTGAACTACTGAAATAGCTTAACTGGTCTCCCTGCTTCAATCCTCTCCTCTCTCCAATCCACCTTCCACACAGCTGCTAAACCACAGTTCTGCCTATGTTACTCCCCTGCTCAAAATGCTCCAACGGCTCTCTAGTACTTCTAGGATAAAAGACAAACTCCTTTGTTTAGTATTTCAAGTCCTTCCCAATGTCCTTCTAGCTGCATTACACGTTATTTTCCTTTCTGTACTATTATGTTCTAACCATAACTTGGTCTACTGAGTTTTCATCTTATGCTAGATGGCATTGTCCCCATCCCCAGAATATTCTCTCTCTACATCTTTGCTTCTAAGAATCCCTGGCTCTGGAATCATAAATTATTTACAATTAACCATATGAAAAAATACTCCAAATCACTAATGATAAGAGAAATGCAAATTAAAATAACCTTCATATTTTGTTTTACCTCATACCCTGAGAAGTAAAAAAGAAGACACAAGATGGGAACAGTCAATGTTGAGGTGGGTTATAAGAAGATAGGCGTATTGGTGCATTGTTAGTGGAATTGTGAATTAGTATAACCATTTTGGAAAGCAATTTGGCATTATACAAATAAAGTAATTGAAATGTCCATACCTGCTCACCCAGAAATTCCACTCTTAGGCTTACATCCTAAGGAGGCCATTGATAAGAAGAAAGTACCCAAAACAAGATATTTATAGCAGAATCCCTAGCTCCTTTCAAAGCTCAGCTCAACTTGCTGCTCAATCTCCTCCATGAAACCTTTCCTGATTCCTCCATCTGCTAGTCCTTCTCCACCCCAGCACCATCACTTTGTATATATTTTTAGTTTACTTATATGGGTACATGTTATTTCCAAGGGGAAAATGCAAGCTCAAGAACACAGGTTATTTTGCTTTTATCTTTGTATTCCCAGGACCCACCACAGTGCCCGGCACACAATAGGTGCTTAACAAATGTGTATTCCTTCCTTCCTACACACAGTTTTGTTTTTGTCTTTTGATAAAGTTCTTTTTTTTTAATCAATGGGTATTGGTTTGCATATGCTTATTTAGAAATGAAAATAATTATGTAAAGGCCATGGATTTTACTATAACAAAAAAGGATTATTCTTCAGTATGAGTTGGACTGGTGGTTGCTGAGGTTACTTCCAACTATAACTTCTCCAAATATCCCCTAAAATTACCCCCTAGGTAGAGTTTGCACCCTTTATGTAGAATGTTAACACTATAGGAAGGAAGAGCAGTGGAAGAAGGGAGAGGGGGTGCAAGAGCACAGGTGCAGCCATTCATGCAGAGAGACCATGTCTGGCTCCAGGAAGGCTATTTGCAGCCAGTGCATTTAATCAGGAGAGCTAATGAATGTAAGGGAGAGTGGCCCTGCATAAAATTTTGCTGATGCAAAGAGTTATAGAAAGTGGAGAGAGGGAGAAGAAGGCAGTGGGGCACAGGTAGGAGCAGTAGGGCTGAGTCCCCCAAGTGTCGGCTATTTTTTGTATGCATCAGTAAGCTCTATGTTCCACCTGAGGTGCTTCTTCTATGAGAGGCTGCGCTCCTAGAAACTGAGGGGGTGCTCATTAGTTGAAGACTAAACAAGTTATGGTTTATGAAGGCCACTCTTGTGATGTGAAAAATGATGAAAGGGAGAGTTTCAGAGAAACCTGGGAAGACCTGTGTGAACTGATGCAGAGTGAAGTGAGCACAGCTAGTTCAGGCCTTCATCATGCCTGTACTTTTACAAAGTCTTCTAATTATTCTCTCCGCTTATGTAATGGCAAGCTAAGTGGGACTTTTTGCTGTTTTTTCTTTTGGAGTGCTTCTCAGAACTAAGGCAATCAAGTGTCTTTGAGTCTTGCCTTTGTTTCAATGAAGAGTCTTTGATGACCTGCTTAAGTCACGAGTTTGAGTCACATGATTGTGACACCCTCTGACCCTGAAGAAGCGTTTATATACTTGGAGGGTAGCATTTTTGCTTCGGGGGCTCACTCATTGGAAGAATGTTCATGTGGAGACTCTGGGTGGTCATCAAGGAGCCTCCCGGCTTTGAAAACCCAGATGTTGGCGCTTCTCTCTCTGGTAACTATGCATGTATAGCTACGGACAGACAATTAAGAAGCATTGTCTGCTGATTTGTGTTATTTGTTCTGTTTACATAATTTCTGCTTGTTATTTGTTTGTGTTTTTTCTGAAGTTCAGGGTGCTGACTTTTTCCGCTGAACTAAGCGAATGATATATGTATGTTCAATTAAAGTGAGACTGTAAACCCCTTAAACTTGCTTTCCTTAGAAAAGCAGATCAAAGAACCTGTGCTAGCAGCCCTTCTGTGTGCTGGGGTTGTCGGCCTTGTCATTGGCCTTACACTCCCACAGCAGCTACTAGCAACATTGTTGTTACAACTTATAAAGCTCTCTTTCCTCTATAAAGCTGCCAATTAATATTCCTAAGACACAGGCCTGACCATGTCATTCTCCTGATCAAAAATTTCCAACAGCTCTAGAATGTTGACTCTGGAATAAAATATATTATGTAATTATATATACACATATAATACTATTAATATATAAAATATATAAACAAAACATATGTAATACATATTATTACATATACAAATGTATATACACATTATATGCATGTGTATATACATACATGTATACATACACACATATACATAGGTATGTGTGTATGCATGCATGTATGTAAATTCTTGGCTGGATTTTCATCCAAAATGGGAATACAACTAAAAAATTTAGCCATTTATTTTATCTACCTCGCAGGGTTTTTGTGTGATCTTGCCTAAGACTTTCAGAGACAACTTAACAAATCATCTTAATTTATTTTACTGCCTCTTTGGAAATCCTTACATTTAAACCACAACCTGCCTTCCTGTATCTTGCACACATTGGTCCTATGATTCTCATTCTAATCATTCTAGTTTTAATCCTTCTACATGACAGTTCCCTAGTCTGGCTCTAGTCCACCTTTCCAGACTCAGTTCATATTATTTTTCTTCACAAACTCTATGTTCTACCCTAACTGCCTATTGATATATCCCAAACCCAACATTTCCCATTCTATTCTAATGCACTTCCTTCACTTCTACATCTTAGAATCCATAGCTTCCTTCAAGGCTTAGCTTAGGTGCCATCTCCACCATAACACTTTTTTTGATACCTCTCATTTCTAAATACTTTCTCCTTCTTGAAGTTATCTGAGTATATATTATAACCCTCTTGTAGAATGTAAGCTCATTGGGGGTGGGGACTATTTTGTTTTTGTATCCACCCCTGTAAGATAACATTCCAGAGAAGCTGCTGACTTGCATTAGTAGAGCGAGGGTCCTCTTCCTAACTCAGAGCACGGTGCCTTATGCATAACTGGAACTTAAGTGTTTGTTGTACTGAATTGTCAACATGGATGGTACATACTCAATAAGGACAAGAAAGGTTTAAATATATCCATTAACCTTGGATCCATATAAACCTAAAGAAAATTAGGAAGTCTTGAATTTATGCCTCACCTTTTGAGGTTGAGATCACAATGGTCAACCATGCCCTTACCACGGCACACATTCCTTTGATTTCTTTCAGTGATAGGAAATGCACTGGACAGAACATGGCACCAACCCAATGTGAAAAATCTCATGCTCTTATATTCTATTAGAGGAGATAATATTTGTAAAGCACTTAGCACAGAACCTGACACATAGTAGGAACTTAATAAATGTTTGTTCCCTTCTCCTTCTTTCATGAGCCCATTTGCCATCTCTGGCCCACTCACCAGAGAAGAGAGATAAGTTTTGTGAAGATATTGGTAGGTTATGTGCTCAGTGAAGAAATAAATCTTATATGAGCACATCAAGTATTAGTAAGAACTGGCTTTTAGTGTCCCTATGTTATCATAATAATGATAATGAAAAGAATATCTTGGGTATGAAAAAGTTGGTGCTCAAAGAAGGAAAGAAAAGGACCAGGGCAGGAAGAGTCACCTACTGACTATTCTCACCTCCTCCCCATCCCTGCCCATCCCTCATGACTCTGATCTCTAATTACTTCTAACATCAACGAGGACAGAACAGAAGAGAGTGTGGGACAGGATAACAACTAACTTTGCTAGCATTTATATGACACTTTAAGGTTTACACACATTCTCTCATTTAATCCTCCCAATAATCTTGTGCAGTAGGTGCTATCGCTATCTCCAGTTTACAGAGGAGGTTGAGGGAGGATTTGTCCATGGTCACGTAGCTGTTAAGCAGGAAAATTCGAACTCGTATCTTCCACATTCTTGCCCTCTAGTCTAACTAGCTGCCATTATATTTTACACACATGTCCTCATTGGATCCTCAAGTCAACTCTGTGAGTTTTAAGTATTATTATCTGCATTTGCTGGTGAAGAAACAGACTCGGAGAGATTAGCTGAGTTCCTACGGTCAGAAAGTAAGTGGTGGATACGGAAGACGATCAAGAGAATCATCTTGGGTAGCTCTGGGCCATTAAAAATGTGAAAAGGATTTAAGCCACAAAGAAAAGGAGGAAATTCCTCCCATCTCCTTTCTAGAAAAGGTATATGATTGTCCCAAACTCTCTCTCTCACTGACTTATAGCTTGAGCACTTACCTTTGAAAAGAGGTTGAAGCATCCTAGGCGGCTCACAATGCAGTAAACTTCAGGGAGACGTTTCCCTTTGCCACCAGGCTTTTAGAAAAGAAACACAAAGAAATTCCTTAGAGAAATTACCAACAAGGTCAATTTTAGGTGACCCAATTCTCCTACAATAGCTTCTAATGTTCTACTAAATCCAGGGAGAAACTAGAAATGTCTTTATACTGGGAAAATTACAAGAGGGACCCCATACTAGCCTACCTCCTGCCCAAATGTAAACTGGGTATGTCTTCCAAATATGGCTCTCTGCATACAAGAGACACTCTGTATATTAGATGCAACCACAAGCTAGAAATACTGATTTGTTTTATGCAAACGCCAGAATTTCTATATCCAAATGAATGTTATCCCCTTCAAAGTAATTTTTTTTTTGAGAAGTTAAACACTTATTTCAACAAGAAAGGTCACCATTATTCAAAATATTCTTAGAACTCTTCATTTGGAATTCTTTCAGGGACAGTTTATGAGCCAGACCAGCTGCCTCCACCCCCACCCCCCAAATAAAACCCCAACAGACTCATTACTTTGTAAGCATACCTCATGCTTTGACTCTAATAAGTAGTATGCTGCTGGTCAACCACCTTATCCGCCAAATTGAACTAGAAATGACTTTTAGGAATTTCCTAAAAAATCAAATTCATCTTCAAAGGATAACAGTAGTAGTAGTAACAATAAACACTAACATAGCATTTTGAGGTTTGAAAAGTACTTTATGGATATCATTTTACCTACATAATAACCCTATGAAGCAGGTGCAGTTATCTCATTTTACAGAGGAGGGAATTTTTTTTAACGGCCAAAGCAATTTGGAGTAATCTCCTTTACCATTTCTTTTGTTTTCAGTCACTTTTCAGTTGTGTCCAACTCTTTGTGACCCTATTTGGGGTTTTCTTGGCAAAGATACTGGAGTGGTTTGCCATTTCCCTCTCCAGATCATTTTACAGATGAAAAAACTGAGGCAAATAGGGTTAAGTGACTTGCCCAGGGTCACATAGTTAGTAAGTGTCTGAGGCTAGATCTGAACTCAGGAAGAGGAGTCTTCCAGACTCCAGGCCTGATACTCTATCTACTGCACAACCAGGTGCCCCACTATCTCTCCTACCCACCATTTATTCTTTTGAGAAGTTAATAAGGGTCACAAAATGAAGTTATATGGCCAGTAATACATATTTAAATATTATAACATGGTAATTTACAATATTATAATAATTATTGTAAATAATCTGATATAAGATTTGAATTCAGGTCTTCCTAACTCCTAACCCAGTTTTCTACTCACTACAACACCTATCTATCCCTAAGATGAAGGCTTGTAAACACTAACAGTATATTTCCAAAAATGTGCTTCATATTTTAAATAAGGGAATCTCAAAAGAAGAGTTACAGAATGTTTTGAATAATGGCAGCATATTGGACTAAGAGTACAATTTCTCAGGGTGACCCCTTTGAAGAGGATAATCCTTATTCAGGTGAGAGTGCTCTCAAACACGTCTTTAAAGTTACTTTGCCTTAGAGTCACACCTTGTGTGTTTGTCCACTGAATGAAGGAATGGAGCACACCACATGGCCTTAGTATCCCATTATGAACATCCCTTCCAGGGTACAGCCTAAATGAAGCTATGCAACAGCTTGATTGCAGCTGAAACTTCCTATGGGTATTGTCTCCTCCTTTTAGGATGTGAGCTCTTTGAGGACAAAAAGAAAAGAAGAAGACAAGTCCCTGCATAGCACAGTGAATGGCACACAGGAAGCACTGAGGAATATTTTTTCATCCATTCATGACATAAAGTAGTTTATTAGGGCAGACCCAGAGAAAGCATTTTTGTAATTGTCTTGAAGCAGGGCAGTGACACCATGCCTTGCTATCGTCATAAGAAAGATGTCAAGCTTTCTTTGGTCCTTTATTGCCCTCAAGTGACCTGTAGGGAGATCCTGTACCCTCTCATTTGTAAGAACAACTGATAGATAAAACCCTAGACTGGCCCTTACTTTCCTGGTGACCAAAGGAGAACAAGTAGTTACCAGAAGCCTGCGGCAGTACCCGAACCTTCTACTTCCATCCTCTCCAGTCAGGACAAATGAGAATGTTTCACTGTGTTTGGGAAAACAAAGATGCATTTTAAAGAAAAGAAAAATAATCCTCTATATGCAGCTGTATACCGACCAGCTCATGGTAAGAGAGATAGGGTGAAGAGAAAGTACTGGGTGGAGGTGGGTTCTTGCTAGTTTCCCAACTCTTTCTGAGGATAAGCCTGCTAACTTATACTATTGGAACTCCCCTGAGGTGGGGGTCTATGACGCTCTTTCCAGAACAGGGTAACTAGGGATTTCGGCAACTTATAAGAGCTGCATCCCATTCCTTCTGCTTTATCCTCTGCTCCATTCCCTTGACCAAACAGAAAGATCCAAATGATAGGGAAAGTATGTCCTCATTAATACCACTTAAATTAGGGGGTTTTCACCCTATTCGTGTGTGCTGTGAACCCCTTCGGTGATCTGGAGCACTTTTCAGAATCATGTTTTTAAATGCATAAAATAAAATATATAGGATTGAAAAAAAATCCAATTATATTGAAGTATAGTTTTGAAATATTTTTAAATGCTGATTCAAGGATCCTATGATAAGAACCCTGCCCTCAAGTTAGGAACCTCTGATCTAAATATTGAGGACCAAACTTCAGTCGATTGTCATTTGTTGAATATCTAGTGTGTGGGCAGGATGCTGTGGTTGGGGTATAAGAGGACAGGGAATAAAAGAAGTACAAGACATGGTTATGGACCCAGGCACAGGGTATGAGGCAGTGGAGCTGAGCCAATGACAGCTTTGTATCCCTTCAGAGATCAAGCATTCATGCATGTCTGTTGCAGCTACCCCCTTGTTCCTGCTTGCTTCCACCTGACTACATGCTCAAGAAAACTCTGGACATCTGACTGACTATACTCATGCAGAAAACACCTGATAGCCAGGTTTCTGCCAGCTTGGTTTTTTTTGGTATCAGAATAACTGTATTTCAATATTACCGGTTTCCTCTGTAATCCTACGAATTTTCTTTTATGCATTTAACAATATTATTCTGAGACACCAGACTGCCAAAGGGGTCTATGACACAAAAAGGTAGAGGCCCTGCCTTAAAGAGGCCACATGATTAATTTCAGTGAACAAGGTTTTACTTGAAAACTCACGATGTGTAGCTTAAAGGACTTTCTTCAGAAATTCAAATAATTAATAATAAAATAATCGTTAAATAACAACGAGGTGAAGCTATGGTTTTGGATGAGCTATAGTCATTTACTATTTACACAGTACTTTTACAAAGAGCTTTCCCTACAACAGCCCTGTAAGATAGACAGAACGGGTGCTATTATCTCCATTTTAAAGATGAGAAAACCAAGGCTGAGAGAGACAAAATGAATGGCCTAAGGTAAAAAGTGTAATAGCTGATATGTGAAGTCTATTGACTCAGACCTGGGGCTTTTTCCATTATGTTAGAGAGAAATGACACTGTATACACTTATCGGAGGAAACAAAAGTTGTGATTTATTGAATGTTCAGTGGGAACAGAGAGAGGGAACAGGAAATATCCCAAAGTGTCTCTTCTGGTAGAGGTTATAACATGATTGACTCTGGACCCTCATCTCCTACAAGTGGAGAATAGGAATCCCTAATTTGTATTCTAGCCTCCAGGGGAAATGCCAGCCAGCACATACCTGGTAAACTGGTACACAGGCACCCAATCCTTGGCATCAGGAAAACAGAATTGGGGAATAGCCTTAAGCTGGTCTTCTGCTTCCCTCATGAATTTGAATGATCGATCCAGCTGCAGAGAGAAAAATTAAGCAGAGTGGACACGGTGCTATAGTATTTGGGAAAATACTGCAATGTTCCCATGGTGCTGAAAAAATATATTCTTAGTATTATAGCCCCCATCAGTCTATGGACCTGACCACCATATTATCTAATTCAGGATGAGAAGTTTAGATTCAGGCTGTTGAGTGTTATCTTTCCCGTGGTAACACAATCACACATTTAACAATTTAATTCAATAAACATTTATTGAATTTACGATTCACAAGACACTATACCAGGTATTAAGTGAGACTGAATGATGGATAAGATAGGATCCTTGCCCTCAAGAAGTTAACAAGTCTAACAGATTATAAAGAGAAACAACAGCAAAACAGTATTTGTTGTGTCAAAATTTTCTCATGGCCAAAATTTCTGAAATAATATCGATCCAAAAAAAAAATTGAAGGACATTTGTTTCTGTCAGTCAAAGGATCTCAAGATTTATATCCCAAAATTTTTTTTTACTATAGATTATAATATTTGTAATGAATTTTATTTTTCTTGACTTCTCAATGGAGAGCAGAGGAAGAAAATTCAGAACTGAAAATATAATAAAATTGAATAAAAAATATATAACATTAAAAAAAAGGATTTACATCCAAAGGAAAGTTTTGAGGGTCATCTTTTCCCTCTTCCTCAATTTACAGATAAAGAAATTGAGGTCCCAAGGTAAAATGATCAGTCTAGGTAGTAAGGGTCAGAGCCATGATTAAAACCCAGATTTTTGGGTGCCAAGTCTGTGCTCTTTCCATTAAGACAACTCAGTTCAATAATCACAGCTATGCTGCTCCACCCTCTGTCCCACTCCTTTGGCTAAACAGAAAGAACCAACACATGGGAGAGCAAGATAAAAAAAAAAATCATGAATCTGAAAGGTATTGTAACAAATTATTTTGTCCCAGCCTCATGGTCTTCTTCTTCTGTTTCTATTTACATACTGCTGAATAGAGCTGGAGAAATTAAAACACTGCTAAGTAAAGACGCTATAAAATCACATCATCCAACTTCATCTGGGCCCTCACTGCAGCAAAGAAACTATTTCAAATCTTCTCTTCTCTTGTCTCTGTTCCCTCTGCTCTCTCATCTGAGGACTTTCCCTCCTACTTCATTAAGGAAATTGAGACCATTCCACATAATTAACCCTCTTCTTCTCTTTTCTTCATTTCAAATCCCCTTGACATCATCTCTCATTCTTTCTTCCTTTTCACTAGTCTGATAATAAGATGGCCCTTCTCCTTGACCAGGTGAACTACTACATATCCCCTTGATGGTCTTCTCCAGAAAACTGTCCTCTAGGAACTCTTCTCTGTTTACAGTATCTCTTTGAATGACCTTATCAACTCTCATGGCTTTATTATATCTATGTTAATGACTCCCAGATCTCTATATTTAGTTTCAGTGGCTTTCCCGAGCTTCGGTACTACAAACTACCTGTTTATTAGACACTTCAAAGTGGATGTCCCAGATACATCTCAAAGTCATTATATCCAAAATAACTTTCTATCTTTTCCCCAAAACCCACTTATCTACCAAACCTCCCAATTTCTGTTGAAGACATAACCATTCTTCCAGTCTCTTGGGTTTCTAACCAAAGGATCATACTTGACTCCTCAGTCTCACTCACCCCACCAATCAGTTGCCAAATCTTCAATTTTTTACAACATCTCTTGCAAATAATCCCTTTCTTCTACTCACAAAGCCACTACTTTAGTTTGGGGGTCCTCATGATCTGTTACCTAGATTACTACAATGGCCTTCTAATTGGTCTCCCCAGTTCAAATGTCTCCCCACTATAGTTATCCTCCACTTGGCTGATAATGTGATTTTCTTCAGTGCAGACCACTTTCTGCCCCTACTCAATAAACCTCAGTGGTTCCCTATTGTCTCTAGGATAAAAAAGAAACTCTTCTGTTTAACTTTTAAAGCCCTTCACAACCTTCTCCCAATGTATACAGCTTCATCGTATATTATCTCTTCCCCCTGACATCTGGCCAAAATGGTCTGTATCTCTATCTCTCACCTCCAAACAGTTATAAAATCAGTGCATTAGTGTCTCAATTTTCCCACATCCACTCCAACATTTGTCATTTTCCCTTTCTGTCGTATTAGCCAATCTGTTAGGCGTGAGGTGGTACCTCAGAGTTGTTTTAATTTGTATTTCCCTAATCAATAGTGATTTAGAGCATTTTTTTCATATGACTGTAGATGGCTTTGATTTCATCATCTGAAAACTGCCTGTTCACATACAGGGTGTTCCTAAAGTCTGGACACATAGGCAAAAATGCATATTTTCAAGAAATGAAATGAATGAAATTTTCAACAACATTTTATCTAATTGGAATATTAACAAATAACATCTTCAATATGGTTTCCATCATTTGTGATGCAAAGGTTGATGTGCTTTGCAAGATTCACATGAACTCGATGCAATAACTCCACATTTCCTATGTGTCCAGACTTTAGGAACACCCTGTACTTTGATCATATATCTCTTGGGGAAATGACTTGAATTCTTATAAATTTGATTCAGTTCTCTATATATTTGAGAGATGAGGCCTTTAGCAGAGAAACTTGCTCCCCTTTACATTCTTAAAAATTAGTGAGAAACTAAGAACCTCAAAGAATTTTTATTTGTATGTATTATATTTATTAATACTTACCAGGAGAAATTAAAACTGATGAAATTTTAAAACACCTACTCATTTCTTCAATATCAATAATAACCTCATTTTATAAAAAAAACATATTTTAATAAAAATTAACTGTTTTCCAAAATAAAAAGATTAGCGAAAAGAGTAGCATTGTTTTCTATATTTTTGTTAATTTCTTTTAGTGTCTAGTTTACCAGTTGGATTCCCCTGTTTCTATGTTCAATCTGTCGTGATAGGCTGATATGTTGTTTTGGTTGAAGTATATGAAGAAAATCTGGCCTCGCACAGATACGTAGTTGGAAAAGGAGGGAGTATCTTAATAGGCAAATAATGTGTTATCATTATGAAAATACTTCTGACCTTGTGGACCCCCCTGAAAGGGTCTCAGGGATCCTTAGACCACACTTTCAGAAGTGCTGCTCTAGAGACAACATGGGAAAACAGGATGGTGGGCTGGAGAAGGAGGAAGTGAGAGATGAAAGCAGGAATGGATCAAGGATGGTGCCAGAATTAGAGAACAAGAGTTAGCTAGAAGAACAAAAAGGAAGAAAGGAAGCTACAAGTAAAGCCAGACAATGAATATACAGTGTGTTTCAATCCAGCTTGTGGAGACTGGAAAAGAACCTCGGAGCGGAAAACCTATTGAATTCCCACCTATCCTTTACAATCCACACTTAATGGGAGTTCCTTCTACTCTGGCAATCCCTCCATTAGTAATGATCATTCACCTTTGGAAGTTCCATGGCACTCTGGAATTCCAAGACAATTATCACATGTTAGAGTTATCTGTGTATGGGCAAGCTCCAGAGGCCAAGGGGCCTATCTTATCTTGACGTTATATCTCCCCCAGTGCTTGCTTAGCACAGCACTTGGCAGCCAATGGGTACTTTACACACACACACACACACACACACACACACACACACACACACACACACACGTATTTGTAGAGTTTTAGGAAAGGTAGCCAACAAGAAGATAATGGCCAAGTTGGTATAGGAGGTAATTCTGAAGTCAGAGGCATAGAGACCCCAAGGAGAGGCTAACTCAACTTGAGCCTGAAGAGTGAACGTAGGGTGAACTCTAGGTAGAAAAACCCCACAATACTGAAGATTAGGAATCAGAAGAAAATGACTAAAGGAGGGAGTCAAAAGAGCAAATTATGAGATTATTATTTAGCGCTTTGAAGCTTCACTAAGTCAGGTACCTGTGACTGGGCACGTGATTTACCTCACCTGTTTAGAGGTTGTACCCTAAGGGTCGTTGACACCATAGGAAAGCTTGTGTGTGTGTGTGTGTGTGTGTGTGTGTGTGTGTGTGTGTGTGAGAGAGACAGAGAGAGACAGACAGACCGACCGAGAGAGAGAGAGAGAGAGAGAGAGAGAGAGAGAGAGAGAGAGAGAGAGAGAGAGAGAGAGAGAGAGTGAGTGTGTGTGTGTGTGTGTGTGTGTATGTGTGTGTGTGTGTGTGTGTGAGTGTGTGAGAGAGAGACAGACAGACAGACCAACAGACACAGAGAGAGAGAGAGTGTGAGTGTGTGTGTGTGTGTGTGTGTGAGAGAGAGAGACAGACAGACTGACAGAGAGAGAGAGAGAGAGACAGACAGACAGACTGACAGAGAGAGAGAGAGACAGACAGACAGACAGACCGACAGAGACAAAGAGAAACACAGAGAGAGAGAGAGAGAGACACAGAGAGAGAGAGAGAGAGAGAGAGAGAGAGAGAGAGAGAGTGAGTGTGTATGTGTGTGTATGTGCTGAACCATATGTACTGCTCACAGGAGAGAAGTCCTGCTGGAGAAGAGGAAGCCTGGATCTGGGGATGTGGTATTTGATGGAAAAATTGTCTCTCTCTTTTTCCTCTTAGGTGCTCGAAGTAAAGAATAAACCCCATTCTGGTTTTATGTGCCATCATTTTTATCTTGTGTATTTAAATTTTTGGTTTTGGTGATCAATTAGAATTTGAAAGATGAAAGAACAAGAGCTCTACCCACAGAGGGGACTGAGAATCCAACTAGGGTGCTGTATTCTGTTCCACCACAAAGGGGCACAAACAAACATTGATACGTCCAACACAAATAGGGGCAGTGGAGAAGAGCTCTAGCCTCGGAGTTAGGAAGACTTGAGTCTAAATCTGGCCTTAGATATTTCCTGGTTGTGTGACCCAGCTTAACCTCTGTCTGCCTCAGTTTCCTCAACCGTAAAATAGGAATTATAATAGCACCTACCTCCTAAGGCTGTCGAGAGGATCAAAAGAGATAATATGAATAAAATGCTTAGCACGGAGCATGAAACAGTCGGTGCTTAATAAATGTGTGTTTCCTCCTTTCCATAAATACAGTGGAACCCTTTCATCATGTTGGCATTAGGGCAATAGTACTCACATCTGTTACTGGTTAACTATTGTATAGCACATAAGACTTATGCTGTATGTAGTTCTTTTCTGGAGACCATGACTTTAATCTATGGGTTAAAATTCTTAATTTTAAAAACCTGAATCCATATGATAAACCAAGCTGCACTGGAGTTCTGTTATGTACACATATACATATACATTCATTCACTCAATATTCAATAATCATTTTAGTGCCTACTATGTGTCAGGCTTTGAGCTGAGTACAAAGGATCTAAAGATGATGTACAGAGACTTAAAGAAAAGACCTAGATAGGCAGTTGGATAGTATATGGAAATCATATAACTAAGACAAAAAGCAGAATGAGAAAGTAGGTAAGGAAAGATGGGGTCTGGCTGAGACAGAGTGGAGAGAGTGAATGGGTAGATGAGGGAAAGGTAAGCAAGAAGAAGAGTCCTCAGGATTTTCCAACCTATTAGTGTTTCTTCTCCCAAGGATGCCACACATTAACCCATTTGTCTAGACTATGGAGCCTCACACTGAATATACTCCAACTAGGCCCTAATCATTATCTTACATCCATCCGCAAAATTCTAGCAATAATTACATTTTCTTTAGAGTTCTCCACTTCTCCATACCCTCCAAGTCCTTCTGGTAGTGCAAGGCATGACTGCAGGTGGAAATCTGAAGCTCCATGATAGGAGACAGTTCTGTTCGTTGGAAGCCTAGCTCAGCCATTACCTTTAGAGGGAACTGTTGGGTGAGTTCTGGTACATATGCAGCTCCTGCCTGTTTCTTCTGTAATGACACCACCACAAAATACTCAAATAGCTGCCTCTCTTGGTACTCAATGAGATCCCGCTCCAGAGACTGATAGCGGGGAGCCTGCTTCAGACGGGATTTCACATTGACCAGGCGTTGGCTGTGAGCTGGAGAGAAAGAGAGAAGAGAGCCTAATTTCGTTAAATGGACCTTTGCATACCACTTCAACATGCTTAGTAATGTCTGATTGTTTGCTTGGTCCAACTTCTAATGTTTCACCTTCCAATAAAGTATATACCAATCGCTTCCATGGCCTTTTAACTCCTAAGTAGCCAAATCTTGGAAATGGGAGCATTTGATCAGTTAGGGGAACTTAGTTTATAGATCTCTCTATTCTGCTGCTGTGGCTTGGCACGGACACTTTGAGGAGCTCACCAAAGGCCTCACTTTATTCATTAAGTGGGGATGGTGATGGTGGTCTCCTATCTTCCCAATCTCCCACTAAAATCTGATCTCCCGATGAAAGCCATAATACCTCCGGAGCACTATGGAGACCAGTAAAAACACTTTGGGTCTCTTTAGGATCACAGAATGTTAGAGCAGTTAGGGACCTTTGAGAACATCTAGTCCAAATCCATTTATTCTACAGAGGAGAAAATTGACATCTAAAAGGGGTCCTGCACAAGGTCACACAGATGGTAGAATAACAGAACCAAAACTGAAAGCAGGATTCTGTGACCCTAAGTAGGCAGAGTCTAGGCACAGTAGTTTTTTCACAAAGAAGTGGAGGTAAGTGCTAGAAAAATGGTGACCCTGGGATGGCGAAGCAGTCTTACATCCCTCACCTCATCTCATAACATTAAACTATTGGACTTTATAGCTTCTCACTGAGCCCTAAAGAAGACTGTGGCAAACTCATGGCAGCCCAGTCCCAAGAAAGTACAATAAAAATTTAAAAGCTGGGAAATACCTTAGAGATTATCTTGTCCAATCTTTTCATAATACACATAAGGCAACTGAGGGTCTAAATTGGTGATGTGACTGATCTCTGGTCACAGAGATGTTAACAGCAGATCTAGGATTGGAATCTGGTTCTCCCAACACTTTTTGCTCTCTCTCTCTTTTTTTTTTTGGTTACAACAGTATGAAAAGGACCGATGAAACCACAAGAAACTGTAAAAGCTATGAGATTGCTTCTTATTCCAGCCAGCTTTAGTCATCTGGAATTTTCAGGTAACTGTGAGTTTCTTTTCTCAAGTACGTTCATGGTTAACCCTCCTTTGAATTCCCTCTATGGTTCTCTTCCTCCTTCCCCCCCCCCCCAACCCTATTGCATGGGTGGGGAACCAGAGGCCTCAAGGCCACATTGCCCCTCTAGGTCCTCAAGTGTGGTCCTTTGACTGAATCCAAACTTCACAGAACAAGTCCCCTTAATAAAAGGATTTGCTCTGTAAAACTTGGACTCAGTCAAAAGGCTGCACCCAAGAACCTAGAAGGCCTTGAGATTGCAGGTTTCCCACCCTGTCTTAGAGTTTCATTCGTTGACCTCACATTTGAGAGCTGAGACTCCCTCACTTAATGGAAAAGACCCTCCTCGGCTTTTCTAGCTCTTTCTCTCCTCTATCCTTAGAACAAGGAATGATCAAACATCTCAAATACACATAGGGTACTTCATGTCCCCAACCGTTCCTCATCTTACCTTTCAGTTTCTCCTCGGTATCACTGTCTGATTCACTGTTTTCATCTGTCACTGTGCCAAAAGGGATAAGGCAAAGAGATGTGAATGTAAATCCTCCCAACAAATGACATTTTCATATGATACATGGAAATACAAAAATCCAGCTGTCCAGTTCAGAAGGGCTTTTTTCTGCTTTCATTTTAGCAAACTCTTGACAAATCATTGTCTTAGTTGGTTTAACAAAACTAATCTCATAAATCTGGCTGAGACATCTGGGATCTGAAAACTTGTTTTCATTTTTATTTTAAAAAATATTTCCTCATAGTCAGTTTTCTTTGTAATCCTGTGTTTATTTTATGCACGTGATTCTGAGACAGGGTCTCAGATTGCCCAAGGGTTCCATGGCACAAAAAGGGTTAAGAACCTCTGGGCTCAGATGACTATCAGCAAGGGATGATGCTTTTGGGCTCTTTTAAGCAGAGGTCGAAGATGGCCATGAAGGGTCAAGCAGAATAGAGAATTCAGCTCAGAACAGGGGGGTAACATGATGGGTGCTAAGGCCAATGGCACTCTGATAAAAGAAAGTCTTACAGACAATAGATGAGACCCCAGTTTGTCTGCCACCTGACTGGCCACCAAATCACACGGAGGGCACTTGGCATAGCAGCTTACAGTCGACCTTTGCTTGTTCTGTTCTACTGCTGCACCAATCAAAACCCAATCATATCCGCCTCCCAGAAGGCTCTGTTTCCATGTCCCCCATCATTGAGTGCCTCTACCTTTTCCTGAATTGCTCTCCGTCGACTGTGATAGCCTCTTCACCCGCTTCTTGCCCCTGCGGGCCTCATAAATGGCATTGATCCGCAACACCAACTACCCAACATCAAAAGAAGAGAAATCAATGTCAGCAGCCTTCAAGTTCTATCTATAGTTCTTCTGGAGTTCACAGGACTAGGCATGTGTAGAGAATAGCCTGGGTATGTGGGCAAACCTGGATTCCCATGCTTCATGCACACAGCTAGGCTCACAGGACCAGTAAAGGGTAGATGGAAAATCATCTTGCACTGGTGCTGAGTTGTTTTCTGGCAGTGCTCTTTTCAGCAAGATAGGGAAGTAGTTGTCAGTAATGTCTAATGAACGTGGACAGCTCATTACATTGCTACCAGATACTTCAGTGTTAGCATATATTTTTTCCTCTATTATACAACACGGGGTTCCCACTAATTAGGAAATAATTTCATTGCTTCCCACAGACTGATGGTGATGAGAAGTCAGTGCTATATTTTAGGGAGAATCTTCTCTTCCTAAATCAAAACAAAAAAGGGAAGTAATAGCTGAAAAAAATGTTCCCAGGCACGAACCTTATTATATGGGAATGGTGCCAGAAAATCTCATCATCTGTCTTTGGGAGGATATTCAGCTGCTAGGGCCTTCCTCTCTCAAGCTGCCTTTCATCTCCTCTGTATTTATCTTTTATGTACTGATACAGGCAAGGGCCTCCCCATTAGAACGTAAGCTACGGGAAGGCAGGGACTGTTTTTGTTTTTTCTTTGTATTCCCAGTAGTTAGCACCATGCTTGGCACAAATTCAGTGCTTAAGAACTGTGGATCGATTTATTGACTGATTGAAAAGGAGCAAGGATTAAGGTCCTTAAATCTTAGTTGGGGGCTCTCACCAAAATATACACATTTATATTTACACCTCATACACATACAAGGACACACCTTTGTTTTAATGGGTATCTCTTACATCTAATTAGAGATCTACGGAGGCAATGTGGTATGAAATACAATACACCCTCTACAATGGGGAAAGCGCAGTGCAAACCTTAAAACACTATATAAGTCAGAGTTATTATCATGTTTGGTGAGTTCTTTTCCCATTCAGAGGTGCCTTTGGTGTTCATTTTACCAGATTTTACCAGAATAAAGATGTTGATGAGGATGGAGAGAATGATTTGCCCTGAGCCTATATCCCCTAGAATTTATCCCTCTCTGGCCAAGAAAGCAATGTAAGTCTAGAGGAGCTGAACTGTGAAGAAGGATCAAATGCTATACTGTGTGGGTAAAGAGACAGCCCAATATAACACCTTACATGGACCTGAATGGTGTAGGTGCAAAATTGGTCATGAAGGAGTGATTAGTGTTAAGAGACTCACTCAGGACACACAGAAGAACAAGGAAGAGGGGCTCCACCAAACTCTACTTTGTCCAGGCCTTCTGGTGTCCCAATGCAGCCTTAGCAGCAGGGTACTTTTCTGGAAAAGGCAGTTGGTAGGGAAACCTGGGGGAGTTACCTTGGGTATCTTTCTTCTCCTCTTTCCATTCTGGGGATTTTCCAGATTGAAGAAAGTATCATCGGGGCTGCTGGGAGTAGAGGGAGGGCTGATTTTGGAAGGAGATCCAGTGCCATCTCGACTTAGCTTTCTCACGTCCAATAGCTTGAAGTTCCTCCGCTCTGAATTTTGCCGGAAAAATGCAGGTTTGGAGGCTAACTGTTGGTGAGAAAAAAGCATACGAAGAAAAGAATGAGTTAATGAGGAAGAGGTAGGAGGGGTCAACATAATAAAGGCCCTTCTAAAGTGAAACTTTTCAAATCAATAATTCCATGAGGCACCCCAACATTCTCCTACGATGTTCACTCTGCTGTGGCTGTATGCCTTTGGGAGTCCCTAAAACAGTATTCCTCCAAAAATCAATCAATCTATGGGCTAGCGTTTATTAAGCCTTACTAAAGGACCAGGCACCAGAGATACAAGGAAAGGCAAAAACACAAAAACAGTCCTTGACCTCAAGTAACTTCTATACCAAGGAAGGAGAATTCAAATAACTTGAAATGAATTTGGGGTTTATTTGATGCAGGATGATAATTAAAATTCCTAAAATATATTCCTCTCTTATTCCCCAAAGAGCTTAAAAGTACAATATGATTTGGAGGGGCTTACTTTCTAAGTCCTTCTTAATTTATATCTAGACCTATTTACTCTATCGTACTGAAAGAAAATAACACTGCTGATCTTACTTGGTTTAGCTCAAGAGTATCCAAGTGTGGGTCCCATGACCAGAACTCCACAAGTGTAGCCTGAAGTGTCACGTAATTATATACTGAATTACATTCAGCTTCAAAGACTTTCTAATTAATTCAAACCAGCCAGCAGTTGGTTACAAAATGGTACAGTTAGGTCCTGATTAGTGAGAACAAAGAAGCCCCAGAAGAGTTTGTTATTATTCAAATTCATGCTGCAGATTTCCATTGGGCTGGTTCCAGTTATCAGATTTTACATAATTATAACTTCAAATAGTGCAAGTTCTAGTATGTGAGACCACTTCAGGGAATTCATTATTTATATTAACCTGGACCTGATTGTAGTGGTGAGCAGGTGATTAGACTCTACTGGTCTATGAGTTCATGAAAGTTAACTGATTAGGTAAAACTTTTTTGCTAAAGAGCTTAGGTGGACTGCACCCCAAGTTCAGGTAGGTTGCATGCTGACCTTGTGGGCTTAATTTTTTCTGTTTGCTTTATTCAAGTATTTGGTCAGATTGTCCTATCTGAAGATCCGTAGCAAGCACATAAAGAGGAAGGAAGACACGCGTGTTACGATTGAATTGTTTTGTTTCCACATATATTCCCTAGACCTAAAATAGTGCTCAAGACGGGAAAGGGCCTGAGGAAGGGAAAAGGAGAGGGAGATGGAGTAAGGGTGCTCCTGAAAAAGATAAGAAACTGGGAGCTGGAAAGCAGAGTTGAGGATGAAAAATTGGCTCAGCTAGAAAGAAACTGGGCAGGTGGAAAGGGCAAGGGTATAGAAAGTGGGGGTCAGCTGAGGGCAGGAAAAGGAAAGGGAAGGTTGCCTCAGAGAGGGAAACAAGGAATGAAGCCTTTGATCCAGGAAGGGATTAGCTTGAGGATTACCCAATGGGTATGCTTCACTTTAATATACTTCTATGATCTCATTAATGTGTGTATTCCTTCTACTGCTACCTATCCTGACTTTTTTCCCCCGTATGATGATACCTATCTATGTTCCTTCATAAATCTTCCATAGAAGATGCACCCAGTGTGCTCAAATCTTTCCTCCAGGGTAGAAGTTCTTAACCTGTAATGTTTCATAGACTCCTTAATAAATGCCTGTCCCTCTCTTCCCTTTCCCCCATCCATAAGTGAGAGAGTGAGCTGTAGGTATATTTGCAGGTGTTTTCCCTGAATAAAACACAAGGTACTTTAAGGGCAGGTTTTGTTATTGTCTATTTCTAGTCCTTAGCACAATCCCTGGCACACACTAGGTGCTTAAGGAATACTCTGATTTATTGCCTGATTGTGCCTGATATCTTCAAGTAGAGAGGGTTAGCAATTCTAGAGAATCTTAACAGTTCTCCACAATTAAATCAACACAATACTCAATGTATTTAATTTGAGTTGAATTGTCCTAAGCACAACTGAACTCATTTTGGAATAACCCATTTTAGCACTTAATGATGTACCATCTTTTACCATTATTTAACTATTCCATGTATATTGAAAATTGGGAGATACCAAGAACAGTTCAACACAATGCACCATTTAATGACCAATGGAGCGAAGACATAAGTGCTTCAAGAGTTCAAAGGAGGGGAGAGATCAGTGTGAGTTAGAGTCATCTCGACAAGCTTCCTGGTGGAGGTGGGCTTTGAGCTGAACTCTGAAGGATGGACAGGAATTTGGGGAGGCAAAGAGGAGGGCAGAGGATATTCCAGAGGAATAAGGAGAGACTGAAGGGATGTGTGGGGGGAAATTCCTAAGCCAAGAATCAGAAGACCTGGCTAGGAATCCAGCTTTGAGACTTGTTATCTATGTGGCCTTGGGCAGGTTATTTAAACTTTCTAGACTTTAGTTTCTCCATCTGTAAAATAAGAGATATTTGACCAGCTTACCTCAAGAGTCCTTTTCTAGCTCTAAATCTACGTTCTAAGTCTGGCTGCAAGGGAGGGTTTATGTAGGAAAAAAAAAGATAATAACGAGCATTTATATAGCACTTTAAGATTTGCAAAGTGACTTACATATGTGATCTCATTTGACCTTCACAGCACGAGGTCAATGCTATTATTACAGATATGGAAACTGAGGCTGAGAGGAGCTAAGTGACTTGCCTAGGGTCACACAGCTAGTAAATGTCTGAGGCCAGACACGAACTCCGGTCTTTCTAACTCTAAACCCAGTGCTCTTACCCACTTCAATACCTCATTCCTGCTGGAGAGGTAGGTGAGAGCTCAATTTTAGAATACTTTGGATGCCGGGCTAAGGATCTTGAAATTTGTCTTGTAGTCAATAGGGAGGGCAACTTCCTCCCTGCCTTCCATTCTTTTAAAAAGATATATTTTTACTGATATTTTAAAAATATCATCTCCATTTCCCAATATTTGTTTTCTTCCCTTCCTCCCTACAAAGAGCCATCATTTATACAAAGAATTAAAAAGCAAAGAAAACCCATTCGTCAAAAACAGCCTACGCATCAAAAAAATCTGACTTTATATGCAGTTTTCCATACCCACCGTACCCCATACTCTTTAAAGAAGTGAGAAGTGCCTTCTCCTATAGGAATAACAGTTTTTAATGGGTCCTTCTGTAAAGTAATGAATATGTTCAGAATGTAAATAATCACTCCTTAATTTCAGAACTTTTGGATTTAAAAAAATCTGACTGGTAATATTTTGTGATTATTTGTGATTTAATACGGTAATATTCCAGTTAACAGGAAGAGAAAGGATTAGGATTTGTTTTGGCAGAGGTTATTCACATTGATGAAATCACAGATCTACCTAAATGTTATGGTTCAAACCTAAAACACAACTTAAATCCTCCTCGAACATCTTACTCCCTGAAATTTGGAAAAGGGATATCGTGAAGGCGGGGTTTTAGGAAGATGAATCTAATTTACTGATGAATCAGATGCGGTGACACCACCTGTAACAGTTAGATGCTGCCACAATCCAGGTGGGAAGTCTGTGAGGCTTGGACAAAGCCTCCAAAGAAAGGGCAAAGCCCAGTGGGATTCCCAGGCCCGGAGGGCTCCAACACGCCTCCCTCCCTGCCTCTGTCACATGCTGCGCTCCTACCTTGGTGGGAGTGTCAGGGATGGAGGAGGTGGGGGATGCTGGAAAGTTCAGGCCACACTTCTTTCCCAGGCAGCGACCGTGTAACTCAATGTCCTCATAAGGATTCTCCTTCAGTGGTGGATCTGCAGTCAAAGGCAACAGGTCAGGGGCCTCAATCCCAGCTCTGTTACCTGCTACCTGTCCTCTAGGGCAGCGCACCTAACCTCTCTGATCCTCTGCTTCTTTGGCTATAAAATGCGTATAACAATACTTCCACTACCTATCTGACAGGGCAGCTGTAACAATGATATTTCGTAAAGCACCATATAAATGTGAACTACTATCATTTCAAATGTTCAGTTTGAATTTAGGGAATTGATGGCTTTCTTATAATAGATTTTATGTAAGTGAAACTAGTTAAGGACGTAGTCTTAAGGGTCACTGATACTCAATCAAGTTAATGTCCCTTCTCTGCCTTAAATTTCCATTTTAGCCTTATATTTCTTTTTATCTTAGGTCTTGTATGACTTTAAGGATCAAAGAAAGATGACCAGGCCATCTTTTTTACACATGATGTTATAAAGTAGGATTATATTTGCTTTCTTTTTGCCCATTAGACCGTAAGCACCTAGAGGCCAGGGATGTCTTTTGCCTTTCTTTTGTATCCCCAGCACTTAGTACAGTGCTTGGGACATAGAAACCACATAATAAATATTTGTTGACTGACTGTTGAGTGCCTCAGAGGGCAGAACTAGAAGTCATAGTCAGATGTTAGAAGGTGGCAGGTTTTGCCTCTGTACAAGGGGAAAACTTCCTAATAATTAGGTCTGTCCAAAAGTGGAACGCCCTGCGTTAATAGGTAGTGAGTACCTCATCATTGGAGGTTTTTAAAAGAAGGCTGATGATTCAGTTTTTTAGATGACCTCTAAGAGTCTGTGATGCCTTCTTTTTTTTTCATTTCATGAAAATTGGAAATCAAGTCTCAGATCTTATGAGATCAGGTCTCACTCCCTAACTCAGGCTCCACTTCCGCATTTTTGATAATTTTCCTACAGCAGGGCAAAGCTTATCTCCTTTACAGATGTCCTTGGTGGTTTGAAGCTTCCCGTCATCCTGGTGCCATCTTCTCTTTGTCAGGCTCTGATTAGACATAGACTTATAGATCTAGAAACAGACACGGGTCTACAGGTGGAAGGAACTCAGAGGTTATCTAATCCAACCCCTTCATTCACAGATGGGGAAACTGAGACCCACAGAGGTAAGATGGCTTGCCCAAGGTCATACAAGTAGTAAGAGTGAGAGGAAGAATTTTTGAACCAAGGTTTTCTGACCACTGTTTTTTCTGATCATTCTCTTTGTTTTGTCACTAATTGCCAACCCACTCCCTCCCCTTGTACTCCACTTCCTTCCATGTACCCAATCCCTTTGCCTGTTCTCTCATTTACTAATCTCGTACTCTTTCTTTCATCTGTCTATCTATCCGTACATCCTTTGAAATATGTATTTTGGTATGTCTTTCCATTTCAAAGAAGTCATCCTTCCCACTCACCCCTTCTCTCTCCCACGTTCCAGCCTCTTACCCAGAATGTCCTCATAGATGTTTTCCTCAGATAAAGTGCGTGTGAGTGCCAGCTTAGTTTGTGCATACCAGTCCACTCTGCTGTTCTCAGACGAAGACTGCAGTAAGTCTTCAAATTCATATGACTTCCTGGATTATTTAAGAGGCAAAATGGGGGGCGGAGGGCGGGAAGGGCAGGAAGAGACCGGGAAGGAAGGGGAATAACAAGAACACAGATCAGACTGGAGTGGAGAATAATACAGGCATAATATATTATTGCCCTAACATCACCCCTAAATCTCGTATTTCTAAGCTCCGTACCTAAGGGAAAGACAGGAGGAAAAAACCTTAAGACCTATAATTCTTAGACCTCAGAGCAGGGAGGGGTGCCTTCCTTTCATATTTCTTCCATACAACATATATTATGGCTTACATGTAATATGTACAATAGATATGATTGTTGTTCTTGCTAATACTGAGAGGCAGCACGGTGGAGTATAATAAATTACAACTTGTTTTTGTTCCTTGAACCCCTCCCTTTTCAGCAACAACAACAGAAACATGTTGTGAATCCCCAGTATAATTTAATATACTGCTCATAATACTGTTTTGAATTTATTCATTAAGTACTTAAAATAATTATGGTGATAACTTTTTGTCCCCCAAAACTCCAAAACACTGCAGGAAAAAAAGACCTATAATGCTTCAAATGTGCACATGCTTACTGTCACAGAGGAAAAATACGTTCATAACATGATTGGGCAGTTATTTGCTGCTTGAAGTTCCATTAAAAAAACGTTTAGTGCAAACACCTTGGACCCTTCTTCTGAACTCTCAAAACATTCTGGAACCATTAGTGTAGTGGATAGAAAGCCAGGAAGAAGTGGGTACAAGTTTCGATTCTGACACATGCTGGTTGTGTGGCACTCGGTGAATCACTTAGGGATGTCAGGATTCTTCTCAGAGGAGGGAGAAGGATTTTATTAAGCAATAAAGGTGGTGCAAAAATAAAATATCTCAGTAAACACTTAGGATAAATCCCAACAACCCATATGTGACAGGTAATACAAGTAAGCGCTGTTATCCTAATTTTACGAATGAAAGCAGGTTAAGAGAAGTCAGGTGATTTGTCCATGGCCCTACAGAAAGGAAAGGAGCCAGGACCCCCTCCCAACTTCTTCCATCCTCCTTGACCACTCTGCTGTATTTGATTCTGGACACATCACCCCATCCTTGAAATCCTCTTCTCTCTTGGCTTTCATGACCCTCCACCGCCCTAGTTCTCCAACCTCTCCAAAAAGTCTTTTTGTGCCTTATTCACTGGCCCCTCTTCTCTCTATATATTCTGTCCCTCAGAAAGTTCTTGTTCATTGGCTTCAACTATCACCTTTAGGCTTAGGATTCCCAGCAAATTCACTTCTTCACTTGATCTTCAAACTCTCCAGGTTTTTTGGGGGCCAAGAGGTTAAGTGACTTGCCCAAGGTAACACAGCTAGTACGTATCCAAGACCGAATTTGAACTCAGGTCCTTCTTGGGGCTCTAGCCACTGCACCACCTAGTTGCCCTTTATACCCAACTATCTACTAAACATTTCTACTTGAATGTTTTATTGTAACCTCTTTGGCTATAATGGAGTATGTTATCTTGAATATTATTCTAAATTTGTTATCAACTGAAACTTCGAAATCTTTTAGTCACACAGAGACTTTTTTTTTTATTTTACTGGTCTTTATTATAATAAAATTTGACCTGTACAAATATTTATGCTTATAAGTTCTTCAAGTTCAACATACCCTCAAGATTCTCTACGTTAATATCCTTTATTCTTCCATTCTATCAAGTTCAAAACCTTTAATCCAGAAATGAATGAAAAAGCATTTATTAAGCATTTACTATGTGAGAAGCACCGTGCTCAGAGCTGGGGTTACAAATATAAAGTAATGACAGTCCGCACCCTCAGGGAGCATACAGTCTAGTGGGGGGAGAAAATGTACAGGAGGGGTAGTAGACAGGGAAGGGCACTTTGGGTCAGAAAGTTATAGGGATGGTGAAGTCAAGAGGAGGTTCATACCCTAACTAGTCAAAAACCATTAGAATCAGAGCTATAAAACCGGTGTTTGAGCCTCAGCTCTTCCACTGATTTTGGATGGGATGTTCACCCATCTGAGCTTCAGTTCCTTCATCTGTAAAATGGAGGGTTTGGACTCCTCCAGTTCTGATAGTTCCCTTTCTCCAGGTGGGAAGCAAAGCCATCTGTATGTATGGGTCTTTTGTAAAGTAAGTGTTCAGAAGTAGAGAACTGCCACCACTTCAAGAAGGACTTTGAACAATTGCATTGGCAATGTTTAAGAGTATGCACTCAGTCTGCTAAGGGATCAAGAAAGCCTTGATTCTTTTTTTTTTTATCATTAAACTTTGGACCCCAAAACTTACAGAAGCACAAACATTGGTATAGGTTAAATTTCACTACAATAAATACAGGTACGATGCAAGTCTCTATATAAACAAAAAGATTTCCAAATTTTGGAACACCATTTTTTAGGGTCTTCTTGGTAAACATATTGGAGGGGTTTGCCATTTTCTTCTTCAGCTCATTTTTTACAGATGCGGAAGCTGAGGCAAACAGGTTAGTGACTTGCATAGTGTAAGATAGTAAGTGTCTAAGGTCCTATTTTTACTTAGGTCTTCCTTGACTGGTGATGGCTTAGAATCTTCAATGTCTAACCAAGCTCTAAGTACTCCACGGTGTCTGCTTCCGCCACCTTCACAGCCCATTGGATCAAATTGTTCACATCTGCTTATTCCATCAGAGTAGTCAGCTCCTTAACTTACGAAGGAATCTGAGGCCCCTCAGTTACCCTCAATCTTGTTTAGCCTGCCTGCTGAAATGGTTTACTGGGGTGTGGCCAGTGTGAATGCTACAGCTTTTTGGAACCATAGGTAAGAATTGAGTGGCAGGCAGAGACCAAAGGTGGAAAGATAAAATTCAATTTTATGCTGATAGTAACAACCCAAAGTGCTTTTATGATGTCCTAAAGGCTATTTATGGGCCAGAGACTTATGGCGCATCTTAACTACTCAGTGCTGATGGAGCCACATTGATTAGTGATAAGGACATGATCCTGGAGAGATGGGCTGAACACTTCCATAGTGTTCTCAACAGACTGGCTTCAATCAACGCTGGGGCCATTGACCATTTACCTCAGATTGAAGTCAATCTTTCTCTAGCCAGACTTCCAACTGAAGAAGAGATTTTGAATGCCGTGAGGCTCCTCTTGTGTGGCAAAGTGCCTGGTACTGATTCTATTCCAACTGAGATTCACAAGGCAGGGGGTCTACTGCCCATATAAAAGCTGGCTGAAATTTTCCAGGTTATATGGCAAGAGGAGGTTATCCCTCAGGAGTTTAAGGATGCCTCCACTGTCCATCTCTATAAAGTAAAGGGAAATAGGTTGTCCTGTGACAATCATAAGGGTCTTTCTCTTGGTCACTGCCAGCAAGATTCTTGCCAGAGTCCTCCTTAATAGGTTGATCCTTCACCTGGAAGATGGTCATCTACCCAAGAGCCAATGTGGCTTCTGAAAGGGCTGAGGAATAGTCAATATGGTGTTAGCTGCTCCACAACTCCAGGAGAAATGCCAGGGACAGAACAGAGGTCTGTACACAATGTTCACTGAGCTGATCGGCCTTTGATACTGTCAGTTGTGAGGTCTTGTGGAAGATCATGGCAAAATCTGGTTGCCTAGTGAAGTTCATCAGTATTGTGTGCCAATTCCTTGCTTGCTCAGGTTCTGGATAATGGACGATTCTCTGGCACTTTCCCAGTCACCAATGGAGTGAAGTAGGGCTGTGTGCTTGTTTCCATGTTTTTTAGCAAGATGTTTTCAGCAATGTTGTCAGATGCCTTTAGTGAGAATGAAAATGGCATCAAGGTCAGCTACTATATTTACTGTACTAACGTTATGGATTGATTCTTTGCCTTTGGTCAGACAATTAACACCAAGAAAACAAAGGTTCTCTACCAGCCAGCACTGTACCATCTGTACATGGAACCACTGGTTACAGCGAATGGAGAAATTCTGAACGCTGGGGATAAGTTCACTTACTTGGCAGTATACTTTGCAGGGACGTACACATGGATGTTGAAGTTGACACAGGCATTGCCAGAGTACCTCTGTGTTTGGCAGACTCTGAAGGAAGGTGTGGGAGAGAAGAGCTATTACGCTGCCCACTAAACTGAAAGTTTACAAAGCCATCTCACTGACCTCACTATTGCATGCCTGTGAGACCCTAGGAGTACATCAGCACCATGCCAGGAAACTGAATCACTTCCATCTGAACAGTCTTAGGAAGATTCTGAAGATCACTTGGCAAAATAAAGTCCCGGATACTAAGGTCCTTTCTTGAGCTGAACTGCCAAGTATTCAAACTCCACTGCAGAGCGCATGATTCCAAAGGTCTGGCCACGTTGTTTGAATGCCAGATGGTACGTCTGCCTAAAAGACTATTTTACAGAGAACTCACACAAGGCAAGCACTCACATGGAAGTCAGAAGTATCACTATACAAGGACACTCTCAAGGTCTCTCTGAAGAACTTTGATATTGATTGTGAGACATGGGAGACAATGGCACAGCGCTACCCAGCATGGCGTGCCTGTATCAAAGAAGGCACTGTGCTCTGTGAACAAAGCAGAATTGCGGTAGCTCAAAAGAAACATGAGACGCACAAGTTTAGAGATATATCCACTCCAAATGTTCCTATGGACTATTTGTCTAGTAGAGCCTTCCGAGCTTTTATTGTTCTGATCAGCCAGCTGAACACGCTGCACCTTGACTCTGACACAGTGATGTCCTTTTGGTCCTCTCTGAGCACAAAGGACAATAACCAACTAATTATGTGGGGGGCAGTGCCCTAGGTTCTGGGGATACTAAGACAAAATTAAACCAGTCCCTGCCTTCAAGGAGCTGATGTTCTATTAAGGGGGAAACAACATGTACACCTGTAAGTATATTCACAATATGTAAAAAATCAATACGAGGCAACTGCAGTGAGGGAGGGAGGGGAGGCCCCAGCTTGGGGGGGTGGGGAACAGCCAGGAAAATCCTAATGTAGATGGTGATGGATGGTGCTTCTGTTTGGCTGTGAAGGAAACAGGAATTCTAAAAAAAAAAAAAACTAAGGTGAGGGGGAATGTATTCTACACATAAGGGACAACCTTTGTAAAGATATAGAGATGGAAAGATGGAGTGTCATCTGCAAGGAAGAGCAAATAGGCCAGTTTATCTGGACAATACAGTCTGTGATAGAGAGTACAATATAATAAGGCTAGAAAGATAGGCTGGAGCCTGAGTTGGGCAGTCAGTAAACATTTACTAAGTGCCTACTATGTGCCACACATTGTGCTAAGCGCCAAGAATACAAAAAAGAGTCCCTGCCCTCATGAAGCTTACTGTCTAATATGACACACCAGGTGTGAAGGGCTTTAAATGACAAAAAGAGGTGACCGTATTGGACATTGGAGGTACTAGGGAGTCACTGGAGTGACAAAGTCAGAAGCATGCTTTAGGAAAATCACTTGGACAGCTCTGGGGAGGCAGACAGTAGACTGGAGAGGAGAAAGACTTTTAAAAAATAGCAATTAAAGATGATTGGGGGGACAAAGGGGAAATGACAAGTGTCAGAGGAGTTGTGTGAAAATAGGCACGTCATTGCACTGTTGCTGGAGCTGTGAATTGGTCCAGTCAATCTGGAAAACAGTTTGGAACTAGGCCCCAAAAGTCATTAATTGTACATGCCATTTGACCCACAGATACTTCAAAGATAAAAGAAAAGCAGGAAAAGGACCCATAGGTTAAAAAAAAATTTTGGCAGTTGTTTTTTTGTAGTAGAAATAGGAACAGGAAATGATGGGCATGCCCATCAAATGGGAAATGGCTGAACAAATTATATTAATGTAAAGAAATTATATGTATATGAATATAATGGTATATTATTGTACCATGATGAGGGGGATAGTTTCAGAGAAACTAGGCAATACTTATATAAATGGATACAAAGTGAAGTAAACAGAACCAAGAGAACAATTTATATAATAACCACCCAAGAGCCTAAGGGCATAGCACTAATGCTAGAAGGGACATCAGGTCATCTAGTCCATGGTGGTACAAGTAATATTGTCCCTATTTTACAGGTGAGGAAATTGAGGCTCATAAAAGATTACTTGACCTATTTAAAATTAAAATTGTTTTCCATTAACAAGCATTTTTTTCCCACCTTCCCCTTCCCTCAAAGAAAAACAAAACCCTTATAACAATTGTGCATAGCCAAGCAAAGCAAATGCCCGCATCAGCCAAGTCCAAAGATATGTAACTCATTCTGCATATTTAGTCTATCTGTACTGCTGTAAGGAGGTCGGTGGCATTCTTCATTTTAAGTCCTCTGGAATTAGGGTTGGTCATTGTCCTCATCAGAATTCTCAAGTCTTTCTAATTTGTCCGTTTTTATAAGTTGTTATAATATCATTCGTTCTACTGGTTCTGTGTACTTCATTCTGCAGTTTGTATAAGTCTTTTATCCACTTTGTCTCACCTTATGGCACAACAATATTCCATTACATTCATATGCCATAATTTATTTAGGTTACTGGACTTGAAAGCTAGAGCCAGAATTCAAATCTTAGTCTTCTGACATCAAGTCACAGGGGTCTAATGGTCTTTCCATTACTTCTTTCCCTAGCGTTCTTCAAAGTTCAACTTGAGTACCACATCCTACATGGTTCTCTTCCTGACCCTCCACCTGCTGCTAGTGCCTCGCCTCTTCCCAGTAAACAATTACCTTGTGTGTAATGGGGGTCTGGTGTATTTGCATACCCTACAGCTTGTTAAGATGGTATCTCTATTGGTAGGGTAGCAGGAGCTGCTTCTAGAAGAATCATGAAGACTAGAGCATGCATGGACATCCTGTAACTACACTTATTCTTTCCACATCGTGACCTTCCCCATCACAGTTTCGATATATTGCAGGTCAGCATAAGAAATTAAATGGGAATTTTTGGGGGAGTTTTGCAGAAGTCCCAATGATACATGAAGGCCAATGCAAACGACAGAAAAAGTTTAGAAACTTAGAAATGCAGAAAATATATGATTATAACATCAACATATTTTATCTTTTAATACCATAATAATTCAGACTTCTCTGGTACAAAAGTGGGGAGGGCAAAAAATTTTACGTGGATTTTCCAGATCGCAGGGGCATCACACCCCTAACCCCCTCAGTGTGGGAGAGATAACTGTAGTTCTGTTTAACCTACAACATGGTTGAGAGGAGATTTTTCTTTTGCCTGTATAGCTGGAACTATCCACGTCTACCAATTGGCTTGAGTCAGCTAGAGCCATTACTTTGCTACATAAGGGAGCAAGGTGATTCCCTTCGTTCATGGCTAGTAAGAACACATGAGAGAGAAGGGCCCGAGAACAGGCCTGGGTCCTTGGCCTTTTTGTTCATTTTTTATCTTGGGTGCAGAAAGTAGAGTCTCCAACCTTGGGGATTTCAAAGTTTGGGATCATGAGCCAAAGGAATCTAGGAGTCCAGACTGGGTATTGCAGCCATCCCAGAATGAAGCAATCATGGAATGACGGGGGGGGACTCCTGCCCAGCAGAAGTTTGTGGCTATTCTACCTTGGGATTTAAGTTTGATGGGACCAATGCTGCTTGGGAACAGAGCTAACTTGTCAGCATAATTCACATACCCCCAACTCCCACCCAGAGACCTAGAGATAGAGGCTGCCGTATGCTAGGGGAAATGTTGGTATTTTATTATTATTTCTTCTTCTTCTTCTTTTTTCTTCTTCCTCTTCTCTGAATTATACTTTATGTTTTTAAGAATCTGAGTTCCCAATTCTTTCTCTCTCTTTACCCCTCCCCCACCCATTGAGAAATCAGGCAACATGATATCAATTATACATGTGAAGTCATGCAAAACATATTTCCATATTAGCTGCGTTGCAAAAAAAAGCAAGAAAATTCAAGTGAAAAACTACGCTTGAATCTTCACTCAGATGTACATTTGTTCTTGCTTTCTCTTTGAAGTAAACGTTCCTTTATAAAAAACTACCCAAAGTTAACAGTTAAATGGAATTGGGGTGCTAGTTATTGGAACCCTTAAATAGGAGGGCACAGCTAACGGAGGCTTGAGCAGACAGCATCAGAGAAAAAGACGTACCCCAAACCATCAGAGTATCCTAAACCTGGAGAGGGAGATGGAGCATCTGGGCTGAAAGAGACAGGGTCAGAGCAAGTCACTGCTTCGTTATGTGAAATACACACACACACACACACACACACACACACACAGAGATGCATATACACACCCACCCATGTATGTATGCATATTTCTATGTATAGGTATCGTTTCTTGTGATAGAACATAAGCTGGTGGAAGGCAGGGGCTGTTTTATTATAGCTCTGAATCCTTAGTATTTGGCACATGGTACTTAATAAATGTTTATTGACAGATTATATTATTGCTGATTGGGATGTGGATGAGAGCAAAAAATGTACAGAAAGTACAGAAATAACTAATATCTCATAACCCTCAGAAGTCAGCCCAGAAATAACCTAACATTTTATGGCCTCAGAAATTTCTCAAGTCCTCAAAATAAAGCTGTATTTACAGGTCACCAAAGCAACAGTTAAAAAAGATCAACCAGGCTATATATTTATTTTAAGGTAAATTAAAATAACAATGAAGTTGTGCATTCAATTTTCATTGTATATTTTACTCATTTATAGTTATTCAAATAAAATGACGATGCAGTTGTGAATTCAACTTAAACCAGGGGTTCTTAACCTTTTTTTGGCATCATGGGCCTCATTGGCTATCTGTGCCTTCTCAGGAATGTTTTTAAATGCATAAAATAAAAGACATAGGGTTACAAAGGAAACCAATTATCCTGAAATATAGTTATCAAAATATTTAAAAACCAAGTTCACAGACCCAAAGTTAAGAACCCCTGAATGATATCTAATTGAGTAAAAGCAGCTTCTGTGTAGACACATGTTTATTTAGCATCCCTACACGTGGGAATATTTTGGTGGAAGGGGGCCTTTTTTTTTTGTTCTTGTTAAATGTGGCCTTTTACTCATTCCTTTCAATATTATTAAATGTATGTATGCCATAAAATATGTACAATGAAGCCAATGCTGCAGGGGTAGCCTTATCTTCTCTGGAATTTCCTGATATTTTGAGGCTTTCATTTCCCATCCTGGTTTTGAGGAAAGAGTTCTTGCATTTAATTTCCTGGGATTTCATAGAAATGAAGAAGAAGAAAAAAAAGGAAGAGGGAAGGGAGAGGGAGCGAGGTAGAAGAAGAAAAGGGAGGTATGGAAGGCAAGGAGAGTAAAGAGAGTGGAGAAGAGAGAGAAAGACAGAAAAAGGAACGGCAAAGGATCAGGGAAGGGGAGGAGAGAGGAAATAGGGAGACAGAGACAGAGAGGAAAAGAGGGTAAGTGGGAAGGAAAAAAGGACAAAAAAGGAAGAAGGAAGTCATGGTCAAGTGGACTGGTTTGGTGATTGATAAAACAGATTAATCAGCCTAAGAAAATAAGTTTCAGACATTCTCCAAAGTACATAGCCCAGACCTGTAATTCTAAACCTCCATAAACTCAAAATCCTTAATCATTTCTCTCTTCAAACTTGGCTTGGTTTTCCTGCATCAGAGAAACCTGTAGGCCTGCCAAATTTGGGGCTTATGAGCTACAGCCATTTTTAAGAGATAGGACTGTAGACAAATGTTAGAATAATTTTTTTTTAAAAGAGTAAAAAGTAGATTCCTTACTTTTCTCTCCTTCCCTCTCCACCTCATCTTTAAAAAAAAATGAAACAAAATAACCCTCAATAACTCCAAATTCCTCAAACCCAGCTGGTGTCAAGCTAGCCAAGAAAAATTTAAACTTTGGACTGAGACTAAGCAATTCTAGTTTTGGCTTTAAAACAGAGTTTAAAGCAATTGCTGGAAACCTGGAAAGAGCAGATTGTAGGGAAACGAAGAAAAAATTGTGGGAATGGCAATTTGACGGTCTTCCTAACAGGCAGATAAAGGCACTGATTTCCCAGAGCAGAATGATTGCTGGGATGGTGGGGCTGCTCTGGAGAGCATTAATCAGAAGAGTTAGGGGTGACCATCAACATAGAGTTTCCTTAGGTTTAGCGCTTGATTTGTAGCCTCAGAAATCGTCTAGTCCTACCCAAGCCCTAATTTTGGGGATTTTATTTTGATTTTATTTGTACTGATTTACTGATTTGAATTGAGGAGCCCAGGCCTAGAGAGTTTAAACAAATTGCCCGAAGTCACCTATGTCATAAATAACTGAGCCAACATTTGAACCCGCGTCCTTTGACTCCCAATGCAGCATGATTTACACCCCAGGGGGAGGATCCTGTGTTAGGCTACAACTGAATTGGCAAGAGATTCGAGCTTCCTGGTTTTTCTACTATTGATAACATCCTGGGAATGGACTGGAAAGGAACGGTGACAAGGAGGGATACCTGACTGTGAGTACTGGCAGGGGTCTCCTTTCCCCTCTGGTCATCGGCACCAAGCTTCAAACTTAGAAATTTGTTGTTGTTTAATCAGTCAGTTGCACCCAACCCTTCATGACCCTATTTGGGGTTTCCTTGGCAAAGACTTAAAGCGGTTTGCCTTTTCCTTCTCCAGTTTATTTTATAGGTAATAAAATTGAGGTAAACGAGGTTAAGTGACTTACCCAGGGTCACACAGCTAGAAAGTGTTTGAGGTCAAATTCAACTCAGATCTTCCTGACTCTAGGGCCGGAACTCTATCCGCTGTACCACTTAGCTGCCCCCTCGGAGGGAAATAGGTATGTTGAAATCACTGCCTAGCTCTTTACAGAGGCACATTATGTCCTGCTGTATTTCTGGCACCAATGTGACTTGTGATGACCCATGTTCTACTGTTTGTACTGAATGGACGAGATATCTTGCTGCAGCATGGGGCCAGCTGTTCAGATGGACAGAAGATGCCTCTTTCTTTTGCCCAGAAGAGACTGGTCACCCTCTTGATTCTAGAAAACAGTGGCATCTAGATCCGCTCAGTCTCAGAGATGTGGGAAGGTCAGGAAATTATAATTTTTTAAAAGAGAGAAGAGTTTTAGATAAGATACAGATTTAAAATTCGTAAAAGAAGCGGCTTTTCAGGCATCTGACGGTAGACTCTGATAGAGAAACTGAGAATGCTCTTCTTGGGTAACTAGGCAAGGGATCCGGATGGAGAAGAGATTGGATTTGAGCTAGATCAAGGAAGAGAACCACTAAAAACCACTTCTTAAAGTAAACTGTATCTTTTCTACATACCTGTCATTTTATGTATGTCTATATATATATATATATATATATATATATAGTGTGTGTATGTGTGTGTATTTATGTGTATATATGTATACACACACATGCACATAAATTATCCTCACTTCCTGCAGGCAAGTATTTACCTCTGAGCTCAAGACTGGCCTGGATATCATGATTTATTATATGAAGGGGTACAGGAGATTAGAGGGGCTTATATTCCCAAAGCCTGTACATAAATAATAATAGCTGACTAGCATTTTATATACCATGCACACAGTGAGCTATTAATAAAGGCTTGTTGAATTAGGAAAAGTAACCTTTATGGTTACAGTTTGTTTTATGAATGCTTTTATTTGATCTGCACAACAGGCCTGTGAAGTAAATAGTATAAGGATTAGCATTCAGGGTTTGCAGGTTGGAAATTTGCAGAGGAAACGGACATAGAAAGCTCATGAAAAACTCTACCACCACCGGATCAATACCTGCTCTGCAACTTTAAGTCTTAAAGAGTTGGCTGGGGAACCGAAAAGTTAAGTGATTTGCCCAGGGTCACCCACCCAATACTAGTCCCAGGTAGGACTTGAACACAACTCTCCCTGGCTCAGAAGCCAGCTCTCCACACCCTCCACTATGCTGAATCTTGGAGGCCAGAGCTTACCCAAAGTCACAAACTAATAAGTAACAGGCAATCACTGGAATGTAGGGATCTTTCTTCTACCCCACTGTAGCTAGCTGTTCCTCAGCTCCTTCACCAAATTTTTGGGAGGGATTTAGGTGGAATATCCATCCGCATATATCTGTACTTTCCCCACAGGAAGAGATCTGGAGTTGCTACCACTCTTCTTGAAGCAGACCTATCTTTCCTATGCTGACCTCACACACTCCTAATTCCCAATAATTGGCTCCAGGTGTGCTTCATTTTACTCTCCCTGCACCTGCCCCCATCTTCTTCTTGACAGGCACCTTTACCCTCCCAAGTCCCGTCCAGTTCTGGAACCATAAGCCAATTACCCTGGCCACTGCTATCAGAAAGGGCTGGTGATTCCACAAAGCATCTAGGTAACCCAAGTACCCTTCATGAGTCACCACTCCCTATAAGAGGTTATTTCCCCCCACTAGAACAGAAGCTTGAGGGCAGGGACCAGCTTTGTTTTGGTATTTTTAATCCCCCGCATTAAGCACACAGGGCCTTAATAAATGCTTATTCATTCAACTATTTATTCCATCCATACATTCAAGTACTTTAGACATCAGATGGAGTATTTTGTAACTACAATCAAATCTTGACCATCTATGCCAGGGGTGGGGAACCTGTGGCCCTGTGGCCTTGAGGCCGTCCCTGAATGCTATCGTCTCTCACTCTTAACCGGGAGTTCTTGACCTGAGGTCTGTGAACTTGATTTTAAAAATACTTTGCATTTCGATATAACTGATTTCCCTTGAAACCCAATGAATTTTTTTCATGCAGTTAAAAACATGATTCTGAGAAGAGGTCTGTGGGCTTCACTAGACTGCCAAGGGGGATTGTAACACAAAAAAAGTTAAGACCCCCCTGCTCTAACTACTTCTGGCCTTGTGGATGGTAATCCTGTGGGTTGTATTGGTTGTTGTTACTGCTTAAAAGGACTCCTTTCAGGAATTCCAGCTGCTAAGAGGAGTAAATGTAAATAAGAGATAGTAAAGTGTTAAAGGAAGCCTCTGTTAGCTACTCTTATGTTATTAAAAATCTAAAAGCAAACTTTGTTAGAGATTGGACAAAAAGAAGACCCGAGTGCCTTTTGACTGAATTATATACTCTGTCAATCCAGGGCAATTCTTGAAGTTGGGCATCTAAAGCCATTCCAGTTGGGTCCAATACTAGAAGAGTAATTGTTGCAAATATGTGTATGTGACCTTGAAGTTCATTTTAATCTCAAGGCAACCCTTATGATCTTCTGGGTCATCTGTCCCTAAAGCTTCCATAGAGTCTCAGACATGAACAAAACCCATCAACAGCTGGGTAGCTCAGTGAGTAGAGAGTGCTGGACTTGTAGTTAGGAGAAAATGAGTTCAAATACTGCTTCTCTAGCTATGTGATTCCGGGCCAGGTCACTTGACCTTTATCAGCCTTATATTACCTATCTGTAAAATGGGGATAATAATTGCACCTACATCACAAGGTTATAGGATTAAGGGAGATGATGATGCATAGGAAGCATTTTGCAAACTTTAATGCGTTAAATAAATGTTTGCTATTTTTACTTTTGTTGATGGCAGCAGCAGGAATAGTATTAGTGTTCCGTGTAGTGGTTTTGATATCTTTTGAGATGAAAATTTTGAGAGGGCTCAAAATTTACATCAATTGCCCCTCGAATCTTCATCGATAAATAACTGGAGAGTTGAGCGAAGGACTGAATCTCATTAAAGAATCAGAAGCATCTAAAGAACTGGATGCAATTTCCTCTAAAACTCCCAAATCAGAGAAAGGCTCAAAGTACTAACAGATAAAACTTCTGGGCTACCATTTATTCAGGGAAACAAGCAGACGGCAAAATGTGGATTTGGCAAAGAGGTTTCAGAGATACGTAAGGGAACTAGTATTGGTGGCAAGCCTTTTGAAGTATCAGAGGATAAAGAAGGTAGCAGGGAACAAAAAACTACTCCAATTGGCCAAAGTCCCCCCAGTTGCATGGAAAACGTGAGTTTATTGGAGAACAGAAGGAACTACGAGAAAATGGTGAATTGCTGCATATAGTAAGAGTAAAAAGTTAAGATAAAGCAAATCTGGGAAAGTGCATTGCAAAATATATATATATATACACACACACACACATATATTAATGATGATGGAACAATAGTCACTGAAAAGAAATTGGCCTAGGAACATGGGGCAGCTAGGTGGCACAGTGAATGTGGTTCCGAGACTGCAGTCAGGAAGATCTGAGTTCAAATTTGCCTCAGACTCTTTCAAGCTGTGTGATGCTGGGCAAGTCAGTCTCTCTCATTTTTTTTTTTGCCTTGGTTTCCTCATCTGTAAAATGGAATAATAATAGCACCTGCCTCCCAGGGTTGTTGTGAGGATCCAATGAGTTGATCATCATAAAGCACTTGCTTACCACAGTGCCTAGCACATATTAAGTGCTATACAAATATTAACTATTATCGTTATTAATAAGAATATGCACAGGCAAAATCAAGGGGATGAAAAAATGCACCATCCAGATTCTGACTTGCAGCTAGTCCATTACTACATATAATTTGAGCTGGTCCAACAGTACATGTATCTTGGACAGGCACAGACTGAAAAGGAGGAAGAGAGTTGGAGGGATCTTATTGGGGAAACTGTGTAGCATTTGCAATCTTCCCCAACATGAAAATAGGTCTCCTAAAAAAATTGTCGATGTCTTTTATTATTTTGTATTATAGTTATTTTGTATTATCCCTGCTCTAAACTCATCTGTGGACCCCTCCTATATAACAAAGCAAAACCGTTTAAGCAAAAATGACCCAAAACAGCAACTGTATCTGACAGTGTATGTGACATTTTATGCCTTTAATCCCCTAAAGAGGGAAGTATTTTTTTCTATTCTCTAGGTCATTGTATTTAATCTAAGTTTGTTTGTATTTTTACCTAAATTAAAGTAGGAATTTTGTGCGTGTATGTATACATACATAAATACATGTATATGTATATATATATACATATATATGTTCTTCTTTTAAAATCCATCTTTTTAACAGCAAAATTCTCCCACTTATTTCATATGGTAGCAAATCATGAAACACTCACAATCTCCAAAAGTCTCAAAATTGTAGATGACCAGAAGAATAGTAGAAAAAGACACGGTAGCTGTAAATAAATGGAAGCATATTACTAAGAATGGTCTACATGCAAGAAGTGGCCAAGAATAGAGATCCTCAGGGACATACAGAATCAAAAAAGGAGACAGGCTGGTCAGAGAGCAAAACCAAGAGATCACAGATAGATCACTAAAGCGATACACTGACTGATGATATTCATGAAATGTTAAAAACGGCCTAGAGGAAAGTCTCCACTATGATGCACAGACCTTCTATGGAAGTGCATGAACAAGCATCACATGCTGTTAGAAGGCATAGATGGGTTGTGATGCACACTAAAAGCCAGAGAGATGGTAGACCCATTGAAGTACTGATTTAGTCTAAATTAACTTTAATTTTTTTACATTTAATTTTTATTTTCTTTTTCTCAATTATATGTAAAACAAATTTTTTAACATTCATCTTTTTTTAAATTCTGGGCTCCAAATAATTAATTTTTTTAGCAGCTGTTTTAAGCTACTGGCTCATAATGAGCTCTGGTCAACTAAGGATCTCCTAGTTTTCCATATAAAGTTCTCGGGTCTCCCCTACTCTATGCTTTTGCAATTTTTTAAAGCCTAAACCTCAGACTTCATATTTCTCTCTGTTAAATTTCATCTTGTTGGTTTCAGCAGCCATCGCAGTGAAAGGACCTTAGATTAAGGAGTTCATGAGGATGATCGCTAAATATGCTTTAATGGCATCTTGGGCAATAAATCATTACCCAATTATGTTATAAATTTATTTTTCCTCTGCAACAACAAGCATGTGTGATGCATTAAAGGTTGTTTCTGCGTGATTTGGAGTTTTGGGGGACAAAAGTTATCACTGAAGTTACTGTAAGCACTTAGTGAATAAATCTAAAAGAGTATCATGGGTAATATATTAATTTACCCTGGGGCTTCACAACACTTTCTATTTTGGTTGCTGAAAGAGGCTGGAGGAAAAAAAAATGTTAGGAACCCCTGCTTTAGGTCAAATCTGTCTTTTGAACTGATTTGTTTCCACCTCGGGGCAACTCCCCTATGCCAATGTATTTGGGTCAAAGTGGGCAAATTCCTCTCACCTAGCATTTTGTTCTAGATTGCTAACATTAGGGCTATGAAAACTCTCCTGGAGTTTCTTTGAGCAAGACTGGAATTCTCAGCGCAGGTTTTGGTCACTTTTGTTCTCCATTCCTGCGGGTACATATGAATTTCTGATCTCTCTCTATATCAGGTATACTGTCTTCCTGAAGAAAGATGGAAAACATTGAACATAGTGGGCACCAAACAACACACAAAAAATAAATTTAATAAACCTTAGTAGATGAGAAAAGATTCATTACCAATGGAGGAACAACATGAAAAGCCAGCTGTCTGTGTAGTAAACACATCAACCAGAGTCAGCTACAACTGAAAAACGACTTGTCAGCAACAAAATTCGAGCAACGGCTAGAATCAACATCAGATCAGAAGCAAGGTTAAAGATGAGAAGAAGGTGCAGCAGATTCAGTGAGACTTGTTCAAATAAGCCATTGATGCTTTAAAAAGGGTGCGGGGTGGGGCAGGATGGAAAAAGGCAGAGATAGGGACTCAGTTAATCATCATTTCACATAAAAATTTAACTGATATAAAGCAGGTGCCCCATCGAGAAAGCCAAAAGAGCTCAGAAACATCCTTGGCCGGCAAACCTGTCATTTCCTTTGTAGGAGCATAGACTTTGACCTGGAAGGGACCATAATAAGCCATCAAGTCCAATCCCCTTGGTTCCACAGCTGAGGAAACTGAGACAAAGCAAAGTGAACTGACTTGAGCAGGGTCACACAGCTAGTAGGTCTTGCGGCAGGATTTCAACCAGGTTTTTGTGATTCTCAGTTCAGTGCCCTATTTACTGTACCATGCTGTCTCTCTATGGGCAGCAAGGTGGCTAAGTGGATAGGGTGCTGGCCCTGGATCAGGGGGATCCAAATGTGATCTCAGGCACTTAACAGCTGTGTGGCCCTGGGCCAGTCACTTAACCCTATTTGCCCCAGTTTCCTTATCTGTAAAATGAACTGGAGAAGGAAACAGCAAACCACTCCAGTATCTTTGCCAAGAAAATCCCAAATGGGATGACGAAGAGCTGGCCATGAGTAATTGACAAAAACAGCAAAGTTGCCTCTTTCTTTAAGTGATACGGCAGTCCATGGCAGTTGAGACTAAAAATTCATTTGTAAAGCACTACAAAGGAATATGGCAGAAGATTACAAGTAGTACTGTTTCATGTGATAATGGAAAACAATGAAGTTAAAAACAGGTATACAGAAATCTTGACACAAGACCCCATTAAGTCACATCATCCCAAGAGCATGAAAAGAATGAGAAAAAAAACACAGATGATATTACTCCCTTAAAAAGGTGATTGAAAGGATATCAATAGTTGTTGATTCATATACTTACTCTTATAAAATCTTTATCAGACAACTAGTAAACATTATATACTAGGCACTGAGGGGTATGGGGATGGCATAAAGCCAAAAACGAAAAGTTCCCGCCCTCATAGAGCTTACATTCTATAAAGAACACAATAAATACGTATATAAGTGCATAGAGAATACATAGCAGGTGGTTTTGAGAGGCAGGGAGCTAGCAACTGGTCCGGGGGAAAGAGGGAAGTGAGGAAAAGCATGTAGAAGATGTTGTATGAGCTGCTTCTTGAAGGGAGCAAGGGATTTCAAGAGTTAAAAATGAAGAGGAAAGGCATTCGAAGCATGGGTCACAGCCAGAGGAAAGGAATGGAGGTGGGAGATGGAGTGCCATGTATGAGGAAGCGCATTAAAGCCAGCTGGTCAGCCTGTAGAATGCTGGAAGAGGAATAATATATAATAATGCTGCAAATGTAGGTTTGGACGAGGTTGTGAAGGACTTTAAACGCCAAACAAGGGAGTTTATATTTTATCCTTAACGTGCCAAGGAACCCACTGGAGTTTACTGACTAAAAGAGTGACATAGTTAGACCTTAATAAAATAATTTTGGCAGATGTATAGAAGATGGACTAGAGGGGACCTAAGGCAGGCAAAACATCTAGAACTACTACAATGGTCCAGGTGAGAGGTGATAAGAGCCTGAATGAGGACAGTGGTCACATGAGTAGTAAGAAGTCAGTGAGAAATGTCTTGGAGTTCAAAAGACAAGATTTGGCAACTGATTGGAAATGTGGAGCAAGGGAAAGTGGAGAGCTGAGGGCAGCTCTAGATTGCAAAATTGGGTGATTAGAAGGATGGTCTTGTTTTCATCTGAAATAGGAGAATTCAGAAGAAAGTAGGTTTCTGAGAATAAACCAAAAACGTATTGATGGCATTTTTAAAAACCTTTTAAATTATTAAGCATTTTTTCTCTTTCCCACTTCGCTCCTCCAACTAGAAAAGAATAAAAACAAAATTCTTTTTTTTTAAAACAAATATGCATAGTCAAAATAGATTCCCATACTGGCCATATCCAAAAATATATATTGAGGACATTCTTGATGTAAACACGGAAAAGGAAGCAATTGGCTTTCACAAACAACTTTCTATAGCAGGCCACATTTCTACTGTAACAAAATTGACTTAAAGATGCAGAGACCTGAGTCATACACTTACTCTTCCTTATAAAATCTTTATCAAACAACTAGTAAACATTATGTACCAGGCACTGGGCTAGGTACTGGAGGGTGTGGGGATGGCATAAAGCCAAAAATGAAAGTTTCCACCCTCATTGAGCTTACATTCTATAAAAAAGACAATAAATACACATATAAGTGCATAGAGAATATATAGCAGGTGGTTTTGCTATGGTCACACCACAGTTCTTAATGTCCTTTCTCTTCTCTCCACTCATGAGGCCACAAGCCTAGTTCTAGCCTTCATCATTACTCTCTTGGACTATTGTAATGACCTCCCAATGGTCTCCCTCCTTCTAGTTTCTCTTCTCTCCAACCCAACCATCTTATAGTTGCCAAGTGAATATCCCTAAAATACAAGACTTTAGCATACCGTGTAGATCTCTGGGAGAGTCTATGGGACAACATGGTCAAAAATTATTTTGTGTGCAGTGCTAGAGAACCAAGGCTACAGGCTTGATTCCCATACAAACTGCTTAGTTTTGTTCTGTTCTGAAGCCACTGACTGTACTTTGAACTCTATTCAGCTGTCCTAAAAATGTATGCCTTCCCACAAGAAGAAACGGGTGAAACTATGAATAGATTTGGGGCTCCTATCATCTTTATATATTCAGTTAAAAAATTTATCAACCCTAAAAAAATTTATCAACCATGTCAAAATTATTCAATTATTAGGAATAGGCACTGGACTAAACAGTGAGATTACAAAGATAAAATAAAACATATTCCCTACCCTCAGGGAACTTACTATCTTGTTTTAGGGGAAGAAAAGATATATAGTTGGATAAGTATAATACAAAGTAGAATATATTTTACTTTACCTGTTTTCTTATCGCCCCCATACCACCCCCTTCCAATTCACCATGTCTGATCATTTGTCAAGTCCTATGAAAATGGGATCATAGCTTTAGACCTGGGAGAGATCTCAAAGATCATCCAGTTATCTACCTATTCCATATCTGCAATACCCCCCTGCTCTCCTCTCCATTCTCACCACTCCACTTTGGGACATTCCTTCATCACCACCTGCCTGGACTGGTGCAGAAGCCTCCTCAAGGCTCTTCCCACCTTTGCATTCTCCCTCCTCCCAATCTAACGTCTACTTTTCTTGTTTGTTTTCTGGCAGGGCAATTGGGGTTAAGTGACTCACCCAAGGTCACACAGCTAGTACATGTGTCAAGTGTCTGAGGTGGAATTTGAACTCAGGTCCTCCTGACTCCAGGGCTGGTGCTGTACTCACTGCGCCACCTAGCTGCCCCCTAACGTCTACTTTTCTAAGCACAGGTCTGATCACCGCTCTGTTCTCCTCCAATAACTCCCGACTGTCTATGAAATCAAAGTCAAGCTCCCTTAAGGACCGCTACAGTCTGACACCATTATCCATTACCAGTTTTATCTCGCATGATTCCTCTCCAAATAATAATTCACATCATACTTTAAGGGTCCAGACTTCAGGATATATACTGCCTTGCAAAATACATATCATGACATTCAGCACGTGGTAAGTGCTTAATAGATGTTTGTGGATTGACTGCAAATATTATTATTCCTGACTAGGAAAATGAAGCTCAGAAAAGTTAAGTGAGTTGCCCAAAGTCAGACAACTAGCAAGTGCCGGAGTCAGGATCTAAATATGGGTCTTTCCTACTACACCACACGGACACTTAGATTCCACTGCTGATCTGACTTCCATGAGTTTGCTAGCGCTGTCAATGTCTTCTAACCCCAACTCCCCCCTCCATCACCTAAGAGACTATTTATTGAAATTGGACTTGTCCTTTAAGGCCAAGCTCATATGCCACCTCCTTCATGAAGCCTTCTCTGATTTCTCTCCAATTAATAATGATCCTTCTCTCATCAGACCACATGAAACATTTGGTTTACTCTTCTCTTATACATTCACTATTCACTATTCACTGTTTAAGAAAGGAATACAATACAACATACACAAATCACTAGGATATAGCATTACGCAGGATGTTCCAAAAGTCTTAGTTCATTTTAACATTTTAATTGCTTCAAGTTGAACTGAGACTTTTGGGACACCCTGTACGTGTGCCATGGGGACGCTAGGCATTAGAGAACCGCATATCAGGTAGAGTACTTCACCAGTGGGCTTGTCAAGCAGAATGGATGGATAATAAGAGGTCATCTAGGACCATAAAGGAGGTTGTCTTCATCTGTTCTGCGTTCTTTCCCTCTAATCTCCTGCTAGAGGGCTGGGTTTAGAGTCAGGAAGACTCATCTTCCCATGTTCAAATCCAGCCTCAGATGCTTACTAGCTGCGTGACCCCGGGCAAGCCACTTAACCCCATTTGCCTTCATTTCCTCATGCAGAAAATGAACTAGGGAAGGAAATGGCAAACCACCCCAGTATCTCTGCTAAGAAAACCCCAAATGGGATGACGAAAAGTCAGACACGACTAAAACAACCGAACAATTAAGGTTTACAAAGTGCTTTATATATGTCAACTCGCTTGATCCTCACAACAAACCTAGGAGTTTGGTTTTGCAATTATCCCCATGTTACAGAGGAGGAAACTGAGGCTAAGAGAGATCAAGTGACTTGCCTAGGATCACACAGCTAGTAAGCCTCTGAGACCAAATCTGAGCCAGATTTTCCTGACGCCAGGCCCGGTACTCTGTCCACTGCTCCTTCTCCTCCCTCTATGGCTGATGCTGGCTTCTTTCCAGCAGTGTCAGTGTAGGGTCATCCTTTTATTGGCTTGGGAACCAGCCTCAAGTCAATGAAATTTTATAAATGTTTCCAGACTAGTGGAAATACTACGCACAAGAGCACAACTGGTCTATTTATTCATGAACAATCAGAGGACAAACTAAATTTCAAAGCATTTGAGAAATATTCCTGTTTTCAAGGTGATGACTTTATTTTGGGACACATTTTAAAATTCATTTTTATCCTACATACTTTATTTTAAAATTTCAAAAATATTTATAATGACCACAACCCCATTTGTACAATTAAGAGGGAGACTAGATGATTTCTAAGGTCTTTTCTAGCTGTGACAACCATTTACGACTTAAGGTGACTTTGTTAAAGGATTCAGAAGAGCGATGAGTAGGAACTGAGAGACCCAAGGGCAAATCCCGACTCCTCCCCAAAGTCACCTCACCTCTCAGAATCTTAGTTTTCTCTTTTCTTAGATGAGCACACTAATAATGCCTCCCTTAGCGAAGTCACAGGGGTATTATAGAGATAGAATTAGATAATCTAGCTTTAAAAAGCTAGAAAGAAGATCCAGTTATAATGAATGAATAAATTATAATAATAATGGAAATCAATAAACTTAAGAGACTGTGCTTGTATTGACATTTTGTTCTTTACAACATTTACACTGTGGACCATTCTTTCAACAACCTTGTAAGACAGTTGTATAAAAATGATCATCCCCACTTTTTACAAACGAGGAAAATGAGAGTTTAAGTGAGCTGCCTACTAACACACAAAGCTAGTAAGGGTCTAAGGCAGAATTTGAATGAAGGTTGCCTGACTCCAAACCCAGAACTCTAACCCAGGGGTGGAGAACATGTGGCCCTCTAGGTTCTCAAGTGCAGCCCTTTGACTAAATCCAAACTTCGCAGAGTTTCTAGTCTATTCTATTCTTCACAGAGCTCCATCCGTTATGCTATGCTGCTTCCTTTATAGAGTTGATGGTTGCCACCCTCGTTAGAGAGAGCAAAAAAGTAAAACACACAAACACAATCATCAGTTGTTACTTTACCAGGCTCAGCAAACACTCCAATATAATGTTAGTGCTCATACTGCATGTTAACGTGCTAACGGTCCTAACCAGGAATGCACTAATGAGTTAAATGTCACAGAAGAGTCCACACAGGTAAAAATCTATTAATGCGCCAATTGCCGATGAACATTAGAGTTGTAATACTGCACAAAATACTTGGGGGAATATGAGAAAAGTGAAATAAATAGGAAGAACACCACTTTGCAACTTAACTCACCTGTGATCTGCGTTGTTTTTCTGCCTTCCATTCCACAATCTTCTGCTCACGGCAGAAGGAGGAGGAGAGGAAGGGAGGGGTGGGGGTGGCAGCGAGGGCAGGGGAGGCAAGTTCCTCTTGTCCCTCCTGAAGCTGGGGGTCCGGCTCCATTCCTCATCCACTTCTCCTTCGTGTTTAAAAGTTCTCCTGGGTTTGGGCAGTGGGTTGATGAAAGGCTTTGAGGGGGATGCCTCTGACCCCCTGTAGACATTCTCTAGACTCTGGTCCGAAGGCCTCCTGCATGGCCCTTTTCCCTCCTCCACAGTCTCAGAGCAGGGCTCCTTTGCTTCCAAGTCCAAGTTAATGAGTCTCTTGCTAAGCTCAGAGCCACACACACCCCCATGAAGCCCCTCATCTGCTCTCTCTGGCAAGTAGTGAGGTGAGTAATAGGTACCTGGTAACTGGGGACGCACATCTGCTGCTTCCTCCTTCAAGACCTGCTCCAGTTTCTTGACTTGCCTTAGCACGGATTGGCTATCTTTCTGAACCTTTGGCTTCCCCAACTTCTTCTCTCTCAGGCTAACAATGCTAAGATCTGAATCTCTATCCCTCCCGGTCAAGTCTTGCCTCCTCCTCTCTGTGCCCTGCCCCCTGACGTTTGTGGTCCCTACATTTCTTTCGTTTTCTTTGCTATTGGGGTCCTGGGCTGATGCATTCTTAGCTCCAACCTTCTTTATCTGCACACTGTCTCTACTTACTATCTCTGTGACACAAGATGCCTTGTATTCCCCTTGGCTTCCCTGTCCGTCTTCCTTCTTGCCTATCAGGGGAGTTGGCAAGTCCTTCTTTCCTTCCCATTCAGAAATCTTGTCCTTTATGCTAAGAGAATTGTGTCTAGCATTGGCCCTCCCAGTGGGGCGGGGGTTCTGAGCGATACTCCCCTGCCTCTTCATAGCCCGGTTGCCTTCCTTGGAGCTAAGATCCACGGCTGGGTCACTGATGAGCATTTTGGGGCTGAGCATGTTCTGAGGAAAACAGTCAAGTCTCGGCCCCAGCATCAGATCGTTTAGTGGTTCTAGTGGGCTTCTTTGAGTGGTTAGATCCTTATCAGTCTCTAGGAAAGAACCAGAGTGGTTGGAGACACCCAGAGAAGAGTAATTGCCGGAGGCCGTGAAGGAGCACCTTCCCAGTTCTTCTACCACCTTTGGACTTGCAAGCTTGACCCTGCACAGCAAAGACAAACATCAGTAAGGGAGCCATCCTCACTGTCTCATTCTTGGTTTAAGTCACTGAAAATCAACTGGGCCTAAAAAAGTTTGGTTTTTGTACCCCAAGTGCCTAGAACAGTGTCTGGCTCAGAGCAGCCACTTTAACAAATGCTTGTTTAAGTGAACTGATTTGAATTGAATTGGAGGAGATGGGCCCGGTGTCAATCATCAACATTAAGACGTCCAAGTTTTACTTACCATTCTGAGTTTTTCTTATTTGGTATTTGGTATTTTTTTCTCCCTGTAAGGACACGGCCGTTTGAGGGAAGAGAGAAATAATTGTACTGGTCTCAGTTTTAAACTTCTAACAAAGGGGTTTGACTGTTGCCCTGATTCATGTGGTGGCCCACTGTACGGGCAGCGTAAAATGCAAACAGTACTCCTAGGAGTGGAATGCTGATCTAGTTCAACTGGAAAGAACTACGGTTACTGCACCAAGAACCAAATTTTAGTATGTTGTTCATGACTTCACATGTATAATGGGTGTCATCTTGTTTGCCTTCTCAATGGGTGGGGGGACGGGCAGGAGGGAGGGAGAAAATTTGGAATTCAAAATTTAAAAATGAATGTTAAAAAAAAGTAAACATAAAGAACCCAATATAAAATATCTATGTGGATCCAAAATCTTTTGACCTTAATGGTTAAAGTTTTGAGACGTTCATAGAAGTTCTAAGAAATGTCCTAAAAGAAAATGGCCACAGAAATAGAACATGCAGATTTATACAGTTTTGAAGTTACTTTCATAAGAAATAGTGATACATCAGGCTATGGTATAAGATTCACTTCTGTTTTTTCAACGCAATAGGGTCTCCCATGAGTAATGTCTATGACTGAAGATATATTGGCATCGGTTGTGTTATAGACCAAAGATGTACGCAGAGGCCACTCTCCGTACATGCCACTGATAAAGAGAAAACTAGATTTGGCACTGAGTTAGAATCCAGACTGCTTCTTACTGTATGTTTGTGACTCAGCTCAGTTTCCTCATAAGGAAAATGTGGGGGTTGGATTATGTAATCTCTAATATTAGTCACCATCAGCTCTAAATCCTGTGATTCAATAAATCACACATTTGCTCACTATTCCCCAGGGTAGTCTTGATAAAATATTTTGATTAGGGCCCTAAGCATCCAAAAATGTGTTGCTGAGCTCAGCTCCTGAGTGTAAATTTAAAACGTGGAAATGCGCACACTTTGTCATATTTAGCTCAAGTTAAAGCAGAAGGTCTTAGGTTAAATGAATGACTGGTCTTCAGAGCAGCAAGTGAAACAGAAACATAGTGCATAAATTAACGAGGCTGATTGTTCTAGCCTCACCAGGCACATGAGTTGAGTACTAGCTAGTTACTCAGTCACCAACATCAGCAGCAAACAGTTACCGAGCACCAACTATGAAGAAGTAAACAATCAGTCCCTCGTAGTCAAGGAGCTTATGGTTTACTTGGGCAGACCAAGCACATGTTAAATGATAAGGAATGATATAAATATGCCGGTGCTGAGGGCTAGATTTTCAGCATATGATATCTGTCTGTACATCTTGTATATACTGTTAGTATAGGATACTGTAAATAACTGGAATGATGATTCTGGAAGCTCCATCTCCGTAGCGTAGAAGAAAGAACATTGCTCGTAAAAGGGGTTACAAAGGTGGAGTGAGCGGGCAGAGGGGCGAGGAAAGTGGAATGTTCTCCTTTTTCTTACGTGCAGAGAACTGCATAAAACAGAGTACGTTTCCTGGACTCTTGTTTCTGGAACCTTAACATTCCCATGAGGGAATGTGGCCATGGGTAAGTAAGGCTCAGGTGGTGCAGTGGACAGAGTGCCAGGCCTGGAATCAGGAAGACCTGAGTTCAAATCTGGCTTTAGATATTTACTAACTGTGTGATACTAAGTGAGTCACTTAACCCTGTTTGCCTCAGTTTCCTCATTTGTAAAATGAGCTGGAGAAGGAAATGGCAAAGGAAAATGGTACTCCAAGAAAACCCCAAATGGGGTCACGAAGAGTTGGACACAACTGAAACACGACTAAACAACGGTCAGTCTCCCACACAATGGAAACAGAGGTATTGAGGGGGCAAATGCTCAACTAATAGCTAATAATTAATTAATAACTAATAAAAATTAACTAACTAGTTAATAATCAACGAACTTAGAGGGTACCTAAGGGAAGGGATATGATATATGAGGAAGCAATAGAAGAGGTGGAAGAACAGAACATGTGCCAAAAAAGATCTAGGGGGTCATAGCAGAGAGAAGAGAACGTCATTTATTAAGTGCCTACTGTGTCAGAATCAATAAATCCCCAGAGCACTTTGCTCAGCACTTTACAAGTATCTTATTTGACCCTTACAACAGCCCTTCGAGGTAGACGCTATTATTTTCCCCATTTTACACTCAAGGAAATTAAGGCAGACAAGTTAAATGACTTGCCCCAAGTCAAACAATGATAAATATCTGAGATCAAATTTGCACTCAGGTCTTCCTGACTCCAGGTCCAGCGCTCTATCTACTATGCCACCTTACACATGCTAGCTTCAAATTAAAACACAATAATGGAAAACATGAATAGGAATGCAGTATGAAGACCCCTATTCCTCTCCCACCCCCCCAAATCCCCTTGTTGAAATCCTACTCATTTCCCATAAGGCTCAACTCTAACTGCAATCTCCACCTAGAATTTTCCAGCTGGAGATATCTCCCTCCTCAGATGCCTCGTAGTACTTTGTTGATACTTCCCTTATATATTTCCCATATTTTATTATATACTATCTCCACTATAGTGGAGATTTAATTTAATAAAAGGGTAAGATCCTTGGGGATGAGAAACTGTCTTATTCATCTTTATATCTTCCTGTGCTGACTATGGTGGCTGAAAGATGAAATGTACCTTGCTCATGACAGACACATAAAAATTGGTAAATTTGAAATACTTAGTACTGATCAGATCAGGTTTGATTAAATTAAAGAAGTAGAAAACAAGGAGATTATTCACAAGATGTTTAAAAAGGCTTAAAATGCTCAGAGTCAATTAGGCAAACCAAATGTTTACACCAAAAATGTTTTAAAAGGTAGAAAATCAGACTTATGAAGTTAAAGGAAGTGGGATTATTCTGCCTAGAATTGAGAAGGTAACTAGGACATGGGAGTAGGTCAGGATTTGGGCCATTTTAAACTCCCAAAAGGAAAAAAAAAATTCTCACTTGTTAACAAGTTTGTACTTCAACTTTTCCGTCTGGCTGTTGCTCCTGGTCTCAGCTGTCCTGCTAGCTGTCATCCTGTCAGCTCTAGGCACAACTACAAATCACCTAGGGTGGGGACAAAGAAAGGCGGACTCAGGGAAAAACAGGAATTGGAGTCTTTTTCTGAGAAGCGAGTTCAAACTCTGCTGGAAGGGCCATCCGAGGACATCATGTCCACCCCCCCCACCCCCACCCCCCACATTTCGCAGACAAGGAACTGAGGACTGGAGTTTTGTGTGTGCGGTACAGACAATTAGGGCCAGGGCTAGGATTTGAACCCAAGTCCTCTGATTCCAAATCCTCTTCCCAAAATGAATTACTGCCCTGTATTTTATGACCAAAGTCATCAAAAGACCAGTTTAAAAACAAAACAAAAAACTCAAAACAAACAAACCTTAGGACTCAAAGAGTAAATATCACTTTAGTCTGTCTCTTTGCCAGGTTCTCTAAAAATCATTTAACTGAGTTGAAAGCCCCTAATTAGAAGGGCAGCAGCCCGTTTAATAAACAAACCATTATGGTGAAAGCAAATTTATCAACACAGGGATTATCTACTATTTTGCTGACATTGGCTGGCATCGACTTGACATACTTTCTTATCTTCTGTGGTTCAAAAAACAACAACAAAACCCAAAACCTCCAGGCGACACAATCGGCCCCCCAGAATCTCAAGAGCCAGGAGAAGGTAAACAGCATCATCTGTCTATACCAGAAAAGGTTTAGGTCCTAAATGTTAGAAGATGATGGCCCTGAGCTCAGGAATTGTGCAAGTTTTACTTAGACCTAAAAATAACAGGTACCAGGGTACCATGCTGATCCCAAGAGAGCAGTTTACAGGTCAGAGGCAGACAGTAATTTCATTACATTCAGGTCTCTTAACCCCAAATGGATCGGAGAGAAAATCTGATTAAATTTCATGATGTGATTCAATAGTCAATCCCTTATAGGTTACTATGGTCTTCTGGAGATGACACTAAAGTGTTTTTTGACAAGTTTGTGTGGAACATAACTCAAGAGTCTGGGGGGAACAGAACAGAATCGTACCCACATGGGAATTCCTATCGCTTACTCAACATCCTTTGCCTCACTAGCCCACCTCTCCCTCTCTGCCACTCAACAGCTGCTTTTGTTAGGTCCTCCCTACCACCATCACCTAAACCAGGCTAACCTTTCATGCCTCATGCTTTCTGATCTCTTCCTCAATGGATTCTCTAGGAGGGTAGTATCAAAGTACAACTAGTCCCTGAACTTCTCTCCCACCCCTGGTCTTCTTAGGAAGGAGGGATGCTCAAAGAAAAGGAGACATCAAACAAATGATTGTGGTCGCTTTTCTTTTCTCTTTCTTAGCCCACCTTTTTTTATTTGCTATGTAGGCCAATACTAGTTGACCTTCACCTGTGACAGATTCTGAAGCCAGCCTTGCAGGCAGACAGAACAGGTGCCCACCTAATTGGTGTGATTTTGGAGAAGCTGATCTTCCAGATCTTCCAGATCTCTCTCTTATTGGCCTCCCAATTATGCATGGAATTCCTGCCATGAGAGTCACTCCTTTAGGTAAAGGCCTTGAGTCTAGTGAGGGTTCTCTCCCATGTCTGTGTGAATGGTCCCCTTTGGCAGTCTGGTGAAGTCTATGGACCCCTTCTCAAAATACGGTTTTAAGTACATGTAATATAATACATAGAATTACAAAGGAAACCAATTATATCATAATAATAACTAACATCGATAGCACATCTATTAGGTGCCAGGCCCTGTGCTAAGGACTTTAAAACTACTATCTCATTTGTTCTTTACAACCCTGGGAGGTAGGGGCTACTATTATCCCCATGTTACAGATGAAGACACTGAGGCAAACATGTTAAGTAACTTGGCCAGGTTCTAGCCCCTGTGTCACCTAGCTGCTGTATCTCTACATACAATTTATATATATATATATACACACACACATATATATACATATATATGTGTGTGTATATAAAATGCATATATAACGTGTATAAATAAATATATAAAATATATTTCTATATAAATACATATGTGTATGTTTGTATGTATATGTATATATAGTTATGTGTGTATATGTGCGTATAACATATATAATATGATACGTGTTATATAATCTATGTTCACAAGTTCACAGACCCCAGGTTAGAAAACCCTGCTCTACAGATTCCTGTTATAATGCAAGTATACTAGCTAGGCAAAATAATATATCAACCCCCTATTAGGTCCTTGGCCCAATTCCCTCTTTCCCAGCGTTTGCCCAGAAAAAGAACCAGATGGCAAGGGCTCTGGGAGCAGTAGATTATGCCCATGCTTACTCTGGCAGAGCTCCCCCACTGACCCGAGGTCACAGCTGTACTTCCAAATGGGGGTTCTTGGCCTCAGGGAAGATAAACATGCTGCCCTATTGGAGCTGGGTCTTAACCAGGTGGCTGGGTTCCTTTAAGGCCCAGACAGGACTCCCCCTTTGCCACCCCCGCCCCCCAGCCTCACTGGGCTGCCTAGAAAGTCTGGAGAAGACTGTTAAGAGGTAGCAGTATTTCACAGGAAGTTTCTGTTGGCACAATTTGTCCTTCTGGAAGACATTCTGGCTGTTACTTCTGACCTCTGCTCAACCCGTCTCATCCCCTGTATTCCTTGTTTAAGACCTCGCTCACTGACCTTGCCTCTCTCTGGCTGTCCCTGCTATCACCTGGTTTTGATTCCCACTCATAATCTATCCTACACTCTCAGCTGCCTGCTCTAGTAAGGAATCTTTACCTCATTTCCACCCCCCCCCCCAATCCTCCACCAACCGAATGAGAACTATCATTCATTTTAGCCTGAGGCCTGTTACAGCCCTAAGATCTCCTAGAAAATCTCCCTATGCTTACTGCCTCCACTGTTCCTCCCTTTCACCTCATTTCTCACCTCCTTGCAATCTGGCTTCTGATTTTATCACTCAACTTAAGTGGCTTTTTCCAAAGTTCAGTCACCTCTTCATTGACAAATCTCAGGGCCTTTCCTCAGTCCTCATCCTTCCTGACCTTTCTGCAGCATGGAACACAGTTTCTGACCACCTTTTCCTCCTGAAAACTTTCTAGGACACTTTCTCTCCTGGTTCTCTTCCTATTCCTCTGACCACTCCTCATCTCCTTTGAGGGTTCATAAACCCTATTTGGCCCCTACTTGGGGTGTCTCCCAAGGCTCTGTCCTGGGTCCTCTTCACTTACTCTCTTGGTGAGCTCGTCAGCTCCCATGGAACCAACGATCATCTTTATGTAGATAACTCCCAGCCCTAGCCTCTCCTGAATCTCATTAGTCATCATCACCAGCTGTCTACTGGGCATTCTGAATCAGTTATCACACAGGCAGGTCAAACACAACATTTTGAAAACAAAACTTGCTACCTTCCCTTTCCTCTAAACTTCTCTTCTTCTGTAGAAGGTGCCCCTATCTTCCATGCCCCCAATTTCCTAACCTTGAAGTCATCCTCAACTTCATCTTCCCTCATCCCACAAATCCAATCAGATGCCAAAGCTTGTATGACCTCCAACAACCCTCACGTCAGTCACATTCTCTCCACTCACAGCCCCTCCAGGCCCAAGGCGACTCTAATAAGTATTCTCCCTCAAGTCTCTCTCCTCTCCAATCCATTCTCTGTACAGCTATCAAAGTGATGTTCCCACACTGACCATATGACTTCCCTGCTCAACAAATTCTGATAGTCCTATTTCCTCTGGGATCAAATACAACCTTTTGTTTGGCATTTAAAGCCCTTCATGACTTGGGCTCAGCCCATATTTATGATCTTTATGTATCTATATCTATCTTCCTATTTCTAACTCTATTGCTTTCTTCCTGTTTGTCACACATGACACCCCACCTCCCACTTCCACTCCTTTGCCCTTCATCCTTGGAATGCCCTTCCTCCTCCTCTCTTACGAGTCTTAGTTTTCTTAGATGCTCAGCTCAGGTATCACCTCCTCATGAACCTTCTCCTGATCTTAACAGCAGCTAGTACCTTTCTCCCAAAATTACCTGGTAATAATTTTCTATAAACTTTTATAAGAGCTAATATTTATACAGTGCTTTAAGGTTTGCTATGATAGACATATATGTGTATATGCATGTATATATGTATATTATATTATATATATTCCATATACATACATCTCCTTTGATCTTCACCATTCTGTGAGATTTAAGTTCTATTATTGCCCCTGATTTACAGATGAGATACGTAGAGGTTAAATGACCTGCCCAGGGTCACACGGCTAGCAAGTGCCTGAGGCAGGAGATGACCTCAAGTCTTTCTGACTCCAAGTCTAGGATCCTAGTTACTATTCCACCTAACTGCCTCAAGATGCCTTCTATGTCTTTGTGTTATCTCTTCTGATGGAAAGTCAGCTCCCTGAGGGCAAGGACTGTTTCATTTTCGAATCTCTAGCACTTAATAAATGCTGACTGATTGACTAAGCTCTTCAAACCAAATCCAGAACTGGAATAATGTTCATACACCATTTATTCATTCCTTTGACAATAATTTATCCATCAATCAATTAACATTTATTAAGTGCCTATGTGCCAGGCGAGACTTCGAGCAATTGTTTCATACAAGGCACTGTATTTTGCCAATTTTCTTCATACCCATTATCAGTGCCTGATGCCTGGCTTGGCCACTCTGGGGGAAGATCCCTGGCCTTACACCTGTCAAGTCTAGGCAGTTGGGCTAATTTACTGCTGTGGGACAGAAGACCTCAGAACCACTATTTAGGGACTGCTAGGGGACAGTGAGCTAGTCACAAGCCCTCCTGATGACAGGTAAAAACCAGAACTTGTGGACATCCAGTAACCAAAAGCGCTTGCTGTGTCCCCAAGAAATATCACTCTCTCAGAGTTCTGGATAAATGTGATGGGGTTTTGAAAATGCTGCCAAGTTTTCTGGTCCCAATCCAACTATAAATGGAATAGTGACCCAAAGATTCCCCCATGCAATAACTGAAGGTGGAGAAAACTGGTCATAAGAAGCACTGTTCTTCTTTCCATAGAAAGGTGGGGATCAAGGAGGAGGACTGCAAAAGTGGACCGCGGTGTGCTCCATCAGAAGTCTCTGAGTCCATTGGTTTTACTGAAAAGTTTTGGTTACAAGGAAGAATTCAGTTGTGGTACTGCTGGTGGTGTGTGTATATGTATGTGTACATATGGGGGTATGGGGAAGGGGAGATAACCAGGGTGTAAAAAGTTAACAAAAAAGTTTGTAAAGGTTCTAGAATAAAAGAAAAATAGGTATCTGAAAATTTTCAAAACATGTATTTCACTAAAAAAACCAAAATGAACAAATGACTATCAGCCCTTTGATCAACATGCTGCCCAGTGTCTGTGACACTTACTAGCAGTCTGACCATGGTGGGCCACACCACTGAGAGCACTTTGTCCAGGTTAGTTATCAATGATCTGCCATAGGAGGAAACTGTCAATCCAAAAAGGTCAAGGTTATAGGCCTAATATGATGATAACAGTGTTGCTGAAGATAATTACAGCTCACATTTACATACTATGACAGGTTCCCAAAGTGATGTCTTCACTACGTGATTGGCAAGCCAATGACACTGGCTTCTCCTTGCTTGCCGTTCTTTGTATTATGATTCTAAGAAAAGCAGTATTATCTCCATTTTACAGATGAAGAAACTGAGGAGGGCGAGAGAGTTTAAGTAACCAGCTTACGGTTGCAGGAAAAATAATGATGTTAATTAAGACAGAGTTAAGCAAGACTGGTGTTTAATAAATGTCTGTTGATTTGAATTAAATACTTCTAATTGCTCCAATAGTAAAGACCTTTCCTCGTGCATATCACATTGTCTACAGTGTTTTTTATTTTTATTCTCTAATATACTTATGACGTACATTGAATATTATAGTTGTCTGATAACCTCCATGACGTCAGGTATCTTATCTTTCTAAATTGTTTATCTTCCTTCTCCCTGCCCCGCCTCACACACCCCATACACACTCACAGACACACACACAAGATGCAGACTAAATACACCTGCTCTGAGTTCAGGGAGAGAAATAACTGGAGGATTACATTTCAGATTTGGCCCAGCACTAAGTAAAATACCATAATGCCATTCAGGTTACAGAATGCCCCTGTGGTATTTCAATGATTCATGAGTGCCATTTTATGGATCCTACTGGATCAGTCAGCAATCATCTATCCTGATGACATCTTGATCTATTCTCAAGACTCAGTCCAGTATAGCGTGAAAGTCCAAATTACTCTGGCCAGCCTCCAGTGGTGCAATGAATATGCCAAGATAGAGAACTGCAGACTCACTGAAATCAAACTCCGGAGATGTATAATTTCCCCATAAGGTGTCCAGATGGAATTCTGCAAGACTGATGCCATCCTCAGTGGGTAAGGCCCTGAACTCACCCCTAAGGAATTCCTGTGGTTCTTGAAGTTTGTGAGCCACTACCAATTCAACATGCCTCGCTTCTCCATCCTAATTGTATTACTGACCAACCTGCTTCAGAGGTATTCTGCCTTCTTCCACTGGTCCCTGGAGCCCACTGCGACTGCGCAGCTCTGAAGCAATGGCACCAAGTCCAAGTTAGATACTTGACAACCTTCCCTAGAGCAGGGAGGGACTCTTAAATGATTTTGGGTCATGAACTTAAAGTCCATGGAGCCCTTATTGGGGTACTGTTTTTAAAAGCATAAATATACACGCACGTGTATATATATGTATGTGTGTATATATATATATATATATATATATATATACAAAGGGAACCAGTTATACTGAAATAAAGTTACCAGTAAAAAAAAAGTTCACAGACCCCTGGTTAAGAATCTCTGCCCGAAAGGGAAGCAGCCAATCTGTTACTATCGTAACATATTTGTGTAGCCCTGGTTGGTCTCAAAACTTCTTCAGAACTAGATTCACTGCGTGGTGTTCTTTGCCTCCTTTGACTTAACACTCTCAATCTCTCTCTAGCTCTCAGTTCAGGGCTTCCTGAGCATCAGGGGGCACCAAAAACCAGCAACAAGTGATACCAAAGATAGGCTTTTCTGACTTGCCAGTTTTGAGCAGATTCTACTCATTCTGTCTGGCATGGTATGGTTGAGAGAGTATCAAAAATGTATTTAACTTTGCCGTAAGATCTTGAAGTGTCTTTTTCTTCTTCTATATTGCCCTACAGAGGGCAGGTAGATGGCATGGTGGATAGAGTGCTGGCCCTGGAGTCAGGAAGACCCGAGTTCAAAGCGATCGGTCAGTTGTGACTGAAACTACAACAAAATCCCAAATCGCCCCACAGGTCCTATCCTCTGGGCTGTGTGCGTCAGTGATGTTCAATGACATGAAATGAATGAACTCAATTAAAGTTAGTCTGCGATCACCTAGGTACACAGTGACTTCCAATTCAGAGGTCCTAAAGGAATTTTGTGCTGAGTGTATAAGTGTGGATTAGGAAAAAGGTGGAATCAATCAACCAATGAGGATTTCTAAAGTACTTATTATGTGCTAGGCACTGGAGAGGGAGGGAAAGAGAGAAAGATAGAAGGAAGAAAGGGAGGGAGATGGCACAGATTTATTCAGTTTCTACCATGTTCCAGGCACTGTAATAATTCAGTAATTTTCAGGTGTCTAAATCTTCGTGACCCCATTTGGGGTTTTCTTATCAAAGAAACTAAGTGGATAGAGTGCCAGGCCTGGAGTCAGGAGAACTTATCTATATGAGTTCAAATCTGGCTTCAGACACTTACTAGCTTTATAACCCTGGGCAAGTTACTTAACCCTGTTTGCCTCAGTTTGCTCATCTATAAAATGAGCTGGAGAAGAATGTGACAAACCATTTCAGTATCTTCACCAAGAAAACCCCAAGTGGGGTCACAAGGAGTCTGACATGACTGAATTCACTGAACAAAAACAAGTCTGAGGTAAAATTTGAACCCAGATCCTTCCTGTCTCCAGACCCAATTCCCAGTACCACCTAGCTGCTACAAATACACATACAGTATTGCGGATGCAAAAACTGACACAATTCTTATTCCCAATTAGCTTACATTCTAAAAGGGGCAAACATGTACTTATGTAATTAGAAGTAGCAAGCCAGAAAACAGCTAAGAAATTCCCTTAGAGTGTGATCACAGTGCGGTAATACCCCCCATCATCAAAGAAGATGTGTTCTAATATCAGACTGAATCTTTTAGGGTGGTCGTCTGCTTGGTAATTTGGAGGCTGAGGTGGCCTCTCTCACCAATCCAAGGGATCAAGCCATATAAAAGAAATGTAAAGGCTCTGTGGTTTGGTGAATAAAGATAACTCTTAATGAACACAAAGAATAGAGAGAAAAAATAAAAAGAGAGAGATTCAGAGGAAGGGAGAGGACTCGGGGGAAAAAGAATGAAAGGAAGGAAGAATTGAGCAGGGCTCAGTAAAGAATGGTTGTGTCAATTTAGGGGGAAGGGAGGAAAGGGAAATCGAGTTCTTTTCTGTCTAATGCATCATGGCTAATTACTTTGCTTATACGGCTCATTCATTACTGGACAATCTATGGCATATCTGTGGTGAAGCCAACTATGGCCCTTTAAGAAGCCAGCCCAGAGGGCCTCTCACATTCACTGGGGCATTATTCGAGGGCCCTGAAAGACCTTTCAGGGAGAGGAAGGAACTCACTGTCCCTCTCATAATGCTCCACACAGCCAATAGCTTTTGGAATGCCTCCATTTGGCCGGCCTGCCAGACACTGCTCTTCTATCCTGTGCTTGGCAATGGGCCCAGAGAGACTTCAAGGATACTAGCTATCCCAGTTCTCCCCCCAACCACCCACTCCCTAGTACATCTGTGCTCAGGACTTAAGACAGAAACCTGCAATGATTCAGTCTTGCTCAGCTTTAGCCTACTCCTCTTTATCCCCCGCCCTTTCTAAATTGGCAACTGCTCTAAGCTGAAGTGGGAATACAGTCAGCGGAGCATCCAGGACCAGTTCTGTGGGTCACCAATTATCCACATGACCCACTTTTCCAAGGCAACTGTGTTTTCTTGCTTTGCTCATTCACCTCCATTTATCAGGGAAGTCAGGAATGGGTAAAGCCTATTAAATCAGCTGGTTTATCTCCTAGCATCAAACAAAGGCAAAACCGGAGTGGATGAGCAGAGGTGAAAGTGGGGAGGTAAAAGGAGGTGACAGACATGAATGATGTGGCACATGTGACAACTGACATGATCTGGGTTCTACACAATGGTAGGCACTCATATAGTGCTATGGGGATGGGGAGAGGGGAAGGGAGATGAGATCTGGATCTGATTTCACTGGTGTAGGGAACTAACTCACCATTTAGAAACTCCATCCACCAATGCAGATCAGAGCGAACAGAGTTGCCTGGGGCCACAGAGAAGTTAAGTGACTTGCTCATTGTTGGGCAGTGTGGTATATACCAGAAACTGGACTTGAATGCAGGGCCTACTGACTACAAGGTCACTATACCCCACTCACTGCCTCTCACATACTGCTTACAAAATGGCTCGACATACATTATTTTATTTCATTTGACCCTCACCACTGAGAGGTTGCTACTAGGGGTATTATTAGCTATTACTGTTATTACTTTATATTTTCCAGACGAGGGCATGTAAAGTTTACGCAACTTGTCCGTGCTTACACAACCAGAAAGCGTCTCTGTCTCACGTCCATAGGGCATCTTTCCATTACAGGCTACACAGGCCGAGGTCATCAAATGTCAGAGCTAGAAGGGACCTGAACAACCATCTACTTCAACTCTCTCATTTCAAAATGGAATCCCCCAAAAGCAAAGTGACTTACTGAAAACCACAGAGCCAAGCTACCACTTTCTTCAGCTGGAAAGCATCCACCCCTCTCATCAGCTTCACACCAACACACTCTAATGCCATCAAACTTGAGTACCGCGTCAGTCTCACTGTCCCACTCCTTGGGTTCTGTTCTTCTTGAAGATGGCAGCTGGGATATAGGAACAGCTTTTACATGTTTCGTAACTTGTTTTTCTTCAAGATCTTCTGGAGGCTGTCCAACTACATGATGTCATTAAATAGCAGCGAGTTCAGGCCGTGGGATGCAGACCCTATTGCAGCAGCATGTACACGGACTCATTATTCATTGATTCACATAACAGAAATTTATGGAGAATCTACTACGTGCAAAGAATTGTGGCCATGCTCCTTTCATGTTATGGGCATTGTTCGTCAGCAAGGAAAGCACTTTTATAGCACACTAGGTCTTGGAAGGCCTTGATCCATTTAACACCAAAGGTACTCTTTAGTACGGGGGCAGATGGCACAGTGGAGAGAGCACTGAGCCTGGAGTCGGGAAGACCTGAGTTCAAATTTGACCTCAGACACTGACTAGCTGTGGGTCCCTGAACAAGTCACTTAACTGTTTTCCTCAGTTTCCCCATCTGTAAAATAAACTGGAGAAGGAAATGGCAAACAACTCCAATATCTTTGCCAAGAAAATCCCAAATAGGGTCCTGAAGAGTCAGACACGACTGAAACAACGGCCTTTAGTATATCTGTTCTCCTTTGTTTCAAAACTTCTCTAAGAAACAGTTTAAGGTGTTGTTATCATCATGTTTAGGATTCCTGATCCTTACACATTTGTGTGCAAATATTGTGAGGTGATTCCTTCACACACACCTACCGCATTACCCATTTGTGTTCTGATTCTAAAAAAAAAAAGAAGTGTGCCAAGAATGCCTCCCAAGCAGTGAAGTTTGTGGAATGATGAGCTGAATGAAGGACTCAAGGGGCAATATAATGGGGTTCTGAGCTGAGCCTGCCTCAGGTACTGCAGTCCCCTGGTAGTTTAGGTTCAATATTAGAACAAAACAAAACATGTGTAGGAAACTGAACAGTTAACAAAAGGAGATTTACTTGGCCACAGCAAGAGAAGGATATTCTACAAGGATGGACGTTTAAGACACCTTCTGATGGTTCAGCTGAGGAAAGCTCCCTTGCATGAGATGCCTATTATAGTCCACCAAGCATCAGAGAGCACCTGGGGCCCTACGTGGCTATTTAGTACTCAGACCCAGATGTTTAGGAAGTGATGTCAACAACCTGAGCCTTTATCCCCCTGAGCCCATCAAATAGCAAGGACGGTCTTGATACCTTTTAAGGAAAACTAACCTAACTTGCATGGGTCCAGGGAGGAGATTGTTCCTATTACAGATAGTCATAGTAATCTAAAAGTCTCCTGCCAGGCTGCATTTTTAGTTATTGATCATATTGTCACGTAAGAAGGGCTTCTTTCAGGAGCTCAGGCAATTACTATACCATAAGAAACAATGAAGACTTCAGAGAAGCATGGGAAGACTTAGAAGAACTGATGCAGAGTGAAGGGAGAACTAGGAAAACAATATACACACGATTACAACAATGCAAATAGAAAGAACAATTACATAAAAAGAAAACTGAATGGTGTATAATTAGAATGACTAAGCTTGGCCCTGAAGAAGACAGAAGAAAAAGCACCATCCCTCTTCTTTGCAGAGGAGCAGACGATGGGTAACAATCATTACCAATACTGTCCTACTTGGTTAATGTGCTGATTGGTATCACTGACCTTCTTTTTCCTCCTTTGTTACAAGAGATGGATTTCTGGGTACAGGAGGGGAGAATGATACATTTGGAAATGATGGTGATACAAAAACAAACTACATATTTTTTTCAATGGAGAGCTTATTCTATCTTTTCTTAAGCATATCTACAAATGTGGGTAGCACTCCCTCCATTGGCATTTGTACAACATCGAGAGATTTAGAGGCCTCTAGGACACTGGGTAGAGTATTATTTATAGGAGGATACGGACAAAAGTTATGTAGGAAGAGAAGGCGTGGATGAGTTGCAATCTCTACCGGTGAAGACATACCTTCCCCATTAATGAGATCACAGCTCCTTTGATGTATCGAACATTTTTGAAGTATCCTCTGAGAGAGATTTTTATTTGATTTATTTGATTTTGTTTGCTTATGATTTTAGTGTTTCTGAGGATGCTAATTAAGCAACCCTTCTGAAACAATAGCGGCAGCAGAAAGAGGGAGGCTTCTGTCTTGAGAATGATGGAAAGAACGCTTCATACTTTCTTCATTTTAATCCTCCATCCTCACACCCATGAAGGTTTTTTTTTAATGCCCATAGAACACTTCTTACATGCAGGGGTGTATTTGGTTATTCTGGTAGCATAAGGAAATACATATTTCATTTCACAATGTTTTCCTTTGTTTTGTTTTTCCCACAGAATAGCTTGCAGTATGGAAATGCTTCCTTAAGTTAGAAGTTGCTTGTGCCATTTTGCAGAAGAGAAAAAAAGGAGAAAGCCATTTAGTGACTACCTTATATTCAAACACTAAGCTTTGGTGAGTACAGATAAAGTAATGGTGACCCCTTAGCTTTGTAGCCCTGAGTACACTCACTACCTTGCTCAAGTTCTATAAGAGATTTCTGCCACAAAATATCGGGTCATAGGTGGTCACAGTCTGGACTGGGTGTTCTGGGATAACCAATGGGAGCATTTCCATTGGCCCCTCCCCTGAGGGGAATGAATACTCCTCCAAAATGTGTGCCTCACACTCAGCCCATGCATCATGCACAACTATGCATCAGATGAACTTGGACTGTTATGATTTACATATGCTAATACAGCTATACTGAAGATGAATATTTTGAATTCATATTAAATCTGCACATTTTCAATAAAGAAATTCTCTTTTAGCTTATTTTTTCTTGTGGATCACAAGGTCATAAGGAGCCAAATTTCAACGTCTTTCTAATGACGACGCCTTAGAAATGCTCTTACTCCTCTTCGTCCTGAACTTTTGAGTCACAGTGAAGCAAGTTTCTAATGTCTTTAGGAGTAAACTGATATGAGGTAGGAGGCTTGATTAGAGGAATAACATTTATCTGCCAACTTCTAATTTAAAACGAAGCCCACACATGCAAACTCAGAAGCAAAGATGGGGAATCGCTTTTCCCTCTCTTGTGAAAATGGGAGTTTCCCCTTGAAAAAAAAGTGTCTTGGTCTCGTATTTGAACATCACTCATCCTGTAGAATCAGGAACTATTGTGACCTTACGCTACTGCTTTACATTTTTAAAAATTGATTTGTATAGTTTTAGTAAATGAGAGAAGCACAGAATTTCATAATTGAAAGGTACTTCAGAGGTCATATAGTGCAATCCACTGCATGGGAAAGGAGTTTCCATACTCATGGGCTTAGGTGCCCTAAGCCTATGCATTGTAAACATCAGTCAGTTTGTACATTATGTACCCTCCAAGTGGTCATCCAGCTTCTTCTTTGAGATCTCCAATGAAAAGACAACCACCACCTCCTGGGAATGTTCAATAAGGAAGCGCTATGTGCACTTTGAATGAGTATTATCATATGTGCCTTTGGAGAATAATGACTCTGAAGCAGTAATATAACTCTAAAGTTATAGAAGAGGCCGTGCACTGCATGGAAAGACTGAATTTGTGCCTACATCAAGTAAATCACAGCTCGAAAAGCACTAAGTGTCTTGAACATTTTAGTCATTAAAAAAATAACACTAAAGCTTTTCCAATTTTTTAATAAAGGAAAAAAATAAGACATGGAGGGAGGTTGGGGGGGAGGAAAATGCTTTCCCCTCCCCACAAAAACCACTGTCCTCTCAATTTTCCCCAGCCTTTGCTTCATGTTTCTCATCACTGCCAGTATTACTAAGCCATTGTCTAACTCTGCTTCTGTGATCATTCCTCTAGCCGCTCCCCTGCCTGGATATCATATTAAGCAGTCCTGCTCCCTAATTGTTCTCTATGTCCACATAGCTTGTCTTCAAGGTCTCTGTAAGCAGACGGGGAATAGGTCTCATTCATCTTTTGTATCGTTCTTGCATCAAGCACGGTTCAAAGCTCATGAGCACCCAGTGAAGGCTTGATCGATGCTGGTAGTTGAGTCTATGCGTATATGAATGTGCAGTTTTGTGTCTATGTATGTGTGGGTGTTTTCAGTTTACTATGATCATATCTATATGTACTTTTAAGGAAAAACCAATGTGTGGAAATCTAAATCCTCTCAACAAATAAATTAGAGAGTGATTATTCACATTAAAAAAAAACCCAATTATTTGCTTTAGCAAAGATTTCCCATCAGTATTCCTCTAAAACTATGGGGCTTAGGTCTCTTAATACACTGATAACTCCTCCTCCTGGCCCTCCCCCCCCCATTTCAAATGTTTGAGGAACATATCTATTGCTTAAACTGAGAGAAAACCATCTGAATATGAATATCCTTCTAAGCATGTGGGTTAAATCTTATTACCAAATAAACAGCATCATCGCGAAAATCTCTGTGTCAAAAACATTTCCAGGCCCAGGTCAGGCCCACTGCAGCAACAGTAAACACAACATTCCAGTCCATTAAAAAAAAAAATTGGGACAGTCTCTTAGAATTAGTGATAATTGTATTTTTCCTACATTAATACAACTTTAGAATCCTGAAATCTTAGAGTAGAACAGGATCTCAAAGATGATATTAATCCAGCACTTTCACTTTATCAGTTAGGAAACTGGGGAAGCCTAAGGGTGTCTAAGTGACTTTCTCAGCAGGGAAAAGAGCCCTGGTCTATTGACTCCAAGTCCAGTGTTTTGAATTCTTGAGGGTTGCTGTGTGTATCTCTGCTGGTACTATACAAATATGTTTTTGATTGCAGACCTATATTTCTATGCTTGTCCCCAGAGAGATGCCAACACCAATGCCTCCAACCAGTCCGGCTTTTTGGTTTTGTCTATGAAAACACTGTTCTTTCCCATTCCCTTAACGCACACACACACACACCACATCCCCCTTCTCCTCTCCTCTCCCCCTTCCCCAATTTTTGCTTTGGAGCCAAAATTTAAACTTAGCCTTACTGTTCCTAAGTGTCTGTGTCTGGCTCTGTGGTGTCCCTTGGAAGACCCCTGTGTTACCTAGCAGCTCCACACACAGTCACATGGCATGCCCGAGCCCAGCTGGGCCGATGACCTGTACTGCTTACCCCACTGTCTCTCGGCAAGCTGGATGGTAAGCAATGCTTTATTCCCATTATCTTCATTTCCATAGTGACCATCGAGGGGTGCCAATTTCTAGATCCCGGTCTGTATTAATCACAGCTCGGAGCAGATGTTTCCATAGAAGCGAATAGAGATAGTGTAGTGATGGATGACTGAGGCAAATATTCATTTAATTTATTCATTTGTTCTGCCAGCATTTATTGAGTACCTATTATGCAAAGCACTGTGTTAGCATACACAAATGCCTAAGATAGGGTTCCTGCTCTGAAGGAGCTGATAATCGCATAGAGCAGATAAGCCCTGCACAAATAATGAGTGTGCACATTTTAAGTGCCATGTGAGCGGTATGAAACCAAAGCCATATGTGGTCAGAGTTCAATTCCAGCTGTAGTGGTAAGTAATGGTTTTATGGAAGAGCTAGCATTTGAGGTGGGCCTTGAAGGATGAGTAGGATTTTGATGGGTGGAAATTGGAGGTAAGGAGGGAGAGGGAGGATAAAAAATAATCTTTCCTAAGACTGCCTTAGAAACCAGCATCTTTAGGGGTTCCCTTTCAAAGAATCTAAAACCCTCCCCAATTCCAGAACCACAGAAACAACTTGTTTACTGAATTCTCTAGCTTTGCTTTCTTACTTCCAGATTTTCTTCTAAAGAAGTCTATCATTAAACTTTATGGCCCACCGTGGCAGGGAAATAGACCCTGAAGACTAAATTTCAGAGTATCTGTATTTATCTTATTCTCTGCCCCCCCCCCATTAAATTATCTTCATCTACTACACACACACACACACACTTATATAATTGTCTCCAAATCTTGTTATTTAATGTTTCTCTCTTTAGAATGTAAGCACCTTGAGAGCAGGAACTATGTTACTAACTTTCTTTACATTCCCAGCACCCACAATAGTTCCCTATCAGGTACCTGACCATTGTCATGTCTTGTGAAGAACAGAGAGGCAAAGATATCCATGACTAAACTAGGATGTGGAATCTAATAAAGGGTAAGATTGCTAATTAACAAATCACTAACCAATATTTATATTATGTATATTTTATTTGTACATGGGTGTTTGCATTTTTTCTCCCCCATTAAATTGTGAGCCCTTTGAAGGTACAGAGTATTTTTGCCTTCCTTTGCCTGGCAGATAGTAAGAGATTAATGAATGTTTGTTGACTTGACCTGACCAATAAATATAAGCTCCCTGAGGACAGGGAATTTTTCATTTTTGTCTTTGAATCTTCAGGGACTAGCACAGTGCTTGACACTTTGGAGGTGATTAATAAATGCTTGCTGATCTACTGAACCAAGTTACAAAGTATAACTTACAGAAGGAAAGGTCAAATCATGCCTAACCAATTGACTTGGGTTCTCTGAGAAGGTGTTATATGTTAAGGACTGTTAAGGGGTCCCCTGAACTTGACTTTTTGAGTTGCCATATCCCAAATCACTAGACTCAGAGTATGGAGGAGGCCCTGAATGTGTCAAGGATGAAGGCCCACCCCCCTATTCCCTATAAGTTGACATCATGTGTTATTTGCATCCAAAGCTGGACTCCCTGTATGTCTTTGGGAGTCAAGATGGGTGCCAGACAGTCTGCACTAGGCTGGTACATTTGGGAGCCTTGTAGATAAGCAGACCATTATATCTTCATGGTCTAGCAGTTCCAAAGGAAAAAGAATGTGGCTTCTGCCATCACCATGCTCCTCTCCTTTGGGATGGGTTTTGTCCTTTTCCTACCTTTACTGCACCTTTCCCCCCTCTGTCATGCCATGCCCCTTTAGGTGGAAATTTCTGGTATATCCTCCTTCCTTTGTCCTGCTGTTACAAAAATGCAGACTTCTGTATGGATTATGAACTCTTTTGGTTCCACATGCACGTTCATTTCTCTTGTAATAAACCTAGTTTTCACATAAGCTTCATGAAGTTGTGATTGCCTGTTGACATGTATCATCTAGAAACGGGGATTCATGTAATTTAATTTATTTAGACTTTTCAAAAAGCTTCCAGAAAAGGTTACCTCAAGATACTTTTACTGGAAGTCAGTCAGTCACCTAGCATTGATTAAGCTCTTATAATGTTCCAGGCACTATGCCAAGTGCCAGGGATACAAAGAAAGGCCAAAAGCAGTTCCTGCTATCAAGGAGCTCATAGTCTAATGAGGGAATCAACATGCACACACCTATGTAAAAACAAGCCACATACAGGATATAGCAGGGGTAGTCTGAGAAGGAGGGCATTAAGGAGGACTGGTAAAGGTGTCTTGCAAAAGGTGGGAGTTAGCTGGGATGTGAAGTAAGCCAGAGAAAGCAGGAGGTGGAGATGTGGAGGGAGCATTCATGGGAGGACAGGACAGTCAATGAAAATGCTCAGACTTGGGAGACGGAGATCAGGTGCAAGGAACAGCAGGGAGACCAGTGTCACTGGGTCACTGAGTATGTGGATGTAACTAAGGTGTAAGAAGACTGGACTACCGATAAGAAGGGGCCAGGTTAAGAAGGGCCAAACAGATTATGTTTCACCCTGGATGTAACAGAAAACCACTGGAGTTGTACAAGCGGTGAACATTGGGGACCTAAGCCAGGTTAAAGAGAATTCCTACTTCATCCTCTAGATGCCTCATGAATCAGTATGGCTTATTCCAGGCTAGATGGGGCTAGACTCCTAATTACAGACCACTGATATGAGTGTACTCTTCTTCTGGCCTCACCACCACTGCCTCATTCCGTGTCTTTATCATTACCACCCTATCCTTGTGACCATCGAGGCACAGTATGACACCCTCTCTAAGATCTCAGACCCCAATTTTATAGGTTTCACCCCTTCAGGAGTCTTGGATGATTGATGTGTTTTATGGGAACCTGGGGGAGAGGACCCAAACTCCACAGCCATTATTTTGCTAAATGAGGCACATCAGACCTGTGCTTTTGGAAAATCAATTTGACAGCCCAGTGGGGAGGATGGATTGGACCGGGGAGAGTGGGAAAAACGTATGCCTCATTTCTGAAAGACCAACCCCTGAAAACCTGGCACCAGAAAGAAAGTTTATCGAAAGCACAGGCACAGAAGATACCCCCAGTCATTGATTAAAAGCTGCTAAGTCATCCAAATAAGTACCCTAGTTACAAAGATGTCCTCCTAGTTCAAGATAAAAATCTGTCTTCAGAAGTCAAACAGGCCTGTGCCTTTTCCCTAACTTCCTCAGAGAGAGACACAACAACAAACATTAGTACTCTAACTAAAAATGTAAAGCTTTGATCAATGGAAACTGCCTTTTAAAAGCAATGCCATTTTAACACAGACATTGAAACTGATGACTAGAAGACAGGAAGTTTGCAATTGGGCACTTTCCCTTCCTTCTGCCCACACATAAATGGGCTGGAAACTGGCCCACACCCCGAACTCCTTGACTCTGTCACTCAGCCAGCATTTATCACAAGCTTCGTAGGTGTCAGGGACAGCAATTAAGTAGTGGGAATACAAAGAAAAAAATGAAAACAGTTCCTGCCCTCGAGGAGTAATGGAGGAGACAACATACAACTACCTAGGCGTATGCAGAATCTGTACAGAGTGGATGGAAGGTAGCCTTAACAGGGAAAGTATTAACTGTTAAACACCTCCAACAGAAGGTGGTGTTTGAGCTAAGGCTTGAAGCAGCCAGGGACTCTAGGATGTGAAGGTGAAGAGCTATGCATTCCAGGCATGAGGAATAGCCAAAGCAAATGCATGTAGAGAGAACCTGGATTTTGTTTGTTTTCCTCCTCTCGGGTGTCGGGCCTCATAAGTCTCATGCACATCCTGGTTTCACGTCTAGCTCCAGACTAGGCTCCCCAGCCTCAGGGGAACACAGCTCTGGATCTTCATTAGTTAGTCCCTAGGCTTAAGAGCCTTGCTTCTCTGTTGCTCCATGCCCAAGACTCAGGCTTTCTGTTGTGATCTCTATTTTCCAGTGCCTCTGGCTGGGTTCTGACCTCCAGCCTTATGCCTAGGGCTCCACTGATGGCTCCTAAACACACCCTGTGCCTTCCCACCTTAGTTCCCTGGTGCACAGCTCTCTATTGCCAGGATTTTCTCCATTCCCCTGCTTACATGTTGAATTCCTACTTATCCTGTAAACATGAACTCAGATGGTACCTCTTCCACAAAGTCTTCTCTGATTCCTCTCAACACAGTTGTTGTTGTCGTCTGTCCTTTGCTCTCAAAGGAGAGCATGACACAGGGAAGGTGGTGTTATGACTTATAAGTGAATTGGGTTTAAGTGAGGGAGGGCAGTGCAAAGTCCCCAGCCTCACTCATTCCTCCGGAGCCATCTGGGTCCAGTGGCAAAATACAGATCAGGACAACCCTGGATGCAGGGGGAGACCTTGGCCTTTTTAAGTTACAGTCTTTCTCAGGTCTCAGTTTGTCTGAGGCAACACTCATTCAGTGATTAAGGCTAGGTAAGAAATGAAGCAAAGAATGTCCTCTTTTAACCTAGTCAAAAAGAAAAAAATCAATCTGGGAGGGGAAGACCCTCAAGGTTTCTAGTCAATATAGAAACAACTGCAATTTACACTCACTCTGGGTCATCAGGACCCAAACAATAACCAAAGCAGGCTTGGGCTGGGACCTACTGTTGGCCAATCAATGACAGCCAGAGTGACTTGGGTTTAAGGCATGGTCCTTAAAAAGAAATATATACTGTAAACCCCAAGACATCTTGAGAGGTTTCAGTGATTAAAATTTATATTGCTTTGGGCAGAGCACCTGCAGGTAACGGTATGTGGACAGAGGGAGGGGGAGGAGGGAGGGAGAAAAGGAGCAAGGAAGGGAGGAAAGCAAGCAAGGAAGGAAGGAGCTGTGTTGCCCAACTGGAACGGGCCAGCTGGGTCCCCAGTGGGGCAGCTACTACTACTCACAGATTGTTGACTGTGGTCTGTCCTTCATTCTCGAAGGGGACCATGACATCGCATCTGGGGCCACCTCCAGTCGTCCTGATCTATATCTTGCCACTGATCCAGATGACTCCAGAGGAGAGAATGAGGTTGGTGACTTTACACAGTCCTGCCTCACTTAAATCCAATTCACTTGCAAGCCAGGACATCACCTTCCTGATGTCATGGTCCTCTTAGAGATCACACAGATGCAGGTAAACACAGACAACCATGGGCAAAACTAAAATTGGCAAACACAGTCTCCACCAACCCCATTCCCCCACCCCTTCTTCTCTGTTCTTCAATCAATATTAGCCCATTGATTGACTGACTGAATTCACTGTTATCTCAACAATGCATTTGCCTTTTAAATGTTTTATTTCTGATTGTGAAATCAAAGGCTGTCCCCTTTAATCAAGAAACAGGTGGTGAGATAGGGTGTCCCAAAAGTCTCTGTGCAGTTTTAAGCCACTAGGACTTTTTGGATGCTCTGTATTGAGAGGGCAGAATGATCCCTAGGACCAGGTTGAATCTGAAAGTAAATCTGCTGTAAGTTCCTTCAAGAAGGGGCCCTTAAGCAGGAGTCCATGAATTTGTTATATTTTTAATATTTTGACGACTATTTCAATATAATATTTCTTTTTTCCTTTTTTGAATCATTATTAATTTTTTTTAATTTATGGAATAAAACAAGCATTTCTATAACACTATACAATAAAAAAGATGATTGCACATGAAACTACAAACCTACTATGCACAATTTGCTATCCCTTTCAAATATACAACAAAATTATCGTGTAAATTTCTTTTTTTTTCCTTCTCCCCACCCTGGCCCTATTCTTTTGCAATCCTATCTATTTTATTTCATGCTTTTAAAAACACTATTCTGAGAAGGGGCCCATAGAACCCAAAGGGGTTCATGAGAAAAAAGAACTCCTGCTTAGGTTGTTTCTTTGTAAGGAGTCAGAAAGAATGGTGCAGAGAATGCCACTTCCTTCTGCCCAACCAAGGGCTTTCCGAAGCTGCCAGGGAAGAGAACCTTAGAACTGGACCTGGCTGTAGATGCTAAAATGTCTACTCCCAGGAACTGCTGGAGTGGGCAGATTTTCTCTACATCTCTCTTCCCTCACCCCCTTTTCTATGCCTGTGTTCGAGTTAGTCACCAACCTTTTTTGACCCAAGTATCCTACAGACAGACCTCATCAGACAGCTCACAAAGAATTAGTTTATATTACAATCTTTTTTTTTATGTCCTAGAGCACATTCCTATGTCTCCTGTATTATTTTCTACCTCTACGTATGTTTTTGTTTTTTTGGGGGGTGGGTTTGGGTTTTTTTTGGACAACAAACCACATCACTAAAAGCCTACTTCAAAACGCATTACTAAGGACAATCTTGCCACACTCCACTGTATATTTAGACTGTGGAGCTCTAAGTAGTATTACCTTCTTGGGATCACAGAATTTAGATCTGGAAGGGATACTAAATATCTAGTCCAGGGGTTGGGGAAATACAGCCCGAGGGCCGAATCTGGCCGGCCACCTGTTTTTGTATAGGCTGTAGAACGAAGAATAGTTTTTAATATTTATAAATACAGTAAAATTTATTTTAAAAACATACAAACCATTCTTAGCTCTCTGACCCATACAAATTAACAGGAAAAGGCCAGATTTAGCTCTCTAGATGCAGTCTGCCAACCCCTGGTGGTCCAGCTCCCTCGTTTTACAGGCTAGCAAATCGAGTCGGTAAGCTAATTTGTCCATGGCCATACAAACAGTGGGTAGCAGAGCTGAGAGTCTTACTCAGGGCCTTGGACTCCAAATCCACTCCTCATTCCATTACACCGTCCCATCTCTAACCACTCCTGGAAAGCCCGATTCATTAAGTAGCTACTGTTCAGTTTTTAGATTGCTCTTTCTCCTTAAAATCTTGGAGGCTTCCCTTCAAGTTGGACAGCCACAGAAGACTATCAGAAAAGATGGGAGAGGGGATTAAGGAAATAAAATATTCTTTGACTCTATTCTATAGTAACAAACATAATATTCTTCTTTTGACCTGAATGAAATCAAGCCAGGGAAAGATCCATGAGTCCTTGGAGTTTGTTAAAATACAATTGAACGGAGAGTGATTTTCCTTAAATCAAAAAAAACACATTGATTCTTATCATTTAGATGATAACAGAATTTCCTACTCTCCAGTTCAAGAGAGCAAAAAGGGTTAACGAAGCTTTAGACAGAGGAATCTATTGTCTGCAAGGAAATAGGAAATCAAAGGCTGTGCTTGCAACCCTTTCTCGAGAGATCTAAGGACTAAAATCTCTAACAAAACAAACAGTTCCCATTTCTATAGAGCTATACAGATTACAAAAAGGAGCTTTCCTCAAAACTCTGTAAATATTATTATTTGAATTTAATAAAGAAATCAAGTCTCAGAGAGAGACAGTGACTTGCCTAAAGTCACAAGTCATTCAAAAAGTGTTGTTGGATTAAAGTCCAGAGCTCTTTCTGCCACACCACATATTGACTCTCCTGCCGTACTACTCTCTCTCTGGAGCCACACAGCAGCTCTACCAAGAGGTTAAGCAACTCCTCGACATTATTTTGAGCCTAGGAGGATAAAAAAAGGCCACGGTATGATCTGTCCCTATCTACTTCTCCAAAGGATGCCAATGGAGGTTTCCTTCTTCTGACACTTCCCACTGCCTACAGTTTGAATCTGGTGACACTTATAGAGACAAGGACGCTGGCTTCCTTTGTTTAGGTTCAAAAAAATTTTAAAATAAGAAGACGCTCGGCAGAATGGAGTATCTATAAGGTCAGCAAGACACAACAAGGTCTAGAAGGTCCAGTGGAAGGGCTGAATTGACAGAAGGACATTGGAGTTTGTGATTCCTTTCCCATATATTAATCTATTTATGGCAGCTCATTTCCCTACAGGAAATGCCCAGCCCCCTTCTGGCAGGCCCCCTCTAGAGACTGGCTCCTGGTCTAGTGGTCCAAGCCTTCTTGACCCAGGTCTGATGGCTTGCCCCACTGACACAGGGCCGATTAACTTGTGACCTAGGTGAACATCTCCTTCGCTGATACCTTTCTTAGTCATAATTTCAGTGCTTCTCGTAATGTATATAAATAAAAATGCTTGTGAAATGAGCAGAACCAGAAAGACCATTTATATAACCACACTGCAAAGACAAACGACTTTGAAAGACTTGTGAACTCTGATCAATAATAACATTAACAAGTCAACATTTATATAATGCTTTAAGGTTTACCAAGTGCTTTTCCAATATCTCATTTTGTTCTTGCAACAACCCTGGGAAGTAGAAGCTATTATAGATGAGAGGAGGTTGAGAGAAGTTAAATGACTTCCCTAGGATCACATGGATAAGAAGCATCTGAGGTAGCATTTGAACTCAGGTCTTCTGGACTCCAGGTCCAGCACACCATCCACTTCGCCACCTGGCTGCCTTAGATCAATATAATGACAAACCATTCCAGACGACCCATGATGAAACACGCTACCCACCTCTTGACAGGGAGGGGATGGACTCAGGATCTAGTTCACGACACACATTTTGGACATGGCCAACGTGAGAATTTATTTTGCTTGACTATTCATATTTTTACAAGGCAAATTTGTTGCAAGGGAATTTCTTTAAAAGACAGTCTCCATTTATCAAAGTTTTATGTTTTCATTTGGAATTCTGTTTGCTGTTTTTTTTTTATTTTAATGGGGAGGATTGGAGAGAGAGAAAATAGATTTTTGCTCATTAAAAAAACAGAAAAAAGTTTTGATGATTTTTTTAAAAGTAGAGTAGGACAACCATAGGCTTTAAATCACTTTATAAATAAGTGGTAAGGGGCAGCTAGGTGGTGCAGTGAGTAGAGCATCGGCCTTGGAGTCAGGAGGACCTGAGTTCAAATCCGACCTCAGACACTTGACACATGTACTAGCTATGTGACCTTGGGAGAGTCACTTAACCCCAATTGCCCTGCCAAAAAGCAAAAAAAACCTAAAAATAAAAAAATAAATAAATAAGTGGTAAAATTCAAAAGGGGATTAAAGAAAAAGAATATATTAGGACTAGAAAAAATTTGGCAAACTAGCTCAAATGACCAAGAAGATAGAGAGATTTCCAAACAGATAAAATGATGCACAGACCTTCAGAATTGAGCAGGCCCTAAGGGATTATCTAATCCAGCCTCCTCATTTCAAAATCCAAAGGAGTTCAGTGACTTGGCCACAGTCACACAACTCGGTAAGGCTAGGACTAGGACTAGGCTAGGACTCAAATCTCACAGAATCATAAACTCATACCTTCAGAACCCCTTGAGTCCAGCCTCCTCATTTCAGAGATTAAGTAACTTGCTCTGGGTCACACGGGTAGTCAGTGTCTGAGGCAACATTTGATCATTAACCTTCTGCTCTTTCTGCACACCTTCTTTTGGAGGTCAAGCATGCTCTGATAATGACCTGTCTGTAGGTGACTTCCATGCCTGTCTCAGGCCCCGATTTCTCTGATAAATATTAGTCCTACACTTCCATTTGCCTGAGGGACATATATATATATACACACATACATATATATGTACATACACACACACACACACACACACACACACATATTTGGATGTCCCACGGTTTCCCTAAATGCAGGAGGTCTATAACTGAGCTCATCTAGCCCCCCAGCTCCCCTAAACTGGCTCCCCCTCCTTACTTCCCTTTTCCTGTTTTGAGTACCACCAGTCTCCCAAAGGAAACCACAATTAAAACAGTGAACTTATCCTTGAATCCTTCCTCTTTACTGACTCCTCAGTCTAACTGGTCAGTAAGTCCTACACATTGTTCCTTCTCTATATACCTGAGATCCACTCCCTTCCTTTTCATTTTTCCTGTTGCCACGCTAGCTCAGGACCTCATCAGTTTATGTCTGATTTATTACTACAACAGCTCAGCTCTGATCTTGTCAAAATATTTTGGAGATACCCTGTTTTCTAGAGCCAAGGCCTCACAAGCAGGCTGTACCTGAGCTTGGCATAACAATAATCCTTTGCACTCAGGGTGGTATCACTCTCTGGCAAAGTGTTCTGGTTCTGATCCAGCTGACAATCTTTTTGTCTCCAATCTATCTTGTATTCACAGTGGGACTGGTTTTCAAAAAACAAACAAACAAATCCCTATTTGATCATGTCACTTCCTTAATTAAGGTCTTTGTTTCCTAGTGAATAAAACTCAAAGTCCATAGCAAGGTATTCAGTCCCATTACATCATCTGGTCCTTCATTTCCAACTACTCAGTTTTCCCAAAACCATCTGCTCCAATGAAAATGGTTCATTCACCTACTTTACCACCTCCATCATTTGGCTCATGCTGTACCACCCACCTGGTAGGCCCTTATTCAAACCCAGCTCAAGTCTTTGTGAACAAATTAACCCCTGGCCAGGTCTGAACATGTATACTTCATCCTGTACCTATCCTCCACCAACTCTCTGACAGAGGCATGAGGCATGCTTCACCAGAAAGTCATAATCGGTCACTGGGTAAAATTAATTTTCCAATGAAAGCTCTACTCTAGCAGTTCTCAAAGGATGGTCCATGGACTCCTGGTGGGTGTCCTGAAGACCCTTTCAGGGGGTCTGAGAGGTTAAAACTATTTCTATAATAATACTTAGGTGTTGTTTGCTTTTTAAAATAATTCTCTCTTCACCAACCACCTATCAGTGTGAAGTTGGATTTTTTCATATACTTTAACCAAAATAACACATCATAACAGATTGAATATAGAAGCAAATATGAGAATCCAGCTGTCTTCTATTAAGCCAAACATTAAAGAGATGTGCAGAAATATGTAAAACAATGCACCTCTTCTTACTAAGAGTTTTTGGTTTTGGAAAATAGTTATTTTTTTCACAAAAATATGTTATTTATGTTAACATGAAGTAAGTTTATTATTGTTATTTTTAAATGTATAAATATTTTTAATGTTTGGCCAAATCTCAAATATGATAAATATTGATATATATAACCCACATAAACAAAAGCTCTTTGGAGTCTTCAATAATTTTTAAGAGCGTAAAGAGGTCTTGAAACCAAAAAGTTTGAAAAACAGATGCCCTCTTATTTTTTAGCAGGTTTTTTTACTGGGTATCTTTTAGGGTTAACTCTTGCATTCTTATTTAATTTTCTGCATTAGTTTTGTTTCCCCAGTTAAACTCCTTGAAGGCACCAAAGCTTAAGCACAAAACAATGAATTTGTTGATTTGACTGGAAATACCTAAGTCTTTTCACACCAGGTCATCAAAGCAAAGTGGACTACCATCCTCCATATACACTCCTTAGACCGTCATTTTTGCAACTTGTGACTCCTCTGGATGTCCATCCTTCCTTGTACGCTCGGGAAACCATATACTGTGATCTTCCCTGGGGCCCCAAGCTCTGTGAGAGATGCCCTGGTCACTGGGCAGTGGAGGATGCAGCTTTAATAGCAACTTTAATCCATCCCATGGGACACATACTTGTTTGGGTCCAACGGTTCCCAAACATTTTAGATACAACACACCTTCAGGTCATTTTTTGTTTGTTTTTTGGTGCCCCCTTTTCCAGTTCCAGCTGTACTGTTCTGGAACTCTTCTGTTTCTCACTCTCTTTCTCTACTGCTGTCTTCTTCTCTCCCTCCCATTTCCCCCGTCCAACCTTCTCCCTGCCCTTTTTTTTCTTTCTTTCCATGAACAGAGACTTTCCAGCCTTGGCTCAGAGCCTGCAACACTGCAGTCTTCTCAGGGAAAAGCCTTCTTTTCCTTTTCCTGAAGCATGCACTGAACCATGTTCTGTCCCAATCCTGGACAAGGGATTGGAATCTGGGCTGCTCTTTGGCCACACCTGAGGTACCAGCGAGAGGGCTGAGTTGAGACTGTCTCTCCTTCCAATGACCTCATCTCAGGACCTATACAATTTCATTCAAGAACTGATGGTGTCCTAATAGAGCTGCCCCCAGCCCCAATATTGTAACTTCATTATAGGCCCACTGTACTTGGCCACTCACCCCCATCCCCCACACACTCAATATCTTAACTTCTTCATATACGCCTCACTGCTCTCTAGAACAACAGGTGTGTCCCTGATCTCTTAGTTCACACAGAAAAAGCAAGTGTGTCCATGTGATGGGAACCCAGCCACTGCCTCTATCTAGCTACTGCCCCCAGACCCATTCCCACATATTTGAACAGATGTGTCCATGTACTCAACCACAATCCATCTAGCTCAAGACAGGGCCACAATACCTAACTATCTATATTGATCAGACAGGACCACAGTAGCTAGCCAATTGGAGGGCAGCATGACCAGAATGTTTAACCACTAAACCACAGAAGGGACCCCCTCCTCCATTACCCAATCCCTTAAAGAAATCCTCCTGCCTTTTTAATATTAATCACACTGCCATATTCTATGCAAATTTTTGTTATGTAATTGCACCCTATAAAAATCAACCTTGCTTTCTCTGAAGTTGCTCGTTCCTCTTGGAACTTAGCCTGCTCCATAAGAGGCATCGATCTCAACAAATGCCAACACTTGGATTAGAGGTGGTCTGAGTCTGAATGCTTTGAGACAGTTCCACCACAACACATCATCAAACCCCAACAGTTGTTGGATGGGCTGAGACTAAACCTCAACAAGACTGACCTGTGACCATGGGCTGCCTCCTTTCAGCTCAGATGGTTAGCCAGAACTGAAGGGATCTCCTTCAAACCCCTCCCTCAGCCTCCAGAAAGAGGTTAATGACTTGAATTAGCACCTGTGTTCACATCACTGGCCTCACTCTTCCATCTGATAAGTCTTACCTCAACATATACCTCAACACAACCCTCTCTTCTCCCCCTCACACTGTTTGGGCTGTCAAAAAGGATTTGCTAAGTTCTTAATTGCCAACAGCAGCCCATAGTGCTTATTCTCTTCTTTTCATGGATCCAGCAACATCAGAAAGCCATCATTGAATTGGGAATAATTTTACAAGCCATGGAAAGGCTGATTTAGAGTGGGCCTGGGCCAATGTAATCCTGGATGTAAGGGTGTAAAAAATAAATGCAATAGGGAAATAGAATATAGATTTTTAAAATTTCACTTATGATTAAAAAAGTCAAATAAAGACAAAATATAAAATCCATGACCCAGCAAAAGCCCTCCCCCAACAAACTACCATTTTCTCTGCTGATAGACAGCTTTCCATTGCTTCTAGAGAGATACTCGTAGAATTTAATTCAACAGACTTGGGCTTCCTACGGCACAGTTGGTAGAAGGCTGGCTCTGGAGTCAGGAAAACCTGTGTTCAGCTTCCCACCCTGATACCTACTGACTGTGCGGTCCCGGAGAAGTCATTTAACCTCTTATGACCCAGGAATCTTTCTAAGACTATAAATTGCAGAGCAGGTGTAGATCTGTATTGGTAGAGGGAGGTTCCTCACCAGATAGCTCCCTCCATCCTGAAATCACACATCTAGTTAAAAAAAAAAAAGTAAAGCACTGAATTAGGAACCAGGTCTAAAAAGAGTGAAAAGATCTTGTCCCTCATCTTACATTTTTGAGATATAACAGGCATTTAAGTTTGTAAATACAAAATAATAGAAAGTAATTTCAAGAGGGAGAGGGTGCTATTAATAAGGGAGATTAAAAAAAAGGCTTCACTTAAGAATTGGCATCTGAGCTGTACAAGGAATCTTACTAGTTGGAAGTGAAGAGGGAGGATGTTCCAGGCATGGGGAACCATGTTTGCAAAGGTACAATGGCTGGAGATGGGATGGCCAGAATGGGGACTAGCTGGTAGGCTGGTTGGACTGCAATGGAAAATGGGAGAAGGTGAAGATAGGAAATTATACTAGAAAGCAGGTGGGAGCCAAGTTGTGGAAGGCTCTAGAGGCCAGAATGGAATCCTGCTCTTACCACTGAGGTCTTCCCTCCACTCAGCTCTGTTCCTCCTGGCACAGTCAATCTTATATCCCCATGAAGAAAACTTGGTATTCCAACTATGCATGAACTAGGTATATGTATACATCTAGTTATATACACACACATACAGAGACACGTATATATGTATATATCTATATTTTGTATGACATATGTAATATATATTATATAGATGTGTACAAACATAATATACAGACGTAAATAAAAATTTAGCCTTTTAAAACAATTCCCACTCACAGGATTGTTGTGAGGACCAAATGTGCGACCTTTGGTTCATTTAAACGCCTGGGCCATAGTCATCACATCTGTAAAATGAGAGGGTTTAGACTAAATGGCCTTGGAGGTTCCTGCCAGATTTAGATCGACTATCCTCTGGTCCTATCAATTATTACACGTAAAACATTTTGCAAGTCCGAAAGGGTTTTTCAAATACTCTTTTGTCAGTACTCGCCTTCTTATTACTTTCTCATTAACCTTTAAAGGAACCCTAGTTCTATCCCTGAACTTTTTCTCTTAGTCAACTTGGTCCCAGAGGAAGCAAGATCTTTTCTGGCTCAGCTCCAAAGGCACTCCTTGCTTCCAGGTCAAAACTACTCTCCTCAAAACCATTACTTTATTTACCATCAGGATAAGAGTCACTGTAAATTCACATAGACCTTTTGGGAAGGAAGCATTCTGCCATACTATCTATCCTCTGAACAATCTCAGTCACTACTTTGGTTGAAAGACAATTTAAATCACTACTTGAACAAGAGTCCCTTGAGTTCTTGATTTAAGGGGTCCCTCCCCAGAACAGCTGGATACAGAATGAGCTCTGACTGGCCGAGGCAATCTATCAGCCAAGGGTCCCTCTCCCTATCCGTGAAACCTCAGACAGGCCTCTTTCCATTTGGTTAAGGGATTCAAACAGCCTACCATTTGTTTCAGTACAGCCTGGCACAGAAAAGAGCACAGTAGCTATTCTATCCAAAGTGTTGGATGAATGGGAGGAAGATCAGGCTCCATCGAAGGGAATAAATTAGGAGGAGAGTCAGTTACGTATCGTATCAAAGGAGCTAAGAAGAGATAGTTTGGAGAAGGAGACGGAGGAGGAGGGGGGAAAAGGGGGAAGAAGAAGAAAAAAGAGGTGGTGGTGGTCAACAGTGTCAAATGCTGCAGAGGCCAAGGAGGATGAGAGTAGAGAGAAAAGACCCAATGGATTTAGGATCAGGGGTCATTGGTGTGACTGTGAGGCTGATGCCTGATAAGCAAGACAGAGGGTTAAGGTATTGAATGAAGAAGTGGAAATCATGAGTACAGGACACCTTACTCTGATCTGGAACACATCAGCTGCATGACCACAGGTAAGTCACATAACCTCTATGAGCCTCAGTTTGCTCACCTGTTAAATGGGAATAATAAACCCTACAGGACCTACTTCATGTGAAGTTTAAATGAGATCAGCTATGTAAAGACGCTTTGTATTAGTGTCAATTATAATAACAATAACTGTCTCCCAGCAGCTATTTCTTTTCTTCCCTTAAACTAGATATGTGATTTCATAAGTGTAAGGAATTCCAGGTAAGCAGTCCTCTACAAAAGCGGATCAGCACCTTCTGTGCAATTTATCTTCTTAGAGAGTTAGCTTGGACACCGAGAGGTCAAATGACTGGCCCAGAGTTACCCAGCCAGCATTTATCTGGATTTTTCCTGATTTAAAGGCCGGCTAAATATCCACTATGTCACGCTGACTCTCACGTGGCAGACATTTCCTCCACTGATCTGTCAGCAAGCATCCTAAAGTAGCCCCCTTCTTTCTCTAACCTCCTAAAACTTTGTAGACACATAACCCTGGGGCATGTTGAAAATCTGTGTAAGAGCTTCCTGTGCACACTCTGGCCCCTTTCCTGATGCGATCTCAATCCTCTCTGCCCTCCATCAGTAAGTTTGGCTACCATTACCGGTTTGCTAGAAGCCAGAGCGTGTTGAATAGAATCTCCTCCTTGCCAAATCTGCAGAACCGGGGTCTTGTCTCCCCTATGGTTATTTCTGGCCCGTTCATCTTGGGCTGCGTTAAGAGGATTCCTCTTTTCTCATGTCTTTTCACTCCATGAGATGCCTCTGTCCAGCTGAGGGCTAAACAGAGACGGTCAGGGACTCTTTGATGTCCTGGGAGCTTGGTTATATTTGTTAGATAACACTAGCACAGATGGCGAAATAGAACAGCACATTCAATGGAAGACTGAGCAAGCACTGTGGGAGGAAGGGAACTTAAGAGTGTGGGTCAGAAGTCCCCCCCCCACCTCATTCTAAACCAGAGCAGACTGTCTCCCCTACAGTATAAGGATTATAAGATCATAGATTTCAACCTGGAAGGAATCAAGAGGTCATCTAGTCAAGTCCCCCCCTTTCACAAAGGAGGAAGTCGATTAAGTGACTTGCTTAAGGTCACACAGAGCCAGGATTTCAACCCAAGGCTCCTGATGCTAAATCCAATGCTGTTTCCACTACTCAACCATGTCAAGAAGCTTGCACAGCCCTTGAGAGCCAGCACAGACTAATATTTCTTAAGTGGGGATAGAAGAGGGATAGAGAAAGTTAAGGGTTTTGTAAACTGTTCAAGAGAGCTCTGTCATGCCTTCCTCCCCTGGCCCCTGACCAAGATATACTAACTTCCGTTTGTATAATACTCTGCAAAGCACTTTCCCGTTTTCATTTGCTCCTCCCAACCATCCTGTGAGATAGGAAAGGTGGACCTTTTTTCCATTTTATGGATAAGAACAGCAATTTTCAAACTTTTTGGTATCAGGACCCTTTAATACTCTTAAAAGTTACTATCAATATTTACTATATTATATATTAATATTCATATTAGAAATTAAAGTCTTTGTTAAGGTTAAGTGACTTGCCTAAGGTCACACAGCCAGTGAGACCAACTAGGCCTGAAAACCAGATCTCCTAACTCCAAGTCCGGTGCTCTTTCCCCTATCCTACATGGGATAAACTGTTGGTCTCTTTCTCTGTCACAGTTCCTGGCCGCAGAGGAGTAACTAAATATTTCTGCGCACTGTGTGAGTTCTAAGAATGTCTTCCATCCTATCCCACCCCTGAACCATGTCCAAATTTGCCAAACCAAACCACAGGAAAACAACTCTTTCTCCACAACTATCATCAGTATTCTTTTCCATTAGAGCAGGGTGGGAATCACAGGACCTAGGTTTTTAACCTTGACTTGCTGGGTGATCCTGGACAAATCACTTAACCCCTCTGGGTCGCAGTTATGCCATCTACGAAACAGTAACCCTAGCTTCACTACTTTAAGACATTAGAAGCACAAAGGAAGTTATTATTCATGGAGTCCTATGTTGGGTTGTTACACTTACTAGCTGTGTGACTATACTGAGGAAAAAAGCAGCATAATTAACTTTTGAATTTTTTAGGGTAAGGTGTGGTGGATTAGGAATAACATGAGGGACTTTTCTGCCAAAATACATGGTGTTCTAAAAGCTTTAATAGCTTAAAACTGCATGAAGACTTTTAGGAAATTCTGTATGGTATACATCTGGTCACCTTATCTGAAGAAGTCATGGACATCAACCTCCCTGATCCATAGGATGAAGGCTCTATGGGATCTTACTGCTCAAGAGTTACATAAAGTTGCCTAGCCCATCCTAGAAGTGGCCACCCCAACCAACAACAAAAAAAGAAAACCTGGAGCTGGAGGTGACAGTGTGAGGAGGTAAAATTTCAAAGTAAAGTCTCTTCCTGATAAAAGATGGGTACATGGAACATGAGATTCTCTAGCCACAGAGGAGGGATCTAATAGAGATAGAAGTGGCTCCCCTGCCCCATTGCTGCTTTCTAGCAAGAAACTGTGTGTGTGTTTATGTGTATATGTGCACACATAAACACACACAGAGTGTATACACACATATGTATATATTATAACCTTAAAACTTGAAATTGGGTTCTGGTTTTTCAATTTATTATTCCTTTTGCTCCATATAATTTAAAGGAAAAAATGTGCTTGTCAATCTTTCCATTTGGGAATCATGCAAAGGAAATAGAAGGGAAGAACAGCCACAGTGTGTGTGTGAGAGACTTCCCTCCCATCCACCACAAGTATAATGTTTTCATCTTGCATAGCCTTTACAAATTTTATTTTCCTCATAAGAGTTGAGGCTTTCCACTCTTGAGGATTCTGGAACAATTTGGTTTGGGAACAGTGAGAAAGAGGGATTTGATAGAATAAAAATTTTAAATGGCATTAGGTAGGCCAATACAACAATATTCCAAAACAGCAGTTCCAGAATTCCATGGGGTCCCCAAAACCCTTTCAAGGGGTCTCTGAGATAAAAACCATTTTCATAATAACATGCTTTTAATTTCAAATATTAATATTAATTTCAAATACGGTAAATATTGGTAGATATAACCTACATAAACAAAAGTTTTTTGGGGAGTCTGCAATAATTTTAAACAGTATAAAGGGGAAAAGTTTGAGAACCACTACTCCAGAGCATTGGTTCTCCAAATTTTTCCACCTGTGGGCAAAAGATGCTACATAATATGGCTCTAAGGCCTCAAAATTTCTGTGAAGGGAACCGTCATCCTTCCACTGACCCAGGTTTGTTACTTCAGAGTCATCCTCCAACTCTTCCTTACCCTCCATGTTCAATCAGTTGTCAATTCTTATCAAATCGACCCCCACATATTACTCCCTTCTTTGTCCTCACACAGTCAGCACCCTGATCCATCCCATCCCCCCTCATGAGGACTATTTCCACAGCCTTCTACTCGGTCTCCCTCCCGCCAGTCTCTCCCCTCTTTATGCCATTCTTCACTCAGCTGCCAAAATGACTTTCCTAAAGCAAAGGTCTCCCCATGTCACTACTCAGCTTGAAAAACTTCAACCCCTCCCTGTTGCCTCTAGCATAAAACGCCAAGCAGTCTGTTTGGCATTTAAAACTCTTTACGATCTGGCTCCAGCCAGTGTTTCCAGATTGAGTCCACATTACTACTCCTCGCAGGTGTTGTTTTCACCCAACTGACTTGCTGCTATACACAGCATTCCCATCTCTGTACCTCTGCACAAGTTACAAATGCTCTCCCTCCTCATCTCTGCCTTTTCGGCATCCCTAACTCCCTTCAAGGCTCAGCTCTGGGGCCACTTCATACATTCTAGCTCTCCTACCTCATCTCCCCATTGCTAGCTCTTCCTCCTTGGAAATCTCTTTGTATGCTTAGTTGTTATTTGTATCCCCAGTGCTTGGCACATAAGTGCTTAATAAATGTTTGTTGACTGACTGATGCTCTTTGAGGTCAGAGACTCTCCTTATCTTTGTCTGGCTCACAGATGGCATTTAATATTATTAAAAATGGGAATAAGGCACTGTTTTCAAAGAGATTCACACCAGAGAGAAAAGCATAGCCACTGTCTTATGCTCTCACATTTAGGGCCAGTATTACCCAAAGGCAAAACAGGCAGCTGTCCATTTGAGCAAATAAGATAATCACAGTGTATATAAAGTGCTTTATGAAATGTAAAGCACTATATAAACATGAGCTATTATTATTACAATCCAGTATGATTTGGAAAGTAGCAGGAAGGCCTTCTTTCCCTCCCCACCCCCAAAATACTACCCCAATTGGACTCCTGAGGTACCTACAATTCCACAATGGAAGGTTCACTGTTTTGGATTAAAGTAGCAGTTCTCAACACTTGGACCCCAGTAGGGTCCTATGAAGTTAATGCAAGAGATGCAGAAATTCCCAAGACCATGAAGCATTATCATCTCGATTTTAGTTAGGAATAAAATATGCGGCATGAATAGTGGGACTGTGGACTCTTCAGAATGACAATGACAAACCAGGGAAGTCTAAAGGAGGTTACCTGGGATAGTAAACGGCTTCCTATGGTTCATGTGTTACAAAGATCAGTGCCAGGAACTGAGGATGGGTGGCCTGGAGGAGAGGGGGGGCCAGGCGGCTGTCTCCTTGAAGAGGAGCAACCACAACTAGGCAACAAGAGATAATCTTGTTGTAAAGAGGCAGATCCAATCTCAGAAAAACTTCCAAAGTAGAATGGGCTGCCTTGAGGGGTCATCATTTCCCTCTCACTGCAGGGCTCCAAGAGAAGGCTGATTGACCCCCTGATGGAGATATTGTAAAGGGGGCTCCTTTTCAGGAATGAGTTGGATCAGATGCCCACTGAAGTCATTTCCAACTCCGAAAATGTACATTGGGGTTTGTGTCAGTTTTTTAGTTATTGAAGCTTTATTTGTGCCCAATTAGGAAAAAATTCTTTAAAACAAATCTGCAAACTGGGCGTGGTGGGTTGTCTATAATTCCAGGTGCCTAGAATTCCAGCTACCAAGGGAAGCTGAGGGTGGTGTGTCTCTTAAATTTGGGAGTTCTGAGCTTCAGGGGACTAAACTGATTGGGCATCTGCACTAAGTTTGGCCTTAATGTGGTGAACCCCAGGGAGCAGGGGGGCTACTAGACTCCCTAAGAATGAAAGAATGGTCCATGTTGGAAATGGAACAGGTCAAAACTCTCACACTAAACAGAGTGGGGCCATCTTATCAGTTCCAGTCTTGTCCAGAAAGGAAGATCCAATTTTTAAAATGAATGAATGAATGATTAAATGAACGATCAAACAGGCAAGTGAAAAACAAATCTTTACATAAAAGCACCTAGCTAACTTTTGTCTTCATATTTATTATAAGTATTAGAACTTTTGGGGAAAATTAGGAAGTACCTAATGCTTTTTTTATGGCATATGTTCAGGAAAGTGGATGTTCTGCACCTGTTGCTTCGAAATGTAAATAATGAAACTAGCTCAATGTGAAATCAGATCAAGGGTTGAACCTTTCAGGGCATCCACCAGACTTCCTTTCTCTGAAACACAGCACTAACTATCCCATTAAATGATTCAGTATAATAAGCCAACATACTTCAGCAGGCTGAATAAATAATGCATCTCACATATAAGTATAATTATTTTTCAATTATATGAAGATTATGATTAATGAAATAGGAATCCATGTAAAACTATGACTGAATTCATGGGAACTTTGGGTTTCCACAGATTTTCATAATCATGGATACTAATGGCACTAAGGGGGAGTAGTCCTTATTAAAAAGGGGTCCTCATACTGAAACGACTGGGAACCAATGACTTAATGAGGTACTTCTCCCATCCCCCCATCCCTCCAGTTAAAATGCAAACCTTCTTGGAAGGGATAATATATTAATCTAACACGTCATTTACACCTTTTTAATTGAATTAGATTGTCAGAATCCTTCTACCTTGATAAAAGCTTAGGCACAAATGAGGAAAGTTTTGGTAGGAGGCAGAGGGGAGAGAGAGGTGCAGAGTGTGATAGTGTCTAAAGAAGACAGGTCACCATGGATGCCAAGAGGGAAGAGAAAAGTACTGAAAGGTGCAAGGGCATTGGAAAGCAAACTCAGATCGCTTCACAGTGCCTAAGACTGGCTCTGTCCATGTCAAGCCCATATGAAACTAGTACCTACTGAAGCAGTTTCAGAGACTCACACTTTAAGAACTGCTGTCCTGAAGTACCTTCTGCATACATGTTTACCACTTCTCACCTGATTTTAACTGTGAGGCTGGAAGCTCACTTAAAAACCAATCTCATGGTAGAGGTGAGCCTTGCTCTTTTTAGTTGCTAAAGCTTCTGATGTCAAGTATCCAAAATTTATTTGTGCCTTTTTCTTTAGCCAATAGTAGAAAGGATCTGTACTGTAGGAACCTGGCAGAGATTTAATTTTGAATTGAAGTTGAGTCAATCACTGTCGGGTGTCTTATTCAAGACACCTAACCGTGAAATGAATAAGAACTACCAATTCATCTAGAACTGAGGCTCTGCGAAAAGAGAGGAGGGGGAGGCCAGCACATCTGTGGACTTGTTTGTTAAAATGTTCTGATAACTCTATTTCAACAGAACTAGTTTTCTTTTTAATGCTTTACATTTTATGAATTTAAAAACATTATTCTGAGAAGGGGCTTATAAGCATCCTGAGACACTGCCCCAGAGGTCCATGATGCATAAAAGGTTAAGAACTAATCTAGAGTGTCCAAGTTCTATCTCTGTATTAATTTATGCTTTCAGCAAACCAAGTGCCCGGACTATATAATCTTGGTGTTTAAACTTGGCAGAACCCCTGTGGCGAGCTTGGCCCTTTTATTACTCTGCCAGTACAAGCCATAAGCACTTGCAGAACCAGGCCTTGCAAACAGCACCCATGGAGCACTGGCTTTGGAGTGAGAGGTCCTGTGTTCCAATCCCACTTCTGTTGTGTGTGACTTTTGGCAAGTCACTTAAATTCACTGGGCCTCAGTTTCTTTATCTGTAAAATGAAGGGGTTGAACTAAATGGCCTCTGAAGTCCCTTCTAACTTTAAGTCTATGATCCTATTAAAAATATGTGTATACATATATGTATATGTATGTGTGTGTGTATATATATGTGTATGTATGTGTGTATGTATATATATGTATATATGTATGTGTGTGTGTGTATATATATGTATGTATGTATGTGTATATATATGCTAGTACTTATCCACCCCACACCCAGAAGGCACATTTAGCCCCGTCTGGGGATCAAAAGCCATAGCTCGGTTGTGCTGACTTACCAGATGTTAACATGCTATCTTTCATCTCCCAGTCTGGGTTCTATTCTCTCCTCTTTGCTCCTAGATGTGAACTCTAGAACTCTAGCTGTGTACCCTTAGACTACCCACCTGCTTGACACTGACCCAAGCTTTCCTAATCTATTCCATATTTTGCCTGTTGTCAGGGTCTCCTTTAGGTTTGAAAGAAAGGCAAAAATCAAACAGTACCTACTCTCAAAGTGCTTACATTTTATTAAGAGACAGAATGTATAGACAGATAAGTAAATAGAGAATTAAAAAAAAACCAACCTGGACTTAAATTCATGTAGGAAATTCCTGGTTATAAACAACTTTTATCAATACAAATCAATACCTTCTATGCAACTTACAGTCTTAGAGAGGTACGTAGGGCATATAAAAGTTAAGTGACTTGACCAGGGTCATGAGGACACTATGTATCAGAGGTGAGACTTGAACCCTGGTCTTGAAAACTATAAGGTCTGAGCTCTTCATCAATTGTAACACACTACCTCATCTATACAAATTCATACAAAATAATTTCAAGGAGATAGCAGTAATAACTGGGGTGAGGGGGAAGAGAACCAGGAAAGGTCCAGTGTAAGAGATGACTCTTGAGCAGTGCAATGCTCAGAAGAATGTGCTGTATATATATACACATTTTGGAGTCATTTGTTTAGAGATGTATAGAGTTTCGATGTATGGCAAAGGGGAGATGAGGAAGTTCAAGACAAATGGTCTCCATTTTCTTAGTAGAGAGAGGTCTTAGATTGGTGTGGGTGGCATGAGAATAGAAGTTTGAAAAAATAACTAAAGAGAACAAAATAGCATTAATGAAAGAAAATCAAAGATGTCATGCAGTAGTGAGTGTCCAGTGGAGATAACAAATTCGTGGTGGACCTACCTTCACCAAGTCATTTCACTTCTCTGCCTCAGTTTCCTCATCTGTAAAATGGGATTGGACTAGATGATCTCTGAGGTCTCCTTGTGCTTTAAATCCTAAGATTTAGATTCCCAAAGTACTGGAGAAGATGGATGGTGGGGATGATCCAAGGTTGAAAATTGGCAGAGCAGGATGGGGAGCAGAGAGCCAAGGGTGCAAAATGTAGTAAACCATGATGGATTAGTCAATTTGTAAGGTCAAGACTATGAAGGGAGGAAAGGGAGACCAGAGCAAAGATGAAGGACTGGAGGTCACAGTGAGGATGAAAGTATCCATTATGTCACTGTGCCCTTTTAAAAAGATCTGTGCACCAAATTCCTCCTTTATCTCCATGAAGGGTTTTTTCATGAAAACTAATTTTTCCTATTTTTGGCTGTTGAAAAGTGAAAATTCCAGAACCACTATCCTTTTTTTACCTCAGTGGCCAAAAACCCTAGACCCAAATTTGTTGCCAAAATGTCACACAATCTGCTTGACTCCAGTGGCTTCCTTGATATGGATTCCATTCTATTTTGCCCTTACCATAGTCTAAAAAAATGATTTCAATCCTTCTGTTATTTAAAGCTTGTCTTTCCTAAAGTGCAAGAGGCTAGTCTCCCCCTTCTTCAGTCTTCTCATGACCCCTTTGCTGAGCAAAGTCTCTGTTTAGTCCTGAGTTTCAAGAGCCTGCTCTCTCCATCCAACAGGACCCAGCCCCAAAGCAGTCTTCAGCCTAAGGCTGACGTATGGGATACTTTGGGCTGATGGGAAAAGAAGGACGTTCATTCTTTCACATTTCACCTCTGCATCTTAGAATTCTTAGCTTTCTTTAGGGATCTGGCTTCAGATCGTCCTACCTTTTAGGGCTCTTCGCCTCATCTTATATTGACTTATCTGTTTACAAGCTATATCTCCCTGTCCCTCCCCCCCTTTAGAATATAAGCTGCTGGAGAGTATGGGCTGTGTTTTGTTTTCATCACAGTATCCCTTATACACAAAAGTACAGAGCCTTTGTACACACACACACAAAAAGCGCTTAACTGCTTGTTATACTTGACCTCAGTGAGGACAAAGGGTTCAAGGGCTGCATAACAAAAATCCTAAAAAAGGCACTACTTACTATAGGCACTTCACTAACTAAATGGTGTTAGAAGGTCGTTAGCATGTTATCCTGTTTCTCTGCCACTCTCATAACAAGGAGCTACTGAACTCCTGCTTTGGTGCTCAAAGGGAATAAACTGCCCAGCTTCTGCACAAATGCCCACAGCTTAGCTATTACCACTAAAGATGCCATTGCTTTGCCAAGGTCCACGCAACGCTCAGCTCTGAGTAAATCTCCTCAATATTATATCCTGTGTCGCTTGGTCAGAACTCACCTTTATTCTCAGAATGAGAAAAAAACAAAAGCCAGAAACACAAAGGGAAACCATTTCTCATTTCCACTTTGAAAAGCCCTGCTCTCGCAAGAATCAAAGCACCAAAAGCTCTGACACAGGTGCTGGGGGAATGGATGCCCACTATGTTCTTTTTGTCACCTTTGAATTTCAGGAGCCTCAGCCCTCCTCCCTATCCCTTCCTTCTACCTCAGGATTGGGGGAGGAGGGTCCCTTTTCAAGTCCCTCTGGCTCCAGACATTGGTGCCCGTGGAACAGCTGGCTTCCCTAGTGTAAAAATCACTCAGTCTAGCCCTACCGACCACTGCCCTCCCTGCCCCGCCCCCACCCAAAAAGGTGTATGATAGCTTTCACCTAGCTTCATCTTTACACACACACACACACACACGTCTTTTCCAAATATCCACCCCAGAGGCAGCCTGCTGGGCTGAGCCCACTCCCAACTGGGGAGTTCCTCCAGTCCCAAGCTCCGCAAGTCGAGCTTGGCCATTTCCTCTCTCTCCCCCCACTTCCCTCCCTCCCTCCCCTCCCGGGGTCCCGCGGCTTTGCTCTCCCTACAATGACTAGCCCGAGGGGGCTCGAGTCTAGGGCGGCGACCCTAACTCTCGTCTGCTCACTCACCTTGCTCGCTGCCAGGGCCCCCAGCTGGGCTCCTCGCCGCCCACGGTTCATTCTTGTGGCGTCCAGCCGGGACCCAGCTGCAGGAGGGGAGGAGGAGGTGGAGGCAGCAGCATCGGGCTGCATGGCTCCCCGACCCTCCGCCCTTTTGTTACTGGAGGCTCTCACAATGCACGGGAAATCTTTCTTTCCCTTCTCTCCGGCTTCTTTCCCCCACCGGCCCCTTCCTCTCTCACAGCCATAGGACTTGCTGCCTTTGCGGCCGATTCATTCCCCCCGCTTTGAAAGGACCTTCTTTGCTTGCAGCCGGGTGGGTTCCTTTTTTTTTTTCCTCTCTTGCTCGGGAGTCCTCCTGGGTGTTCCCCCCCCCCTTCCTCTTTCTTTTCCTTTCCTTTCCTGACTTTGTGACTATCTCTTGTGACGTTCATTCCACCCCTTCCCTCCCCCTTCCCCTCCCCTCCCGCCCCCTCCCCCTCCTTTCTCCCCTCCTCCTCCTCCTCCTCCCCCTCTGTCTCTCTTCCCACCCTTGCCTAGCCTGACCCATCCTGACTCTTTTCCAGTGAGCTAATCTCGAGCTGGCTGAAGAACAGACTCAGTTACTACGGCAACCTATGTCTCTGAATACTTGATGGACTCGGAGGAACTACAGTAAACAGGACCTTCTGCTGGTCTCCCTCCCTCTTTTTAAAATTTAACTCTTTCTCCGCTGTAAGTCATCGAATGACAGTCTCACGCAGCTCAATGCAACAAGTAGTCACTACGCCCGAACTAACGGTGCTGGGTGCTGGGGAGAGGCAGCTCAGGCTCAGACCGTTGTGTTCCGAGAGTTCGGGGCTTTGGAGCTAGGGATACATTCTCCGGCAGAAACAAAGCTTTAAATGCTGATTAGCTCCGCAGGTCGGCTCACAAAGTTCTACGTGATCCAAAATGTAGCTATACTGCAGTAACTATTAGTAGCAGGCTACGTGGGGGCTGGGGAGAGCGGGGGTCGGGGGAGCTGCAAGTATTGCAAGAAGAAGAGAAGGAAAAGTTTCTTCTGCTTTTTCTGGGCTCTAAAGGTCAGAAGTGGGCAGAAATTGAAATAAGGGTGATTGGTTTTTTTCCAGGACAATCTAGCAGAGCTCCAGGAACTCAGGGCTCTCAAGTTGGCTTAAATCTCCAATTTTGGCACCTCACTCAGCTCTGACTTATCCCCCAATCAAAAGTCCTATTTCCTCAGTGCTGCAGGATTAATGTGATTTGATCAATTCGCACTATGTGAAAGTCCTTTAATCCTCCCAGAGGTATTTGTATTTTTTTAAAGAGTATGTTTATTAATCCAAATGAATTTCTAATTGGTCGGATTAAATACAGTAAAGTGAAGTTAAAAAAAAAAAAGGCAAGGCTGCAGGCCAGCCTTTCCTGGGAGACTACCTCCTTACTCAGCTTCCCTAAGAGATCATTGTGTCATAGTGGGTTGGGGTGACCCTGGACTCTTCGAACAAAATAGGGTTTGCAAAGTGCTACTTGAGTATCAACTCATAACAACCTTTGGTACTTTTATTTTTATGCTCCTTTTACAGATGATGCAACTGAGGGGAAGAAGCATCCTACCCAAAGCCCCACAGCTTTGTGCAGCTAGGTGGTACAGTGGATAGAGCAGGGGCCCTAGAGGCAGGAGGACCCCAGTTCAAATGTGGCCTCCGACACTTGACACTTACTAGTTGTGTGACTGTGGGCAAGTCACTGAAGCCTGATTGCCTCCCCTAAAACCCAAGTCACATAGTAAGTGTCTGTCTGACTCAGTTCTTACTGATTTCAGCACTCAATCCTCAAAGCAGTGAGGTGGATAGATTGTGGGTAATAGACCACAGGACCTGGAACCAGAAAGACCTGAGCTAAAATTATGCCTCAGACGCTTACTAGATAGGTGAACCTAGGCAAATCACTTAACCTGTCTGCCTCAGTTTCCTCTTCTGTAAAATGGGGATGGCCAGGTTGTTATGAGGATAAAATAAGGTATTTGTAAAGCATGTTACAAATCTTAAAGTGCTATAAAACTGCTATAGTATTATTATTATTTGTGGTATCACCTAGCAACCTTAAATGGAAGCCTTCATCAGCCTGTGATCCTAGGTAAGATACAGAGCAAGTCTGCTGTACAAAGACCACCCTAGTTAAGTACTGAAAGTTTAATCACCAGAAAGCTGGTCGCTGTGTGACCAATTCTTCGTCCATGGAAACCTGTGGGAAAAAATGAAAAATACAAAATGGTCCTCTGTCTCGTGTGGCCTCCTTCTGCTTCCGAAGTCAATGTGTTGGGAAAACAGGGAAGGAAAGGGGATAAGCATTTATAAAGCACCTACTATGTGGCAGACATGGCGCTAAGTGCTTTTACCAATATTACCTCCTTTGAGGTAGGGGCTGTTACTATTCCCTTTTTACAGATGAGGAAATAGAGGCAAATAGAGATTAAGTGACTTGCCCAGGTTGATGTGGCTAGTAGTTGTCTCCAAGCCCTTCTTAAACCGTGGGACCCACAGCTTAAAAATCGCTGAAGGGGCCCTGAGTGGAAAAAGTTTCAGAAGCCCTAGCTAAGGCTAGATTTGGAATTGGCTCTTCCTGACTCCAGGCCCAGGGCTTTATCCACTGTGCTACCAGCTTCCTCTAAAACAGGCAGGACTTGCTAAGATTCATGTGATTTTTAAACCGTCTACAAATTCCAAATTTGAGGTCTTTGTTTTATGGCCGATGAATTGATTGGTACATGACTGGAGGTATTGGACTATCTCCATAGTGACATTCTCAGTGGTGTTCAATGGAAGGATAGGTTTGCTTCAGAGTCAAATCAAGGAAGTGGCAGAATTGTTTCAATCATACACACAAAGGCAATAGAAACATCATTTCATGAGATACTTCTGTCATCTTGACTTATAATGCTCATGATGCGCAAAAGCAATCAAATCAGGATGAAGATAATTGTGACTTACACGTACCAACACCTGTTGTAGAGGATGAAGAGAAACTCATTTTTAAATGTTTTTATTGCTACCTTTTGTTTTTATATCACCTTCTGCAAAACATTGCAGAGGGGAACGACAGAAAATTGTTAGCTATATCACCTCATAAACCACTGAAAACCTCTTTTCAAAATGTTTCCTACTCCCTTCCCTCCCCCAGAGAGCCATTCCTCCTGACACAGATTCATTTTCTCAACTTCTCTTCTTTGGGATCAGGCTTGGCTATTCTAATTACACAGCTTTCAGTTTCAATTTTTCTTTTCCTGTTCTTTTTTCATTTACATTGTGATAGTGACTGGGTATATCCTTTTCCTAGTTCTACTTACTTCTCTTTGCATCAGTTCATTTAAGTCTTACCAGACTTCTCTGTGTTTTTCATATTCATCATTTCTTGTGGAATACTGCAGTACAATCATGCACCTGAATTTGCCAATCTTTAATTTATGGGCATTTGAAGTGGAAACATTTTTTATTTTTACAAATAACTTAACAATACCCTTCAAACTAAGTTAACATATACCTTAATAAAATGGTGAGAACTTGAAAAAAAACCCACACCAATGTTCAAGTTACTTAGAAGCCTCACACCTATATGTGCTGAATACTTTTTATAAAGAGATTCAGATGGTAAATACCACCAACAGCATAAAAAAATGAAACTAACTATATGTTAACAGAAAATTTTTTTTAAAAACAAAATAACTTTACCAATATGGGAGTCATTTCAGAATTAGCTATCTGATCCTGGGTTGGTTACAGCAAAGGTCAAAATTAATACCATGTTAAAACAAAGGATAACATTGAAAAGAAATCTCAGAAAAGGAAACTGAACAAGCCATCAGATAAACTCCCAAAGGAAAAACAATTCCAGGGTACCAGACATATTTACAAAGGAATTCTACCAACTATTCAAAAAACAGTTAATCCCAGTATACCCAAACAATTAAAAAAAATAGGCAAATATAAGATCCTAACAAAATCCTTCTATGTACAAATATAGTCTTGATAACTAAAACAGGGAGAGTCAAAAGAGAAAGAAAACTACAGACCAACATCCTTAATGAACATTTATGTTTAAAAATTTTAAATAAAATATCAGCAAAGTAAACATCTTGCAAAGATTATTCACTTTAAACCAGGTAGATTTTTACCAGAAATGCAAATCGCATTCAATATTAGGAAAGCTATAAATTTAATTGACGACCTTAATTATAAGAACAAGAAAAATCATATGGTTATATCGATAGATTCAGAAAAATCCTTGTGACAAAATATAACATTGATTTCTGTTAAAAACACTAAAAAACATAAGAATAAATGGATCCTTCCTTGACAAGGTAAATAGTATATATCTCAAAGAGCCATTATTATGAGTAATGGAAATAAACTTGAGACCTTTCCAGTAAGGACAGAAGTAAAACAAGGATCTCCATTGTCACTAGTATTATTTTACTAGTCACTAGTGCTAGAAATGCTAGCTATATAGCTCTTTTTGTGGTGGCAAAGAATTGGAAATGGAGATGCCCATCAATTGGGGAATGGCTAAACAAATTGTGGTATATGAATATAATAGAATATTATTGTGCTATAAGAAATAAGGAGCAGACAGACTTCATTATAACCTAGAATGACTTATATGAACTGATGCTGAGCGAGGGGAGCAGAGCCAGGAGATCATTATACATGATTACAGACACACAGTATCCATAAGGACTAACTTTGATAGACTTGACTCCTCTCATCAATACAAGGTTCAAAGACAGCTCCAAATGACACATGATGGAAAAAGCTATACACATCCTGAGAAAGAATTATGGAGTCTGAATGCAGATTGAGGCAAACTTTTTGCCCTCTTTTTTTTCCTTCTTTTTTAGTTTTGTTTCTCCTTTCTCATAATTCATTCCATTGGTTATAATGGTTCTTTACAACTGGAATACAATATAAATAAGTTCAATGTGAAGGTACATGTAGAACCTATATTGGATTACATACCATCTTGGGGGGCAGGGGGAAGGAGAGGGAGGGAGAGAAAATTTGGAACCCCAAAACTTGTGGAACTGAGTGTTGTAAACTAAAAATAAAAAATAAATTTATATAAAAAAGAAATGCTAGCTATAGTAATAAAAAAAACCAACATAAATTGAGGGAATAAGTATAGGCAAACAGGAAGCAAAATTATTGCTTTTTTTTTAGATGATATGATGGTGTACTTAGAGAATCCAACAAAAATTAATAACCTCAGCAAACTTGCAGGATATAGAATAAATCCACACAAGTCATCAACATTTCTCTATATTACCAACAAAATCCAGCAGGAAGAGTTGGAAAAAGGAATTTCATTTAAGATTAACAACAGCACATACAAAATACTTGGGACTATATTTATGAAGAAACACACAGGAACTCAATGACCACAACTACAAAACTGTGTAGGGAAATAATGACAGAGAATAATTGGAGAAATATTTAGTGCTCCTGGGTAGGCTGAACCAATATAATAAAAATGAAAATATTACCTAAATTAATTTACTTATATAATGCCACACCAATCATTTTGTCAAATGAATACTTTATAGAACTAGTGAATATAATAAAATTCATCTGGAGAAGCAAAGGTTAAGAATCTCAAAGGGGATAATAAAAAAAAGTGGGAATGGGAGCTGCTAGGCGGTAGAGTGGATAGAGCAACCTGTCCTAGAGTTAAGAGGAACTAAGTTCAAATGTGACCTCAGACACTTACTAGCTATGTGTCCCTGGACAAGTCACTCAACCCTGATTGCCTCAAAAAAAAAAAGTGGGAAAGAAAGAAGCCTAGTGGTACCAGATCTCAAACTATGCTACAAAGTGGTACTCATCTAAATAATTTGGTACTGGTTAAAAAAAAGTGGATCAGCAGAACAGATTAATTACATAGCATATTAAAGCAAATGAACCTTGCAGCCCAATGTTTAATAAACACAAAAACCTCAGCTCTCAGAGAGAGGACAAACTATCTGACAAAAACTGCTGGGAAAACTGGAAAGAAGTCTGGCAGAAATTAGGCATGGATTAACACCTCACATCACATACTGCGTTAATCTCCATTGAGAGATACATAACCTAGATGTAAAATGTCACCTCATAAATGAATGAAAGGATTGAAGAAGGAATTCCCTTTTGGATTTATGGCTAGGGAGAGAGTTCATGACCAAAGAAGAAAGAGAAGAGATCAAAAGGATAAAATGGACAATTCTGATTATATAAAATTAAAAAGTTTTTGCACAAATGAATGCAAAGTAGCTAAGATTAGATGGGAAACAGTTAACTGGAAGAAAATCTTGGCAACAAATTTCTCTGGTAAAGGTCTCATTTCTAAAATATTTAAGGAATTGATTCAAAATTATAAAAAGAAAAGCCAATCCCCTATTGATATATGGTCAAATGATATAAATAGGAAGTTCTTAAAGGGAAGAAATCCAAGCAACTTATGTCATAGTCAAAAAACGTTGCATTACCAATAATTAGAGAAATTCAAATTAAAACAACTCTTATGTTCCTCCTCATGCTCATTAGATTGGCAAAGTTGACAAAAAGGGAAAATGACAAATGTTAGAAGGGCTGTGGAAAAACAGGCATACTGATGAACTGTTTGTGGAGATATGAACCTGTACTGGAAAGCAACTGGGAACTAGCCTCCAAAAGTTAAAAAAAACTGTGCATATCCTTTGATCAACAAATACCACTTCTAGGCCAGTACCTGAAAGAGATCAAAGAAAGAGGGAAAAGCCCCATCTCTACAAAAGCATTTATATCTGTTCTTTTTTTGTGGTGGGAAAGACATGGAAACTAACAGGGTGTCTCTCATTTGGGGAACGGCTGAACAAATTATGGCATATGAATGTAATGGAATATAATGTGATGATTACATGATGAAAGAGACAGTTTCACAGAAACTTGGGAACAAAGGTGTGAACCGATGCCAAATCAAGTGAGCAGAATTAGGAGAATAATTTATACTATCACGACAATATTATAAAAATGAACTATTTTGAAGATTTAAGAACTTTGTTCAACGCAACAATCACTCATGATTCCAGGAAGATGAATGATAAAGAATGTTACAATAATAAAGAAGATACTGCATGACAGAAAGGTGACTGACTAAATATTCACGATGAGGCCTATATTTTTTATATGGCCAATAAAGGAATTTGTTTTGCTTGATTTTGCATACATGCTAAAAAGGGTTTTCTTCCTTCCTTCCTTCCTTCGTTCATTCTCCCCGGTAAGGCAGAGGGAAGTGGCAAGAAGGAAAATAAATAAATGCTTAATAGTTGAGGGGAAAAATTGGTGGAGCTTAACTCCTTTGAAGGTATTCTTGATGAAAATATGAAAAAGAAAAAGGCTGAATTTCCTAGTTGACTTCCTACCAAAGATCATATTTTCATAGCCATAGTTACCTGGGAGATAGAGAGAATACATGAGTTTACTGTGTTTCTTGTTAGTTGATTTTTAAAAAACAGGTTCTTTTTCAACAGAATGTCTTCTAGGCATAGAGTATGTTTAGATCATACAAGACTCCTGGAGAGTTTTATACACAGACATCATTCTTTATTCAATATCAATACTTTAAGTATTGCTGTAGGAAAGCATTTCTAAGGACTTCCTGTTCCCTTTTAGACCAGGGTTTAGCAAGTTATTTTCATAGCTCCATATGACTATGTCTCACATATGCCAGCATTCCAATTGCTTAATGCCTGCCATTCTATTGCTGGGTCATCCTGATACTGTCAATGGCCGTAGACACTGTCCATGGCCCTTTCACTTCTCTCTCAACCAAGGAACCCTTTGCCATTCCTGTTTGCTAGATTTAATGAAGCAGCTTGCTTTGGAGTCAGAGGAGCTGGGTTCAAATGTTTATTACCTGTATGACTTTGAGCCAGTCCTGGCCCTTAGTTTCCTTATCTCTTAAATGACCAGATGGCCTCTGAGGCCAGTTCCTGCTCTAGATCCCATGATCCCTACTCAATCTCAAACCTTGGTCCCCAGTCTACAAGGAGGACAGTGACACAAGGTAGAATAAGTCCAATGGAAAGTGGGTTCTGTGACCTGGGGACAGGAGAATTCTCAGAATACTCCTTTTTCTTCTACTTGCAAACCAAGATTACCATCCTGCCCTCTCAATTAGCTTTCTGTTTTACTGAACCATGGAGTATTGGGGTGGGGTTGGACTTGAGTCCAACTATGGCCAACCCCTGTGCTTGGTGAGGAGTGTGAGAGTGTGTGTGTGTGTGTGTGTGTGTGTGTGTGTGTGTGTGCTCAAAGTGAGATGAGAAGGATGTTTAAGTTTTCATCCTTTATGATGCACTTGATAAATATAAACAAAATTTTGAGTAAAACTTTAAATATAACCTTAAAATCAGTGCTATTTACGTTATGAATAGAAAAATAATGATATAGTATATACTGGAATATAATAAAAATAAAAATGTAATTATACTGTGACCCCTTTAAAAAATATGGTCACTCATCATCTCTGAATCTTAATTTTTTCACCCTCAAAATGTGGACAATAATAACTTTTAAAATTTTTATTGATATATTTTGTTTTTACATCCCCTAGATTTTCCAGTGTATCATATCTCCCTTCCTTTCCTAAAATGGTATCCCTTACAACAAAAAATAAAAAAGACAGGCAAAAATGATTCAGCAAAAGTAACCAAGCTATTAAAAAAAACCCAACAAAAAACAGAAAGCTCTGACCTTACGTGCAGCCGATAGAATATGTGTGAAATGCCTTCCCATATATCCTCTTTGAGGCCAAACTGAATCATTATAATTTTGCAATATACAGTTTCCATTGTTTTGCTGTTGTTCTTTCCCATTTATATTGTTGTCATCTTGTATATTGTTTTCCTGATTCTCCTTACGCCCTTTGCATCCGTTCATAGAAATCTTCCCATGCTTCTCTATAGTCACCATGGCAGTTGTTACAGCACCATTACATTCATCTACCATAATGTGGAACAGTGCAATATATGTTAGAAGACCTGGGTTCAGATTCTAGCTCTGATACTTACTAACCATATGACTTCGGACAATTCATATATCTACTTTGTTTCTAGTTAATTGTTACTACAAAATTGCTTTTATAAATATTTTGGCATATATGGAGCCTCTCTGTTTCGTCATTGACTTCCTTAGGGTATATACCTAGTGATAGAATTCTAGGCCAAATAGTAGAGACATTTTATTCATTGTAGTTGCATGATTCCAAATTATTTTTTAGAATGTTGCGACCAATTCACAGCTGCACCAATAATGTATTAGTTTCTACAACCTCTTCAATAAAAGGTTGAAAACTCCATGAGGCAGAGATTGTGCCTTCTTCTGAGTATCTCCCATGATGCCTTATATGTAGTAGGCACCAATAACTATTTAATTGAATTTAATAATATATGTTATCCATGTGTGTAAAGGCAGCCACACTGGCATACTCAGGATGGCTGCTAGCACAGGTTCTTGGATTTGCTTTTCTAAAGGAAAGCAACTTTAAAAGGGTCAACAATCTTACTTTAATTAAATATATATATATATATATACATATATATATATATATATATCATTCACTTAATTCAGGGGAAAAGTCAGTACCCTGAACTTCAGAGAAAATACAGAGATTACAAACAGAAATTACAGGCAGAGAAAATATCACAGATCTACAGACAGGGCTTTAACTCTCTGAGAAATTAGCACAGAAATTAGCACAGATCCAACTGTACATACATAGTTACCACAGAGAGAAGCACCAACATCTGGGTTTTCAAAGTGGGGGGGAGTTTGCTCCTTAACGGCTACCCAGAGTCTCCTCTGGCCAAATCACACAAACATTCTTCCAATGAGTGAGTCTCCAAAGCAAAATGCTAACCTCAGAGTATGTATACACTTCTCAGAGCCAGAGGGCATCACAACCCGTGACCCAGTGCCTACTTAGAAATTAGCAAAAGGTGTGAGCCTTCCTACAAACTATCCTCCCCTAATCAAGCTTCCCTTAATGGGCTCCATGTGAGGCCTATTAATGGGTAGGGAAGATCTTCCCATTCTATTAACCTTACAGTGTGTCAACTGACGATAGATGGACTAGGTTCAATACAGGAGATTTGTCAATGATAACATAATGTATGGCTCATGCCCCTACATTGGTGGGTGCTCATCAGTCATAGTTCCCTAGGAACTCCGACTTTGGTTCATTTCTCGTATTTAGGTATTTTCCATTTCCCTTGCTGGTACCAAATTAATAAAGCACAGAACAAATTTATTAGACACAACAAAGAATACAAAAAGGACTTGTTCCTGAGCTGATAGACTCAAGGAGATTTGCCCTTCCAGTGAGCTCTCTTCTCCTCAGCTGCTTTGACTCATATGCTCCAGACTCATAGTGCCATAAGCTTGAGAAAGCACTCCAAATCAAGAAAAGGCCTTGAAGTTATAAGAGAGTACAGCAATTCTCTTTTCTTCCCACTCTCCTTCAGTACCAACACAGTCAATATGACTCATAGTACCCATACAAAGTGAGGTCAGGGTTTATCCCTCTGTATTGTGACTGAAATCTATTCTTCACCTCTCCCTTCATTAGAGTGAAGGTAGTGCTCCCCCCCCACCCCCTTCCTGTTCTTTGCATACCCTTTGAGTCTTTTTGAGGCTGAGTCCTTTTGATTTGCCTTTCCAATTCCCTTGGATTAGTTTCAGGTCTTACAAATGGCCTTGAGGCTCAGATCAGTCTCAAGAAAACATTAGAAACACTTGAGAATAAGGGACAAGGATGGTGGCCCCTGAAAGCATTTCTGCTACCACAGCATAGGCTTATGCTAGATCCCTATATATAAAACTTACACATATATAGTTTTTACACATCAATGAACAAAACTATAATGTTTGGCCCAGTCCCTCTAGTGGTCATTTGGCCTCAATGGCAAGTACCATCATCTCTGAGGCCTGTGTGTATTACTGCATTATGTAGTGTGTGGTTTGTCCTTCATTCTCGAAGAAGACTTTGACATTAGGGAGATGATGTGACTTGGAATTGAATTTGAGTAAGGGAGGGCTGTGCAAAGTCACCAGCCTCACTTTCTCCTCCAGCGCCATCTGGGTCTAGTGGCCAGATATTGATCAGGAGGACTAGAGATGGCCCTCATGAACATACACATTTGCCCATAGGTTATTACACTACCAATAATGAAAATACAAGTGTAGGGAACCTGTGTGTCCTAGGTACTGTGATGTATAAAAAATTTGAGAGACATAATTTCTGGATAATTAATTGTTTTATTAATAATGCTTGCAAATTGTCAATAAAAGGGGGCAGTGACACTCTGGAATGTCAAAACCCGTATCACTGCATACTACTAGCATAAGAATTCCATCTCTTCATGCTCTTTAAGCAGCTAGGTTGCACAATGGATAGACCACTGGACTCGGAGTCAAGAAGACTTGAGTTCGAATATGGCTCCAGACACTTGTGAGCTGCCTGACCCTGGGTAAGTCACTTAACCTCTCTCAGCCTTAGTTTCTTCATCTGTAAAATGGGGATGGATACTAATTGCACCTACCTCAAAGGGTTGTCCTAAGGGTCCAATGAGATACTATTTGTAACGTACTTTGTAAACCTAAAAGTGCTATATCAATGCTAGCTGCTGTTGTTCAGAGCTTCAGCCCCTATTGGACTGACTGCCCACTGGGTCTCTGCTTCTGCTCTGAGAGCCACCTTTCCTTTTCAGCTCATTTCAAGAGGAGTCCTGAGGGCTATTTAAACATTCCTCCCCCCTTTTCTGTCATTCTCAGAGATGAAAAGGAGGAGAGCAGGCTCCATTACTTTTGGGAAATTGCATTGCACTTTTGTCGATCCCAAGCTCTCATCACAACAAGGGAGCACCTTTCCAATGGTATCGCCATATAGCAGTGAGGTCTGCAACACTATTGCCTCCAAAGGATGAAAGGTGAGCATTGCACCAAGGGCAAAGGAAAAGTATTTGGTGGATGTGAACAAGATGCAACGTCGGGCCATCTAGTGACTCCGAAGAAGAAGGGAAATAAAGGATGTCATCAAAAAACTGTATAACAGAAGGAGGAGGTGGGCTGGTAAGAGCAAGAGATGACAGGTAGAGGACCAGACTGCTCCTTTGGTTCCTTAGGCGGAGCTGTGGAGAGGGTGCTGGGTCTAGAGTAAGGAAGATCTGAGTTCAAATCTGGACTCGGACCCATCCTAGCTGTATGACCTTGAGCAAGTCACTTAACCTCTGTCTTCTTCAGTTCCTCATTTGCAAAATGGGAATCATTAACAGCATCTGCTTCACAGTGTTGTGAGGATCAAGTGAGATGTTTATAAAGTTCTTAACACAGCGCTTGGCCCACAGTAAGTGCTAGATAAATACTTATTTTCTTTCTCTTTCCCTTTGTGATTCAGGAGAAAGCAAAAAAAGTCTCCAGCAAATTGTGTGGCCTGGCTCCCTGTGGCTGACTTTGGGCAAGACAAGGAGGAGAGCCATAGAATGGACAGGCATGGGTGGAATGGTCATCTCCATCACCAAAGAGAGGTCTAAATCAATGAGACCGCATGTCCATTTGAGTATTTGAGAGAAGAAATGATTGACAAGTCCTGAACTTGATGAATAAGCAAGGTCAGGTTTATAAGAAGAAAAACATTTGATACATAGAGTACTGGTGAACAATAATTTCCACCAAAATTTGGAATAGAGTTATTCTTTCACATCCAGTTCCTAGTTCCTTTCATCTCTAGTAGGCCGGGTCCTACTCGTCTTTCTTATTCCTTTTCTGACCCCATTCCTCTTTCTGCTCCATCTCTCCAGGCTTGTAGGCAGCTGGAAACAGACTCCCTTCTGGCTTCAAAACAAGCCAACTCCACCTCTGAGGAAATCAAACTGGAACTCTCATCCAAAATCTTGATTGCTTCTTCTTGGTTCTAACGGGACCTTATCTGACTACATGACTTCAGATCATGACAGAAAACATCCTACTAAACTGGAAAATCCAGAAGCCTGGCTTCTAATATCAATTCATTTCCTCATTTTGGGCTTCAGTTTCCTTATCTAGAAGGAATACTTGAAAAGGTCAGATCTATAATTTTGAATACTGTAGAAGGTATTCCTGCAGTGAGTGAAAGGTAATATTATCCATTCTCCTAAGATCTCTCTCAACTCAGAAGCTTTTTGGGTCTGGAAAGAGAATAAAGAGGAAAAAAGAAGATGGCTATCCATTCCAGTATGTTGCCTAATATGATGAAGGGGTCATCCAGCAAAGTATCATGGAGGCAACGGGATCATTCATACTTAGCTGTTCTTACCATCCTTTCTGGTTTAACTCTCCCATTGGCTGTGCTCCTTCTTCTCCTATCTCTTCCTCCAACTTTTCCAGAAGCAAGGCAGAAATATGAGCTAGAGGACCAGGGGAGGACAGTCAGAATAGCCCTGAGGGGAACTTTTTTAGGATGAGGATTGGTTGTTCTCACTGTGGTTACTACTCACTCTTGATATAGCTAAGTGAACCTAGGCGCTCGTCATCATTGCCTTGTTCTGGGTTCCCCTGGGACCAAACGATACAAATATTACCTCCATCTCAGGAAAGGTCTGGTGGGTACCTTTAGTTCTAAGCTGTCATTATTATCAAGCATTCATTAATTGTGTCATTGCCCAGTCTGGGAAACTGGATAACTACCTGTGAAGGCTGTTAGAAAGGGCAGGCCTTCATGGTTGGGAGGTTAGGCCAGATGACCTCTGAGGTCCCCTGAAAATCCCTCAGAATCAGTCAGCGATTCTTTGACACAGTCATAGAGCCAGGCACAGGAAATACCTTTTAGTAACTCATTCCTCTGCCTTGCGTTTATTTCCTTAATAAAACTAATTTTCAGGAAAGGCTCTCTGCGGTGGTTTTTTATTTGTTTACTTTACTTTAATGGACTTTACATTGCTGGTTTACCTCTCTCAGGGAAAACACTCACTCCAATTCTAGGTTTATATTAACCATGGAATAGCAAATATTTTGTCTCCTGTTAAAGGAACTTCAGCCTTTAGTGAGCAGGTAGATGAATTATTGGGAGGTAGAGGGAATAAGATGTTGGAATTTGACATCCCTGAAACTGCCATGCAGGGAGAGGTCTACATGAGAGGTGTGTGGTATAGTGGAAGTGGACTGGACTAGGATTTGGGACACCTGGGTTCTTATGTTAACCTAACCCTTATCCATCTCATTTTCCTCATCAGTAAAATGGAGGAGCTAGACCAGTGGTATCAAACTGAAGTAGAAATGAATCCCCATAGGCCACATATTGTCTTAGAAAAACCACAAATTAACATTATCTCTGTTGTTAAATATTTCCTAATTACATTCTAGTGTGGTTCAGTCAAATGTAGGCCTCAGGCTACGTGTTTAATACCTCTAGGCTAGACTAGATGGCCTTTAAGACACTATCTAGCTTGCTGACCTCATCAGCTCCCGTGGGTTCAATTATCATCTTATGTAGATGATTCCAGGATCCATACATCCAGCCCTAACCCCTCTTCTGAGCTCAAGTCTCCCATTGCCAACTGCCACTGGATATCTCAAACTGGACGTCCAGGAGGCATCTCAAACTCATCATTAAAACTGAACTCATTATGTTCCCCGCCCTCCCCTTCCCCCCCCCCCCCCCCCCCCCCCGGTCTTAATTTGCCTCTGTCACTGGCACTATTATATTCCTAATCATTTGGTTTCATAACTTCAATGTCATTTTTACCTTTACTTGGACTCATTCCTCATAGCCAATATGTTGTTCTTGTTTCCGCCTTGGCAATAATCCCTTCTCTCAGCACACACAATCGCTGCCCTGGACAAGACCTCATCCACCTCTCACCTATACTATCGCAATAGCTTTTTAACTGGTCTCACTGTTTCTATCGTCCACTTCACTCCAATCCTTCCTCCGCTTAGCCACCAAAATGATCTTTCTAAAGCACAGTTTGACTAAGCACGGTCAGCTTCCCCCTCAACAATCTTCAGTGGCTCCCTATCATTTCTACCATCGAATATAAAATCCCCCTTTTGGCATTTAAAGTCCTTCATGACAACCTGGTCCCTTACCACTTTTTCCAGTATTTCTTACACCTTATTGCCTTCCATGTACTTTATGATTCAGCTACACTGGCCAAGTTGCTCTTCTTCACACGTGACACTCCATCTCCCACCTCCATGCATTTGCTCCACAACTGGAATGATTTCCCTCCACACCCCCAGCTCTTAGTTCTCTGCTTTCTTCCAGAGGCAATTTAAATCCCACCTTCTGCTGGAGGGCTTTCCTGGTCCCACCCACTGCTATATATATCTACATCTCCCTCATTGGAATATTAACTCCTTGAGAACTGAGTCTATGTGGTTTGGTATTCTTTTTATCCCCAGCCCTTTTAGCATATTGCTAAGAGGCAACTAGGGGGTGCAGCTGATTGAACAGTGAACTGGAATTGGGAAGGTGAGTTCAGATTTGGTCTCAGATACTTACAAGCCATAAGTCCCAGGGCAAGTCACTTAACCTCGGTCAGCCTCAGTTTCCTTATCTATAAAATGGGAAAAATAATAGAACCTCCCCCCAGGGTTGTTTTGAGAATAAAATGAGATAATATTTGTTAAGTGCTTTGCAAACTAAGTTCTATGTAAATGAGAACCATTATGTTGTCTGTTCAATCGTTTTCAGTCATGCCTGACTCTTTATGACCTCATTTGGAGTTTCTTGTCAAAGATATTGTCGTGGTTTGCCTCTTTCTTTCTTTTAAAATAGTGTTTTATTTTTTCCAATTATGTGTAAACACAATTTTTTAACATTCATTTTAACAAAATTTTGAGTTCCAAATTTTTCTCCCTCCTCTCTTCCTAAAATAATAAGCAATTTGATATAGATTATATATGTGCAATCATGTAAAACACATTTCCATATTAGTCATGTTGTGAAAGAAGGAACAGACCAAAAGGAAAAATCCACAAAAAAAAAAAATAAAGAAAGTGAAAATAGTATGCTTTGATCTGCATCGAGAGTCCATCAGTTCTCTCTCTGGAGGTGGATAGCTGTCATGAGTCCTTTGGGATTGTCTAAGTCATCCATAGTGGATCATCACACAGTGTTGCTATTACTGTGTACGATGCTCACGTCACTCAGCATCAGTTCATATAAGTCTTTCCAGGTTTTTCTGAAATCTGCCTGCTCATCATATTTTATAGCATGATAGCATTCCATTACATTCATATGCCACAACTTGTTCTGACATTCTCCAATCGATGGGCATCCCCTCCATTTCTACTTTTTTTGGCCATTTCTCTCTCCAGCTCATTTCGCAGATGAGGAAACTGAGGCAAACAGTTGTAAGTGACTCGCCCAGGGTCACACAGCTGGTAAGTGTCTGAGACTAGATTTGAACTCAGGAAGATGGGCCTTCCTGGCTCCAGACCCAGCACTCTACCCACCGGGCCACCTAGCTACCCCTTTCTGGAGCAGCATTGCCTTAACATAGATAGGTATTCAATGAATGGTTTTGTTGAATTGTATGAGACTTTGTGTGTGTTTAACATCTGCCAGGGTGCTACACGCAAGATGCCACGTTTGCCATAAAGGAGTTAATCTAAAATGATAAGCACAGCCATATGTTTCTCTACTCCTCCCTTCCAAGCGAGCACTGGAATAAAGCCGGCTGCTAGCAATTTGGAAGTGGGGCGGGGGAGGGTGATGCATTCATTTCACAAGTATATGGGTGCCACCTAGTGGCAGTAGAGCTTAATAACGTTCAAAAGAGGGTTTGTTTTTCCCAAACTGGAAATATGTCCACTGAAGATGAATAAACATAAACACATATGATCATTTTAATTCTGGAATAGGGAAAGGATGGAGGAAGAGAGGAAAGGAAGAGAAGAACCAATAACTATATACTCCAAGTTCTTGGATGAATGAGCTCAGCATCTTCTAATGCAAGATGGTTTTCCCTTGTAAGGGGCTGATTGGGGGAGTCCCCTGATCAACGTGATGAGCTACTGAGTGCTGAGTCGTTTTGTGGGACTTTGACTGTATCTTCTTGGGGAGGGCATGGACAGCTCACCTCTAGATGGATGGGTTTTACAGGTAGGCGCTGCCACCCTTGGATAAATTGGTTGGTTTACACTCTTGTGGGTAGAATTAGTCCTTTGCAGTGGATTATAAAAGGCAGCCTACTGATCCTTTTGCCTTGTGGCCTTTTGGTGAAGCCAGGATCATTTCTGGGTCCTGAGGTGGGGGGAGCGGCAGTCGTTAATGACCTTCCTGGGGCTTGGCGCTCAGAAGCCACATTCTCAGCACCGGGGCAGCTGAGAGGGAAACCACCTTAGCGAGTGCCTCAGAGATAAAAGCTCTTGGTCGAGATGGCAGTGGGGGAGACTATGGTGCTCTTCATATTTATGCTCTCCACTAATGCAATAAATATTTATTAAGTGTCTCCTATATGCCAGGCGCTGTGCTAAGCATTGGGGATACAATGAGTAAAAAGAAAAGCAGTCCCTGCCTTCAAGGAGCTTACAGTCTAAAGGAGGAAACAACACCCAAAAGGAGGCAGGAAAGAGGGGGAGGACTTGAGGAAGCCACGGAGAGGGGAACAGTTCCTCAACCCCAGTTTCTGCAGAAGGGGTGTCGAGAGCTCCTCTTCTGGGACTGCCCCTCGAGCCACTCCTAATTTGAGGATCCCAGAATCTAGCTTTCTGTTAGAGAAGGCCAAGTTCTTGTTAGTGCCTGGGCAAACCCAATCCTGCAATCTAGCCTGCTAGTAAGGGAAGGGGGAGTCTTTTTCAGGGCAGCACCCACCTCAGGGGTTGCTCTCTAGTAATGTTAAATATGACAGTCCATGACGATGAGTCCCTGGCGGTGAAAAAAAAAAAGGAGAAGAAGAAGGGGAAAAAAACCAAAAACTATTGTCGAGAGAGAACAGGATTAAAACTGAAGAACTGCAAGAACTAAAGTCACTAGTGGGGAAGCAAGGGGCCCAGACTTCAGCACCCCACTATTACCATGTGTTCTGAGAGACCTGAAGTACAAGGGTTGCCTGTCTTTTAGCCCCATTTATGCTTTCTTCTCTTCCTCCTCAGGCCCTGTGGGGTTAAAGTGGGACTTATTAAAATGCTGGGGTGCCATCTTTTAGAAAACCCAAGTTAATTTCCCTTTCTTTTATTTTCTTTCTTAATGGTATTTTAGTTTTTCCAATTACATGCCAAGACAATTTTTGACATTAATTTTTTAATATTTTTTTTTTGGGTTTTGAGTTCCAAATTTTTCTCTCTCCCTCCTTCCCCTTCCTTCTCCCTAAGGTAGTAAGCAATTTGATATAGGTTTATATATATACATATATATGTATATATATATATGTGTGTGTGTGTATACATATATATGTGTACACACACAATCATGTAAAATATATTTCCATATTAATCATGTTGTGAAAGAATAAACAGAACAAAAGGGTAAAAAACATGAAAAAAATAAAGTGAAAATGGTAGACTTTGATTTTCATTCAGACTCCATCAATTCTTTCTCTGGACGTGGATAGCATTTTCCATCATGAGTCTTTTGGACTTGTCTTAGATCATTTACCTTTCAAAGAAAATCCAAACTGTAGGGTGGCTATAATAAATCTAGGGGACTTCATTCCTCACTGTGGAAAGGGGGACTCACCAGAATAGAGGAAGACAACTTTATCGGCAGCCCCAGGTTTGTCTCCCTCTTAAGGGGGGTCTGTACTGCAGAGTGGGTGCTTTGAGTCCCCCGTGAAAAGTGGGCCTTAGAGGAGAGGAAAGAAAATTGTGTTTCTTGTTTATTGTGTGTTCTTTGAGTTTTGATGCTTTGGTAATAGATCATTAGGAATCCTTTTATATGTGTTTCTGCATTTTCTACAGGATTGAATAAAGGCAGATCATACTCAATATATGTATTGTTACCTTGAGTGCTTTATGTGGTTTAAAGGGAGTCTTTTTTTTGTCCACATTTATAGAGGCCTATCCATAAGCTATATTTAGAAATTTCTCAGAGTAAATTCTAGGTAGGGACATAATTGGACACACAGAGGATGGTATTCTTTAAATGTTCTTCAAGGTTGGACCTGGGCCACATAAGGCCAGAGTTTAGGGTGCTGATTCATGGATTGAATTGGGAAACAATGGTGGGCTTATTTTATGAATTATCTGTTGAAATCAACAACTCGGAGTCACTAAGGATTGATAGTTTAGGGGTTGGCAAACTATATATGGCACGCGTAGTAGATGGGACGATTTTGAATGGCCCTCATACAATGGTAGAGAGAACCTTTTTCTTCTTTCCCTAAAACTCCATTCATTTGACAGAACCCAGAAGCCCTTTCCCAGATGCATGGTGGGAGGCAAAAACCATGGTTTGAGATACTTGTCAGAATCTAGAACTGTGTAACCTTCTTACACAATGGACAAGTGAAGAAAGGTAGGAGGGAGAATATCATTACTTTGGATATGTGTATAATAAGGCAGTGGGCAGAAGAGGAGGGAGGGTGGTGTAGGCAAGGCAAGTGAAAGGGAGCTCAGAGTCTGGAAAAGCTTTGCTGTCCACATGTAGGGCTACCCCTGTATAATTAAGGCAAGATAGTGGCTGGGCTGGGTGGGGAATGGCAGGCTTTACACCAATCACCTTTGAGCGATGAGACCCCATTCTATCTGGCCAGCATCTCTTCCCCTACCCCCACTTTCCACTTCTTGCTCAATGAACAGTATTCAAATTAACATTACCACAGTTTCTGGAAAGACTGTGTGAAATGACTACCCTATGGCTATATTCATCATCTCTGTGACTTCCCAGATCACAAAACCCTTTCCGAACTATCTTTCTTTTATTGTGATCTGCTCCTATTGAAGTATTAGCTCTTTGAGGGCAAAGGTTACCTGTCTTTTGTATTTGTATTTCCAGCATTTACCACTTTGCCTGAAATAGGGCAAGTATTTAATAAATTATTTTTCATGCATACATCCATCCATGTATTCATTCATGTTTTTTCTCTTTGTCGCTCCCCACCCCCTCCACTCATTTGCAGGGAACTGCAGAAAGGGTTTTGAGACTGAGAAATTGGGGCATCTAGAGAGCTGGCAGTTTGTTGGGGCAGAGGAAGCCTCTAGATGGGATACTGAATAGTGTGAGGGGGGCAGGGCAGCCCAAATAATCACCCAACCTCAATTAACATTAGCAACAAGATGCTACATGTTATCATTTAATCAGATAAGAATACATCCAGATTGTTCAGTAGGTGTGAGCAAGGTTTGAACTAGGCTTTAGGTTAAATGAGAAAAGTAAAACCAGTGGATGACCTGCAGTGAGCTGCAGAGGAGACTTATTTGGATTGGTTGAGGGACTTGTTCTTGCCCTAAAGGGCTCATATAAAACCAGCAAGCTAGGTGGAGAGAAACCTTCAGTCAAATGTTTGGGAAGGAACTGTTTGAAGTCAGAATAGGGATGGCCCCTTGGCCTTGGCCTCGGCCTCGACCTCTGAGTCTTAGCATTGTCCTCCTGGACCAAGGATGACAGTGACTGCTAATAGTTGTCTATAGTAGGAGTTGAGAATAGACTGGATTGGTTGTGCCGAGGAAGGGCAATCACAAGAGTCTACGCAGAGAGAACAGAAGCAAAGCTTTGCCTGAAGCACAGGGCTGACCAGATCACTTCCCTCATTAAACTCTAGGGAATCCAGCACACACAATAATGGTGGTATCTTGAGGACTCCAGAAGAAGGACTTCCAGGAGCTATGTCCCTATGTCCCTTTGTCAAATGTGATGACAATGTTTGAGCCCACTTTCCCCTGGGCTCTATAGGTACTTATAGGGTGTCAGACTTTTGGGGGAGTATTTTGTACCAACTTTATCACCATAGAAAATACCTGTTTCTAAAAGAAAATTGAGTATGGCTAATATCAATTCAATCATGGAGGAGGACTCACCCAGGTGGGGGGTCATGAGCTATGTAGGATTTGAAGTATACCAACAACCGCTTAGATAGTGATACACTTAGATACCTTTAGAATGCCCTTAGATACCCTTAGAACTCTGAGGGGACGTGTAGTAGCTCCTCTTCGGTCCTAGCCTGCCAGTGTGATTTGAGATAATAGCTCCAGAGCACGTGCTACTTCAGCCATCAAAGATGAGAACAAGGAGACAAAAGGAATGCCTCCTTTCAGCTAGAGTAAGATCTTTAAGAGAGGCAAGCCCCCCGCGTTAGAAAGTTTGCTTCTAAAGATAGACTTGAACCTGAGGGCATTAGCTGTTTAGCTGAGTTGATCCTATTCTGTATGCTAAAGCTAGATGGCCCAGTGGATAGAGTGCTAGGCTTAGAGTCAGGATGACCTAAGTTCACCTCTGGCCTGAAGACACTTACTATCTCTATCACTTTTGGGCAAGTCACTTCACTCTGCCTCAGTTTCCTCACCTGTAAAATGAGCTGGAGAAGGACATGGCAAACCACTCCTGAATCTCTGACAAGAAAACTCCAAATAGGGTCACTAAGAGTCAGACATGACTCTAAATGACTGAACAACAAAACGGCAAATATGTAAAGAGCTTGGGTGAAGGAACCATACAGACTATTCTTTGAGGAAAAAACAAACAAACAAACAAAAATCCTCCCCCCTTGTGCTATAGTTAAGATAGTTTAGTGTGGTAAGGTTTAATGATTTTCTGAAAGAGCTGTAGAAAGCCTTGCAGTTTTAAATTTTTTTATGTTTTATTTTTAATTTATGGAATAAAACAAGCATTTCCATAACACAGTGTAATAAAAAAATAAAGATGACTGCACAAGAAACTGCAAATCTATTATGTACAATTTGCTATTCCTTTTAAACATATCATAAAGTTATCATGTAAATCTTTTAAAGGTAGAGCCCACTTTTCTCATGATGGAGAGAAATAGTGCTCCAGCTGAGAATCCCAGAATCTGGGAGCATAAAGAAGAGCCAGATCCGGTAGCTGTGGGACCAGCAACAGAATGTGCGGCAGAGACATGTCTGGGGGAGGCTACACAGAGACTGTGTTCCTAGTGGAGACCAGGAGGGAACAACACAGAGAGAACAGAAGCAGAGCTTTGCCTGAAGCACAGGGCTGACCAGATTACTTCCCTCATTAAACTCTAGGGAATCCAGGATCAGACACAAACTCTTGGGCATAAAACCCTTTACAATCGAGCTCCAATCTCTCGACATCTAGTTGGTCTTTCTGGATAGTCACACAGCATAATATGATATAATAATAATATCAATGATAACAATAATATAATATTTATATAGCAACTTTGTTTGCAAAGCACTTTACACATACTATTTTACATTTGACCCTCACAACAGCCCTGTAAGGTCAGTGTTATGATTATCCCCATTTTATGGATGAGAAAAATTGAGGCTGGGAGCATTTAAGTGACTTGCCCAGAAAACATTGAAGGCAGGAACTGAACTTAGGTCTTCCTGACACCAAATCCAGCACAGCTCAAGTAGGTTTTGCCTCCTACAAGAGGCCTTAGCTAATTTCCCAACTACTAGCTTCTCTCCCACTTCCTCCCCCACAATTATTTTGCAAATGCTCATATACAAAATATACCGTCGCTCTGATTGGTGCAGCTATGAACTGAAACCTCCATTTAAGGAGAGAGCCCAGCTCCCGATATCTCAGTTCTCACCTGGCTGCACTACTTTGGGGCTTCTCTGACTTGACCTTGCCTCAGAAAACTCATTATTGGGATAAACTCATCATGTGATAGGGTCTTATTAACCTTGGGATTCCAACTGGTCCCTACCCTCCACCTCTTCGATTAAAGGGTGGGGCCATGAACTTCAAACTTCCATTTGAGGAAGAGAGTTCAGTTTCGACATTTTATTGTTCACCTGGTTGCACTACCCTGGGGCTTCTATTGGCACTTTCCAGCTCCGCTCTTTCCCAACCACTTTTCAGCTTCTTTTTATGTGTGACTTCCCTCATTAGAGTATAAGGCCTTTGAGGGCTGGGACTGGTTTTTTTTTTTTTTTTTGTATTTGAATCCTTAGCACTTAGCCTGGTACCTGGCACACAGCGGGGAGCTTAATAAATGCTTATTGACTATTGATTATAAATGTACACATTATGTCCTCCAATAAAATGTAAATTTCTTGAGGACAATTTCATTTTTGTCTTTGTATCTCAATTTTCTAGCAGAGTATTTGGCATGGTTGGTGCTTACCGTATTTCCCCATGTATAAGATGCACCCCTTTTCGAAAAATTTGGGGTCTAAAAACTGGGTGCGTCTTATACAGTGGTTGTAGATTTTTTTTACTCGCATTCCCTGCTTTTTCGTGCTTGTTGTCTTTGCGCTCATTGTTTCGCATTTGTTACTGGTATATTAGATTACGTTTTGTCATGTTCTGCCCAGAAATGGCTCAGAAAAGATTTTTGTACAGGGCTGAATTCAAGTTAAAAGTGATCCAGTTTGCAAAAGTGAATGGAAATCGTGCTGCTGAAAGTTTGGTCCTCCTCCAACTGAGAAAACAATCCGAGACTGACTATGGGAAGAAGAAACCCTACTGAACATGCCACAGCAGAAGAAGGCCATGAGAGGGAAGTCAGAAAAATGGCCTGATTTAGAGAGGTAATTGAAAATATGGATTGAAGACCAAAGGGCAATCCTGTGTCCACAAAGATGGTACAGCGTGAGGCAAGAAGAACTACTGATGAAAAAGAAGTTACTGATTTCAAAGAAGGACACAGTTGGTGCTTCAGATTCATGAAACAGAATGGACTAAGCATGTGTACAGGCACCAGACTTGCCCACAAGATGCCTGAAAGCTATGAGCAAAAGGTCCTTGAATTTCATCGTTTTGTCATTCAATGTCGGAAGACACATCAGTTTGAGTTGGGACAGATTGCAAATGTGGACAAAGTTCAATAACTTTATGTAATACATTTTTTTTCAAATTTCGGGCCCCAAAATTAAGGTGTGTTGCATACATAGGGAAATACGGTAATTTACTATAAACCTGTTTTTGATTGTTTAAATGCCTTTGCTTGAGTGAATTATGCCCTCAAGCTAATAAAAGTTAATGCATTGGTAGCGTCTCATGGGTTATGGTTTTGAATGTATAGAGTACTCCGAACTTGGGGTAGCCTCCTCTAGGAGAGAACCCCCCCAGGTGCTATCTAAGAGCAGGGCAATGATGTGTCCCACCAAGTTACTCTAAAGCTCCTTACCAGTTCTGTCTGGGAATCTCCAACTCAGTGGTTCCTGATGCTCTTAGACATGAAACCCTGGCCCCCCAGCTTTAGAAGAGGATAACAGGAAGGTCCATTTATGTATATCGTTAAGATAAATTTGCTTTATTTTGCGTTTTGTATTCCAGTTGTCTTTGCATTAATGGCATGGTGACTTTTGCCTCATCTTGAATATATGGAGGCCTTCTAAATGTTAAGATGAGTTTGCTGATGTGTTAAGATCTGAAATTAAATGACTGCATGAAATCACTTCCACAGGACTGCAGACTCCTGAAACCAATCACTACTGATACCCCGTGACGGCTGCATTCTACTCTGGAATCAGCGCCCACAGAGGTTTGTTCTTTGACTCCCTGGGCTTAAAGAGGTATAAATGAAGCGGCTTCACCTTCAAGGTTACTGCCGCTTTAAGGGGGCAGGGCTCTTGTCTGTTCCCGGAAGTCCTTCAAAGCCCGTAGCTCTAGGGTGTTTCAGATTGGTTTCCCCCGGGTACTCGGCCTTTGATTTCAGAAATCGGGCTGTCCTGGCTGCTGAGAGCCAGGGCTGGCCATCCTAAAGTAATCCGAGTGAGGGACCGCTCCGGGTCAGAGGGGCCACAACCTCCCAGGGATGCCAGCTTGCTCTTGGGAATAAACCCCGTTTTAACCTCAGAGCCAGGGAAACATGCAGCCGGAGAAGGAAAGTGATCGCATGGGGCAGGCTGTCAGCCGGGTGAAATGTACCAGCGTGGGGCGGTGAGGCCATCACCAGGCCAGGGAGATTCATTCAAAAGGCGAAGTGCTAGGGCAGATGCTGACCGCTCTCTGTTGCCCACCAGGTCTCCTCTGATGAAGGTTATGTTGTGGGTTTCCCAGCTAGGAGTGCACACCTGCTGGCCCGCCTGAAGCGGGGCGGGTGGAGTGGGGAGGGAATCTGAAGGCTCCCCCCACCCCTAGGTAGGGGAGCAAGCAGGAATCCATGCTTCTTGCTTTTCGGGTTGGGGTGAACCTGACGTTCAAAGCTGCATGGGGGACTCCGTTTAACTATGATCATTTAGTTCTGGTCACTGAATTTCCCCCCAAGATGAAAACAGAAGACAAATAGATGCTCCTGGATAGCCCAAGGGAGCTGGGTGTCCCGGGCATTTAGGAAGGAAAAGAACTGAGACCGCTTGCCTTTGTTTGCAGGGTCATCATGACTTCTTGGAGATTCTCCATCAAGACTTACCTGTCACACCTAAGGTGCTTTGAGGTCAGGCAGAAATCTTGTTTGCTTAGATGGAGACGTAGACAGATTATATGCCCACCCAATTCCAGAATTTGCTGGCTTCTTTTGGGCTCATTACCCAAACTCATTTTGACTTCAGGAGGGCTTCTTATGGTGTCCCCTGGAAGCCGGGGTCAGACAGGTACTTGTAAGAGTGCCTCTAAGGAAGTCAGGGTGGCAGGCAATGTTTCCAAAACTGGGTTCATAAACGGTCTTTTCCTGAACTTTGCCTTTGGCCTCCGAATATGGTTCCGGGCCTGTGTTCTGCTGGTGAAATTCACCCCGCTTCTTCTGCTGTACCCTTTTACCTACCTGGTTCCCTGCTCCTACACCCTCTGGTTGAACTGGCTTCTGATGGCTACGGAGTCCTCAGGCCCCACGTACATCAAACTGGGCCAGTGGGCAAGCACAAGGCGGGATCTTTTCTCGGAAGAGTTCTGCACCAAGTTCTCCAGGCTGCACGTTCAAGTGGCCCCCCACACGTGGGCTCACACCCAGCATTTGCTTCAAAAGGTGTTTGGGAGTGAGTGGGGCCGAGCCCTTCATTTTGAGAGTCAGGACCCGGTGGGCTCAGGCTGTGTGGCCCAAGTGTATAAAGCTTATGTTGACACTGCCTTCCTTGACCATGCCTGCTTCCAGAAACTTGTGGAGGCCTCTAGGGGCACCTCCTCTTTTGAAGCTTGGGAGGTGGCAGGGCTGGGGAGGCTCTTAGGATATTTTTGGAAGGGGCAGAAGCCTAAAGGGATGTTGACAGATCAAGCTTTTCCAGAAGATCTACTTGTCCCCATGTCCTACCTGACTGCATCAAAACAGGACACATCCTTTACCCCACCTGCTGACTGTCTACATGGGCCAAAACACTTCATCCCAGCAGCTATTAAAGTAAGTTCATGCTTTTCTGGTGGGTCCATACCCCCTGCCTAACCAGGAGTTTTTCCTCCTCCAAAACTACTAAACAGTTACTCCCTGGGAAAAGTTCCTAGTTAGCTCTACTTGCCAACTGCTACTTCTGCATCCCCTCCACTCATTTCTGTGGTTCAAACACTTTTGTTCAGTGCCTGCATAGCACCATGACTCAAGGACTTAATAGGTAACTTAGACCTATGGAACATTAGTGGTATAAGGGGCCATAGAAGTCAACTATTCTAACCCTACTAATTTGATATATGGGGAAAATGAAGTTACTTGTCTAACTGGTCTCCCTCAGTTCTCTGAATAGGAAGACCCAAGTGCTCTTCTGGTTTTGAAAAAGACTGCACTGGAAATGCTAGTTGAAGCGATGATTGCTGAGCACCAGGAGATCTGGAACCCAGCTTCTGCCTAGCCCTGGTCCAGTGCGTCCTATAAATGTTGTTGGCCAATAGAGCATATCTCAGCCGCAGGTCAAGGGACGGAGAGCAGGGAGATGCCTCCAGTGATGAATGTCTTTCTTTTGCCTCAGTGTGGCACCGACGTGGTTCCATGAACTTTGTAAACACTCCATGTAACTGGGCTCGAGGGGCATGCCCTGGTCACTGCTGCTCCTTTTTCTACTACAGGTGCTACATCCTGGGCTCCTTGCTCAAGTACAGGTGGATTTGGTACTGATGAAGACGGGCAGTCGAATCCTCGGACTCATTCCAGGAATCAAGTGGCTCAGCTTGACTGAGATAGTAGAAGAGTTTGAGAAGCTCATGGTCCAACAGGTGAGCATGTCTGGGGCTTCCCCGGATGTCCCATATGGAATGATTAATGACCAGCAAGTGTAAGTATAGCACCTGTCCAATGGAGAATGGTCTAAAACCAAACTCTGGCCTGTTGGCTGTTCTTAATACATAACACCCCATCCTCCCCCATACTTTGGACAACCTCCAGGCAAAGTTGTCTGTCACCCTCACCTTTGCTTCATAGATTCCCTAGCTTCCTTCAGGGCAAAGCTCAGGTTCAGTCTCTCACATGAGGTCTTTCCTAGTCTTTCTAGGAGTGGTCTCTCTCTCTCAAAATTATTTTGTATAATTTTGTATTTACATAAGATAGAAGACCTGTGTCCCAGGGACATAGGGAGGCCCTTGTAACATGAGAAGATAGATATCCGAGGTTTGGGGAGAATGCAGTTTTCACGTTTGTGGGGAGGAGGAAGAAGAGGAGGAGGAGGGCTGTGTCTGGGAGTGTACTCTTTTACTCTCCTATCTCTAAGACAGGTTTTGATCTAGAATTGTATCCATCTACTACTCCCTTTGATATGTTGACCTCCCCTATCACAACATGAGCTCCGGAGAGCAGGGACTCTCAGGGACTGTTTGTCTTTGTACTATTTGTCTTTGTACCCCTGGTATCGACCACAGTACCTGGCATGTAGAAGGCGGTTAATAAATGCTTATTGATTTGACTTGAAGGAAGCACAATCAATAAATTCATGTGCTATGTTTTTGTTTTGCTTACTGCCACCACTTTATCATTTGAGTAGTTAAATGCAGGACAGCTAGGTGGCTCAGTGCATAGAGAGCTGGGCCTGAGTCAGGCCTGAGTTCACATCTGGCCTCAGATGCTTACTCGCTGTGTGACCCTGGGAAAGGCACTTCAGTCTGTTTGCCTCAGTTTCCTCATCTGTAAAATGAGCTGGAGAAGGAAACGGCAAACTGCTCCAGTATCTTTGCCAAGAAAACCTCAAATGGGGTGATGAAGGGTCAGATGTGACTGAAACACCTCAACAACAGCAACAGAAGTTAAAGGCATGGTAGTCTGAGGGAATCAGGAAAGGCTCCCTGTAGGGATATAGTGCTTAAAGGGCATCTTGGAAGAGGAGAGGGATGCTGCGAGGTAGAGGTGAGTGCATTTTGGGCATGAGGTATGGCTGGTGCAAAACCATAGACGAGAGTTGGAGTTGTGTTCCACGAGCCAAGACAAGGCTAGTTTGGCTGCGTTGCAGTGTGTGAGTGTGAGTGTGTGTGTGTGTGTGTGTGTGTGTGTGTGTGTGTGTGTGTGTGGAGACTGGAAGAGAGGTGGGGGCCAGACTGTGAAAGGCTTCAGAAGCCAAACAGAATGCACCTTCATCTCTCATCTTTTCTTTCTGTACAGATTGACTTGCGTTATGAAGCCCGGAATCTAGAGTGCTTCCAAAACAATTTCCTGGATGTGAATTTTGTCAGGTTCCCGACCCCTCTGCAACCCTTTGTCACCAGAGATGTTCTAGTGGAAACATTTGAAGTAAGAATGAAAGGAAGTAATTATTTATATGTGTGTGTGTGTGTGTGCATGTGTGTGTGCGCGTGTGTGTGCATGTACGTATATATATATATGCATATATATGTATATGAAATCTAAAGTGTGTGTGTACTTACATGTGTACATACTAAGGATAGGCCAGTGTTCATCTCTGAGGAATAGAAGCAGCATGGTCTAGGTCTAGGGAAAAAAGGACCCACCTCCTGGTCAGTTTGAGTCTGGGCTATGGCATTTACTGTCTTGGTGATTGTGGGCAAATAAGTCTTCAAAGATCCTCCTCTCTGAGCCCATAAAGGCAGATACAAGGAAGAGCCTTTCTACTGACTGGAGCTGTTCAGCAGGGGAATGGGGTGCTTCAGAAGACAGTAGATTTCCCCTCATCACAGGTCTTTAAGCAAAGGCTGGATGACTGACCATTGGGAAGATATATGTTGCAGGGAGCGCTCTAGTTCAGATACAGGTTAGACAAGGCAGCTTCTGAGCTCTGTGATCCCTGTGGGGAATATCTAACTTGGGAGGGTGAAGTAGTTGGAGAGAGTCAGGAGGGCCTAGAGCCAGGCAAGGCTGGGATTTAAATTTCCCCTCTGATGCTAGCTGTCTGAACACGGACAAGTGACTTAACCTTGCTGAGCCTCAGTTTTATCGTCTGGAAAATGGCCAAAATACCTGCAGTACCTACTTTGCAGGGTTGTTATAAGGATCAAATGATATCATGCCCATAAAGTTTTTTGTCATTATGAGAATCGATGGCTTTCATAATTTTTATCACTATTACTGGGAATGGGATGTCCCACCATGTGCCCTGTGGTTTCCCAAAGACAGAATGATGACTGGGCTGGATGGATCCAGGATTATTGGTCCTAGCCCACTGGGCCATAGGACCATTATATCCCATGGTCTCTCTTTCCATACCTTCTTTGTAAAGGACTGTATAAGGACTGACCGGGGTGAGTGAAGTTGGTCAAGCATCTGCTGGGAAAGCAACCTTGACATGTTAACTAGGGAAAGGGTAGACTTTAAAAAGACTCCTTACCTCCCCCTCTTCGTGGGAGGTAGGAGCATCAAACTGACATCTTTCCTCTCTCCTTGCTTTAAGGAGAGTGTGCCTGTGTCCCGTTATCAGAAGTCAGAGATTCCTACGAAGCTGAAGGGGAAAATAGCAAAGCTGGGGATAGACATGCTTCTGAAGATGGTAAGAACTGGGATGCCATAAAGCCCCCAGAACCCTGCTGCCTGGTGACTACCTGTTGGGGGAATGGACTAGGTCTTCATGCCTGAGATGAAAAGAAAGTGACATCTGCAGGTGTGCCCCAGTTTAGGAAACCCTGATGAACCAATGTCAGAACCTGAGGATGAGGGGATGACCATTCATATTACCAAGTAACATGAAGTAAGGATTCCTTACTTTCTGGAAAGTTTCACTACTTGGCTCCTGGTGGTTTCTGTTGCCACTCTCTCCCAACTGTTGGAAAGAGAGCTGTTCCACAACCTTTTAGGCCTCCTTGTGTTCCTAGAAGACCCCTCCCTGCCACATAGCCGGTGCCTGATTGTTTGCTTGCCCCTTCCCCCATGGGTGCAATGACTTCCTCTGCATCCTGGAAGGCTCAGAATAATATCTTTCTTTGCTGACCAGCAGCCTGCCCCGGTGCCCTCAACATCATCTCTCCCACTACTCGTAAATGCAAATGAAGGGGAATGGTCCAAATGTAATTTTTAAGATTATAGTGAGTTGAGCACCATTAATTGGACTATTTGAAAGGCTGATTAGCATCAGTGAAAAGTCTAAATTATGATATGTTTTAAAGAAGTTCTGTTACTTTTAAGCACATATGATTATGAAAATAGGGTTAATAAGGTGCTACCAAATTTTTCAAGGTCTTAGGTAACCTAAGCCTTGTGTCATTTTAATGAATGAATAAGAATCATTAGTAATTGGCATATTATTAATTCAACTCAACAAGTTCAAGTAAGTGCTGATAAAGCTCTTTAACACAGTTATGGGTTAAATAGTCCCTTATCTAGTTTATAATCTTATTTTATTTAGAGAACACCTTTCCCCCATTTTCCAGATAAAAATCAAAGCTAAGCTGCAATCTCATCAGCCCTTATTTGCATTGCAGATTTTTTCTATTGGTGGGGTCCTAATTGGGACTTTATGGTATTTGTTATTAGAAACAGCATAGAGAGTCAGAAGACCTGGGTTTAAGCCCCATCCCTGATGCCCTGGCAAGTCACTTAATCTCTCAATGCCCCAGGCAACTCTCTTGGACCACACGGTGCAGACAAAAAGCTAGTCTCTGTTAATAGAGAGTCATCATTACAAGCTGCTTTATATCACTGAAATAAGGGATCTAGCACAAAAATGGTATTTGTACATGTACCATTCATGTGGATAACTGAGAACTGACCACAAATTTAAAAGCCTTTTCCCCTTGGCAGCGAGAAGGCGGTAGACCTCGCCTATTCATGATGTGGATCCCTTCGCAGGTGTTTGTTGACAATTTTGTCCATGCTGACCTACACCCTGGGAACATCCTGGTCCAGGGAGCAGACTTTCCTAAGGAGAGCCAAGGCCAGAGGAGCTTGGGAGCCACGCTGATGTCGGAAGTGAGACCCACTTCTTCCCCACTGAGGCTGGTCCTGCTGGATGCAGGCATTGTGGCAGGGTTGCAGGCAGCTGACCTGGAGAATTTCCGGGCAGTCTTCACTGCAGTGGCCATGGGGCAGGTGAGACTTGTGGTTCATGGAGTGCTCAAGCAGTGGGTCTGAGCACTGGTTTCATTCCAAGGGTTGAGGATTCTCAAGCTCTGCCATTCAGCTTGTAATGCTTATAAATGTCTAATTTTACCTGGAGGGCGTGGGCTTTAAAATATCTGGAGCTAGAGGGACCTGGGAGGCTTCTTTATTACCAAGGAAACTGAGGCTCAGATATAGTAAATGACTTGGTCACACAGGCAGTAAAGGTCAGTGGCAGGATTTGAACTCAGGTCTTCCTGACTCCAAGCCCAACTCTATCCATTGTATCTCCTAACTATACACACACACACACACACACACACACACACACACACACGTATGTGTGTATATTAAGTATGCATGTATATTTTTATATGGGCACCTAGGTGACTCAGTGGATAGACAACTGGGCTGGGAATTAGGAGGACTCATCTTCCTCGGTTCAAATCTGGCCTCAGACACTTACTAGCTTTGTGACCCTGGGTAAGTCACCTTACCCTATTTGCCTCAGTTTCCTCCTTTGTGAAATGAGCCGGAGAAGAAAATGGCAAACCATTGGAGTTTCTCTGCCAAGAAAACCCCAAGTGGTGTCATGAAGAGTGGGGTGCGACTGAAATGACTGAATAACAATAAAATATTTGTGTATGTGTGTCTTGTATGTGTGTATACAAATATATGTGTGTATGTATATACAGACACACAGTCACACGTTTATTCATATAAATCCATGAGATTTCCTTACATTCTAATAGACTGTTTTGCCTTCAAAACAGCTGGTGGTCTATGCTATGTTGAAAACTCACCATGGAGGGGAATGCTACAATTTTATAAAAGAGAAGACGGTGGTCCCAGCGACACCACGTAGAATTTTAGAGCTGTGAGAGATCCGCATTTTGCAGATGAGGAAGTCCACACTCATAGATTTGCCCAGGCCTAAGCTGCTAGGGGGTGCAGTGGACTGAGCTCTGGGCCTTGAGTCAGGGAGAAGGGAGCTCCAAGCCGGCGTCAGACACTTAGTAGCCATGGGATCCAGGGCAGGTCACTTAACCCTGCTTGCCTCAGTTTCCTCTTCTGTAAAATGGTGGTGGTAATGGCACCCACCTCCCAGGGTTGCTGTGAGAATCAGGTAATATTGGCGGAGCACTCAGCACAGATGCTCCTTCCATTCCTTGTCCCTGTCCCCCCCACCAGAATTACATAGTGAGTATCGGAGGACTAGAACAGAAGTCCTTCCTGACTCCAAATAAACCACTTGCTTTCCCCACCATATCACAGGGCCTCTCAAATCACGCCATGCACAAAACACGAGTTACTCTCTATATTTTTCCCTTGTGGCATGTCTTCCCACATAGGGAAATCATTCTCCCCTTCGAGGCTGAGGATGCTAAGCATGTGCACACTGCCTGGTCCTGCTGGCTGCTTGGGCTTTTTGTAACCAGACTATGGTGGTTTGTGGGTGATTTGGGGGCATAAAGTTAAAAAAGACTGGGCATCTAAAAATAGAATTCTATTTGGAGTGGGGCTCTGAAGGACATTTAGGCAGAGCTGTCTAAATGTCTGCCAGCTGATCCTCTAAGAAAGTCTTTCAAGTAGTAGATGTGCCCAGAGGACTGCACAGAGGGTGTGGGTGTTAGGCTATCGCCATTATTGTTCAGATGTTTCCGTTGTGTCTGACTCTCTGTGACCCCATTTGGAGTTTTTTTGGCAAAGATACTGGATGGTTTAGCCATTTCTTTCTCCAGCTCATTTTACAGATGAAGAAACTGAGGCAAGCAGGGTAAAGTGACTTGCCCAGGGTCACACAGCTAAGACGTGTCTGAGGCCAGATTTGAACTCACAAAAGTGAGTCTTTCTGACTCCGGGCCCGGTGCTCTCTCCACTGCACCACCTCACTGCCCTTGGGAGTTAGGTGACTCCAGTTATGTCCTGGGTTCCTACGATGTATCCGAGGGTATGTGGGGTGAAGATGAAGTGCACACAGATGAGATATGTGAGATGCAGCGTGATGTAGTGAGAGTGCTGGACTTAGAGTCAGGAAGACCTGGGTTTGAATCTTACTCCAGACAATTACCGGCCCCATGGACTTGGGAAGGTCACATAACCTCTTCTGCCTCGGTTTCCTCATCTGTCAACAGGAGGTTAAACCGAATGGTTAAAGCCCCTTCCAGCTCTAAATCTGTGACCCTGTATTGGTGAGCGGCATGCCCCGAGTCTCCCAGTATCCACATGGCTCGGGGAGATGCGAGCTGAAACTGACCTTCCCGCTAATGCCAATGCCTCCGACGAATGGCGCTCAAAGCCTTCTCTTTACTTGTGCTCTTCAGGGTGAGAGAGTGGCTGAGCTCATCTTGCACCATGCCCGGGCCAACGAGTGCCAGGATGTGGAGAAATTCAAAACCGAGATGGCAGTGCTGGTGAGCCAGGCCAGGAAGAACACCATCACCCTGGAAAAGGTAGGCGGGCCGTGAGACGGGGACACAACCAGCAGGAAAGAGCCCTGTTCTTAGGTTTGGTTGGTGCTTTCCTCCCCAGCTCGGGCAAATCCCAGCCACAGAGCTGGGGAGCAAGTGGAGGAGGTGTTTCTGACCCTAGGACTGATCCAATCTAACCCAATGAGCATTCACTAAGCGCCTTCTATTTGGAAGGCAGTATGCTAAGATAAAAAAAAAAAACCACCATTCCCTTCCCCCAGGAAGCTTACATTCGATGTGGTGTTGGGGAAGAAACAGGAAAATAAAGGAGATAGGAAGTAGTCACGTTTTTCTCCTCTAAGTCTTCCAGCCATAGGTCAGTGCACTACAGCAAATGGCTCTCAAAAATGGCATCTCCTTAGGTGCGTCTCTTGGAGGCAGAATGTTATAATAGAAGGAAATCTGGCCTCAGAGGACCTGAGTTCAAATACCACTTCTGATGCTACTACATGGGTGACTTTGGGCAAGGATTTTCCTGGGCCTTAATTTCCTCATCTTTAAAATCAGGTGGTTGGGCTAGGTGACTTCTAGACCCAAGAGCCTATATTGATAGTAAGTAAATTAATAGTTCGCTTAAATTATATAAGAAAATGACCACAGGTCAGTTCTGGAGATACAGCTGAAAGTAAGACCAGTCTTCTCATTCGTTCTAGTGACTTCTTGTTCTTGTTTTTTGTGTGATGGGAAATAGATGGAGATGATCTGTGGGGTCTTTTGGGATCCCCCTCCCCCACCCCTTTGCCCCCTGTTTAAACCATCCCTCTTGAATAAAGCAGTCACATGGATTTCAGGGACTGAGGAGCCCCTGCACCCTTCTTGAGCAGTCAGTGAGCTCCCCTTCTCCCCGCCATTGTGTTTTTGTGGAGGTGGGGAGAGAAGTGGTCCTTTCAGGCTCTGTAACAAGGTTTGTTCTTCCTAACAGCTTCAAGTATCAAATCTGCTCTCCAGTGTCTTCAAGCTGCTGATGACCCATAAGGTGAGACCTTCTGCCTCCAGGCACCAGGCTTAAGGATTGTCAAAGGGCCCCCTGGGAGGGAGTGGGGCATCTTGGAGCTGGGCAGGGGGATGGTATAAACGGGATTTGGGTGGGGGAGGGGGAATATTTAATTTAGGTAAGAAAATAAATGCTTGTAAAGTAGTGACAATTTATATATAAACTAAGAGTTAAAAAGGATAAATAGTGTCTAGCACATAGTAGGCACTTAATAAATACTTGTTAATTGACTATCTACCCATTAGAGCAGGTACCAGTAATCTCTATACCCAGCCCTGTTAACCTGGTTATTGTTTTGATAAGGAATTGGAAGTCGCACAATATTCAACATATGCATGTGTGTAAATGTGCCTCATATACACAACCATGTAAATATACGCACATATAAAGTCACAAGTTATGGAATCTCTATATGCGTGTATATATGTTTATGTATACACACATGCATAGATGTGTACATACACACACACACACACACACACACACTCACACTCACACTCTCTCTCGGATTATTGCCTTCTTGTGGCAGATGGGCTTGTGGAGCTCCGTGAAACTATGAGCTGTGTTATTTAGGGTTATGCAAGACGGACAGGTCATAGTGGAGAGTTCTGACAAAATGATTCATTGAAGGAGGACATGACAAACCTCTCCAGTGTCTTCGCTGAGAGAACCTCACGGACAGCTGTTGTTGTTTGTCCTTCATTCTCGAAGAGGACCATGACATCAGGGAGGTGATGCCATGACATGCAAGTGAACTGGATTTAAGTGAGGGAGGGCTGTGCAAAGTCACCAGCCTCACTTTCTCCTCTGGAGCCATCTTGGTCCAGTGGTGAGATATAGATCAGGATGACTGGAGATGGCCTGGGATGCAGCAGGAGACCCTGGCCTTTTTAAGCTAAGGTCCTTCCCAGGTCTCAGTTTGACTGAGGCAACACCTCATTCAGTGATTAAGGCTAGGTAAGAAAAAAAAGAAGGATGTACAATTAGATTGGGACTGGAGGAAGCTCGTGGTGGTAGAGATGGGATAGGCAGTGCTTGGAGGGTACAGACCTGAAAGGATGAGGGTGCCACCGAGGGCACTAGTCTGTATGTGATGAGACTTGAAAAAGCACTCGCCTGCCTCTGTCCTTGCTGTTTCAGGTCAAGCTTGAGAGTAACTTTGCCTCGATTGTCTTTGCGATCATGGTGTTAGAAGGTCTCGGCCGCTCACTGGATCCCAAACTGGATATCCTGGAGGCGGCCAAACCCTTTCTTATAAAAACCTCGACGTTTCCCTCCTGGCTGCAATGGTGAAGGCGTGGGGCTTCCCCAGGTGAATGCCAGCATTGCCCATGAAGCCCTCCTGGGATGGCCAGGGCGCTATCTTCCTTTCATTCTGGGTTGGTTCCAAGAAGTCTGACTGCTAGACTGGGAGACAGCCTGACTGGCTGAAGAACGTGGAGAGAGGAGCTTATGTCATAGGATACCCCAAATACTCGTACTCTATGAGCCTGTGTCACACCTGCTGATGTGAATGTAGAAGAGAATCAATGTTTTACCATCCCCACCCCGACATACACAGACACATTCACTCTCTGTCTCTCTCTCGGGCTTAAGGTCCATGGCAGCTAGATGGAAAAGTGAAGAGTCCTAGACTTGGCCTCAGGAGGTATGAGTTCAAATCCTTCCTCGGACCTGTGTGATCCTGTACAATTTACTTATCCTCCCTTAGCCTCAGTTCCCTCATGTGTGAAATGGGGATAATAACTGTACCTATCTCACAGGGGTGTTGTGAGGATCAAATGAATAAATATATCCAAGGAGCTTTTCAAACCTTAAAATGATATGTGTGTGTGTGTGTGTGTGTGTGTGTATAAATATATGTATATATTAATATACTATATATGTGATCAGCTATAATTACTATCATGATGGTTACATACATAAGGGTCCCATTGTCGGCGGTGATTACATTTGTTTAGAGTTCGTTAAGAAGCACGCTATTACTGAACACAACCTGAGTTTGGGGCTAGGATACTACAGTGCGACAGACAAGCAGCAGGGAGGTGGTGGCCCCTTGCTCTGAATGCCATATGGCATATACGCCACATAGAGAAAGAGAATTCTAGGCTATCACCTTTCTCCTTTTCCCCAATCATAGGGTTATCTTAATTCTATCCTCGTAAGCAGCAAACAGGGTTTGGGTTAGTGTACATGTTACCATGAGGAGCAGCACAGCCTAATGGTTAGAGCAGGCCTTGAAGCCAGAAGGACCTGGATTCAAATCTCACCTCTGATGAATACTAGCCATTTAACTGGACAAATTATTTAACCTCTCAGTGCTCTGGGGACCGCTAGGGGGTGCCACAGTGCCCAGAGTGCTGGGCCTGGAGTCAGGAAGACATGAGTTCAAACGTGACCTCGGACGCATCCTAGCTGTGTGACCTTGGGCAAGCCACTTAACCTCTGCCTGCTTGCCTCAGTTTCCTCAGCTGTAAAATGGGGATAATAAGTGTACCTACCTCACAGGGTTGTTGGAAAGATCAAACGAGATGTTTGTGAAATGCATAGCACAGTGCCTGGCAATATAATAAATTAATAATAATAAATGCTTTTATTATTAGATTGGGTAGTGCTAGGGATTATTTGGGATAACATCATACATTAGGGTAGTACTGTTGTTAAGACAGTCTTTTCTTCCAATGATCTCATACTCTGACTGCTCTTCAAGGAGAGACCATAGGGGAATGTTGAAGATTCACCTTTGGCAGCTCTGAGACTGTAAGCTCTAGAAGGGCAGGGCTGGTATTATCTAAATTTGTAAGAAAGCTTAAAAAATTATAACCCTTCCACTACGTAGTATGATGCTTTCTGAATAGCAGGGACTTGATAAGGGGTTTGTTGAACTGAATTGAATGGCCGGGCCTGGTCAGAAAATACTGTATTAGTTCCAGTACAGGCCATACTCCACCCCCTTCTCCCCATGTGGTTTGTACAAAACCTGCATTGTAGCCTGTCCTCAGAGAATAAAGTAACAAAGGTGAGATGACAGTGATAATAATGAATAAAACGTCTTTATCTGAATTAGAAGAAGTGTAAAATAGAACAGTCACAGTAATACATGGTAATGGCAGAGAATTTTTCACTGTCTTTTTCCTTGCCTCTTCTTCCCCAGACTCCAGGTACCGTGATCTGACCTAGAGGTTGAATGAACCTAAAGACCCCTGGGCCCTCGACCCTTCCACTGAATCCTTAGCACTACTAAGTCTTTCTATCTGCCCTGCACAAGAACCTAATGTGTTATCTCCCTCAGTGATAATATAAGCTTCTGGAGAGCAGGGACCTCTCATTTTTCCTTTTTGTATCCCAATTGTTTAGTATAATGCTTGGCACGTAGTAAGCACTTAACAAATGCCCGTTCATTCATTCGATCAATGAATACACTGTTCTGGCCCAAGAGTTCCCAGTGATATCTTGAGGAGAGAGGTATATTTAATTATCTGTTCAAAATGAGACTTTATTTAGTTGGCTACATTTCCAACCCTTTTGATCATGTTTGGTTCTTGGTGGGATGAAGACAAATCTTTTTGCAGATGACCCACAACAGACTTTATGGCAATCTTGGCTTTAGAGGACGTGGACATGGCAAATTGTTGAGCTCAGTCCCACCTACGGTGGGCTGTGGTTCAGACAAGGGAGGTCCAGGGGAGGTTCGAAGGTGATATATTACAGGGCTGACTTTGGAGTTAGGAAGCCCTAGTTTCAAATCTTGCTTCAGGCATTGAAGCTGTGTGGCTCTGGGCCTTTCCAGAGCTCTTTAATGCAGTTCCTTCCCTTGTGACGTTATTTCTAATTTACCTTGTTTATTTCTTCCAGGTACACAGTTATCTGCTGTGTTGTCCCCCTCCATTAGAATGTGAGCTCCTAGAGGGCAGGAACTGTTTTTGATTTTCTTTAAGTGCCCAGGACTTAGCACACGGTTGGCACACAGAGCTTAATAAATGTTTGCTGATTATTTATGAAGATCAACTGAGGTTTAAGGTGAAATGTTGTTGTCCAGTCGTGTCTGACTCTTCATGACCCCATTTAGGGTTTTCTTGGCAGGGATACTGGAGTGATTTGCCACTTCCTTCTCCAGCTCATTTTACAGGTGAAGAAACTGAGGCAAACAGGGTTAAGAGACTTGCCCAGGGTCACGGAGCTAGTAAGCGTCTGAGGCCGAATTTGAATTCGGGTCTTCCTGACTCTAGGCGACACTCTATCCACCGTGCCACCTAGCTGCCCTAAAAAATCGACATATGTATGATAGCTACCATTACCACTACCACCACCAACATCACGACTGCTACTACCACCACTACTACTAGTACTTCCAGCTCTAAAGCTATGACTCCTTGGGACCTACAATTACTACTCTGCCGCAATCCCCAAAGGTGCCAGCCCCATAACAACTTTATCTGTGCTTTGGACAATTTAGTCAGCGCATGCTGGGGGCATTCACTGGGAAGGAGAATAAAACTAAAACTTTCTTCCGGCTCTCCAACTCCAATGTCAAAGAACACCCTAGCTTTGTTTGGGTTTAGGGCCAGCCAAGGCTTCCTGCACGTGTCTCCCCGGTGGGGGTGGGGCAGTGTGCTGGGCGTGGTTACAGGATACACCACTCCCGACAGCGTCCACGTTGCTAGGAGATTACCTAAGCCTGCCCAGGACTGAACCACTCTAGAGAGCCCAGGGGCAGATAGGCTACTTCTCGCCCCCTCAGCGGCTGCCTAGCACCTACACAGCGGAGACGTTACCGGAACGCTCCAGGAGGAAAGACGCTCTCTCTGCGAGAGGACCAGCAAGAGCCCAGCTGCTCCCCGCGACCACATCCCGAACCCCTTCCCCACGCGAAGACGGAGACATGGTTGGGTCCGAAACTGGAAGAATCCATTCGCTTCTATACGGAGGGGGGAAGGACGCAGTGTCAAGAATGAAGAATCAGTCAACGCTTGACTGACTTTGAGGGTCTCGCGAGCATCTCCCGAAAGGACGGCAGACAGTCCCGCCCACCACGCCGGCGGGGCGGGGCTCGGCTCGTGGCCGCCCGGGGGAAGTGACGTTGGCGGAAGGGGCGGGGCCAGGTCGGGACGGCTCCTCAGCGTCCGCCCGCGGCTCTGCGGGCTCTGGCGGTCATGTCGGCGCTGAGGCGGCTGGGGCCTTTCCTTCGCGAGGGAGGTCGGCGCTTCCTGGAGGGTCCGAGCGAGCGGACTGTTGGTCGCGGCATTGGAGGAGTCCGGCAGTGAGTGTTGACTGGTGGTTGGAGGGGTTTTCGGTCGCGTCGTTCGGCCGCGGGGCCAGCCATCACCTTGAAGGGCGCTTAGAGGGGACTCCAAGTCCCAGGATACTGAGCTGAAGTGCCCCGCCTCCGCCCCAGGGCATTGTGGGGCCGGGAACTCCTATGGGGAGGCGCTGATTGGACCACTCTGACTTTATGCTGTCCTCTGATCACTGTTCGCGCGCGCTCCTCCCTCTTCTCCTCCCTTCTCCTCCCTTTCCTGGAGCATTAACAATCTATACGATGGCAGCCGAGGCCAAACCCTTCATTTTAGGAGGAAATAAGGAACCCAGGCCCAGAGAAGGGTTACTCTTGAGCCAAGTTGGCAAGCAGTTATTTATTGAGTGCTTACTGTGGCTGAGGCTCTGTGCTCATTCATTCATTCGATCGACATGTTTTAAGCGCCTACTGTATGCCAGGCACTGTGCTAAGCGCTAAGGATACAAAAAATGGCAAAAGAGAGCCCATATCCTCCAGGAGCTCACAGCCTAAGGTGGGGGATAACATGCAAACAGCCACTTGCAGACAATATATTCAGGATTCATTTATTCAGTAAAGATGTATTAAATTCCTGCTATGTGCCAGGCAGTGTGCTAAGCACTAGGGTTACAAAGACAGCCCCTGCCCGCGAGGAGCTTACAGTCTAACGGGGGAGACCACAGGCAAACAGTCAGATGCAAACAACATATTCAGGATAAATTGGATATTATCATGGAGGGAAAGCTTTAGCACTAAGGAGGATTGGGAAAGGTTTCTTGCAGAAGGTGAGGTTTGAGTTGAGACTGGAAGGAAAGTAGGAGGGAGAGATGAAGAGGGAGAGCATTCCAGGCATGGGAGGCAGCCCGGGAAAATGCCTTGAGCTGAGTGATGCGATGCCATGTGCCAGGAAGAGCAAGAAGGTCTTAGAGTATCTGGAGAGAGAGTAGGGGCAGTTTATGAAAGGCTTTGAATGCCAAAAAGAGGATTTTTTCTCTGATCCTGGCCCCTCCCCCCCAATTGAAAAAGCTTTCTGTAGCCTTGCTGCCCTCTCCGTTCAGCTGTCAAACTGATCTTCCTAAAATGTAGGTCTGACCATGTCGCTCTCCGCCCTTTCAGTAAACTTCAGTAGCTTTCTGTTAACTACAGGATCAAAAGAAAACTTCACAGTTTGGGGGCTTTTGCACCGGATACAAGGGCTGGAATTTACTCCCTCCTCACCTCCATCTCTTAAAATCCCTGGTTTTCCTTAAGGTGAAGTTCAAGCATCACCTTCTACATGAAGCCTTCTTTACCTGATGCTTTAGCTACTGGTACCTTTCCCCAAAAGTCACTTTGTATGCATTTTTGTATCACAGTGCCATGTACACGGTAAGCATGCAATAAACTTTTATTGCATTGAAGTCCTTCTGAATTAGGTCATCCTATCTCTCCTTTCTCTTGCAGGCTATCTGCTTTTGGTGTGTTCTGTAGTTAAGAATAATTCCCAAACCAAAGTTATTTTTCTTTGCCTTAAATATTTTGAAGAATACAGAAAATTTTAATTAGAGGGGAATACAGGTATGAGGTATATTCATATGGGTCTGGCATCTCATTAATATTGAAGTTCTGTCCAATGTTGCAGTTTGCAACCCATTTATCCCTGCTCCTCTTCTGTGACTCATGTCCATGTCCTCCTTCCGTAAGTCTGCAATAGGAGAAGTCTGTACCCACCTTGCAGGAGGTCTTCCTCGATTTCTCCTGTACAGTTATTGTATATAATAATTTATCAAAATGAAGCTTCTTTATTATAATATTTATGCTTCAGGTTGCCATAGTACTTTAGAATTTATGGAGCACTTCTGCATCTCATTTGATCCTTATCACAACCCTTTGCATTGTAGTTGGGGCACACATATTTGTAATTCTGAAAAATCAAATACATTGCTGATGCAACAAGCACTTAAAAAAAGGGTTTTTTTGAATTGCAGTGCTGGAGATGGTGTACACATTCAGCCCCGCTACCGGCAGTATCCCCATCTTACAAAATCTCAGATCTTCCAATCTGAGCTGTTAAGTGCGACAATGTGGTTTTGGATTCTCTGGCGTTTCTGGCATGACTCGGATGCTGTATTGGTAAGCTTTGGAATAAAATTTTTTTATTTACGAATATTGACAAACACTCAAAAACTTTGTTCTGTATCCTTCATTATGGTTCATGATGCCAGTTCTGCTCCCACTATAGAGTATAAATGCCGTACTAGTTCAACCTGGAACTATCTGATGGGGGTGCCAAGGGATGCTCTGTGGGATAGTGTGCTTGCCTTCTAGGATATCTATTTCAACAGTTAGGGATGAATTATCAGATCTGAGCTTTGTTTAACACAATTATGAGTCAGAGATCCAAGATTTTATCTAAACTGAAGATTCTTAATCTTCGGTCTGTGGGATTTCAGGGGGACCTTGAACTTGGATGGGAAAAGAATACATATTTAATTTTACTACCCTCTAACTGAAATTTAGTATTTCCTTCAGTTATTTAAAAACATTCTGAGAAGGGGTTCATAGAATTTGCTAGAATGTCAAAGGAGTCCACAACACAAAAAAAAAAAACTCACCTAGATCCTTCTTAAACAAATTTATATTTTCAACTTCTTGTCCCTTTTTTGGGGGGGCAGAGGGGGATCAAAAACTTGTACAAATTTGCTGTTATCTTTGTATTTCAAATAATAGGATCTTAGTGTCATAGATTTAGAATCGTCAAGTCAACAAGTCAGCTCATTTTATAGATAAGAAAACTGACCAAAATCACCCTGGTAGCGAGTGGCAGAGCAGGGCTTTGGAGCTCAGCCCTCTGACCCTACATTCAGTATTCTTCCCACTGTGCTGCACTGCTTCCCATCTTGTCTAGAAAGCTGTCATGAGAGACTGTCCTAGGTCTTAATAAAATCTAGGAATACTCCAGCTGTGACATTTTCCCAACCTACCTGTGTAGTAACCCTATCAAAAAAGATAATAAGGTTAGTCTGATATGAACTGATAGCTCTTACTGATCACTGCTTCTTGTTCTAAATTCTTTATAACACATTCTAATAGTCTTGAATGTTCAACAAAACCTCTTGTCAGATCTTCAAAGGTGGGATCAGGTGGGTTGTTAGGACCACTAAGAAATAGTTTCTGAATAAAAAGCCACGAAACACTGGCTATGTCATGTATACATGACCAAATAAATTAGGTTCTTCTTGCATGATTGTAGAGCTTAAGGATCAAGAGATAATAGAATACGTTATCAAACTAATTGTTTTCCTCAGTTTATGAACCATCCTAGCTAGCAGCTTAGGGAGATTGCCACAAGTCACTGCATATAAACCGGCTAAAAGGAAATTATCTAATTTGGAGTCATTTCCTATTTTGCTGTTTAGTTTCTAATGGGGCTAGGATCATCTGAGAGGAATAGCTGGATGAGGACTGATCTCTGTGGCAGTATAGTTCCAAAGTTGATTTTCCTACAGAAAGTTTTAGTTCATCCTGTAGTCTGGGTCTGTTTTTAAGGTCCTTTCCATTAAGGTCATGTTAAACATTAAACTCAGAATATATAAGTGGCTTTTCATGGTACTTCTCATGCTCTCCTTCAAGCATCAGTGGTTTCCCCTTAGTATTCTGCTTTTTAGTAAACAGATGCTTACCCCATCTACACCCATCATGATTTTATAAACTTTTCTCATGTTAAGTCTTAGCTCTTGTCTTTCTGGACTAAAGAGTTTTTCCTTTAGTTTATCTCCCATTGAAGCCTGCCCATCTTCATGTCATCTTAGTTCTTTCCTGAATTTTTGCCAACCTTTTTTTGTTAGCAGGAAATGAGGTGTGTCCCCCCAGCTTTGAGATTCTTTAGTTTTCTAATCTATGCATGCATGAATGCATGAATTTGTTTGTTTATTTGTTTTTTGCAGGGGGGAAGGAAGGGCATTTGGGGTTAAGTGACTTGCCAAAGGTCACAGCTAGTAAGTGTGTCAAGTGTCTGAGGCCCGATTTGAACTCAGGTCCTCCTGACTCCAGGGCCAGTGCTATTCACTGGGAAACAGTGTGCCAAGCCCTGAGTGTACAAATAGAAAAGCCAGCCCCTGCTCTCATAAAGCACACATTCTAATGGAATCATATTCTATGTGCAGAAGTACCAATAAGAATAGGATAATGTTTTCATCTTTTGTTTTTACATCATCTAATTTTCCTCCTATACCTCTCCCCCCGGCCACTCCTAGAGAACCAGCTCTTATAACAGATTTAAAAAAAAAAAAAAAGGAAAAAAATCAGTAAAGCTGACCCTTTCATCAAAATATGTGGTATTCCACATCTTTGCAAAGTAGTGGGATGAGGCATCTTCATATATTTTCTTTGGGACCAAGCTTCTTCTTTGTAATTAATTTTCATTCCCATTGTTGTAGTCATGTATATTGTTCTCCCTCTGCTTACTTTACTTTGTATTATGTCTTCATACTTCTGAGTTGAGTGACTTTAGTTCTCTCAGTAAGGTAGGTATGGCCATGCCATATACTGTAAGTATGTAAAGCCAAGGTACCAATGGTGGCAAGAGGGAAGAAGAAAAGGTTTGGAATAATCATTAGATTAGATAAGGAATTAGATAAGGAGTTCATAAAGGTAGAGTAAAAGAATTGTTGAACAGCATTGAAGTCCCATATGTTCTTGTTTGTAGATGCCATTTTGCTGACAGGCATAGTGTCCTGGCCTCTTCATCAAGAGCTGAGGCCACTCAGAGGTCAGTTTAGCAATCCACACAGGAACAAATCTATCAGTATATGTATCTTGGGCAGCTAGGTGGTGCAGTGCCTGCTGTCTGGAGGACCTGAGTTCCAACTTGGCCTCACTAGCTCTGTGACCCTCCAGTACCTTTGCCAAGACGACCTCAAATGGGCTCATGGAGAGTTAGACATGACTGAAATGACAACCAAAAAGATGTGTCTTGGATAACCTTTACAGTTACACAATAAACTGGGCCCAACATTGAAGAAGGGCAGGCTAGATTATATTTGGGAAATCATACAGTGCTTCCAGTCAAGCATCTGCACCTTACAAAGATGGAGAGGTTTAAAGAATTTAGTCTACAGCACTGAGTTGAACAGGCCATACACAGAAGAAAGGTTAGGACCTCAAACAGGTTACGCAATGGCATTTGGTCATTGAGTATGAAAGGGGACCGGGAGAGGAGGAATGAGAGACGGGTACAGCCATTGATAGAGGGGTTGTTATGTCTTGAGTAGATAATACTGTTTCTCACTTCTCTATGGCTGTTTTTTTAAAATTTGTTTTCTCTAGTTGAATGGATGCTTGATTTTTTTTTTAATTGTTCCCACCAGGGTCATTTTCCATATCCAGATCCTTCTCAGTGGACAGATGAAGAACTGGGTATTCCCCCTGATGATGAAGACTAAGGCAATGTCATCACCACTACAAGTAGGTGCTACCAAGCACCTCATTGCCATTTAAATTAAAAAAATGTTAAATTGATGTTTTTCTTTTTCAACATCGGCACTTCATAATAAATAGTTCTCTCTCCCCCCCGTAGACTTTTTTTTTTTTTAAATAACAAATGAGTTCAGTGAAGGAAAATACTTGGCTATCTTAAAAATGTATGCCCCGTTTCACACTCATAGAAAACCACCTTTCTCCAGAGAGGTTAGAGGCATGTTTCACCCTCAGTCCTCTAAAGTCAGGATTAGACAGTGCATTACATAGAGTTCTGAATTCTTTCATATTATTATGGTCATTTTGGAAATTGTCTTCCTGGTTCTGCTTTTTTTGCCCTAAATTAGTTCGTACAAGTCTTTCTCAGTTTCTCTGAATTCTTTATAGTTGTTCTGATGTAATAATATTCCATTACAATCGTGTAATATGATTTGTTCAGCAACTTACCAATCGATGGACACAAATTTTTCTAGTTCTTTGCTATTACAAAAAGTGCTGCTATAAATATTTTTGTATATATGGGACCTTTCCCTCCTTTGATTTCCCCGGGGTATATGTGTTATCATTGGGTAAAAGAGTATGTACAGTTTAGCAGCTTTTAGGAGATTTTTTTGTAAGGAGTATGTAGAGTTTAGTGACTTTTTAGGAAATTGTTTTCAAGAATGTACTAATTCACAGCTGTACCAGTGCTGTATTAGCGTGTCAGTCTTCCTGAAACTCCTCTGTCACCACCCTTTTTATTTTTGCCAACCTGCCAGGTGAAACTTCACTTATTTTAACTTGCATGTCTCCTGAGTAGTTTGGAGTGTTCTTTCATGTTTGTTGATAGTTTGCATTTCTTCTTTGGAAAACCACCTGGCTTTTGTTTTCTATATACTTGTCCCTAAATATCTTGGTTATCAAACCTTTATTAGATATTTGTTATAGAAGCTTTTCCCCCAGTTAACTGCTTCCCTTCTAAGTGTAACTGTTGATTTTGTTCTTGCAAAAACCTGTCGATTCAGTGTCGTCAAAATTGTCCATTTTGTCTGTTGTGATTCTCTATTCCTTGTTTAAGGATTCTCTCCCTGGCCATAATTATGGCAGGCATCTCCTTCCATTTTCCTCTAATTTTTCTATGATGTGACCATTGTATACTTAGATGATGTGTCCATCAAGAGCTTCTTGTGTTTAGTGATAGACACAGTTAACTTTTGAGGGATATGCACTACTCTCCTCTAGAGATGATCCCTCAGAAGCAGGATACATACTGTGTAAGACATGAAGCAGAATAAACCGTATTACTTTATTTCTGCTTCTGTTCTAATTTCTTTCTTCTCCTGAGCTCGCTCATTTTTTTCTAACTAGTTTTCATTGATTATTCCCTTGTTTTGGTTCTGTTCTTTTTTAAAACACTAATTTGTTAGAATTCTGTCCCCCCCATTTGTGCAGATCTCTAGTGTTCTGCCATTTGCCTTTCCAACCCCATGGAAAACAACTTATTAGGACATGCTTCACTTAAGAGTGCAGAAAATCAGGGGTGGCTAGGTGGCACAGTGAGTAGAGCACCAGCCCTGGAGTCAGGAGGACCTGAGTTCAAATCCAGCCTCAGACACTTGATACACTTACTAGCTGTGTGACCTTGGGCAAGTCACTTAACCCCAATTGCCCTGCCTTCCCCCTTCCAAAAAAAAAAGTGCAGAAAATCAGTTTTTTTCTTCTTTTTAAATTGAGGCTACTAAAAAGATCCTACCCTCCACCCCTGCCCCCAAAACTACAATTTCAAGCTGTATTGCTAGGATTTAGCTAAGAAATCTTACAGAATACTTACGGAAATTTTGCTATGTGCTAGCTAATTACTGTAAAAATGTAAACACATTAAAAAATTTTGATGATCCAAATTTAAGGCTCTAAAGTATTTCTAAGGCATTAGTTAGATGTTTGTCTCTAGAATTTTGTGGAGGAAATAGCTAAAATCTATACAGTGCTTTGAGGTTTGCGGTGCACTGTACATTTCTTTTGATCCTTGCAACAAGCCTGTGAAGTGGGTGCTATTATCCCCATTTTACAGATAAGGAAACTGAGGCTGAGAGAGATTAAGGGACATTGCACCGGGTCACACCACTAGTAAATGTATGAGGCAGGGTTCCTCATTCCAAGTCTAGTGCTTCTATCTGTAGGCACAGAGAGGCCATGTTTTCATTCCAATAAATGGACCTCTTATATGGAAACAGTACTCTTTGAGGGGGGGCACAAGGAGCAGGTTTCTGTGGTTTCCTTGAGGTGACATCTCAGAAAGATGTTGAGCTGCTTTCGCAGCTTGCCTCATGGAGGATGCAAGACATTCACCATTGTTCTGTGTAGAATTCAGCGTAGTCGCATGTGTAGCGGTGAATCCCAGGCTATGAGACACGAATAGCTGGCCGTAACATTTCAGAATGATCCTTCCAGAAAGGCTTTTGGTTGAAACCCTTTCTCAGTGTTCTTACGTTTAAGCCAGCCCAAGTTTTTGCATTAAGGGGACATTAGGGACCTAGGGTTCTCCAGAACTGAATAGGTCCCTGCGATGCATTTCCTTCAGGCTGTAAACTGATTTTTACATAAGAGATGAAAAAAAATAAACTATGGTAAAACTGGTGTATTCAAATGATCATTAAACTTATCTTCCTTCATTTCTAGTGAGTGTAGGAATACATAGAGGGCAGCGCATTCACTTATAACCAAAAATTATGTTAGATCTTCTAGCTTTCCACTTGAATTAAGGGGGTTGGAGAAAGTAACAATAATACCTTTAAGCAAGAAATTATTGTGGCAAAACTGGCATTTGAGAAGTGCATGTTAGGAATTTGGGGAGAAGGTTGGACTCTGAGCCCTTTGGGTAGGGATAGTCTCAAGAAAGCATGAATGTGGTCCAAAATCTGTGATGTGGATATCTTTATAGAAATTCATTTGAAGGTGAGTTTGGGGCCAATTACTTTTCCACCAGGCTGTTTGATAAAGGGACTGGGAAGAGGTTTCAAAAGTCAGCTACTCTTGACCACAGCCTGGGGTGGGGGTGGGGGGTGGGGAGGGGCGGGGGTCGGCGGGGGTCGGCGAGGGGGGGGAAGAGAGAGAAAGTTACCATAGCAACAGCTTGTCTACATATTCACAAGGTAATTATACATAATTCAGCCTGTCTGCAGTGCTTTCTGGGCCAGTCCTTCTAGGCATTCTGGTCACCTTTTATTAGGATACTTGTGGTCATAATTAATTCTTCCCCTCCTGACTTCCAATTAGTCCTTATGGTCTCTATACTTAACATTTTGGAACTTGATTATAATCTTTTGAATTGTCTTTTGTTTTGCATGTATACAAATCTTGTTTCCATCCAAACTGTGAGCTCAGTGATTTTTTTTAAATTATGAACTTAAATATCAACAAATAAAAATCTGTCCATATGCTAAAAATAAAGAGAATTATATTGGAAACCACCAATCTCTATTATATGCAGCTTGGTTTTTATTTTTAAAATGTTATATTGAGAGGCAGGTTGGTATGATGGGTAGAGAGCTGGCCTCAGAGTCATGAGGACCTGGGCTTAAGTCTCATCCCTGATGTATACTTGCTTTGTAACCCTGGGCAATTCATTTACCTCAGCACTTTGGGCAGCTTTCTAAGTTGCAGAAAAGATGCCAACCAGCGATTGGTAGGAGTTCACTATACCAATGAAATTACAAGTCTGGGTAGTACCAACTGCGTTGCTTGTCTGTCCCCTTTTGAATTGCCTTCTGTGTAATTTTTAATGTTTTATTTTCCCTCTTTTTTTTTTTTTCTCACTTGCTAACACATTTCCCTCCCTCAACTTTCCTCCCCACCTATAAAAGCCCTCCCTTGGAACAAATAAGTAAAGAGTCAAGCAAAGCCAAGTCATATATGACTATCTGAAATGTCCGTCTTATTCTATGCCTGTCATCTGTAAGACATGGGAAGCATATTTTATCATCGGTCTTATGGAGTCACGATTACTCATTATATTTATTAGAGTTCTTAAATTTTTTAAAGTTGTTTTCCTTTACTTTATTTCAGTCTCAGTTATTTTAGAAAATAATCTCCCTGTGCTTGGGAAACAATTCACTTCTTCAAGTACCTAAGTAACTAATTAAGAACCATCGGTTTTAGTTACTAGATTTGATTGAATAAAAGCATTTTACATACCGTTCTTCACTTATTCACCCGTGGGGCCCGCTGTGATCTTCGGGAGACTTTACTTTGTTGGTACAGATGTGATGATGCTAATTAAAGTTATATTCACATGAATGACAGTCCATCTTTCCTTTGATAATGGATGAGCTTTGTTCATAGTGACCAAGCCTTAGGCCAACTGGATTCCAAATGTTCAGTGAGTTCATTTGTGTTCCGCATCTGTTTGGAATCATAGCCTACTATAACAGGAAAAATCTATTTCACCTATTACAAGTATATCAGTGTTACTACACATTCTGTGTTTTAGTGTTTATGTAGAAATAATCCCAAGTCTTTTACTCATGGCTTGATTTATGCAGAACATTTAAATGTCTTGCATATGTGCTGAGTCCCAAACTAAGTAGCTTTTAACAATAAAACTGAGTGGGAAAAGTTTGGAGGGACATTCTTTTTATCCTTTTCTCCATTCCCCAAGGTAGAAGTGCTTCCCTCTGTGTCTAGGGATGTGTGATGCAGGGAGGCTTACATCACCTGAGGGGATAGCAGGGCAGAGATAAGGGACCTTAGTTCAAATTATAGCTGTGACACTTTATTAGGAAGGAAGGAGGGAGAGAAGGAAAGAAGATAGGAAATGAGCATTACATGCCTATATGCCAGGCACTGTGCTAAGCACTTCACAGACATCTCATTGGATCTTAACAGTCAAGAGGCAGGTGCTATTAATATCCCTGTTTTAGAGTTGAGGAGGTGGCAAACAGAGTTATGTGACTTGCCCAGGGTCACTCATCGAGTAAGTGTCTTGAGTTCACATCTGAACTCAGATCTGCTGTTTCCAGGCTCTAACTCCTCTGCCACTTAGCTGTTTGTCAACAGGTAAATCACATCCTCTCTGATTCTTGGTTTCTTCTGCTGTAAAATGTCAACAATCATATTGTGAGATTCCAGTGAGATGACACATGTAAATTGCTTTACAGATCTTAAAATATTATGTCAGCTGACATCACAGAGACTGTATAGTATAGTAGAAAGACCCCTCGATTTGAATTCCTTTTCTGCCCCTATTAGCTGTGAAAATTGGGCAGAGTCAAGGGTTGTGCTGGAGCTGATTCTGATAATGCAAGTTCAACTTAGAAGGGGTGTGTGTGGACATTTTTTTTTCCTGGAGAGCCAGTGGTTAAAGGTTTACCAGCACAACGTCATCATCCCTTTGGGCATCTGCATCCCAACTGTAAACTAGGGATCCTCCAGAGGCAGGTATGTTCTAAAGGTGAGTCGTAAGTGGTGGGTCTAGTCTAATTCTGGATTTAGTCAGGGGGCCTGGGTTTAAATCCTGACCCTATTGCTTATACCCCTGTGACCAGTCAGCAAACTTTAAAATTGTTGACTATGACTGTAGGCAAGTCACTAAACTACTCTGGGCCTCAGTTTCTTCAGCTGTAAAATGAATGCCTGATGGATCTAAGTACTGTGCTCCTCCTTGCACTACCTGCAACGGTTGTGAGGAAAATGCTTGCTAAACTGTGAAGTGCTGTAAGCTAAATGGAAGCTGTTGATGTTAGTTGTCATCTTTAGGTGGTAGAGGAACAAATTGCTAAGGAGAAAGACATTTAAGGCCTCTTTACTGCTATCAATTTTTTAGTTCTCTTAGGAGTCAGTGGCTCATGAAGACTGAATCACTCCTGATTTGTCTTCTCTCCCTCAGCATGTCCACAGCTAACAGAACTTTGATTTAACGGTGAGTTCAAGCAAACTGATCCTATTAGGCCCTTCTCTCAGAAATCAGCCTATCTTGAACTAACTTTTTAAGCCTTGTCAGAACTTGTTTGCTCAGGGAGTGTCTTCCTTCTTCCAGGAGGGTTCTGAAATCATTAGTAGGGGTTTACTTGGCAGTTCCTAGCTTATGAGTAGAAAGCCCTACCTTGCAGTAAGTTCTCTCTTAATGAGGAGAGGCTGATAAGGAATGGCTACAAAAAGTGAGATTTGTGGATACCTTTGAATTTGTTCCTACATGAATGAGGCTGGTGGAAATTTGCCTCAGTGTGAGCCTTTTCTATGTTCACACTCATCGGCTTACTTAAATGGACCTGATTCATTGTGAGAAACACCAAGCTCACTTCAAGGCACTGCAGATACAAAGCCTGAGGACACAGAGGAGAAATAGATGGTGTCTGACCTCCAAATGCTTATGTTCCACTTGGGGGAGAAACAGCATGTCCACAACTTAGTATAAAGAAAATGGAGGCAACAGTAAGAATTACAGGGGATGAAGGAAAACTTCAGAGGAGATTGGAAGATTCTGAGCCATGGAAGGAGAGCATCCTAGGAAGGGTTAAGACCTTGGACAAATGTAGATAGAAAGGGGAGATGGAATAGTAAATCTGTTAAGTGACCTAGTACAGTTTGGCTAGAAAGTAGAGTTTGTGAGAGGCCTACATGAAATACATCTGGAAAAACGGATGCAGTCAGATTTTGCAAAGCTTTGAATGCTAGGTAGGGAGTTTCTTTTTGTCTTACTGCAATGGAAAACACTTAACATGTAAGAGCAGGGCAGTAATGTAAAATGGTTAAAATCATCTTGGGATGTGAGGAGGTTGCCTTAAAGAGGGGAGATGTTGAAGGCAGGGAGACCAGTTAGAAGGCTATTCTAGTAGTCTAGGTGAAGAGATAATGAGCCGCTGAACTAAGGTGAAGGCTGAATGAGTGGAGATTAAGGGGCTGAGGTGAAAGGAGGAGGTAGAATCACAAAACTTGGCAGTTGATTGACTATGGGAGGCAAAAGAGAAAGTCCAAAAGGATGATGGGGGAAGATGGAGGCGCTTTCAAAAGAAGTTTGGAGCAGTTTTAGGTGGGGAAGAGGAGTTTTGTTTCGGACAGGCAGCAGTTTTCCCTTAAGACTGGGTTTCAGGACAAAGATGAGGGCTGGATGTATAGATCTGAGCTTTATCTGCACAGATGAACCCGGGGAGCTGCTGAGCATGTGTAGGAGAAAAGCCCCGAGGAACATAGTGTCAAGAGGGATGGAGGAATGAATGATGATCTAAGAGGAGACTGAAAAGGCCAGAACTCACTGAGAGCAGTGTCTGTGATAGGGGTCATTTGACAGTCTGGTGACACCTACGGACCCCCTTCTCAGCCTCATGTTTTTAAATGTATGAAATAAAATGCATAGGGTTACAAAGGAAACCAATTCTATGTTGAACTAGTTATTGAAATGCTTTTTTAAAAAAGTTCACAGGCCTCAGGTTAATAAGCCCTGGCCTAGGAGAAGGGAGGAGTGATCGGCACAGGCCAAGGAGGATGAGGCCACGGAATTAACTGGTAACTTCAGAGAATAGTTTCAGGTGAATGGTGGGTTGGAAACCAGACTGCCAGGGATTGAGAGGTAACCAGTATACAGAAGTGGTTTAAAAAACAAGAGAGTTACAGGAAGATAGCTTGAGGGGATAGCAGGAGCTACTTAAGAGTCTTCAGAGTGGGTTATATCCGAGCATTTTTATATATAGCAGAGAAAGCTAGTATAGAGAGATCGAAGATGAGAGAAGGCAAACATCAGTGGAGCTGACTCATGGAAGAAACAAGATTGAGAGCACTGGTAAAGGAGAAACACACCAGGGAGGAAGGCAGGGAGGCCCAGGACACTGATAACACCCAGTAAGGGAAGTACAGCCAAATGTCTTTTCTACTCCTCCAGTTACCTGTACATTTGCAGGAGTATAGATAGGAATTATAACTACAAACAAGGAGGTGCAAAGGGTGGAGTTTTATAGGTGAAAGAAACCATTAGTGGCTGAAGAGAGGTGGTGGAAGTGTTTGCATTGTCACTGGGGATGAAGATCAAGATATATCTTCATGGTGGCAAGGAGTAAATTTGTTTCTAGTAAGAATGCATAAGGACAGAAAACTCACTCAAATGTTTTAATAAAAATGGCTTAGCCAAGGGATATTACTAACAGGAGTAATTTTTCTAGCTTTCTGGTTGGGTAGTGGGGTTGAAGCATAAACACATCTGGAAGAAATGGCAGCAAAGAATGTATGTATGTGCGAGGGATGGATGAAGGAACACCAACAGAGAATATTTATGAAAAGGGAGAAATACAAGGATTTTTTGAAGGTCTCAGTGTTGTTTTAAGCTTTAATGGCTTATCAATGAACTACTATCATACCTTTAAGCTGTTAAAGCTTAAAATGGCACCAAGGATTTTGGGACAGCCTCTATACCAGGGCTTCTTAAACTTTTTTCACTTGTGACCCCTTCAGCCCTTCTTAAGATGTCTATATGGGGTTGTGACCCAGTTTAAAAAGCGCTACCTATGACCTGAAGCCCTTAAGATTAGGGAAGCCCTTAAGATAAGGGTAGCCCTGAGCAAACTTTTATCTGGGAATGGATTGTAGAAGTAGTGGGTTGGGAGTTAGTTGATCTGAGTTCAAATGTTCTGCTACTTGCTGGCTGACCATGAGAAAATGACTTAACCTCTGTGGCTCTCATTTTTCTCATCTGAAAAAAAAAGCAACAGGGAGGTCCTAGATCACCTCTAAGGTCCCTGAGAAGCTCTATATCTTGTGATCCCATGACTCCTACTTGCTTAACACTATAGTAAATCTGGATCTGGTCTTTGAAAAATCCTCCTCCACTAATAGCTGGTATTTATATAGCACTTACTACATGCCAAGCACTGTACTAAGCACTTTACAAATACTTCATTTGATATAACCACTCTGTGAGGTAAGAGTTCCCATTTTACATCTGTGGAAACCGAGGCAAACAGGTTAAATGACTTGCCCAAGGTCACATACCTAGTGAATTTCTGAGGCTGTATCTGAACACAGATCTTCCTGACTCCATGGTACCAACTAGCTGCCCCTACTAGACTGTAATGATATACCATAAAGGACACTCAATCCGAAACCACAAGATAAACATAGATCAGTACCTATACTATGAAGGTTAGGATGACATGAGAAGTCATTGCAAACAGTATAGGACTTCACGAAATCCATTCATCTCAGAAGCTGCACTAAGGAGATGAGCCTATGTGGCCACCTACAGGTGCACTAGCATGTGCTGCCACTTAGGAAGGCAGAAACAAAGGCTTTTTTGGTAACCATTTGCCTTTGTTTGGGGTACAGCTTTCTCTCAGGTACAGATGAATCTCTGGCTTTTGCCACTATCGTTGACTCCTTTAGTTTCTGTGTAGTACCCTAAAAACCTGGAGGAAGGGGTCTTGTGGGGTAGGCCTGGCAAAGATATCCAGCTCCAGTACGGGATGTGCTGATATGCTTTATTTCTGGCCTATTCAAATATTATATGTGTGTGTACACACACACTGTAAACACAATTACAAAAATAGAGTGCTAGATTTGTAGTCAGGAAGACTTTGATACCATTGGTTTGTTTGTAGGCAAGTCACTGAAAACTCTGAACCTCAGATCCCTCATCTGTATGATACCTAGCTCAGTCCATAAATAGGGTTGTTGTGAGAAGACTAAGAGTGCCAGCTCTTATCATTATGGTTCACTTACCAGGGTAATATTTTAAACAAAGGTTGTTCATCATTTTGGCTTTGACTGTTCTTAAGGAAAAAAGGTCATTCTGTGGATTTGTATAATGTGCTGTCTCCTGCAAAATATGGCTTTTCTATTTAGAAATTACTAGCCCCAACAGTATATTGCTGTTTAAACAAACAATTGTTCAAAACTTTAAAGGTAGTTTTACTTGTGCATTATGCATTTATCTAATCATCTTTGAGAGTACTATCTTTAATTCGGCATATCTGACAGGCAACAGTAAATCTCATTTGGGTGACTTGGTGTGTTCAGTTAAAAATGGCTGTTCTCTTAGAAACTTAGACCTTACATAAAAGTTTCCTTGCCAGTGCTCTGCCTTCCTCCCTGAAATTTTGCATAGCACACTGATACACTGTACGGAAAAAAAAAAATTCTCTCAATAAACTTAAACAATTTGGCAATGGGAGCAGCTGGGTGGCACAGTGAGTAGGGCACCGGCCCTGTAGTCAAGAGGACCTCAGATCAAATCTGGCCTCAGACACTTGACACACTTACTAGCTGTGTGACCTTGGGAAAGTCACTTAACCCTAATTGCCCTGCCTCTCCCGCCCCCAAACCCTGCCCCCCCAATAATTTGGCAATGAACGAATCAATTTCCACAACAGAACCATTTTTGACATAGGAGATAATATTTGGAAAACACTTAGCAAAGTGCTTAACAAGTAGTATGTGCTATATGTTATCTATTATTCATTATTTAAAAATAATCACAGAGTGTACTTCTGGAGACAACGTATGTAATTTTTAAGAGCAGCCACTTTACGTGAGGGGTACATCTAAGTTGCAGAATCACAATTGGTTCAAAATACAGCATTGCCCCTTACAAAATATTACATTACCAATAATGTTACCATTCTGTGCACAACATACCAAGTAATTAGCCTGGTAAATTTATTTTTGGAAAAAAAATCTCATAAATCAGGCAGCAGTTAATGTCATGTATGAAATAAGGATCACAATTCCTTAGCTGTCAGGTTTAGAATCTTGGTCGTTAAAGCTGTTTGAAGACACACAGGACGATTTACTGTTTTGCTGTTACTGAATGACAACACTCATAATAATGGTCTTGACAAAGACTTCTCCATGCAGTCAATCTTTATTATAGCAATATTCTCATATTCACATCAAGTACATAGAACTTTTTGCCTTTTATATAATACAGAGTTCTTTAAATAACTTTACACAGAAATAATTTTCCTCAATCTGAATTTCAGTTGTTTTGTTGTTTTAAATCTCCATGCTCTCTAGCCAACTGAACAGTATTTCCCATTGTTTAAATTTACATGAGAAAAAACTCCAAGGTACAAATGAAGGGACCTGAGTAGGAAAGGGGACCCGGATATAAGAAAAGGGAGTGGGAACTGAAGAAAAGTAATTTGAACAAGCAATCACTCCATGGACAAGAGGACAGGAGGGGAATGTCACCAATCTGAGTTTTTTATGACTTGAAAAAAAGTTAAATAAAATTACTTGTGATTTCTGCAAAAGCAGATAATCGATACCTATGGACAATTATGAAAAGACCCCAAATTTTCACTGCCTATATACCACAAACTCTATGGGACCCTCTCCAAACTTTGGCAGTAACACAGTGGAGAGGAAGGCTTTCATATATTACTACATAATTTAGAGTGATAGGGTGGGAAGGTCATTTAAATGAAGATTTTCCCCTTCTTCCCCCTATTGGAGCTGTCTTCAATCCAGGATGTGTACGACAAAGGGAGGACAAAGGAAGCTTTCTCTTGCACACTATTCAAACCAAATAATAACCACAAATATCTTTTTAGCTAAACTACCGAGTGTGACACACCAAGGGAAATGTGTCAGCAGAACAGTGGAACTGAATTCCCCACATGGGGAAAAGATCAGTTGTACGCTTTTGGAGAATCAGCTCAGTTGGGAGGAGGGGGACTGTGGGGAGGGGGAGTCAAAGAAAGGAAAGACAAAGTGTGCAAACTGACACATGAGATCATCACATACACACACCACTGAGATTTAATCCTTCAAATCTACATGGGGTTAATGGAGACCAAGTCTGATCATCAGGTCATATTACATGGTAGAACAAAAGGATACACTGAGGACCTAATATGTTTTCAAATCATGTAAGAACATAGCTTATGTATGTACAAGTATGTAAACTAATGATAAAACATGAAAATGATAAGACATGGAGGTTGGACATTTGTTAGAAGTGAACAAGAACAAAAAGGCTTAAGTTTAAATAGCTGGTTTCAATCAGTTAAGGAGCACACAAAAGGATTAGGAAGGAATGATGTGTTTTGTAGGACTTTTTAAAAACTTCACAGCTTTGAATAAAAAGCACATTTATTGCACTCTTACATTTCATTTCAGATAATTATAATTTATTTCCCACCCTTATTACCATCTCCCTTGTTCCTGTAATTATTCCCTCCCCACTCCCCCTAAATACTCACCACCCAAGTTTGGTCCATTTTCCACACATTTGTGCCCAGATTGAATTTCAATGCTTCAGCTATCCTGAAATTTCCTCCTAAGTCTCTCTGTCTCTCTCTCTCTCTCACACACACACACACACACACACACACACACACAGTATTCAACCAGGGTTTAACATATACAAATGCAACACAGAATATTAGTCAAAGTACCCCAACCCTAACTGTACCCCTCCCTCAATAAAAAAAAGGAAAGATGCTCATTCCTTTGCTTTGTTTTCCTCTTATTTCAGAAGCAAATTTCATGCCCGATTCTCTTAAACTATTGTTGAAACAGATTAGACAGGCAATGGGGACTGGACAAGGTGTCTAGCCTGCCAAGGTGATCAGATGGTTGGAACAAATCTCTCTCTTGACAGTAAATACAAATATTTCATTATTTATTGGCAAAGGGTACTTCTACTACAAAAAGTTATTTCTTTAAAAGAAATAAAACACACATGAAACAAAAAAGATCACACCCAACATCACAAAAAAAAAGAAACACACTTGGATGTATCTACAGGCACAACTGGTTTGACCATTACGATAGTCAAAGAGAGTTTTAAAAAAAACAACCCCACAAACCATTTTATTTAACCAACAACTAAAAACAATACAAAAAGCAGACCTAAACTGACCATTGTAACAGTTGTGCATTTAGAAAAAGGCTCTGCTGAGGTGGGGATGAATTCAAAGACATAGCTACCCATGATTAAAAAAAAATCACTGCAATCCTGATTTAAGAACTCAAAGCTAAATCTCTGTCCTGCTTACCTTCTTCAATACTCTTTATAGGAACTGTTATTGCTTTTTACTATGACTGATATCATTCTAGACTAAATTTGTCTCTGCCAAAATTGTGTTTTTGTGTGTATGTGCATGTGTGCACACCTGTGCATGCGTGGGCTGGAATCTGGTAGGGACATACATCTGAAGAGGAAAAGAATAAAGATTACCTTCTTAGATGCTGATACATCACAAACTACATCAGTATTTAAAATTGTAGTGAAGCTAGAAATGAGAAAATGAACACAATGGACTTGCCATACTCTAGTGAAGGTATATGCCATTGCTGGTAAAATCAGACAGGCTACCATTATATATAAAAAGTGTCAAGAAGGCGTTCTACTGAAGAACCCAATAACTAAGTAGTATGTTGTAGACTTTTTGAGGGGCAGGTGGGAGAAGGGAAGAAGAATTTGAGCAGAAAGGGGGAAGAAAGTATAAGAAGCTAAACCATGTTGCCCAATTCTATTCACCTGTCAAAGGCCATTGCTTTTTCAGTATACTGCCAACATTCTCCTGGGAAAGCAGGATCTTCTGTTCATATAGAAAGTCCCTTCTGATTTGGCTCTCACAGATTATACAAACAGTGTTAGTAACACAGTCCTATCTAGTTTGCAAAGTCCTAAGAAGGTGGAATCCCAAGAGGGAGCTCTTCACCTGGTAGTACAGACTAGGTGGCTTTACAAAATTTAGACATTGGGTGGAATATCATACCAACTGCAGTAGTCTAGAAACAGTTGGTGTTAAAATGCTGTCCCATATTACAATTTTTCACTTCTCACAAAGACTATCTGCAGAAAGTTCACACATATGCTCACCAAGTATAGAGAATCTTTAACTAATTTCATTTTTCCCTAAACATCCGCCCAACATTTCTAGTGTGCAAAACATTCATGCTTTAGTGGCTGAAGGAAAGGGAATAGAAATAATTTCTCCAAAAACACTGCAATTCTACTTTTAATCTAATGGCTCTATTTAAAAAATTTAAAAACCCAACTTTTTTTTTTGTATGCAAAAATTCATTAGTGGGCTCTCTCATTTTAATCTCTGGTTTAGGTTACAAAATCTAAAGAAGATACTTTTTTTTGGAGGGGGACAGGGGATGATGTCTATGCTGCTTTATCCAAATAACAACAACAGCAATTCAAACCAAAGTCACTGCTCTCATGAAAGACTATTTTTGCTATATTTTAGCTTTTATTGCATCACAAAGGCACAGTGAGATCATTTGGCAAATCGTAAAGGTAACTACTTGAGCCTCACATGCACAGTGTCATCTTAGGGCCTTGAATGGAGGTTTTTGTTCAACAGCAAGGAGCACATTATTTGTCATTGGCTAGTCTGCCTTTGCTCCTTTTGCATCTCTAGCTAGTTTTTCTTTTTAAAGTCTCCTATTGCCATACATGCCCATTTGTCAATTCTCAAGGTGCTGACTTGCTAGCTGCTAAAATGGCAACTTGGAAAAATAAGGTTGTTTTCCAAAATGTTTGTAAAATCTGCTCTCATGGCTCAGTGGGCTTGCCTGGGGAAAAAGCTAGTGAAATATCTGATAAAGATTTAATTTTTTTTTTTCTGTACATATGACAGTTTCAAGACACTTAACTGAAGCTAACAGAATATGTGCTTCTAGCAAGCCATCTTCCTGAAATCAAATCAGTGTTAACGTAGTGCCACACCATCTATTTTATAATATCTGTAAAAAGCTTATTAGCACAGTGCCTGTCACATAGTAGGTGCTTAAAAAATGCTTTTCCCCTTCCCTTTTTCCTTCCCCTTCATACAATAGACTTAACAGGTTAAGTGCATCAAAATGCAGCACCCAAACAGATCAGGCCTTCCTTGGTGCCTTTCTTGCACCATTTTCAATGAAAATGACATTTCCACATCTTTTCAAGTGCAAAAGTGTGTACTATCTGCCCTTTGGGATATACACCTTCACATAAAAATGAAATCTTCACTTTATTCATGTGAGTCCTAGGCCTCGTGTATCTGAAACAATTCCTATTTCACAAGGGTAAAGGGATCATCTGAATGAACACATTGATGAATTTATTGAGAATATCAACATACTCCAAGCTAGAGATGTTATCTTTTATTCATCTGATCCATTTATGGGATATCCTGTTAGCATCAAGCACTGAGATGAAAATATACACATGGAAACAGAATATGATCTGCAAAGGGACCTACAACAGTAGTTTTTTGAAATGTGTGAAAAAGAAAGTGCTGTGTCCTACTTGTGGGTGCCCAGATTGAGCTGGGGGAATATTTCCAGGGTTTCAGGAAGAACACACTACTGAGGCTGCTGTATTATTTTTAAAGTTACATGGCACTATGATTTTCTTCCAAAATCTCAATGTAAATGTAAAAAATATTGTTGCTATGAGTCCCTGTGCTCTAAGTCACAATAACATTTGCTGACAGGTTCTTGATAAAAGCAGTAATAGAATTTTTAGGAAACAGTATTTGACATCTAATTTGCTTACCAGTTCCACACCTAGCCCCTTTACATAAGGGGATGCAGTACAGATGATCACTTGGTTTTTTTTTTCCTCTTTTTTCATAATACCTCATGACATTAATCTCCTGATAAATATTATTTTTGTGGTAAACGTTCAGGATACTGAAGAATCAATGAATCAGAACATCAAGCCTAAAACTGAATCTTTTGCAGTTGTTCCCAGTTTTTCAAAAGGTTTTAACTTTTATTCACCTATCATTACCAAAAATAAAACGAAGGCACTGCAGCCACCATAAGAAAAGCAAACTAATAAGGCAGTAGAATCACAACCTTAAAAGATCATTAATAAAGCAGCTACATAATGTGCATATTACATTGCATTGTTCATAAAGTGCTTTGCACAAACAAGGACTGTTTCCTTGCAATTTTCTTAGGAACTTAAGGGTTCTAGTCTATTTAGAATCTGAAACATCTAATAATAAAGCGAAAGAAAAGCAAAGGAAACCCTTTTTAAGGTTGAGTGAAAGAAGTGGAAAAGGAACAGTTGTGTTAAAAAAAAATTAAATGGAAGTGAAAAAAGGGATTAAAAAAAAGTGACCTGAAATCACTCCACAATACCCTGAGCTTTGGACTCTGGACTCATGTTCATTTTAAAGCCAGCCTATACAAGTCAAGTTCGCTTTTTCTTTTCAAATAAGATGGCAACCCAATGAAGGGGAGGTAAAAAGCAGCATCTCTGAAGTGTGTACAATCTCAAACATGACTTTCTAAAGCTTCTTCCATAAACAGCTCCTTTCCCTACATGTATTTGCTGAGGTAGTCCTTGATTCAGCATCACTCCAGCAGGTTCTAGTTATTTCAAAGGAGCACTGAATAAACTGACTGTTGCTCACTTTCACCTCGGGAAAGAAACTGTATGATAATGAAAAATAACCATATACAGCATCTGTGGGGACAAAGCTTACATATTAAAAATAAAAACCAAAGCAGACACAACATTTGAAGGACAGAGGATACAGCACACACACAAGAAACATGCCAGTTAGAATCATTCTCAGTCTCAGCCATTTCTATATCACATATCTTTGTTCATACTTATAGGAATAATTAAGAATATTTCTTTTCAAACTGATTACTCATTCCTGAACATTTGGAGTTTTACCTGCTTTGCGAGTGGCAAATTTTGACCACTCCATAAAACTTCCAGCTGGCTACCCTAGATTTAGAAATATTTAAAGAAAAATGCATCACATGGCAGTGAGCTTAAGTAGCTAGGAGTATAGGAGCAGTGCAATAAGCCATACTTTGAAATAAAAGTATTATTTTCTTGTTCCCTGATTTATTTTAGGCTCTGCCCAATTTCACGCAGGTCCTTGGCCTCTCATGTTTTGCTGGTTAAGCCTACTGCACAACTGATTTTCTTTCCTACACCCAAGTGAATGATTCTGTTATCATTAGGGGGAAATTTAACCTGACCATTCATACACAATTACTTTCTTTACTGCTATTATGATTAGTGTTCACCTTCAGTAAAACAATGAAAGATGCTGTGAGTGGGTAACATCTCTGCTTTATGCTAAGATAGGGTAATAATCTTTAAAGGTATCTCTAACCCAATTAGCATCTATTTCCAACAAATAACTGATATCTAGCATCAAAATTCTGCACACTGAGCACATCAAAACATCCTCCTGCAATTCCTCTCAGCTTCATTTGTGACTCTATACGCTCCCTGAGAAACTTAGTTACCAACCTTTTGAAGACCAGGCTTGAGAAGAAAGGAAGAAGGAAAATTAATGCACACACCACCATTTTTATTTTAGGTTGCAAACTAGATAAAGGGGAAAACTGGGCAGAGCAAAAGAGAGTAGGAAGAAATAAAACAAGGTATTAGTGTGGATCCAGCCAGAACCATTAATAAAAATGATGTAAATACTTGTCATTATGACAAGCTTCCCCATAAGTATACAAACTTATTAGAGGACATATAAGGTGATAAAAATCCTCACCTCTTTTCCCCTTCTTAAAAAAGTCATCCCATACCCCAAATACCACTTTCAGAATGTCTAATTCAGGGGACGGTATTATATTTTATTGTGACTCAATTCAACCTGAGAATTATTTTCCATTATTTAATAATCCATATTGGGAAGGTACTCAGTGTTAAATATGTACCTTAATTTTCAATTTATAAAACCATTTACCAATCATGTCCTTTATCAAATAATTTTTATCAATTGCAATCAGATACCACAGTGGTATCTTGTGCCTTGAACAAAACAGGCACTCAATAAATATTTGTTGATTGACTGATCTTAAAAATAAATTTATTCTATTGTCTCAATGGAAGTACACTGAGGACCTGGCATATTAAATAACAAACAAGCATTTTTTGGTTGCTGGACCAATGAGAAAGACCCAGTGTGTGGGAACACATTCCAGCCTGCTTAGAAGGCACCCTCAATGAGCCACACACGAGTTTGGAAAGGAAATAAAAGAAGAGATACCAGAGCAGACCTGGAAAAAAATATGCTGTATTCCCTTTTTCTCCTGACTCAGCTGAGAAGTGTTCCTGTACCCCTTCCCAATAAAAGTGATTTTTTTGGGGGGATAAATTTGAAAATATGAATGAATATTGGACACACGTAACATCGAAAGGGCTATACTGCATTTTTGTTCCAGCTCTCAGAAGGTACACCAGGAAAGGAGGAAAAAACCCCATAACAAAATCCCAGAACAGAAGAAGGAATGGTTCTTGTGATTGGAACTGCCCCATCAGATGATCTGCTATTTATTGGCCAGGTGGTTAGAAGGAGAAAAGTTGATGTGCAGACTTTCCATAGCCAATCTCCCAAGCCGTAGCAGCAGTTCCTTCCCATCCTGCCTGAACCCCCAAAGGTCAGAACGCACGGTCTCTCCTCTCTCCAGGGAGTGGGCAGGCGTGGTTAGTGCACGTGGTGTCTGTGTTGAAGAAGAAACACTGGCAGCACAGAGTTCTGGTTCCTAAAATAGTCTTCCCTCTTTGTTGGAGGGGAAATTTCATTCTGTTCCACTCTAGCTTATGCACTGAAATTTCTGTATCTTTAAAAAAGGTTTTGAGGAACAGAACTGAGTTTTGATGTTAAGAAACTGTAGGAACACAAGACTTAAGAAATAATAAAGAGTAGATGCTGCCATGATGGTGTGGCTACTTGAAGGCGGCAAATTCTCCTGTAGAGGGAGGACAAGAGCTAATTTTACAAAAGTGTTCTCAAATAGCCAGGAGACAGAGAGAAGTAATCTCACTTGAAAGCAGGCTAGGGTTGTACTACATAGCAGTACATAAAAGTAGTAGCATGGTTCATTTAAAACTAAAAGCAGATCATATTTATAATGATACATTATACAATTTATACCATGAATATATAATATAGTAAAACCCAACCTCAATAATTCACACTGATGAAGGGGAAAAATAAGTACAAATAGTTGAAAACCAGAGGATAATTTGCTCAGCTATACTCTTTTTGTCATGATGAACAGATCTACAGTTTCAACTACCTTTAGTAACAGAATAGCTAACAGATGCAAATAGTGAAGGGATGATTTTATAATAGTAACTAGGTTAATAAAACATCTCTTTATGTACTTTCACTTACTTCATTTTATTATCATATCCCAATGACATGGGACAGGGGAGGAATTCTCAACATGTAAAAGAGGAATTCAAATACAGGTAGAAAGTTTCAACGATGACCCCATGGCCACACTGTGGCAACCCGAGGATCTCAACTCTGGCCTCCCAATTCTCAGCTAAGTGCTCCTTCCACACTTCTAAAATAAACTCTTAATGCAAGGAATTCATGAATTAAATGACATATCCAGTCTAAGAAACGATCCTCTGAGCTCAATGGGTTTTGTACTTCCTAGGCTACCATCTTGTAGTCATTATCTTGTCCCTGGCTCCTCCCAACCAACTAGATGGGGTTAGCTTCTCCTATCCCATACATTATAGCAAACTCTGGGAATTGCTAATATCTGACAATTAGTAACACTTTGTTCAGCTGAACAAAAAGAATTTTGTTGCACTAGGGTCTGTAATGAGGGCAGTAATCATCAATTATACAAACACACTTACATAGTTTGGGATAGAACCCATCAGCACGGTCACAAATCAATAACTCAATCCACTAAACATTTATTAATAAGCTCTTACTATGTCCAAGTCACTGTATTAATTAATTGCGACACAAAGATGAAAAATAGCAGTATTTGCCCTAAAGCTGCTTACAGTTTAATAAGGCGAATACTAATCAGTGACATAAAGCAGAATATGATGGAGGCAAATAAGGCACATGAGAAAAATTTGAGGAAAGCCACTCTTTTTGGAAGGAAAGGCTTCCTAGAGCAAGTGGCACTTGAGCCCTCGGTAGTGAAGGAAGAAAATGACTTCAACTGTCAGAGCTGAGGAGGAAATACACTTCCAGGCATGGAGGATGGTCTGAATAGGTACAGAGGCAGAAAAGAGAAAGGCAATATTGGGGAACAATGAATAGTTTAATCTTGTTGGAATGGAGAATGTAGGAAGGGTGGGAAGGTTAGGTGGGCGCCACATTAGGAGCAGTCTTGTATTTCATCTACGGCATCTATGGCAAAAGGCAGCCAGTATAGATTTCTGAGTACAGGGAGGGCATGATCAGACCTGTGCCTTGGGAAGACGATTTTGCTGGATGTATGAGGGGCAGATTGGAGGAGGCATAAAAGAGAGAGGTGGAGAAGGAGGTGAGAGACAATACAGAGGCACAACTCACAGGGCTTGGACAACTGGTTGAGGGTTAAGGAAAAGGGAAGAGTCAAAGATAACTCGGATGTTTCACGCCTTGGTGACTGGGAAGATGGTGATGTCAGCAGCAAAACTGTGGGGTTGGCAGCAGGGCATCCTGAGGGGCAGAGATGATTTCAGCTTTGAACAGGAGTTTGAAGTGCTACTGGAGCATCTGGATAGAAATGTCTAAGAGGCAGCTGGAGAAGCAAGAACAGAGCTCAGGGAATGGCCTGAGACTGGATATGCAGATTTAGGATAATCAAAGTCAAGGCAGTAGATGAGATTTACTGAGAGAGAAGGGCTGAGGACAGAAACCCTTCCTCAGGTGGTAGAAGGAATGAAAACTAGCATTTATAGAGCAAAACATAACTCTTCACAACAACTGTGAGAGAGAGGTGTTACTAGTACTCATTCTATGGATGAGGCAGGCTGAGTGACTTCCTATGGGTTGTACACTTAGCTGGTGTTTGAGGCAGGATCTGAACTAAGACTTTCTGACCCCAAGTCCAGTATTCTACCTACTATAACACCTACATGACCCATCAAAAGAGATTAAGAAGAAACAATCAGACAAGCAGAAGGAAAACCAGAGGAGTACAATGTCATAGAAACCGAAGGAAGAGAGTTTCTGGACTGAAGGGGGATGGTCAACTGTCATATGTTGCAGAAAAGTCAAGAAGGGTGAAAACCTGAATAAAAGCTACTGGGTTTAGCAATTAAAAAGTATAAAGTACTAATTTCCACATATTTGGAAACCAGCTGATGTCTGATAACTAACCATCTGCTCCAGAGACATCATTGTGCTTAGGACTGGCTATTTTATTCCCTAACTTTATATGCTACTATCTCATCCCATAGAAGAATATGTTTAACCAACCCTTAGTTCAGAAAAACACAACTGAAATGAGGCAAATTCAAGTGATAGTAAAGCACAAGATTAAAAGTAATGTATAGCAATGTAGGGCTACTGAAAACTTGGCCAAACTGCCAGGTCTTTAGCGACTGCTACCTCTAGAGCAGAAATGTCACAGGAGGCAGGGTGAAGATAGTCATTACATTGCCAAAGATGGCATTCTCACATCCCACTTCCAATATTTTTTAGTATGAAAATAGTTTTGGACTATAGCACAGTATTACTTTTATTTTGAGCATTTTACTCTCTTCCTCCAAATATGTAATTTTAAAAGATTTGCTATAGTATCAAATGTAACTATTATTCAGTGCCCAACATTTTTTCAAGTGTAACATACTGACAGTTTTATTTATTCCACTAAGTGACTGATACGTGTAAAACGATTATTGCGAAGCTAACTCTCACTTCATTACCTTGTTTAGAAAAGTACATGGGCACCATTACAATTCTATTACAATTAATATTTCTTACACTTTGAGTTTTGCTGTAAAACAGCCCAAATACAACTTATAAATTTTTTTAAACAAAGATTTTAAAGTTTTCTGTCATATGACCATTAGGTAAGAGAACTTGTATTTCTGTTTTGGGGCAACACTTAAGATGAAATCAAATAAATACAAAATAATCATAAATTTCTGTGCATCTTAACTGCTATGAATTTTTTTAAAGTAATTCACAGCTTGTAATAATTTTACAGGATCAGATTTTATAACCCCCCTCCCCAAAACAAACTAGAGCTAAGAAGTAAACCAGTGGCCAGGGGAGGGGGAGACTAGAACCACACTCCTTTCCTTTATGTTACAGGCTCCATGGAAAATGACATAGATGACATGGAACATCTAGCCATGGATCAGCTATTAAAATCAATTTAATTCAATAAATATTTATTGTTTATTTAAAAGATTATTCCTTTCTTCTAACCTGCACACCTGGAATGCTTATCAACATAACAACACACATTTCAAGTAGGAAGAGAACCGAGAATGTCTAGGCTAAGCTAGCTTAGCTTAATTTGAAAAATCCATATGTTCCTAGTGAATTCCAGACAATCTCTGTATGGCTTATTCAGATTCTGGTGTTTCTGAAAAATTAAAAAATCAGGGACTTAAATGTTTCATTTTGAATTGATTTTATTTTACCAATAATAGGAAGAGAAGAGTGAAGATTCAACTCCTCCCTCCTTCTAACACCTCTGAAAATGACTCTCTCTCACTTATTTTTATTTAGGGGTAGGGAAAAGGGCACTTTCAAAACCAAATGGGGAAGAGAAGGTCCCTGTTGTCCAAGATACATACAAAGACCTTTATAAGTTTGTTTGGAACAGCAGGAGTTTTTAAATATCCTTAAGTTTTTATTCATCCATGTCTGCTTACTGTGTACTAACAACTGTTCTCCATTACAATCCAACTTAAATATTAAGCAACATTTCAGGGATGAACCTTAGAGGCAGTTATAAATTATACTGTATAGTTTCGTTTAAAGGGTTAATTTTGTTTAAGGGTTAACCAAGAAAAAGTGTTAAGAAATATCCTACTGTTCATAAATAACAGAACCAATCTTTGGACCCATTTACACTAAATATAATGGTTTCATTTTATGCATTACATTTTAAATTATGAGGAAGAAAGATCCTGAATCAACTGGCAGTAATCCTTAAAGTGATTTCAAAGGCGCTTAGGGGAATTGTGGCCATAACTACATCAGTTTTTTTTTAGAGGGGCTCCAAGAAAGGGCCATGCCAAAATGATGAAGTCTTTCAAAATGAGAAGTACTATTGAAATGTTGAATAAATGGAATATGATCTTTTATCAGTTAGTCCCATAATTCTAATACTACAAGCTATAAAATAATTTGATAAGGCAGTCACCATACATATGGAAGCTCAAAATACATGCTATTCAAAGACTTCATATATATTCTGGTTTTTAGGCATGCCATTTAAATCCCATTTCATTAAATGGGCACTGTTTTAGATGAGCCCCTTTAAACACTTTGTTTTTTAAAGGCAGTTTTATTTTGGTACTATTCTCTGAAAAGAAAAGTTAAAATATTTCCTCATTTAAATTTGTACAAATCCTATTAATTATAAATCACTAAAAAACTAATTACACATTATTAATTGGAAAAAAAACTTTTTAAAATATGAATTTCAGAAAAGTTATTTTCCTGAGTGGGAAGTAAAATCAATTCTCTATAATGGAAGGATTCAAGATGTCTAAGATATTGGGGAAAAAGCAGACAGAGTAGAATGAAAAAATGTAAGTGATGAAGTGGACACATCCTCAGTAATACAAAGAAGATATTTTTGTATGTATCTAACATATATATATATAAATATATATGATAACTCTCAATGTGTGATGTATTAAGATAAACTACATCAAAATACATACATATTAAATATATACATATATTTATATGTATATAAGTATAATAAAAGCTTCTGTTTTGGAGAAAGTAACATATCAGTCTCAAAGTTTGAAGAATGCAACTATCTCGACTGGAAATTGGTTCCATAGAATGACTTTCCTTTTGTCATCTTTACTGTCCCTCCTCCAAAGCATCTCAACATGTTGTCACATTTTCAATGTTAATACAAGCCAACATGACTTTCATTAAGTTTTCAGCCTACCTAAATGAGAGGGGAAGAGGTAAGTGTGAAGTGCCCCTGGGACTTCTAAAGGCCTACTAGGAAGTTCTGCTTGATGACCTACCAAGCTTTAGAGAAATCGGAAGCCCTTTAGCTTGGAACACCAAGAGGAGCTAAGCTGTGTTCACTGGTACAAAGGATGAGACTACAAAGGGAGGAAGAAAGGAAAACGGAAAAGAAAGGGAACAGCCTAAGAAAAAAGCAAAAGGAAGGGAGTAAGAACTTGTAAAGAAAGAGCACCATCAAGAACAGAGACAGAACTTAATGACAACTGTGTCACCAAATGTTCTCCCCCTGCTTTTCAGTGTTCCACAGTCTGATGCCACTGTGTAAAGAATATTATTTAAGCATCTACTATCATAATAGTCTATACAAACTAATGAAACCCTACCTAGCAAATACTGGGAAAAATTTGGAATAGTTTTAATTTCACTGGTGAGTTTAGAAATCCTTTGGTATTTTATTGCTTGATAGAAAGTATATGTGAAAGTCTTTTTCTGTTCATTTATTTTTTAGTCCTCTTTTCTAAATTGGTTATCACAGCCAAATTTCTAAACACAATTTTTCCTACAATACTCATCTTGATCTAAAACAGCAGATAACCAAAGGCAAACACTAATTTTCAATGAGTAAGTCATACGAATGGAATCTAATATTCATATAAAGGGAGCTAGCATGATTTAGAAAGTGCTTTAATGTTTTCTTGAGCAACTGAAAAACTAAAAGAAATGGCATTATTTTGATGTCTTTTTCAGATCTTACACTGAATCGTGAAGGATGGAGAACGGCACTTATGTTGAGATTGTTATTCTTAATTTTCAGTTATTGGTTGGATTTCAAAATCATCAGATATAAATTTAGAGAGTGACAATATAGTTAAAACTACAGACTGGCTCTGGTTCTTGTGCTAGCACTGAAGTAGTTATTGTAATTTATTTTGATAAGATTATATCAGGACTGTCTTTTTCACCTTTAATTCCCTCTGAATTACAGTAAATATGTACTGATTGCCAAATTAAAGACATTTTCCATGTGAGAAAAGGAACATCATCACCAAATTTTATTAACAGGTAGGAAATAGTCCTCGGCCTGGAACATCATAAATAGAATAGCCCTCATGATAAGAAGCTTCTTTTGGGATAAAGAACTTAATTTTAAAACTCCTGCAAAGGATATGAGAAGATAGATGAACAAGGAAAGAAATTACACTGGACACAATGACAAGGTCATTCTTGAAATATATGTCACTAGGGCTTAAGTGTAATTTGAAAAAATAAAGCATCTGTAATTTCTTAAAAAAAAAAATTTTAAGGAAAAAAATTCTAAAAGTTCTCACATAATCTGTGAGGGCTTCTTTTGAGGTGAATTTGCAACTGAGTTGAGCTTCATCTAAGTAAAGACATCCTCTCTATAAGAAATTTAATAATATAGACAAATATATTTCATCAAAAAAAGAGATAGGACTCCTGTGCGTTCTCTTCCTGGCCCATACCGCCTCCCCCACCCCCCCGCCATGTATATTAACATGTCTTCCATGGAAAACCAAAATTAAAACATTTTACTTATAAAAAAATTTCATTTCCCAATATATTTGTCAATATCCCCCTGTACATACATTACAGGAACGCCTTTGGTCAGTGACTTGCTTACCATCCCTATTTGCTGCAGAAAGCAGTTAAGTCTACTGCTTAGGGAAGTAAAGGCAATCCAGAGCTTTCCATTTTATAATAAAAAGAAACTTTTATAGAAATTTGATATGGAGTATAAAAATAAGACTATTCAATTCCAGTGTCTTCCCAATTTGCATGAACTCAGTTTGGTTCAATTACATCAAGATAACTACGGGAATGTTTTTCAATTCCAAACAAGCAGATGTACTATTAACTTTAGTCCATAATGGACATTATGTTATGGCTGATAGAAGCTGTATGAGAAATATTCACCATACAAAAACAACATTCAGATTGAGCAAATCTGTAAACTAAACAAACTCAGGACAAGATAAAATCTTTGGAAAACTGGATACATATTACTAGGTTATTTCATCACAATCTTTGTTAAGTTTCTGTGTGTTAAAAATGTTTTTCATGTTGACAAATCCAATGCTAGCAATGATTTTACACCAGGAAACTGATTCTCATTCTTTCAAAAAATGAATCTGTTCTTTGGCGCATCTTTAAAAAAAATTCCATTGAGTTCAACAAACTCAAAACTATGTAAGTTCATCTTACTTTTGTGTGTCCTGCCCTGTATACCTCCCTTTCCCACTCAATTTTTTTCAGTGAACAGGAAACGCACCATATCCCCCTGCCTGGATGGGCGTTTTTGGAGAAGCACAAGCATACAGACTAAAATCCTCCGTTTGGAAGCCAGCCCGATTCAATGAGGGTTCAGATGCACTGCGGTGAATTTTGGCAATGAGCGGGCCAGAAGTTTCAATGGAGGCAAGAATCTGAAACAACAAGCAATTAAGGACTAAAAACTTTCCATACTGGAAGTCTCTAAAGACACTGTCAGCAACATACATTCAACAGAGAATATAGAATTCTTCTAGGAATAAATGAGTCATTTAAGTAGCAATTTCTAAAATTGGTTGCAATATTTTCCCCTTTACTCTCTTCCTTAATTTCTTCAAAATAATTTGAGAAAGTACCACTTTTCCTTATCTTCCCACCCTCCCTCCCTCCCCACCTGCAAGTATTAAATTGAATGGAGAACTGGTCAACAGGGCCACTTCCAGCTGACCCGTACAAGTCTGCCAAAAGGATTAGCAGAACTTAGAAATGTTTATATTGCACAGACCCATATGGAAATCATACTATAAAAAAAATTTAGTGATGGTGGATTTCCTACATAATTATAAGTAATAATAACTGACATTTACGTAGCACTTTAAATACATAACTTCATTTGATCCTCTTAATAATCCTATGATGAAGACACTGTGGAATCAGTACTGTACCCACAGTGTCCCCAGGCCAATTTTGCTGATCAGTGAATCTCAGAGAAGTTAAGTAATTTGTCCAGTTACACAGTTAGTTAAGTGTCTGTAGTTAGAAATTAGCCTGTGTCTTCCTCAGTCCAATCCAGCGCCCTTTTCATACCCCACACCTCTCAGATGGTCAAACTTTCAGCAACCTCAACCATGCACAACAGAGGAGGAACCCTGAAGTTAGCAAAATCTCTGAACAGCTAAAAAGAGATGTTCTAAAGTCTATGTTACAAGGTCCATATAGTTCAGTCACTTAGAATCAATTGGCTCATTCTACGCAGTTTTTAAGAATCTTAATTATTGGGTCCTCTAGCCTGCAGCAGATGGAAAGGAAGCCATTTAAAGGGAAGGGCGGGGAGGGAGGGAGGAAGCTGCTAGAGGAGGCACAGTAACAGCAATGAGACACAGACAACAAATAATACGACAGAAGAGAAGATACAGAAACCTAACCAAAGAGCCAGCAACACAGGAGTGCTTAATGTAGGGGTAAAGAGCCCTATACAACACAAAAGTCTCAACCAGCCTATTACAATATTATAGTACAATACAGTAGCTGATGTATATAATGAAAGGAAGGAGACAAGCATTTATATAGTGCCTACTATATGCCAGGCACTGTGCTAAATGTTTTACAAGTATTATCTCATTTGATTCTTGCAACAGCTCTGTGAGGTAAATATCATCATCATTCCCATTTGATAAAGAAGAACTGAGGCAGACATAGGGTGACTTGCCCAAGGTCACACCACTAACAAGTGTCTGAGGACAAATTTGAACCCAGACTTCCTGACTCCAGCTTCTTGACTTAGCTAAGTCTAATGATGACAATGAATTAAATTATGTTTAGTAAATCTATTAAGAAGACGACAAAGTGTGTAATATACTTTTTCTTTTTAACTGCAAGTTTAACCACTAATCTTTCAAAGTACAAAGAATGACAAGAGAACGACAGTATGTGAACTCATGAGCTTATTTAGTTTTTTTTAAAGTGCATATTAAACTGAACAATGTAGTAACAAAATAAGCTGTGTTCCCTTCTGAACTTTTTGTTTTCTTCTGTGTATTTCTTAATATTTCATTGATGCTCTTACTTACGTAGTACATTTTGTAAAGGTTTCCATAAGGCAGGTTTTAAAAGAGATTTTGGAATGTGAAGGAATTAAGTTTGACTTAGATAAAAAATGTCCTTATATAGTTATTTCAGATCCAGTAACACATCATTAGAGTAAACTATTCTCTATCACATATTAAGCTGCACTAAAAAATGGGCCCAGGAGCCTATGCTAATTTATGACTTTTGTTTTTATCTTTGTATTTCCAGGGCTCAACTGAATACCTCATACACAGTAAGCTTTAATAAATGCTTGCGTATTGAATGTAAATCACAATTATATGCCTTAGTACATGAAAAAGCACATAGTACAGGATGCCAGCCAAATTATTTTTAGCAGTGATCTTTAACTTTGGCAATTATATACTTAATACACATGCATACACATATATATCACATCTATCCACCCATCATTTACACATACAGCAAACAAACACATACATGAACTCTAGCATCACCTGCTTTCTGGGTATCTCGAACTAGATGTCCCATTGCCACTTCAAACTAAACATGTCCAAAACAAAATTCATTGTCTCCCCTCCCCTCCCATGCTCTTCCCATCTTCTCTATTACTGTTGAGGGCCTCACCTTTTTTCCCAGTCACCTAGGGCTCTGAAACTCTGTCATCTCATGCCTCACTAGGACTCACCCCACATGTCCAATCTGTTTCCAAGCTCTGTTGTTCTACCTTTACAACATGTCTTGTATGTTCATCTTCTCCTCCACTCATAGAACTAGCCCCCAATGTAGTCCCTCATTACCTCAAGCCTGGACTTGTTAGCACAGAGGTGTTTGTACACTGTCTCCCCCCATTAAACTGAGCTCCTTGAAAGAAGGAATGTTTTTTTGCCTTTTTTTTGTACCTCCAGTGCTTAGCCCAGAGTCAGGAGATAAACAAATGCTTGCTGACTGACTACAGAATAGTTTTCTGGTTTCTGTCTCTCCTCACTACTTAGCTGCCGAAGTGACCTTCGTCCGTGCAGGTCTGACCATCCTCCCCTGCCTCACCCCACCCACTCCAGTGGACCCCGTTCACCTCTGGATAGAAATAGAAATCTCGTATATGTCTTTCAAACTCCTTTACATCTTCTAGTCTCCTTAAAGTTTATTCCCCTTCAGACTTCTGCTGTTACTCCAGCTTCACACTCAAGTATTTTGTATTTTTGTTGACCATTTGACTGTACTTCCACTGGCTTCCCTCCACATGGGGAATGCTTCTCCTCCTCATCTCTACCTCCTTAATTCCTTGGCTTGCTCACAGCCAATCTTCTGCATAAGGCCTTTCTTGGTGACTCCAATTACCAGTGTCTTCCCTTTGAGATTATCTTTCATTTATACTGTATGTGTACAGTAGTCATGTAAATAGTTATTTGCATGCTGTCTCCTTCATTAAGAAGCTGGGATTGGTGTTTGGGTTTTCGTTTTTTTTGTATCCCCAAAATTTAGCACAGTGCCCAGCAAATATAAGTGCTAAATAAATGTTGGTTGACCAACTAACTGATCACAAAAAGCAAGGGAAAGCAATTTAGAATTTTTTAAAATGAGACTGCTTTTGGCCAGCTGCTTCCTTTCTCTCTCTCTCCATAGGTAGAAAATGCCATTTAAGAAAATGGACTCTGAATTAAAGAAAAGTCATTACTTTAATTTGTGAAAGATAAAATTGAACCTTTCAGATGATTTTCTGAGAACCCCAAATGTCTAAGGATATCACTCTTTACCTTGAGAAAAATCTTAATGTTTAACATTACTAAAAGCTGAGGAGGAACACAGAAATATTAAATACATCACAATGCTAGTTCAGATTCCCTCAACATAAAGCCTTTCTTACCTGGGGAAAAAGTGGCCTCTCATCTCTCTTCTTCTTCAGGCACTCTGCCATCAACCTCTTCATGGCTTTTGGACAATTACTCCGCACCTTACTGAGATCTGGAGATAGGTATCCTCGCCCCACCATAAAAATTATCTGGGGTAGGAGGGGAAATTCACAAAATCACATAGCTTGTAGATAAAAGTTTAAGCAAACCTGAATACTAATAGGTGAAGAAAGTCCAATTACCACCAGTCAGTTTACTTCTCCAAAGATGTGTATCATCTCTGGCAGCTATTATAGTAGGTGATGCTGTCTCAAGATCCTGAAGCTTTTAAAAAAGACTTTTTAATCAAACAGTTATCTGAGTGCCCAAGGCACTGTAGGGCTTTATGTGATTGTAACCCATAGTCATTACCCTCAAGGGTTTATATGGGAGCTGCCCTGTGAATTATTATCATATTTCACCTGAGGTAGGTGTGGGAGGAGCCTTTCTTCTGGTCTCCATGATGACTGCTCAAGCTCTAGATCTCATTGGAAGATAAAGATACGAAAAGAATCTAGGTACTCTCCTCTAATGGGGCAAAGGAAGAGAATTTGTGGCCACTGTTAGGATGGATCATCTTTAGATAAACTATTGGTCAGATATTGCTTCTCTTTAAAGACAGGAGATAAAGTCCTTAACAGTTACTACAATGATTAAGAGACTAATGAAAGGTCTCACAAGGTTGAGATAAAAACAGCCACTGGAGAACTATAAGAACAAATTGAGATTCTCAGGGAGAGGCAAGGACCAAGCAATATTAATTTATGCAAGTACCAGGCAATAACTCTGCATATTCAAACAGAAGAACAACCCTAAAGGTTGTTACCATAACTTAACTGTCCCTGAATTTTAGAGAATAGGTTTAAAAAGACCAGCTTTTTCACAGAAGAAGGGATACAATCTATTAACTAAATAGGACAGTTCCTTTGGATGATGGATGGCCCAATAGATTATTGGTCAAAGACAAAAATTTACCAGTAAAGACTGATGCCTGCTTCTCCCACAACCTCCCCATATGTATGTATGTGTATATGTATGGATCACCTTACCTCTACAGCATAGGAATTAAGCTTTCAGTATAGAGGAAAGAATGACATTTCAGGGTGAGAAAAAGGATTATTATGCTGCAGTTGATCTAAAAGTTAGATACTATTTTAAAGAGGAACCTAAGGCAGAGATTGAGAAAAGCTTTGTTTTGTAAAATTCTAACAATTTGTCAAAGTCAATATAAGACTGATAGAACTTCTAATTTGAGAAATCCTTTACATATGGGAGAAATTAACCATAATCAATCAGTGGGCCTCCTTTTCAGTAAAGAATGATAGAATTGCAATGATATACACCCATAACAGACTGAACTTTGAATCAGACTAGAGTTTGGAAGTCTATGGAATCTATATATAAACACAGAATATAGTAACATTATCAAAGGAGGAGAGGGAAATCCTTGAATACCTTGAGGTCTGGTTAGGTCCTAGGCAATCATTTATTCAATGGGCTTCTTAAAAACAAGTTCAGCTCAGGGGGAGGGTGGCTTGCCTTTTGGAGCCCTTGTCTTTGTGGGTGGCATCTTCTATCTTTTCATCCAGGCATGGATTTGTGGCTCATGACAATGACAACTTCTGCTACCTTTTCTCAGATGCAAAAAAGTTACCTCTTGAGAGCCTCTATCAAGAGGGAAAAGAAGTGGGATCTTCCTTTTAGTTATCTCTATCCATGCAATAGGCCGGGTAGCCCCTTTATTTGCCAGGGTCACTCTAACAGTCTTTAATATGGATTTGAGTGTTACCAGATTAGAAAGGGGAAGGAAGAAAGGAATAAGCATTTATACATAGTGCCAACTAGGTGCCTGCCAGGCATGGTGAGAAGAGCTTTTTCACAAATATTATTTTATTTGATCCTTACCACAACTCTAGGAGGTAGGTGCTATTATTATTTATTTTGTACAATTAAGGAAACTGAGACAAACTGAAGTTAAGTGACTTGTCCAAGGTCACACAGCTAGTTAGTTTGAGGCCAAATGTGAGCTCAGTTTCTTCCTGACTCCCTCGTACTCTACCCACTACTTCACCAGCTGCCTAGATTAAAAAAGTTGAGGTCAAGTCTTATCTTGGTGGAATGGTGTTTCCTAACCTACAAAGGAGTCATCCACGAGATAGCTCTATATTCATGAACCTATGGAAAGATGCTCAACTTGGGAGTCCAAAGGCCTGGGTTCAAATTCTGTCTCCACCATAAATCAACTGTGTGACTGTGGATATAACCCTATGTGGACTCTGAATATGCCACAGGATGTGTTCATTTTTCTAAAACTCCATTTCTTCAAGTGTAAAGTGGGAACAATATTTCATGTACTAACTAACCTCAGTAGGGTTGTAAGGACTAAATGAGGTAATACATGCGAAATGCTTCATAATCATAAAAATATATAAATGTCTGAGATGATTAGGAAATACTTGTTTCTTGGCTGGCTAATGGTAAGAAGAAAGAGTAAGGGAAAGAAGGAAGGCTTTTGACTTTGCTTTTTTATTTCTGGATGTCTCATGGACCTTACGTTGGTGAATTCTACTTTTCAAGGAATTTTTCTTTTTGGTAAGGTTTTATAGTCTCTTTTTCCAAGCAGCTAATTCTTTTTCATCTTTCTTCTCTAACTCTAGCTTCTTTTTTTCCAGTTTTTTTTCTCTACCACGCTCATTTGGATTTTTTTTAAAAAATCAGCTTAAAAAAAATCTCTTTTAGCTCCTCTAGGAATTCTTGCTGGATTATGTCCAAACTCTATTTTCTTTCTTTTTTTGTTTAGGGGGGTTTAAGTGACTTGCCCAAGGTCACATAGCTAGTAAGTGTCAGTGTCTGAGGCCGCATTTGAACTCAGGTCCTCCTGACTAGGGGGCCCGGTGCTCTATTACTGTGCCACCTACCTGCCCCTAAGATGTATTTTTCATTGAGGCTTTGCTCGTAGATGTTTTTGAGTCATTCTCCTCTTCTGTGTTTATTTCTTGAGCTTTCCTGTCACCATAGTAATTCTTTATGGCTGGACTCTTTTTCTGTTTGCTCATTCTTCCAAGTCTACTTAGTGCTGGGGTCTACCCACTTTGGAGGGGACCGTTTGGCCTGAGCTTCTGTCCTTTTATATCCTTCTGCTGCTTTCACAATTCAATCCAGGGGCCTTTAAAGTTTTTAATACTCCCAAAATGTGTGAACCAGGGAGAGGTCTGTTCACTGCCTTCTTTGTCTTAGTTCTACAAGTTCTTTAATCGGCCTTGGGTCTTTTGGCTTGTGTGGGGTTGACTGATAGCCTGCTGCAAAGTGCTGCAAGTTCAGAGTGACTGAACTGGCTGCCCATTGGTGTGGGATGCCTGCCCTGGATGTTCCACTAGAGGCTTATGTTCTGGTCTCAAATCTAGAACCAAGCCACTGCTGCCCTGGGCACAGGACCATACAGCTACATTTCTAGAACTTGTTCCTTGCCCAGTACACAACTGGGGTGCATGGTTATGACTGTTCCTCTCTGCTTTAGATCTATGTGTGTTGATAATCAAAATGGGCTCCTTAGCACTTAGTTCAACAAGTGCCCTTGAAGAGCTTGGCCTCTGTTTCCTTTGATTAATTCAGTGGCTTTGATTGAGTCTTACTAGGCGCTAAGCCCCAGGCCCAAACCCCTATTAGGTGTAAAACCTTAGTGGGTGTGGACTGGCAACTAAGGTGGGGCCAACTCCAGGGAGGGCCTAGTTTACACGTCTGGTGAGAGCAGAGGCTTTTAGACCATGTTGGTTAAGTCTGGCCTCTCTGTGACGATTCTAGGTCATGTGGGTGAGTCGCATGTGTGACTCACCCCGATGCTGAAAAAGATATAAAAACCAGGGGTTGGGTGTTTGTTCTTTGGAGCTCTTTGCCACAGCAGTGGTGGCGTGTAACTCTAGGCCAGCCCTTGTTCTGAGCTCCTGGGCTGAACCTAGATGTTGGTAACTATGAATTGTATTGGGGTCTGTCTGTTGATATTTGTAATTTGTTTGTATTTTGGTCTGAAGTTCAGGGTGCTGGTTTTTCCCCTGAATTTTGTTCAATGAAAGACAATGAGCAGAGTGATACTAACGTCTAAACTCGACATAACCTCCAAAAATAGGTAGAAGTGCTAGATCATTTCACGGACTTACATATTTTATGTGCAGAAGCTATAAAACAGTAAAACAAACCCCAAATTACACTGACAATTTACCTGGTCCCTGTTGTTGATGTTTGAGTAGGTAACTGTCCCGTCATCAACTCATAGAGAACAATCCCAAAAGCATAACATCTGATTGAAAGCTATATGGGTTTTATCTGCATTCTAATGACCTCTGTGCCTGTTAAAACTAAAAAAAAAAAATTGTTTATCCTTTCCTTCATTGTCTTCGTATATACCTACCAGCAAGATTAAAGCTTGTAAAAAGAAACGTACTTGACTCCCACTGTTAAACATCCATATTGCAAAACAAACCAAATTCTTACAATAATCTCTTATTTAGTAGCCTAAGCAATGAGAAAAATGAATTGGAAAAGAGAACTAAGAAATACTGGGAAGGGTTGCACAAAACTTGATTCAGAGTTTGTTGGCTTATTTTCACAATATGGCTTAAGCAGGCTCGATTACATTTGGGAAATTATGCAACTCTTTTCACAATCTAAACTGCTCCTGAAACCAAACCTTTCTTTTAAAAGTCACTATCGTCCCGGTAACACTGTCCTGTTGAGAATCCTAGAACATTACAATCTCCAAAGAATCAAATTCTAGGTGATCGAGAGGGCAATGGAGAGACATAGAGCAGGCCTGAATGAGTGGCAGCTTATGACTTGTGTACAACAATCCCCCAAGGGGAGAGCTGGAAGAGCCTGCAGAAACCATTTAGTTTCACACATACTTGACCAAAGGTTCCTTCTGCAAAATCCTCAACAAGCAGTATATTTCAGCCTTTCCTTGAAGACCCTTAAGAAGAACTCATGATTTCCAAGGTAGTAGATTCCACTTTGGCAAAGTTTTAATTAGGAAAGTTCCTTGAATCAAACCTAATTCTGGCTTTTTGTTACTTCTCTCCATTGTTCCTAGTTCTGTCCTCTGGGACCAGTAGAACAGTGTAATCCCTCTTCCATATACATCCCTTTAAATTTGGGGTTCTTAACCTTTTGTGTGTGACATGGACCATTATGGCAGTCTGGTAAAGCCTGTGGACCTCCCCAGAACAAGCTTTTAAATGTATAAATATATGAGATTAAAAGGAAGCAAAATATACTGAAACAGCTATAAAATATTTTAAAAGGTTTAAGGATCCCTACTTTACCAACCCTTGAAAATGGTTGTCAGTTTACGAGTAGTCTCCTCTCCAGGCTATATCTGCTAGTTCCTTAAGCTCATTGGCATCTTCCCTAAAATGCAATGCCCAGAACTCAGTGTCTTGGATGTGGTCTAAACAGGGGATCTGCCTCTTCTCAGAAACTACGCCTATCTTAGTGCAGCTTAGAGCTCATTTCGCTTCTCTGCTTATCACATCAGGCTGCTAACTCACTGAGCTTGTGAGCCAGCCATGAAAACAGATCTTTTCAATAGAGACTATATTTAGCCATGCCTCCATCAACTTGTATTTGTAAATTTGACCCTTGGAAGCCAAATGTACAATTTTAAATTTGTCCCTATCAATCTAATCTTTCTAATTTGGCTAATTATTTAAGCCTGCTAAGATCTTTCTGAATGTGGAACCTCTCAAGCAATGTGTTTATTAGCTCTACAAGCATCATGTAATTTGTGAATTGGATAAGCATATCATTGATGGCTTCATGAAAGTCAATGATAAAAATGCTGAAATAGCAAAGAGCCAGACCCCTGGGGCACTCCACTTAAGATCTCCTCATAAGCTGACCCATTAATGACAACTCTTTTGGTCCAGTCATTCAACTACTTAAAAATCCACCTACCTATATTATTGCTTACTCTTTATGTCTCCATCTCTTCCATAAAGATATAAGAATCTTTAAAACGTTTTGATGAAGTCTAAGTATGTTATGTGTCTTCAGTATTCCCCTGATTTACCAGTCTATTTACCTATCAAAAAATGAAATGAGGGTTGATCTGGCATGACCTGTTCTTGATGAAGTCAAAAAGACTATTAGCGATCACTTCTTCCATTTCTAAGTGCATTCCTCTAATGTCTAAAATCTAGTTAAGCTCCTTGCTCTATGATTTGCAGATTCTATCCTTTTCCCTTTTCTGAAAATCAGGATATTTGCCCTTTCCTCAACCTGGTGCCACCTATTGTATTCCCTAAGATCTTTCAAGGATCACTGACAATGGCTTTGTGATCATATCTGCCAATTAAAAACACTCATTATCTTAAGGTGTAGCTCACCTGGGACTGGTGACTCTTAGCGAAGGCACTTGGGCATTCTCTTACCATAGCTTTGTATCTTTTTTCACCTCCCTATTTGCATTCTATACTTCCTAGTCAAAGAGTTTCCTTCTTGATAAGAAAACAGATGCAAAACTGGATTTGAATAGTCAGGCCACCCACCCTCACTGCTGTTTACATTTGTGTTCATCACTAGGTTTAGCTTATTATGAATTACATCTCTCACAAAAGACTGCAAGCTCCTTAAGGCTGGGCTTGCTTCATTTTTGCCTCTGCATCCCCGGCACCTGGCACACAAGGACTTAATGTTTGCTGAATGACTGCTTAGATCTCAGTCAGCAGTGCCCAAGTAACTGCGTGAACATCTTTCTTACTACTTATGGTCTACAATGAACTTAAAAGTAAATACTTGATCAAATGCTGCATCCTTTCCTTCATGCTTTATTTAGCCTTAATTACAAGGTCGCTTTTAAGCGATGATGCCAAATTTTAATGGCTCATTTTGAAGATGTTCAAGTGAGCATGGGAAGCAGTATAAACCCCCAGCAGCTGGAGCAAAGAAATTTGCAGAAAGGCACAGCGGCAAAGTAGAGCAGACTGACTTGGGAGAGGTTGTTATAGAAGAGTACTAGGATCTTTCCTTTCGATTTTTCCAAATGGAAGAATTTAAAGACAATATTCATGTTGTGACAAAGAATGTGAAGGACTAGGAGCAAGAGAAGAAAATATTATACCTGCTTGTTTTTGCATATCCATCCATTCATCCATCCATTTATTATACATAATGTATATACATAAAATTATATGTATATCTATGTATACAAGATATACATATATTTTTTCTCCCCAGAAGGCCAGAAAGTATTATAAAGTATATAATGACAGCTCTTAACTGTATGTGTAGTTTCAAAATGTATGATGCAGACCTGCCCTGGATTACAAAGCACCTTTGCTATTTGGAGTTCAGATAACATCTAAGGAGCAGAGAGAAACTAGGTGTCAGTCACTGATAGTTAAGAGAGCTTCTTGGTCTTGGAAGTAACTAGACCATGAAAATCTACCTTTTATTTTCTTAGGGACCTAAGCATTATTCCACCATTCATTGGCCTTGTGAGTTACTGAGAAATGAAGAAAGGTCCTAAGGTGATAACACAGATGATGAAAGTAAAGAGACTGCATGTGCTATTAGCCTTACGCTCCTTTAGCTAGGGAGACCTTGCTGTAGAGTATTTCTTTTTATTGATTGATCCAGATCCAAATATAGGATAACATGATCACACGTAGCCCTGATTCAACAGCAACAGAATATTCAACAGTTAGTTGTGAGAAGAAGTTTTCTTTAACAATTTACAAAAATTTGAGTTCCACATTCTCTCCCTCCCTCACACCCTTCCTCTATCGACTGAAAAGGCAAGCATATAAGATATCAATTATACATGTGAAATCATGAAAAACATATTTCCATATTAGCTGCACTGCAAAAAAAATTAAGAAAGTGAGAAAATTATACTTCAATTTGTACTCAAAGAGTTCATCATTTCTCTCTCTGAGGTGGACAGCATTTTTTCATCATGAATCCTTTAAAACTGTCTTGGATCACAGTATTGATCAGAGTAGCTAAGTCTTTCATACGGTTGATCTTTGTTGTTACTGTGCACAATGATGTTTTTACTTCACTTGCATCTTTTGTAAACAACATATTGTTGGATTCTAATTTCTAACCCATGATGCTATCTGCTTCTGTTTTACGGGTGAACTCATCCCATTCACTTTCACAGTTATGATTACTAATTGTGTATTTCCCTCAATCCCATTTTCTTCTGTTTATTCTTTTCTCTTTCTTTTTATCCTGTCTCTCCTCAATAGTCAGTTTTGCTTTTGATAACTGCTTCCCTTAATCCACCCTCCCTGTACCATTCTCTCCCCACTTTTCTATTACTCCCTTCCCCTCCTGTTTCCCTATCAGGTAAGATAAATTTTTCCATTCTCTCTCCCTTTCCCCTTCTCCCAGTACATTTTCCCCCTCCCCCCCTTTTTTTTTGAGATCATATCAACATAACTCACACCCATGCCCTCTTTGTAGACTTCTTCCAACTGCCTTAATAATGATAAAGTTCTTAAGAGTTACATGTATCATCTTCCCATGTAGGAATGTAAATAGTTTAACCTTTATTGAATCCTTTACGATTTTTCTTTCATGTTTCCCTTTAATGCTTCTCTTGAGCCTTGTGTTTGAATGTTAGTTTTCTATTCAGCCCTGGTCTTTTCATCAGGAATGTTTGAAAGTCCTCTATTTTATTAATATTCATTCTTTCCCCTGAAGGATTTATACTCAGTTTTGCTGGGTAGGTGATTTTTGGTTGCAGTCTTTGCCTTTTGGAATCCCAAGCCCTCTGTTCCTTTATATAGCAGCTGCTACATTTTGTGTGATACTGACTATGGCTCCATGATATCTGAATTGTTTCTTTGTGGCCGCTTACAGTATTTTCTCCTTGACCTTGGAGCTCTGGAATTTGGCTAATTTTCTGGGAATTTTCCTTTTGGGATCTTTTTCAGGAGGGATTTGGTAGATTCTTTAAATTTCTATTTTACTCTCAAGATCTAAGATATTGGGGCAGTTTCTTTTAGAATTTCTTGAAATATGATGTCTAGACTCTTTCTTTGACCACAGGTTTTAGGTAATCCAATAATTCTTAAACTATCTTGCTTTGATCTGTTTTCGAGGTCAGTTGTTTTCTGATGAGATATTTCACATTTTGTTTTTTAATTCTTTTGACTTTGTTTCTTGATGCCTCATGGAATCATTAGCTTCAACTTGTCAATTTTAATTTTTTAACAATTCTTTTCTTCAGTGAGACTTTATACATCTTTTTCCATTTGGCTAATTCTGCTTTTTAAGGAATTCTTTTCTTCAGTGAATTTTTGTGTCTCTCTTACCATTAGGCTGATTATTTTTTTTAAGGCATTATTTTCTTCAGTATTTTTTGGTGCCTCTTTTATTTGCCAACCTGTTAATCCTTTTTTTTTTCCATAATTTTCTTGCATCATTTTTCTTTTCCCATTTTTTCTTCTACGAGTCTTATCTCTCCCAGAAATTCTTGCTAGCCTTTGGTCAATTAGCATTTTTCTTTGAAGCTTTGCTTGTAGCTGTTTTCGTTTATGTCTTGGTCTTCCCTGCCACCTTAGTAGATTTTTATAGTCAAGTTCTTTTTCTGTTGTTTGCCCATTTTCCCAACCTATTTCTTGACTTTGAACTTTATGTTAAAGCTGGCCTCTGCTTACCTGGGGGTGGGGAAGTCTCCTCCCAAGCTTCAGGCTTCTTTGTGCTACTATTTTTAGAGCTAGTTCTGGGGTCTGCAAATTTTCAGTGCTTTCAAGGGGGTATGATCCAGGGAGAGGGGTGGTCACTGCTTTGGTCTTTCCCCAGGAAGGGTCCCTGCTTTCTTGCAGCCAACAGCACTAGAGCTCTTCTTGGTCCTGGACCTGTACCAGTTTTCCTGCTCTTCTACAGCCACAAATGCCAGTGCTCCTCTCTGCCCTGTCTCTGGGCTGAGAGCTCCAGAAACTGCTGATGTTACAGAAACATCCAAGGCCTGCTGCTGGTGCTGCCACTGTGTGCACTTCAGATTGGCCTCTATCCTGGTATCATAGACTTCTGTCAACCTCCTAAGTTTTTTAGGCTGGGAAATGTCTCACTTTGACCTTTTGTTGGCTCTACCACTCCAAAATTTGATTTGAGGTGCTATTTTAAAGTTGTTGGAGGGAAATGTTGAGAGAGTCCAGCTGGGCTACTGCCTCTAATCTTGAACTTTTCAATACTTTCTGACTGTTAACTGTAATTTTTTGAAGGAAAGAATGGCAGATCAGATTAAGAACTTTACCCTAAAGTGAAATAAAAATTGTTTTACTTGATAAAGAAAACTCTAGGGAAAGTTGCCTAACCTAGAGATAGAAGACTATCACAGAGTACCCCATCTGAAATGAAGTGGGATGTGAGAGAGATTTGAATAAAGGAATGCTGAATGTTAAGATCAAGAATAATTCCATTCTGAATATGATTTGGCTCTCTACTGCTAGTAGGAAATGGTCTCTCATTGGAACTAACTCCATATATTAACAAGAAATAAAATCTGAGGATATTTTAATTCAGGCAAATTTTTTCCTCCTAGAAGAGGAGGAAATATCATTTCCTTATAATTCTTTTTTAATTTTATAAGATTAAGCTGAGGAAAACAAAATCTATACAGCCCTATCTCTGGCCAAACTCCCTTCTAGTTGTGACTGCTTTAGAATATTTAATACAGAAAGTAGTGTCAACTCAGAGAAGGACAGCTCTACATAATAGTCTACTATTGGATCTCTCTCTGATCTAAAAACAGTCTAATAGAGGTAGAGATAAGCCCCTAAGTTATTGTATCAGTAAACGAATGACAATGAGTATTTAACTACATAAACTAGAACCTTTAGAAAAGGAAAAACAGGCTTGAAAACATCTGCCAATTTGCTGCTGGCCTGTCACTGGTTCAAATCAATCAATGCAAAAGTACATCTGTAACATTTGCTTTGATCTTATAACTTTAGCTTCAGAATTTCTAGACTCAAATACACCTTTTCCCTCACCCTTGATACTGTTCTCACATTCAGGACACCACTACCCCCTAGTTATAGGAAGTGTCTTGATCCCTGGACAAACTGTCACACTAGTCCAAATGTAACATGGCACTCTATTTTTTTTGGGGGGGGCAATCAGGGGTTAAGTGCTTGCCCAGGGTCACACAGCTAGTTAAGTGTCTAGAGGCCTCATTTGAACTCAGGTCCTTCTGACTCCAGGACCAGTGCTCTATCTACTGCTCTATCTAGCTGCCTCTGTGGTGCTAATGTGATCAAAGATCCCCCCCTCCCCCTCCCCATTTAAGAGGCTTCAGATAGAGCTGGTTAAGGGAAGCTTGATTATGAGAGGCCTGTTTGTAGGAAGGCCCATTTGCTAAGTAAGTGCCAAGCCCCAGGCCTACACAGGGCATATATACCCTGTGGGTAGCCATTAAGCTCAGACTAGAGAGTTGTAGAGAGAGACTAGAGAGCTCAGAGAGTGGAGACAAGAGAGCTGTGGAGGAGAAGCAGCAGAGTAGAGAGAGAGTTGCAAGAGAGAAAAGAACTGGAAGAAAGGCCGAGACAGAGAGAGAACTGGAAAGCCCTGAGAACTGCAAGGGCTTTCAGAACTTCGAGAGGAGAGGATACAGGCAAGCAGACAGTTAGGATTCATGAGTGAGTGTTTATGGGGAGGCCCTAGCAGAAGGAAAGGTTACAGGATGGCTTGGCTCTTTGCTGTGATGCTGTTTTAATCTCCTTGCTGTTACGTTGAGGTGGACTAACTGGTTTTGGGAATACAATTACTGCTATGTTGAATTGGGGGTTATTGGTTCTTGGATTGATCCTCTGGTGTCTGAATAAATGTTTTACTTTTACTGCCTTCTACACAGATAGTCTCTTATTCTTCGCGATTCTGAACTATACAGGTATATTCATGGTCATCATTGATATTATGTATTTTGCCTTACTGATACAGCCCCAACATGGCACTCTTAGTGAGAGAATGGCAATGAAAGTAATGATGACTTTTTACACATATTATGACCATGGGCAAGTGATTTAACCTCTCAGTGTCCTTGAGACAAGTCTCTAATACTCTAAGTTATAGATGAGTTGCTAATATCAGCATAAGAGAAAGGGATTCCCATACTATGAGTCCTTGCATGCTGACTTTACTACTCTCAATTCTCTTTCAAAAGAAATGTGTAAAATAAACAAAAAGACAAACAAAAACAAAAAACCCAAACCTTTTTAAATCATAAATGTTTTAATATGGTAAATTTAATATGGTAATTTTAAATAACAATTTTTCAGCATATACCTATTTTTCTTCCTTGTCTAAGGTCTCTTTTTAGGTATATGTGTTAGTATTTGAACATATTATAAAGAACATATTTCTGATCTGAAATCCAGCTAACAATGAATTTTCTCTTTTACAAAATATGTCAAAAGAGTAAAACTTTAAAAATAGCTGATTCTATCTCTGATCTCGTCAGTATGGATGTTCCTTAGTTATGCAGATTTTGACCTATCCATACTTGTCCCGCCGCCCCCCCCCCCCCCCCACTCTTCTGGTGTAAATCTGGGATACACCCTCCTATAAATTCATCCAGCAGGGCACCACACCTCACTGTAGCCTGCTTAGACCTACCATCAATCTCTCCATTACCCTCTGTGTCATTATTGAGAACTGTAAAAACGATACTTTTAATACGGCAGTGGCATCCTCAGAGAGCAAAAAATTAAGTCTTATAATGAAGAAACAGCCTCAGTTCTTACCATCCACAAGATAGATCCAGACAACTGTTCAAACTGATGAGAGCCACTCCACCGAGATTTTACTGTAGCCAGACCAAAATCCCCTATTTTTACTGTGAGGTCTTCATGAAGAAATATATCTGAGGTGTAGTAAGTAAAAGAAGAACAACATCTAAATTTTTAACATTACAAACATCACAAAAAATTGTAGATGGAAAGAATCTGATTTCTATAACTGTGTGAATATACTGGTATAGTTTTTAAACCAAGCATCATTTCTTATGACTTTCCTTGTTACCAATAAAAACCAAAGTCCTGCACATGACCTACTCTGAAGTCCTTTATTCTCAACACTAGGTATGAACTCTAAGTGGGTGAGAAACCATCCTCATTTTTTTTTTTGTAAAGGCCTACAAGCATCCCAGAACAGCTACCAAGGTTGGCAGGATGACAAACTGCATCACTTTGGTCAGGAAAACCTGCCACTTAGGCAGCATGTCACAAGAGTACAAGAAGGTAAAGTGACAGGCTCACAAAGGTTAGTGTAGAGGGAAGATAGAGTAAACATCTTTGCTTCCTTTTTATTGCCCCATTTCATGTATTTTGTAATTTTATAACTGTGGGCTATCACTGAGCAGGCCAAGAAGGACCTTAAAGTCCTAGAAACTCTGACCTATCTTCAAGTAATTTGCTGGTGAAACAAAAATAAAAAACTATTAGAGAACCTTGGCAGATGCTACTCTTGTGCTCAGTCATTCAGAAAACAAAAAGGTTTCAGTAGTAGTTCCTCAAAGTCAAAGTCATGGCTGAATTCCAATCAGTACCTTTTACCTTAGTATTATGAAATTTAACATGCAAACTTTTATACAACAAGAGAAAATCCTATAGAAGAAAAAGGCAAGTTGTTTTTATATTCTGCAGTCACATTTCTGAAAGGATACTATTACTCTTGAGGTCTCTGTGGATGATTGACTTGGCATGTAAGTAACTGGAAAAAAAAAACCACAAACCAAAATTATTTTAGCTTCAGAAACATGACTAAAATCCTGACTTCAAAATTTATAGTATACACTTAGATCATGAAACAAATTACCATAGACAGAAAGTTACGCTGTGATGGTCTTTAAATATGATGAAAACTAAAATTTACCACTAAGCAATTTAAGATTAGAGAACACTGCACCTTTACAGCACAGCCAACACCATATGGTTTTCTGTAAAAATAAACTTCCAGCTTAATCTTCTATGACTCTCATATATAAATCCTCTACTCCAGCCAAATCAGTCTATTCCTTGCTCTTACTGAATATGCTTTGAGGTTTTGTGGTTTTTTTGTGGGGGCTTTTTTTTTTTAATTTGCCTCTTTACTATTTTCCCTCTTCTAAGAATGCCCTCCTCGGCCCCTTCTCCACTTAACCAAATCCAACTTATTTTAAAAATCTCTCGAATTCCATCTCTCTGTCAAGTCTTCCCATCACCATACCAGTTGGGAGAGATCTTTCTTTCCTCTAAACTCCTAGAGAGCATAATGGTCAACCATTTATTTTGTTACTTATAACCAATAGTAAAAGGCAGTAAGTTATCCTTCCAGCACATCTATCTGTTTCCTTAATTAGACTACAATTTTCAGTAGGGGCAGAACTGAATGTTAAAGAACTTCTACAAATGCAAGAATCAGATGTCACATATGGATAATCACTGTGTTTATTCTGAAGTCAAATGATGGTACCTAGGCTTTAATGTTATCCAATAATGCAATTTCAGCTTTGTAGAAAGGAAGAAGAACTTTTTTATCCTTAATTTTCTATTTGGAGAGTGCTCCAAATTGGATAGAGACCTGGCCTAAGAGTCAGAAAGGTCTGGGTTTGAGTCCTAACTGAGACATACTGGCCTGTGGCTCTGGGCAAAGCACTTAGACTCTCAGGGTCCCAGGCAATTCTTCAAGTCTTTCTAAGTTGGTGATCTGCATTGGTGGGAGAAAGAATTTCCTCATTTGGAATGTCCAGAACCAATGAAACCACCCCCACCCTCATCCCCCCAAACCCCTCCTATATATTACAAGATTCTTCAGTAGACATTGTTTTTAAGAATAGAAAGCCTGTAATTTAACATTCAATTAGAAATTCTCAGCCAAACATATTAGTATTCTTCACAGAGAAATGTTTCTTAATATTATGTATACCATTAAAAAGAATGTATAATCATATCATATTAATAATAATCTCTTCAGCATTTTAAGGTTACAAAGTTTACATTTATCATCTTACTCAGCCTTCATAACAATCCTGTGAGGTGGATGTTATTGTGAATACTCATTTTACAGATGAGGAAATTCATGCTACAAGGGGAAAAGGAGGGAGCAAAGATCGATTAAGCACTGACTCTGCCAGACACTGTGCTAAACACTTTACAAACATTATTTCATTTGAATCTCACAACAACCTGGGGGGTAGATGCTATCATCCCCATTTTACAGTTGAGGAAACCAAGGCAGAAAAGTTAAGTGACTTGGCCAAGGTCACACAGCTAAGCAAGTGCCTGAGACCACATTTCAATCTGCGTCTTTCTGACTCTAGGTCCAACTCTCTATCCACTGGTACCACCTCGCTGCCTCACAGGCAGAGGAGAGGCTAAGTGACTTACTAGGAAATATCTGAGGCAGAATTTGTACTTAGGCCTTCCTGACCCCTCTACCAATACCAACAGACATGTGCTTGGCAGATTACAGCCTTAGAGTTGCCTTGGAGACTAAGAAGTGACTCACCAAGGGCCACACAGCCAGATGTACCAAAGATTTGGAATCTGACCCTGAGTCTTTCTGAGGGTGAGGCCCAACCAGCCACCTTAGATCAATATCTATACACGTGTACTATCAATGCAGGTAAGAAACATAGAGCTCACAGTTCCATGGCCACAGACCACACCCCTGATCTTAACCAGTCATTATTTAAATAGGTAATATAAGTCTGAAGGGAAACCAGAAGGCAGAGAGGGCGGATGAATTAATTACTACTACTGAAGAGAGGAGAAAAGTCTAAGGGCTGATTGTGGGTCAGGATCACATAAGCTCCATGAGGAACTTCTGCTATCTTCCTTGGCCCTTAGTATGATGCTTTTTAGACAGCACAATGACTTAAGAGTCACTGAATGAACGAAACTTCGACATAACAAATGAAAGCACTTAAGTGGGGTACTGGGAAGCTTTTGGGAGCCAGGGTAGGTCAGTGGGTTTTAGTTCCACTCTATGGTCCCAAAGCTGCAGCAGTGTAACCAGATCTTGCTACCTCATTCCAAAAAATGGTGTTTCTATTTTAAGCCCTCTATTTTGTGAGTATAGCTGCTAGCCATGCTGGGAAATAGGATAGGAAATAATATGCCCATATCTAGCTTCTAGTAATAACTCAAAATGCCTCCAAACTCACGTCACTTGTATTGAGGATTATCATGTTATGCTAGCACTAAACAGGAGCTGAGTCAAGCCCTTGGAAACTTTTCATTAGGACTATTTTCTTTTTTTGCTTGGTGCTTAGGAGTGAACTGGCATAGCCATCCCAATGGCTCTCAAAAGGTATTACACATCCTTATCATATGGCTTCCAAATACCTACATTCTCCTCTTATAATCTCTGATTCAGAATTGTAAGAGGCCTAGATGAAAATCCAGACCCTCGACATTCCCTGCTCTCTCCTTCCTCATCTCCCTCAGCCCTACCCCTACTGAGTCCCTATTCTGATCTTCTTTTCCAAACCACTATGCCTTCTGGAACATTCCATGTTATTATCAACACATTTCTCTTCATTTCAGTCCTCTAACACTCTGGGCATCTTCTTTCACTCATAGAAACCTGACTTTCCTTCGTTCCCAAGCCTCCTGACACACTAGGCTAGAGGAACAACAGGCATACCCCTTGGTCCTCAGTGTTCTTTCCAGACCTCAAGTAGCTTCCTTAGCTGTTCTCTCTCAGCAATGTTTCTTCCATAGAGTTTTGCTCCATCCATCTATATCAATCCTATCTATGTTGTAGCTGTAGTCATCTACTGGGCCCTAAAGCCATTTCCTCTATTTTCTTTTCTTTTAAATAATTTGATGTTTTATTTTTCCCCCAATTACATGTAAAAATAATTTTAACAATATATTTTTTTTTCAAATTTTGAGTTCCAAATTCTCTCCCCACTCAACTCTTCCCACTTCCCCCCTGCTGGAAGACCAGCAACTTGACATAGGTTATACTTGTATAGTCATGCAAAACACATTTCCATGCAAATCACGCTATGAAAGAAAACATAGACGAAAACCCCCAAGAAAAACAAGAAAAAGTATCTTCTATCCACATTCAGGCTTCATCAGTTCTTTCTCTGGAGATGGACAGCATTTTTCATCATAAATCTTTCAGAATTGTCTCGGATCATTATGTTGCTGAGAATAGCTAAGTTGTTTACAGTAGATCATCATATAATATTGCTAGTAGTGTGCACAATGTTCTCCTGGTTCTGCTCATTTCACTTTGCATCAGTTCATGTAAATCTTTCCAGGTTTTTTTCTGAGAGCATCCTGCTTGTCATTTCTTAGAGCACAAATGTACTCCATCACAATCATATACAAGAACTTGTTCAGCCATTCCCCAACTGATGGGCATGCACTCAATTTCCAATTCTTTGCCACCACTAAAAGAAGTGTTATAAATATTTTTGTACGTATGGGTCCTTTTCCTTTTTGTTTTTTCTGTCTTTGATTTTCCCTATTTTCTCAAGGAGTTTGCATCTGGCTTACAATCCTTGTTTTCCCCTACCTGGAGATTTCAATGTACATACTTGATATCCATCAACTATGTGGGCTTCTTAGCTCATTAGCTGACTCAACTCCTATGATCCTGTAGGTCACAGTCCCTTCATTCTATCTTGGCCACACACAGGAATGGTTATACTTGTAAGTGATCCATCACCATTATCCAGTACTATGAAATTCCTCTCTTGGATCTCAACTTTCCATCCTTCCATACTCCATATGCCTCACTCCTTCTAATCCTATGCTTTACCTTTACTGAACGTCTCCAGATATGGCACCCCTCCTAGTCTACCGACCCTGGACTGGCCTCACTTTCCTCCCTTCTAAGCCTAAACTCTAAAGATAACCACTATGGAGCCAACTAGAGTTATACAGCATCATCTACCCTGGAATTTATTTCTCCTTTGTTCTACTGTCACTCATGCCTTGCTAAATTCAAACACCAGGTTATCCCTACCACGTGTCTTCTCCATGCCTCTTCTTTTAGGTTGCTGAATGCCACTAGAAGAAGTCACAAAATCATGTTAACTATTCCACTACAAATGACTTCAACTGGGTTTCACTGCTGCATGGTAATCTTTTTGTTATTCTCAGATTCTCAGTCACTTATCTGAACCCTGATGTAATATAGTCTGTAAAGTTCCCTTGAATACTTAGAAGAATTCAGAATTAGGTCCATTTTTACACGTGATAAGAACCATTCACAGAATTTCAGATTTCAGAACTTAAGATTTCAGAGCTGAAAGGGACCTTAGAGATTATTTAGGCTCAGCAAAATTAAGTGACCTTCGTAAGGTAGTCTGTGGCATGGCTGACACTAGAATTCAGATGTTCTGAATCCCAACCCAGTGCTGATAGACAACTCCATGTTTAATAATATTGGTAGACAGGCCAAGTAGGTTTTTTTTTAGCCTTTAAATGAAAGAATAAAATGGCACTTAAGTGCTTACAGTTTGCCAGCCTTAGACTAAAGGTTCTCTAATTTCAATACTTAGAAGATCGATTCCTTTTAAGAAATAGAACTTATAGTTTTAATGGCAATAGCGCGTAAAGGGAAATGCCCTAGATTGGAGAGATCTATGATTGTACAAAGACTGAAAAGGTGGTCTGGGGCTAGGTTATAGTGATTCTTGAATGTAGGAAAGCATGGAATTCATTTTGTAGGTTAATTGCTAATAGGTGACAAGTATCTTTCAAGTACCCTCCAGACCCACTGACATTTCAGTGTACAAGTCTTCTGTTAAACACTATTGTACAGTGTACAGACTGTTGTACACTGAAATGTCAGTTTAGTAAAAATTTAGTAATGTCATTTTAGTAAAAGATTCTGCATAGTCCACTGGGTCTTTAATGGACGTTGACCCATACCAAAGTCAGACCCTGACTCAGACTGGTTAACACGTTGTTACCCTAATTTAAAAACACACCGGTTTATTTCTCCAATCACCTATCTATAGCTTCCAAGGTATTACACTTTGTCTTAATTAAGACTTCTCCCTTAAGCTCTTAGTTTTAAAATATCCATTTAACTTAACCCTTCAATTTTTGAGCCGTCACTCATTATTTAATTTAAAAATTATATATAATCTCTCAGATTATGACAGCTTCCTATTTTATTTTTCTAACAGTTTCTTAAAATAACTTATTATCCTTTCCAATGAGCTAACTAAGCAAAAATCAATGGATCTGAACAACCTGACATATCTACAAGGATTACCAGGGTAGAGACTTATGTTTTGGCTTCTTATTAATTGACATATGCTGAAGCAAGACATTATGTATATTTAGAAAAACTGGTTTTATGTAAAGAACAACAAATCAAAATGACCAAGTTTGACACTGGAGCAGAGTGGAAAAAATGGATTTTTCTCTCTCTTCATTGTGGAAGTGGGGGACTACGGTGTGAAATGTTGCATGTAATATCAGACACAGCTGAGATGTTGGTTGATTTTGCTCAACTTTTCCTTTTTTCTTTTAAAATCTCTGTTAAGGGTGGGCACCCTTGGAAATGAATGTTATATAACAGCAGAAGTCTGGCATCAATAAAAATAAAGAAAAACTTATTTGAAAGGCTATCAAAACAATTTAAAATACTTAATGATTTTAAATATTGTATACTTTCAAGCAAAACTGATCTTATTTTTTGAATTCTTAGCCTTAGAGTTAAAAACATTGCTCACTAATCATAATTCACAGTAGTAGTTTGCATTTTGAAAAGAAATTCTGTTACTATAAGAGATTATAAGAATTATGACATGTAAATATTATAGGGTACTACTGCTACTACTTTACCTGTATTAAGAGCATATGAGATAAAATACTATGACACTTTGATTCAACAGCTTAAAGTGCTGGTCAAATCCTTTGCCTAAAGAATGCTTTTAATTCAAGTATCTGAAGGGGACTGAAACACTCTTTCCAAGTTAATTCAAAGAGTTTCAACAGAGAAATACTTACTCCATGCCTTGTGCTGTTTGCCGCGCAATATCTATTAGCTTGATCATCTCAAATTTGGTCTCAATGATATGTAGATGGTGATATAAACTGGAGCCTTCACACCACTGTGTAACAATGGCCAACTGTGGCTTTGTTGAATAGCCCATAAAGAGTAGGATATTCACATGTCGTGTTTTCCTACAAAAAGAAAGCTTCAATTCAATTCAAGGAGCATTTATTGAATCTCTTTTATACGCCAGGCCCTATGCTAGCACTACCAAGATAAAAACGAAATAGTCCTGGCCTTCAAAGAGCTTACATTCACCGGGGTTGGGGTGGAGGGTAGGCAGCAGGAGAGAACAACATATACAAAAAGAAATAAATACAAAACACACAAAGCAAATACAAAATAATGTTTCTGGTGGGAAGAGCATTTACAATGGTAGATGTCAAGAAAGATCAGTGCTTTAAAGTTGTTTCTGAACTTTTGGTGTAGAACAGTGTAAGAGGACTTGTTTGTTCAGCTATTTCAAGAAACTATTATACCTTTCCTTCTTTTCACTGGGTGAAGCGCTCTGGCTACAATTTCTATACCTCTGAATTCGGGCTGCCCTTTCCTGCACATACTCTAGGCTTGTCCCTGTCTCTTTTAAAATGGATATGCAGAGTTGAATATGACATTCAAAATGTCTGACCAGCAGACAACTTCCTATTACCCGGACCCTTTCATACTGCTATTTCTAGGAGGAAAAATGTTTGAATATGAAATCTATTCAGAAGAACACTTCTGTTTCTACGTCTTCTGTTACTCTGAAAGTTCAATTCAACTCAGTTAAATGAAATGCTGATTAAACACTTTCAGCATGTAATACACTCTACTAGGCAGGTACTGTAATGTATGTATATACATTATATATATAATGTAATCTATACAACGAAAATATTAAATATTCCTGCCCTCATGAAGGTTATATTCTATTGTATGCAAGGTGGTAAGATGAGGGTATATCATGAACAGTAATAAGTATAATCAACGTTAGGAACTAACAAAGGCGAAGAAAAGATCAAAGAACTCTGGTAACATGTGAGGAGGGAGAAATCATTTATATAATCAAGGGAACTAAAGGAGGGCTTCAATAAAGGTGGGGCCTGAGCATTCCGAACAGCCATGTTAAGCAATGAGGACATTCCAAGCATGGGGATGGCTTTTGTAAATGAGGGAAGGCAAATGTAATGTTGGATTCTCACAGGGATGGCTAGTTGTCCCAGTCTGGCTGGAAGAATATGAAATGGCTCACAAGCTTATGGGTCAGTGAGTTCCTCTCCTTCAGATCCTTGTAGGTTAACTGATTTGCCCAAGGCCACACAGATAGTAAGTAGAGGAGAAGATTCAAACCTAGATTTCCTAACTCAAAAGCCCCATTCCTTTTCCATGGTTCCATGCTGGAAATGAACACTGGAAACAGCTGGTAAAGACCCCTAGACCGCAGGCCAAGTTTATATTTTATTCTAACAATAACAGCAAGTGTTTACATAACACTTTAAGGTTTGCAAAGTCCTTTACGAATATTATCTTATTTGATCGTCCCAACTACCCTGGGAGGTAGGTGCTATTTTTATCCCTATTTTACTGATAAGAGAACAGAGACAGACAAAAGCTAAGTGACTTGCCCAGGGCCTCACAACAAATGTGTCTGAAACTATATTTGATTTCAGGTCTTCCTGATTCCAGGTCCAGTGCTCTATACACTGCACCACCTAGCCGCTAGAGGACATAGGAAGCCTAAAGCCTATAGCCCCTCAACTTGTGCCTTGCTCACATCCCTCTCCCTTCCTCCAGAAGCTCACCCCTTGGATAGCCCCTCTATCAGTCTAATTTTCAACTTTGCTGTATCCCCTGGCTTATTTCCTACATCTACAAACATGTCTACAACCACATCTATAAAAAAACCTTAACTTATTCATACTGTCTTCAAGCTACCATTCTCTATCTTGTTCATTTTTCACAGCCAAGTTCCTTGAAGAACTATCTATATTTGGCTTGGTTTTTAAAGTCTTTCATACTCTGGGCCCTTCCTACCTTTCCAGTTTTCTTATACCTTACTGCAATCTACTACAACCTACTACCATCTACCCTCTAGTGACACCAGTTTCCTTGCTGTTCCTCAAAAAAAGAAACTTTACCAATGATGCATTTTCACTGGCTGTCCTCCCTGCCTAGAGTATTCCCCTTCTTGGAATCCCTGGCTTCTGTTAAGAACTCAGCTCAAATCCATCTTCTGTAGAAGGATTTTTATGGAATCAGGAAGACCTAAGATCAAATACAGCTTCAGACACTTATCTGTTGCTGGGCTGTCTTCTCTGGTGATATCTTCTCCTCTGTATATGTTTGCTATTTACTGCACTTTTTAAATGTTGTTTCCCCATTAGGATGTGAGCTTCTTTAGGGCAGTGACTGTTTTTGCCTTTATCTGCATCATAAAACTTAGCAGTTTAATGTAGGCACACAGTAAGTATTGCATTCCTCTATTCAAACCTCTCTCACATCCCTGACTTGCAGGTCTGACAACAACATCACCTTGCTCAAGAGCTTTAATTGTTTTCTATTGCCTCTAGGAAAAAATACAAACATCTGTTTGATATTTAAAGGTCTTTCATGATCTGGTACCAGCCTGACTTTCTATACTGATCAAACATGATTTTGTCTCATACATTCTATATTCTAGCCCAACTGGCCCACTGGCCGTTGCTCACCTATGAAATTTCATCTTCTCCGACCTCAGGACCTTTGTACAAGTTGTAATGGTCTCCCCTTCATCACCTCCACTTCTTGAGTCCATACCTCCCTTCAAAGCTTAGTTCAAGTGACCCTGATTTCCTAATTCCCCCAGTTCTTAGTATTCCCCTTCTTCCACTGTAATTTCTCTGTATTTTTTCCCATATGCCTTGTGATTACTTATCTGTGTACATGTTGTAGCCCTACAATAACAGGTTAGCTCCTTGAGGGCAACTGTCTCATTCTCTTTGTATCTAAGCATGATGCTCGGCACACAGTGGACACTTACTAGGTACTTTTAAAAGCAAACTGAAATGAAGTGTATGTGAGCATGGAAGTGATACAGTCAGATCTGTGCTTCAGAAAGATGACTGGTGGGTATGTGAAGAAAGGACTACAGAAGGGAAAGACTGGAGGCAAGGTGACTGATTCAGTGTACAGAGGAGGGATGAGAGGTCCCTGGACTAGAGTGGTGAACTACATGAATGGAGAAAGGGATGACTGTGAGGTGCTGTAGAGGCAGGAGGCAGACTCGACAAGCCCTGCAACCAAATGAACGTAGTGGAGTACAGGAGGGGCGAAAGAATCTGAGTGTTTAAATGTTGGTGCCTGGGAGGATGGTGTTGCCTTTGAGAGGAATAAGTGTGAAAGGAGGATCAGGACAGTTGGAGGACATGGGAGAAAAGAAAAATGTATTCAGCCAGGGACATCCTGAGTCTACATCCTGATGCCTACAGAACATCCAGCCAGGTGGAGACAACCAGAAAACACATGTAGGGCTCTAGAGAACAGGGGTGCAGAAGAGAGCTTATTGGGGCTGAACATACAGAATTGGGAGGAGTCATCTGTGTACAGATGACAAATGAATCTATGTGAGTGGATGAGATCCAAAGAAGAAGGTACACCGAGAAATGAGAAGAGGGTTCAGTATTGAGGCTTGGGGACTCCTAGGCTCAGGCAGCGGAAATAATTTCTAAGTCAGTAAATAAATAGGAAACACATCATGATAAACATCTCAATTCCCTGGAAAATAATTTACACAATGCTCACCTGAGCACTCCTACTTCATTTTTGAAGGCCTGTAACGCTGAGGTGTGGGTGCTGTCACATTCAACATTTTCACAGCTACATCACCTAGAAGATAATTGTCGTCCCAAGAGAAATGCATTTTTAAAAAAGAATGGTTGGGTATTTCACCAGTCACCATAGCTCTGCTAAAATCTACATCACTAGGAAATGTGGTTATGAATTACGCTCTAACTTCTTTCTTGTTTGATTGTTTTTTGGGAGGTAATCTGGGTTAAGTGACTTGCCCAGGGTCACACAGCTAGGAAGTGTCTGAGGCCACATTTGAACTCAGGCTGACTCCAGGGCCAGTGTTTATTCGCTGCACCACCTAGCTGCCCCTATACCCTAACTTCTTAAGTTTTCTTATTTTCTGGGGGAAAACCCAACCAACGAGAGAGGAGAGATGCCAGGAGAGTTTATATTGTTTAAGTCACTGGGAATTCAGTTTTGTCAGTTGCATTCCAAAACCATTATCAAGAGTGGTTAACTATTAGATCTAAAAAGAAACATAGTTAACAATGGATAATGCTGAAGCAAAAAAATGTCACTCATCAGTGTTAGCTGAAAAACAAGCAAAATGAAACTAACCTTTTCGCACTGCAATGTTTAAGACTTTCAGTTATGGATTACTTTAAGCTCAAGTAACAACCTATCTCATCAGTTACTTTTTTATTTAAAAGGGATGATTTTACTTAGGAAATATGATTAATATGATTATATATATTCAATTATGGTTTTTTAATGTAGCTTAACATCTTTAATGTAGTTTAACACTAGAGTGACCAGTAACAGCAACATATTTTGTTATGAATTTGTATTTGAGACCAGCTTGAGGCTTTCATATGTGAATCAACTTTGGAAAATCACTTTTAATCATACTTTAACAAAAGGTAAGAAAGGGTATTAATATCATGAATCTATAAAAAACTATTTTTATTCCTTGTAGTTTTTAAAAATCAATCTTTGGAGAATTCCATTGAATGATATGCCATATGATAAAATAAATAATACTTACTTTAGCACTTTCCATGAAAGATTTCAAAACATGCAGTAATTGTAAACTTGAAAACTAAGTTTTATTCTAATGCTTACATACCATGCCATTTCCCCTTGTAGACTGTTCCAAATGATCCAGAGCCTATCCTTTGTCCAACTGTAATCTGCCCATCTGGAATCTCCCAATCATCACTTGAGTCCCGTCGACCAAGTGTTTTCTAAGATAAAATTCAACAAAATAACATAAATCAGATTTATTCATTATAAAGAAAATATATCTTAAGACTTGCCTATGCCTGGTAGTGCTACATGAAAAGATTTAGATTATGATTTTATTTTCCATCGGAATTAGCAATATCTGATTTACAATTTAGTATCAGGGCCCTCATAAAACATTGCTGCTGTTTGTCCTTCATTCTTGAAGAGGACCATAATATCAGGGAGGCGATAATTCCATAACATGAAAGTGAACTGGATTTAAGTGAAGAGGTCTGTGCAAAGTCACCAGCCTCACTTTCTCCTCCTGTGCCATCTGGGTCCAGTGGCAAGATACAGATAAGGACAACTGGAGATGGCCCAGAATGAAGTGGGAGACCTTGGCCTTTTTAAGCTAAGGTCTAACAGGTCTCAGTTTGACTGAGGCAACACCTTATTCAGAGATTAAGGCTAGGTAAGAAATAAAGCAGAGAATAGCCTCTTTTATCTAGTTCAAAAAAAAAATCAATCTGGGAGGGGAAGACCCTCAGGGTTTCTGGCCAATTGCTATTTACATTCACTTTGAGCCAAAGGAGGCTTGGGCTGGGACCTATTGTTGGCCAATCATTGAGAGCCAGAATGATTTGGGTTTTTGTTCTTAAGGAAAAAACCCAGCATTAATCAAACTGATGCTGGGATATACAAAATCAATTGTTACTTACTACTCATTTCTTAAACCAAAATAATTAACTCTAACATATCAAGGTCATTTCACCAACCAATCTCTATCCGCCCATGACAATATTTCTTAAGCAGTTTTCATTATCTACCTTGTCTGATTCATTCTTTTCCTAAGCAGACAGGCCATACAAGCTCTTAAGTAAACATCTGCACATGCTATTCCCTTTCCCCTCTTCCTGCTACCAAATTATTAGAAGCAGTAGGTCCCATTCCTCAGCTACCAATGCCTTTGTCTCAGCCATGAAAGAGATGAGAACAGCAATCAGCGGTTCAGAAATAATTTCTGCACCAAAAGATCGTCAGTTCTAAGACAGTTTTTAGAAATATAAATTGAATGTCACAGAAGACCAAATCAGGTTTTTACATGAAGCAAAATCTATAGTATCTAACTTTTGTCAAGTGTTACTTGGATAGAAATAATGCAACAAGATTTATAACAAATGTCCATTGCTCTTTTAGTTGCTACATGGCTTCTAAAAAAAGAAAACTCAGGAGAAAAGCAGGAAGATGACCTTCTGTCCTTACCATTCTATTCCTGTCTTCAGATGATGATGAAGATTTTCTTTCACGCTGAGGTCCTGGAGATTTTTGTAATGCTTTCACATTAGTTAGAGATCCAGGCAAGGAAGCAGGAGGGGTGGCAGACAAGCCTGTAGTTGACCCTAAATTATTTTTTAAAAAATGCATCCATTAAAGGAGGATCAAACATATCATTTTAAAAAATCTTAAGAAATTTAAGACTTGTTTTTAAAGATGTAGTATCTCCAAATATCTTAGAGGGATATTCATGTTTTAATGTGCTTATAGCATTCTTACCAAATGAACTCCATACAGTTTTCTCTATCAGACTGTTGCAGTACTACATCTTACATATTGATGCCAAGTCGGAGTACAATTTTTCTTTAAATTAGAAAAATAACTAATACTAATGAAAATCACAAGTTAGATGTTTGTTTCTCTGGCAGGAGAAGACTAGTTCCAATAAAAAAAAATCTGTTAGGTCCCAAATATTTGGGATATTCAATCTAATTTAAAAGGCACAGATCACAAAAAGTTGGGAGAATGTGACTGTGATAGCCCTAAAAATTAAAAAAAAAAATCTGATTCTTTATGTTATCTAGAACAGAAAATATTTAATCCAAAGAAGCACATTTTACCCTAATAAGCTACACTACTATGAATTTTTTTTGGCTCTCTGAGGTCTGTTAAACACAGAGATGGATTCTTTATCTATGTATAAAGTCAATGGTATATACAAAGTCAAGTAGGTTTTGTTGGCCAAAAAAACCCAAACAAAACAAAATTCCTTTACAAATGACCAAAATTTAGTGACACAAATTCCATAGCTTCACTGTTAAATTATTGCCTATGCAATATGTCTGCCAGTCAAGGGAATCCTAGCAATACTCCTTCTGAAAGGAGATTCATATGCAAGAGTTGTAGGGAAAGCTTGGACTCACCAGTATGGATCAAAGGATCCACTAGATTCTGGCAGCCTTGTCCTAGCCTACAGAATATTACCTCTGCTTTCCTATTGGTACCTTTAGGATGTATCCCAGAGTTTGCAAAGCCCATTCAAGAAGAAACCACAAAAATGACTCCCATCCTTTTGGGAGATATGGGAAGCCATGAGGAAGGAAAGTGGGAAGGTAGTTCTGAGGTCCTGCCAAGAAGCAGAATCTAGTCTTTCTGAATCTGGCTCAGATGGTGCTCTAGCCCCCTATTTCAATAGTGGGGTTGTATTGAGATTTTCTCACAGCATTCTCCTGGGTTTACATTTGGAGATTAAATATCTGAGGTCATCCTGGAGTGCTGCCATATGGATAATTACTTGGTAACACAGTCCGAGTTAATCCCTCCACATATATAGCAAGAAAAAAACGAACAAAAAAACAACCAAACAAAAAAAAACATAAAAAAACAAAAACCAAAACCAAAACCTCGAGGGAGATACTGCTTCTTAAGATGTTTACTACCATTACCAGAAAAGTTATACTTCAACCTAGTACAAAAGGCAAAAATAACAGTAACATTAGTCAAAAGTTAAGTCTGTGTAAGAATCTGGTCATCTCATCTTTTATATCCTATTCTCTGAAAGAACAAAATGATGATTGACTTTGACTGGTCCAGTCTATCTTTTTATATATAACTTCTGAAATGAATAGGCTCAATTGCTTGATGTTCAGCTGACTTAAACTCTTCTAAGCAACTACATTAATTAGCTAATTTTTCCCCGTAAATTCTGCATACTTTCCAAGGAGTAGGTACAGTTGACCTAGGAAAGTAATTACAAGGTCTAGAAGCTTAAGCTTAATGGTGAAGCACAAATTAATAATTCCAACTAATTAAAAACTTTTAGCAAAATGTTTGAAAATAATGCACACTTATACAGTGTTTTACAAAGAGCTTTTCTGGGAAGAACCCTGACAAAGGCAGAACAAATATCCCCATTTTATAGATTGGGGAACCAGGATTAAGTGAATTGTCAAGATTATATAATGTAGTATCAGAGCCAGGATTTGAACTCAGTTGGTCTTTTGATTCTTACTATACTAAGCTGTACCCCCTCCCATGAAATCATTGGTATGGGGCACTCCCAGCGAGGAAACTCCCTCTACCAATACAAATGAGCAACTGTTCTGCTTCTTACAGTCTAAGAGTTGCTTGAGGGCAATGAGAGGTTCAGTAATTTGCCCAGGGCTGCACAATCAGCATGTGTCTGAGGTGGAACTTGAACCCAGACCTTTCTGGACTAGAAGCTCTCTATCTACCACTACATCATATTAAGCGTCACTATTTGTCTTTTAGATTAAGTACAATAAGATATCTACACTGATTTTGTACCACTAAATGCATTATAATAAATGTAATCACAGTGCTTGAAATATGGAGGAACTGACATACGATGTCATCTCACTTTTTGGAGTCCAAAATTATGCTGCTACCCTTTTTCTCTCATAGTAAATACTGAATTTAACATTACATAGCATAACTGAAAAACAGAAACTTAAGTTTTCTTAAGTACATTAAGAATAATCAGGTACAATAACTTCTATTTCTGCACAGTACCTTGTTTCTAGTGCTCACTATATTATAAAATAGTCTATTTCCCATCGCACAGAAGCATTAATATTGTTGATTATCAGAGAATCTCCAAAAAAAAAATCAAAGTCCCAATAATGTGTCCCTGAATAATTTATCTCATTTACTTTTTCACAGAATATGACTTCTAAAATACAAATAAAAACATTAATCACCACAGAGATGTCACTTAAATGGATTAAAACCAAAGGAATTCAGATCGAAGGCCCAAACCTTGTTAGTTCCTGTCCAGATAAATTTGCAACAAATGTGACCAATAGTTACAAGGTAAAAACAAGATGGAAACTTCAACTCAGAATTTCCTTGCTTTTAAAGTTTATGTCAGACAACATACAGAAAGCTAGTGGTAGTGAGTATGTATAAGAAGCACATTCAGAGCATTCCAGCCAGGCCAAGCAGAAAATTGAGTTTTTTTTTTCTCTGAAAACTCTCACACTTACAAACACACGCTGTGAGGGTGAGGCACGAACAGCATTTGTGGTTTTTATTTATTTATTTTTGGGGGTTTGGGGTGGTGTGAAAACAAGAAAGAAGAGCCCAACTACCTCTGAAAACTGGGCCAGGCTCAAAATCAAACACTATTTCACTGGGGACAGAATGTAGGAGGGGACTGGGAGTCCGGGATTGGTATTTCCGAAGACAGCGCATCAGTTGGTTCAAGGGGGCTGTTAGAGAGAGAAAGAAAGGAGCAGGCAGAGACAGGAAGACAGACACACAGAAGAAATGAAAGAAGTCATGGGGAATAAATAGATGACTTGAAGCCTGCTTAACAGAATAATTTTGGTCATTTAAAAAAAACCAAATACTTATTTTTATAAAATCCCAATAACTAAAACAAATAACCAAAAAATCCTCCCCAAACCCAAAGCAACTCAATATGAAGGGTAAGAATTGCCATTTAGTTTTAGATACTAAGCAGGCCCTTTTTTATGACTAGGTTAATAGCTTTGTGATGCCAACATGACTGCAACATTTAAATGCTGGATGTATTGGGGAAAATTATCAAAGCCACAGTTATCAAGACATATGAAAGTCAAACTGGCAACACATTATCTGGTGGGTTCACAGAATAACAAACAAACAAAAATTTCTATATCTGAGTACTACAAACTCTAGATGCAGAGTTCACAAAGCAAGGGGACCCAGCATTTTAGTAGTTTTAAAGGTGAAGAGGCAGTACAACAAAATACAATCATACAATGGATTTAGGTACAAAAGACTTCAGATATTTTGCTGAAGGTACGTAGCAAGTCAAAATGAGGAGGCCACATTAAGAGATATTTGTGTATAGCTATAAAAGCATTCAATTACTACATTCGTTAATAAGACTAAGGACAGATCTTGATAGTTACAAGACATCCTGAAACATCCTTTGGGCAATATTTTATGAGAAATATTCTTATGAAAAATATTTGCATTAGCCTCCAAATTTATAACTGGATACTGTAATCAGTGCCAGGTCGACTGGGTAATGGGTCTGAATTCAGCTTGTTTGTTTTCTAGGCAGAACTGAACTACTCCAAGGGGTAACTGGGCATCTGACCACAGTCACCTATGGTGTAATACATTTAGACTCTATACTTTTTTTAGGAAGACTAGAGGAAGTCATAAACATCGACCTACTACTCCAAGTTACCTGGCATCACAGAAATTGGCTGGAATATTGGGGAGGCTGGAAAACTTCCAGGATATATTAATATGAAGACAGCAGTTATCAGGAGAAATTTTGATCACTAGAAAACTCTATGATCAAGTTTAAAAAAGAACTAATATCTCAAAGGGAAGTTTACTAACTATACTTTGAGGATGGATACAGATCAACAAAAAAGTAGAATTCTCCCTGTGAAAATACTTCAACATAATCGATGGAACATTTAAGCTTCTTTCTCCTATGTGCCTACTCTACCAAGCCGAATTAATATATGGTTTTATGAGGACTAAATATCATAGAAAATAAAGCTGATAAATTTGGTTTTTCTCTACACATTTCTCTCTGTGTCTGTGTTTCACGGAACGAGCCAGTAAAAAAGGATAGAGGCAGCAAAGCAATTGCATTTTTTCCCCCAAATTCTCTTGCAAAATTAAAATGACTACTTACCCTCCATCACCCCGTAACCCTTGGTCTCTAATCAAGTCCTATAAATAAATAGTAATGTGTATTACTTTGATTATACAGTTAAAGATCAAAAATAGTGTTTCATTTCCCACTAAAATATCACTAGTAGCTGGGCTAATTAAATGAGGTCAGTTTGCCTTCATAAAACTAGGCTGGCCAACCTCTAAGTTGTCACCCAAAAAGAGATACTCCCTAATTTGAACCTACTGATAAGAGATCAGCTTAATATAGATTCACAAAATAAGTTCAGGTGTTCAAAATCAATGTGAAAGTATCAATTCACTTTACAAAAGGCTTACTGACAATGTAAAAATCAAATTACATCTAACTTGAGTGACTGAAGGAGAAGGAGAGGTAGAAAAGAAACTTCCCCCTTCAGCCTGTGCCTTTGTTAACCTTGGGCCTGACTGAGCAGTCTTCATGATTTTACCATTATCCTTAAACTTCTCTGTGAATAGGTTTACTCATCTGCCAAGGGTCCAACTTTTTGCACAAAAACCATGACATCAAATACAGAAAGCGATTTATTTAAAGAGAAATTTCTGTTGGATTGTCAGGGTATAGCCCTCACTGCCTTTTATTCAGATAACAATTTAGCAGGTATTTACCGAGTGACTACTACATACAAGATGACATGAGGCATGAGACAGGCCTTGAAAGAGTTTATCATCGAACTGGATTATTAAGAGGTAAAGGGACATCAATTAACAACGTAACATTTAATAAAAATTCAATACAACAAGAGATACCAGAAGGTATTTCATGATTAATTGCCAAATGAAAGGTAGACACAATAAGAAAATAAAGTATGCTAGAAATTCAGAGGAAAAAAATCACTCACTAAAGGTGGAGGGAGGACTTGAGCTGAGTCTGCAAGGATGGATAAATTCAGACAGGAAGAAGGGAATGGCCTAAGCAAAGAAGCATGTGAATGAACACATTATGTTCTAAGGAAGATAAGTAGAATAGTTTGATCAAACCAGTTTTATTAGAATGGAGTTCTTGCAACATGAGATATAACTAAAGAATTAAGTTGGGGCTAGGCTATGGGATGCCTTGAATGTCAAGCTACAGAGTTTAAATCTTATCCTGCAAGTAATAGGCAGCCATTGAACTGATTCTGGTAAGGGGAAATAAATAAGAAGGAGTATGGCACAGTGAAAAGAAAGGCCTGGATTCAAGTCCTCCCTTTAATATATAATGGCCACTCTCTGCACTACCAAGTTGCAGACAAAGCACTCACGTGGATGGGCCCTGGAAACTCCTCCCCATTCACCCCTACACACCAATGAGATCCCAGGTTTGATTAAAAAACAACGTGGTAACTAAACAGGTGTATAAGGACAGCTGGAGAGAAGAGAGCCTGCAGATCACTGAGGAGATGAAAGAGCAGCCTTGGCGTAAAGAGACTGGGAGGGAAAGGACCAAAGGCAGAGGCACCCACTGCAGGCTCTAACCTCCAAACACTTGTCGGGAGGAGTAAAAAAACACAACTTGGAATGTGCAGGTGTTCTTTCAAAAAAGAAATCAAATCACATGGATGAAGGTATGGATGGCATGCTCATCAAGTTGTGTGGGTTGCACAAAGTTAGACAAAACAGTTGATGCACCGGAGTTCAGATCCAAAAAATACCTTGAAAAATTTGAATGGTGGGTTGACATTAGCAAGATTAAATTTAAGAGGGATAACTTTAAGTCTTCTTAGCTTGAAAGAATCAACTGCACAAATAAGCAAGGTGAGGGAGGAAAAGATGAGAATAAGCACAGCTATAAAGTAGTTCACCTAAAAAGATGGATTTCAGTGGACTGCAAATTCAATGAGAGTCAGTGTGCCACAATTTTAACTTAATTTTTAGCTGTGTTAATAGAAATATGGTGTCTACAGCAAGAGACTCAATGGTTCTGCTGGACTGTGACCCTGATCAGATTACATCTGGTGTACTGTATTGTCTTCTGGGTTCCATGGTATGAAAGGACACTGAAAAAACCAGGACTTAATAGCAGGATCACCAGGATATGAAAAGGACTAGAAATCTCATTAAATGAAGATCTATGGAAGAAAGTGGCCATATTTAACCTGAAAAATAGAAGACTTATGGGAGAAGGTAACAAGCTATCTTTCAATATTTGAAGGATTAACAATTTTGTGGAAGAATTAGATTTATTTTCATTGGTTGCAAAGAACAGAACTGGGACCAATAGGTAGAAGTTATACAGAGGCAAATTTTGGTTGAACGTAAGAAAAAAGTCCTTGCAATTAGAGTGGTCTAAAACCAGAGTGGAACAAAGATGCATTGGGGAGTAGTGGGTTTTCCACCCTGGATGAACTGGATGAATTGTCAGGGACACTGCAGAAGAAAATCCATGCTTCAGGGTGGGGTTGGGTTAGATGACCTCTGAGTTCCCTTCCAACTTTATTCCTAGATGAGACATTAATCTAGCTTTTTTAATCATATCTATTAGCTAGAAAATTGGAACTGAGAAAGCAGAAGACCAGACGAGGCAGAAGGACAGCTAAGAAAGGGCAAAGTCTAGTTTCCTGTAGTTGGTAGAAAGGACCAAAATTAACCTAGAAGAAGAACCCTTATAACTTATGTACTTTATACCTTCTACCTGTATTTCCTATCTCTGGCCTCATACTGTATGTTTTCTCTATAATGTTTTGTATTAAATTCCTTTAAAAAAATTACCTATAGGGTAATGAGCTGTTTGGAAGGGGGTTGGATAGGTGAGGAAATAAAGGTGGGGGGTTGGGAGAAATGAAGCAAGGTAAGGAACCCATATTTTTTTCCAATAAAATAGCTAAATGCCAGGGAACCCAGGAAAAAGACGGCAAGTGATAGAAATGATGAAAAAAAACCATAAGGCTTGAGCAAGCCAGATCCCAGGCTAGCTATTTCAAAGGAGAACTGGCATCCTAGACCAGGTGGTAGCCAGAGGTAGCCCCTGGATCTTTCTTCTCTAGATGCCTGGCCCATGGCATTATAATTTGGTGAAACACATCATAAAGGGAAGATATTTGTTTGAATGGATTAGGATGAATTATTGAAGAAAGAAGGAATTCATGGCTATATAGGAGCTAAATCAATGATTAGCTCTTGGGGGATGTTTGTGTCTGTGCAAAGATGTACTTCGAGCACGTCACTACAAGGGTGCTCAAATAAAAGATTAAAAATAAATACAACCTAACGAAATAATTTAAAATTACTTTTTAGAGCACAATAGCTATGGTGATGTTTATTTCACAATGACCTGCAAAGTAATGAATGGCTGAAAGCTTCCTGACCAGAGAACTACAGGGAGTGGTTCGTAAGAATGAAGAGTACTATGACTGGTTTAAAGCATTAATCAGTAATGGACGTAAATTTATGAAAGATGTTAAAAATTTCAATGATCTCTGATTAGTGAAAAGTTTTCTTTTCTATGACTAATACAAAGCATAAAAAGGATAATTCAATTTACTGTGACTCTAAATATACTGAATACTTACATCAATATTGACAGGTTCTATTGTGTTTATATGCACATTGGGAGCTGATGAGGACCGGTCCCGTTGCCCAAACTGGTTCCGATGATCCTCATCTGCCGGTCGAAAGGGCTGTGGGATTGGAATGGATTTTGAAGGCGACGGACTGGTAAGAATTGGGGGCCTGGAAAATCAAGTTTGGAAAATAAGATTCAGAACTACTTTGCATGCTACCTAACATTCTAAAATGGAACAGTAGACACTTCTTTGTTTTTATATTCTCAAATAAAATCAAAGGTGAGAAAACATTTAAAAATTATTACCATCAGTAATAGTTTAAAAGAAATTTTCACAACCACAATTAATCTAAAGACAGCTTTGCTCAGTACCTTAAGGAGAAGCCTTCAGGACCCTGCCTGATTACATCACTAGATTTATTTGAAAGGTAGTGAGAAATCACCTGTGGTCACCAGTTGATATTCTTAATTCTTTACTTAGAGAAACTATTTAAAATTTAGTAGAAAGTAGCTAAATATATCTACCACCTAGTTATACATAATTTCCATCATAATAGAAATCACTAATGCCAGGAAATATATTATATTATAGGAAGCAGGGAGATAGAGGGCTCAATAGGAATTTTTTTTTTTAAAGAACTTTAAAGACAAACTTGACCACATACTGTAAAGGAATATAAATCTTGGCTTGCAGGTAGTGGCATGACACGCTCAACTCTCCATTTTTATACTCAGCTTCCCCTTACATTCCCAGTGTAATGTCTCCTTGTGTTCTGAGGTTTTTAACATCTTTGACACAAGCATGCACTCCGTACCACAGGAGGCACAGAATTATTCACTTTTCATATGGCTAATGGCACTGAAGTAGATATGTAATAGTTTCTTTCCAATGATACTACTACATATATTTCCTACATAAAAAATGAGATAATATTTGTAAAAGCACCTAGCAGAGTGCCTGACACATAATGGGCACTTAATAAATGCTTGTTCCTTCTCTTCCTCCCCACACCTCTTGTTTACCAAATGTCACTGTTTAGAGCTCTAAAGAAATAAGTGAGAAATTCCTCTACCCAGAATTCCCTGAAGGAAGGAGGGTACCTGAGACTCCCTCTCATGATCCATAAGCTGTCAAGTCATGTCGGAGTATTTGAAACAAAGAAGACCAAGCTGTACTCAGGAGACAGAAGAAAGTTGTAAGGAGTGTACAGTCTCAAGAATGATACAGCAGATGAGTATTATGATATTGTGATCAACTGCTGATGATCAACTGAGGTTTGTCCTCAAACAACCTTCAAGACCATCAAATGTCTCAGCTGAATTCATCAACAGCTCTTTCCTCATTGGTGGATACCTTCACTCTAGCCTAGAAGGAGTGAGTGTCACCTACCAAAAATATTGAATGGCAGGCAGAAAGAGCAAGTGAAGGTAAAGAGCAGAAAATTGAACACTGTTGTTACTCTTTTTCACTAAAGTGAAAAGCCGGGCGCAAGAGCCAGATAGACTGAAAATAAGAGAATGAAGTTGAATGTGTCTTGGAAGTGAGGAAAGAGCTTAACAAAGAATGAAGAATTGAGGTAAAAGGGGTAATAGTGATACAAAATAGGCAGATGAGACAACATGGATCTGTATGGAAATTATACATAAGCCTGAGAGGATGCCTAATATGGAAGAAAGTCACAGAAAGAAGTAAAATAGATTATTAAGGAAATTTGGATTTAGGATCAATAATAGGAGGATATTAGAGGTATGCTTAGCTTCCTTACATTTCTGTGTATTTCATACACAGAAATCAGAGGCAAACATGGAATGTTAGAGCTGAGGGGAAAGGAATTGCTTGAAACATTTCTTAAACCAACATTCAATGCAAAGGAGGACAGAAAAGGGAAAAAACTTAGGATAACATTTATGTCGCTCAAATTCCTTATAAGTCAGATTTCTAACTTGCAGAATGGTAACAGAAAATCATCTTTCCAAGTGCTAAGATATGGTAATATACTGCATAAATATATTGATTGATATAACTTCGGGGTTAGAAATGCAAAATTAATCTTAAAAATATTTGATGTTTGTACAAGACCACATATATAGTCCAAACTGAAAAACTTCTTTAGCTTCATGAATGCTGTAAAAGCAACCCAAGTGTCAAATAAATCATACTTTGGTATTCTGAAAACTACTAGCCAGTAGTTTTGCTGCTTCAGAGCACATTACTGGGGAGTAAAAAGGTACTACAGTTTATGAAGATGAAAATTAATACATTATATTAGACAATGAATCCATTTAAGGCTGCCATTAAAATATGTAATGGGGAGGGGGGGGGCGGAGCCAAGATGGCAGCTGGAAAGCAGGGACTTGCGTGAGCTCCCTCCCAGGTCCCTCCAAACACTTATAAAAATGGCTCTGAACAAATTCTAGAACTGTAGAACCCACGAAATAACAGAGGGAAGTAGGGCTCCAGCCCAGGACAGCCTGGATGGTTGCGGGGTAAGGTCTATCGCAAGGAACTGGGAGCAGAGCGGAGCAGAGCCCAGTGTGAGCCGCGCCCAGACCAACCAGACCGGGAGCCAGGTGGAACAGGTCCTAGCACTGAATCAGTGAGCTGTGGCAATTACCAGACTAAACTACGTAATAGATAACAATGCTTAAAACAAATGACTATTTAGGAAAAGTCAATTCAAATTAAAGTTAGTCAAAATCACCCTTTATTATGCTTGAGTTTTCATGGAAATCTCAGTTTCTAGGAGAACCCTTGAGGACAGCTATATGCTTTAGCCAAGTGAATAGAAGGGGCAAAGATGATCATATTGATAAATTAATAGAAATCAGACCTACTGCTTTTTAAGAACATGTTGATATAAAGAATTCTGAGGAAAAAAAAAGCATGCTTTTAAGAAAGGACTGCTATGTAGCACATGGGAAAATATCCTAAACAACTAACTACAACTGAATACTAGTTAACAGGTGGAATAATCTATTAATATAATCCAAGTTGCTAGTACCAAACAAAAATAAAGAGGTTTTTAAGCTCTATCATCTTTAGCAAATTGTTATACAAGCTACTTTTGAGCTATAACTAATTTTCTGTCTCAAACACTTTCATAAAAATTTTTTGAAACAAAGTGGCTGCTCCTGTTCAGTGATATGCAAATAAAATGCTGACTTTTTAAATAGAGATATATCTTATAATGTATTATGTACCTCCTCTTAAAAAAAAAGCATGGAACTTTAACTTTTATCCAAAAGAAGGCACTGCATTGCTTCTTAAGCAAATCTTGATTACATTCAATATTTTATTTTGTTGAAATCACTATTTTTACCAGAGCCATTGGCAATAATTCCAAGAAATCTATCTGTATTTAGGCAAAAGGTCAACATGAGCTTACTTTTTTACATAAGCACACACATGCATATAAAGCATGAACTCAGTAAGGGTTATTTTGGGATGAGAGTTTAGCCATCTTATTTGTTACCCTCATGTGCTCAGGACCATAGTCAATCAGCTAAGTTATAAATAAAATATCTATGATATAGGATAAGTTTCCCATCCCTAATCATAACTGAATGGAAGACAAATATATACCACAGTGAACATTTAGGGAGGTCAGAGTGAATGAATTCTCCTTGTAGTTCACAAATTATGCTAATAGAACAACCAGGACTTACCGTTAGAAAGGCATCCATAGCTTATTAGAATTGTCAGCAGTGTATGCCATGGTCAAAGAATTAATAAGTCCTCATTTTAACATTGGTCTTCTAAGAAGTGGTATACAATTATTCCAGGTCAGTGATGTTATGCATCATTAAAGAGAGAGGCAACTAAGAAAAAGGACCCACTAGCATGTGTAGTTACTCTTAATTGGCCAAAGAAATTGGTATACAAACTTTTTGCTAAAATTCTTAGTAATCTAGTACTATAAACACAGAATTCATTATGGCATAGGTCTATGTAAATGTACTATTTTTTCATCTCTTTCAGAAAGTCACTCAGCTTAATGATATAAAATAGAGAATGAACACTGGATGCTATAGGATGAAAAAACTGGGATTAAAACCGACATAGCTTCACGTCTCAAGACCCTTAACTCTGCAAGAAAGATATTCTAAAGCAGGATAGCTATAAAATTCTTTTTAGTTACACTTCCCCCAAAGGCCTATAGGTATCAAAATAAATTCTGTTGCCTTGGATAAAACAGAGGGAGGTATGATAGAAGGGGCAGTGAACTCCATGAATTCAAGCCCCAGCTTTTGTGCTTACTATTTGTGTGACTCTGAGAAAGTTACTTAACGGTTCTGGCCTCATCTGTCAAATGAGGGTTTGACTTCCAGCCAAGATGGCTACTTGAACAAGAGGCAGATTGTCTAGCTCTCACATATCTACTTTAGCAAAACCCTGAAGTCTGCACTTGACCAAATAAGTATTAAGGAACATGATGAGAAACTGTAAGTGACTTCTTCCAACCCAGAACAGCACCAGAAGCTGATGGGCAATAGGAAAAGAAGCCAGCTACTACCAGCACAGGCTAGTTTTCCTAGATGACCAATGATGGGCCAAGTGCACATGTAGCCTACAAGGTTCTGTGTTCAGAGCAGCCAAAGCATAGGACTTCCCTGAAAAAGCCCCAGTGAAGGGAAATGGGTAGCATTCAATGTACTACTATAGAGTTCAGACCAGAAAGCTCCAGGCCCACAAGTTTTGAAGTCCCTAACATTCTGTCCTCAGTTGCAATGAAGACCCAGAGGTAGGAATCTCAAAGATCCAGGGGAGGGACTAACTTCAGCGAGTGGAGGTCATCACTGGTATCCAAATGACCCAGGGTTAAACCAATCAGGGCTGACTCACCCCACCCAACTACAGCAGAGGGACAGAGACTGGTCCTAGAAAAACCTTAGTTCATGAGCTGAAAGCTAGTGGGATGAATAAATCAAAGGAAACACCCAGAAATATACAATATTATTATTACAGGTCTAGTGGTTCCTAAAAAAAGGAGAGAGTTAATCTTTAATGACTATAAGCAGAGATTCAAAGGAAAAAAATGGAATTTTCCCCAAAGACTACATGAATGCCTAGAAGAAATGAAGTAGGAAATAAAAAAATGAAATAAAAGAACTATAGAAAAGAAATGAAAGGAAATAAATAGTTGAGAAGGGAAAATACAAACCTTGCCTATGAAATGGATTCCCTGAAAACTAGAACAGAGTAAAAATAAAGGATTCCATGACACTGCAAGAATGTTTTTTTATCCAAAAGATTTTTAAAATAGAAGAAAATGTAAAATATTTGATATCCAAAACAAATAACCTGTACAAAAGGACAAGAAGAAGTAATTTAAGAATCTCTGGACTCCTTGAAAATCAAGAATTAAAGAAAGAGGGATAAAAGGGATACATTGGTGTAGAAAGGAGAAAGGTGAGGGTAGAACATGCTACTTCTCATAAATGGGGTATGTGAGAAGAGTATACAAAACATAGAGAAAGGAGTAGAAGTGAGTATCATATGGACCTTACTCTTATCTAAAATGGACAAAGGAGTTTTGAATGCACATACACAGACAAACAGGCACAAAAACTAATTAAATAATAGGAAAAACAAGCAGGGATAGAGAGGATATACTTAGGATGGAGAATAATACTGGGAAGAAAGTTAGAAGCAAAACAAACTTCCTTATGCTGAAGGAGGAGATTAAAATAGGGAAAAAAAAGAACTAGGATCTAAGGGGGTGCCTGAGATTGCCACATGGGCAACTGATGAGTGATCAAAGAAGTTATGCTATATGAATGAAATGGAATATTATTGTGCCATAAGAAATGACAGCAATGATTCCAGGCTATCCTGGGTAGTATGGACCGATGAATAGCAAAGTAAGCAGAATCAGAACAATTTATACAAGGTCAGCAACAACTCTGAAAGACTCAAAAATCATTGTAATGATCAACCATATTGTCAGTGGGCCCTTGATGTTACGTGAACGACAGAAGGTACAGAAAGAGACATTTTTTTTAACAAATGTTTTGCTAGAATATGCTTCTCTGTTACAAGGTTTTATTTCCCTTTTCTTTTTCTTTCTCTAGGTTTTTAATCAGAGTGGGAGGTAGAGTTGGCAATTGCAGTACAAAAAAAGAGGGTCATTAAAATGTTAAATAAGTGGCATGAAGTGAAGATTCATGGTTTCACATAGAATCCTCTTGTGTTCTTATGTATGGAAATGGGTTTGTTTTTTTTTTAAAGTCTACAATTTAAAAAAAATTTAAAAAGAGAGGAATAGCTTCCACAAACGAGGTAAAGTCCCTTCATGCTGGTCTGACTACATGTGGAGCATTATGTTCACTTCTCTCCACATGCACCCAGAGGACAGCAATCAGAATGTCAAGGACCTTCAATCCCAGTCACATAAGGATCAATGAAAGGAACAGCAGCTATTTAGCTTAGAGAAGAGAAGATCAGGGAAAAGATGAAAACTTGGAAAAGCTGTCATGTAGAAGAAAAGAGTGTATTTTTTCCCATTGATTCCTAGAGGGAATAAATAGAAAAGATGAAGAGATGTTGCAAAATGGCAAATTTAAGCCTGATGTCAAGAGAATTTCCTAAGAATTACAGCTATTCAAAAGTGGCATGGGTTGCCTCTGGAGGTAGTGGGTTCCCCTTCACTGGGGATTCATATGAGGCTTAAAAATGCTCTTTGTATCTGGTTTAGAAGGCAGCCTCAAGAAAGGATAACTTAAGGAAGAAATGATAAAAGGGAATTGGAACTTGAAATGATGAAGAGAGAATGGAACAGAACCAGAAAAACAATTTGTACAGCAACAACAACACAGTAAAGAAAAACAACTTTGAAAAACTTAAGATCTCCAATTAATGCAAATTCTCTAACCATGTTGCCAAAGGATCTGTGATGATGAAGCATGTTGCCTACCTTCAGACAGTAAGGTAATGGACTCAAGGTGCAGAATGAGGCATGTTTTGGACATAGATACTGTGTGGATTCATTTTACTTGATATTTATTTGTTTGTATTTTTCTTTTTAGTATGAAGGGGAGAGGATTTAGGGAAGAACAATAGGGTGTTAAAAAATAAATAATTCTTTGAAGCATTTTTTAAGTGCACAGAAGAGAACTGAAGGAAGTTCAGAAAGAAATATTAGCATATATGTCCATCAGATATGAAATAATTGGGAGTATACATATGGCCATACAAAAATGAACCTCAATGGGAACATACAGGTGTGTTTTGGGATATGAATGTAAATGTCCCTAAAGCTTGATAGTGTGAGACAAAGTGCCAGTGGCAACATTAGCTAATGGAACAGGTACAGATAATGGTATGAAGAGTGAAAGACAAGGACTTAAGTGGAGTATCACTGTATTTACAAAGCACTGCTCACTGCTATTAATGTTTAATTTAATACTAATTCCTACTATTATTTAATTCATGTCATCTAATAGGACAATTAAAATTAATTGGGCTGTTTTGAAACTGAAGTTCCTGTCTGAATTTTTCTTGTTTTTTCTTGTCTATGTTTTCTTTCACAACACGACTACTATGGATATGTTTTGCATGACTACACACGTGTAACCTATGTCAAACTGCTTGCCTTCTCAATGACGAGGGTGAGGAGGAAGGGAGAGAATTTGGAATATAAAGTTTTAAAAATGAATGTTAAAAATTGTTTTTATATGTAACTGAGGAAAACTAAAATACTAAATAAAAATTTAAAAAACAAAACTGAAGTTCCTTAAAATTAACAAAAAACCACTACATCTCAGAGAGGAAATCAGTACTATACTACAGTTACCTGGACCTTCTTTCTGGTCCTCAAGTCACAAGATACATGGATACATGTTTTGTATAGGCAGAAGTTACACTCACAATGATGACTGATTGTCATAAACCTTAGTGCAAAGGCTTTGTGATTGATCCCCGGCCACAAATCATTTAGCGTGGCATAATTTTTGGCCACCAGAACCTGGAAAATGTTTTCAACAATGTAGCCACCTGAATTTGAGGCACGGGTTTACATATATTATTCTATATTACATTTATTATTCTATATATTCTATATTAATCTATGGATTGGGAGAATAATTAAGAGTATATCCCCCATGTAAAGGAAAGTTAAATTAATGTGAAAATATTGGAAGTCCAAATAATGTATATTGGCTTAACTACCTCTTAAACTAGACGCTACAGAAATTACATTTATACCTCTTGAGTTTTTATCCCTTTGATTTATTATACACCACGTATGCTAACCAAAATCAAGATAATTGTTGGCAAAGGACTAATTTCTTAAACTTTGTACAGGTGACTAGAAAACAACTATAAAAAAAAAAGATCACAGCTCTTGTTAGCTTTCTTTCAAAAGAATCAGATTTGACAGTTCATTCCTGGTGTGGCATATTTCATAAATGTCAAAGAAATTGATGCATATTGATGCATAACACTTCAATCTCACATGTTGGCATGTTATTGTGTATTAAATGCTCAATTGGGAAGAATGATATAAACTATTAGAACTTTATGAGGAAGAATATAGGATATTCCTCCAATATTGGGCACAAAAAGTATTATTTTAATAAAGGAATTAAAGAAGTTATGTCAAAATTACAAACTACAGAAAAGAAAAGAAGTAGTGTGGAAAAGGTTGAGGATTACATTGCCAATCCAGAAAGCAATTATTAGTTGCACCTCTAATCATAGCAGTAGTAAAGTATAAAATTCAATTGTATTAGCTACTTAATAAATATTTACAATTACTATCTGTTTATGTTTAAACCTAATTCATGTAACCAGAAAAGACAATTAGAGAAAAGTAGGGAAAGAGCATACATGTAACAAACCTTGCATACATTGAGTAAACATGGGAAGTCATTGAAAAATGATTATCTTTTCACCTAAATTTACTTCTCCTTCTGACTTCTATCTGGGACTCCACTGTTGACACTATCTCCTATATCCTATATCTATGTCCTCATGATTATGATGACACTTTCTTTTTCCTTCACATCTAGTATCTAAATACCAAGGTGTCTATGGTTTGTTCAACTTCTCTGGCATCCTCTTTATTCCCATTTCTGAATATGGACCCTCTTTTCTACTTGCCTGGATTACCCTAACAGGTCTTCCCACATCACAGAATTGGAAGGAACCTCAGAGGCCATTATTCCAACGAGAATCCCTGCCTCCAAATTATTTTGGAAAAATTATAAACTAGCCTTTCTTTGAAGATCTCAAGAAAAGGGCAACCTGACACCTCATGGGGTAGCTAACTTCAAAAAATGTGTGCTGAATTAATGTTTGTCAATAATATTCTGTTAGGTAAAAGACTTGGTCAAATGAGAAGATACACAAACCAATGTCATTAGCATGCAGTTAGATTTAGGAATGTAACATAATAGCCAATTTTAACACTGTCTCAAGAATGTCTCTACTCAACGTCTCTGAACATTTGCTTACAATGTTTCTCTTACCTGAAATGATCTAACTAATCCATGGTCTATCTAGACCCCACACAGCCTTGAAGGCCCAGCTCAAATCTTCAAGTGAAGCTGTGCCTGACTAACATCTCCCATTAACCTCCTCCTTCTTTAACCTCTCATAATACATATAGTGTCTACCCTCAAATTAGGCATTTACTATGATCTGATTATTTAATGTTCTTTCATGTCTTAATGTTTCCTTCTTAAACAGGACCCCCCTCCCTGCCCCGGCCAAGGGCAAGGACCACCATGTTATACTTCTTATGCATTCCTCAGAGAAACTGCCTTAGTACAAAGCACAGAGCAAGTACTTAGTACATGTTTCCTAATTAACTTATCAATGAGAGAAAGGTCCTGAAACATTATATACTATGTCGGCTTTAATCTCACTCAACGTAATGCACATAAATATGTACTTTATCATCAAAATCAGAAATCAGCTTGAAAAATTCATTTTGTTAACAGCTCAAAGCTAAATTTTAAAAAATCTGGACAAAAACCAATTTCGAAATAGCATGTCACTGAACAGCAGTAGTCAAATCATACCCAATAGAATCTGAGGGGGGTGCTGAAGGGGATGATCCCGACGTAAGGGTGGTCTCTCCTAAGGAGGCCTCCTCCTGCGGTATTGGGTGGTGTTCAAAGAACTTGGAGACAAACAGCAAACTGTGAGGCAAAAACAAAAATAAAACAAAGCAAACCTAACTTGGGCAAAACCCAGAAGTTTCAAACACCAGAATATACAAATGAATTACAGGAAAACCATGGTCCAAATTCCATATTTAAAACAATGCTGAAAAAAACTCAACTGCTTGTCATTTTGTTTAATTGATGAAATGAACTTTTTAATTTACAGCACAGTCTCAAAGTAAAGTTCAAAAATCTATTTATTTGCCTGCAAATACAGAAAAAATTCCTGCATATTCAGAAAAAAAATATTCATGGCAGTTAAAGAATTAGAACAAAAAGAAACACAGAAATCCTTAATAATTACCTTGAAGGGAAAATGTTAGCTATAAAAGATATTTTACTGGGAAGTTTAACCCAGTCTCAAAAATATGAAGTAAATCTTTTTGAAGTTAGAATAATATAATTTAGTCAAAGTAAAGAGGTCTAATGTTACTGGTTCAAATGATTTCAAGGGAAAGTATACAAGGGAAATGTAAATATGTGTGGATTATCTTAGGATAGGAGGAACTAGGCAAATGGGAAATGGAGTATAAGGAATTTTCATGAGATATACTATGAAGCAAGGAACAGGCTTTTTGTAAATATCTGTAAGCGTATTTCATAAAAATACAATAAATGACCAATGAATTTTGCTTCTAAATCAATCTGGAAGGAAAAAAAAGTAATTTCAAAAGTAGATGATAGAACCAGAAAAGCAGGTATCAAAAAGCTTATTACTGAAACTAGTCAATATGTTGTTGGAGAAGAGCTTTTAATCTTAAAACGCTTTATTTTCTAGGAAAAGAATAATGAATGCAAAGTGTTAACTGGATAGCTAGACCAGAAATAGGATGTGACAAGACAGTCTGGATATACCACACTGTTCCAATAGTACTTTTTCTAAGAATGGTTGCTGAAAAACTCCTTTGTTTAACTTTAAACAAAGATGCATATGATTTCAAATGAAGAAAACCTGTGGAATGTAGCAGAAATCTAAAACTATAAACAGAAGAGAATACTTATTTAGGAATACTTACTCAAGCTGGTCATAATTCACACACATCAGTGGCACCTCTGTACTACAGCGTTGGTGAAATTTGTAACCACATGTCTGACAGCGGAAACCTTGGAAAAGCAGCTTTCGACAAAAGTCACAGAATGCTAAAGTGAAAAATGTCTTCCGCACCTAAAAAATAAAATACCAGCACTATTAAAGACAAGATTTTGGAAAAATTGACCAGTAATTCACAAGTAATTAGACATATTTCTTCTTGCTTCCCTGCTCATTTTCAAAAGCAAATCTTTAGTTTTTTAAAAAAATTCTATGAAAACTTTTACATAATGAAGGATTCTATAAAGATTCAAACAGATACTTCATAATATCAATCCAAAAACATTTTTAAGAGTAGCATATAATTTTCAAATTAAAATTAGGACTGCTAATATGCTTAGAGATCAGGATAAATGACTGAGGAATGTATTATTTGTATAAAGCAATAAGGAGACAACAATTACTAAACAAATGGCCATATAGGCAAATTAGAGAAAATGAATGTTCAAGACAATTAAAATTAATTCACAAACCATTCCTCCATATTTTAAATATCAAAGAGAATTTGTTTCACCAATAAATTTATACTTGTACACAAAATTTCATTCATTCATTTACAATATTCTTTAAAATATTTTCTCTCCAAATTATTTTTATGTATCACCTTTTTGAGAATATGTATAACTACGAACTGTTTGTTTTAAGTTTGGGACATTTTCAACAGGACTCCGGGTAATAGAGTATTTTGTGGAATTTGGTAGAAGGTGGACCCATTTTAGATGCCATCTGGGAAGTGGTGGTTAGTGACTAGAAAGTCAAAAGAAAGCTATAATGTAATATTTACATCTGTAAGATAGTACAATAGAATTGGCAGCTTTATAACAAGGTTTTAATGAAATATAAAAGCACAGTGAGATCTTCTCATCATTATTCATGGGAAAATGCTTGAAAGAATAACTAGGAAGAACAGCAGGAACAATAGCTCTATCATGAAGACCATCAATCCCAACTGTAAGATTTTTGTGAGAAAGATATTCACAGGATGTGTCCTAGGCTTATCGAATGCTCTAGTCCAGGTTTCTGCCCTTCTATTTCAGAGGACTATTTCCTAGACTTAGGGTTATTTCTGATTAGAGATGTTTTACCCCTAACATGAGGACTGATAGTCTTAATTTTTGGTTACATATAAGCCTTTGGCATCTTATGCCATTATCTTCTAAAAGCAGAAGCCATTCAAAAAGAGAAATCCTAGAGGCTCAAAGGGAAGTTGGTTGGATGTACTTCATGTGTCAGAATGTGCATGTTTATATACATGCAACTGAGGAGGAAGAAAGATATTGCTGCAAGAAGCAAAACCAGCAATCGGCATTTCACAACACTTAGTTCATGAAGTAATGTGACTTACAAGTAGCAAAGAAGTTATTAAAGACATATTGAGCACAACATGCAAATATGACAAATACATTAAAGATGCCCATCTCAACTGAGCTTCCCTTCAAATACGGATACCTTTTACAAAAGCAGCATACTTTCTTTCTCCTTCCCTCTTCTCCCTTTTGATCATCATTTTGGGATATAATGGTTCCTTCAACAAGCCAACATTAGAAGGATAAAAATCCATGAAGGAGGAATACAAAAGAACTCTAAAGTAGTAGTGGAAAAGTAGTAGTTACAGAACCAAATTCTGAGCTGCTGACCCAGAAAGTACAGAGCTTAACATGTGTTGGACTTCAGGTGAGTAGCTTACACAAAGGGTGATTTAAAATTTTATATGTTAATTTATGCCATCTTCATGGAGTTTCCATCAAGTCTCACCCCTGGGCCCTACCCTGTGAAGAGTTGTCTGCCATGCTCTGGGGAAGTAATCCAACCCTTTCTACCAAATTTAAAAAATGATCACATGCTTTTAATTAAAGCTTTTCCCCTGAAACAGAATATTATCCTCCATATCATTACTTACTTACTCTCTCCCTCTCCCCTAGAAGGTCATTCAGAGGAACTTGAAATACATGTCTGTGAACATTTGAACCATTTCAAAAATCAGAAGGTACATACAAAATTGTGTGTCGTTAGGGGAACATTCTCCAAAACTTCTACATGCAATTCTTCTCCAGTAAGCCAGGAAATATCAGTGTCCCAGCCAATAGGCTTCTTCTCTCTGGAAAATGTAGATATGAGTCGTTCTTGGTTATCATACCTGAAAATCCTTTTAATATACCTCATGATGAAGATATGAAAAGTGGTTACTGAGGGTAGAGTGGTACAAATGAGGGAGGTTTGGCTCCCTAGCCTTCCACTGTTAGAAATTTGAATGGCAATAAATTGATTTTTAAGTTTACCCCAAATACATGCATCACTCTTGGACACACAGCAGGGTAGAGAGATGCATTCTGTTCTTCCAGTCAGCTCCAGCCAAGACCTACAACAGCAGAGAACGGCTTGTTCCTGGGATCCAAAAATCAGACATATGGATTTTTCTATCCATTCATAGAAAAGAATGCTCATGTGACAAGATGTCCTCAAAAGGAGAATTTTATAGGATATACTAATTTAAGGCCTTTACAAAATGTTAAGTAGAAGCCTTTTAGAAGAAAGGGAGCTCAATTGAAAAAAATTTTTTTTGATAGTCTAAACACAGCTGAGGCCTTATTTTTTTTTTTTTTAGAGCATAGTAATTACTTTAGTACTCTACAATCTGTGACTTCCTCAGTGCTGGTGCAACAAAGACCACACTCATACCACCCCTCTTTACCTCAGTAGTTAGTCTTCATGAGTTGCTATGGCCAAAAACAGTCACCACCTGGTGGCCAGCCTTCTGGTGATGAACCTCTCTGAACTTAGAATCCGGTGGAACAAAGATTCACATTCTACAGCTGGGTCTACAATCAGAATCTTTCTAGCATGGGAGGAAGAATTTGTCAAAGCTTGTGATACTGTGGCATAGTCCTGTGGAACCCAGGGTCGCCTTGAGGCATTGGAGTAAGGCCACAATGAGACACTGGAGTAAGACTTTAATGGAGAAAGTTCGTAATTAAAAGAAAAGTTCTACACTTCAAATTAATCTACTCTGAAAGTGTGAAACAGTTATAAGAAACTCAAGCTACAATTATACTTCTGGGATTACAGGACAATAACAAATATTTTTCTGGTTCAGGAAGATTTCTTTGGAGCCATTTCAGAACAAATTAGGTAACTTCTCTTAAAATTGAGTTTACTCCTTGAGAGAAAGTTTCACAAAGATCTACAGCACTCTATACAAGCCATACCCATCCTGTCTTCTGTATACAGCACAGCATTCTGGGATCAGGCCTCTCATCATCAATGCCTTCTTTAGACTGTCTCGGACTGTCACCCCACATCTTGCTGGTACCTGAAACAGAAATACATGGCAAAAATTAGGTATATTTATTTTCACATATGAAAAATAAATCTCTCCATTTCCATATACATTTAAAAGAAAATATTTGCTTTTATAGCATATATCCTATAACCAAAATTACTCTGAGCATTTTTGTGTGGATAGCACATACTTAGAATTATAATCAACAATGAAAGTTAATTTCAAGCACTGAAAATTACCTATGGAACTAATATAAACATTGGGATGGAAAAATCTGATCTGAGTATTTTTTTCCTTTACAGACTTGATCAAGGAAAATGTCCAATAATACAGGGACTGCTGCTGGTGGTAAAATAGGAACAGAGAATTAGGAAGAAAATACTAAAACCAAAATTATCTGTATAGTGAGACCAGAATCATGATTTTGGTGATAAGACAGATTGGATATCAACAACAAAAGGCTATGTTATAACACAAAGGAGTTTTAAAAAATAATTTTGATGTCTTTTGTTTTACGCCAAAGATACCTTCCTGCACCCTTCACTACCACCGCTCTCTTATAACAAAGAAAAAGTTAAGCAAAACCAATTAACACAGAAACTATATCTGAAATCATGAGCAAAGTTCAGCAACCACAGACTTCTAAAGCCTTCCCCAGCAAGAAGGTGGTATATTTTAACTTCTGTACCCCTAGTCTTGGTCATTGCCTTTTTTCTGAGTTCAGCTGTAACTGAGTGTTGTTTTCATTTACATTATCACAGTCATTCCATTTATGTTAATCTTCTGAACTGCTTTCTTTGTTTTGCATCTTCATACAAGCCTTTCTCAATTTTCCTCAATATTTCCTTGTTTATTTTTTCTTATGGCACAATAATATACCATTACTTTGCTATACCACAATCTATTCGGTTGTTTCCAAACTGATAGGTACCCACTCTGATTCTAGCCGTTTGTTATCACAGAAAGGTGGTGCTATGAATATTTTAGTACCAATGGGACCTTTCTCTCTATCTTTGGCCTTCATGAAGTATATTCCCAGTAGCAGTATAGTAGAATCAACAGGCATGTACAATGAATGATTCTTCTAGTATCCAAATTAGTTTCTATAATGATTAGCTCAGTTCATGGCTCTAATAACAGGACATTAGTACTCCGGACTTCCTACAGTACTCCATTACTTGTCATTTTTGTTGTCATCTTTGCCAATCTTATTTGTATGTTTTTATCAATTCTCTATATATCTTAAATAGATCTTTATAATTTATTTGCTGCAAAGTTTTTTTTTCTTAAGGAACTACTACCCTTTTAAATATAGTTTCAATGATTTTGTTCATTCCAATCTCTTAAAATGTATGTAACTGACACTATTTATTTTCTCTCTTTAGTGATCTTTTATGATGACCTTTAAGAATCCTCTCCCTTGCCACTGCTATGATTATTACCCATCTCCTATTCTCCTTTAATTTATTTTATCATGTGATATTTCAATTGTGAGACTATTTTCTGCCAAATTATTTTCCAATTTTCTCCAAAGGTTTTGCTGAATAAGGAATCTTTCTCAAAATATTTATGTTCCTGGGTTTACTGAACAGTTGAATACAGTGGTTACTGCCCCTATGTTTTACATGCTTCTTCTCTTTCACTGTCGTACATTTTCTATTTTTTAACTAGTACCAAATAATTTGATGACAACTTCTCTGCAATATAGTTTGAAGGGGTGGGTGGGTAAGTGGTGGTGGTGGTGGTAGAAATGCTAGTATCACCCCTCGCTTGCTTTCCTTAAAAGAATTTATTTCCCTTGAGATACTAGACCTTTTGTTTTTTTAAATAAATGTTATTATTTTGTCTAGTTCTACAAAAAAAAAAACCCTTGGAAGCGTGACTGGCATAACAACAAACCTGTAAATTAAGTAATTAATTTAAGCAATATCATTTTTATCATATTGACAAATATTGGCTAATTATTTAAATCTTTCCTTTAAAGTATGTTTTTTTCCCCTGCATGGCTATTGCTTTCTTTTGACTATTTACAAGGGAGAACCCCATGGGGGAGCAAATAAGAATAGCTAAGCAAATTAAACTGATCACTGGCTACGTCTAACAATGTATAATCTTGTTCTGCACCTACAGTCTACCACACTTCTGCTGAGAAGAGGGAGCTATGTATGTTTCACTGTTAGTCCTTTGGAAGCACAACTAGACAAAGTTCAGATGTATTTCAATGTTTATCTTCACATTATTATGGTCAACTTGTACCCTGTTCTCTTGGCTCTGCAATACTTTATATAAATCCAAATTTTTCTGAATTCTTCATTTGTCCTTTCTTATGGCACAATAATGATCCATTACAATCCTACCCAGTGCAATTTCTTCTTCAATTTCCCCAAAAGCTGCTATAAACATCTTGGAATCTATGTGACATCTGTCTTTTTACCTCCTTGAAGGTTTATGTCCAATAGTGGTGCTGTTGAGTCAAAGAGTATGTAGAACTTACAGACTTGTCATTAGTTCTATGTAGCTTTCTGAACTGATGGACCCATGTACCCAAAGCACATTAGCGTGGCTGCCTTTCCATAGGCCTTCTGCCATTTATCATTTTTGTCTTTTTCACCTTTGCCAATCTGATGGGCATGAAGTGAAACTTCAGAGTTGTTTTAATTGACAATTCTCTTATTGTTGATGACTTGCAGCATTCTTTCATACAGATGCTCATCTGATGTTTTGCATTGTATCTTTTGAAAACTTTGAAAATCTTTTAAAAAATGGCTCTTGGTCTCATATGGAGACATCATCTCTATATATCTTAGATATAGTTATTTACGTGCTGATATTTGATATGAGGATCTTTTTTTTAAAACTTGGCAGCTTCTCTTTTTATTTAACTACATATTTTATTCAAACAAAAGCTTAATTTTATGAAATCAAAATCGTTTCTCTTCTCTTTTATGATCACCTGTAGCTCGTGAGTTCTCCTAATCATTCTTATAAAAGGTACCTTCTTTTATCCTTAGTTGTTTTTGATGTGAGCTTTTGTATTCAACATGCTTATCAGATTGTACAAGAGAGGTAGCAGGGCACAATGAGTAAGAACTGGCCTCAGAGCTACCATGACCTTGGTTCAAGTCCATCCCCAGAGAACTACAACGTGACCCTGGGCTGGTCTCCTAACCTCTCAGTGCTCTACATAATCTCCAAGACTATAAGCTGTAGTGAAGTTTCTGATGCACATTAGTAGAAGTTTCCTCATCTCGGGGTCCTTGTATCAATGTTATCACAGGTTTAGTTTCCATTCTTAGGTTACATGATTGAAAAGGTTGTTCTAGTATGTTTAATATGATTGTACATGTATAGCCTACATCAGAGCTGGGGCTAATATTAAGGAATTAAATTGCCTCCATATGCTCAGGACTTATACAATTACAAAACTCTCTACAGAAACACAAGAATGCTTGGAGAAATATTCACTGTTGATGCTTTGGTGCAACCAATATAATAAAAATTAAATTATGATACTAATCTGATTTACAAACTTATGGTAAATCTATTAGGGAGTTAATAGCACTAGACAAAAAAAATCATGTATTTAGTTCTCTTGACTCCTACGTTTGAATTTCACAGTTTCTAAGCCTTTCTGGTCTTTTCATCAGGAAACCTTGGAAGTCCTCTATTTCATTAAGGATCCATTTTCCCCCTGTAGAATTATACTCAGCTTTGCTGGATAAGTTATTCTTGGCTGTAAGCCTATATCCTTTGCTTTCTGGAATATCATGTCCCAAGCTCTCTGCTCCTTTATGGTGGTGGTTGCTAAATTAAGTGTGAACCTGATTCTGGCTACTCAGTATTTGAAATCCTTCTTTCTTGCTACTCTAGTATATGGGGTGGATCTTATATGAAAGACATTTGGAAAGATATGGATGAGAAGGCTGAGAGGAATATATTCACACTAGTTTAAGTACATCAAAGTGTAAAATGTTATTTGGATATTCATTAATTGTTAAAAATTATAGCAAATGAAGGAAGATGGATAGTCTTACCCCTGAATTTTTGCTATACTTACTCTAGCTATGTGACCCGTGTCTATTTTCTTTCAAGTTTCCATCAATACCTTTTGGGGTGGGGGGCAGTGGGAGAGGGAGGGCAGTGATTATCAGACAGTCTCAATGTATTCATGTGCTTAAAAATGCTGAAACCAAAAAGTGTTGTAAATAAAACGGCATGGAAGTGAACTGAAGATGGTAAAAGATTAAGTAGTACAGACAAGCTCCCCAATACAACCCCTCCTGTCCCTGTTCATTCTGCATCAATTCATACAAGTATTTTCAGCTTTCTCTAAAATGATGCCTTATTTATTACAGTGCAATATTCTACTATATTAACATACTATAATTTGTTCAATCATTCCCCAACTGATGGATGACTACTTTTGTTCAAGTTCTTTGCTACATGGGGTGAATTCTTCCTCAAGCAAGTGATTAAGTGAGAAGAGATAATTTCAACTACTGAAATTGAAAAGCTTTTGCACTATCAAAATTAGTGTAATTAAGATAAGGGGAAGAGTTTGACTGGGGAAAAAATCGTTGTACTAAATATTTCAGATAGGGATTTGATGCCAAAAGCCACTGCCCAATATATGAGTGTCAAAAGAAATAAACAAACAATTCCCAAAGGATGAATTATAAACTATTAACTACCATATTAAAAATTACAAATAACTAGTAAGAGAAATGAAATCAAAACAACCTCTGAAACTTTATATTACAAACAAATTAGCAAAGATGACAATTTATGCCAACAAGTAATGCTGGAGTCACTGTGGAAAGACAGGTACACTAATGTACTGCTGGTGAGACTATGAATTGGTCTGACCATTCTAGGAAACAACTACCAAGCCCACTCACTCTGACATGGAGTTTTTTAATGCTAAGAATAAAGATGATACCTCCTTTCTTTGTGGATGTGTGAGACCTACACATGTGAAACACTGACTTTCCTGAGGATGCTGGTTGGTTTTGTTGAACTGTCTCTTTTTCTCTCCTCCCTGTCCACCCCGCCCCCCCGCCCCAATTCCATGTTATTGTTATAAAGGATACCTCTCTGGGAGAGGGAAAGGATAACCTGGGAAATGTGATTTAAAAACAAAAGACATCAATAAAAACTTATTTTATAAAATTTCATCTACGAAAGAGAACTGGATAATCTTTCCATCAAAAGGAAATTATTGTCTGAGTCTATAAAGGACATCTTCCAAACCAATGGAAAATGATACTTTTGGAAGCATGACTCCCTTTTTTATACCTCATAAATATGAATGCTAAGATAATAGAGAACTTTTTTTTTTTTTAGCAGTTTTCTATCAGAAGTTTGGATTATTTTAACGTGTATATGCAAACAACCTTCTAGTTAAAGGCATTTTCCATGTATGATACTTAGTATCATAGAGAATACAAAGGATACAACTCCTGATTACAAAGGAACTTCCCTTTGGTAATCCTGACTACAATTTACTTGTTACTTTCAATGTCACCCAAAGTAGGTTCCTCATCTCCACCTAATGCAACAGGATATAGTAGATAAATTGCTGACCCCGAAGTCAAGGAGTAAGTTCAAATCCTATTTCTGACAGCTCAGCTTGTAAAAAAACATCATGGCCAAGTCACTTAACTTCTCTGAGCCTCAAGCAACACACTAAAAATCCTGCTTGCTTAGGTACAGAGAGGGAAAGATCTATGGTGGTATGCTATGAGATTATGACATAGAGATTTATGTCACCACTTCTCCTAAAATAGCAGAAATAATTTTATAAGGCATGACCATGTGTTCTACACTAATGAAATCAAAGATCACTGACATACTGACATAAAGCAGATTAGGAAAGGGCTCTTAGTACTAAGATGGTGTCTGGATAGTTGAGGTGGGTTATCTAATTCATGATTAGTTTGCTGCACACAAAAAGGACAAGAAATTCAGTGACAAAACATTTATAAAGCCCTATTCCTTAATTTTTTCAAGAAAAAAATTCCATAGTCTTTAATATTTCATGAGTGCACCAAAAGATTCTTTTGGTATAATTCAAGGAATTAGGTACTAGTTTAGAAGATCTGAAGAAGATCTATATTTGAAAATCTGGATATTTTATCAAACTAAAGTAGAGGGGACCGGTGTTAACTCTTCTCTTTTAATGATCTCATTCTCAATAGATGAAGGGAATCTGGAAGCAACCTAGTGTTACACAGTTTTTAAACAATGTTTATTACTGGTTTCTCATGTCAATTCAACAATAATTTCTGCTATTTGACAGAAGGAATTGAAAGAATAATACTTACATCATTTACTAGATTCTGATGCTAAGCATCAAGCTATTTAATCTCTTTCTTCTTGCTATACTGTTCATATAATTGTCGATGTTTCAGTTTAAAATTTCTTGACTTCTAGCTCTTGCTGAGTTATGCAGATAACAGAGAGAAATAATAAAATCTTAATGATATCAACAAAAGACTCAAGCAGAAATGAAAATATTAATATGGAGATTTTTAATTATGACAGACATCTCCCATTTGATTCTCACCATATTCCTTTTCATAGCTTCTCTTTCTGTTCTCCTATGTTAATTTTTGTACAACTATACTTCATTTACTGCTCACAGATTCTCACTACTTGTAACGTATACAACTCAGAAGTGATTAAACCCACCTCCTCTCCGCCCCCCCAAATCTAACTATTTGCTAATAAGAGCCTTGCCAGGTAGGATGTTGAAATTAAGAACTTTCACATTAACCACAGTATTTTCATAAAAATCTCTATAGAGAACAACTTTTAAGTTCCATTAACACTGTAATAACAGCAATGCATGAAATTTAATCTAATTTTTGCTGCAAAATATTTTGAGCTTCTGGTATAAGAATGTTTCTCACAATTGCCTCCCTTTTTATTTGTGTGATGTAAATATGAGTTTACCTAATGGAGAAATTGGCTTAAAGGCACAATCTAAAGATGTGGAAATGTTGATTGCATAGCACACCATCAAACACAATTATAGCTTCCTTAATCATTAACTCCATTTTTAATAGAATCATCTTTCATAGGAAATTTCTTTAACATGGCCCTAGAAGTTAGAGAGTTGATGGTAATAATTACTTTTTAAAAATTGAATATGTAAAATGATGTTAGATTTCCTGCTGTGAACAACATTATCTTCCTGCTACATCTGGTGCAGAATTTGGTGGATGCATCACGAATTTATTTTAAAAAATTATATTACTCTTGGACAGCCTCATTAAAACTACACTTTTTAAACTTGCTCTTTGCATTGACTTTTAATACAAACTTATGATTAAATAATTTTGAACATGCTTCGATATTTTTGAACTATAGATATAACAAAACCTGTAGATCTATTCAGTCATCATCATTACCACCCTGTTTTATGGTTAATCTGCTTGGGTTTGCTGCCATAGTTTTCCCTGACAGTACATATAGGATGGTACTTATAGTAAAGTGTGGTCCCAATAATGCAAAGTGGAAGTTGATTGGGACCAAAAAAAAAAAAAGGGCGGGGGGAGGCGCATGAGACAGTATTCTATGAGTATCTGGAGAAAGGAAAGAACTCTTAACAGCTGGGGTGATCAGGGAATGCTATATAGAGGAAAACGGCACCTAAGTAGATCCCCTTGAAGAAATGAGGAGGTTGTAAGGAAGCCAGGCACAATTAGGAATGCAGAATGTGTGAAGAAGGATAAAGGTGAACCAAGGCTAGAATGGCTGGAGTGAGGCTGGGTAGGGACGTAGGTGCCAGGCTAAGCACCTGGGGCTTTCTCATCCTCCCAGCTAGGATTCTCTCCACAACTCCCTCCAGCTTTCTGGCTCCCTTTTATGTGTGGTATTCCCTCATTATAATTGACGGCAGGAATTGCTTTTCTATTTGCTAGTGTTTGTATCCCAAACAGTTAGCACAGTGCCTAGAACACAGTGAGTATGAGTATTTAACAGCTGGCCTAAGGCCTTTGTTTTTATCCTAGAAGCAAAAGAAGCCACTAAAGGTTTTTGAGAAGTAGGCTAACATTATTAGACCCGTGCCACAGTATTTGGTAGCCAGCCAGACAGAAGATGGACTCAATAAAGGAAAGAAAGACTGGGTGAGGAAGATCAATTAAGAGACTTTGTGAGAGGTGCTCAAAGTCTAAAGTAGGAGGACAGTAGAGTGAGTAAAGAGGACGGATGAGCTAGATGCCGTGGAGAAACAATTCATGGGACTTCGGAACTGACTGGATACAAACAGGTGAGGCAGAAGAAAAAGTCTGGGATGGAATATGATATTCTGGAGGTCAATGGAGCTAGGATTAAAACCAAGAATCGCCTACCCAGAAAAACTGAGTATCATGCTTCAAGGCAAAATATGGACTTTTAATAAAATAGAGGACTTTCAAGCTTTCTCAGTGAAAAGACCAGAGCTGAATAGAAAATCTGACTTTCAAACACAAGAATCAAGAGAAGCATGAAAGGTAATCAAGAAAAGAACAAGAAAAAGAAATCGCAAGGGACTTACTAAAGTTGAACTGTTTTGTTTACATTCCTACATGGAAAGATGATGTGTATGATTCATGAGACCTCAGTATTAGGGTAGCTAAGGGAATATGCATATATATATATATATATATATATATATATATATATATATATATATATATATATATACACACACACACACACACACATATATATATAATATATATATCTTTATGTATATATGTACATGTGAGTGTGTATATATGTGTATATATGTGTGTATATATATATGTATGTGTGTATATATATATATATATACATAGAGAGAGAGAGAGAGAGAGCGCACAGGGAAAGTTGAAGATGAAGAGAAGATATCTAAAAGAAATAAAATAAAATTAAGGGATAAGAGAGGAATATATTGAGAGAGGGAGATAGGGAGAGATAGAATGGGGTAAATTATCTCGCATAAAAGTGACAAGAAAAAAGCAGTTCTGTAGGAAGAGAAGAGAAGGCAGGTGAGGGGAAATGAGTGAATCTTGCTCTCATCAGATTTGACCTGAGGAGGGAATACCATACATACTCATTTGGATATCTTACCCCACAGGAAAAAAGGAGGAAGAAGATAAAAAAAGGGGGGGGGATGATAGAAGGGGGGGCAGATGGGGGTGGAGGTAATCAAAAACAAACACTTTCGAAAGGGGACAGGGCCAAGGGAGAAATTCAATAAAGGGGGATGGGTTAGGAGGGAGCAAATATAGTTAGTCTTTCACAACATGAGTATTGTGGAAGGGTTATACATAATGACACGCATGTGCCCTATGTTGAATTGCTTGACTTCTTAGGGAGGGTGGGTGGGAAGGGAAGAGGGGAGAGAATTTGGAACTCAAAGTTTTAAAAACAGATGTTCAAAAACAACAAAAAAAAGTTTTTGCATGCAACTAGAAAATAAGATACACAGGCAATGGGGTGTAGAAATTTATCTTGCCCTACAAGAAAGGAAAGGAAAAGAGGATGGGAGGGGAGTGGGGTGACAGAAGGGAGGGCTGACTGGGGAACAGGGCAAGCAGAATATATGCCATCTTGGAGTGGGGGGGAGGGTAGAAATGGGGAGAAAATTGTAATTCAAACTCTTGTGAAAATCAATGCTGAAAACTAAATAAATTAAAGAAAAAAAAAAAAGAAAAAGTCTGGGAGAGCATTAAGGTTTTAGCCTGGGCTATTAAGAGGATGGTGGTACCTACAGCAGAAGTAAGCAAGTTAGGGAGAAGAATGGATTTCAGTGGAGAGAGGACAGAGTTAGGTTTTAGGCATGCTGATTGTGAGATTGCCTACCAGATATTTCAAAATAGAAGTCTCACAGGCATCTCAGAAACATGTCCCAAAATTAAGCTATATTGGAAGGAGATGAGGAGTAGGTGGGTGGTAAGAAAGTCAAAGTAGTGAATACAGATGACACTTTTAATTTAAAAGGAGAAAAGATATAATAACTTGTGGTAAAGCAGATTCAGTTCAAGTAAAGATTTTTTTTTTTTTAAAGATAGGAAGAGACCTCAGCAGTTCCATCCAATTCAATGAACATTTGTTAAACACCTACTATGTGCCAGGCACTGTGCTAAGCACTAGGTTTACAAAAAGAGGCAAAAGACAATCCTTACTCTCAAGGAATTTACAATCCAACTGGGGGGAGGAGTGACAATATGCAGATAAATATATACAAACCAGCTATATGAAGGATAAATAGGCAATAATTAACAGAGAGAGGCACTGGGGAAGACTCCCTGTAAGAGACAGGATTTTACAACTTAAAGGAAGCCACCAGGGAGGTCAGTAGTCAGAGTGGAAAGAGAGGGCATTTCCAGGCATTGGAAATAGATAGCCAGAGAGAATGCCCAGAACCGACAGAGATGAAGTCTATGGATCCCATCTCAGAATAAAGTTCTCAAATGCATAAAATAAAATACACTGGATTACAATGAAAACTTGTATTTGAAAGAGCACTCCAAAAAGTTTTTTTTTTAAGTAAATATATGGATTCTAGTTTAAGAATTCCTGGGTTAGAAGTTGAAGAAGGCAGATTTTGGTTCTACCTAAACAAATACTTCCTAATAACAGGACATACAAAAAGGATAATAGACAACTTCAAGAAATAGTAGAGATCTTAAAAAAAAGATGAATGACCATTTTGGGGATTCTTACTCAAATGAAGACTGAACTAGAGTAAATGAGGTTGCTTTCAGTTCAGATTCTGTGATTCTTGTTCATGTTTTTCCATAAACCCTTGACAAAAGATCTGCTCGCCAACAACTGCACGCCAGGCTTAGGCATTAGCTCTTCAGGGCTGCTTACTATGTGTTCCCTGAACTGAACTGTTATTTCCATCTGTAAAAAATGTCCTTGGCCCCTTAAAGATTTAGAGCTTCTTTTTTCTCTCAAGGCTCCCCCAAATCTATCTTTCCAAGGCCTGCCAATTAAAAATGACTTTTCAATCCTCAAATTTCCCATTGCACATGGTTTCAACCCTCACATTACCACAATCTACCTTGTGTTACAGTCATTTGAGTATATATTTTTTCTTTCATCACCTTTAGATTCTAAGGTCCCTGAGGGATGTGTCTATGCCTTACTTTATCTTTGGATCACTGCCACTTTGCCTAGTATCATACACATTTTTACTTCCAATGACCTGTGATTTCTTTCTTTAAATTCAATTTTTTATTTTCAATTCTAACTTCATGCTCTCCCAACTCCCCCATTCAATGAGAAGGCAAGAAAAACAAAACCTGTTATAAATATGTATAGTTAAATGAAACCAATCCCCACATGAGCTATGTCCAAAAAGACAGAAAGGAAGAAAAGAAAAGATGCTTCAATCTGTATTCTGAGTCCATTAGCCATCTCTGTGGAGGTGGACAGCATCTTTTATCATGAGTCTTTTGGAACTAAGGTTGGTTATTATGTTGATCATAATTCCTAAGTCTTTCAAAGCTGTTTATCCTGACACTAATGTTGTCATTGTACAAAATGTTCTTTTGGTTTTGCTCACTTTACTTTGCATTAGTTCATACAAGTCCTCCCAAATTTTCCTAAAATCTCCTTCATCATTTCTTACAGCATGATAGTATTCCATCACCTTCAAATACCATAATTTGTTAAGCCATTCCCCTATTCCAAACTTTCCAAATTACACTAGTAATGTTTTATGTAGAAATTGGCTATGGACTGAGTTGTAAAAGGGGGTATATCAAATAAAAGGTTTTGATGATATCACCTTTACTGTAATTAGGTCAATAGTATCAGGTCATCAGAGGTAACACTGAAGATGACAACACAATACATTTTAAAGAAATGTTGCACTTAATTAAGCACCAAGGAATATATTCATATTATCACTAGATAGCATGATCTTTTCATGAATTATCATATTCATTCAAATATAGATCATAGCCATACTTAAAATGAGTTATTTTTAAAGAAAAAATAGAGGTATGAGTCGAAGAATAACACTGATTATTAGGCTGCATTTAGGTTTCATACAAGACAGGTCTGGGGAAAATATGCAGTTTATATTAAGACTAATATATTATGGTTTCTACATCTGCTCTGTCTAAAATGTACCAAGAATATAGAGCAGGCAAGATGAAGACATACAAGGTTTACTTACCACAGTCCTCTGTTTGTTGGGCAGGAAGACTCTAACAATAGGTTTTTGTGGTGACTTAGGGTTGCTTCTTGACACATCTGTGGGATTCTGAAAAACTGCAAGAGACGAAGGTGCCACTGAAAGGCTAGAAGAGGAAGAAGATGTAACTGTGTCTGTTGAAGCTGAGCTAGAAACAGAAAAATCAGTTCCATTCCCCATGGACTCTAATAATTGTTGTTCCCGCTGTTGAAGTGCATCTAGCTTGCTGGTGTACTCTTCATAGGCCTACAAAGAAAAATAGAATTGAATATTTAATCTTGAGTTTGCACTGGTTGTTCAAAGGAAGTCTCAAATCTAAGGTTCTGATCATAGTACTTTTGTTGGAATTAGGTCAATAAGATTAGGTCAATAATTAGAATGAAAAATATCAGAGTAATCCTCAGTCTTTAAAGAGTCAGGAAGTAGGTTCGTGATATATTTCTTACTTTAAATCAATAAACCTGAAAAGCCGCATCTTTTATATACACACTAAATTAGTCTTTTAGTTTTTTAACCAAAAAACAGTTCTCTGGAAATATCCCATAAATCTCATAGACATGATCTGCTCTTCCTGTTTAATCCTGAGTCCAACTCATTTCCATTTGTATAGTCTGTCCAGGATTTATATACATATAGTCTCTATAGTTTGTCCATCTATGTCAATTAAGATAATAGGAATTCTTCCTCAACTAAGTTTTTCCAGTTTGAATGGTTAGGTCAACTGAAACAATTATTTTCAAAGACACTAATGATCTATTAATTGCTAAATCTGATAGCTTCCTCTCAGTCCTAATCCTTGACCGGTTTACCACATTTGACACTACTGAACACCCCCGCCTCTTCGACACACTCTTTTTGCTCGATTTTCTTGATGCTGCTGTTTCCTGGTTATCTTCCCATCTGCTCATCCACTCAGCTGCTTTTGTTGGCTCATTCAGCACATTATTCCTTTCTATGTGTGGGGTGTACACAAGAGTCTATGCTAGGTCCTCTTCTCTTTCTATACACTTTCTCTGAATTTTCTTGGGTTCAGCTATCATCAACAGTCTCTCAGATATTTCCATCTAGATATCCTACAGATATTAAATACATCTAAAAAATCCCTCAGCACCTATGCTCTCCACCCCCATCCCTCTTCTGAACTTCCTTTCTTATGCTGTGGACAACACTATCCTTTCTAATCAATTAGGTTTAAAACCTTCGAGTCTTCCTAAACTCATTCTCCACCACCTCCCATACCCAATCAATTGCCACGTTTTGCTGATTCTACTTCCAAATCTCTCTATTTAAATATACACCCTCGTTCTAATCTCTTTTGTGGGCCCACTCCATTACCACTATCCTGGATATTACAATAACCTCCCTACTTTCAATCTCTCCCCTCTCCAATCTATACTCCATGCACCAGGAAAGAGTAGCTGCCAAAACCATATATTCTAAAACACTGTTCTGACCGTGTCACTCCCAACTTACCTGTGTTTACTTGAAGGCAGGGACCGCTTTGCCTTTTTTCCCTTAGTGCCTAGCACAGGCCCCGGAATGTCCTCAGATCGACGTATGACCTTACTGACATGGATGATCTCTCTACAAGTCCCAATCACAACTCATCTAAGCTTGCCCAGTCTGTGTAACACTTGTCCATGACCTCCTTTAATTTCAACAGAGGTGACTAGCCCAGTGTGGTAGGGGCTTTTCTTTCTCTAAGTATCATTAAATTCTATTGGAATATAAAGGCTGTCCACTGGTTATTTCTCATCATCACCACATGACCATTTTACTTTTTTTTGATCATATATTTGGTGACATACTTTACCCCTTTGCTTCTTCATAGTTACCCAGGTTTCCAGCCTCAGAGTAAGACTCAACTCTTCACTCTTCCTTACTTTCTCATACCCAATCGGTTATAAGTCTTGTTTATTCTGTGCCGCAACATCTCTTTCAATCTTTCTGCCCACTTAAACCTTATCATCACTCTCTCTGGAATACTAGTCTTTCAATAGGTCTTCCCATTTCCAGGATCTTCCCTCTGCAATCCATCCTCCACAGAGTTGCCAAAGTGATAATCCTAAAACATGGATCTAACTGTAAAACTCAGCTGCTTAAAAGACACCAATGGTTCCCTAATGCTTCTACAATAAAATTCAAATTATCACTCTGTTTAACTTTTAAAGTCCTCTCAAATCTGGCTCCAGCCTACTTTTTCAGACTGATTGTATCTTATCATCCTTCAAGCACTCTACACTCCAGCCAAATTCCAAGTTCAAACATGCTGTACGATGTATACAATATTCCATTTCTTGTCTCTGCCCCTGCGCATAAGTCATTCCCAATATCTGTAATGGACCTCTTTCTCAGCTCCACCACCTAACATCTCTAGCTTTCATCACAATTCAACTCAAGTATCAATTCCACCTGAAGTGTGGAGGCATGAACATGAGACCATTTTGGATCTCCTGGAAGCTAATAACTACCCCAAGAGTACTTTTTAATTACAATGTATGTATGTATATAAACATATATACACAATGTGTGTGTGTGTGTGTGTATGCACACACATGTATATATATACACACATATATGAATAAAATTTAGTTTCATGTGTACATTTATTTCTGGCTTACAGAATATAAATTCCTGAACGGTAAAGTCTGTCCAACTCTTTCCCCCCACGCCTGCCCTCCCATTCCCAGAATTGTAGCACAGTGTCTGGCACATTTTAAGTACTTAATCAATGCTTTTTAATAATCTCTTATTATCTGTTACATTCTGCTCACACTCACCAAGCATCTCTTCATTGTACTCTAAGTACTCTTTTTTGACTGTTTGGAGATCATTGTGTTCTACAACTTAAACCCATATAACAATTCTGGGTAAATACTGATGTTAAAAATATGGGGCTTTTTTTTAAAGGAAGAAATGTGGGTCACTGACGAAGCTTGACAGTTTCTCCAAAACTATTCAGCCTTCTTACCTCCTCCTGTTTAATGTTGGGCTCAACCCATTATCCGTTTGCACTAACTTTTCAAGATAACAAGTAACAATGTTTGATCTCTATATAGGTTATCCATCTAACTATGTTGTAGTTTAGAAAACAAGTATTCTCCATCCACTTGGTTTTTCCTGTGTTGATGATTAAGTCAAACTTTTTTGAATGTTTACGGATCTCATTCAGGACACTTTGCAATGTTCTAGAGCTTGATACAATCATCACTGTGTCATCTATTCACAAAAGCATAAGGAAGGCCATCTACAGGGAAATCCTCTCCAACTTGAACTCATTCAAATTTGTTCATATTAATAGCAAATACCTTGAGCAATCATATTAAGTTTCCCTGTTTAATGTCTCGTCTTCTAAGAATGAGCAGATGGTTATTGTTAATTTAAGGAATTTTGCATAACTGGAATGTAAACTGGGATGCAGTTGGTCTAGGCTTAATGATAAATTCAAATTAGGTCTATCCTTATCATCTTCCCATTCATCTTAGGTTTCAAATCCCCATTAGACATTTTTGTTCTGTGCTTTCTGATCCAAAGTTCTTTCTCCTTGGCAGGGATATAAGGAGCAAATAAGATTTCAAAAGCTTTGCCTTCTCTGATATACATTATCATCATACCATTCACCTTGATCAGGGTACTATACACCCACATCCCTCTGGTTTCTAGATGCCTTCACCTGATTATACCTTTTAACGGGCAGGGTAGTATAGAGGAATGTTGGACTTTTAAGTCCCTAGGGTTTAAATCTCCCTCTCTGACATTTACTAGCTGCGTGGTAGTTATTGTCACGTACAATTCTTTATTAGTTCATTTGGGTTTCTTGGCAAAGATACTGGAGTGGTTTGCTATTCCTTCTCCAGCTACATTTTACAGATGAGAAAGCTCAGGCAACTTTTCACATAGCTAATAACTATGTGAGGCCAAATTTGAACTCAGGTCTTCCTGACTCCAGGCCCAGCACTCCACTCCACTTTACCACCTAGCTGCTCACTACCAGCTGGATGACCATGGGCAAATCACAACCTCTCTGAGTCTCCACTTCCTCATCTATAAAATGGGGATATCACCTGTAACATCTATTTCACAGAACTATTATGGCAATCAAACATGAGCATGTCTAGGAAATGGTCTCTCAACTTTAAACCTCTCAATATCAGCTGTAACTTTCACACACAGTGCCTGGCACTTTATGCATTGATACATAATCAATGCATAAAGATAGGTATCTTTACCTACCCTGTTATTTATAACACAGTGTACTCTTCCAGAGCCCCAGTTTATTGATGGATTCCATCCCACTAATGCTCAGAGATGCTAATGAAGACAAGCTAGCTGTGATCTTAAGCCACATTGATTTCAGGGGCAGGTCTGAATAAGAAGCAAAGGCAAACATTTATATGATACCTTCATGTCAATTAACAGTAGGATATCATTCACTAATGGTCACAGAATAAAGTATTCTGTAGCAACTCCATGCTATATTTTAGAAAGGTTACAAGAATGATTTGAGTTTCTTCCAATAAATGTTCTCTCATTTGGGGGAAATTTAATCTATTCTGTCATTCCATTCATTCAATATATAAAGTATTCTAAGGTGACATTGTATGATGTTATCCCTTTTCATTATATCCTTGTAGAGTTCTGCAATTTGCCCAACTCCTTGCAGAAAATGTCTGGTCAACTGAATGAAGCTCATTCTGAGGAAGGGAAAGGGGAATAAGGTAGCAGGATGAGTGAACTGGCAGAAGGGAAAGAAAGAAACTGGGAATATGGACTGTGGGGAAGGGGAGGAAGGTAAGGGGGAAGGAGAGCTGAAGAGAAGCAGATGAACAAAGGAAAAAAGGAGAAAGAGAGAAAGAAAGAGAAAGGAGGAAAAAGAGTGAGGAAAGAAAGAGAAGATTGCACCATGAGGGAAAAAGAAAGATGGAAAGAAAAGTGAAAGAAAGAAAAGTGGGGAAGAGGGAAAGGAAAGAAATGGAAACAAGGGAAATGAATAGGGGAAAGAAGGAAAAAAGCAGAGAGAACTAGAAGGGAAAGAGAAGGAAGGAAAGGTAAGAAGTAAACAGGGAAGGATTAGGGCAATAGAGGGGAAAGGAAGGAAAAAAGGATGGAGGAGAGAGGGTAAGAAGTGGCAGAAAAAATGTCATTCCTATACTAAGTAAATATCTTGTATGCTCTTGTTCCTAAATGTATTCTGGAATGTGTTCCAATTCCGAACATTTTTTGTGTGTGTTTCTATGAAGAGCGGCACCATAATACAGTGAATACAGAGCTGATCTTGAAGTCAGAAAAGACTAAAGCTCAAGTCTTCCTGTGATACAGACTAGCTCTGTGACCAGAGGGCAAGTCACCTGACCTTTCAGTGCCCCAAATAACTATTTAATTTAATCCAAACATTTATTAAACCCCTATGTCCAAGACTCTAATGTTATAAATTATAAATGAATTGCCAATATGTATCAGTATAAGGTTTTCCAACACCGAGTTTCCTTTATTCATTAAATCCTTGGTCTGGATTTTCCCCCCTCCTGCCCCTCATACAAAAACAATCATTGATTTTAACTATCTGTTAATTTTTGGGCAGCTATGTGGTGCAATGGATAGAGTGCTGGGACTGCAATCAGGAAGACAGGAGTTCAAATCTGGCCTCAGAAACTTATTAGCTATGTGACCCTGGGCAAGTTACTTAACCCTGTTTGACTCAGTTTTCTCATCTGTAAAATGAGCTGGAGAAGGAAATGGCAAACCACTCCAGTATTTTTGCCAAGAAAAGCACAAATGAGGTCATGAAGAGTCAGACACGATGCAAAAACTGAACAACAACAACAACAAATCTATGGATTTACTATATAAACCTCAATGTTATTTTTGATTTTCATAATTTGCCTTGTTTTTGTTTTTGTAATGGTTTACCTTAAGGCTCCTTATGTAAAGCTCGCATTTAGTTTTTTTTTTTAAATTTGCAATTTTTTCCTCAATAAAAGTTAATTTAACAAAATCTTGCTGGGTTAAGTAAAAGCATACACATTAAAATTTTTTTATAAACTGCTTGGAGCTAACTAACATCAGGAAGTAGTTTTTCTTCTTTTTAAATCTTTGTTACAAAGGAAGGTTTACTGGGTGGTGTAACTGCAAGCAAAGTGGGATTTTTTGCTCTTTTTTCTTTTGGAGTTAAGCTTCCATAACACATTAAGTGCTTAATGTGATGTTAATGTAATGTAATATTAATGGAATAGGACCTGCTTTGAGCTCTGGCCCAGTTCAAAGCTGTGGTGTATCCTGAGTCACATGGAGCCTGAGCCACATGAAACCCATTGGGGGAGGAGCTTGCCCAACAGAAAAAAGAGCAGGGAGTGAGAGTGAGGCAGAGCTGAAAGAGAGAAGCTTGCTGAGTGGGCAGAGGTAGGAATTTGCTTGTGGAGAGGCCTAACAGAAAGAATGTTTGTGATGTTGGTGCTCCCTCTGTTGATCTGTGTTATTCTCTCAGGTAGAAGCCCTGTCTGTTGGTCTGGGTTAATTTCTCAGACAGAAGCCCCTTTGTTGGTCTTTATAAGTGAATTGAACCGAAGGGTGGAGACTTGCCCATGGGAAGGAGGCTTAGCTTAAGTCCCCTCTAAGAGCAGTTAAAGTGAGTTGAGATGATGGTGCTGGTAATGTATGTAAATATTGTTGCAGCCCTGTTAAGCTTTGTTTTCCCAGAAACAGAAGCTGCAGGCAGGAGCAGGAAAAGCTTGGAGTGGAGCACTCCCCATGAGCTCAGACAAGGAGTAGGAGTGGAGAGCGGAGAGCTGCCTCCATGTGAACCCAGGCAAGAACTGGGAGTGGTCTGCCCACAGAGGAGCCATGAGACTTAGAAGTCAACCTTGAGGTAAGATGAAAGAGGACTTTACTTGGACATTCTGTATTGACTGAAGAGACCGTAATTTGCTGTGACCTAGGGGTGGATGGTGTTTGTATTTTCTGATACCCCTTAAGGATGATATGTTGTGCAAGGGAAGACCCTGACCTGGGACCCCCTGCTTGTGTAAACAAGTATTTTGGGGATGCAACGATATATGCTGTGTGAGTATTCTGAGGAATGCTATAAGATATACTATGTGGCCACCTTAGTAATAAGTTTTTATGTTGCTATGAATGTTATGTTTTAGTTTATTGAACAATGTTTAGTTCTGAATAAATAGTTCATTATACTGTGTGAGAGTTCATTATACTGTGTGATTAGACCCTTAAAATTATTCACAGCAGCAGTCCTCAGGTGTGCTGCTGTGATTGGCATTACAAGTGGTAAAAGATATACTCAGAAATGAGTGGGATGGGAAAACAAAAGTATCAATAACAAGTACCATCAATTAAAAAAAGCAACAATTTAAATTAACTGTTTGTTTTCTCATTGGCCCCTTTGAGATTCTACTTCAAATAGGATAGCCACAACAGAAAAAACTATGCCGAGGATTACAGTCTGACTGCCAGAACAATATAATTTGTTAGTTCTGTCAAACATTAGCTTAGTGATTCTTCTTGTGAGATTCCTCCACAACAGATTATATTTATCAAGAGAAGGTCATCTATAATAAAATATTTGATCTCAGGGCTACTAAAGTAATCCAGAATGTCAAAAAGACCTAGAAAATTGAATGTAAGGAGGATTTTGTTATTTTTAGAGTTCAGTTTCTCGGGATCCATGGCCATGGTGAGGCCTAGTTTCCAGGTGTTAGATAATAACTCCCAGAATAGCCAAGGATACTAGTAATTCCTAGAATCATAGCGATAGGCAGCCCTACTGAGGCCGTGCCATGAGATATGGGAGTGACATAATTGATATTTACTATGCTTGCACAGAATGACAATATTGCTAAAGTTAACCTGTGAGGAATGCATGTGCATGTACCTGCCTCAACTAGGCCCTGCTGAGGCTTGAGGAGATTTAGGGGAGTACACAAACTGTGCCTGTCTCGACTGACCCCATTGAGACATACGGGTACTTGCCCCCACTTCTCGCCGACCCCTGTGAGAAGGGTGATTAGGGAATGCTGTAGGAGCTGGTTCTCCCACTATCAGTAACCTTTCTGAGAAGACTAGACTAGAATAAAGTTGATTATTAAAGCCCCTCCGAAGGTATCTGCCTGTCTGACCAGATCAAGAGTGAACCTGTTAGAGGGTGGAACATGAAAGCTCCAGTGCCTCCTGTGTGTTATCTGTGAAACAAAAACAAAGTATCTTTTGGTATCTGGGGCTTTTAGCAGACTGCAACATCAGTATAAATCAACAGTGTGATATGGCAGCCAAAAGAGCTAACAAAATTGTAGGCTGCATTAAGAGAGGCAGAAGCACAAGGAAGGGCATAATGAGGGAAGTGATATTTCTACCGTACTCTTTACTGGCTAGACTTCACCCAAACTATTTTTCTCAGTTCTGGGTGTCACATATTAGGAAGTGCATAACAAAGATAATCAGGTTGGTAAAAGATGCCAACAAACATAGCAAATTAAATGAACTGAAGATGTTTAGCCTGGAGAACAGGAGGCTCTGGGGGTCGAGTAAGAAGACAGGTTAACAGAGGAAAGAAGGATTAGCTGTGCTCTTCTTCTCAGATGGCAGAATGAGGAACAATGAGTTGAACTGGGGTTCTTAAACATTTTTGTATCCTGGACCCTTTTGGCAGTCTGATAAAGCCTATGGATCCCATCTCAGAATAAAGTTCTCAAATGCACAAAATACAATAAATTAGATAACAAAGGAAACTTATACTGGAATAGTACTCCAAAAAGTTAGTTTTTTTAAAAAGTAAATAGGAAAATAGGACCCTAGTTTAAGAATTCCTGGGTAAGAAATTGAAGAAGGGGGGAGGAGCAAAGATGGTGGCTGGAAAGCAGGGACTTGCTTGAGCTCCCCCCCAGGTCCCTCCAAAAACCTATACAAAATGGCTCTGAACAAATTCTAGAACTGCACAACCCACAAAATAGCAGAGGGAAGCAGGGATCCAGCCCAGGACAGCCTGGATGGTCCTGGGTGAGGTCTATCGCGCACGGAGCTGGGAGTGGAGCAGAGCAGAGCCCAGTGTGGGCTGCGTGAACCAACCAGACCAGGAGCCGGGTGCAGCAGGCCCTAGTGCCCTGAATCAGTGAGCTGTGGAAGTTACCCTACTCCTCAACCCACAAACACCAAAGACAACAGAGGAGGTTAGTGGGAAAAGCTGCAGGGGATAGAGTGATAGGAGTTCATGGTTCAGCCATGCCCCTGGGGCAGCGGAGGTGGTGCAGCTACAGAACTACAGCTACAGTTGCTTTTGGCCCCAGGCCCACGTGGTAGGAGAAATTAAGTGGCAGATCAGAGCAGGAGTGTAGAGCCTGCTTAAGATCTGAGTCCAGTCCGGGTTGAGGGTTCTTGGGGAAGGAGGAGTGCTGGTGTGGGAGAGCTGGCTGTATAGGAATAGCTCTGAAATCAATGTCACATCCCCTCAAGCTTGGAACAAAGTACTCTTTGCTCTACAAGCAGTCATACCCCAATGAAAAACTCAAAGGTCAAGTAAGTTACCTGGGAACATGGCCAGGCAGCGAAAACGGACTCAGATTCAGTCTCAGACTTTGGAATCTTTCTTTGGTGACAAAGAAGACCAAAACATATAGACAGAAGAAATCAACAAAGTCAAAGAGCCTACATCAAAAGCCTCCAAGAAAAACATGAACTGGTCTCAGGCCATGGAAAAGCTCAAAAAGGATTTGGAAAAGCAAGTTAGAGAAGTAGAGGAAAATTGGGAAGAGAAATGAGAAGGATGCGAGAAAACCATGAAATGTTAATGACTTGCTAAAGGAGACCCCAAAAAATACTGAAGAAAACAACACCTTAAAAAATAGACTAACTCAAATGGCAAAAGAGCTCCAAAAAGCCAATGGGGAGAAGAATGCCTTGAAAGGCAGAATTAGCCAAATGGAAAAGGAGATCCAAAAGACCACTGAAGAAAATACTACAATACTACCTTAAAAATTAGACTGGAGCAAGTGGAAGCTAGTGACTTGATGAGAAATCAAGATGTTATAAAACAGAACCAAAGGAATGAAAAAGTGGAAGACAATATGAAATATCTCATTAGAAAAACCACTGACCTGGAAAATAGATCCAGGAGAGATAATTTAAAAATTATTGGACTACCTGAAAGCCGTGATCAAAAAAAGAGCCTAGATATCATCTTTCAAGAAATTATCAAGGAGAACTGCCCTGATATTCTAGAGCCACAGGGCAAAATAGAAATTGAAAGAATCCACAGATCGCCTCCTCAAATAGATCCCAAAAAGAAAACTCCTAGGAATATTGTCGCCAAATTCCAGAGCTCCCAGATCAAGAAGAAAATACTTCAAGCAGCCAGAAAGAAACAATTTGAGTACTGCGGAAACACAATCAGAATAACACAAGATCTAGCAGCTTCTACATTAAGAGATGGAAGGGTTTGGAATACGATATTCCGGAGGTCAGTGGAGCTAGGGTTAAAACCAAGAATCACCTACCCAGCAAAACTGAGTATCATGCTCCAAGGCAAAATATGGACTTTCAATAAAATAGAGGACTTTCAAGCTTTCTCAGTGAAAAGACCAGAGCTGAATAGAAAATCTGACTTTCAAACACAAGAATCAAGAGAAGCATGAAAAGGTAATCAAGAAAAAGAACAAGAAAAAGAAATCGCAAGGGACTTACTAAAGTGGAACTGTTTTGTTTACATTCCTACATGGAAAGATGATATGTATGATTCATGAGACCTCAGTACTAGAGTAGCTGAAGGGAATATGCATATATATATATACACACACACATATATATATATGTGTGTGTGTGTGTATGTATATATATATGTGTGTGTGTGTATACATGTATGTGAGTGTATATATGTATATATATATGTGTGTGTATATATATAGACAGAGGGCACAGGGTGAGTTGAATATGAAGGGATATCTAAAAAAAAATAAAATCAAATTAAGGGATGGGAGAGGAATATATTGAGAGAGGGAGAAAGGGAGAGATAGAATGTGGTAAATTATCTCGCATAAAAGTGGCAAGAAAAAGCAGTTCTGTAGGAAGGGAAGAGGAGGCAGGTGACGGGGAATGAGTGAATCTTGCTCTTATCAGATTTGACCTGAGGAGGGAATACCATACACACTCAATTGGGTATCTTATCCCACAGGAAAGGAGGAGGAAGAACATAAAAAAAGGGGGATGATAGAAGGGAGGGCAGATGGGGGAGGAGGTAATAAAAAACAAACACTTTTGAAAAGGGACAGGGCCAACGGAGAACATTCAATAAAGGGGGACAGGTTAGGAAGGAGCAAAATATAGTTAGTCTTTCACAACATGAGTATTGTGGAAGGGTTATACATAATGATACGCATGTGGCCTATGTTTAATTGCTTGACTTCTTAGGGAAGGTGGGTGGGAAGGGAAGAGGGGAGAGAATTTGGAATTCAAAGTTTTAAAAACAGATGTTCAAAAACAAAAAAAAAAGTTTTTGCATGCAACTAGAAAATAAGATACACAGGCAATGGGGTGTAGAAATTTATCTTGCCCTACAAGAAAGGAAGGGAAAAGGGGATGGGAGGGCAGTGGGGTGACAGAAGGGAGGGCTGATTGGGGAATGGGGCAAGCAGAATATATGCCATCTTGGTGTGGGGGGGAGGATAGAAATGGGGAAAAAATTTGTAATTCAAACTCTTGTGAAAATCAATGCTGAAAACTAAATATGTTAAATAAATTTAAAAAAAAAAGAAAAAAAAAAGAAATTGAAGAAGGTAGATTTTGGTTCCAAAAAGGAGAATGGACTACTTCAAGAAATAGAGAAAAAAAAAAGATGGATGACCATCTTGTGGGTGGGTGGGACGAAGTTAGTAGAGAGAATTCTTACTCAGATAAAGACTGAACAAGAGTCACTGAGGCCTCTTTCAACACAGATTCTGTGATTCTTGTTTATGTTTTTCCATAAATCCTTGAAAAAAGATCTGCTCACCAACAACTGCAAGCCAGGGTTGGGCTTTAGCTCTTCAGGGGTGGGGGAGGAGGATTTACTATCTGTTCCCTGAAATGAACTGTTATTTCTGTCTGCAAATAATGTCCTTGGCCCCTTAAAGATTTAGAGACATATTTCTTCTGTCTAGGATTCCCCACCCCCCTGAATCTATAGTCTTATTCTTTCCCAGGGCTCCTTTTTTTCAAGTCCATTAACTTGAACAACCTTCATCTTAGAGTTACTCCTTACCACCTTTATCATTACACTAGTAAATTCTAATTATAAACTATATATCAAGAATTCTGAAATTTCACAGATGGGGTTTTCCCCTGAGAATAAACATTATATACCAAACTTCCCCATGTTTTTCAGACTAATAGGGTTAATATGCTGACTACTGAAATACTCTTTTTAAGGGCTTTTCCAATGAAAATCATTTTAAGTTTCTTTAGCTGATTTTAAAAATAAAATATATTTTCTGCTTATGACTCCCCAAAATATCTGATATTCAACACCTTACCTCCAGATAGATTGATGGTGGATTATGTTCTCCTCCAAATTTGTCCAATAGGGCCTCTATGTGTTCCTGTGTCAGTTTAATCATTTGCTTGATATTCCACACCTAAAACCATACAAAATAACATAGAAAACTCCTTTAGGATGTGTGTGAACTATTTAATCACTTGATAATGAAAAAAAAATTAACTTCTTAAATTACAAAATAGTAATTAGTTCCCAATAAGTAGCCCATCATTACTGTAATTTCCAACTTGTTGCCTATATTGGATTGAGATATATGTTTAAAACTGAGAACAGGTCTAAGCCCATTATCACGCACATATGCTTAAGAAGAGAGAAATTTTAAAATTATGTTGAATAAAACAGAAAGAATCCCTTAAATGGGGGAAGAAAAGGAAGCTAGGAGAAAAAGATGGGGTGATATGGGAGGAGCAAAGCTTAAAACAGAACAGGGTCACAGACAGAATGGTTTGAATATTCAATGTACCAATCCACAATCCACTACATTCTTATTTTTATTGAGCTAGGGGGCCCTAAAAATGGTTATTGGAGGGCAGACTAGGTTTGGAGATGTGGTGCTAAGTGAATAATACAGTAAGTCCCTGCTTTTTACTCATTGATTTATTAGTCTGGAATGAATTACAGAGGATATCTGGAGTTGACAAGAAGCTCTAGAAAACTGCTCAAAAATACATCTCCCCTATACACTTAGGTTAACTAGTTAACATGTCATCCTGAAATCCAACCTTTTAGAAAGATTAAGCCTATCAGTAACTCACAAATTAGTAGCAAGTGGTATTAAAAACAAACCGAGATGGCTTAAGTATAATGGAGTTTTGATAAGGAAGTGAGGCTAATTGTGTAACATAAGACATTTTCACAGAAGCCATATCTTACTGTGATGTTAGTCATGGACACAGGGAACTGTACCAAAGCCTTAGGCATCTGGAAGATGGGGGAGGTGGATAGGATCAAGGAAGATTCTGCCTTAAAAAAAAAAAACAAAAAAAACAAAAAAAACAAACACTACCACCAGGCTCCTGCAAACTCACCCTGAAGCCTTGTGCAAACTTCATGAACTGAACATCTTCTGCTCACATCTCACCTCCTACCATCTGAGGATAAAGCTGATCATTTGAAAGGTGTAAATTTAGTCCTGGAATCCAAACAGTCATTCAGATACTAGGCCTGAATTCTATATTAACAACAATGATCCCATGGTAAAGCAAAGAGGACTGAACAACAAGCATTTATTAAGAACCTATTTAGTAAGACAGTCCTTTCCTTTCCAAGAGCTTAGATTTTCCTAAGAGGATACATGTCCAAAGGTAAAAAAATATAGGATATATATGAAATTAAGAGAAAGTACAAAGGGCTTAGGGAAAAGATGGGGTACAACCATGCAAAGGTGAGAGGGCATGGATTAGGATCCTTCAAAGAGCAAAAAGGATTGGTTAGACTGGTAGAAAGAGAACCACAAAGCAGCATCATGAAAAACCCAGAGAGGAGAGAGTATCCAGTAGGGGACAGTAGTTAACTAAGTGTCATATGCTCAAAGGTAACCAACTCCCATCTCCTAGCATTCCTTTTTTCTTCATTAAACACACATCTACTAATGCCTATCATGAGCAACACACTGTGCCAGAAACTGGGAATACTAAGAGAAAACAAATGCTTATAATTTAGATTCAATGGCTGACAGGGAAAAATACCTGGCCCAGCCTCCTACATCTGTACTTTCTTCCTACAGAATCATTTAATCTACTTCAGAAGCGATTTAATATATTCCCTAGCTAACCCCACAAATAAAGAAGAATCACCTTTACATTTATACATATGGTCATCCAGACTGTTTAAATATTAAGATTTAATCATTAGATTGTGAGCTTGAGGGCTGGAACTGTATTTTATATCCCTAGTGCTTATCACAGTGCCTGACATAGAGTTAGTGCTTAATAAATGTTTTATTGACTGACTGAAATATCTACATCACAAACTGTCCTAGGTAAAAGCAACAAAGCATTCTCAAAAAGAGAAGGAAACAAGTGCTAAGCAAGTCAAACCACAACCACCACATCCCCTCAGACTTCAATGGAGATATCCCAGGACCCTGAACCTTGGGAAAAGCAGTGTCTTCCAAACCACCAGAGCTGCTTCCAGCCATCAATAGGGACAGAAATCATTGAGAAAAAGGGTCCACCTTCCTCACAACTACTAATAATAACTGCTGACCAATTGCCACCAAAAGGCAAATAAGCACAAGAGCCCTGGAAGTAGCAAAACTCCTAGACCACCATCTTGGTCTCCTTAGCAGTCATCCGGGGAAGCAATTCCATTGGAGAAGGGGCCAGTCACCTTCATCAACTGCTAAGTGCTGCTCCCACAGGGCAGGCAGACCCAGCAAGGCACCCTGAGAGACAAGAGGCAGAATGTGCAAGGTAACTCAAACCTTTGCTTCCACCTTGACCACCATCTCTCCTCAGACTCCTACAGGGAAAACCCAGAACCCTGAATCCTAGAATCTTTGGGATTGCAATTCTTCCAGTCCAGTGCTTGTAGTTATCATCCTGGAAAGCAATCTCTGTAGAGATGTAGTCTGGCAACTGCTCTTATAGGTGCTACAAGAATAGCCACAATTCTTAGCTACTGAAAACCAAGAAAGTACTTGTCACCAAAGTCCTTGGCACTGTCAAATAGTTAAACATCATAAACGGCCATGGTTTTATCAGTGGAAATAACATCAAAGAGGAGGTTTTACTTTTTTACCATTTACTTTGCTGCTGCACTCTAAGGGCCACAAGACCCTTCCATCTAACTGGCACCTGAAACCTTTAATGTATATTAATTCTCCCACTTCAACATGAGCTTCTTGGGAGCAGGGACTCTCTTACTTTTTTATCTGTGTCCTCAGAGCTTAGCACAGTGCTTGAACACATTAAGAATAAATACTTCTTCATTCATTCATAAATTCCAGAGGGAAAGCCACTACCTAGCCCAGAGGAACTCAAAGATCTAAGCTTTTGGGGTAAGAACTCACCATTTGACAAAAAATAATGGGAAAATTGGAAAGAAGTTTAGAAGAAACTAGGCATAGACCAACATCTAACACCATATACCAAGATAAGGTCAAAATGGATAAATGATTTCAACATAAAGGGTGATTATCCTAAGTAAATTAGGGGAGCACAGAAAAATGTACTTGTCACTGACATCTATGGATAAGGGAATAAGTGAGAGAGATGGGAAATAAAATGGATAATTTTACATTATATGTAAGTGAAAAATTTCATTATATAAAATTAAAAGGGTTTTGCACAAAAAAACTAATGTAGCCGAAATTAGAATGAAACATGAAGAGAATGACTAGGTTTCTGTAAGTTTTGAAAGAAAGAGAGAAAAGGGAAGGGAGGGATGGAAGGAGGAAAAGAGGAAGGAAGAAAGAAGATTAAAGACCATTTGAAAAAAATACTCCAGATCACGAATAATGCAAGAAATATGTATTAAAACTTTGCGATTTCACCACACTCACACACACACACACACACACCAGATTAACAACAACTAACAAAAGACAATGTTTTAGAAACTATGAGGAAATTGTCATACTACAATACATACACTATTGGTAAAGTTGTGAACAGGTATAAATATTTTGGAAAAAAATATGGGTCTATACTAGAATGGTCAATAAATTGTAGCCCTTGAAAGAGCAATAGACTACTAGGTATAAACCCCAAGAAAATAAATAACAGAGGAAAAGGTGGCATACATACAAAAATATTTATAGTAGGACTTTTAATAGTGGCAAAAATTTGGAAACCAAATGGGTAACAATCATTTGGGAACTTACTGAAAAATTACAGTACATAAATGTAATGGATTAGTGTACCATAATAAATGACAGGAAAAATACAGACACTTGGGACTATTTGTATAAATTGAAGTAGAATGAAGTAAGCAGGAACAAAGGGACAATCAACATGATAACCACTACAATGTATTTTAAAAAAAACTTAAGGAGTATGATCAATAAGGTAATCAAACTTAAATTATATTGCATTTACCAGGTCAAATCACAAGACCCAATAGCATTATACCTTCACCCAGTGAGATATACGTTGTTAGACAGAGCTAATGTGTTGTTTTATTTATTTCCTTGTTTACAAGAGAGAATCTTATTGAGAAGGAGACTTGTCCGGGGTAGTGTCTGCAATGTAAGGAAAGGTTATAATTCAATAAAGACAGCCCTTTTGATCAAACTAGTTTCTAGCTTCACACTTTCCTGGCCTTCAGAAAATGACTAGAAACACTATTAATTTACCTAAATATTCTTCTATTTTGTCTTTCACTATTCTACTTCACACCTCTTGATCATTTCAACCACTCTCTTCACATTCTTCACTTTTCCTGTCTTCACTCTTCTCAACTTCTTTGCTGAACAAAGAATTCAATTAAAATAAATCTTCCAATATATACACAGAAGTTAAAATGGAAGATTTACACTCCTTAATTATAATTTCTAGATTTATTCAATTTCATTTCATGAATAACATTTATATTACCAAAGCACAGATCTAACCAGGAAGTTTCTTTAAGCAGGGAATGTCTCATTTTTCTGCAGTTACTCAATTTAGTCACTAGATGGCAATAGTGCATGAAAAAAGAAAAGAAGGTTGTAAAACCTTCTTCCTTGAGGTAAATATAGCATAGAGAACTGATTTGGGCAAATTTTAGTATGTATTTTATCTAAAAAAAAAATTCCATCCTCTACAAATTTGGACCTGCCCTGTTGATGACTGCTAATCATTATTAATTTTGCTGATAAGCACTACTCTGTTTCTCAAACAGGTATTCTATTTTTTTCCTATTATCATCCACAAACTTTATAGCTAAAAACTTATGAAAATTAGCACATGATATTTGGGTATATTATGCTTAGGGTTTCCTAACATCCCTTTTCTGATTTTTTAGTGATCAGATGGTGAAGTTGTACATTTAAATACATAAATACTGTCACCAATAAGAGAGGATTAACAGTTAAGAATAACAGAGAGCTACATAGAGAGGCTAATGGATCATATGCAAGTTTACAAGTGCATCATTTAAAAAGTCTAAAAGTGGTACTATAAGAAAAATGAAAGAAAGTATACATTTTAAAAGCAAATAACATGGAAAGAAAATTTCACTTATTTTACTTAGCTCACAGCTTACCTAATTTATAGTTCAAATGAAAAAATCTTTCCCTACTCAATAATGGTCTGAAAACATTTTATCAAATATAATCTTTCTTGTAATAAAGTCCATTTTTCATAGATAGCTCCAAAGGCAAAAAAAAAATGACTAGCTCACATAACAAAACTTTTTTCTCTTCTCTATTCCCAATACTTTTCTGTATAATGACTTTAAATTCATACACACGAATCTGCAACTTTAGTCAATAAACAGAACTGCTGAGAATGACAAATTAAAATAAAGTAGAAAAGTCTTAAGATAAGTGTGACAATTTTACTAGTAATGTAATTTTAAAAATAACTTTCCTCCTAGTGTTACATCACTTTTTTTCTGGTAACTTTGAAAATAATTTTCTTTTTAAAAAGTATCACATGCACCTAAAAGAAATAGGTCTTTTAGGGTAGCACTTCTTAAACTGTGAGTTGCAACCCCTTATGGGGTTGAGTAATTGAACGTGGGGGTCACAAAAAATCTGGCAACAGTAAAAGGTTTCCAAATGCACAACCAAAAATTAATTCAAAATCACAACCAAAAATTAATTCAAAATCAAACACGTAATGAATCCGAGGCGTTTCTGGTGGCGCTTGACCATGTTGCAACTAAACACATGCGGTACTTTAAAAAAAAATTATTTGGACTCTGATTACAAAAGGTTATTACTACATGTACAGGTAAGGTGGCTCTCAAGAGGGCAAAGTTTAAACAGATTGTTGAAATTGAAAGATAAAGTTGTTCTATTTTTGACTGAGCAGAGATCCAATTTTGTTAATTTCGTTTATAATGACTTAAGGTTTTAAAAATTGTTATTTGTCCGATATTTTCAAAAAAGTCAATGATTTAAACAAGGAAAATATTGTAACATACGTATGTCAAAAGATGAAATTGGAAGTTTTACTAAAAAAGTTAACAAATGGAAGAATAAGGTAGAAAATAGTTCTTTAGAAACGTTTATAGCTACAGATGACGTTATAATTGAAAATAACCTACCCAAAGATTTAATTACAAGTTATAATTGACCATCTGAAGTGCCTGGAGATAGTTTCAGAAATACTTCCCTTCAAATTTTGATTTGAAAAAACTAAGTTAAGTTCATAAACCACACTCAATTAAAATAAAATCGTCAGTCACCTGCCATTAAAAGCTCAAGAAGAGGGCAACTAGGTGGTGAAGAGGATAGAGCACCAGTCCTGGAGTCAGGAAAACCTGAGTTCAAATCCGACCTCAGATACTTGAAACATACTAGCTGTGTGACCCTGGGCAAGTCACTTAACCCAATTTGCCTCAATCCCCCCCCCCCCCAAAATCACTAAGAATTTGCTGAGTTATCAAGTTACCCAGGTTTAAAACTTAAGTTTCCTAAAAAATCATTAAATGAATTTTGGCTTGGGATTAGGACAGAATTTCCAACAATTTCTGAAATGGCCCTAAACATACTTCTGCCATTTTGTACTATGTATTTATGCGAAGTGGTGTTCTCAGCATTGATGATTATAAAATCAAAATATTGATCAAGGCTGAAAAATGTTCAAGATGCTCTATATGGTACCAAATGTTCCACAAAGATTTAATTCTTTATGTAAAAATAAACAAGCATATCTGTCTTATTAGAATGCAAATTTGCTTTTGTCTTTAATAAATGGTAAAATTATGTGTATATCAAAGAATTGTTTTAAAATAAATTTCTTTATGATTTATTATCAATAAATGTTTGATTTGTGTGCCTATTTTATATCTATACACCCAGGGTCATGTAAAAATTTCTCGGGCGAAAAGGGGTCATGAGTGGAAAAAGTTTAAGAGGCCCTGTTCTAAATCATACTATTGGGAAGATGGCAGAGTAATGTATTCAATTCAAAAGCCTCAAGAAAAGAAGATAAGAGAAACTTTGTCTGAGAGCAGTTTGTGTAAGGGGTTCCTCTTTAAGAAAGTATTATACTTCTCAGAACGGTATTAGAACACAGGAAAAGAGATGTATGAGTTTTCAAGGGCTATTGGCACCCAGGATGGAAGGATGGACAAAGAACTTTTCCCTACTCATGCTTCCCTTGAGGCAGGCTTCCAGATGTCTAACAGCCTGTTATGAGGCTGAACAGTTAAGGGTTGGAGCAGTAGAAGGCTGTGTCAAGGCCTGGGCCTTGTGAGGGCTTGACAACTGTAATCATTAGCTTCATCTGTAGCCTTCCTTCCATCTACTAATACTCTGCCTAGCTATCAATGGTTAGCATAGTCTCCCATTCCTGTGATGGAGTACCCCCATCTACCAAAGAACAAATTCCCCTTATTAACTCTCGCTGTCCGTGTTCTCATTACCATCTACCTCAAACCTGCTTCTCCAATGTCCCACTTCAAATCTGCCTTCCCTATTCCATTTTGCCCTCTAGAACTCCTACTCTATAATTAATGAGCCTCCTTACATTTTAGACCTCTCCATCTTGTGCTTCTTACATCTTTCTGCACCTTCTGAGATTTGGCCCGCCTAGATAACACTGCATCCCTGCCCAGCTTTTCTAATTTGATTGTTATTTCTAATATACACCAAGCCTCCACAGTCCAAGTGGGAGAGTCAGAATACCCCTAGCTCCCAACTGGTACCTCCAAACTCTCCTCTACTTCCATCACTCAGGAAACTTTTCTCCTAAGGTTCACACTATCCAAATGATCAATCCAATCTAGATTTGGGAAGCCATCATCTACAGACTCCAGTGGCATAATCTTCATTCTTTCTGAATGACTTCAGTACCAGGCTCAGTTTCTCTTCTCTACCCCAATTCCTATTAGGGCATTTCAAGGATATCTGTTTTCTCAAATACCCTCATTTCCCAGTTCTTCAATTTACTCAATTCTGATGACCTGCTATTTCTCAGCTCCATCTCAGCTGAATATTCACATGGTCATACCTTTGATGTAGCTATCATAAACAAGTATTCCACTTCAATTTTCAAGATTTCTGAAATTCCTTTATCTAATCATAATAAATTATAATTCTATCTATCCCAATGCCTTGCCTTACTACTCCAACACTATTCTTTTTTCCATTTTAAGTGACTAGTTATCAATTGGCCAATTTAGTTTTTACAATGTATTTTTTAAAATTTACAAGCATTTATTTTCTCTACCCAGCTTCCCCTCACTCCCCACCAATATAGGAAAAAAAAAGAAAAACAAAAACCTTGTAAGAAATATGTGTAGTCAAGAAAAAACAACTTTCTGCACTAGCCATGTAGAAATATATGTCTTATTCTGTATCTTGAGATCACAGCCTCTCTGTCACAAGATGGGAAGGCAGCATTTTTCTGTAGAATGACATCACTGTCATTACACTGATTTAGAGTTAAGTCTTTCAAAGTTGTCTGTCTTTATATTTTTATTATTACTGTATAAATTATTCTATTTCTTCTCCTTTCACTCTACATCTCTTTATACAAGTCTTTCTAGAGGGTTCCTCTGAGCCTACCCCTTGTCATTTCTTGTGGCATTTGATTACATTAATATATCATAATCTGTTCAGCCATTTCCCCAATTGATGAGCATCCTTCTTAGTTTCTAGTACTTTGTCACAACAAAAGGAGCTGTCATAACTATTTTTGTACATAATGGAACTTTTTCTCTTTCAAATTTTAGGACATAGTTCCAAAATGCCTTCCATAATGGCTGAACCAATTCATAGCTCTACCAAAAAAGAATTAAAGTGCCTCAACCAGGCAGAGCCAAGATGGAGGCTGGAAAGCAGGGACTTGCCTAAAGCTCTCCCCCAGGACCCTCCAAACACCTATAAAAATGGCTCTGAACAAATTCTAGAACTGCAAAACCCACAAAATAGCAGAGGGAAGCAGGGCTCCAGCCCAGGAAAGCCTGGATGGTCACGGAGTAAGGTCTATCACACGGAGCTGGGAGCGGGGCGGAGCAGAGCCCAGAGTGGGCTGCGCCTGGAACAACCAGACTGGGAGCTGGGCGGAACAGGCCCTAGTGCCCTGAATGGGTGAGCTGTGGAAGTTACCAGACTTCTCAACCCACAAACACCAAAGACAACAGAAAAGGTTAGTGGGAAAAAACTTCAGGGACAGAGTGAAAGTAGTTCATGGTTATGCCACCACTCTGGGGGTAGCAGAGGTGGTACAGCTACAGAACTGCAGTTGCTTCTGGCCCCAGGCCCACCTGGTGGGAGGAATTAAGTGGCGAATCCCAGCAGGAGTGCAGAGCCTGCTTAGATCTGAGCTGCAGTCCGGGTTGGTGGTTCTTGGGGGAGGAGGACCACCGGTGTGGCAGAGCTTGCTGTGTAGAAAAAGCTCTGAAAACAACAGTGCAGCCCCTCAAGCTTGGGACAAAGTGCTCTAAACTCTATAAGCAGTCATACACCGACAAAAAACTCAAGGGTCAAGTAGTTGGCTGGGAAAATGGCCAGGCAGCGAAAACGGACTCAGATTCAGACTCAGACTTTGGAATCTTTCTTTGGTGACAAAGAAGACCAAAACATACAGCCAAAAGAAGTCAACAAAGTCAAAGAGCCTACATCAAAAGCTTCCAAGAAAAACATGAACTGGTCTCAGGCCATGGAAGAGCTCAAAAAAGATTTGGAAAAGCAAGTTAGAGAAGTAGAGGAAAAAATTGGGAAAAGAAATGAGAGTGACGCAAGAAAACCATGAAAAACAAGTCAAGGACTGGCTAAAGGAGACCCAAAAAAAATACTGAAGAAAACAACACCTTAAAAAATAGACTAACTGAAATGGCAAAAGAGCTCCAAAAAGACAATGAGGAGAAGAATGCCTTGAAAGGCAGAATTAGCCAAATGGAAAAGGAGGTCCAAAAGACCACTGAAGAAAATACTACCTTAAAAATTAGACTGGAGCAAGTGGAAGCTACTGACTTTATGAGAAATCAAGATATTATAAAACAGAACCGAAGGAATGAAAAAATGGGAGACAATGTGAAATATCTCACTGGAAAAACGACTGACCTGGAAAATAGATCCAGGAGAGGTAATTTAAAAATTATTGGACTACCTGAAAGCCGTGATCAAAAAAAGAGCCTAGATATCATCTTTTAAGAAATTACCAAGGAGAACTGCCCTGATATTCTAGAGCCAGAGGGTAAAATAGAAATTGAAAGAATCCACTGATCGTCTCCTGAAAAAAATTGCAAAAAGAAGACTCCTAGGAACATTGTTGCCAAATTCCAGAGCTCCAAGATCAAAGAGAAAATACTGCAAGCAGTGAGAAACAAACAATTTGAGTATTGTGGAAACACAATCAGGATAACACAAGATCTAGCAGCTTCTACATTAAGGGATCAAAGGGCTTGGAACATGATATTCCAGAGGTCAATGGAGCTAGGATTAAAACCAAGAATCACCTACCCAGCAAAACTGAGTATCATACTCCAAGGCAAAACATGGACTTTCAATACAACAGAGGACTTTTGAGCTTTCTCAGTGAAAAGACCAGAGCTGAATAGATAATTTGACTTTCAAACACAAGAATCAAGAGAAACATGAAAAGTTCTCTTTGAGTCACCGAGTCTTTTTGGACTTTGGGCACATTTAGCCTCCAGCTTTGAGAGAGAAGATGGATGATGTCAACCCCACTTCAGGTTACTAAAGGGAAAATAAGACTCTGGAAAGAAGCCGACATGAGAGGAGCTGGCAGTCTCTACCATGCTTCTCTCCAGTTTGCTACACTAGAGATTTAGGATTTCCTCTTGGTGAGATCTGGGACTTTCTCTCTCCTGGCTGAGACAAGTTGTATGCTCCCAATGGGACAGCTCCTTTGCTCTGTGTTGTCCATATATATCTTCCCATAAATACCTTCTCTAATTTTCGTTTTGCTCAAAAAAAAAAAAGTACTTCAGCCCCTTTAACACTTGTCATTTTACTTACCTATAAACTTTCCCAATCTGAAAAGTGTAAGTTAGAACCTCAGAGTTGCTTTAATTTGCATTTCTCTATTAGTTATTTAGAATATCTTTTCATTTGGCTAAAGAGAGTTGAAAACTGCCTGTTCAAATCCTCTGACCAATTATCATTTGGGGAATGGCTCTTGTTCTTATAAATTTGAATCAGTTCCTTATATATCTTGGAAATTAGACTTTTAGTGGAGAAACGTGCTGCAAAGATTTTTTTCCTCTATTGTTTCCCAGTCCCCTTATCTGCACTGAACACCCTCTCTTTTTAAACTTTTTTTTTCAATTAATGAACATGTACCTTCTCTTCCTTCCACAGTCCCCCTCCCAGTGAAAAAGAAAAACAAAGCCCTTGTAACAAATATGCATAGCCAAGCAAACGATTCTTGAATTGGCGCCCAAAGAAATATGCAACCTAAGCCATAACCTCTCTACTAAGAGATGGGTAGCATGTTTCACCATGAGTGTTCTGGAATCATGGTTGATCATTGCTTAGATCAAAGTTTCTCACCCCTTCTTTGTAAAGAGGCAGCCAGGTGGCACAATAAATTCAGGAAGACTGCTTCCTGAATACAAATCTGGCCTCAGACACATAGTAGCTGTGTGGCACTGACCGAGTCATTTAATAACCCTGTTTGCCTCAGTTTCTTCATCTGTAAAATCAGAGAAGGAAATGGCAAACCATTCCAGTACCTTTGCCAAGAAAACCCCAAACGGGGTCACAAAGAGTATTTATAAATAAAGAAGAGAATGATGAGAGAGAAGTCCAGTGCTCTAGGTTTGATAAACTCTATCTCTGTTCTTCTGCCCCTTCTTCCCTTCCCCTCACCAAATTATAAGCTTTTATCCGTTTTTCTTTCATGTAATTCTCTTAGTGATCTCCCTCAATGGTTAGAGTTTGTTTTGCTGTGGGCTAATCTCCTTTTTTTTTTTTTATCATGCCTCTTATTCCTCTCTTCTTTCGTTTCCTGGTACAGTAAAACATATTTCTACACCCAACTCTGTGTGTGTGTGTGTGTGTGTGTGTGTGTGTGTGTGTGTGTTCTTCCCTCCTTTAACCAGACGAAAGTGAAGTTCAAGTGTCACCTGTCCATCTTCACCCCTTCCTCTGAGACTACGCCAATTATGAGAGAATTTCTCCCATCCTTCCTCTCTCCTCTCCTAGCTGAATGCATTCCTTCTCCCTCTCTCTCATTCCTTTCTTTTAAATCATCAAAACATTAAACCCTGCTCCCCAAAAACCCCCCAACACTTCCAGGCTTTCTCTCTTTCAGAATCCCTTTATGACCTCTGATGATATGACTCTGCAAGAATACAAGTATACCTTCCCCCATTCTAGAATGTAAACAGTTTACCTTTTAGGTCTCTTGTGATTCCTTGCTCATATTTTACCTTTTTATATTTCTCTTTACTCCTATGTTTGCATTTCAAAGTGTCTGAAGCTCTGGTTTTTTTTCATCATGAAGGTTTGGAAGTCTTCTATTTCATTAAAAATCCATTTTTCCCCATTAAGACTACATTCAGTTTTGCTGATCAAGTCATTCTTTTGCCTTTTAGAATGTCATATTCCAACCTTTCTGGTCCTTTAGAGCGGTACCTGCTAAATAGTGTGTGATCTTGAATATGGCTCCTTAGCACTTGAATTCTTTTTTTTCTGGCTACTTAGAAATATTTTTTCTGTGGCATGGCAACTCTGGATTTTGATCCTCAGACATTTTATTTTGAGGCTTCTCTCTGGATGTGAACAATGGATACTTTCTAGTCTTACTTTACTGTCTGTTCTAAGAGATAGTGATAATGATTAATAATAATGATAACGAACATTTATATAACACTTTACTATATGCCAGGCACTGTGCCTCTAAGCATTTTACAAGAAACTGGGCAGTTTTCTTTCATAATTTCTTGAACTGTGATGTCTAGGCTTTTGGGGGGGGGGTATGTGTCATGGTTTTAATTGATTTTAAATTAAATGATGTTAAAATTATCCTTCTTGATCTGTTTTCCAAGTCAGCTATTTTCCATGAGATAATGATTGTAAAGTACTTAGCACAATGCCTGATGCATAGTAAGTGCTATATAAATGTTAGTTGTTATTATAGATATTTTAAATTTTCTTGTGTCCTCCCCCCTCCCCCCCGGTCTTTTGACTTTGTTTTAATATTTCTTGTCTCCTGGAAGTCAACAGTGTTTTCTTTTCCAGGAATTTTATTTGAACTTATTGTCTAAGTTGTGTTTCTCTTCAAAGTCTTGGTTGGAGTCATTTGGTTTGGTTTGGTTTAGAGTCATTTTAACACTTTTCTTATGGATTTGTCTTAAACATCCTAGTTAAAGGGATAGCTCTTCATGGTGAGATTCTTTTTTTGTTTGCTCATTCTTCTAGCCTAATTTCTGACTGTGGAAATTAGGAACCATATTTTATATACTTCTAGAAATAATGAGTGGACCTTTCTTTTTTTTTATTTTTTTTTAATATTTTTTTATTAATTTTTTTTATTTTTAGTTTACAACACACAGTTCTACATAATTTTGAGATCCAGATTTTCTCCCCTCCCTTCCCCCTCCTCCCCAAGACGGCATGGAATCTCATATAACTACCATGTATAACTTCGCATTGAATTAATTTATATACTAGTCAAGTTGTGGAAAAGAATTATGACCAATGGGGTGATTCATGAGAAAGAAGAGACAGAACCAAAAAGAAAAAAACCCAAAAACAAAAACAAAAGAGAAGAAAAAAGGCGAGCATGAAGTGTGCCTCAATCTGCATTCAAACTTCACAGTTCTTTCTCTGGATGAAGATAGCATTCTCCATCGTGAGTCCCCTGGAGTTGTCCTTGCACCTTACGTTGCTGAGAAGAGCAAAGTATGTCAGGGTTGGTGAGTGGACCTTTCTTGGTCCTGTTTTTTGTCTTCATGGTTTATGTTGCTATTTTGTCAGGGGTATTGAATGTTGTGACATTCCAGGATCTCAGGAATAAGCTGAGGGTGGGGACCAGCAAGCTTTCAGTCTATCCAAATGTTTTGATCTAGGGTGAAGTCAGAATGTTAGGGTATTTGAGTACAGAGAATTTATTCCTAGATTTCATAGGTACAATCTCAGAGGAAAAAACCATAAACATCTCCATGAAGCCTTTAATTTCACTCAAATGAACCCAAGGTTATTCTCCTAGCACTTACCAGATTACCTGGCATGTGTTCCATGTTTTTTTTTAATTTTACCTCTAAAACTAGTTCAGGTTTCTTCCTCTTTTCCCCACTAACTCTGGACATAAGTGTACATCTGGCCTAAGCAATAGCAGAATAGCTGGCATTACAGGTAAGACATCCTACATACTCCTTATTAGCTAACCTTGAATAAATCAAGGAGTACTGTACTCCTAAATTCTCCTCCCCCTAAACTAATTACTGCAACCAAAAATCTCAAAGCATACATCTGGAAGCAGAGATAACACCTTGTTCATCAATCACTATTCTGGAACCCCTTATTGCCTTCCCTGTCCCCCAAAAAAGGAAAAGGGCATCTTTATTACAAGTCAGGGATGGGACTTTTCTTACACAAAAAGGGAAAGCTGAGAAGACATTTTTTGGAGCTGTCACATGACCTCACTCTGGATACCGATTTGGAGGCCAACAGCACTGTACTGCAATATCCAGACTGCTATAAAGCGTATCTTTTAGAACAGATTCAAAGTGAAGTAAGTAGGGAGAAATTTAGGTGATGTAAAAACAAAAGATATAATAAAATTTGCATAAAAATAAGAATAATAATTCCCCTTTGCACACGTACACGTTGTACATGGGTCTCTTTCTTGAGCAGACATAGGGTTACCCTACAGTAATTCTTTTGGAGACAAATGTGCCACTTAATAAAAGAACTGAAATGGATAAGAAAAACTGATCCAAGTCTCTATATCTTTAAACTCTTCAAACAAAAGGAGACCTCAACTTTAACTGCAGCAGCGAGGGCCTAATTTACAAGCCTAATTCCTCAAGGTATATCGTTGACTCTATTCCCTCCTGTATTCTTCAGTAGACCTCATTATCCACACCCTCACCCATTTTTAATCTCTATCTACTGGCTCCTTCCCTGATGCCTACAAATAGGCCCATCTTTCCTCTATTCTCAAAAAAAAAAGTCACTAGCTTCTAACCTTATTTGATGTCATATATCAGTCCTACCCTCGTTAACTAAACTCCTTGAAAAAGCCATCTATTCTACACTTCATAACTCTACTTCTTCCCCTGTTCCTGTCTTCTAAACCTGCAATCTTGCTTCCAACCTTCATTCTTCAAACTTTTCAATGATCTCTTGATTGCCAAATCTGAGGGCCTTTTTTCAAACTTTATCCCTCTTGAGCTTTCTTCAGGAGAGATCACTTTGACCACACTTTTCCTCCAGGACACTTTCTTCTTTGGTTTTCTTGACAACTACAATAAGTATTTTTGATTCGTTACCCACCTGTCCCACTGCTCCTTCTCATTCTCCTTTGCTGGCTCTTTTTCCATGTCACCTCCACCCATGTGTGTGCATATGCCCCAAGGCTTTGTGCTGAGATCCCCTCTCTTTTCTCACCATATACTTTCATTTGATGATCTCATTAGCTTCCAATAATTCAGTTATCATTTCTATGCAGATGATGTCCCAGATCTATATATCCAGTCCTAGTTTTTCTCCTGAGCTCCAGTCCCACAAATGGTTATTGGACACTAGGAAATGAATGTGCTGCAGACACCTCAAACTCAATATATTTAAAACAAAATTCATTATCTTGCCTCCCACCCCCAAACCCACTCTTTTCCCAAACTTCCCTATTACTATGGAGGGTACTACCACCCTTCCAGTCACCTAAATTTACATCATCTTCACAGGGTTCTTGATAGAATGAAATAATTATATAAAACACTTTGAAACTTTAAAATGCTTAATAAATGTTACCTATTATTATTATTACTATCTTTAACTCCTCACTATCATTCACCGCACATATCCAACCAACTGCCAAATCTTATTACTTCTATCTTCACGAAATCCCTTGTATGTCCCCTCCTCTCCATTCACATGGCTACCAACCTAATTCAGATGCTCATCCCTTTTCACCTGGTCTACTACAAAAGCCTCATAACTGGTGTTCCTGCCTCAAGTCTCTCCACATTACAATTCACATTACAATTCAGTCTCTACATAGAATCAAAGTAAGTTTGTTAATTGTAGATCTTACTATGTCACCCCTCTACTCAATAAATCCCAGTGGCTCCCTATTACCTCTAGGATCAGATATAAACTCCTCTGCTTGTTACTTAAAAGTTCTTTACAGCCTAGCCCCTTCCTACATTTTCAGTCTTCTTTCTTATACATTACTCCACTTCCTATATTCTATGGTTCAGCCATATTGGTATGAAGGAAATAAGCATTTCCTAAGTATCTGTCATGGCCCAGGTACCGTATTAAGTGCTTTACAAATATCATCTTAGTTTGACTCTCACGAAAACTCTGTGAGGAAGTTGAAGAAAACTGAGGGACACAGAAGTAAAGTGATTTGCTCAGGGTCATACAGCTATGACATCTGAAGCCGTATTTATTCTTAGGTCGTCTTGACTCCAGGTCCAGTGCTATCCAAAGCACCACCCAGCTGTCTCTACTTGCTGGTCCACTTACTGTTCTTCCATCTCTCATGTCCACGCTTTTACAATCAGTGGCTATATCCCACGTCTACAAGACTCCTCCACCTCACTTCTATCTCTCAGAATTTCTGACTTCCTCAGCTGAACTGCCATTTTCTGTATGAAAGCCAGTTGCTAGTGTCTTCTCTTCTATGGTTTCTTTGCATCTATTCTTTGTGTGTCTTGGTGATCTCCTCCATTTGAATATGAGTTCTTTGAGGATAGGGCCTATTTTTGCCTTTTCTTTAAATCTCCAGTGCTTACAACATTGCCTGGAACATAGGAATCACTTAATAAATGTTTGTTGATTGACTCATTCCAGAATGGTTCAACAAACTAATATAATAACTCATATTAAAAAACAAAACACATGATATCAATAAATAGCATTTGACAAGTAAAACACTAATTTATGCTAAAACTCTAAAATGCATAAAGCAGAGCAACATCTTTTTTTAACATCTCTTTTTAACAGGGCAAAACATATATGTGTTCACGTACATATATATGCATATGCACAAACTTGCATACATACACGCACATATGTATACACACATATATGTATGTGTGTGAATGTGTGTGTATATGCAAAAAAAAAGCTAGCATTATTCACTTGAAAGAACAAAATGTCTAAAAACTCAAGGAAAATAATAGAGAAAAGCAGGAAGGGGAAAGAATATTTCCAGACTTCAAATTACATATGATAAAGTAGTAATTATCAAAACTATCTGGTAGTGATTGAAAAATAGAGTGGTGGAACAGACTAAATACACAAGATTCAGAAACACTCAAATTCTGTCTTCAATAAACCTGAAGATATATTGTACACGGGAAGAATTCTATATGACAAGAACTGCTAGGAAAAATAGAAAAATTTCCACTCTCCTCCACAAGAGACCTTGGGAATTTTATATACAATATAACAAAATAAATTCCAAAGGGATACCTGACAAATATAAAAGGTTACATAGTTTCTTTTTTAATTAAAGATAACAGACATAGGTATCTTTCACAACTTTGGCTAAGGAAAGAGTTTGTAAGCAAATTGGAGCTATAGGAGAACACAAAAGGTTTTTTAAAATACTAAGTTTGATTACATGAACTTAAAATGCTTTTGCATTAACAAAATCAATGCAGCTATAGGGGAAATTGTCAAATGGGAAAAAAAAAAATCTTTGCACCAAATATCTCTAATAAGGATAGGATATCCAAGACAGAAAATTAACAAAAATGTTTAAGACCAAAAGCTGTTTTTCAATGAACAGAATCAAAAGAAATAAACAGATAGTTCTCCAAAGAAGAAGTGCAAACTTAACAAGGTATAAAAGAATGCTCCAGATCATTCTTAGGACAAAAGCAAATCAAAGCAACTCTGAGGTTCTATCACATATCCAGAATATTGGGGAAGATGACAAAACATGAGAACAGTCAATGTTGGAGGAATAATGGAAAGACAGACACACTTACATTCTGTTGATGGAGTTGGGAACCACTCCAGGAAGCAATTTGTAATTATGCTAAGAAAGTGTCTAAAATGTCCATACCCTGATATCCAGAGCTCCCATTGCTAAGTATATACTTTAAGGAGGTCAAATATAAAAATAACAGTTTCATACACACAAACTATTCATAGAAGCACTTTTTGTGGTAGTAAAGAACTGATAACCAAAACTTATGTGCAATTTCTAGGGAACGGCTAAACAAATGGAATCAATAATTACCATACTGTAAGAACCATAAATATTAAAAATTCTGGAAAGCATGCCACGACTTAAGTGAACTGATGAAGAATGAAATAAGAAGAACCAGGACGACAACATACACACATATTATGTAATGATGTAAACCAAACCAAACCAAAAAAAAAACCTCACCAAAATTGAATGCTATATAACTGTAATTACTAATCTTCGCCCTAAAGAAGAGATGAAAAAATGCACCTCTCTCCATTCTTTGCAAGGGTGCAGAAATTTCATATACAATCAGACTCCATCGATGCACTGTATTTTTTTGTTGTTGCACTTAACACAATGCTTTGCACACAATACACGCTTATTAAATAAATATTTTTCCATTGATTCATTCACCCCAATAGACAATGAAAGTTACTTTGTCAACAGAAAGTCAGGCTTTTTTGTTCTATTTTTATCCCCCTTCCCCCAAGTCTTATACACAGTAGGGTTTAATGAAAGTTGGATTGAACGACACCTATATCGTTATTTTGCAAGGATGTTTGTTTTCAAACAAAATAATAACGCAAAACTGACACTTCCTCAAGAGTTAACTTTGGTTCTAGCAGTTATGGAGTTCAGGAAAGGCTCCATGGAGAAGGTGGTACTTCAGCCAAATCATGAAGGAGACTAGAGTTTCTGAGGACAGAGTGAATTCTAGGCACAGGGGATAGAGCAAATGCAAAGACATGGAAATAGGAGATGGAACTGCATGTATAGGGGAAAATAAATAAACCAGTTTGGCTAAACTTTAGAGTATACAAAGAGGAATAATGTGGAATAGGGCTGGGAAGACAGACTGAGGCTAGACTGTGGAGGCCTTTAAATGCCAAACATAAGTTTATATTGGGTCCCAGAGGCAATAAATAGGAAGCTGATGGAGTTAAATGAGTAGGTCAGTGTGACACCAGCACACCTGTGTTTTAGAAATATCACTTTGGCAGCTGTGTGGAGGATGGATTTAAGGAAGGGGAAGGGAAAGGACCTGAGGAAGGAAGACTAAAAAGAGGTTATTTCAGTAGTCTAAATGAAAAGTGTAGAAGCCTTGAACTGTGTGGATGGTTTGGGTGAATTGATTTAATTTGGAATGTCTTAATGAATACTTAATAGAATTTTTCTATTTTTTCCTCTGTAACAGATGTTGATGAATAGACTACAGTTATCTTAATGGTGGTCTCTTTTGTAAATGCATTCAAGAGCACTGCTGTGTGAGATGACCCAATTGTTCTATGAATTCTTTTTAAATTGCCTTTGGATGATAGATTAAAAACAACTCCTTTCTTTGCCCCTCTTAATTAGAACTGTCATCTTTCCCCCAGCTGAATATAAGCTCCTTGAGAGCAGGGACTGCTCATTTCCCCAGGAGGTATCACAGTGCCTCAGATATAAATAGGTGGCTAATAAATGCCCGCCAAATGACTTAGTTTTCTGTTTAACCTTAACTTTCTTTTGTCTTCCATAACTTACGACAAGTATGTTATGAATGATATAATTTCGTTCCGGTGCTGTGTTTATTCTGGTCACCGGACAAAGATCTTCATAGGTAGAGTGACAACAACTAAGTTAATGTCTATAAGATGCGCTGAAAATTACAGCGTTTAGCAGTGTTTGCTGCCATTGTCTTTTACTCTGCCACTGTCTGTCTGCAAGAGTGAAAGGACCCTACGCAGGACTGAGGGCCATTTTCTATTTGTTTCTTGGACTGGAAGATCCCCCAAAACTCATCATCAACTGACCAACTTATTGGTGATTAGTCCCTGAATATCTATGGAGGCTGGCACTGGAATACTGGAAGTCTTTAGCTAGGACTGAACTTGAACCCTTTCTTATAGGACAGAACTGCACAACTTGGAAGTAGGCAGGGGCCAAAATTAAAATAGGCTAAACTTCTTCAGGCTGCAAATAGGTTAGACTAGAGACAGGTTGATGATGGTTGCTTGTTGCGGGTCACAAGACAAACAGGAGAGTGTGCAGTGGCAACCCTACATTTTCATGGGCTACTCAAATCCTTTGGCAGATTGCAAGCAGCCTGTGGGCTGTATGTTGTACAGGCCTGTTGTAGGGCAAAATAATAATTATAAATGTTAACATTTATTTGGTATTCTGTGGTTTACAAAATAACATATACTATCTCATTTAATCTTCACCAAAACCATAGAAGATAAAGACTTTTATTATTCCCATTTTACAGATGAGGAAACTGAAGCTAATGTTTATTTCCCCAAGGTCACATAGCTAGTGTCTAAGGCAGGATCGGCATTCAAGTATTCCCATTTCTAAGTCAAATGCTCTATCCATGACAGCACCAAACTACCAGAGCTTGTCTACGCAACCATCAGACTAAAATTGGAAATATCTGTAATGACTTTTACGACAAATTTTTCATCATCAAGAATAATGTATCTACTCCACTTGAACTTTTAACATCACAATCCTAGATGTTCTGCATGAGGAATTGGAAATGGCAGTGAAGAAAACTAGATTAGAACAAATAGAGAGAGGAGGTCTATGTCGGACATGACATTTGTAAGGGCATTGAGAAGACTGGTTCTCCAAGTAATCAATAAATGTTTATTAAGACCCTACTCTGTACCAACCACTTTGTTAGGTGGTGGGGAGAGAAACACAAACAATGAAACAATCTCTACTCACAAGGAATTTATATTTTAATGAGGGAGACAAGTACATATAAAATATATTAAGCAAAAAATTAATAAATGCAAATATATACAAACTAGTTAAATACAGAATATCAAAGGCTTGGTTCAAAAAAACTTTTTACAAAAAGAAAAATGACTGAGAAAATATAAGTACCAGCCTATGTATCTACTTTGTTTTCTTTGCAAAATCAATGAGAATAATGTATATAGATATCAAAGGCAGCCTTCATAAGGATATGAGAAGGGAATAGGAAAACTTTTACAAAAGCCATTCTACCTCTGATCCTGTCTTGTCAATGAATGACACTAAAGGCATAGAAATTACATGATTCTGCTGGTCTAATACTCATTAACTATAAAAAAAGATACTGCCTTAAATGCTTTTCTCTAAGAGGGTGCTTCTTGTGTACATCAAAATCATAGGAGATTCCCTAAAAAATATAACAGATAACAATGTTCAACAATCATGATTATTAATATCAAGCAAGGCACAAAACAGGAAATCACATGCTTGACAAAGGTTATTTGTCACTGTCATAGAAAATATCTAGGGCAATGTCCAAATGAAAAAGGAATTCCCTACAGATGGTGAGGTATTCCAGATAAACTAGTTTTTGGTTAATGTGCCAATTCCATTTAGCCACAGGACATTGCAAAGCCGCCTAAAAAAAGATCCATAATCACTCAAAAGAGTTTGGTTTTAACTATACACACAGGATAAAGTGGGTAAGTAGATAAAGCATGCCTATTTCAAGACCATGATATGCAGTTTGATGGACAACCCACAGAGCTGGCCCATCAGGACACATACCTTTTTAGACATGCCAGATGGACAATGAGCTTGGCCTAGAACTGAACTGTGGGTTTTTCTGTTTTGGTTTTTTTTTTTTTAAATAGAAGGGTGTGTGTGTGTGTGTGTGTGTGTGTGTGTGTGTGTGTGTGTGTGTGTGTGTTTTAAGAGAACTTCAAACTTCTTCCTAAAATAAATGCCAAATTTTGGTGATGCTGCACAATTAAGTCAAGGAACGTAATGTCCAAAGAAATTAAAGCTGAGCATCTCCCAAAGGGCAATTGATACATACATACATACATACATACATACATACATACACACACACACACACACACACACATATAGTGGGCACAAGTAGGCTGCAACATATCACCAATAAAGAACTGCCCAGAAACAGCATGAAATATATGATCTGAGAAATGCAAAATCCAAAGTGAGGGCATGGCCAAGAACATGGTACTGCTCCATTGGTTAAGATCAATAAACAGGTTAACCTGCAAACTCTCTTATAGAGGTTTTAAAGAGGAATATGGAAAAGAATCGTGGAATGAGAAAGCACCTTAGAGATAGCACCCACAACAATGAGACTCCCAAATCTACTGAAGTATCAAAATATGCTATGTTTAGTCTGTAAAATACCCAAATATACTCATGTAGTCTGCCGCTCCATCATCACATAGATATGCCATGTGAATTCATACAAATTTCCAATGGGCCTTTCCTCCTTTTGCCTAACAATATTTGTATTAATATTTTACTGACTCTCTAGTCAGCTTCTCAAAATCATTACTCCAAAGCTGCTCATTCACCTCAAATCATCAATCACAAACACAGTTCATTCCCTGAATATGACCTTGCTCATCAAGTTCTATTGATTCTTCCTTCCCTGTGTTAAAGCTATAGAACCATGAGAATGTTAAAGAACTTGAAAATCGTGTTCAATTTCCAGAAAATGAAAGCAAACTCTTCTACAACATTATTGATAGGTAGACATCTGGCCATGACTGAAAACTTCTACTAATGGGAAACCGATTAACTCATGAGGCACATTACACTCCATTTTAACACTTCTAATGGTAAAGTAATTGTTATTATAAAGGAATTCCTTACACTGAGTCAAAATCTATCCCCTTGTAATTACCACTGACTGATACATGTTCTAGTCTTTATAGCTATACAGAAAGGTCTCGTCTCTGCCTAACCAATTGCCTTGCACATATTAGGTACTCTAATAAATGCCTAAATTAAATCTATGCTGTTTACTCTCCCCACCTCCAGTCTTGTCTTTTCTAGATTTCAACAATTAATTGTTTTCCTTATACCAAATTCTCCATTTTCATTCCCACTGCTGCCAGCTATTAGTTAACTTTATCAACCCTCACCAGAATACTTTGTTTACTGGCCTTTCTGCTTCCAGGCTTTCTGATACCTTCTTTATTCACACTAAAGTTAAGCTTCCAACAATCCCACCATGATGGCATCACATATGACCTAGTACCTAGTCCACACTCCTTCCCTATCCCATCTCCCACCCTCATGTTATAGAAGAAGAAAATGAAGCCCTCAAAAGTGAAATCCAGGGCTGCCATTCTGTGGCTTCAAAAGTTTCAATCACTCCACATTGCAAAAAACTCCACATTGCAAAAAATCTGAAGTCAATATTTCTTAGCATGCCATCTTTCAAATGAGCTTCCCTTATTCCCTTCTACCAATAATCTATTCTAGCTAAATTGGGCCATTCAGGAGAGCCAGGGTCCCCTATTGAAAAGAGCATGGAAAATAGAGTGAAGAGACCTGGTTTCAAATTCTTGCTGAGAAATTTATGTATGACTCTGGATAAATGACTTAATCTAAGACTCAGTTTCTTCATCTATAAAACCAAAAATAACAATATTTGTATTACATTTACCCCACAAGATTACTTTGAAGAAACAGCCCTTTTCAAGGCTGCTCATTCATTTTTGATATCCACCTGATTCACCTCTCACCTATGGCTCCAAGAAGCTGTAGCATGCGCCATGGCCACACTCTGGGAAGCCCTCTTGGCAGACAGGCTAAACTAGGTTGAGGTCAACTAGAGGCCTCAAACCCATGAGTGAGTTAGGGGGCTGTCTACCACAAGCATATGAAGACTGTAACCAGTGGAATGGGCAGATGAGAACAATTTGTTCCAATGGTCATGAAGGCAGCTAAAGCAGGCATTGTGGAGTGCTTAGAGCTTGGTCAGAACATCAAAGACACCAAGGTCATCCAATGCATCCCAAGCCACTGCAAGTTGTCTTGACTTTATCTCGCCACTGGACTTCAATGACTCTGAAAGAGAAACTGAGGCTGACAACTTTGTGCAACTCTGCCTCACTTAAATCTAATTCACACTCGAGTTGAAAGACATCACCCCATGATATCATTGGTTCTCTTCATAAAAGGATGAACAACTTTGAAGAAATAACATGCATATATATTGTTTTAAATTTTACAAAGCACTTTCTTCATTCTAAAATTTACATTGATATATCTGCAATCTCATTCCCTCTAATGGTCCAGATTATAAACCTTTGATATCTCATCTTGTGTGACCAAAACTTTCAGTCCATATCTTTCTATAAATTCTCCACAAGGAGTCCACTGGACTCTTGGGAACAACAGCCTGAGAACATGACCTATGGCATCATGGTTTTTGTAAACAGTAAAACAGCTCCCATGGGAAAATTTACATGTAACCTCCCATGTGACCATGGACCATCTCTTGGAACTAAGCCTTCTTTGGTTTCTATATAATATCTGGCTTTGCCTAACTATGGTGCAGAGTTCTGTCACTATCCTGCCCCTGCCCCAGACCGGTCTTGTGAGTAAACTCCCTGCAATAAATACAACTATGCTGGCATGGACTGCCCTTCTTCCTTTGGTGGTGAGACCACCTGTCTAGACCCTTATAGTCTAACCAATGGATAGATGAGCTATCAGTTCTCTCTCAACTTTCCTGGCATGAACATCCCCTTCTTTTCCAGTCACATATCTCTCCAATGACATCCTACAAGCCTTCTCATTGCTTTATGAGGTAATTTTTTTTGTTGTTCAGTCATTTTTCAATTGTGTCTGACTCTCCATGACCCCATTTGGGGTTTTCTTGGCACAGATACTGGAGGGGTTTGCCATTTCCTTCTCCAGCTCATTTTACAGATGAGGAGACTGAAGCAAACGAGGTTAAGTGACTTGCCCAGTTAGTGTCTGAGGCCAGATCTAAACTCAGGAAGACGAATTTTCCTAACTCCAGGCCTGGCACTCTACACACTGTGCCTCCTACTACCCATTATGAGGTGGTACTGATCAAAATACGTCACCATATTTCTCCATAAGATTTTACAAACATACTTTTATTTTAAATCGGCGTTACCTTTGTTATCTCACTTCAATTGTCAAAGACAGTAACAATTTCCTGGCTGAGGTTGTTTCTATGTTCTTTTGATCTCCTTGAAGTAACTCATCTACTTCTTTGCAGAGACTGCATGGCTTAGACCAGTGGCTCTTAACATTTGTGTATCAGGGACCCTTCAGCAGGCTACTGAACCCTTCGGGCCCCTTCTTAGAACAATGTTTATCATAGCCTAACCTATGCTTGATAAAAGCAATGATGGTTATTGTGATCACCACTGCTTTTTCTAGATATTCATAAGCCATTTCTCTAATAGCACATTATAGAATTTTCCCAGGAATTGAAGTCAAGCTCAATGGCCAAAAAGTTCAGATTCCTTTGCTTGACTTAAAAAAAAAAAAAAGGAAGAAAAAACATTTGCTTTTTTCAGTTCTGCACTATCTCTTTAGTATTCTGAGCATGGATGGTGGTTCAACAATCACTTCAGTACCTGAGACTATAGCTCACCTAGGACAAGTGAAAAATTCATTAAGGACAAGTAGCAGCTCTCTTTACTACCTTCTTAGTCATACTGTGTATCAGCTCCCAGGATGACAGTAGGATAAGACATTGGACTTGTGGTCAGGAGGACTTTGGCTCAAATCTCATCTCAGATACTTCTTAGCTATGTGACCCTGGGTAGGTCACTTAATCATTCCTTACCTCAGTTTTATCATTTGTAAAATGAGGTAGTTGGACTCAATGTCCTCTAAGGTCCCTTCCAACTCTAAATTTATGATCATCTGATCATATTTGTTTCATCTTTCTTCAGTAAAAATAAAAACTGGACAAATCTATGTTCTCTCGGTTGTCAGTTATCATCCCATTCAAGCCAAGTGAAGATAGTATCTTTTCTTAATTCTCTTTTCTCCAGCACTGTTTTTTAAAAATGAAACACTAAACTTTTTGTTGTTCTTAGCTTTTCTCACCTGTCTCGGTTTATTCTAAGTTTTATCATTCTTGATACTCTTTTTACAGGATCATGACTATCTTTGTTCCATCTTCTGAAATTTTTTTTTAATTCTCTCTTTGTTGTTAGTTCCCTATGCATCTACATTGGTCTCTTTTAGAAATATTTCCTCTTTTTTCCTCATTAGAACTATTTCCTTTCATCCATTGTTACTTCTCAGTTTACCCTATGGGGCCAAGTTGAAAACAAAGGCAAAATTATAAAAGGAGATTATCTTGTAAAGACTCACCTGGATATAGAACTACAGCACAGACTACAAAACAAACTAAACACATACGTTGACCTGCTAAAGCTGACAAAACAGGAAAAAAGTTATGAACAGAAAAAAAATAGTTATTGAGTATTCAAGTGCTACTAAACCTTTCAGCCTCATTCCATTTACTAACTCTAATCAGAAAATTTAGTTTTAAAGGGGCCTTAAAGATCATCTACTATATAACCTGTTACTCAATTAAAGAATACTTTTTATAACACCTCTGACAAGTGTCCATTAAACTTTTGTTTAAGCACTCTCTAGAAAAAGAGAACTCACCCATGAAGAGGCATTCAGTTTCATTGTCAAAGATCTCTTACTTGTTACAAAGTTCTTCCTTACCTTAAACTAAAGCCACCTGCCTAGAACTTTCACAGAACTTTCCTAAGTTTATTCTCTTTCACAAGACAGATGTTCAAATAATTTAAAGATGCCCAGTTTATCTCACTTAAAATGTGGTACTCACAATATCCCAAGATATGGTCAGACCAGCAGGGAGTATAAGTCTATTGCTTCTTAGGTGTTCCACTACTATTAATGCAGTTTAATATGACACTGGCTTTTTTGGTAGCCGCATGACACTACTGACTCAAAATGAATTTGTGGTCAACTAAAACCTTCAGAATAATTTCACATCAAATGCTATCAAGGTGGATCTGCCCAGCTTTTACTTGTGCAGTTTACTTACTTATTAACAAAAAATGCAGGATGTTAAATGTATACTTACTAAAGTTTATCTTGTTGCTTTTAATTCAGTGTTCAGAGAAAATTTTTTAATATTTATCCTACATTATAATAAAAAGAGAAGTAACGCAGGCAAAGCAGAGAAAAGTTTCTCTATTTCCCTGTTGGACTGTCAGTTCATACTCAGGTTTTAGGGTGAGTTTTCTTCCTCCTTACATCTTTGGTAATTTCAGGTTTTTCTCCTTATATTTCCCTATTGCTCACTTTCTGACTCCTTCCCCACTGATGGAGGTTCCCAAGGAATTTTGAAACTGTCTTAGTTTCCTTCTACACTTAGGAATTCACTTTTCACCAGCCTCAGTCTCTGCCCAAATGACTTTGGGGAGATGGAACTAGTATTAACTTGATGCCCAGTTCCCTTTCTTTCAGGCCTGGTGGAGCCCCGTACACAAAGACACCCTGTACCCCTTCCCACAGTTCATCAGTTCTCTGGCTGAATACTGCAAAAGTACAGGCACTGCCTCCCAGGCAGAGCATGCTTACTGCTTTCCTATACCCCCACCTCTTGTGCATGAAGAGTACAGGGTACAGTTAAATTCTGTTGCTTGGTGCTACAGAATCATGGGGTAACTGAAAAAACAAGAGAATATACTTATGTTGGCAGAAGGTACAAGGCTACAGTAACAGCAGGGAATCATGAGTGGATCCCACAGCATAAGTCAACAGGTATCCATTTCAAGCATGAATTAGAGAGGTGAAAGACTGGATGAATATAAATAGGGCATTTATTAAGCATTTAATATGTGTCGACCACCATGCCTTCCATATGTTCTCCCCATTCCCTTGCTTTTGGGCTCTTTTTTATGTTATTGAAGTTGTTTCAGATGCTTGAACATGCCTGAAAATTGGCCTTCCGATAACTGTTTTACTATATTTAGAAAATATTTTAAAGTAATCATTCTAGATATTTGCCAGATACTGATGTCAAATATACCAGTTTATAGTTTACTAAATACTTCTCTAATATTTATTCACCTAATCTTCTGGCACCTGGCTATCAAGTAATTCATGAGAGTTCAAAAAAATTACTACTTCAATTTCTATTAAAAAACCAACTACTTAATAATCTATTCTAAAATTTTGTAGACAATCAAAACCAACCAAGAGTTTATGGAATCCACTTTCATCCCCCTTTTAAAATCTTGAATTTTACTCGTCTTCCGTCCTGACGTACCTTTATTGTTCTCTAAGATTCCCCCAAAATCACTAGCAGCACTTAAATAGTCATCTATACCAGTTCTAGGTTGCAATGTCTGGGCAAATTGGCATGTATTCATATAATATATAAAATATTTTGCATTTATATAGCACTTTAAGGTTTAAGAAGCACCTAACATATAATATCTCACTGAATCCTCACAAAAACCCTATGATATTATTACCCCCATTTTACAGATTAAGACTAAAGCTGAGAGAGGTTAAATGGGTTGAGGAGATTCAAACTTAGGATATTCCTGATTCTAAGTCTACTACTCTGCCAACTGTACCAGACTGCCTCATATTCATTTAAGGCAACTAGGTGCTCTCTTTGTATTTCCTCACACCTAAGGTTTCAATTCCCTCTTAAATCTTGTGTTTTACTTCCTGTCTGAAGTCCATTGTCCTTGAAAAAACAAAAGGAACACTTCTGGAAGGAACTGTGGCCTAAACCAAAGCTAACTGTCCAACTATCATATACATACTCTAGCAAAAACCTGAAATTCACATCAGATGGAATAATGATCAAGAAATACAATAAGAAATTACAGTGAGTAGATTTTTCCACCCCAGAACTACACAAAAACTCATCCAGAAGCCCACAGGGAACAGGAAATGGGGTCACCAGGAAATCCAGCATTAGTCCACCTAAAGAAGCCAGGAATCTCTCAGCAGGACAAGAGATGGGCAAAAAGACACATACAGCCTACAAAGCTGTGTCTAGAAAAGGCATGAGAGAACCACCTCATAGTCCCCTCCCCCACGCAGAAAGCCCTAGAATGGTCAGAAAGCCTCAAAAAATGATAGCAGCCACTTAAGACACTCAGATTGGGTCAGCCTTTGTCCAGGGAATCTAAAGAGAACATTGAAGATTCAGAGCCTCAAAGATCCAGGAAGGACTAGCTTCAAGAAAATGTAGGTCAGTACAGGAATCCAGATCAAGACCAAGCAAGGCTGACCATCATACTCAAAGGACAGAACCTGGTCTTAGCTCAAAGCTCTACTTCAAAAACTAGAATAGCTAAATAGATGAGTAAATAAAAGAAAACACTAATTGGCATCAAATACTATAGGTCTAGAGATCTCCCGAAGAATGAACATAATTCTGTAACAAACGTAAGAGACTTGAAGGAAAAAATGCATTTTCTGCAAGAACTATAAGAACACCTAGAAGAAATTAAGCAAGAACTAAAAAATGAAATAAAAGCTCTGGGAGGAAGAACAGACGTAGAATAAATAGCTTCTAAGAGAAAATGGTAAATCTCACTCAAGTAACAGACTCCATGAAATCTACAATAAAGTAAACAAAAATCAATGACTTCATGAGACAGCAATATTAGAAATCAAGACTGAAAAAAACAGAAGAAAATGTAAGTTATCTGATATCAAAATGACCCAGATAACAGATCAAGAGAGAGAATTTAAGAATCACTATACTTCTTGAATACGATATTATTTATTTATTTATTTATTATTTTTTAAATTTAATTTAAATTATTTATTTAACATATTTGGTTTTCAGCACTGATTTTCACAACAGTTTGAATTACAAATTTTCTCCCCATTTCTACCCTCCCCCCCACTCCAAGATGGCATATATTCTGGTTGCCCTGTTTCCCCAGTCAGCCCTCCCCTCTATCACCCCCTCCCTCTCATCCCTTTTTCCCTTCCTTTCTTGTAGGGCAAGATAAATTTCTACGCCCCATTGCCTGTGTATCTTATTTTTTAGTTGCATGCAATAACTTTTTTTTTTTGAACATCTGATTTTAAAACTTTGAGTTCCAAATTCTCTCCCTCTTCCCTTCCCACCCACCCTCCCTAAGAAGTCGAGCAATTCAACCTAGGCCCACAATGTATCATTATGTATAACCCTTCCACAATACTCATGTTGTGAAAGGCTAACTACATTTTGCTCCTTTTCAACCCATCCTGCTTTATTGAAATTTTCTCCCTTGACCCTGTCCCCTTTCCAAGTGTTTGTTTTGATTACCTCCACTCCATCTGCCCTCCCCTCCATCATCCCCCCCCTTTTATTTTTTTATCTTCCTCCTCTTCTTTCCTGTGAGGTAAGATATCCAACTGAGTATGTATGGTATTCCCCTCAGGCCACATCTGATGAGAGCAAGGTTCACTCATTCCCCCTCACCTGCCCTCTCCCCTCCTCCACAGAACTGCTTCCTCTTGCCACCTTTATGCGAGATAATCCACCCCATTCCATCTCTCCCTATCTCCCTCTCTCAGTAGTTTCCTCTCTCATCCCTTAATTCATTTTATTTCTTTTAGATATCTTCCCTTCATCTTCATTTCACCCTGTGTCTGCTCTCTCTCTTTACATATATATATAAACACACATATATATATACACCACACCACGTACACATACATACTCATACACATAGATATATACATATATACACATTCACTTACATAATACATAAACATATACATATATATATATATATATATATATATATATATTATATATATATATATATATATATATATATATATATGCATATTCCCTTCAACTACCCTAACACTGAGGTCTCATGAATCATACACATCATCTTTCCATGTAGGAATGTAAACAAAACAGTTCAACTTTAGTAGTCCCTTGCAATTTCCGTTTCTTGATTACCTTTCATGCTTCTCTTGATTCTTGTGTTTGAAAGTCAAATTTTTCTATTCAGTTCTGGTCTTTTCACTGAGAAAGCTTGAAGTCCTCTATTTTATTGAAAATCCATATTTTGCCTTGGAACATGATACTCAGTTTTGCTGGGTAGGTGATTCTAGGTTTTAATCCTAGCTCCACTGACCTTCAGAATATCGTATTCCAAGCCCTTCGATCTCTTAATGTAGAAGCTGCCAGATATTGGGTTATTCTGATTGGGTTTCCACAATACTCAAATTGTTTCTTTCTGGCTGCTTGCAGTATTTTCTCCTTGATCTGGGAGCTCTGGAATTTGGCGACAATATTCCTAGGAGATTTCTTTTTGGGATCTATTTGAGGAGGCGATCGATGGATTCTTTCAATTTCTATTTTGCCCTGTGGCTCTAGAATATCAGGACAGTTCTCCTTGATAATTTCTTGAAAGATGGTATCTAGGCTCTTTTTTTGATCATGGCTTTCAGGTAGTCCAATAATTTTTAAATTATCTCTCCTGGATCTATTTTCCAGGTCAGTGGTTTTTCAAGGAGATATTTCACATTGTCTTCCATTTTTTTCATTCCTTTGGTTCTGTTTTATAATATCCTGATTTCTCATAAAGTCACTAGCTTCCACTTGCTCCAATCTAATTTTTAAAGTAGTATTTTCTTCAGTGGTCTTTTGGACCTCCTTTTCCATTTGGCTAACTCTGCCTTTCAAGGCATTCTTCTCTTCATTGGCTTTTTGGAGCTCTTTTGCCATTTGAGTTAGTCTGTTTTTTAAGGTGTTGTTTTCTTCAGTGTATTTTTCAGTATTTTTTTGGGTCTCCTTTAGCAAGTCATTGACTTGTTTTTCATGGTCTTCTCGCATCCTTCTCATTTCTCTTCCCAATTTTTCCTCTACTTCTCTAACTTGCTTTTCCAAATCATCCTTTTTGAGTTCTTCTATGGCCTGGGGCCAGTTCATGTTTTTCTTGGAGGCTTTTGTTGTAGGCTCTATGACTTTGTTGTCTTCTTTAGGCTGTATGTTTTGGTCTTCTTTGTCACCAAAGAAAGAATCCAAAGTCTGAGACTGAATCTGGGCGCATTTTCGCTGCCTGGCCATATTCCCAACCAACTAACTTGACCCTTGAGTTTTTCAGTGGGGTATGACTGCTTGCAGACTAACGAGTTCTATGTTCCACGTTTGGGGGGGAGGTGCCAGCTCTATCAGACCCGCATTGCTCCTTCCCCAAGAACCCCCAACCCGAACTGGGCTTAGATCTTCGGCAGGCTGTGCACCCCTGCTCTGATCCGCCACTTAATTCCTCCCACCAGGTGGGCCTGGAGCCGGAAGTAACAACAGCGGTCGCTGCCCCACCTCCGCCGCCCCCGGGGCTGGAAGCCGATTCCACTCCCGTAGCTTTTCCCACTACCTTCTCCGCAGTCTCTTGGTGTTTGTGGGTCGAGGGGTCTGGTAACTGCCGCAGCTCACTGATTCAGGGCGCTAGGGCCCCCTCCGCCCAGCTTCTGGTCTGGATGGTGCACGCCGCTCAGGCTGGGCTCTGCTCCACTCCGTTCCCAGCTCCCAGCTCCCAGCTCCGTGTGGAATAGACCTCACCCAGAGACCATTCAGGCTGTCCTGGGCTGGAGCCCTGCTTCCCTCTGCTGTTCTGTGGGTTCTGCCGTTCTAGAATTGGTTCAGAGCCATTTTTTATAGGTTTTTGGAGGGACTCGGTAATGGAGCTCACTCTAGTCCCTGCTTACCAGCCGCCATCTTGGCTCCGCCCCTCAACACTATAATTTTTTAAAAAGACCTGAATACTGTATTTTAAGAAATCATTATTACTATCACATCTATTAGAACCATAAAGAAAAGGAAAGATGGATAGAACCTACCCATTATCTCCTGAAAGAAACCCTAGAAAATAAGGTCACAGGAATATAATAGCCAAAATCCAGAACTCCTACCTGAAGGAAAAAATATCATAAGCATTCAGAAAGATAATGTTCTAATACCAAGAAACCAAAGAAAGAAATCACACATGATCTTATAGCTTCTACTAAAAATGAGTACACAACATGAAAGAAAGGATGATGAAGCAGGCATCAGATGAAACTCACTCTTATCTAAAACAAAGGAGGAGGTTCTGGGTCAAGTGAGCAACAAGATAGAGGACTAGATATTTTCTCTCAGATCCCAAACCTCTCATACCTCTCCAAAACAGAAATTATCCACCAAAGATAAAGCAACTTCAGTTGTCTCTATGGTCTATGACACCTGGAATCCAAAGGACACCTATTCAGAGCTCACTCAGCACCCTCTCCTCCATCCCCCAGTATGCCACCAATACTGAGGCTACACTAACTGACCCAAGGATATGACACAACTGACACATGTGATTGCAACAAAAACCCAAAGCCAAACCCTAGTCTCCCTCCCTCTTTTCAGGGCTGTGGAGATTTAGGCTCCAGGCTGCAGAAGTCTGCTTGGATCCCAGCAGCAGCATTCTGTATTGATCTTTGCAGGAAAGTACAAAAACAAAGGAAAAGATGCAAGACACATGTCTGGGCTTGAAACAAGACCTTAATCCCACAACCCTACTGTACCATCTCATTCCCAGAGCCTAGAAGATCCAAAGCATAGAAATCAGCCACACAGCACAGCAGTTTGGTTCTCTAAGTTGACAATGCAAGGCCAGAGAACTGAGGAACAGAGGGAGTGGAGCAAGTCATAGAGAAAAGATGCCTCTGGGGTGGTGGTTGGAGGAAGATGTGCAGCATCCTACTAAGCCTGAGGAAAAGAACATGGCATCCAGCTGAGGCCAGTTTAACCTTCCCAAAAATAACTTGGGGCAGACTGAGGCTGGTAAACATGAATAGCCGAAGTATGGGAGGAGGCAGAGATGCTTTGAGCTCTAGTCCCCCAGGGAAACCACTATCAAAGGATAGGGAGTCAGAAAGTGAACAATAGGGATAAATAAGGGGGGATGATGGGAGGGACCTGAAATTAATAAAGATCCCAGGAAGAAAACTCAAAGACTGTGAGTGTAAGCTGATAAACCAACAAAGAAAAATTTAACAGAAAGAAATATGGCCTCCATATTTAGTAAACTAATTCAGGCATCTATGAATAAATACAAAACAAAGGAAAATTGTCTAACACTTGAGGTGGACTTTTAGGAGAACATGGAACTCCAACACACTGTTTCCAAGTGCTTTAAAGAGAAATGAGAATTATGAAAACAGAATTTATGGCCTGCAGAGTCAAAACAATGGACAGAACAGAAACACCGACTCAACAGATTGGGGGGGGGAGGGGGTGGGGAAGGAAGAAAAAGAGAAAGAACAAACAATATGGGCATGCCAAGTACACAGAAGTAAAGGACAATCTAGATGACAAACAAAAAAACACTAACATTAAATAAAATAGACTCACTATGTAAGTAAAACATAATGATCTTGAAAACAGGATGCATAGAGACAACCTAAGGATGATAGGTAGATCTCCCAGATCTCCCAGAATCATACCACAAGACAAAAAAACCTGAACATCACAATGCAGAAAATAATAGAAAATAATTGCCTAGAACTTCTGAATGCAAAAAAATAAATACTAATGAAAAGAATTCATATATCACCTCCAGAAACAAGCAAACAAAAAAAAATAAGGCTGCAAATTCCATGCTCTATACTGGTTAAATATAACAATTCAATTAAGAAATAAGTTTCCCAAGTATTCTGGAGAAAGGTCTTTAAATACAAAAGAAAAGGAAATTCAAATAACCCAAAACTATTCTGGACCCACTAGAAAATGCAGGAGGAAATGGAATAATGCACAGTGGAGCTCAGGATACAGCCCTAGGCAACCTACCCTGAAAATCTGAGCTTAACCATAAATGAAAAAAATATGGACTTTCAATGATAAAGAGATATTTGGAAGACTCTTAGAAAGAAAATCAAACCTGAAAAGATTATTTGCTTCTTTAACATCCAAGACACCAAAAATGCAGAAGAGGTGAACGAATGTGATAGCCAAGAACAGCAACAGAATGACAGCAGACAGAGCAAGTAACAGATTTCATTCTAAACGTACACAAGGAGACAGGAGTAAGATGGAAGTAAGGTAGAGGTAACAGTGAAGAGGTGGGCCTGGGACATTACTGACCTTGCCTATAATGTTTTTGTGGTACTACAACTGGAAAATGGAAGTACATGAAAGGGGGAGGTAGGGCAAGAGAGGATATGGAAGAGTATATAATATACCTGGGTCAAACTGAAAGCTAGCAATGAGAGGAAGGTGATTTCTGTGGTTTCTCAGGAAATGTAGAGCCTGCAAGGGAACAGATGAGGAGAAGGGGAGAAGTACTGAAAAATGGGGAAAGGGAATAGTCTTGTTTGGTAGTGGGAGAGGGTTCCACTCATAAATTATCCTATGAGTAAAAAGAGATGCTCTGTGAAGGGGGATGAGAACCCTGTGCAAGGTATGGTATGGGGGATTTGGTACTTGAAAAAAACCACTGGCACTACCTTGGGATTGGGGGAGATGCAACTTTTGGAGGCAACTGACACCTGGGGAGAATGGGAGGGCATGGACTCAGGGAAATTTTCAAGGCAAATGGAGGAAAGAAGGTAACAGGAGGGAGGGTACAGAGTGGGGTGGGGGAGGGCTCCTTACCACAGGACAGTGTCCTCTCTATCCCATGCACAAATTGGCATTGTTCTAAAAGAGAGATACAATGGAAAATGCGAATTGTAGGTAGAGTTCTACAAGGCAGTGGCAGAAGCATCCTAGGAGATAGGCAAGAATGTCTAAGTTTTGATTCCATAAGAAATATAGATTATAAAGAAAGACTAGATAATTATAGTGCTCATGAACCAGAGAATGAGAAAGAGAGGATGGATAATGAAGAGGAGTCCTCTCTTGAAAGGGCCACAAAAAATTGAAATTAAAAGAACATAATAAACAGAACTAGTTGAATGGGAGGAAAGAAGGGGGAATTTACTTGATTAACTGAACTGAAAGAAAACAAAGGCGGAAAGAATTAAATAATCAGATAAAAAGCAGGAGGAAAAAAAAGAACTGATGAGCAAAACCCCAAAGAGAAAGGAATAAACAAATGGAAAGTGGGGGTAGGGTGGGAATCAAAGGGTAAGGGGAAGAAATCCAGGGGGAAGAAAATCACCTTAAAAAAGATTAAAGTAACTAAAGAAACATGGTTACATATTGTGTTTAGCGCATTAGAGGGGAAAAAAATCATAACTTGAAAAAAAAACCAATTTTAAAACAAAGGGTTAAACACACAGTTTGGTGTCAAAATATATAAAATTCAACAAGGAAACAAATGGAGAGTAGGATTGACAGAAGGATAATATCTCTCTTAACTAAAACAAATACAGCTATCCTTTTCACATTGTGACTTTCCCCCATCACGGTTTCAATATATCACGGGTCAACATAAGAAATTAAATGGGATTTTCTGGGAGTTTTGTGGAGCTACAGATTACACGTAAAGGCCAGCAGACTACACAGAAAAAGTTTAGAAATTCAGAAATGCACAAAATATACGTATAGTATTGTATAATATCAACCCAAATTTTATAATAAGGTACTGTAAACACCCTATAAAAGAAAAAGAAAATTCAGACTTCTTTTATCTCTTAATACCATAATACAGACTTTTTCTCTGGTACGAAGGGAGGGTCAAAAATTTTATGTGGGTTTTCCAGATTATGGGGGTGCTGCATTCCTAAACCCCCACAATGTGGAAGGATAGCTGTATTCTTTTTGTGAAGAAAGGATAGAAAAGGGGAGTAAAGGGAGCAATGGAATCTCAGAAGGTACTCAATGACTGAGGAATGGCTCAATAAACTGTGGTATATGAACATAATGGAATGTTATTGTGCCAAGAAATGACAAAAAAAAATGCTTTCAGAGAATCTTGTGAAGTAGGAACTGATGTGAAGTGAAATGAGTGGAACCAGCAGAATATTATATATGAGGTCAACAACACTGTAAAGAAGAATCCTTAAGAACTCAGATCAAAGCAATGAACAATCACATTTGCAGAGGATCTATAAAGAAGCATGTTACGTTTCCTGAGAGAGAGATGATGATAAGCTCAAGGTACAGAAAGGGATATAGCATTTTTGGACAAGGCCGTTCTGTGGATTCATTTTACTTGAGTCTTATTTGTTACATAGGTTCTTTTCCTTTCTCTGCGCTTTTTCTACTGGAAGGTGGGGTAGGAGTAGAGGGCTGGCAATGTTGAAACACCACCTCCCCCAATGAGGGTTTCCTGGTATGGTGGCACATGCTTGTAAATCCCTGATATTTCAGGGAGGTCAAAAGATGTTCAATTACTTGAGCCTGGGAGTTCTGAACTGCAGTAGGGTTAAAGCTGATCGGATATCCATACTAAATATGGTACCAACATGAAGAGTCCTCAGGGGTGGGGCTTGGGGGAGGAATGGGACATCAGGTGCCTAAAGAGGGGCACATCTACCCAACACTGGAAATAAGAGCAAGTCAAAGATTCCATGCTGTGGCCCTGTCACTTCCAACCTGGGCGAGATTCAGAGACCCAAGTTTTTCCCCTCCACCATCACTCCCCCAAAAAGCCATTGAAACATTTTTTTAATGCTCAGAAGAAAATAGAAGTTCAGAAGAAAAAAAAACCACACACAGAGACAAATAAGCCAGTTTTTAAGTAAATGTAGAATGTATCTACTTTTAAAAAAATAGAGAATCAGAGTTTCATGTATGATCCTTTTTTTGGTGTTCTGTTGTGTATATGGAAGTGCTCTATTTTGGTGTCTAAGTTAAGGAATTTTAAAAAAAAATTAAAAAGAAAATACAAACAAAGTAGTTGGAAGTTTAGCTTTCGCACAGTAATGTAATAATACTGCCCTAATCCACTCCAGGCAGCAAACTTGATACTTTGTCATCCTGCCTCCAACATAGTTTTCTTAGCATTTTTTTGGAAGCCTCAGATCATTTTGGATATTAGCTTTCCTGACATTCTTATAGAAATATGACATTCACCGGCATCATCTGCATAGATCTTTTTAAAATCTAAATCTCTAATCATTTTGTCCTGGAATTTTTCTGCCAATGCTGGAGGGTTCAAGCAGCATGAAGCTTTATGGCTAGCAGACAGGAAAAAAAAAATAAGCCACATTAGGAAACAGTAAAATAACCTGGCAAAAGTGAGAAGGGCAGATCCTGACAATTATACACATACTCTCATCCATCAGCTAATTTCAGTCCTCTGAGGTCGATCTATGGTAATTTGCTGTGTTAGCTTTCACTACACCAGGGGCATTTAACCTGGGGTCCATGAAAAGGATCTGGGGCTAGATTTCAGGGGCTCTATGAAACTCAATGGGGAAAAAAATGACATCTTTTTTTCCTCTAACTTCCTTTTTTCAATTAGATTTTTTATTTTTAGTTTACAACACTTAGTTTACATGTTCTTGAGTTTCAAATTTTCTTCCCTTCCCTCCCCTCTCCTCCCCTCCCAACTTCCCTCCAAGATGGCATGCAGTACGATATAGATTCTACATAGACCTTCGCATTAAACTTACTTACACAATAGTCAATTTGCAAAGAAGAATTATGACCAATGGAATGAATGAGAGAGAAGAAACAAAACCAAAAAAGAACAAAAAAAAAAAAAAGAGAGCAAATAGTTTGCCTCAGTCTGCATTAGGACTCCACAATTCTTTCTCTGGATGTCGCTAGCTTTTTCCATCATGAGTCATTTGGAGCTTTCTTTAAACCATGTATTGCTGGGGAGAGCCAAGTCTATCAAAGTTAGTCATCAAAGAATCAATATGTCTGTGGTTGTGTATAATGTTCTCCTGGTTCTGCTCCTCTCACTCAGCATCAGATCATGTAGGTCTTTCCAGGTTATTATGAAGTCCATATCTTCCCCATTTCTTATAGAACAATAGTATTCCATTACATTCATATACCACATCTTGTTCAGGCAGTCCCCAATTGATGGGCATCCCCCCAATTTCCAATTTTTTGCCACCACAAAAGGAGCAGCTATAAATATTTTTGTACATACAGGTCCCTTTCCCACTTGTGTGATCTCTTTGGGATATAGCCCTGGGAGTCGTATTGCTGGGTCAAAGGGTATGCACATTTTTATAGCCCTTTGGGCATAGTTCCAAATTGCTCTCCAAAATGGCTGGATCTGTTCACAACTCCACCAACAATGTATTAATGTTCCAATTTTTCCACATCCTCTCCAGCATTTATCATTTTCCTGCTTTATCATGTTAGCCAATCTGATAGGAGAGACCTGGTACCTAAGAGCTGTTTTGATTTGCATTTCTCTAATCAATACTGATTTAGAACTTTTTTTTCATATGTCTATAGATATCTTTAATTTCTTCCTCTGAAAACTGCCTGTTCATATCCTTTGACCACTTCTCAACTGGGGAATGGCTTTTATTTCTATAAATTTGGCTCAGTTCCCTGTATATTTTAGACATGAGGCCTTTGTCAGAGACATTGGCTGTAAAGATTTTCTCCCAATCTTCTGCTTCCCTCCTAATCTTTGTTGCATTGGCTTTGTTTACACAAAAACTTTTCAGTTTAGCACAATCAAACTAATCCATTTTGCATTCTGTAATGCTTTCTATCTCTTGTTGGGTCATGAATTCTTCCCTTCTCCATAAATCTGACAGGTTAAACTATTCCTTGCTCTCCCACCTTGCTTATAGTATCAGCCTTTATTCCAAAATCATGTACCCATTTTGACTTTATTTTGGTATATGGTGTAAGATATTGGTCTATGCCCAGTTTCACCATACTAATTTCCAATTTTCCCAGCAGTTTTTGTGAAACAGTGAATTCTTAGCCCAGAAGCTGGATTCTTTGGGTTTATCAAAGAGTAGATTGCTATAGTCGTTGACTACTGCGTCTAGTGTACCTAAGCTATTCCACTGATCTACCACTCTGTTTCTTAGCCAGTACCAAGTAGTTTTGAGGACTGCTGCTTTATAGAACAGTTTAATATCTGGTATGGCTAGGCCGCCTTCCCTAGCATTTCTTTTCATTAGTTCCCTTGATATTCTGGACTTTTTGTTCTTCCAGATTAATTTTGTTGTTGTTTTATCCAGCTCTGTAAAATAATTTTTTGGTGGTTTGATTGGTATGGCACTGAACAAGTTAATTAATTTAGGTAAAATTGTCATTTTTATTATATTAGCTCAGCCTAACCACGAGCAACTGATGTTATTCCATTTAATTAGATCTGACTTTATTTGTATGAGAAGTGTTTTGTGTAATTGGGTTTGTCTTGGCAGGTAGACTCCCAAACATTTTATAGTGTCTACAGTAACTTTAAATGGAATTTCTCTTTCTATCTCTTGTTGTTGGGCTTTGTTAGTAATATATAGGGATGCCAAGGATTTATGTGGGTTTATTTTATATCCTGCAACTTTGCTAAAGTTGTTTGTTATTTCAAGTAGTTTTTTACTTGATTCTCTAGGATTCTCTAAGTAAATCATCATATCATCTGCAAAAAGTGATAATTTCGTTTCTTCTTTGCCTATTCTAATTCCTTCAATTTCTTTTTCTTCTCTTAATGCTAAAGCTAACATTTCGAGTATGAAATTGAATAATAGGGGTGATAATGGACATCCTTGTTTCACCCCGGATCTTACTGGGAATGCATCTAGCTTATCCCCATTACATATAATGCGATGGTTTTAGCTAGATGATATTTATAATTTTAAGGAAGACTCCGTTTATTCCTATGCTTTCTAGTGTTTTTAATAGGAATGGATGTTGTTTTGTCAAAAGCTTTTTCTGCATCTATTGAGATAATCATATGGTTTCTGCTAGTTTTGTTATTGATATGATCAATTATGCTGATAGTTTTCCTAATACTGAACCAGCCTTGCACTCCTAGAATAAATCCTACCTGGTTGTGGTGTATTATTCTCCTAATAAGTTGCTGCAATCTTTTTGCTAATATTTTATTTAAAATTTTTCATCAATATTCATTAAGGAATTGGTCTATAATTTTCTTTCTCTGTTTTCACTCTTCCTGGTTTAGGTACCATATTTGTGTCATAAAAAGAATTTGGTAGGACTCCTTCACCTATTTTCCCAAATAGTCTATAAAGTATGGGAATTAATTGTTCTTTAAATGTTTGGTAGAATTCACATGTAAAACCATCTGGCCCTGGAGACTTTTTCCTAAGGAGTTCATTGATGGCTTGCTCAGTTTCTTTTTCTGTATTTTTTCTAACTTCTAATTGAAATTTAGTGTTTCCTTTGATGATGAATGTAGGACAACCACATTAGCACTAATCTTCACTAGATTGTCTTCACTACATTGTCCTAGAAGAAAAAATAAATCCCTAACAAGAGCTAAGGCTGTATTTAGAGGGTTGATAGTGCATCTGTGGAAAAAATGGAGAGTTAAAACCAGTATGCCAAAGTGCATCTCTTGTATGTGTGTGCGTGCATACATACACATATAAGAAAAACTTCAGTAACATTCATCACCCTTCTATAAAGCTGAGGCATGAACTTTTTTTTTTACTGTTTGCATATATTAAATTTTAAGAATTTCATGTGTGTTGCTTATACAGAATAGTATATGCAATACAGCAAGAGTTTCAGAAAGTTAAAAAGAGAAGAAAATAATCTAAGAGAATCTGGCTTCAACCTACATTTCCAACTTTATTTCCCACTACTATTTTAAAGAACCTTCTTTACTCGGTCTGTAGCCAAAGGAAATTACTTTTTGTTCCCCAAACAGGAAGTATCCAGGACTCTTTTAATCTGTGTTTATACTCCTTTCCCTGCTCCCAATGGTTTACTCCATCCATCCAAATCCTCCTCAACCTTTAAGGCCCAGATTAAGTCTCATTTCTTCCATAAAGCCTTGCCCTAACACTTCAGCCTTGAATAATTTCTCCCCACTGTGAATTTGTCACCTATACCACTTATTTGATACTTAATCATATACTACCTAAAGATAGTCATATATTTTCTCAGCTACTTCACTATATTGAGAATTCTACCACAGCCTAGTGCTATGTGGTACAGAATGCCAAGTACTCTACCTTCAAATTTCTCTAAAACCTGGTCCAACTTAATTTCTCATTTATAAAACTCTGCCACACCCTAAACTTTGGAATAAAATCCCAGTCCTAGGCAGCATAAATGAGTATCTCTCTCTGAATTTACCAGTTAATAAAGGAGCTATTTTGACTCTAGTTCTGACCTTGGTACCTGAGCCCTAAAGTGTCTGGTTCCTTATTGCTAGACCCGAAGCCACTTAGTTCATGAGGCACTGACACCAGCTGTGTGAACTGCACAACTGTTTGAATCTCTATACTACCAGCCATTTGGGCTTTCAAGGATCACTAGCCCCACCCTTGCTTAAGTTTTGAAATCCTAGACTCTGTTTAGACTACAGCTAACAGCACTTGCTATAACCTGTTCTTTTCTACATGGATTGATCTCTTTAGTTTGGTACCATTTTTTTTGGAAATTATACTGCATTCTCATCCCTTCAATGCCTGACCTATCTGTCCTTCCACAGTTACAGTCTCAACCTTTATCTGAACATACAGGTCTGACTTGATTCCTGATTCTTGGCCTTCTCCTAGCACACAGGAGATAAACAATAACTATTGAAACAATGAAAAACATCAGGGCAGTTTTTTTTCCTGGCTTTTCCACATTTCATGAATGGTCAGAGTAGGTTACAGAAGATAATCTTTAGAAATCTATTTCAAGTGCTCAGATACAAAATATGTTCTTACATATTTAGTTAAAAGGTAAAGATTTCCAGTAAGAGGTAATGTGTTTCATATGATTTATAAAGCTTGATACAATATGGTTCCATGTTTGAGGATCATGAACTAATCAAAAGTGATTAAGGAAAAAAAAGGAAAATTAGGAGGTAATATAATATCAATCTTCAGTATTTGAAAGGCTGCTATGTGGAATAAGAAATAGACTTTTCTGTCTGGCCCTAAAAGGCAAAACTTGGAGCAATGGGTGGGAGCTGCAAAGACACAAATTTAAGCCTGATATATTTTAGTATATTTATAAACTTCCTGACACTTAAGAGATATTCAAAAGTGCAAAAGGCTCCCTCAGAAGATAGTCGGTTCTCCCTCACATGAAGACATCAAACAAAAACTGAATGACCACTTAACAGGTACGTCACAGGAGGGATTCATTTTCTTTAAAAAATTTAGCACATTTTTCCAATTACATTTTTAAAATTATATTTCATTTTCCCCAGCTGCATCTAAAAACAATTTTTAACATTCATTTAAAAAAATTTTTGAGTTCCAAATTCTTTCCTTGTCTATGCCCTCCCTGAGACAGTAAGCAATTTGATATAGGTTATACATGTGCCACCACATTAAATGTATTTTCTTGTCAGGTTATGAAAGAAAACAGAACAAAAAAAAAACCCACCAAAAAAGGGAAAAAATGTATGCTTTAATCTGCATTCAGACTCCATCAGTTCTTTCCCTCAAGGTGGATAGCATTTTTCATCATAAGTCCTTTGCAATTGTCTTGCATCACTGCATTGCTGAGAAGAGCTAAGTCACTTCACTCACAGTTGATCATTGTACAATATTGCTGTCACTGTGTACAATGTTCTCCTGGTTCTACTCACTTTACTTTGCATCAGTTCATCAAAGTCCTTCCAGCATTTTCTTTGAAAGCATCCTGCTCATCACAATCATATACCACAACTAACAAGTCATTCCCCAATTGATGGGCATCCTCTCAATTTCCAATTCTTTGCCACCATAAAGAGTTGCTATAAATATTTTTCTACAAATAGGTCCCTCCCACCCCCCCACTCCCCTTGAAATATCTTTGGAATACAGACCTAGTAGTAATATTGCTGTCATTTTCATTTTCTATCACATCAGCCAATCTGATGGTTATGAGGTGGTATTTCAGAGCTGTTTTAATCTACGTTTCTCACACCAATAGTGATTTAGAGCATTTTTTCATAACTATAGATAGCTTTGATTTCTTCAACCAAAAACTGCCTGTTCACATCCTTTGACCAATCATCAATTGAGGAATGACTTGTGTTCTTATGTGACTCAGCTCCCTATGTATTTGAGAAATGAGGCCTTTTTCAGAGAAACTTGCTGTGAAAATTTTCCCACAGTTTTCTGCTTTTCTTCTAATTTTGGCTTCACTGGTTTTGATTGTAAAAAAAAAACTAATGTAAAAATTTAATGTAATCAAAATTATCCATTATATATCCTGGAATGCTCTGTTATAAATTCTTCCCTTATCCATAGCTCTGAGCGGTAAACTACTCCATGCTCCCCTAGTTTGCTTAAGGTATCAGTCTGTATGTCTAAATCATGTAATTCACTCAGATCCATTTCTATTTTATGGGTAAGTTCATCCCGTTCACAGTTACAATTACTGTTTTATTTCCCTCCATCCTACTTTTTTCCTATTTATTCTTTTTTCTTCTTTCACCCTATCTCTCAAGTGTTTTGCTTCTGACCACTGTCTCCCCCAACCCAACCACCCCTTCCATCAGTTCCACCCTACCTCTATTATTCCCTTTACCTACTACATCCCTATATGGTAAGATAGATTTTATACCCAACTAAGTATGTATGTTATTACCTCTTTGAACAAATTCTGATGAGAGTAAGGTTCCAGCATTGCCCAATGCCCCTTTCATCTTCCCCATCACTATCAAAGCTCTTTTATGAGATAATTTACTCCATTCTACCTCTCCCTTCCCCCGTGCACCCCCCTCTCCCACCCTGTTTGTTTTTGTTTTTAAATATCATCCCAGCACTTGAAACCCTCTATGTATACTCCTTCTAACTGCCTTAATAATGACAAAGTTCTTAGGAGGTACAAGTATTATCTTCCTATATAGAGATGTAAACAGTTTAACCTTATTGAATCCCTTATAATTTTTCTTTCCTGTTTACCTTCTCATGCTTCTCTTGAGGCTTGTGGTTGAATGTTGGAGTTTCTGTTTAGCTCTGGTCTTTTCTACAGGATTGCTTGAAAGTCTTCTATTTCATTAAATATACATTTTCCCCCTGAAGGATTATACTCCGTTTAGCTGGATAGGTTATTCTTAGTTGTAATCCTAGCTCCTTTGCCCACTAGAATATCATATTCTAAGTCCTCCAATCAATCCTTTAATGTAAAAGTTGCTAAATCTTGTGTTAACCTGACTGTGGCTCCACAGTATTTGAATTGTTTCTTTCTGAGTGCTTGTAATATTTTCTCTTTAACCCAGGAGTTCTGGAATTTGGCTATGATATGTCTGCAAGTTTTCATTTTAGGATCTCTTTCAAGAAGTGGTCAATGGATTCTTTCTATTTCTATTTTATCCTTTGGTTCTAAGATATCAGGGCAGTTTTCCTTAGCAATTTCTTGAAAGATGATGTCTAGTTTCTTTTATTGATCATGTCTTTCAGGTAGTTCATTAATTCTTAAATTATCTTTCCTTAATCTATTTTCCAGGTCAGCTGTATTTCCAATGAGATATTTCCTTCTATTTTTTCATTCTTTTGATTTTATTTTATTGTTTCTTGATGTCTCATGGTGTATTTAACCTCCACTTGCCCAATTCTAATTTTTAAGGAGTCATTTTCTTCAGTGAGCTTTTGTATGTCCTTTTTCATTTGGTTAATTCTACTTTTTAAGGAGTTCTTTTCTTCAGTGGCTTTTTGTACATCTTTTTCATTTGGCCAATTCTGCTTTTCAAGGAGTTCTCTCTTCAGTGTATTTTTACCCATCTTTTACCATTTGCCCTATTCTTTTTTTTTAAGTGTTATTTTCTTTAGTATTTTTTGTGCTTCGTTTACAGAACTATTGACTCTTTTTTCATAATCTTCTTGCATCACTCTCATTTCTTTTCCCAATTTTTCCTCTACCTTTCTTATCTGATTTTTAAAATCCTTTTTGAATTCTTCTAGGAATTTTTTTTGGGGGGTGGGGAGGACGACAAACACTAAGAACAATTCACCAAGTTACAATTGATTGGTGGTCAAGTTAGATGACAGGTCTTAACAAGCAAGTGTTGGCAGGTGGGTGTGTTGTTCATTGTCAGGAAGTCCAACACACACTGGTAGGAATATGTGCATGTAATCATTTGTTTACAATATGATGCTATATGGTTATATGATGCAATATTGCATCATCAAAATTTCAACACAGGAAAAAACTCACAAATTTACAATCAATTACTAAATTTAAGAAGCATCATTGTTTTTAAAAAATTTTTATATATATTTTTTGAAATGATACAAATTAAAAAAAAAACTCTTAAAGGGTTAAAAAAGTAGATTTGCAGGGAGCACTGAGTATAATTTTTTTTAAAGGGGGCAGTAGACCAAGTAAGTTTGGATACCTCTGATTTCTAGGAATGGGTTAGACTAGATAGCCTCTGAGGTCTCCTTCAACTCATATTATGCAATACCACACTCTACGGGCCCAGCAACTTTTCTATTAGAAAGTTTAGTCTCCTTGCTTGGAGTCTCTCTCCTCTCCAATCCATCCTCTGCACAGCTGCCAAAACCCAGTTAAGTATGACCATATCATTCCCCTGCTCAAGAAGCTTTAGTGTTACCTTGATGACTCTAGGATAAAATACAAACTCCTCAGCCTGGAACTGAAAGGGCTCTACAACGTGGTCCCAACTTATCTTTCCAGCCCAATTACTGCCACTCACACACTAGGGTTCAGATAAACAGGCCTACTTGTTATTCCCTACAATATTCCATGTATCCGCCTTCTCTGGTATTTTCAAAGACACAAAATTAAGGGCACGCTAAATTTCCTGACTTGAGATGCATAGAACATAGTCCCTTCCCCTCTCTGAAAATCTCCTGGCTTCCTTTGAAGTTCTGCTCAGGGCCTACTTCATACACCAGGCCCTCCCTAAACTTCTCCAGTGGTTTGTGTTCTCCCTCCCTGGTAATGTATTTATTTGGCATATATTTTGTATTTAAAAATCTGCCAAGATATAAGCACCATCCAGTAGAGTGCAAGCTCCTTGGGGTCAGGAACTCTTGTTTCAGTCCCCAGAGCCTGGCACACAGCACTCTGAATGTTGTAGCTACTAAATAAACGTTTATGGAATTAAAATGAACTCAGCTGATATAAATGGAAAGTTTCAGTCACAATGTGGTCAGACCACTAGAAAAGTGAATACAATCTTAGGCTACATTAATACAAGGATAATGTCAAGCTCATGTCAAATAACAGTCCTACTATTCCCTGAGCTGATGAGATGACAACCAGTAATTGTAGACATCATATTTTAAAAGGGACACTGACAAGTGACAGTGCATTCAGACACCAAAAACCAGGATAGCGATGGGCTGGAAACCAGCATCATCTGATGCACTATTTTAAAAACTAGGTAGTTTGTTTCCTGGAGAAGAGAAAATTAAGGGAATAGTACCTGATAAAGATCTTCAAATAGCTAAAGAGCTTTTACAAAGAAAAGGGAAAAAAATTTTCCCATGTTGACCAATGGTTGGAAAATTCTAAGAAGAAAGGGGAACTCAGAAAGCTAACATTTAACATTAAATATGCTGTGTCAGGAGGTACTAAGACTCCTGTCATTTCAAGTATTCAGAAGTTGGATCTGTCAAGGATAATACAGAACAGGGTTTCTTAAACTAGGGTCCATTAATGTTTTTAAAAAATATTTTGATAGCTCTATTTCAATGTAGCTGGTTTCCTTTGTTATTTTGTTCATTTGTTTCCTATAATATTTTGTTTTATGTGCTTAAAATATGACTTTGAGAACTGGTCCATAGGCTTTACCAAACCACCAAAGGAATTCTTAATCCATTTTGTGTTCTAAACCCCTTTGGCAGGCTGCTATAGAAGGCATTTCAATGACAGGGACTAGCCTGCATGACCTCTAAGGCTTCTTTCAAGTCTAAAAGTTATGAGTCTATGAAAAACGGCAGAAGACTAAAGATCGAGAAGACCATCTCAGATTAAACAAATCTTGTAAGACATCTTAATTCCTCAGAATGGACTGCTGGTCAGAAAAAATTAACTCAGAGCCCCTCCCCGCCAAAATCATTACAAGCTATGTTATTAAAACTAAAGGACAGGGATGAATTGATTCCCACCAGGTAAACAATGTTAAGCTCAAAGAATCAGCAAATTTATTAGCATCTGTGGTTGCTTCTCTAGATATCCTCTGTCTCTCTCTGTCTTGTCCATGCAACACCCTCTTCCTCAGTTCCTATGTACGTACTACCTACACACTGTCCCTGCACCACAGATTTTAAGTATACATGACTAGGAGTGAAATACACACACGTAGTAAAGACAGGGTAGGCATGTTGGAAGAAGTCTGCCATACCATCCTAAGGCTGACAGTGGAAAGAAACCAGGACACAGAAGGACCAGAGCATAGAGAGTTGGCTCTGGAGTAAGAGATTATGGGTTCTCCTTCTGACTCTGCCACTTCTACTTGGGTGGCATTTACTTCTCTAAGACTCAGTTTCCTTATCTCAAAATGATGGGTGTGGACAAAAGGATTTCTAAGGGCCTTCCTCCATCTAAGTCAACGAATCAATGCATATTCAACAAATTCTATTTAAATAAATATTTAAGTATCTACTATATATAAGGTGAGAAGTAGCATGGCTTAGTGAATAGAAAGCCTTCTCTGACCGATACTTATTTTGTGATCCTGGAGGAAAAAAAAAATCACTGAACTTTTCCAGGCCCAAGCCAATTCTCTAAAGACTAAACTCTAGAATTGAGATCCACATGAGAAGGAATTTCCTCCCTGGGAACGCCCTACACTAGTGGTGTCAAACTTAAATAGATCTCTGCCTGCCACATGTTGATTCGGAAAACTATCAATTCACATTATCAATGCTGTATTGTGTTTTTATTTATTTTATTAAATGTTTCTCAATTAATTTGAATCTGGTTCAGGCTGCCCTCTCCTTGAAACTGCAATGAGTTTGACATCTCTGCCCAGTAATGACAAGAGGAAGCAGGACGGTGTGGAGATGAAGGCAGTAATCATAAGATTACAGATAAGAGCTATAAGGGTTCCTGGAAGCCATTCTGTCCAACCATCATTTTAGAGATGGTGGTCCAGAGAGGTGATGTTATTTGTCATGGTCATACAGGTAATAAGTAGCAGAATCAACATTCAAACCCAGGTCCTCAATTCTAAATCCAGCACTGTACATTCAAGTACAGAATGCTAGGTTTTAATTGATTCCATAAATATTGAAGAGAGAAGTGAGTACCAAAGGTAAGGGAAAGACCCTGGAATCATTTTTTTAACTTTTTCTTCTTCATTTCCTGGAACCAGTCAGCCGATAGATCAATCTTTCCTTTCCTACCCCAACCTGTATCCCCAAGTAAAGCTGCAGGTGGAGGAACCTGACCCCTCTATAATCAGAGGTGGGCAGTGAGGAATAAGCCCAGAGGGAGTATCACCTCCCAAAACACACAACTGAACATGTCACTGGAGAGACTGGACCAGAAACAAACAATGCATCAAGCTGAGAGATGCGAGACCAATTAGACATGATGAGGAAGGGAACTGTGACCTCTTTTGGTTAAAAGAAGAGCAGCTTGCAATATGCTACATGGGCTCCAACCACAGGATCCAAAAGAGTTACTCAGGCCTCAGAGGAACTATATAAGGATGCCAGGAAGGTAGAAAAGGGTTTCCATACAACCAAGAGCTGCGAATGATCCTTTTTTAACATGTGCTCTCTAACCTTGAGCCCACTTTCCCCTGGGTTCTGCATGTACTCACAGGAGAGTGTTTCCCAAACTTTTGAGGAAAATGTTTTGTCCCAACTATTCTTAATTTACAGCCTTAGACAATATCTCTAACTAAAGCTAATTAATTCCGGCTGGCTAATTGTTATCAATGGGGAGCACACTAGAGAGGAGCAAGAGTACTAGAGAATCCACTTCTACCCTTCAGGGTTATACCTAGATTCCTGAAGGGAGAAGTTGTCAAGGTCATACAGGTAATAAGTAGCAGAATCAACATTCAAACCCAACATTCAAATCCTCTGGGGCCCTGACCTGCCAGTCCAAGTGGGGGTTCTAAAGTAGTCCCAGAGGGAGTGCTACATATAGCAGTCAACTGTCTTATATTCATCTGCTTTCTGCCTTCCACTTCCCTAACCTCATCATCCTTTGTCTTTAGTCTCACCTGTCTTCCAGTTCAACACGCACACGCACATGCACACACACACTCCTCAACCTGTCATTTAAGGCTTTCTATAATGTGGTCCCATTCTCTCTCATCAAGTTTGCCAGAAAGTTCTCTTCACAGTGCCCCAAACACACCACACATGGACTTATGCTTATGTAGTTTTACCACTTCTGGCATACTCTTCCCCTTTCTCCTCTCAAAATCTAACCTGTCATTCAAGATCTGGTCACACTCTACTTTTCCATGAAATGCTCCCCAAACACTATGGATATCGCCATCATATGAACTCCTACATCACTTGCTTTGGTCCTTAATCACATGTTGCTTTATATTACTATTTAGCTATTTCATGCATGTATGCCTTATTTCCTCAATCACATTACAAACTCCAGGGAGGCAAGCATTCAGTCTTACATTTCATTTAATAAAGCACTACATAAATACTAAAAGTGTCCAGTAAATACTTGTTGAATGAATAATGAATGTCAGCACCAACAACAAAAAAAAGAACTGAAGGAAATGATACAAGAATCAGGAATTCCAAAAGGGGAGGAAACAACAGCAGTCCAAGGAGAGACAAATGCCTAAACTAAGGTAGCAATGAGAGGGAAAAGGGAAAAGAGGCGAGGCGCATTAGAGCAAAGGGCAGAAGTTGGCAGCTACATCACACGGTATAAAGGACAGACAAAATTTTAAGACTGCACTAATTTTCCTGGCTTGAGATGACACAGATGATGGAACTGCCCACAGAGAGGGAAATAGAACACACAGGGGAGAATCCTGGGAGAAGCAGCAGCAGTTTGGTCTTCAGCACATTTGAATGCAGAAACACTATCAAATTCTCAAAGGTTTTATGAGCAGAGAATCACATGGGACAGTAATATTCAATATATTTTATATTCCATGGATTGCATATTTATGAATCATAGTTAAAATTATATTAGATTGGTTTATCAGTGTACATTTCATTTTGGTCTGGCTCCCATGATGCCTAACATATATATAGAATCCTGTCTTACTAAGTGGCTCACTACTAAAAGTCAGATATTTCTTAATTTGGCAGTAATCATTTTCAATTCTCTCTTTGAGGACCTAATTAATACGTGGATGAAAAGTAATGTGTATGAGAAATCTATAGAAAGACCACAGAGTTAAAATAAATGCCAAAATAAAAACTGAATGTAACATGGTTCACATCACTTTTCTACACAGTGAAGACATTAACTGAAGTTAATACTTTGCTATTAGAAAGCTTTACCTTTTCTGTCTTCAAAAAAAAAAACATATTAAAAGACAAGATAATATTTTGAATTATAACAGCTTCCCAAATCCATAACATCAACAAAAGCTCAATTTTACTGAACTGGTCATCTCTCATACATAGAAAATATTAGGAATTCCAAAAATAATTTTCTATAGCTACTTCTGGGGTACAAAACCTTAAGTCCCATTAAATGAGGTAAAAAGATTCTTTAAAGTCAGATTTAAACATATGTGAAATCTTCTCTCAATCCTGAAAATTGGTGGCAAATATAGCACCCTATATTGATATCACACTTGTATTTTTGTACAAGTATTACATGCATTATCTCATGCAATTTTGATATCTCTCTGTGTCTTTGCTGGACTCACCTGCCAACTCTAAGGTTACTTCCAGCTCTAGAATTTTAAAATTTCTTCTACAAATATAAAAACAATGAGAAAAAAATTATATTGCAAAGGAACACTCATGACCAGGATAGAAAGAGGCAGTATATGGCACAGCAGGAATCAGGGAGCTGGTGGTCAGGTGACCTAGGCTCTAGTTTCCACTCTGACTTACCATGTGACCTCTGGCTTCAGTCTTCTTACTCTAAAATGAGGGAATTGGATTTGAGAGACTCTTTGAATGATGCTTTGTCTGGCTGTATTAAATAAAACAGTGATAAAACTGAAGAATTAGAATTGTGTTTAGGGTCACAGGGCAGAACTAGAAGCAATCGGAAGAAGTTGCGAAGAGGTAAAATTAGGTTGGATGTAAGAAAAAACATCCTTGTTAATTAGACGTATCCAAAACCAAAAGGGACTAATGAGGCAGTACCTGTCACTGGAGGTCTTCAAACTGAGTCTAGATGACCATTTATTGGGTATGATACAAAAGATTATTTTGGTGGTATGGATTAGACTAAATGGTTCATAAGGTCCCTTCCAACTCTGAAATCTGTGATTCTGAAATGCTATTGAACCCTTTAACAATCAGACCACAAAATTCTAACATTTTTTTCCCTTTCTCTTTTTGGAAACTGGGTCACCCCATCTTACCCAACATGGAAGGACAGAAGCCATTTAGAGGTCGATCCCAACACTGATTATCCCAGAATCTTTTAACCTGTTGTTTTTTCCAACCTGGGCTAGTTCATCCCACCACAAGCAGCCTAGTGGCCAAACACAACCAGGAGTTCACTGTACTGGTGCGGGCCTTAATGCAAACACCTGCCACCAATCAACTTTAGCCTTACTGTAGCTCAGAATTCCTAAATTCAACTGATCCACTAGCCTGAGTCTTCATGACAACAAGGACATGCAACACTACACTCAGCCCAGCAACACTCTTCTTCCCCCCACTTCACTCATATATTGTTATGATCATCACATCATTGACTTCACCACATCACAACATCTCCAAGATTTTGAACTTCAAAATTCTTTCTAGCTATGATCCTTCATCCTTCCACCTCTCTCCTTCTCTCCCTCACTTAAACTGCTCCTACAAACTCATCATCTTAACCTGTTTCTCTTAACCTTTTCCCCCTACTCTGGCCTCATGGGCCAGTCTTGACCCCCATGAGGTTGACCACTTTAATTGTTCACTCATCAAAACCCTAGAACCCTACAACCTTCCACCCCCTAACCCACACCACTACTCAGACCTGCTCTTTCTCAAACCTGGGTTAACTCCAATGGTCCAATTCCTCCACTCCTATTTTTCAGGCTAAGTTACTAGAGAAATTCAGTTGGTTCACTCACTAGAAATTTATGGCATATAATCTTAGTGACACCACTTCTCCCTGGCATTCCTTTAATCTACTCTTAATGACTGCCCCTCTGATAGCCCACAGTAACAGTTACAAAATGTTTCTTCTCTCAAGATCTCTTCAATGGCCATTACTACACTCCAACACTCAGAGCAGAACAGATTCTTTAGCATTCTACTTTTCTGCCCCCAAGAAGCTTACATGCTACTTCTAGTATACGCAGATAAGTAAATACAAGGTAATGTGAGGAAAAAAAAAAAGGAAAAATTCTCTAGAATTCTCATTTTACTCTCCTCCACCTTACTCTATGCTCTAGCAGCTGGAGTCTAGCCAAACAGAGTTTCTCACAGTAGCTAAATAATGTCCCATATGCAACTTAAAGATGCCCTCCCCACACTGGCTGCTAAATTCATGTTTATCCTTAAAGCCCAACAGATATGCTACCTCCTCCAAGAAGTATTTCCTTTTGATCTGCTGTCCTCCATTGATAGGGGTCTGACCACCACCCACAAGAAGCACTTGCAACTTTCTAATATACCAATAAACACAGGTTACTCTGCGTAATATTTACGTGCCATATTCCTCCATAAGTTTCATGATAACTGGGCCTATATCTGATTTAAATTTTTTATCTCACTCAGCATCTAGCACAGTTTCACACAAAGCAATAAATGTTTGTTTTCTGAATTGCTAAAATTTTGTTCTCAAAAACATATGGCCACAATAACCTGGTTTCCTAATGAAGGTAACATGGGGGGGGAAGGTGATTACGAGGTACCAGGGAAAGATATTCAATGTTTCAACAATGGAGTCTTGCTATTAAAACTGAATTACACTGTGATTCTAAGATCTAGTTGTTTTCAAATCCAAAGAACAGATCATCGATGTTTGACTTTTTAAATACATGCATATATGATTTAACCAAAAGGGTAAGTTCAAAAGCAAGCAGAAAATCTATGTAGCATCTGGGATACCGATAATTGACTCTAAAGAAGTAGATCACTAAGTATTTATTAAGCACCTGCTGCACGCTGAGCACTGTTTTATGTGCTGGGGATACAAATACAAAAGTACAACAGTCTCTGCCCTTAAGAAGTTTACATTCTTACTGAGGGGATAAAGTATGTTCACTTAGAAGTAAATGCAGGATATTATGCGAAATACACAGTGATTCAAGTGAGGAGGCACTAACAACTGGGAGGAATCAGAAGAGATCTCTTAAAGGAAGTTGGGGCTCCAAGAGGAAGAAGTGAAGGCGGAAAGACAAGGTGATCCACCTGTGTAAAGGCGTGGAGGAAGAAGATGGGAGGTCATATATGGGAACGGCAATTAGATCAGCTTAGCCTGAGTGAGGAATGTGTGAGGGACACTGATATGTAATCAGTTTGGAAGACAGACGGAAGGCAAGAACATACAGGGTTTCAAATGCCAGGGTTAATTCAGATTTTATCCCACAGGCAACGGAGAGTCACTGAAGCCTCGAAGCCCATCAGGAGCATAGTCAGATGTGGATTCTAACGCATCAACCCTCTATACTTCCTCTCAGCAGAGGACCTGGTTTTCACTTGACTAAGAGAACCCATCCTGAGCTCCCTCTCCACACCTAAAAACCCATCCTTTCTCTTGCTCGTATCTGGCTTGACTGATTGAAGGGATGATCCTTCTTGTCAAGGACAACTTCTCTACTTGGGCCCTTGATCCACCACTCTATCATCTCTTCATAAAACTTACCCTTTCATCTTCAAATCTCCCCTTATCTATGTTTCATTCCCTACTAACTGTAAACACAGTAATATCTATCTTAAAACAAAATTTAAAAATTCTTCATTTAAGGCTGCATCCCCTAAAACTATCATCCTTTATTTTTTCTTCCTTTCAGAACCACAGTCCTAGAAAATTTTAATTTATTCAAGGCCTTCACTTCCTTATCTCTTCGAAAGTTGAATTCCAAAGCAAACATGTTTAAAACTGTTCTTTCCAATGTTACCTGGTATCTCTTAAACGTTGGATCAAATGGCCTTCTCTCGGCACTCTTCCCTTTGGAGCTCTCTGTAGTTTATGCATCGCCATGTTGCTTCCTTTGCCTTCAGTGATGTTGCTCTCGCCTTCTTAGTCTTCCCTATCCCTTAAACAGAGATGTCTCTCAGACTCTATCCTGGGACCTAGTTTTGTCTTGTCTGTCTCTGCAGGTATATACCCACATGTTGACCCCTTTGTCTGACGCGCGCATGCACGCACACACACGCATACAGAGCTTCTTTTGGTAAGCTCATCAGCTCCCACTGGCTCAATTATTATCTCTAAGCATGATTCCAAAGTTTCCATATATGCAATCCTATTTTCTCTCCTAGATTTCTCAAATTCAACCTATCCAAAACAGAACTTATGTTAAATAAACTTCCTATAAACTCCCTCCAAATCTCCTCCTCTTCCCTATTTCTACTGAGGGCCACCATACCCAGATTAACCAAGTCCCCATCACCAAAGCGATCTTTGACACATCTCTCATCCTTTTACTCAGTCTCACCTCTCCATTCATACCGCTACTACTCTATTCAAGGTCCTTATCACCTACATTAATAAAAATGCCTCCTAGTTGATCTCCTTGCTTCCAGTCCCTCCCCTATATACAATCTATCCTCTGGGAAACTGCTAAGGAAATCTTCCTAATGGAAAAGACCAGTCAAAAAGCAAACACTTATTAAGTTCTTACTAAGTGACAGGCACCGTGCTAAGTCCTGGGGATTTAAAGAAAAGCAAACATATGTTCCCTGCCCTAAAGTAGCTCACAATCTAATGGGTAATACAACATGTAAACAACTATGTAAATACAAGATATATACAGAGTAGAGGGAAAGATACCCTTACTAGCAGTAAGGGGAATTGGAAAGGCATTTTGCAGAAGGTATGATTTCAGCTAAATCTTGAAGAAAGCCAGTGAAGGAAGCCTTGACAAGGAAAAAGGCCACCCCTTACCAGGCTACTCCCCTCTTCAGAAACCTACAGTAGCTCCCTTCTGACTTCTAGGCTTGGCATCTCAAGCCATTCAACATCTAGTTTCAACTTATCTTTACAGAATATTTTATTTTAATGCCCTTCACATAGTTTACATTCCAGCCAAAGTGATCTACTGGCTATTACCTGAAATTAGGGTTCCACTTCCTACCTCTGCATCTCCAGGCAGCCCCGCCAATGTCTGGATGTACTCCTTCCTCATCGCCCGTTTTCAAAATTCTTATTCTCCTTTAAGGTTCAATTCAGTTTCCACCTCCTCCCCCAGAGTTGCCCACCTGTTAATGCCCTCTCTCTTGCCTCAAATTATTTTGTATTTAATAGTGGACATGCCGTATTCCCCAACAGATCAAGGGCAGGGGCTATTACATTTTTTGTTTCTGTATCCCTAGCACATAGCAGAGCATCCTGAACCTACTAGGCCCTTAGGGTTGGCTGGATTTACCATACACTCACTGTGTATAAAAGTATGTTATCCATGTGCAGGGAATGTCTAGATGTATGGAGGGGAAGCTGCAAAAATCACAGATGGATGGGAACACAAATATCCTTGTCTCTAAAATTGTTCCCTCGTCCTGTAAAAAACTCACTTAATCTATCCATCCCCTCTAGCTATCATTCCATATCTTTTCTCCCTTTTGTGGCTAAAATCCTTGAGAAAACCATCTATAACTGATGCCTCCACTTCCTTTCTCCTCACTCTCTTTTTTAATTTTCTACAGTCTGGTTCCCAACTTCATCATTTACTCAAAACTGTTCTTTCCTGTCAGCATTAACTGTTACTTGCCCAATCTGATGGCCTTTTTTTCTTTTCCAATCCTCATCCTTCTTGAACTCTCTGCAGCCTTTTTACACTGTCAGTCTCCCTTTTCTTTCTAAGTTTCCAAGACGTTTCTCTATCTTGGTTCTTTCTTCTCCTACACGTCTGACCACTCCTCGCTCTCCGTGGCTAGATTTTATCCAATTCATGCCCATTAAAAGTGGGTATTTCTCAGGGATCTATCCTAAGTGCTCTTCTCTTCTACCTCTATTTCATCTAGTGACCTCATTAACTCCCATGGTTTCAATTATCATCTCTATGCTACTGATTCTCATATCTACTTACCCAGCCCTAATCTGTTCCCTAGACTCTCAAACTAGATATACCACATCTTATACTCAACTTATTAACTTTCCCCAAAAACCTCTGAGACCTTCTGAGCTCCCTCCACCCTTCTTCTGAACATCCATATCACTGTCCTCCCAGTTACCCAGGCTCTCGACCTAGTAGTTATCCTTGCCTCTTTGCTCTTGTCTCTCACCTCTCATATCTAATCTGTTAAGTCCCATCTATTTTCACCCCTATAACATCAAATATGCCTCCTCCTCTCCTATGACATTGTCACCATTCTTGGGCAGTCCCTCATCACCTCACACCTGGACTGTTGCAACAAGCTACTGGTTGGTCCTTCCCCACTACAATCCATCCTTCACTCAGATGTCAAGTTAATCTTCCTAAAGTCCAGATCTATGTCTCCGTCTGTCTCTCTCACACACGCTACATTCAATAAACTCCACTGACCAAATATGAAATCCTCTGGTGTTCCAAGACTTTCACAACCTGGCCCTATCTTTCCAATCTTCCCAGACCTTACTCACTCCCAAGTACTATATGATCCAGTGACACTGGACTCCTTGCTGTTCCTCCCACAGGACACATCTCCAGACTGGGTATTTTCAGTGGCTGTTCCCTACGCCTGGAGCTCTCCCTCCTCATCTCTGCCTCCTTTCTCTGGCTTCTATCAAGTCTCAGCTAATACCCTATCTTCTCCAAGAAGTCTTTCCTGACTCCCCTCAATGCCAGTGCCTTCCCTCTCTTGACTATTTACAACTTATCCCATATATAGCTTGTTTGTACACAGATGTTTGTCTATTGTCTCTGCCATTATGCAGTGAGCTCCCTGAAAGCAGAGATCATTTTTTACCATTCTTTGTATCCGCAGTGCTTAGCACTGTGCCTGGCACACAGTAGGTGCTTAATAAATGCTTACTGACTGGCTCCCTTCTCCATCAAAGCTTAAGTTGTGAAAATTTAAATTATATAGCAGTGTGGAAATCTGAGCAAGTTTATGCCCTCCTCTGGCCAAGGATAAGTTGATCTCCTGAAATCTTAGCATCATGAACAATGATCTAGGTTTGAATACTCTACACCTTTCTCATTTGCATCTTCCCTTGGAGGGTTGGATGACATACAAAACTCCTTCCAAAGCCTTCCTTTACAGAAGGCTCACAATGTTTCTAGCTACTCCTTTCTCCATCAGCAGCTTGGCTTGGCTTTCACTCCATAGAACAACACTTCCTCCTCCCCCTCCTCCAATGATTTCCCCACCCCTTTCAACTTCTTTTTTTGCACTGTCTTTCCCCCCATTAGGTAAGCTCCTCGAGGACAGGGACCATCTCTTTTTCTTATTTGTACCCCCAATGATTAACACGGTGGTTGGCACATAGTAAACAGGTGCTTAATAAATATTTATTGAATTGAACTGAAAGATATTTTTAGGAATCACTGGCAAACTGAAATCTTATGCTTTAACTGTCAATACATTCACAAATAGTAACTACTGAATAATGGCAAAAAAAAATTATAGGATACTTTCATAACGAGTGGCTATAAAATTACCTTTACACTACAGATTAACAGAAATTATACCAACAAGAGCTCTCAAAAATCAATTACTATACCCACTTATCAAAGACACTTTAATCACTGTATTTACTTTTTCCAGCTGGACATAACAGGTTTTGCTATTGACTTCAAAATGCAGTAGATTTCAAAAGCACAGAATTCAAGTGATAAGATTCAATATCTGATAATAAAGAAAATATAATACAGGTTTTAATAGTATTAAATCATTTCTGGTGGAACTATACATTAAATTACTTTCAAAGAAGAATAAATATTTAGGCTCTGAGTATTTGTCAAAGGAATTTATACTTATTTAGGGTATGTTATAAAGGGGAAAGCATATTTTATAAATTCTCAAACACAAAACAGTAACTACAACCCTCATTTTAAAGTTAACTGTTTAAAAACTGATTTAAAAAACCACTGAAACGTTTCCTTTAAAATGAGTAAGTTTAAACCATTAAACTATTCTAAAAAGACAACTTATGGAATGATATGAAAAGTTAGAAAAGAATGACATTCTAAAAAAGTAAGACAACTTATGGAATGTTAAAAAAAAACTTTAAAAAGTCTTATGCTTTTGAGAAATCAAAGAAATAATGATTATCAGTCATACATTGGGATTTTAGTTATTTGTGAGATATATCCAGGTCCCCGCGTTCCTTCCTTTCCCCCCACACACAAATAGTTAAAATATCTTTAACAGAGTATTACACTAGGGAGGCTCATGCTGGCTAGACCAACAGCTTTTTCTTTAGCAGTATCTTCCCTCAAAGTGCTATGGGTATTCAACAGCAGCATCACAAGAATGAAACTGATGCAAGCTTAGTCAGTTTCATCTCTACTTTTGTAGGGCTTCTACAACATATAAAGCTAATTAGGTACAAAGCAGTTCACACACTATATAGAGGGCATCCCCAAGGCCTACCAAGATGGAATGTGAAACCGACTAAGCATCAATTTCACTCTGTAGGCATAATCTTGGTGTGGGGGAGGAAGGAGGATAATGGTAATAATAATAATAAATCTTAGGATAGAAGGTGGTGACCAAAAATAATCTCAGAGGGCAGAGGGGAGAAAAATAATTGCTTAATTTCAGGGTGGAGACTGTACTACCAGCTTCTTTTGGAGACCAAGCTAATTAAGTATGATAGTAAATTAGGTTGGTAGCAAAAACAAAACAAAACAGAAAGCCCTTAGAAATAAAGCTACCTCCCAGAAAAATTAACCCAACCACCAAATGTCAAAAGAAGATAAGAATGACTCTACTTTTAGTTCATATACTAATATTAAGCTATCTAAAACATTGTTACTATGCAAATAACTACTTAACCTTAGTACACAGGGATTTAGTCTCCCAAATAGGTTCATCTATCTTGAACTGTGGACTCCCTCTAACAGATTCTAACTCAACAACAACAAAAAAAAACAATAGGTAGAGAGGCTAGAATAAGTCACTTGAGACTATTAATATTCAGATAGATGGCACTTATATGATAATAGTACTATTAAGGAAACTATAGTCAAACAACTCACTTTACTGTCATCACTTTTATCAAAGGTGAAATAACATAAGACCTTTAAACACATGTTAGGCTGTCAGAAAAGGAGTACAAGTTCACTTCTCAAACATTAATACATAATAACAAACACAACAGCCACTCTACCACAGACTAGGAAAAAAACAATTTATGTAAAATGTTACATGTTTAACTACTATTATCACAATTTTAACATTAAAGTTTACACAGCCAATTAAGATAACACCTAGAGAATATGAAACATTAAATGTCACCTAAAACATCATCAAATGTTTCAGAAGACAGAAATTTACATGGGAAAGTCTTAGGACAAGGGAGGAAGAGTTAAATGACCCAACTTACACTCAAGGAGTAAGTTAAATTTCAAGACAGAGAAAAGTCAGAAAATCCCAGTAATAGATGTCAAGCAAGAAAAGACATCTAGCTAGCACCTTCTGGTTTTAGGAAAGGGAGAGAGAATCACAGCCCTCCTGAACAGCTCCCTCTTCCCCTGAGAGACTCTAAAGAGGTAGGTTGCCTTTGAGGGCCAACCAAGCAGAATGCTTATTTCAGGGCCCATTCTTTCTCTCCAATTTTTCTTCAGATGTTGATGTTTTGATGTGGAATCATCACTGAAATTTAAAAAAAAAATGACTATAGAGACAACACTAAGAACCGTTAGGGCGTAGTTCCCACTGAATAGAGGAGATGGACACAAAAAAGAATTCTGAAAACACTGACAAAAATGTAAAAAGTTTGATGTCAGTCCCTTTCATACTGTGATGAAGAGGGAGGTAGCGAATGGTGAGTTGATTAAAACAGAGTGGGGGAGAGAAAACATAAAAAAAAAAAGGGAGTCCTAGGGTACAAAATTCAAAAGCTTTATGCAAATAGCTGTTCAAAAAGGTTTTTTTTTTCCTGTATAAATACAAGATATAACAGGAACACTAACATTCAGTCAAAAATGCTTCACTTTATTTATGAAGATTTTTGTTTACTTGTCTTAATAGAAGCCTCTTCCCCTATGAAAGGAATTCATACCCAAAGAATTCATTAACTGAAGTCATTGCATTTAATAGAAGCCTCTTCCCCTATGAAAGGAATTCATACCCAAAGAATTCATTAAATGAAGTCGTTGCATTGCCTAAATATACCTGATCTCTTGACATCTTCACCTCAACATGCTCACAGGAGAACTCATTTCTTTCACCCTAAACTCACCCCTCTGCTATCACTATAGAAGATTCTCTTAACCTTCTGGTAGCCTAAGTTTCCAATGTTGGAATTTTCCTTGACTCTTCTTTCTCACAATCCCCACTCTAGGTCAAACCCTCATTACCTCACACCTAGATCACTGCAACAATCTCCTTACTGGTTTTCCCTTCTTTACTCTCTCCAATCCATCTTTTACATAGCTACCATCTAACACTAACCACCTCACGCATCCCTGTTCAAGAAATTAGACTCCACATCATTGAGGATAAAACACAAATTTACCTGTGCAGCATTTAAAGTTTTTCACAACCTGGATCTAATGAACCTTTTTTTTCCAGACTGGCTTGACATCACTCCTTGAGCACTCTATGGTCTTGCCAAACTGGCCTATTTCTGTTGCTGTAAACAACATCTCCTCTCTCTCTCCCCATGTCTTAGAAACCCTCCTTGTGGTCAAGGCTCAGCTCAACTGCCACTTCCTATATGAGGCCTTTCCTGATTTTCCCCAGATGTCAGTGCTCCACCTCTCTGAAATTAATTTCTATTTACTTGTATATATTTTGTATATACTTTACTGTGTACATAATTCCCCTCAACAGAACATAAGCTCCCCAGGGGTAGGGACTGTTTTGTTTTGGACTTCTTATCCTCTATCACATAGTAAGTACTATTTTAATAAATGCTTATTGAAGATTAGAGATGATTCAGGAGAATAATAAAAAAAACATGTTTACACTAACATTACACGACTTTAATCTCAATACCAGGACAGGTGGAGTGAAATTAACTTTGAGACTAAACAGGAGGAAGGTTCAGAAGTAAATGTCTCATATCAAAAGCCAACTACATTGCTAATTGTGCTAAGAAAGCATACTGGTGTAGTTCTTCTAAAAAAGATATATTCTATGAATCAGAATTGCTTTCTTGATCAAAACTCAGTATGTGAAATTATGTTTACAAATAGAGTACTTGAAGTTTGTTCATCCCTTATTTCTTCTGTGTATAAAGTTCTTCATTACATACATGGAACATTTTTCTTCGCTGTATCTGTTCTGATAATAATTCACAAAAGGATGATAGGACAGCCAAGTTCTCAACTGCACTCCAGTGCATTTTGATTGTCATTTTTTACTAATATTAATTTTGACAGAAAAAGGCATTTACTTGAGGGGAAATTACCTTCTTCAATGCTGACAACTACTGTATATCAAAAGTTATAGCATTCAGAACACTTAAAATAAAGGGAACAAATTCCACATCATTTCCAATCGATAACAACTGAATCCCATGGTCCAAAAACATAGAAAAACTACTTCTCCATGAGAGTGATTCTACAACAGAAAAAGAAAAAAATAACGTAAATTTTTCAGGGGTTGAGAATGAACTTATTATTTAATTATAAAAACTAGGCTTAAAATCAGATAGTCTATTAGGGTTAACACCTTGGCAAGTTAATTGATCTGATAATAGTAAAATTAAAAAGGTTGCTGATAGTAACAATATTGCAATCAAATCTTTGGGGCCTCTCAATTTCAAAATAAGTCTTCATTATTTGCATAGTCTTTCCAGCTTAATAACTTTGAAGTAAGGATACAATACAACCAAAAAGAATGTTAACCTAGAAGCACCTGTGCCATCAGACAAAGACACATCCAACTTAAGGAAAAAATAGACCACTAGCCTCTAGTATTAAACCATTAACAACAATGTCTCCTAAAAATAAATCTCCATGTCAACAGAACAAAAGCTGTTTATAAATAAGAAGGAATCTGGAGGTGTGAGGAAGATAAGAGGAAGCCTCACCAAGTAGCAAAAGCAGGAAACCAAGCACAATGAATGAAAATTGGGACAAGTGAAAGATGAAAGTATAAACTGGAGATGAGGAATAGGTAAGAGTTTACAGGTGGAAAGAAGTTAGAAGAAATTTACAGGAATATCACAAGAAATTAAGTTAAAAGGAAATGGAGACCTCAGTAAAAGTTGTAACTGAAAATGGGTGTAACTTGGCTAGGTCAAAGGATAGAGGTGGTAATACTATGGGCAACAAGAGTATCAGGTTCAAGGTAGGAAAGTGTGAAAACAGAATGATAGGTTATCAAATCATATAATGAAAAAAGTTATCACATAAATTTCAAGGTAAAGCAATAGAACATTAAATACAGACTTGAAAAAAAGTTGAGGAAGTAAAGACAAGAAGTTATTAAAGTATTTAGAGACAAGCAAAATCAACAGCCTAACCTTCAGCCCAATTAATCACTGTAAAACAAGTTACATATCAAGTATTACCTTATTTTTAACATAATAAAAACGAAATAATAAATATAATTTGAGAATGTGACAGTAAGACTAGTTCTAATTTGAAAAGCCAAAGGAGAGAAATAAAGGAGAGAGAAGACAGAAGTGAAAACATTAAAAAAAAACGAAGAAGAAATAAATGTTAAGAATGAGAGGGGGGAAATAGGTGTGAAATAAGACACAGGATTCAGCTGTGGGAAATGGTTCTACATGGAGAAACAGAGGGTTAGTGCCGTGGAAACTTTGTGGGAACTCAACTTTAAAGACAATAGTCAAAGGTGTCCAAAGAAATTTGAGAAAATAAAGAAGGCACCATACAATGTGAGAGAGCCAAGGAATGAAGTACGAAGCCTCAGTGGGGATTTGGCAAAAGGCAAAGAAGAGAGTAGCCATCGAAGCAGAACCTGAGGGAGGCGGAAGGGGGGGCAGGTCATAGCACTGGGGGAGAAGGGGGAGAGTGGAGTAAGGATGTCAGTGACACGGTGTTTACAAAAATAAGGAGGGGGGGGGGATTGGTCTGAGATGGATCCTCGGGCTTCAGGGACGGTCAGCAAAGGGGAGAAACAGAAACCCCAGTCTTCGTTGGCTGGGAAACAATCTCCAAACAGTCTGGGAGGCGGACGGGGAGAGAGAAGAAGGCAGCCTGGGCCACCCGGTAGAAGGCCCCCATCCTCCTCCTCCTCCCCCTCACCACCCCCGCCCACGTACACATGCCCTAGCAGACACAGGCCACTCGGGCGAGCGGGGGGGGGGGGGTGTCTCCCCCTTCTCCTTCGCAACATCCCCTCCCCAACACACACCGGAGGGGAAACACGGAGCGGGGGATGCGAGTAAGGGGAACGTGGGTCTGGGGATAGCGGCGGGTCATGACCTTCTAGAGCTAAATCTGGGCTCGATTCCTCCTCTCCAACTTCTGCTGCCCCCCACGTCCCCCCGGCCCGGGCTGGGGCCAAGGGGAGCTCAGTCCCTGGGGGCCCCTGGGTGTTTACGTGTTGAAGGGATGCGCGTGCGCGTAAGCGTGTAAAGGGGGGGGTCTCCCATCATCCTGGTGGGGGGGGCAGATGGGGGGCCGTCTTCATTGGCGCCCCTTCCCCCCCCCCAATCTGCGGTCGAGGTGGGGGGAGGCCGGCGCCCGCCCGCCCGCCTCCCCGGCAGCCCGGCCGGCCGTCTTCACTCACCTCCTCGGGGATGGCCGGCTCGGCGGCGGACGCCGAGCCGGCGCCAGCCTCGGGATCCATGTCCCCGTTGAAGAGAGCGGGGCCCTGCTCCGCGCCGCCGCCGCCGCCGCTCAGCGCCGCCATCTTGTAACCAAGAGCTGGAGCCCGAGCGACCGCGGCTGGGCGGGGAGGAGGAGGGGTAACGGTGGGGGAGGGGGAGGAGGGCGGGGGCGGGGCCTGGAGGGGGGGAGAGAGTGTGTATGATTCTATGTGAGTGCTCGCGCGCGCGCGCAAGCTTGAGGGAGGGAGGGGGGAGCCCGGATGGGAGAGGGAAGGGATAGCGAGGAGGAAGGGAGCCCGGAGCGGGGCGGGGGAGGAGGTGAGAGCGCCTACCGTGGCGTCATCGGCGTGACGTCACCGGCGGGGAGCTGCATGGCATCACTCGGGAGCCCCTCCCTTTGTCGTCACGGGAGGCCACAGCCACGCCCACTTCGGTCCGCGCACCGCCCCCCAGCCCCGAGCCTAGGCTAGACCAGCTCTCGGAGTCTGCTGCATCCCCGAAGCCTCTCATCCCTTTTCAGCTGGTCCTCTTTTTTCGGTCGCCTCCCCGCCTGGAGAGTGTAGAGATGCGGTTCTGATGGACCGATTGGGTTTTGAGGGGTAGGGAGGAGGGACAGCCCCATCTGCCGGGGTCACTGGGCTAATCTTCCAACACAGAAGCCCAAATAAGAATACATGAAACATTTGCCAAAAAAAAAAGGGAAAATATTCCCCATCCCCAGTTCACAACTCATTTATTTCAAGCAATATTGGATACAAACGAAACCTAGTCCAACCAAAGAATTCACGTGTTACTTTGGAGTTCTTCATAAAAGAAATTTAACCTGTTAAGTAGGTCACGGGCCTGGCTTGAGAACTTTGTCACCCCGACTTTGGTGATAGTCTGTAGGGTCACTTATCCCTCACCATTCGGGGATGAAGTGTTCCAGGCTTTTTACAGTTTAACAGCTAATTGACACTCAACCAAAAACTGAAAATATTTCTAATGGAAACTTCTTATGCATTTCTTCTGCTTCATTGAATATAGATATGAAGAAACCATTATTAGATTCAAAATACATTCCAAAAAGTCAATTTAGGAAGCATTTATTGTCAACTATGTTCAAAGCACCGTGGTAGGCCCTGGAAATAAAAAGACAAAAATGTAATAGTCCCTGGCCTTTAAGGAGCTTATGTAAATTCCTTGGAAGAGAATTTAGACAAGTAAATACAAGATAATTTGAGGAAGGAGGTAGTACTTAGAAGTAGGATGATCCAGAAAGCTTGATCGTCACCTGGACAAGTAAGAATTTTGGACCAAGTGTGGGAGGTGGGACATGAACTGAGCCTAGGCAATAGCCTAGGCTAGAGATTATTAAAAGCCAAGGTACATTCCAGATATAGACAGGCTATATAAGAAGGCATGATGGGAGATGGAATGCTGAATCTGAATAACAGCAAGTAAGCCAGTTTGGCTGAAACTAGTGTGTGAAGAGGAATAACATGAACAAAGCCTGTAAAGGTAAGCTGTGGAAGCAGATTGTGAAGAGCTTTAATGGCCAAATAGGGGAATTTACATACAATAATAACAATAAAAGTGTTCATATAGCACACCTACTATGTGCCAGGTGCCTTACAAGTACTATTTAATTTGATCCCCACAACAACCCTGGGAGGTAGGAGCTGTTACTATCCCTGTTTTACAGTTGAGGAAACTGATGCAAAGAGATACTAAGTAATTTGCCCAAGGTCAAACAGCCAGTGTCTGAGGATGGATTTAAACTCACATCTTTCTGATTCTATGCAGTATGGGTGATCCACTGCAACACCTAGCTGCCCCTAATTAATCTTGAAACAGGAAGAAGCTACCAAAGAATCTTTGGTAAGGGAGTAACATAGCCCTATGCTTTAGAAAGATTCTTTTGGCAGCTGTATAGAAAATGGGTTGAAGAAGAAAGATATGAGCAAAAAGAAAGGGTGAAGAGGACCTGAAGGAGGGTGGTGGCTGTTGGAGTGGAAAGGAGAGGCTGAATGCCGGAGAGGTTGGGACTGTTAATTATAAACGACTTAGCAGCTTATTGGATATGGCACAGAGGGGATGAAGGAAAGTGAAGTGTCAAGAGATCACTGAGAGGGTTTCAAACCCAGGTGACTAGAAGAAATAGGTAAGTATGAAGAATAGGGTCAGTTTGGAGAATGACAAGAGGTAAGGAGCCCTGTTCTGGACGTGGTAATTTTGAGACACCTATATGACATCTAGGGGGAGATCAGATGGAGAGCTGGAAGGAAGCTCAGGCCATCTAGTCCAATTTGTTTATTTTACAGATGGGGACACTTGGGTCGAAGCAGGTTAATTACTTGCTGAAGGTCATGCAGAGTCTCAGAGACAGGATATTCAGTAGGCAGTTAGTGATGCAGGACCTCAGGAGAGAGATAAGGGCTCCAAATGTAGATTTAGAAAAAAAAAAAAAGGTAAAATCTGCTTGAAAAGTAATTGACCTTTGGATTTTATTATTTGACTTCCTGTCTGAATTAAGGAAGTAAATATTTTTCAGTGCCTAAAACCCAGGAATTTGAAAGAAAGAAGGAAATGAGTGAAGAATGGTAGGTTTTGGAGTGCAAGGGCCATGTGATATTTGAACTTCCCTCAACACCTAACACCTTACACATCAGAGGTACTCAATAAATGTTTGCTGAATATTAGTAACTTGGTCACCTATGTCATAATAATAAAATAATGACTCATATCTTATACTTTAAGGTGTATAAAACACTTTCCTTCATAAGATAGATAGTACAAGGATTATCTCCATTTAACCAGTGTGAAAGCTAATTCTCAGAAACAGATTAAGTGACTTGCCTAAGGTCACACATCTAGAAGGTATCAGTAGCCAAAATGTGATTGAAACATGAGATCGCTTTCCCATACTTATGATCATACTAATGATCTTGCCTTGGCTTTCAGTTTAGCCCTTGACGATACTGACCTACCTACCTCTCAGAGAATCATGGAGTAGGAAAGGACCTCAAAGGCCAGTTAGTCCAGTTAATTCATTCTACACATAAGGAAAATGAAGCCCAAGGAGGTTGTGATTTGCCTAGAGTCAAGCTGTTAGCATACGGGCTAAAACAATAGAGATAGAGGTAGGTGAACTCAAGACTAGTGGAATGGCCAGACCCAAAGAACAGTCGCCAGTGAAGCACCCCAGAGATCTGTGATTGGCTGTATTAACATTTTTATTAATGACTTGGATAAAGGTATGATTATCAAAATTGCAGATATCACAAAGCTCGACAAGATAACTAACACATTAGATGGCAGACAAAAAATGATAGGCTAGAATTTTTTATCGAACGTCATAAGATAACATTTAATCAGGATAAATGCCAAGTCATACTTGAAATCAAAAAATCAACTTCACATTTACAATTTGTAAGAGCTATAGTTAAACAGCAATTTGAAAAAGATCTGGGGGTTTTAGTTGACTGCAAGCACAATATAAAGTGTGATAGAGTAGCATAAATAGGAAATAGTAGCTGATAGCTAACATTTACATAGTGTTTGCTATATCCCAGGCACTGTGCTAAAGGCTTTACAATTGTTCTTTCATTTGACTCCCACAACAACCCTGGGAGGTAGATGTGCCCATTTTACATGTGAGGAAACTGAGGCACATAGCGGTTAAGTGACTTGCCCAGGTTTCACGCAGCTAGTAAGTGTATGAGGTCAGCTTTGACTTCAGGTCTTCCTGACTCCAGGCCCAGTATAGCAAGCATGAAAAAAAGGTGATCGTCTCACTATATACTCTGCCCTATTTAAACCATATCTAGAATATTTTATTCAGTTCTAGGCATCACGTTTTAAGAAGTATACCGATAATTTAGAGACAAAGCATCTTGAGTATGGCGGCCAGCATGGTAAAGGGTCTTGAGTCCGTGTCATGAGATTCAGGGCTATTTTGATTAGAGAAGATCTCTGAAAAACATGATAGCTGACTTCAGGTATTTGAAGAACCATACTATGGAAGAGAGATTAAACTTGTTTTACTTGGGCACAATTAGAAGCAATGCCTGGAATTTTGGCTTGGTATAGGGAGAAACTCCTTAAAAATTAGAGCTATTCAGAAATGAGTGGATTGGCCCTGAAGGTGAGGGGTTCCCCTTCAGTGGAGGTCTTCAAGATCTGTGATGACTCCTTTTCAAAGAATTTGTAGAGGGGGTTCTTATTCCTATAGGGGTTGTACTGGATGGCTTTTGAGGTCCCTTCTAACTCTGAAAGCCTCTTACTCATCAGGTATGGAGTTTCACAAAATGTATATTTTCTAATAAGATGGCCTTGCGTGTGTGTGCATAGCACACTGGGAAGCATAGCCTTCCCCTCATTGAGCTCTGTTCTTCTTAAAGATTTAATAGTATAGAATATATGAATTTTGTAATTTGTTTTAAGTTCAGCTATGTAATAGCTAGGGCAGCTAGGTGGTGCAGTAGATAGAGTGCTAGGCCTGAAATCAGGAAGACCTGAGTTCAAATACAGCCTCAGATACTTATTAGCTATGTGACACTGAGCAAGTCACTTATCCCTGTTTGCCTTAGTTTCCTCATCTGTAAAATGAACTGGACAAGGAAATGGCAAACTACTCCTGTGTCTTTGCGAGGAAAACCCCAAGTCAGATCACAAAGAGTCAGACACAACTGCAAAATAACTAAACAAGTATAGAAACAGCAACTACTTCAAATATAACTATGTAGCCACAGGCAGATTATATATAGCTGTGAGGGACTATAATAATAAAAGAGAAAAAAGATAAATTAAATAAACTGTGTTTGTATTCAAGGAAATTAGTAAATAGAGTAATACCCTTAAAGAAAAGTGGAAATGATTGTTAGAATAAGAGCAGAAATGATTAAAATAGCAAGTCAAAGAATGATTATGTTAATGAATAAAACCAAGAGCAGTTTCAAGCCAACAATCACAACATTTCTGCAGTTAACAAGAAATTAATCCATAAAATGAGATAGCAAAAACAAATTATCAGTGTTAGAAATGAGAAAAAGAAAATCACGATTCATGAAAGGAAATTAAGAAAACTTAAAAATTTGCTCTATATAGCTTCATGCCAATAAAAAAGGGATGAATATCTACAAAGTATTTAAAATTCAAATTGCAAGGCAAGAAATAGCCTAGATAGATCAACCTCAGAAGGAATTGGGCAGAAAATGAATGAACTGTGACATAAAAAGGCTTTGGGACCATATTAATTTATAGGTGAATTCTTTCCAACTATCAAAGAATAAATAAATAATATTTATGTCATACGAACTTTTTTAAAATATAGAGAATGACAACATTTTATCCAACTATAAAGTTAATATGATTTTGATCTACAAAGCTTACAGAGAGAGGGCAAAACAAATCACAGGCCAATAAATTAAATAAAGTAATAGAAAATGGAATCTGGCAATGCTCTCAAAATAATTCTTTATCATTATTAATACTTCAACATTTTTATTGATCTGTAATATCATCAGTGTGGCTATTCACTCCATCAGTACAGATTGCAGCCTTTCCATGTCTGCTCATCCAGTGTACTTCTTGTTCATGTTTTTTTTAATTTATTTTTTATTTTTAGTTTACAACACTCATTTACACAAGTTTTTGAGTTCCAAATTTTCTCCCTCTCCCTCTCATCCCTTCTCTCCACTAAGACAGCATGTAATACAATATAGGTTCTACATATATCTTCACATTAAACTTATTTACACAATATTCAAATTGTAAAGAAGAATTATAACCAATGGAATGAATCATGAGAAAGAAGAAACAAAACCAACAAAGAAAAAAGAAAAAAAAAGAGCAAATAGTTTACCTCAATGTGCATTCAGATTCCACAGTTCTTTCTCTGGATGTGGGTAGCTTTTTCCATCATGAGTCTTTTGGAGCTGTCTTTGAACCTTGTATTGCTGAGAAGAGTCTATCAAAGTCTATCAAAGTTAGCCATCACAGATACTGTGTGTCTGTAATCATGTATAATGTTCTCCTGGTTCTGCTCCCCTCACTCAGCATCAGATCACATAGGTCTTTCCAGGTTATTATGAAGTCCGTATCTTCCCCATTTCTTATAGCACAATAGTATTCCATTACATCCACATACCACAACTTGTTGTTTAGCCATTCCCCAAATAATGGGCATCCCCGTAGTTTCCAATTCTTCATCACCACAAAAAGAGCTGCTATAAATATTTTTGTACATACAGGACCATTTCCCACTTCTATGATCTCTTTGGGATTGCAGCCCTAGAAGTGGTATTGCTGGGTCAAAGGATAAGCACATTTTTATAGCCCTTTAGGCATAGTCCCAAATTGCTCTCCAGAATGACAGGATCCGTTCACAACTCTACCAACAATGTAACAGTGTTCCAATTTTCCCACATCCTCTCCAGCATTTATAATTTTCCTGTTTTGTCATGTTGGCCAATCTGACAAGAGAGATGTGGTTTGTTCATGTTTTTATGTAAATCCTTCTTGAGGTATCCACTTCATGTTCCAGAAGCTTTATTTATGGTTCATGACTGGTCTCTGACAGATAAGCTTTTGACTTATATTGCCCACAACCAGGTTTCTACACTTCTGACCACCATACTTTCGTAGTTCCTCTTCTTGTGTTAGAATGTAAACTCCTAGAGGGAAAGAACTGTCTTGCTTATTTCTATTTGTATCCCCCAGCACCTAGTACAGTGCCTGGCACGTAGCACTCAATGAATGTGTGTTCTGTCTCTCTGTCTCTCTCTGTCTCTCTGTCTCTGTCTCTCTCTGTCTCTCTCTCTTTCTTCATTTCTCTCCCTCATTGTATCCATTTAATAATTGAATAAGCCATCTGTTTTCCTTTGCTCTCACTACATCAACAACCCACTCTTTTCCTCTTCTTGATGTCATTATTTCCTAGGAGATGTCTTTTATGCCATTTCTTGAATGTAATACACCACTGATAATATGCTATGACTATACTTGCTATTTATCTTTTCTATTGTTTTTTTGGGTCACTTAAATTATTGATTCATTTTTCCAATTAATTGGAATTCAATGATTTTTCCAGAGTGGATAGTTAGGCTGATCTTTTGAAATACATTATGTATTTCACTGGGAAATTCTTGCACTATTCCAGGCCTCAATGCACTTAGCACAGTATTATCTGTGGATTAGAGTGCTCTGGGGATCTTGTCATCAACAAGGATTCCCTCTTTTGTTCAGAATTTGCATAGGACATCCCTCATTACACTATTGAACACCTTGGGTGAATATATATCATCATGTTTAAGTTCTCTTTTGAGGCAGAACAATTCTTTCCAAGTTTACATAGGATCATAAAATCTGTTATGATTTTGATATATGTATGAGAGATAGCTTGGAGGACAGTATTTAAAACAACACTTTGTTCTACAAATATGTCTTTAAAGTCAACAGTAGATAATGTGATTTTATGTTCTTTAAACTTCAAAGTCAGGTATGGGACTATGTACAAAATCACTTGCAAAAATATCTCTGTTCTGGGGCAGCTAGGTGGCACAGTGAGTAGAGCACCGGCCCTGGAGTCAGGAGTACCTGAGTTCAAATCCGGCCTCAGACACTTGACACATTTACTAGCTGTGTGACCTTATGCAAGTCACTTAACCCCAATTGCCCTGCCTTCCCCCCTGCAAAAAAAATATCTCTGTTCCCTTCTCATGTTATAAGTGAGGATATCTTTGCTATTTGCAGACAATTCTCATAAAAATTACAAAGGGATAAGGAAGACAAATTAATAGATACTTCATGATGTCTTCTCAGGCCCCTTTTTCTGGGTAAAAGCACTGTCTATAATCTTTTCCATTTGGGAAGAATCTTCCTCTATTTGAATTCTCTTAAAAACTGATTCCCAAGGGTCCTTAAAATTGTATCATCTCCAGCATGCATTTCTCCTGTATGCATTTATTCAGCTCAAGCTTCTTTTCTGAACTTGATTTTCCTAAGTACTACTGCCACTTTCTCACATAATTAATCAAGATAATAAAATTTCCCCTAAGTACTGCTTTGGCTGCATCTCCAAATTTTTCATATGTTGTTTCATTGTTAGTATTATCTTTAATGAAAGTATTGATCGTTTCTATGATTTGCTCTTTAACCTACCCATTTTTTTTTGCATTAAGTGATTTAGTCTCCAGCTAGTTTTTTTCTTTTTTGTTAGCTTTATCTAAGTCTGAGAAGAGGAAATTGAGGTTCTCCACTATTATAATTTTACTGTCTTTTTCTCTCTGTAACTCATTTAACTTTTCCTTTAGGAATTTAGATGCTATTCTATTTGACACATGTATATTTAGTATTGATATTAATTCATTGTATAAAGTACCTTTCAGCAAAATGTAGTTTCCCAGTTTATCTCTTTTAACTGGGTCTATTTTTGCTGTCATATTGTCTGAGATCATGATTTCTTCCCCTACCTTTGTGCTTTAGCTGAAGCATAATAGATTTTGCTATAGCCCGTTATTTTAACTTTGTGTGTATCTTTCTGTTTCAAGTTTCTTTCTTGTAAAGAACATACTGTTGGATTTTGCTTTCTTATCCATTCTGCTATCCTCTTCCATTTTAGGAGTGACTCCATCCCATTCGCATTCATCGTTATGACTGTTGTATTCCATCCTATTCTTTTATACTTTTCCTTCTCTTTGTTTCCCACCCCCCTGTTTAAGAATTTGTGTTGCTTAAGAGTAATTCCTTCTATAACCTGCCCTCCTTATTTGCTGCTTTCTCTCATCCCCATCCATCCTATTTCCCTGTTGATGAAATGTATTTCTGTAACCAGCGCTGTATATATTCTTCCCTCTTTTGACTAGCTCATATGAAGGTGAGGCTCAAGTGTTGACTGTTCTTCCCCCTCCACTCCTTCATCCTTGTTCGTACAGACTTCTACTTGCACACCACAAATATGTGAGATAATCTTCCTTGTCTTTCCTCTGCCTCTGCCTTTCTCCTAGTGTATTCCTCTTCCCTTCCCTTCCCTTTGTATTCCTCTTTAAGATAATCAAAACATAACAGAACTATTTCCTGGCCCTCTTTCTAATTGGACTCCTCTATGACCCCTGATAATAGGTCTCTGTGGGAATACATCTATTCTCTCCCCATACTAGAATATAAATAATTTATCTTTATTTAGGCCAATAAAATTACTGCTCATGTTTACCTTTTTATTCTTCTCTTGACTCCTATAGTTGTATTTCAAATTTTCTTTTCAATTCTGATCTTGAATAGATCAGAATTGCTTGATAGACCTCCATTTCATTAAAAATCCATTTTTCCCTCTATAGGATTACACTCTTGTTTTGCTGGGCAAGTTATTCTTTATTGTAAGCTGATATCTTTTGCCTTCTGGAATATCATATTCCAAGTTCTTTTCTTTTTTTACAGTGGTGGCTGCCACAGACTGTGGCTCTTTGGTATTTGAATAATGAATTGAATACTGAAGTGATAGAGGGTAAATGTGATAGTTCCACTGTTGTCATCAATGAGAATAACACACTGAAGAAATGCTGGCAGATTTATTTTATGCTTACTTGTCATCTTGCTTTTAGTTTCATGTACACATGTTCTCAGAATGATCTGGCTTGGTTGTGTTTATGACAAACTCTTTTTAGATTGTCTTTCTTCTTAACTCCTTTTCAGTATTTAGTGAGATAGTTCTTATCTAGTTCCATTACTCTCCATAAAATTTTCAAGTAAGCTTATACTCTAAATTGATGTGGTCCTTAGCTTGGCAGGTCTTTTTGGTCAGTAAGCAGAGCAAATGCTTCCTGATAATTTGGTTTCTGGGCTTTTTTGCTTCTTTGTTAGGTGACTTTTATATCACAAACTTTTCTAAGAAATGGTGACAGAAGAAGTATCTAACCTTTGGTATTTTCCATTTTTCAGAGCCAACAGCCTTATCAGATAGGTTAATTTGGGGCTGCTATAATCTCATATTTATCTTTTCTTCTAATCAGATGCAGATTCTGACTTTTAATCTATTAACTGATGATCTTACTACATAGACAGTTGATTGGGAAATGACTGCTACTTCAGGTCCTATTCTGTTTATTACAATAGTATGATTTTTTTGCTGTATTTATTGTTTGTCTCAGTCTAAGCCTTCCAATTCTTTGCCTGAGAAAAGTAGTTATGATATATGGGCATGAGATTCCTGAATAATATACAAGTATTTGACTCCTTAATTCTTGATCTCAAGCCATGTTTCCCAGCATAGTTTTTGCCACTCACCCTTATAGAGAACTTTGTGTAATGAAGTTAATGACTAACGAGGTATATGTTGACTTAGTTCAGAGGATTTTGTCAAATAATGCAGAGACTTTCTCTTTAACAGAAATTGACACATAAGCTACATTTATTTTCATGGTGATCTGTTTGTGCTCATTATAACACTGCAAGTGGAGGCAACCAAGTGTCCTGTGAAATGGGATGTTCTTGGTTGCCTTTGGTTGCATGATGCAACTAATTCTGGCAACTTTTTAAATTTCACCTATTCAAGGAGAATCTGTGAGCCTAACATTCCTTCAGTTGCAGTTTTTTTGGATTTTTCTGTTTTATTTGTAATGAGTGTCAATTTGGATATGGTTCAATCCCTCAAGTGGTATATCAACTCTTACTTCTTCAGTGAATTTGGTACCTACCTCACACTTTTTTCATCTCCTTAACTCTTGCCCTCATACTAGAGGACTTCAGCATACATATTAACTGTCCCTCAAAAACCCAAGCCTCTGATTTGCCCAACCTACTCACTTCCCATGACTTTCTTCTCTACCCTACCACAGTCACTCACAAAGATGGACATACCCTTAATCTTGCCATCATTCAAAAATGTACCACTTCCACATTCAAGTATTTTGAATTCCCTTTCTGCCCATAATCTACTGGCCTTCCACCTCTCCTTCTGCCTTTCCTTACTAAGCCAAATTTTATCCACACTGTGACCTCCAATCCCTCAGCCTTTCACTTTTCTCTCAGATCGTATCCCCTGCCCTAGCCACTCTCTCCTCTTTTCTCTCTTGACCCCTCAGTGAGCTAATTCAACTCTACACTTCCATCTTGAGTTCCGATACTCCTTATTTCATCAGTTGCATCCTGCCAAGCCTTAGCCTTGGATCACTCCCACCGTCTACTTGCCTTCGCTCCTAGATATGTGGTGCTAAGTGAAAGTGGAGAAAAGCACTCAATTGATCTGATTGAGTCCACTATAAATTTGCAGTAAACAACTGGGCCCTCACTGCTGTTAGGCAATCCTTCTATACTTCTCTTATCAACTCACTCTTCCATTCTCCACAAAAGTTCTTACAAAATCTTTTCTTCCCTCCCCAAATCTCCCATAGCTTCTCCTCCCCCCACCCTCTCAGCTGAGATTCTTGACTCTTATTTTACAGAAAAAATGGAGGCCATTCACCAAGAACTCCCTCTTCCTCAATTCTTATCACTCAGTTACCTTCTGCCACTCTCTCTTCCTTCACCCCTGTTTTACATGATGAAGTGACCTTACCAAATACGTACCAAGTACTCCTTACCAAGGCTAACTAGCCCCTCTACTTGTTCAAGAGATCCTGTTCCATCCTGTTTCTTCCAACAGATTTCCCCCTCTGTCATCTCCACTTCCTCACTAATTTTTTTAATCTTTTCCTGTCTGCTGACTCCTTCCCTACCGCCTACAAACATGCCCATGTCTCCTGCCCCTCAAAAAACCCTCACTTGATGCTTCCATCCCCACTAGCTATTGACCTATATCTCTTCTTCCTTTTGAGACTAAACTTCTTGAAAAGGCTATCTACAACAGGTACCTCCACTTTCTCTCCTTTCACTTTCTCCTTAACTCCTTACAATCTGGCTTCATACCTCATCATTCCACTGCAACTGTTCTCTCCAAAGTTACCAATAATCATTTAATTGTGGAATCCAATGGCCTTTTTTCAATCTTCACTCTTCTTGACCTCTCTATAGCTTTTGACACTATTAATCACACTCTCCTCCTTGATACTCTCTAAGTTTTCAGGACACCACTCTCTCCTGGTTCTTCTCCTACTTATCTGACTGCTTTTTCTTCATCTCCTTTGTTGGATCCTCCAACAGATTATGCTCTCTAAATGTAAGTGTCCCACAGGATTCTGTCCTGGGCTGTCTTCTCTTCTTCTATACTACTTCACTTATTGATCTCATCGACTCTCATGGCTTTAATTATCATTTCTATGCTGATAGCTGTCAAGCCTACTTATACCTTGATCTCTCTGTTGAACTCCAGTCTCATGACTCTGTCTGCCTTTTGGGCATCTTGATTTGGATGTTCAGTAGACATGTACAAAACCAAATTCATTACTCTCCCCCACCCCCCACCTATACCTTCTTCCCTTCTACCATCCCTTTTACTATAGAGGCTTTCATTCTAGGTGTCATCCTCAATTCCTCACCATCTCTCACCCTCTATATCTAATATGTTACCAGGGCATATCGATTTCACTTCTGTAACATCTCTTGATTATGCCCCCTTCTCTCCTTTGACAATGCTACCACTCTTGTATAGGTCCTTAGCACCTCATGTTTTGATTGTTGCAATAGCCTGCTGATGAATCTGCTTGCCTCAAACCTTTCCACTCTGGTCCATCCTCCACTGAACCGGTAAAGTTATTTTTTTAAAATACAGTTCTGATCATATCACCCACTTCTCCTAATCAATAATTGTGGCTTCCTTTTACCTCAAGGATCAATTATAAAATCCTCTTTTTGGTGTTCAAAACCCCTCATAATTCAGTCCTCTCCCACCTTTCCAGTCTTCCCTAATTAGATTGTAGGCTCCTTGAGTGCAGGGATAGTCATTCTTCATATATACATATATTTTCATATGTATGTATATATAAATGAAATATTTTATATATGTGTGTATGTGTGTATATCTATATATACATATATGTATATGTGTGTGTATCTCTCTCTCTCTCTCTCTCTCTCTATATATATATATATATATATATATATGTATATATACATATATATCCCAAGTGCTTAGCACAGTTTTTCACACATAGTGGGTGCTTGATAAATGTTTATTAAATGACTGACTAGCCACATACTCTTCAGCCTAGTGACCCTGACCTCCTTGCTGTTCCATGAACAAGATCCTCCATCCTCCAAGCATTTTTCCCTGTCTCCCTTGAGTGGAATGTTCTCCTTTCTCATTTCTGCCTACTGCCTTCCCTGGCTTCCTTTAAGTCCCAATTACAATCCCATTTTCTGCAGGAAATCTTTCCCAATCCCTCTTAATTCTAGTATCTTCCATCTCTTAATTATTTTCTTTCCCCCCTCCCATATAACTTGTTTGTACATTTTATTTGTATATTTGTTTGCTTCTTGTCTCCCCAGTTAGATTGTGAGGTTATTGACAGCAGGAACTGTCTTGGCAGCTAGGTGGCACAGTGGATAGAGTTCTGGGTCTGGAGTCAGGAAGACTTGAGTTCAAATCCTATCTCAGATGCTTACTAGCTGAGTGACCCTGGACAAGACACAACCCCTGTCTGCCTCAGTTTCCTCATCTATAAAATGGAGATAATAATATCACCTACCTCCTAGGATTTTTGTGAGGATCAAATGAAATGATAATTATAAAGCACTTAGGGCAGTGCCTGGCACAGAGTAGGTGTTTAATCAATCTTAATTAGCTGTCTAATTGACTGGTTGTTAGAAACCACATATTAAGGGTACTTACGGTGAGGACTTCCAACAAGATGGCTGAGTGCTAAGTGATATTCAAATAGGATCGCCCCTCATAAGCTAGAAATATGCCAAAAAAAAAAAAACCAACAAAAAGAAGGAAAGGAAAAAAAAAGACTTCACAAAGAAATGCCATCAATAAAACAAGGAAAGCTACAGAGAAAATGAGAAAGAAGGTAAAGCTCCTAATGTAATGAAGATATACTGAAGTGAAAAAAAACAAGAGAAATAGCTAGAAATAGAATAATTCTGCCATTGATTTATAAGAGAAATGAAATGGATGATCATTTATTAATATATAACAAAGCAAATTGAATGATATTGGAAGTAGATAACTAAATAAATCTGAAAATAAATCAGACTAAACATAGAACTGCCCTACTAAAAAACAAACAAACAAAAAAACAAGCCCAAGGATATTCAGGATTGAATTTGAATGGATTTTAAAAAAAATTCTCTCTCCCTGCCAGAATATCCCACTAGATTTCCTATTAGTGGCTATGTTGAACCCCTATCACTTTAACTCCTTACTCTACTTAAAAAAAGTGCACCTACAAAATATTCTGACAAGTGGTCATTCAGCTTGTGCTTAAAAATATAGGTCTCTAAGCAACTTTTCTGAAGAAAACCCATTCCACTTTTAGGCTTCTGTAATAATTAGGAAGTTTTTCCTTATGAAGAGCCAAAATCTTTCTCTGTAAGTTTTTCTGTATGAGGAGGAAAATCTTTCTCTAACTTCTACTCTCATTTCTCTTAGTTCTGCCCTCTAGGGTCAAATAAAACAAGTCCAACCCCTCTTCTATGAGACAACCTTACAAATACTTGGAGATAGCTATCATGTCCTCTTAGGTCTTCTCTTTCTCGTGTTAAACATACCCAGTACCTTCAGCTGGTCATTTTATGATGTGATTTTTGAGACCCCCTCACCTTCCTGGTCATCCTCCTCTGAATACACTTCATAATCTTAATGCCCTTCCTGAAACTCATGGATGGAGGAGCAGAGCCAAGAAGGCAGAGTAAAAGCAGGGACTTGCTCTAGCTCTACCCCAAACCCCTCCACATACCTGTAAGAAATGACTCTAAACAAATTGTGGAGCAGCAGAATCCACAAAATGACAGAGTGAAACAATTACCAGCCCAAAACAACCTGAAAGGTTGACAGAAAAGGTCTGTTGCACCAGTCTGAGAGAGGAGCACAGACCAAGCCTGGCCACACCAGGACATACCAGGCTTCAGCGACCTGGAGCAGGACTGGGAAAATGAGCAAAAAAAAAAAGTGGAAAAAAATCTTACTTTTGGTGACAAACATACAACTAGAATAAGGTAACAGTCAAAGCTCCTACATCCAAAGACTCCAAGACAAATATGAATTGGTCCCAGGCCATGGAAGAGCTCAGAAAGGATTTTGAAAACCAAGTAAGAGAAATAGAGGAAAAATTGGAAAGAGAAATGAGAGTGGTGCAAGAAAATCATGAAAAATGAGTCAGCAGCTTGCTAAAAAGACCCAGAAAAAATAGTGAAGAAAATAACGCCTTAAAAAATAGACTAACTCAAATGGCAAAAGAGCTCCAAAAAGCCAATAAGGAGAAGAATGCCATAAAAAGAAGAATTTGCCAAATGGAAAAGGAGGTTCAAAAGCTCACTGAAGAAAATAATTCCTTAAAAATTAGAATGGAGCAAATGGAAGCTAATGACTCTATGAGAAATCAAGAACAAAACCAAATGAATGAAAAAATAGAAGACAATTTGAAATATTTCATTGGAAAAACACCTGACCTGGAAAACATATCCAGGAGACATAATTTAAAAAATCATTGGATTACCTGAAAGCCATGATGAAAAAAAGAGCCTAGATATCATCTTCCAAGAAATTATCAAGGAAAATTGCTCTGATATTCCAGAACCAGAGGGTAAAATAGGAATTGAAAGAATCCTCCAATTACCTCCTGAAACAGATCGCAAAAGGAAAACTCCTAGGAATATTGTAGCCAAATTCTAGAGTTCCCAGGTCAAGGAGAAAATATTGCAAGCAGCCAGAAAGAAACAATTGTGTGGAATATTATGGAAACACAATCAAGATAACACAAGATTTAGCAGCTTCTCCATTAAGGGATCACAGGGCTTGGAACATGTTATTCCAGAGGTCAAAAGAGGTAGGATTATAACCAAGAATCATCTACCCAGAAAAACTGAATATAATCCTTCCAGGGAAAAAGGACACTCAGTGAAATAGAGGACTTTCAAGCATTCTTTTTTTTTTTAAATTAATTTATTTATTTTTAAGTTTTCAACATTCACTTCCATAAGATTTTGAGTTCCAAATTTTCTTCTTCTCCCTTCCCTCTTCGCACCCTAAGATGGTGTGGAATCTGATACAAGCTCTACATATATATTCATATTAAACATATTTTCACATTAGTCATGTTGTAAAGAAGAATTAGAACCAATGGGAGGAACGATGACAGAGAAGAAACAAACAAAGAGAGTAAATAGTATGCTCTGATTGCATTCAGACTCCACAGTTCTTTTTCTGGATGTGAATAGCATTTTCTGTCATGAGCCTTTTGGAGAACAACCTGTTTTCTTTTTTTTTTTTAATTTAATTTATTATATGTAGTTTTCAGCATTGATTTTCACAAGAATTTGAATTACAAATTTTCTCCCCATTTCTACCCTCCCCCCACTCCATATTCTGGTTGCCCTGTTCCCCAGTCAGCCCTCCCTTCTGTCACCCCACTCCCCTCCCATCCCCCTTTCCCTTCCTTTCTTGTAGGCCAAGATAAATTTCTACACCCCATTGCCTGTGTATCTTATTTCTTAGTTACATGCAAAAACTTTTTTTTTGTTTTTGAACATCTGTTTTTAAAACTTTGAGTTCCAAATTCTCTCCCCTCTTCCCTCCCCACCCACCCTCCCTAAGAAGGCAAGCAATTCAACATAGGCCACATGTGTATCATTATGCAAACCCCTTCCACAATACTCATGTTGTGAAAGACTAACTATATTTTGCTCCCTCCTATCCTATCCCCCTTTATTCAGTTTTCTCCCTTGATCCTGTCCCTTCTTGAAAGTGTTTGTTTTTGATTACCTCCTCCACCATCTGTCCTCCCTTCTATCATCCCCCCCCACCCCGCTTTTTTATCTTCTTCCTCCTTCTTTCCTGTGGGGTAAGATACCCAAATGAGTATGTATGGTATTCTCTCCTCAGGTCAAATCTGATGAGAGCAAGATCCACTCATTTCCCCTCACCTGCCTTCTCATCCCTTCCTACAGAACTGCTTTTTCTTGCCACTTTTATCTCTCCCTTTCTCCCTCTCTCAATATATTCCTCTCTCATCCCTTAATTTGATTTTTTTTAGATATCATCCCTTCATATTCAACTCACCCTGTGCCCTCTGTCTATATATATATATATGTATGTATACACACACACACATATATACATACATATACTCACATATATATATATATATATATATACACATACACACACACACACACACACACACACACACACACACACATATATATATGTATATTCGCTTCAGCTACCCTAATACTGAGTTCTCATGAATCATACACATCATGTTTCCATGTAGGAATATAAACAAAACAGTTCAACTTTAGTAAGTCCCTTGTGATTTCTTTTTGTTGTTCTTTTTCTTGATTACCTTTTCATGCTTCTCTTGATTCTTGTGTTTGAAAGTCAAATTTTCTATTCAGTTCTGGTCTTTTCACTAAGAAAGCTTGAAAGTCCTCTATTTTATTGAAAATCCATAGTTTGCCTTGGAGCATGACACTCAGTTTTGCTGGGTAGGTGATTCTTGGTTTTAATCCTAGCTCCACTGACCTCTGGAATATTGTATTCCAATCCCTTCGATCTCTTAATGTAGAAGCTGCCAGATCTTGGGTTATCCTAATTGTGTTTCCACAATACTCAAATTGTTTCTTTCTGGCTGCTTGCAATATTTTCTCCGTGATCTGGGAGCTCTGGAATTTGGTGACAATATTCCTAGGAGATTTCTTTTCGGGATCTATTTGAGGAGGCTATCTGTGGATTCTTTCAATTTCTATTTTGCCCTGTGGCTCTAGAATATCAGGGCAATTCTCCTTGATAATTTCTTGAAAGATGATATCTAGGCTCTTTTTTTGATCATGGCTTTCAGGTAGTCCAATAATTTTTAAATTATCTCTCCTGGATCTATTTTCCAGGTCAGTGGTTTTTCTAATGAGATAGTTCACATTGTCTTCCACTTTTTCATTCCTTTGGTTCTGTTTTATAATATCTTGATTTCTCATCAAGTCACTAGCTTCTACTTGCTCCAATCTAATTTTTAAGGTAGTATTTTCTTCAGTGGTCTTTTGGACCTCCTTTTCCATTTGGCTAATTCTGCCTTTCAAGGCATTCTTCTCCTCATTGGCTTTTTGGAGCTCTTTTGCCATTTCAGTTAGTCTATTTTCTAAGGTGTTGTTTTCTTCAGTATTTTTTTTTCAGTATTTTTTGGGTCTCCTTTAGCAAGTCATTGACTTGTTTTTCATGGTTTTCTTGCATCCTTCTCATTTCTCTTCCCAATTTTTCCTCTACTTCTCTAACTTGCTTTTCCCACTCCTTTTTGAGCTCTTCCATGGCCTGAGACCAGTTCATGTTTTTCCTGGAGGCTTTTGTTGTAGGCTCTTTGACTTTGTTGACTTCTTCTGGCTGTATGTTTTGGTCTTCTTTGTCACTAAAGAAAGAATGCAAAGTCTGAGACTGAATCTGGGTGCGTTTTCACTGCCTGGCCATGTTCCCAGCCAAGTTACTTGACCCTTGAGTTTTTCGTCGGAGTATGACTGCTTGTAGAGCAAAGAGTACTTTGTTCCAAGCTTGAGGGAATGCGCCATTGTTTTCAGAGCTATTTCTACACAGCCAGCTCTGCCACACCAGCACTCCTCCTTCCCCAGGAACCCCCAACCCTGGACTGGACTCATATCTTCAGCAAGCTCTGCACTCTTGCTCTGATCCACCACTTAATTCCTCCCACCAGGTGGTCCTGGGGCCAGAAGCAACTACAGCTGTACCTCTATAGCTGCCCCACCTCTGCTGCCCCCGGGGTAGTAGCTGAACCTCGAACTCTATCACCCTGTGCCCAGTAGCTTTTCTCACTAAGCTTCTCTGTTGTCTTTGGTGTTTGTGGGTTGAGAAGTCTGGTAACTGCTGCAGCTCACTAATTCAGGGCACTAGGGCCTGCTCCACCCGGCTCCTGCTCTGGTTGGTCCGCGCGGCCCAGGCTGGGCTCTGCTCTACTCCTAGCTCTGTGCGAGACCTCACCCAGCAACTATCCAGGCTGTCCTAGGCTGGAGCCCTGCTTCCCTCTGCTATTTTGTGGGTTCTGCAGTTCTTTGCTGTTGTCTTTGGTGTTTGTGGGTTCAGAAGTCTGGCAACTGCCACAGCTCACTGATTCAGGGCACTAGGGCCCGCTGCACCCGGCTCCTGGTCTGGTTGGTCTGGGCGCAGCCCACTCTGGGCTCTGCTCCGCTCCGCTCCCAGCTCTGAGTGCAATAGACCTCACCCAGCAACCATCCAGGCTGTCCTGGCCTAGAGCCCTGCTTCCCTCTGCTATTTTGTGGGTTCTGCAGCTCTAGAATTGGTTCAGATCCATTTTTTATAGGTTTTTGGAGGAACTTGGTGGGAAGCTCACGCTACCTCTGCTTTCCAGCTGCCATCTTGGCTCTGCCCCGCCACTTTCAAGCATTCTTGATAAAAAGAACAGAGCTGGATAAAAAAATTTGACTTTCCAATGCAAGACTCAAGAGAAACATGAAAAGGTAAACAGGAAAGAGAAATTATAAGGGACTTTTTAAAGTTGAACTGTTTATATTTCTACAAGGAAAGATGATATTTGTAACTCATGAGACCTTTCTCAGTATTATGGTAGTTGGAGGGAGTATGTGTATGTATGTGCATGTGTGTGTGTGTGTGTGTGTGTGTGTGTGTAGACAAAATGCACAGGGCAAGTTGAATATGAAGGGATACTATCTAAAAAATAAAATTAAGGAGTGAGAGAAGAATGTACTGGGAGAAGGATAAAGGGAGAGGTAGAATGGGGTAAATTATCTCACATAAAAGAGGCAAGATAAAGTGTTTACATTGGAGGGGAAGAGGGAGGAGGTGAGAGGGAATGAGTGAACCTTACTCTCATCAGATTTGGCTTAAGGGGGGAATAACATGCAAACTCAATTGGGTATGGAAATCTAGCGTACCCTACAGGAAAGTAGGGGGGAAGGAGATAAGGGGGAGATGATAGGAGAGAGGACAGATTGGGGGAAAGGCAATCAGAAGCAAACACTTTTGAGGAAGGACAAGGCCAAAGGAGAGAATAGAATAAATGGGGGGCAGGATAAGATGAAGGGAAATATGGTTAGTCTTTCACAATGTGACTATTACGGAAGTGTTTTGTATGACTACACATGCATAACCTATATCAAATTGCTTCCCTTCTCAATGAGGGTGGGTGGGGAGGGAAGAAGGGAGAGAATTTGGAACTCAAAGTTTTAAAAACAAATGTTAAAAATTATTTTTACACGCAACTGGGAAATAAGATATACAAGTAGTGGGGTATAGAAATCTGTCTTGTTCTACAGGAAAACAGAGGACAAAGGAATAAGAGAAGGGGGTGGTGGTGATAGAAGGGAGGGCATATTGGGGAAAGGGGTAATAAGAATGCACACCATCTTGGGGTGGGGGAGGGGAGAGATGGGGAGAAAATTTGAACTCAAAATCTTGTGGAAGTGAATGTTGAAAACTAAAAATAAATTAATAAGTAACAAGAAAGAAAGAGAGAACTAAAAAGGAACCCCCCCCAAAAAAACCCTCACAGGTGGAAATATGTATATTAAACTTGCTTAGATTTGACAATCAACAAAAAGTTTACAAAGCACTTTTCTTATAACAACTTTTTGAAGTAGTTACTTCTTCGAGTATTGTTATCCAATTTTACATATGAAGAAACTGAGGCACAGAGAACTGAAGTGAATTTTCGAGGTTCACACGGATAGAAAACCTGTCAAAACCAGCATATGAAACCAGGTCTCAAGGTTCCAGTATACTCTACCATACTGCTTATCAATCAAAATAATGTTTCATGTGAGAGTTGCCTTTTTGAGCAGAAATAGTGACATTTTACAGTGAATTTGTCTCATTCTATTGTCTTGTTCTTCGTAAGATTGTCAGTACTTGCTCTTTCTGTAATCAAGAAATTTTGAAAGTTTGGAAAGGGTCCGATAGTATTATAACTAAATGCAATTTTGGGAATTTTCAACTTCAGATAACTGAAAGGCCTAAGACTATAGAGTAATATGATTTGTTAAGTTCTTCTGGGATATCTTTTCCTTTGAGGAGGGTATTATTTTTTTCACGGGTATAACAGAGGTTCACTTTCAGCTGAAACACTGTATTTGGATTAAGTTTTTAGAGGGACATCTGACCAATCATTTCCTTCATTTTTATTGTTGTTCAGTCACATCTGACTCTTTGTGACCCCATTTTAGGGTTTTCTTGGCAAATATAATAGAGTGGTTTACCATTTCTTTCTCCAGCTCATTTTACAGATGAGGAAACTGAGGCAAACAGGGTTAAGTGACTTGTCCAGGGTCACACAGCTAGTAAGTATCTGAGGCCGGATTTGAACTCAGGCCCTCCTGACTCCAGGGCTGGCACTCTATCCATTGTGCCACCTAGTTGCCCTTTTCCTTGATCTTTATTGTGTCTTTCAACAAAGTTGCATCCCATACAGCAGTGTGCTGGTAAATGTTTAAAAACTGGGCTGAGGAATAAAAGGGGGAATGTACACATTTTTAAGTTTAATCTGCATTATTAACACAAGAATCAGTTAACAAAGCAGTGAATTAAGCTCTGGTCTGTAGGGTTTGCTGATTTCTGAGGTGTAAACATTCATAGTGAAAATCAAACAGCTGAGTCTTCTGGAGCTGGTAGGAGCTGACCACAGCACATCCCTGCTCCTGTAATTGTGACTTGTATAGATCATGACCTGTAACAAAAATTGTTAAACTTCTAATCTAGTCTTTTATCATACTTTGTAGTTTTAAAAAGCTTGCAGGAAACACTGGCATAATCTGAGAATGATGATTATTCCTATGTCAACTAGCATAATTGAGCCTAAGTTGATGACATTAGAGTAGATTCCAATGTTGGGTAAGCTGTATCTAAATGAGTAAAAAGTAGACATCTCGGTCAAACTCTCCACCTCTCTGGAGGATTATAATGAAGGCAGGTATTTGCAAATTAAGCTATGAATCTCTGTGGTTTAGAGCCACTGATATTATACCCAGCCATCTTTGCTGTCACGTTAAAAGTCTCCTCCAGTTTTCAGGTGAACATCCCCAAGGTTTTAGAATATTTCAGAGCCTTGAGATATAAATAAATGCCTTTTGTTGAGTATTGAGAGCATAAACTGAGACCAGTACTAACAATTTGTTAATGCAAATTCCTTTGGGCAAATCTAGCCTATTCCTTAGAATCTATTTCAGGGCTTTAGATGTCAAATTGAATTTTTTAAATAATTAGTTTGGCAACACCTCTTGCTAACCCATTTATAATTCAGGAGTATCAGTAGCTAATTAGATGAATTTCTGTATTTTTAATGTAATATTACTTTGCCAGGATTTTCCTCTAACTAGCTATTCTAGCTTCTTTTTTGACTAATCATTATAGTTGTAGGTGATTTAAAAAAAATCCTTCAGGCATTCTCATAACAAAACTACTGGCTAGCTTTTGGATGTAGTCCAGTTTTTAGAACCAAAACATTAACAAGCTAAAAAATCCAAAAAACACTTCTTCCACCTGTAATAACAATTGTAGCACAATACCCCAGATGCCTAGAAAGTCTTAGCTGAAGCATGTGAATGAGCTCTCAATTGTGAAGAAAAGACAGAACCTCTGAATCAAATTCTCTACTTAGGGTGCTTTCCTAATGACCAGGAAGCAAAAGGAGCAATAAGTATTACATTAAATAATATTACATAGGCATAGTGAGAAATCGTTCACTTGGTGTTTCTTTTGACTGGTGCTCTCTTTTCTCCTTTTCTCAGTTTCCCTCCCTTGCTTTTCCTTTTTTCCCCCTTGCTGTAGCAAAAATGCCATGAGGCTAAAAGTCTTGTTTTTTCAGCATTTTATGTGGGTTTGGGAGCCATCACCAATAACAATTTTTCCTTTGTACAGTGGACTGGAAGGAAATAAGAGACCTAAGGATACTTAATTTTTGTGTCCACAGAGATACTGTTGCTTCTTTCATAGAAGCAGTGTAGTATGGTGGATAAATTGTTGGACTTGGAGTCAAGAATAGCTGGGTTTGAAACACTTACCAGTTCTATGACCTCCTCCTAATCTATTTTCTCATCTGTAAAATGAGAATCCTAATAGAACTCTTTGTTAACAGGGTTGTTATGCAGAACAAATGAGATATAGGTAAAATGCTATGCAAACCTTAAAGTTTACATTGATTTTTCTTCAACTGAGAGCAGCAATGCTATTGTTCTTGCATAGATTCTTCTGTGTAAGTTATTATTTGTTATTAGTTATTTTTAATTATTATTATTAATTATTGTTGTTATCATTACCCTCTGGCCCTCGGTTATCTCATCTGTTAAATGAAGGGTCCGACTCAGTAACCTCTAAGGTACCACCCAGATCTAAATCTGGCCTCACTTACTAGCTGCGTGACCCTGGGCAAGACACTTAAACTTGTCTGCCTCAGTTTCCTCATCTGTAAAATGAGCTGTGATCATCTTTGCCCTTTTCCTTAAGGTCTCTAATACTATATCTTGAAGTCCTGGGGTTTGTACTTCTGCTACTGCAAGGATGTACTATGTCTTGTTTTTGCCTTTGAGTCTTGTGTCTAGGCTTAGATATATTTTATATGTGCATGCTGTCAATGGAACTTATCTTTCTTCCACTTGGAAGCTTTATGCCAACCATCTTGTTGTTGTTGTCTGTCTTTTGTTCTCAAAGAGGACCGTGACAACAGGAAGGCGAAGTGAATTGCAAGTGAATTGGATTTAAGTGAGGGAGGACTGTACAAAGCCACCAGCCTCACTTTCTCCTCCAGAGCCATCTGGATCCAGTGACAAGATATAGATCAGGACAGCTAGACATGGCCCCCTCCAGCTTGTTAGCAATCTTCTAATATTGCTTCTTTCTTTTGGTCTTCGAATCCAAGGAAACATAGGAAATTCTTTGATTTTCTATTATCATTGTTTTTTAGCTTTGTGGCCAAGTCTTCTCTGCTTTTAATCTATTCAATTTCTTCTTTCAAAGAGTTTTAACCTGGTAACTTCATATATAGCACAGGGTAGAGACAGAAAAGTGCTTTGAGCTAATTTCTGTCACTCATTTAATGATTAGGTTGCTGAAATTTTTCAACAAAGCATTTTTCAGTTGAATGTTTCCTATGGCTTTGCTTAGCGTAGTGTCTGCCACACAGTAAGTGCTTAATAAATGTGTATTGATTGATTGGTTTTGTCCATCTTTCCACTATTGTTATTTTGTTGTTGTCCAGTTGTGTCTGACTCTTTGTGACCCCACTTGTGGTTTTCTTGGCAAGGATAATGGAGTAGTTTGCCATTTCCTTCTCTAGCTTATTTTACAGATGAGGAAACTGAGGCAGAATGGTTTAAGTGTTTTGCCCAGGGTCACGCAGCTAGTGAGGTCAGATTTGAACTCAGGAAAAGAAGTCTTCCTGACTCCAGGCCTAGCACTCTATTCACTGTACCACCTAGCTGCTGTATTTCTACTATTGTAACTTCTGAAGCCAGCTTGTTAGGATGGCTGTTTTCAGGTGAAGAAAAATCCAGTTGTGTTTATCGTAACCATTTTAGAAATTCTTTTTCTCTCCAATGCCCTGCTGAATCTCCTTCTCACTGTTTTTGTTTTGTTTTGTTTTTTTTGGTGCAGATTTTTCCATTTAGAACTATTTGACATGAAGGCCACAGGAATTCTTTAAGGACCTTCCATCTGTCTGTTTAATTGACCCCACATAGATAAAATCTAGAAACTTCAAAAAATTCCCCAGGAATAATCACCAGCTCCCCTTACCCTTGAAGGGCCACATTTGAGTTCCTAGAGGGCCACATGTGGCCTCAAGGCCACAGGATCCCCACCCCTGGTCTAGTACCTCACACCTGTATATTCTCCATGACTTATTCTACTCCCCTGGTGGAAGATCCAACAAAATGGAAGGTCAGAGATCACTCCTCCATATTCATGCTCTTTGCCCCAGTGCTGATTTTTCAGACATCTCTTCCCCTATTAAAGCTCCATTGCTCCACTTTTGCTGTTCTATGTTCCATTCAGATTTGTGTAGCTGTGTCTCTCTTCAGCTCTGTTTCATCACTCCCCACTGATTAGTTCTCTTCCATAAGGTAGTGCCAATATTTTTTATATTTTTTTATTTTTTCTGTTTTTTTTTCCAGCACTTTTTATTTATTTATTTATTATTTTTAGTATTCAGCATTGATTTTCACAAGAGTTTGAATTACAAACTTTCTCCCCATTTCTACCCGTCCCCTACTCCAAGATGGCATATATTCTGGTTGCCCTGTTCCCCAGTCAGCCCTCCCTTCTGTCACCCCACTCCCCCCCGCATCGCCTTTTCCCTTACTTTCTTGTAGGGCAAGATAGATTTCCATGCCCCATTGCCAATATATCTTATTTCCTAGTTGCATGCAAAAACTTTTTTTTGAACATCTTCTTTTAAAACTTTGAGTTCCAAATTCTCTCCCCTCTTCCCTCCCCACCCACCCTCCCTAAGAAGGCAAGCAATTCAACATAGGCCACATGTGTATCATTATGCAAACCCCTTCCACAATACTCATGTTGTGAAAGACTAACTATATTTTGCTCCCTCCTATCCTATCCCCCTTTATTCAGTTTTCTCCCTTGATCCTGTCCCTTCTTGAAAGTGTTTGTTTTTGACTACCTCCTCCCCATATCTGCCCTCCCTTCTATTGTCCCCACTTTTTTATCTCCTTCCTCTTTCTTTCCAGTGGAGTAAGATACACAATTGAGTGTGTATGTTATTCCCTCCTCAGGTCAATTCCAATGAGAGCAAGATTCACTTATTCCCTCTCACCTGACCCCTCTTCCCTTCCTACAGAACTGCTTTTTCTTGCCACTTTTATGCAAGATAATTTACCCCATTCTCTCTCTCCCTTCCTCCCTCTCTCAACAGATTCCTCTCTCATCCCTTAATTTGATTTTATTTTTTTAGATACCATCCCTTCATATTCAACTCACCCTGTGCCCTCTGTCTCTCTCTATATGTATATTTCCTTCATCTACCCTAATACTGAGGTCTCATGAATTATACACATCATCTTTCCATGTAGGAATGAACAGTTCAACTTTAGTAAGTCCCTTATGATTTCTCTTTCTTGTTTACCTTTTCATGCTTCTCTTGATTCTTGTGTTTGAAAGTCAGATTTTCTATTCAGCTCTGGTCTTTTCACTGAGAAAGCTTGAAAGTCCTCTATTTATTGAAAATCCATATTTTGCCTTGGAGCATGATACTCAGCTTTGCTGGGTAGGTGATTCTTGGTTTTAATCCTAGCTCCATTGACCTCTGGAATATCGTATTCCAAGCCCTTCGATCTCTTAATGTAGAAGCTGCCAGATCTTGGGTTATTCTGATAGTGTTTCCACAATACTCAAATTGTTTCTTTCTGGCTGCTTGAAGTATTTTCTCCTTGATCTGGGAGCTCTGGAATTTGGCAACAATATTCCTAGGAGATTTCTTTTTGGGATCTATTTGAGGAGGCGATCGATGGATTCTTTCAATTTCTATTTTGCCCTATTGCTCTAGAATATCAGGGCAGTTCTCCTTGATAATTTCTTGAAAGATGATATCTAGGCTTTTTTTTTGATCATGGCTTTCAGGTAGTCCAATAATTTTTAAATTATCTCTCCTGGATCTATTTTCCAGGTCAGTGGTTTTTCCAATGAGATATTTCACATTGTCTTCCATTTTTTCACTCCTTTGGTTCTGTTTTATAATATCTTGATTTCTCATCAAGTCACTAGCTTCTACTTGCTCCAATCTAATTTTTAAGGTAGTATTTTCTTCAGTGGTCTTTTGGACCTCCTTTTCCATTTGGCTAATTCTGCCTTTCAAGACATTCTTCTCCTCATTGGCTTTTTGGACCTCTTTTGCCATTTCAGTTAGTCTATTTTTTAAGGTGTTGTTTTCTTCAGTATTTTTTCCAGTATATTTTTGGGTCTCCTCAGCAAGTCATTGACTTGTTTTTCATGGTTTTCTCGCATCATTCTCATTTCTCTTCCCAATTTTTCCTCTACTTCTCTAACTTGCTTTTCCCACTCCTTTTTGAGCTCTTCCATGGCCTGAGACCAGTTCATGTTTTTCCTGGAGGCTTTTGGTGTAGGCTCTTTGACTTTGTTGACTTCTTCTGGTTGTATGTTTTGGTCTTCTTTGTCACCAAAGAAAGATTCCAAAGTCTGAGTCTGAATCTGAGTCCATTTTTGCTGCCTGGCCATGTTCCCAGCCAACTACTTGACCCTTGAGTTTTTCATCGGAGTATGACTGCTTGTAGAGTAGAGAATACTTTGTCTCAAGCTTGAGGGGTTGCACTGTTGTTTTCAGAGCTATTTCTGCACAGCAAGCTCTGCCACACCAGTGCTCCTCCTCCCCCAAGAACTGCCAACCCAGACAGTGACTCAGATCTAAGCAGGCTCTACACTCCTGCTCTGATCCACCACTTAATTCCTCCCACCAGGTGGGGCTAGGTCCAAAAGCAACTGCTGCTGTAGTTCTGTCCTCAGAGCTGCACCACCTCTGCTGCCTCCTGGGGCGGTGGCCGAACTTGAACTCCTTTCACTCTGTCCCTGCAGTTTTTCCCACTAAGCTTCTCTGTTGTCTTTGGTGTTTGTGGGTTGAGAAGTCTGGTAACTGCCACAGATCACTGATTCAGGGCGCGAGGGACTGTTCCATTTGGCTCCAGGTCTGGTTGGTCCACACAGCCCATGCTGGGCTCTGCTCTGCTCCCCAGCCCCATGCAATAGACCTTACCCCACGACCATCCAGGCTGTCCTGGGCAGGAGCCCTGCTTCCCTCAGTTATTTCGTGGGTTCTGCAGTTCTAGAATTTGTTCAGAGCCATTTTTATAGCTGTTTGGAGGGATCTGGGTGGGGGCTCATGCAAGTCCTTGCTTTCCAGCTGCCATCTTGGCTCTGCCTCACAGTAGTGCCAATTACCTCCTCTTCAGGTACCAACTCTTAATCAGATGAACCATGGAAGAATTTGAGATTGCAAGTGTGTCTGAGGATTTTTCAACCTATTTGGGATTAATGATATTTCAGCAAAGGATATTTTATTTCATTCTTTCCAATAAATATTTTTTCATATATGTTGTAAATGTATGTTTGAAAGTGGGGAATTGGCTTTAGTGTATGAAAAACTAGAGGAAAAACATAACATGCTCCTATTTTCCTAGTTTTCTTAGATGGAGGCTATGAGGGAAGAGAGTGAGATCATCTCCTAAAATTTACCTAAGTCCTTTGTGTCATGAGAGAGCCTTTGATACATGTGTGACAATTATGCAATGGAGAACTATTTTGAATATCTTTTTTTTCACTAGCTTATCTCAGATTAGTGTTCTCCATTTATATTTTGGTTTGGAATATGCTCTGTACTAGAGAGTACAGAGATAATAATGCATTTCTTTTCAAATGTTCAGTCTTTCTGTTAAGCATACTGGCCTTTTCCTCACATTCTTCAGAGGTTTTTTAAATGTTGCTTTCCACATAAGCCTTGCAAAGTGCTTGTCTTACACCATTATGCACCCTATCTACACTTGCTTTGCCCTAGGTAATAACGACTCCAAGGGATAGCAATAACAACAATAACAACTGACATTATATATTCTTTATGGTTGATGTTAGCAAATTGAGGAGAAAGGAACTCCATAGCTGTAGTTAGAGCCCCGAGTATTGTAATGTTTGTATCTCTGTTATTCTGCCCATTTTGAAGTTTTGTATAACTTTAAAATATCCTTGTCATGTATTACTTGATAGTTGGTATATGTGCTCCATCTTACAGATGTGTGAACTGAGGTTCAGAGTCACACATCATATCTGTGGCAGAACTAGGAATAAAACCCAGGTCATCTGATAAATAGTGCATTGTTCTATTTACTATGTCTCTTTCAAATGAGAGTGGAGTATTTCCTACTACCAGGAAAAATGGGTTCCTAGAAAAAAAATGTTTTGAGGAGCAAACTTTTCATAGTGGTTTTTTTTAAGTGCTTGAGATAAATTATCATTGGTAAGAGAAACTTAAATAACAAAAGGACCTAAAATATCAAGGCCCTCTAACTAAATTGGCATCATTAATAAATTAGGGAGCCAACTGCTATATTAGACAAACTGTAGATGAAGCTAGAGCTTTCTTTTCATTTGGATGCTTGTGTATTAGTAATCAGTGATGAAAACATAGGCTGGAATTCACTGGAAAGCAGGTGGTCTCCTCAAGAGGGCTCCTCATGGTCCTTTTCGTATTGAGTCCGCCATCTTCTATGGAATACCAGTAACCAAGTCCAGGGGCCATTCAAAGGTGGGAGTTTAAATTGTGGGCTCTCCAAAAAAAAATTACAATAAGGCCACTTTGCTTTTTGCTAACTGCAAAATAAAAGCTAATAGAGAAGGACCTCATGCTCTGTCTTTTGTTAAATTCCTCAACTTCCCTGGCCCATATATTTCAGTGCTGCTTTGGTAATACCTAGGTTTTATAGGTCTGTCCTCTTTTATCTCAAAAATATGTAACTAAATGAGAGGGAAGGTAAAGGGGGTATACCAATTTGAAATGAATAAACATATTAAGTAAATAGCTAACCCTAGGTTTTCTTTTTTTAATGTTGAAGGTCTTGTGAAATTTCTCAGATCAAATATCAAGGTACTGAAAACAGGCAACAGAACATGCTACCGTATAGTAGAGGGAAAGTATAGGCAAACTATCTTAAACAGAGTATCTCATTTCCTGTCTGTTGTTGAACTAAGATTCAGATCTCAGACATTTTTTGCTCAACATTATTTATGAATAATTAAGCTTTTCCTCAATAAGTAAGTAAATGTGAAAGGCATATAAGTAATTATATCTTGTCTTTGATCATTGGAGAAGGTTGCAATGGTAGGGACATAACTTATGGGATCATAGGATTTAGAACAGTAAGGGGTATCAGGAATCACCTAGTTTATTCTTATCTAGGCTAGCTACATTCAACCTCACAGAGGAAGAGAGGTTGGTGCCCTTGTCTGAATTTCAGTGATATCAAACTCAAATAGAAATGGAAGCCACATAAAGGATGCCTGCAGACTGCATATTGGCCTAAAAAAACACATGTTAATACAATCTATGTTTTATTGTATTTTTATTTAGTTTGTTAAATATTTCCCAATTATATTTTAAATCTGGTTCAGGCCACACTTGTTGTTGGAATCATGGGTAGAGTTTTTGATACCTCCGATCTAATTCAACCCTTTCTTTCATTCAGCTGAGGAAAAAGACTGTTAGCTTAACTGACTTACCAGGGTCACAGAGGAAGTTAAGTAGCAGTGACAGGACTCAAACCCTCGTCTGCTGACTCAGCAACAGCCAGTGCTGTTTGTACTATGCTATATTAGTGGTTATCAATGTCATAGGGTCTCCAGGTTGCACTGAGAGAAAAATCAATAGCAGTTGTGGAACTAGGAAGAACACCTCGGTGTTAAAGTTCTGGGAGGTCAGATTGAAACTGCCCAAACAAATGATGGCCATTACAATGGGAGGAAAGAAGTCAAAGGGAAATGGCTTCCTCTTATAGGTATTACAACAACCAGGAAGGCAGAACAATTGATCTCTGGGGTAGGAAGGGTAGCTGTCATTGCCAGTAACTCTGACAGGGGCACCCACCTCTCTTCCCCTCTGAGGCTGCATGTAGCTAGCCTATGTAAGTCAGACCAAATTGAGACTTCTGTGCTCATGTCTCTGATTGAGACGTCACATTGGTATAACTGACTGTGTTATCAGAAAGAGCCAAAGATCCAGATGAGACCTCTGTGAGTTCCTGAGTAACTCTCCCCTGTGTCTGTCTGGGTTTGTGATTCCCTGTTTTTTGTGACCTGGGGAGAATCTCATGCCATTGTGGGTTCTACATCAAAGGGCGTGGGCACTGTTGACATTCCCTTCTGAGTCCTTCCATATTCTTTCTGGCATGCTTGAGCTAGAGATATTGCAGAACCCTGGCAGTCAGATGTTGTGGTATCCTTGCATCAAAGGAACCAATGGGTCAGCCAGCAAAAATGACTCAATAGCTCTGGAGTCTTTCACCTTCCTCTTCTCCTTCCTCCTCTTCTAAAACAACAACACCTTAGAAGCTCTTTTATTAAATTTATTCATTTTTGATAACATAAACATAGTCAAGCAAAAAATCCACATATTTGTCATTTCTAAAGTGCTTATTTTACATCAATATACACCTCATTCACACTTGCTTTGTACTAGGTAATCATCAGTCCTACTAATCACATTCTGCACCTTGGGTCCATCTTCCTGCTGTCAAAGGGTGGGTGGCATGACTCATCTGTCCTCTGGTGTCATGGAGGTTAATTGCTTTGATCAGTTACATCTTTCAGTGTTTGCCTTTACAAAGTCATTACTGTATAAATTATTTCCCTGGTCTCTCATAATTTCTCAAGTAGAAATATCACAGTTGGTGTACTTTTAGTCTTGGGAAGCCTTGCAGCATAATTTTTGAAACTCTATTTGTTAGGTTAGATAATGAAAGCTTACAGCTAAGGTTGAGGGTGCAGGGCTAGGGTTACAGTTTCTCAGGGCTCTGCTTATATATCAAATCACTGGCAAAGCCCATCAACTCTTTTAGAATAATCATTTGGGAGTTGACAATATAATCTATTTAGAAATTCCTATGAAATAGACTCATTTCACACATGAACAATCAGTCATTATTTTATAGATTGCTACTCTTTGTATGTCCAGACTAAAATCTATTGATGATTATAAAATTTCTAATTTGTCCTTGCATTGACACAACTATTCTCAACATAATGACAGAGATGTAAATTTTTTGTTAATTTTGAAGCAATGGATTTTTCAAAAAGCTATTTGTGGGACAAAGGTGAAAAATGGAAATTTAGGGGATAACCAGTATACAAGCAATACTTAATTTGGGGGCACATTTACATTGTTAATTTAGAGACATGAAATATGTTGTATATAACTTGGTCTTCAAATTACCATGTTTTGTGTATTAAGTTTTAAAGAATAGTTTATTCAAGCCATAATTAAAACTTTATTAAATATTTTTCTGATTTTGTTAACAATGGAGTTTTAAGCTACCAAACTCTAGAATCTTGCATTTCTTTATTTTTACTATTAATGAAAAAATGGTAAAAATAAGAACAGATGAAGCTATCGGTATTGTTTTTTTTTAATTTAAATTTTGTTGTTTTTTTTAAAATCAATAAAAGCCTTTCTTGTTGCCATTGAGAATGAAAAATGGACAAAACTCCCTTACAAACATGTATAGTCTCAAGCAAAACAAATATCTACATTGGCCATGTCCAAAAGAAAAAAAGTGAGTATGTGTACACATACACACACACACACACACATACACACACATATGTGTGTGTATGTATGTATATATACACAGAGAGAGACATGTTTATGTATATATGTATATATACACAGAGACATGTATATATATATATATATACACACACATATATATTTATACACACACACACACACATACAAACATCTCACCCTGCACTCATTTCTTTCACTTTTCTATCAGGAGGTGGGTAGTATGTTTTATCATTAGTCCTTTGGAATTGTTTGGCCCTTTTATTGATCAGAGTTCCTAAGTCTTTCAAAGCTGTTTGTCTTTACAATATTGTTACCATTGTATAAATTGATTCCTTTTCTCTTTTTTTATAAATTGTTCTCGTTTCACTTCACTCTGCATCAGCTCATACAAGTTTTCCCAGGGTTCTCTGAAATAATTTCCTTCATCAATTATTTATCCCAGTAGTATTCTGTCACCTTTATATGCTATAACTCGTTTAGCCATTTTTCAGCTGATAGGCACCCTCTCAGACTTCCATTCTTTGCTATGTCAAAAGGAGGGATGAATATTTTTGTGTATTCTTAGTTTGTTTTGCTTAGGATTAATCTCTCCTTTTATCTACCTTCCCTCTAATTCCTCCTTCTCCCTTTTCCGCTTTCCCTCAAATTTCCCTGTTAAGTGAAATCTATTTCTGTACCCAGCTGTGTGTGTGTGTGTATTCTGTTCCCTCCTTTGACCAGTTCAGAAGAGAGTAAGCCAGTCATCCCTACCCCTTCCTCCTTGTGTGTATAGGTATGTGAACTAATTTACCTTCCTTTCCCTCCCTCCCTAGTGTGTTCCTCCTTCCTTTTCTTTCTATTCTTCTAAGATCATAGACAATAGAACCACTCCTAGGCCCTCCTAATTAGACTGCATCTATGACCCCTGATAGGTTTCAGAGGGGACACATGCACTATCTCCCTATTTTAGGATATAAGCAGTTTATCTTTGTTTAGTCCCTTATGGTTGTTTGCTTGTGTTTACCTTTTTATGTTTCTCTTAATTCCTGTGTTTGAACTTCAAAGTTTCTGTGTAACACTGGCCTTTCATCAGGAGTCTTGAAAGTCCTCTATTTCATTAAAGATCCATCATCAACATTGTTACAAAATTTTTTTTTGATTTTTTATGGGATATAATGTCTGCTTTGATATCAAACAGATACAGAAAACAGTTACCAGAAAATGAGAGGGAGGGAACCCTAATAAATAATAATAACAACTAATATTTTATAGTGCCTACTATGTACCAGGCACTGTGCTAAGAGTTTTACAAATATCACATTTTATCCTTATCTTATTATCATCCCCGTTTTAGAGCTGAGGAAACTGAGGTAAACAGAGGTTAAGTGACCTGCCCAGTGGGGTCACAAAGCTAGTAAGTACCTGCAGCTGGATTTTAATTTAGGTCTTCTTGACTCCAGGCTCAGTGATCCATCTACTGTGCCACCACCTAGCTGTCTCCCACTTCACAAAAATCCTCGAAACTCACACAGCTCAGTAAATACAACTATTCCCAGTGGAATTCCATATAATCCATTACATTTTCTGAGCTATCATTGTTGGTAGTTTCTGCTTATTCCAATGCCTCATTTCAATCATATTAACCAACATGAAAAATAAAGTTTGGCTTAGATTAAGATAAGCTTCTCTGCCCTTTCATACATTAGTTTACTTATATAATGTGAGTATTTTCAAAGATAGAATAGTTTCTTTCATATGCTATAGAAAATAAAGAAATGTGAAGCAAATGAGAAACCAGAGGCTCCAGAAACTGATTTTGCCACCAAATTGCTAGCAGGATGTGTTTTCCTGGACTCAATACCTTCCTCATGTGGAGGTTTTTACAAAGCTTTCTACAAAATTACAATTATCATTAATAAAGACAAAAAAGTATAAAAAAAGAAAAAATTCATACATTAATCCTAAATATTTCAACAAAGTAGGATCAAGCAAATCAACAAAAATTACATTTCACCATGTTCTTTTTTGAATCCATCTGAAGTCATGGCTTCTTAAAAAAAAAAGTTGTTGCTACAATGGAAAGCACTCTGGAGTCATCAGACCTGAATCTGAATCCAACTGTGTGATCTTGGACAAGTCTTTAAAAAGTTTTCTCATGTGTAAAATTTGGAGGGTAGACTGGATTACTTCTGAGATCCCTTCTGTCTCTATCTCTTTGAATCTGTGAATATCCCATAATTATTTCCACCCCTGTCGAGCCCCATCTATGGAGTATCTATAGAATCATTGTATGTCACACATGTAGAAGATTGATCCAAGGAGCCCGTCCACTTGGCAAGGTTGTAGGAACCTAAGGGACTTTGATTACATTTTCCTATGAAGAGTGAAAGACATACTCATTAACATGTCATTGAGGAGGATAAAAACATCTTCTGGACCTGGTTATCGTCTGATCTATTCTCCTCTTGTTGAAGATAAGGATGATTGGGTTGGCTCAGGTTACTTGGATTGGACCTAGACCTCTATACAAGGACCCCAAAAAGAAGCCAATATGTCCTCTGTAGGACCGACTGAGAGATCCAGAGAGAGTAGATATGCAAGACTCAGTCTCCTCTGATGGATTCTCAGCCAGGTCACCCACTAGCTGTTCATGTTCCACAGGGCTCTACCCGGGGTCCTCTTTTCTTCTCCCTCTGTACTACTTCCCTTGGTGATCTCATCAGCTCCCATGGATTTAATTGTCTACTCTGTAGTGATGATTCTCAAATATACCTATCCTGCCTAACCTATCCCTAGCCTCTCTGCTCACCTCCTGTGTCATATCTCTAACTGCTTTTCACACATCTTAAAATGGATAGCTGACAGGCTTCTTAAACTCAACATGACCAAAACTGAACTTATTATATTTCTCTCTAACTTCCCTATGTCCCATCTCTGGCTTCCCCATTACTGTAAAGGGTACCACTGTTCTTCCAATTCCCTAGGCTCAAAATCTAGGTGCCATCCTCAACTCCTCTCTCACTCTCTACATCCAATCTGTTTTCAAGACCTGTCAATTTCTCCTTTGCATGATCTCTGGGATGTGCCCTCTTCTCTGCTCAGATAATGCCACCGCTCTACCTTCATTAGCTTGTGTCTTGATTACTGTAGTAGCCAATTCTAGCTGCCTTCTGAAGGAGTAGCTATAGTTCTTGCACCAAGAATTGAGCATGCGGCTCTGGAGCTGGGAAGCAGAAAGGGACTGAGCCATAATTTTCCCTAAGGGAGAGATAAGAGGTGTATTGGACAGGCAAGTCAAGACACTACCACCACCTTGACTACTACCTCCCCCGCCTCAGACTTGAATGGAGACAACCCAGGACTCTGAGCCCAAGAAGCCTAGGGATAGCAGCACCTGCCCAGACTACCAGCCTTGCTTCCATCCCCACAGTCATCTGCTAGGGAATCAACCCTTTTGGTGATGTACCCTGGCAATTCTTTCCGCAGGAGCTATAGGCCTTGACTCCTTAGAAGCCACAGCTACTGAAGACTTGGAGGAGAGCCACTTGTGGGCCATTTCCACATCGTGTGTGTGTGTGTGTGTGTGTGTATACACACATGTACACATGTATACACAGATAAAATTATATGATTATATGTTATCATATAATTTGCCATGTGTCAAATTATATATGCATATATAATTTCACTAGATTCAATTCAGTTCAACTGAAATTCGTGGAAACAACACTGTGAGATAGGTAGGCATGACCAGTCTTCTCCTACTTGAAAAAATCTCATGTGATTTGCCCACTATGATACAGGGGCAGAAAAAGATAAAACTAAAGGTCTCTTAACTAAGTGCAGTACTGTTTCTGGTTTTTTGACAAAATAAACACTTGAATCCGATTTAGTTGCTTTATTTATTCTTCCAGAGTTTTCCTCTAAGTTTCACTTGAGTATCCAAGAAAGGTTATTTGACATTAGACTAAAAGCTCCTTGAGGGCAGAGACTGTCTTTGCCTTTCTTTGCATCCCTAGCACTTACCACTGTGCTTGGCACATAGTAGGCACTTAATAAATGCTTATTGACTGGTGGACTAAGCAGGACAAAGAGTTGCCAAAGGACATGAAAAAATTGAAGATTTGAGGATTAGAAGTGAGGTGCTGGGCCATAGAGGGGATCATAGGGAACCAGGAGCAGATGTGTGATACCAGTTAGGATGACACTCCCTCCAAAGGCTCACTGGATAATTAGGCCAATACATTTTTTTTCAATTCAATTCAATTTAATAAACATTTATTAAGCACTTACTAAATATATATTCCTTGACTCCTGACACTAAAATTTGTTGTTTTTCAGTCATATTTGACCCTTCATGACCCCATTTGGGATTTTCCTAGCAAAGATACTGGAGTGCTTTGCCATTTCTTTCTCCAGCTCATTTTACAGATAAGGAAATGGAGGCAAACAGGTTTAAATGACTCGCCCAGGGTCACACAGCTGGTATGTATCAGAGGCCGGATCTGAACTCAGAAAGCTGAGTCTTCCTGACTCCAGGCCTGGCATTCTATCCATGACCCAAATTAGCTGCTGTACGACTGAAATACTTTTCCTTTCAATCTGTTTGAAATTCTTTCCACCTTTCAAGGACCATCTAAAATACCTCCCTGAAGCTTAACTTTACTTGGCCACTTGGGAATGAGCCTTCCTATCTAAACTCCTTCAGTGTAATGTCTCTATACTTCATCTGTGAGCCTTAGTCAGATGCTGCTCCCAGGAGCCCAGCACCAAGCACTGACACAGAGCCCAAGTGTCACCAGAGGAGGGTGCTGGGTGTGATATGTCACCTGGTTGCTCCTTGAAGGACAGTTTGAGGTGAGGTGGCATTCTAGTGGTCCTTTGTCTTGGAGGGGTAATAATGTGATTCCCCTGTACCCTACACCCCTATTTAGATTATATCCCCCCTCTTGGAATGTAAGTAAACTTTTTGAGGGCAGGGACTGTTTCATTCTTGTATTTGTATCCCTGTCAGCTAGCACAGTGCCTGGCATATAGTAGGTGCTTAATAAATGCTTATTCATTTAGTCATTCATTCAGAAATAGAATAATACTGCTAGTCTTCAAATTTTATAGGTCAATAAACTGAGGCTCAAATAGGTGGTGACTTGTCCAGAATCACACAAGTGGCAAATAATAGAAATGGGATTTGAACCCAGGTCTTCTGGCTCCAAACCCAGCCCTCTTTCTACTATACTTTGTTGTTGGGGAAGGGGAGGGAACATCTCTGGACCTAGGAACTCTTTATCTCAGCAAGGGGGAGCAGCCCCTCCTAAATGATATAGAAGGGCTCTCTAGAAGCTTAGAGATTTCTTTCTCTCTCCCTCCCGTCCTCCTTCTTCCCATTCTTTCATTATTTTTATTTATTTAAAAATTGATGCCTTTTGTTTTTGTATCACATTCATTTCTGAATATGGTCCTTACCCTCCCCTACCCAATAAGACTTCCCATGTAACAAAAACATGTATCCTTCAGTACCTGGTATAGTGCCTGGCACGTATTAGGTACTTAACAAACGCTCATTAATCGATTGGTAGGTCTCTGTGCCTTCCCATCAACAACACAATACTTAACATGGGGAGGTCTATGCAACTTGAGGACATCATACCTGGTCCATTCCCACTACCTGTGCCCCAACCACTACCAAAGGGTGATGTTGGCTTTGCAGACATACGATACACTAATCACCCAGTCATACATTACTCATTCAGTTACACTTCCAAAGTACAGGCTGCTAGAAGACCAGCCTATCTGGTTTCATGGCAAGTGTCATCCCTTTCCACCCTCAGTCTCATTTCTTACCAAATTTCTTGGTACTCCCCAGTGATCAAATTAACCTGTTCCTGACCTTTAAGTTTCAACTTCCCAGCTGCCAGGTATGGAACTGCTCAATAGGAGTGAGTACCCTTGCAACCCTGTTCATCTTAGGTGTTAGCTGAGGTAACTGGCAGGGCCCACTTTTCTCAGATCGCATGAGACTAAACCCCTAGAAGCCAGAAGAGGTAATTGTGAATTTCTCAGCCCTGGGCATCACTCATTTCTCTTTCTTCCCAGCTGTATTAAGGTTTTGTTAACTGGTTTTGCAAAGTTTAGGGAAAAGAAAGAAAAAGAAAAGAAAAAAGGAACAGAGGAAAAGTAAAAGGAAAGAGAAAAGAAGGGAAAGGAAAAAGAAAAAAAAAGGAAGAAAAGAAAGGGAGAGGAAGGAAAGGGAAGGAAAGGAAAGAGGAGAAGGGGGAAAGGGGAAAGAGAAAAGGAAAGGGAAAGGGGAAAGCAAAAGAAAAGAAAAGGTAAGTGCAAAGTTACTCTCCACTCTCTGAACTGCCGGAAGCTTTGCCTAGAGCAAGTACAAGTATACTGCCATGCATCTATGGCCCAAGCCAGGGCTCCCTTCTCACCAAAGGAAGGGCCAAGTTAGAGTCAGTACAGTTAAGGGAAGAAGTTAACCCCACACTGGCCTCAACACTGTGTCACTAACCTGTTCCCAGGAGCACCAATACTAGCCGGCTAGATATACTCACTGATACTGTGACTTTTTAGGAATTCCTGGAAAACTGTCAGTTGTCAATGCCTCATGCTTCCTGATTTTGCCCTGCATGGATGTGCCCTGGATCTGTATCTGTGGCTTTTGGATGCAGACCATGTCCTCCAGTCTAAGTTCCTTGGACCTTTCTAGATTTCTAGGTTTGGGCCTCTGAATAGCCTCAGATGTTATCATCTTGATCTCTAGAGCAGGTCATTGTGCTACATCATGTTATCTCCATCCCTAGTCGGCTGGACTTTCCCCACCTGTTCATCCTCAGCTCCTGGTGGTTGCCTCACTCTCTATCCCTCACGTAATAGAACCGCTTTCATTCCTTGCTCTTATCATGTTTGATTTTCTATGGAAAGAGCAATGATGCAAATATAAAATTAAAAGAACTCAGTGCAAAGCTACTGCCCACTGCTACTTAACTGTCTGGCTAAGTGAGCCTCCTAGTTAATCCGCATGATGAGTGTTGGCTGCTGCCTGGGGCATAATACAAGGTGAAATAACTTTAATTCACTTCAGCCTTAATAGCCGGAGGCCTGGGGGAGGTTTTGAAAGAACATGTTGAAAGCAATTCAGAAGACAGATTTTAACTAAGACACTGGTTGAGTGTAGTTGTAGATTTAATTCACAAAAGAGCTAAAATATCCCAGAGGCTATGGTGATCCTCACAAAAGAACTTAGAAGCCCTAAGGCTATTTTATAGCTGTGAGCACTCCCCTCTGGAGAAACTGCAGATAGATGGCAGGCAGCACAGTGGAGAAAGCAGCCAAGATGCTTTACAGCAGCTCAGACATGAGCAGCTCCAAATCCAGTGGGATGTTAGATGACATCTGCGTTTCTTCAAGAGAGCAGCAAGTGGTGGCTTCAGATGTAGAGAGGTATTCCACTTGAGATGCAACCCTAGGGTTAGGGTTGGGCTATCAAAACCAAGGTGACCAAGATTAGAAGGAAAGAAGAAAGATGAGAAACAACAGGAACAGCTAGTGTTTCTGATAAAGGCCTCCTTTCTCAAATATATAGCGAACTGAGTCAAATTTATAAGAATACAAGTCATTCTCCAATTGGTAAAATGGTCAAAGGATATGAACAGGCAGTTTTCAGATGAAGAAATTCAAACTCTCTTTAGTAGTATGAAAAAATGCTCTAAATAACTATTGATTAGAGAAATGCAAATTAAAACAACTCTGAGGTACTACCTCACACCTGTCAGACTGGCTAATATGACAGAAAAGGAAAATGATATATGTCGGAGAAGATGTGGGAAAATTGGGATACTAGTGCATTGCTGGTAGCGTTATGAACTTGGTCCAACCATTCTGGAGAGCAATTTGAAACTATGCCCAAAGGGCAACCAAACTGCGCACACTCTTTGATCCAGCAAGACCACTATTAGGTCTGTATCCCAAAGAAATCATAAAGAAGAGAAAATGCCCTACATGTACCAAAATATTTATAGCAGCTCTTTTAGTGGTAGCAAACAATTGGAAATTGAAGGAGTGCCCATCAATGGAGGTATATGGTTCTATTATATGAACGTAATGGAATACTATTGTGCTATAAGAAATGATAAGCAGGCAGATTTCAGAAAAATATGGAAAGACTTACAGGAACTGATACAGGAGCCAGGAGAATATAGTACACAGTAACAGCAACATTATTCTATGGTCAGCTATGATAGACTTAGCTATTTTCAGCAATACAGTGATCCGAGAATTCCAAAAGACTCATGACAGAAAATGCTATCCATATCTAGAGAAAGAACTATGGAGTCTGAATGCAAATTGAAGCATACTATTTTCACTCTTTTGTCATTTTTTTGGTGGTTTTCCCTTTTTGTTCTGATTCTTTTTTCACAACATGACTAATGTGGAAATATGTTTAACATGATGCGCCTATATAACTTGTATCAGATTGCTGCTATCTTGGGGCAATGGGGAGGGAAGGGAGAGAGGGAGAAAAGTTTGAACCTCAAAATCTTACAAGAAATGGATATTGAAAAATATCTTTACATGTAATTGGGAAAAAAAATACTATTTACAAAAAAAAATTGTTTGGCCTATGTAGCTTACCTCTCCTGCAGTGTATTCTTTCTCCCATCAGTGGCATGGGCAGCTGTGGGAAAGTGTGCTGCTGGGTGAATAGTAAAGAACGTCTCTTGGTTTCTTGTTGTTGTTTGTTTTGTTTAGTTTTTAGTTCTCTGTTCAGTTTAATTAAGTGTTTTGGGTGTTTTTTGCTTGGAATTAACGTGTCTTCTGCTGACCCAAAGCATGCCTTGAACCTGGGTGCAACTCTCAGGAGGTTGTGTTGATAGGACCCTGGCTATCTTATATTACAGTATATCTTATTTATCTTTATATTGTCTTAGTCCCTGCCATAATATCCTGCACATAGTAGGTGTATAATAGATGTATGTTGAATTGAATTTATTCCATACATGTCTGAAGTGCTAGCTACTATTAATAATTGGCAAAAGCTTTGGAAAAGATGAAGGCCCTGCCCTTTGTGAGGGGCAGGACAGAGTTGGTGAGAAGCATAAGAGTTCTTCACCAGTCCCCTTCTAATCTCCCTTCAGGATTACTGAAACAGCGGTCCCCTTTGGGACTCTCCAAGTTTCAAGTTTTCTTTAAGAGTTGAGTCACTTTAGGCGCTTCTAGCTTCCCGCTTCAAGAGAGAAGATGGAAGAGGCCAACCCCACTTCAAATTGTTGAAAGAAAAGACTCTGGGAAGACATGAGGGGAACTGGAAGTCTCCATCATGTCCCTATCCCCAGGTTGCTACAGTAGAGACTATGGGGAATTTCCTCTTTGGTGAGATCTAGTACTGTCTCTCTTGTTTGAGCTGAGTTCTCTCACTCCCAGTAGGAGAGCTCCTTTATTCTTTATTGTCTGGTATATATTGTCCTATGTGTACTTTCTTTGATTTCAGTTTTGCTATAATTTGGATGAATTGGTTTCTTTGCAAAGAGTGCTAAACTGAACCAGAACATAGTTTTAGAGTTGAAAGAGTACTTAGAAGTAATCTAGTCCCCACATCCCCACCATCATTTTGAAAGTGAATTTCAAGAGACAGTATTGGGTATCAGGGCTAGGATTTGAACCTAGGTCTTCTGATTACAAACCCATTTCTTTCTGCTATACCATACTGACTCTCTTGTAGCCCCTCTTCTGCCACTAAGCAAGTGGGTAACTTTGGTGAAGTCATTAATTTTCTTCACCTATAAAGTGGGACTAGTGGACCCGGCGATTCTTCCTAGCTCTAAATTTTGTGATTCTTTTTCTTTCAGCATACCTTGAACTTTTGTCTTGGGCATATTTATGACTTTAGGACCTTAGCCCAGTTTAAAGTCAAAATCTTTTGATTTCTTCCTTTTCTTGGGAGACTTAATTGTTAATTTAATAATACCTAGCATTTGTATAGTTTTACAGAGAGCTTTATAAATATCTCATTTGATCCTCACCAGAACTTTGGGAAGTAGGTGCTATTATTATCCTCATTTATAAATGAGGAAACTGAGTTAGAGTTAAGTGACTTGTCCAGGGTCACACAACTAGTAGATATTTAACGTAAGATTTGAACTCAGGTCTTCCTGACTCCAGGTATACAAATGGCAATTATTTTTGTTTTGTTTCCTAAACCTTTTTCTCATTCTGTCTCAGCTAGCACAAGGAAGACATTGTTAAGTCCTTGACTCCCACACCACTCCATTCTCCCATCCTCACAACTGCCCTATTCTTTGCTCAGAAAGTAAGATCATTTGCCATTAACCTTGATTTTTTCCCTTCTCATCTCACAATCCTTTGACATGATTCTCTATTTTTCTCCTTCTTTATTCTAGGCCTTGATAAAGAGATGTCTGTTTTCTTCAACAAGGCTAGCCCTTTGGGCAACTTTACGTACCCTTGATCTCATCCCCTACCACCTTCTTCTGCAGATTGCCCGCATAATCATTTCCTTCTCTCCTTAATCTTCAGTCTTTCTCCTCATACTTAAAAAAAGACCAAAAAAAAAATACAATCCTTGCCAGGCTCTACCATTCTCTCTAACAACCACAATAACAATGACTTTCATATGGTGCTTCCAGGTTTGCAACATGCTTTACATAAGTTATTTCATCTTTTATCTTTTCTCGCCGAACTCCTGGAAGAAGATTCTTCTTCGCCCTCCTCTCCTTCTACTCACTTCTCAGCCCTTTGCAATCTAGCTTCCCTCCTCATCACTCAACTGAAACTGCTCTTTCTTAATTTAGCAGCAATCTCTTCGTTGCCAAATCCACTGGCCTTTTCTCAATCTTCATCCTCCTGGGCTCCTGCAGCATTTGACACTGTTGACCACCCTCTCCTCTGTGGTTTTTGTGACACTGTTCTTCATCTGACCACTCTTTATTAGTCTCCTTTGCTGAATCTTTAGCCATGTTATGCTCTCTAACGGGGGTGTGTCCCAAGGTTCTCTGCTAGGCCCTGTTCTCCCTCCATATACACTCTTTAACTAACCTCATCAGCTCACATAAATTTAATTACTGCCTGTATGTTTATGACTGTCAGATCTGTATATTCAACTGTAGTCTCTTTCCTGAGTCCTGGTCCTGCATCGTAAATTGCTTATCAGACATTTCAAAGTAGACATCCCATAGGCATCCCAAAGTTGACATGTCCAAAATAGAATTCATTATCTCTTTGTCCCCGCCCCCCATTTTCTCTATTTTATTTCTGTCAAGAGTCATACCATACTTCCAGGCACCCAGTTTAGCAGCCTTGAGACTTCGACTCCTTACTCACTCACTCCATATATCAAGCCATTTGGCAATTATCGTTGCTTATGCCTCCATAACATCTTTTATGTCTGCTTCCTTTCCATCACACAGCTACTGCTGTAGTTCAGGTCTTCATGCCCTCTCAAGTAGACTATTTCAGTAGCTTGCTGACTGGTTTCCCTGACTTGCCTTCTCCCCCTTCCTCCCCCCATGCCCCAACCCATCCGCCATAACTGACAAAGTGATTTTTCCAGAACACAAATCTATCACATTCCCCTAATAAATAAACCCTTTTGGCTTCCTATTGCTTCTGAGATTAAATACAAACTTCTCTGGAATTTAGAGCCCTTTACCACTTGGCTTAAGCCTACCTTTCCAGTCTTATTACACATTACTCCCTTACAAGCACCCTAAGGTCTAGCCAAACATTACGTGTTATTGCCTCTCACACAAGGCCTTCTATCTCCAGTCTTCTTGCCTTTGTGCTGGCTGTCCCCAATACTAGAAATCCTCTTCCCTCTCACCTCCACCTAGTAGAGCCCTTGGTTTTTTTCCCCTAGACTCAGCTTGAGGACCACCCTCAGTATGAAACTTTCCTGACCTACCCACTCCCAACTGCTAAATGTCTTCCCCTCAAAATTATCTTGTATCCATTTTGCATGTATGTATATATATACATATACACAGGTATATGCATGTGTATAGGGATAGAAATGTAGATTATAAATGTATATACATAAATATAAAACATGTAGACATAAATATATACATTTGTATGCAAACTATACACATGTAAATATATACATCTGTAAATATATTTACCTCACACACAAAACATTGATTCCTTTGGCCAGATTGTAAGTTTCTCAAAGGCAAGGATTTTTCTCTTTTTTCCTTGTATCCTCTGTGTTAGGAGCCATATGCTAAAGCCCTATCCTACATGCGCTCAGGTAATTTTTCTTAAAAAGTATTCAAACAGCCCTTGAGGCCTTAACTGGCCCAGAGATTAAGGCTAATACTATTGGCATTGCTTCTTGGTGGCCCAAGTATAAAAGGCCAACATAGGAGGAGTCAGGAGCCACCTATATCGACACAGAGGCAGGGCAGCTCAACTGAATAGAATCAATGCTGTATTCTCACTAAATGTCCTTTCCATGCTATAGCTAAGTAAATCTTTTGTTAATTTTTAGATGGTCTTTGAGTGTCTAATTTCATTCCAGTCTCAAACATGAACCATCACATCAGACTGTTCTGAGTCATATCTGTACTGCAACACCCTGTACATTTAGTAAGTACTTTCCGATTGATTAATTGGTTGGTTAAGGGGTGGATGTAAAAAGAAGTTTTTCTCTATGGTTCTCTGTTCCTGCCTTTTTCTTCCTTATCACCTGAAAAATAAGCACTTAATAAATGTTTTATGGATGGATGGATAGATGAATGAATTATGTAATATAATTATGACAGTCTGCATAAAACCCTGGGACTGACTTTTTCACAATCAGAAGGTTATCTACATACTAACCTGTCTGTTTTCTTTTTGATATCTCATTTGAACTTGAATATTTTTCTTTACATCTCACAATTAATTCAGAAAAAAATTTAAGTGTCATTATGTACAAGATATTGAGCTAGGTACTGTGGGGGTTACTAAGGTGAATGATGGTTCCTTCCCTAGAGAAGGTTTTAATTATCAATAGTTGTTTTATTAGTTTTATTTTTCTAACATTTTATTGATAACCTTTTTATATCAAAAGAATTTCTCCCCTTTCTTTTCCCAGAGGACTATTCAAGTAACATAAAATATTTTTTAAATAAAAAATTAGATGAAGAGGGAAAAAATAACAAAAACATCAAGACATCAAAAAGCCTGAAAATATATGAAACGTTATATACATATATATGAAAATATATGAAATATACCCTTTCTTTTCCTCTTACTCTCAAACCCTACCCTTCTCCTTTTTTGGTCACCCCTTTCCTTCATTTTAGAGACCTGTTTTTTAATTCTTTTTATTTCTTTTATCTATTTATCTAATTCATCCCTTCCTTTTCTTCTCTCACTTACTAGTTAAGTAAAATTCCCCTTTGTTGCCTCATTTTATTTTCACTTTTTTGTGTTTTTTTCTAAAGAGGATTTCTTTCTCTCAGTCTTTCCACTGTTTTCTGGGTATTATTTAATGCATTATGGTGGTCAGGATTTTTGACTTATGATCATTAAATAATCTCTGTACATGTTGCCTTTCAGATCAGTATATTTGGCTGGTATAGAGATCATGTGCTGTTTTAACATGATGACTTCTTGCTTTTCTTCTTTCAGATTGTACTTCACTTCTATGTATTTGCATTCCTAGTCGGTTATCCTCTCTTTGGAAGGTCATTGCTATGGATTCAAGTTTCCCTTTTCTGCTGGTTATTTCTGTTGTGTAGGCCACAAATTCTGCTCTCACAATTCTCATTTACATCTTAAACCGTCCAGGAAAATCCTGCTGTAGTTCCATGATCTCTTGGGATACCACAGGATCCTCTGCCTCATCATGTGTTGAATCATTTTCTCTTTTGGGGGCAACATTTATTCAGAGACATTTGAACTTATCTAGACGTTTTGGAGGCCATATTCCCTTCTGTTAACTAATATCTTCCTTGTTGACTTATTTGTTTGTGTTTAAGGTTTTCCTTCCGAAATTTTTGGTAATTTCAGTCTTTTTTCCATTCTTTATTGTTCATTTTCTGACTCCTTTCCTTTTCATAGTAGCTCCCTGAGGGCTAGACCTCAAAGATGTCTGAGCTTCCTCCCAAGCTTAGGAATTCACTTTTAACCCACTTCAGTCTTTGCCTCAAGTGATAAGAGACATAACTATCCCCAGCTGAATGCCAGCTGGGCATCCCAATGGATCAGGGGACCACTGGGTCAGCATTCCCTTCATTGTCACCTTGCCTCAATTCTCTTTTTTAGTTTTCTGGATGAGTACTGTTGCAATGTAGGAACTGTCATCCAAGGGAGAGGAAATTTCCTGACTTCCTATACCTCTGTGTCCTCCACAAGCATATGTTTGTGTGGGAGCGAGTGGGCACATTGAGTTCTATTGTTTGTTCACATAGAATGATGGAGTGAGGGCAGGGAAAGAGGAGAGTTCTTGCTGAGACTGCGACATCAGCAAGGGAATTTCTGAATGGATTTCAAAGCACAAGTCAGTAAGTTCCATTGTACCACCTTACCAGAGAATGGGGGCTGGTGGGAGAGGGGAGGCTGAGTATATTAGAGATTGTTACCTCAATGAGATTCTTGGCATCTTAACCTGTGACAACAACTACAATTTATTTTACATCTTGTGCATAGTTCTTTTCTGGGATAGTTTGGAGAGGTCAAGAGGATTGGATAAAATGCATAGTCTTCCATCTTGTTAATCATGTGACCTGGAATTCTCCTCTTATTAGTTTTGGCTAACAGGCTTGGTTCAGAAATAAAATGCTTTACATTAGAGGAGGAACTTGTCTCTTTCCACAAGAATTTTATTTTTTATTTATTTAATATATTTAGTTTTCAGCATTGATTTTCACAAGAGTTTGAATTACAAATTTTCTCCCCATTTTTACCCTCCCCCCCACTCCCAGATGGCATATAATCTGGTTGCCCTGTTCCCCAATCAGCCCTCCCTTCTGTCACCCCACTCCCCTCCCATCCCCCTTTCCCTTCCTTTCTTGTAAGGCAAGATAAATTTCTATGCCCCATTGCCTGTGTATCTTATTTTCTTGTTGCATGCAAAAAACTTTTTTTTTGTTTTTGAACATCTGTTTTTAAAACTTTGAGTTCCAAATTCTCTCCCCTCTTCCCTTCCCACCCACCCTCCCTAAGAAGTCAAGCAATTCAACATAGGCCACATGTGTATCATTATGTATAACCCTTCTACAATACTCATGTTGTGAAAGACTAACTATATTTTGCTCCTTCCTAACCTATCCCCCTTTATTGAATTTTCTCCCTTGATTCTGTCCCTTTCGAAAGTGTTTGTTTTTGATTACCTCCACCCCCATCTGCCCTCCCTTCTATCATCCCCCCCTTTTTTTTATCTTCTTCCTTCTTCTTTCCTGTGGGGTAAGATACCCAATTGAGTATGTATGGTATGCCCTCCACAGGTCAAATCTGATGAGAGCAAGATTCACTCATTCCCCCCTCACCTGCCTTCTCTTCTCTTCCTACAGAACTGCTTTTTCTTGCTACTTTTATGCAAGATAATTTACCCCATTTTATCTCTCCCTATCTCCCTCTCAATATATTCCTCTCTAATCCCTTAATTTGATTTTATTTCTTTTAGATATCTTCCCTTCATCTTCAACTCACCTGTGCCCACTCTCTCTCTCTCTCTCTCTCTCTCTATATATATATATATACATACATACACATTCACTTATACATATATATACATAAACATATATATATATATATATATATATGTATATATATATATATATATATGCCTATTGCCTTCAGCTACCCTAATGCTGAGGTCTCATGAATCATACACTTCATCTTTCCATGTAGGAATGTAAACAAAACAGTTCAACTTTAGTAAGTCCCTTGCAATTTCTTTTTCTTGTTCTTTTTCTTGATTACCTTTTCATCCTTCTCTTGATTCTTGTGTTTGAAAGTCAAATTTTCTATTCAGCTCTGGTCTTTTCACTGAGAAAGCTTGAAAGTCCTCTATTTTATTGAAAGTCTATATTTTGCCTTGGAGCATGATACTCAGCTTTGCTGGGTAGGTGATTCTTGGTTTTAATCCTAGCTCCATTGACCTCTGGAATATCGTATTCCAAGCCCTTCGATCTCTTAATGTAGAAGCTGCCAGATCTTGGGTTATCCTAGTTGTGTTTCCACAATACTCAAATTTTTTCTTTCTGGCTGCTTGCAGTATTTTCTCCTTGATCTGGGAGCTCTGGAATTTGGCAACAATATTCCTAGGAGATTTCTTTTTGGGATCTATTTGACGAGGCGATTGATGGATTCTTTCAATTTCTATTTTGCCCTGTGGCTCTAGAATATCAGGGCAGTTCTCCTTGATAATTTCTTGAAAGATGATATCTAGGCTCTTTTTTTGATCATGGCTTTCAGGTAGTCCAATAATTTTTAAATTATCTCTCCTGGATCTATTTTCCAGGTCAGTGGTTTTTCCAATGAGATATTTCACGTTGTCTTCCATTTTTTCACTCCTTTGGTTCTGTTTTATAATATCTTGATTTCTCATCAAGTCACTAGCTTCCACTTGCTCCAATCTAATTTTTAAGGTAGTATTTTCTTCAGTGGTCTTTTGGACCTCCTTTTCCATTTGGCTAATTCTACCTTTCAAGTCATTCTTCTTCTCATTGGCTTTTTGGAACTCTTTTGCCATTTGAGTTAGTCTATTTTTTAAGGTGTTGTTTTCTTCAGTGTATTTTTCAGTATTTTTTTGAGTCTCCTTTAGCAAGTCATTGACTTGTTTTTCATGGTTTTCTCGCATCCTTCTCATTTCTCTTCCCGATTTTTCCTCTACTTCTCTAACTTGCTTTTCCAAATCCTTTTTTGAGCTCTTCCATGGCCTGAGACCAGTTCCTGTTTTTCTTGGAGGCTTTTGTTGTAGGGTCTTTGACTTTGTTAACTTCTTCTGGCTGTATGTTTTGGTCTTCTTTGTCACCAAAGAAAGAATCCAAAGTCTGAGACTGAATCTGGGTGCGTTTTCGCTGCCTGGCCATATTCCCAGCCAACTAACTTGACCCTTCAGTTTTTCAGTGGGGTATGACTGCTTGTAGTGTTTAGAGAACTATGTTCCAAGCTTGGGTGGATGCGCTGCTGTATCAGCACTCCTCCTTGCCCAAGAACCCCCAACCATGACTGGACTTAGATCTTCAGCAGGTTCTCCACTCCTGCTCTAATCCGCCACTTAATTCCTCCCACCCAGTGGACCTGGGGCCAGAAGCAACTGCAGCTGTAGTTCTGTAGCTGCCCCACCTCCACTGCCCCTGGGGCGGTAGCCCAACAGCCTAAGGGCTGAACTCCTTCCACTCCCGCAGCTTTTCCCACTAACCTTCTCTGTTGTCTTTGGTGTTTGTGGGTTGAGATGTCTGGTAACTGCTGCAGCTCACTGATTCAGGGCGCTAGGGCATGTTCCGCCTGGCTCCTGGTCTGGTTGGTCTGCGCCACTCACGCTGGGCTCTGCTCCGCTCCACTCTGCTCCCAGCTCCGTGCGGGATAGTCCTCACCCAGAGAGCATCTAGGCTGTCCTGGGCTGGAGCCCTGCTTCCCTCTGCTGTTTTGTGGGTTCTACAGTTCTAGAATTGGTTCAGAGCCATTTTTATAGGTTTTTGGGGGGACTCTGTGAGGAGCTCATGCTAGTCCCTGCTTTCCAGCTGCTACCTTGGCTCCCCCCCCCCACCACAAGAATTTTAAACAGAGATTTAAATCTGTATTTTACCATGGGTGCAAAAGGCAAGTACTATAAAAGCTCAAAGACTAGTGAATAAGAATGTGAATATGAGTATTTGGATAGTTAAAGATTTGAGCTAGTCCTTGAAGACTGAAGAGGATAGGAAAAGGCAGACATGAACCTCTCGTGCAGTGATCCCAGCTTGCTTTATTTTATGCTGTTAATATTCCAATGTATCTATAAGAAGGGTCATCATTGTCACTGGTCCTCTTTGAGAATGAAGGACAGACAGCAACAATAACATTGCTTTTCATGTGGAGAATGGTTGCAATTGTGCTCTATCAACAAAGTTGTCTAATAAAGTTAGCCTGAAATTGTTCATTTCAGGCCTTGTTTTTTTTTTTTTAATTTATTTATTTATTTTTAGTTTACCACACACGGTTCTACATAATTTTGAGTTCCAGATTTTCTCCCCTCTCTCCCCCTTCCCTCCCCAAGATGGTATGGAATCTCATATAACTATCACGTATAACTTCGCATTGAATTAATTTATACACTAGTCAAGTTGTGGAGAAGAATTATGACCAATGGAATGAATCATGAGAAAGAAGAAACAGAACCAAAAAAAAAACAACAACCCAAAAACAAAAACAAAAGAGAAGCAAAAAAAGGCGAGCATGTAGTACGCCTCAATCTGTATTCAAACTTCACAGTTCTTTCTCTGGATGAAGATAGCATTCTCCATCGTGAGTCCCCTGGAGTTGTCCTTGCACCTTAGGTTGCTGAGAAGAGCGAAGTATGTCAGGGTTGGTCCTCACAGAATCCATATATATCTGTGGCTGTGCACAACGTTCTTCAGGCCTTGTTTTTAAAATTATTGTATTAAGAGCCACAGGCTGAGTCACGATGGCAAGAATGCCAAGAGAAACCGTCAACTTTTATTTCTCCCCTTCCAGTGAATGTTTCTAATGCCTTCTTGAGATTTACTGGAGCTTCTAAGTCATCAACATGGCCTGGCATTAGGACGATGGAATTTGGAATAGCAAATGGAATGAGGTGTCAGGGTTTATTTTAGCCACCAAAAGGCCCAGTGGGAAGAGCTGAACATGTGGGGGGTGAGCTGCCCACCCCTTGAGGGGGGGATGAAGTGAATGTTATTTAGTTACCTGAAATCAGCTAGAAGTAAGGGCAGAGAAAGTCTTAGTTTCCTGAGTAGTCCCTTTGTGCACCTGCCTGGAAAAGCTATGACACTAAGTAACAACAGAACTCAAATGTATTGATTAGCTCTAAGGCATGTTAACTGAAGTATTTTCACTCTAAAAAAAATCCAATGACAATTCTATGAAACACCAATAGCAGTGTCAAGAAAGGGGGAAAGCAGGGCTCCCACAGATTCCCACAGCTCTGGGGGTGAAGAGGGGCAGCAGCAGGTGGGCTTTACAGTGGAGAGGAAAGCTCGATTAGGAGCAGGTGTCTAGGGGCGCTTGGGCACTTCTGGACTATGCCAAGGAGCTATGGGAGGCAGAGTCAGGAAATAACATGATATGCTTGGCTGACAGAAGATGGAAACATGAGGCTTCAGGCAGAAGAAGTGTTCAAGTTACAACAAAAGACAAATGTCACTGAAGCCAAACCATCTCTCACCTGTGGGTGTGATATTTCTGAGAATGCTCTCCATGAGGAGTCTCTAAACCTTTTCTAGCTTTCCCACTAGTATGTGGATCTTTAAGAGATTTTGCCTCTACCGTCAACTAGCATGTATTAGCCTTTACCAAGTGCCAGGCACTGTGCTGTGCATTAGGGGATGCAATGAAACACTTTGCTATTTAATTTATGATTCCTGCCTGGTTTTTCAGTAGAGTAGGCCCTGGATGTTGGTTTGAACTGCATATTGCTAGTGATGATGGGAAGAAATCAGAGGAGAAACAAGGAAAGAGAATAAGCATTTATTAAGTGCCTATTATGTGCCAGGCATTGTGCTAAGAGCTTTATAAATATCTCATTCAATCCTCACAGCAACCCTATAAAGTAGTTGGTATAATCATCCCCATTTTATGATTGGGGAAACTGAGGCAGACAGAGGATAAGTGACTTGACTAGAGTCATACAGCTAGTAAGTGTCTGGGGCTAGATTTGAACTCAGGACTCCAGGACTCAGGACCACTTAACAATCCCATTCAGAGATGGCTTCAAACTTCTCTACATGAGGAGCAATAAAACTGCACTTTTTATCACATTATTAAACAGTCAAGGAGTTTTCAAGGTTTTTATTCCCCTCCTACTCCAACCCTCAGAAGTGTTTATCTGGGGTATGTACGAAAATCAGCTGCATAGTATCTCTGCTGAAGATTTTACTGGCTTATGCAAGCATAGTAGATTCTAAAACCCTGGCTGCTCTGTGATTTCGATAAGTTTGATAAGCAGTGAGAATTTATTATACAACTTCTTATTAATGAATACAGTCTAGCTAAGGATTTGAATGTAGAAAGGAAAATAAAACCCAGCCAAAGATTACTTGAAGACTCTATTCCTCTGTGACAGAAATTTACATTTCCATAGCCACCTGGGTAAATAAGAAAAGGCCCTCATCTACTTAGAATTTGTGGGAGCAAGGTGAATGAAGTGATAATAGTATGAGAATGGGGTCAACACTGACCTCAGAAAACATCCTGAAAGTGAGCCGAGATAGAGTTAAGGTCAAGGTCATTGTCAGGTGGTTGGACAACATGCTGGCTGTCCCTAGATTCCCAAAACACATTTTGGTGTCGATTATGACTTTCCAAGGTTCAAATTGATGGAGGTTATTGAGAATGGAAAACAAAAGTCTTCGAGAGAGATAATCGTTAACATTACTTTCCCTTCTCTTTTCAGAACAGCTTTCAAAAATGTAGTTATCTTTTTGAGGTCTTCTTATCTATATTATATGCGCTTGACTTGTTTATCTTGATAAATTATTAGGCAGCACATTTTGTAAGGTGCTCAATTGCTGCAAGAACATTTCATGGTCACAATAATACATGCAATAGGAGGAACAACTTGAAAAGTTAAAAAAAAAAGCGTAGCAAATATCTAATAATTTCAGACAAACCGAGGAAAAGATCAGCTTGCTTCTGTGAAAACTCTGAATGACAGTTTAAACATAAGGTTTTATTACTTTCCAGTACATAGAGTAACTAGAACTAGGCTAATGAAAAGTTACCAGGTAAAGACTCCTATAAGAACAGGTTGACCCATCAGATAAGAATGCTCTGTAATTACTGTATATGTGTGTGCATGAACTTAGGTGCCTCCAGCAAGGTGTTTGTATACATAGGCCTTTGATTTCATTAGTGTAAGCAGGAAAGTCCTCCCAGTGCATTTCAGCAATTGTTTTTCAACTTATAATTTTAGAAAGTTAGTTGGTACATTAAGAGAAGAAGGGATTTGCCTGGGGTTTGTGTTAGAGGCAGGGCTTGAATCCACATCTACCTGACTCCAAGGCCAACTTTCTATCTACTATGGGATGCTGACTCTTACATTCTTATATGTACTATTAGTTTACTTAGCACATTTTTTCTTTATATATAATGAAAACAGGAATTTCAGGTCTGCCCTGACCAAACAATTGCAAATTCTAAACAATTCATGTTCAAATCTAGGAGCTTTGACTAAAGGAACAGAAATAGTAATACTAATAATTAATATTTATGTAGCACTTTAAGATTTGCAAAGCACTTTATAGATAGTAGTTTCATCTTCTGAGGATTTATATTATAGTGGTCCTGATGTCTAGATGTGGTACCATTTCTTCATTTCTTCTGCATTTTGTAAAGAATAAGTATTAGTTACCATTATTTCTCTTTAGCACGCAAAACCGTACCAAAATTTTTTTTCTTGAATTCTTTCTAAAATTGTATCTCACCCAGGAAATAACAGAAATAAGAATAAGCATTTCTGCTTCTAAGGTAAATGGTGAACTTGAGGCAAGTTAGTTTTGCGAGGCAAACAACTGTTTTATGGAGAAAAATACCTACAAGACACCCATGATTTCCATGACATTCAAGAGAGGGGAAGATTTGTTTAGTGTCAAACAGGTAGTCAGTAGCAGAGCTGGAATTCAAAAACAGGTCTTTTATTCCAAAGCCAGCATGTGTTCCTCTAGAACGTACTATATTATAACTGCTGTTGCATTGTTATTGTAATGATTAAATGATATGAGAGAAGAAAAAAAAACCCCAACCTTTGAAAATGTTCTATAAATTCATGGTATTGAACCAGATTTTGTCAGTACCCGAGTTATTAACCAATTATAAATGATGCAGCTTGGGAAGCTGAAAAAAAATCATTTAGCCTCTAGGGGAATATTCTTTCAGTCTTCTAAAGTGACTCCTTGCAGGCCTGAAAGTATTTTAATGTAGCTTCCAAAAACACTTAATTTGCAAATGGCTGAGAAGGCTTCTCCTTACTATGATGATGCCTGTGCGTGTGTGCCCACTCTGACCTAGGCAAGAGGGAAGGCTGCATTAGAACAGGGACTCCTTTGGCAGTCTGGTAAAGCAATGTCAAGTAGAATTTGGCTCAGTTGAAGCGTGGTATTCAATTAAAAGACTCTTCATTACCACACAGTTTCCCAACAAGAAACGGAAGATACTTGCACATGCTCCAAAGCAGGGGGTGGGACTCCTTTGTCACACATGCCCAGAAGCAGGCTCACCAAGCCTCTATATCTCTTGTTTTCTTCCCTGCCAGCTTTCAAGTGAAGATTACTGTGAAATGCCAAGTAGAGAAGAGGTAGGCTGAAAATTAAAGATCAGTCAGTCAATGAACATTTATTAAGTGCCTGCTGTCTGCCAGGTACTGTGTTAGGTGCTGGAGATACAAAACAAAGCAAAAGACAGTCCCTTCCCTCAAGGGGCTTACAATCTAATGGGAAATGCAAACAAATATAGACAAAGCAAGCTTCATAGAGGATAAATAGGAAATAATTAACCAAGGAAAGGCACTAGAATTAAGAGGAGTTGAGAAAGGCTTCCTATGAAAGATAGGATTTAGTTGAGACTTGAAGGAAGTCAGGGTAATCAGTAGGTGAAGTTGAAAATGGAGAGTGTTCTAGGCATGGGGGACAGCCAGAAAAAATACCCAGAGCTGAGAGGTGGAGTATCTTTATGGAGCAGCCAGGAGGCCAATGTTGTTGGATTAAAGAGTATATGACAGAGAGTAAAATGTGTTATGAAGGGCTTTGAACACCAAACAGAAGATGTTATATTTGATCCTGGAGGTCATAGGGAGCCACTGGATATTTTTGAGTCGCGGAGTGACTTGGTCAGGCCTGTGCTTTGGGAAAATCACTTTGGTGGCTGAGTGGAGGATAGATTGAAATGGGGAGGTCAGTAGTCAAGGTGTAGAGTGATGAGGGTCTGTTAGAGAAAGAGGCTTATCTGAGAGATATTGCAGAGATGATATTGACAGGCCTTGGCAATAGCTTTGGCAGGGGTGGGGGTTGGGGGGGAGGGTTAGAGGTAGTGAGGAGTTGAGGATGACTCCTAGGCTGTAAGCCTGAGGGACTGGGAGGATGGTGTTGCCCTTTATAGTAACAAGGGGAAAGATAATTAGTTCTGTTTTGAATATGTTTAATTTAAGATGTCTATTATACATCCAGTTTGAGATGCCTGAAAGGCAATTGGAGATGCAAGATTGTTGGTTAGGAGAAAGGTCAGGACAGGATTTGAGGATCATCAGTATAGCGATGCTGATTAAATCCATGAGAGCTGATGAGATCACCAAGTGAAGAAGATTAATGAATTGAAAGCAAAAAGCATTGAACTAATAAATAAAAATCAGGAGCTGATTTTTATGAAAAAAATAAACAAACAAAAAATAAAATAGATAAACCATTTGCTAATTTGATTTTTTTAAAAAGAAAAACCTAATTACTAGTATCAAAAATGAAAAAGAATTTATAAAAAATGAAGAAATGAAAGATATTATTAGAAACTATTTTGCCCAACTATGTGCCACCATTGTTGTACTAATAAATGACATGGATGAACATTTAGAAAAATACAAAATAATCAGATTAACGACAACCTCATCTCAGAAAAAGAAATGGAACAAATCATAAATAAACTCCCAGGGAGGATGGGGGTGGGGTGAGGAAATAAACCTCACAACCAGATTGATTTATAAGTAAATTCTATCAAACTTTCAAAGAATAATCAATTCCAACATTAAAGAAAGTATTTGCAAATTCCTTCCATCATGCATCTTTGATATATCTATGATATGGAGAGTTGAAACAGAGAAAGAAAATTATAGTGTAGTATCCCTAATGAATAGTGATGCAAAAATTTTAATCAAAATTTTAGTAGAGAGTCTATGGCAACATATCACAAAGATTATACACTAAGACTAGGTTGAACTTATGCCAGAAATACAAGTTTGGTTCAATATTAGGAAAACTATAAACATAATCGATCATTTTACGTACAAAAACAACAAAAACCATATGATTACATTCGTAAACACAAAAAGTTTTTGATAAGATATAATACTCCTTTCTATTAAAAAAAACCCTAGAAAATATAGGAATAAATAGAACCACTCTTAATGTGGTAAAAAGTATATACCCAAAATGAAGAACCAATTTATCTATAGAGAGGATGAACTAGAGGCCTTTCAAATGTGATCAAGGGTAAAGCAAGGATGTCCATTGTTACTACAACTATTTAATGTAGTACTAGAAATGCTAGCCATAGAAATAAAGCAAGAAAAAAAAATTGAGGGAGTGAGCATAGGCAAAGAAGAAACAAAATGATTACTTTTTCTAGACAGTATGATGGTGTACTTAGAAAACCCTAAAATTAATTGAAACAATAACTTTGACAAAGTTGCAAGATATAAAATAAATCCACATGAATTTTCTATTACCAACAGAACTCAGGAAGAAGTGATAGAGAAATTCCATTTGAAATAAATACAGAATGTATAAAATACTGGGGGATTTAACTATCAGATACACTCATGAGTTATATAAATACAATTGCAAAACACTATACAAATAAAAACAGGCTTAAATTATTGGAGGAATCTTAATCCCTCGGAGTAGGCTGAGCCAATATAATAAAAATGACAGTACTGCCTAAGTTATTTATTCAGTTCCATACCAATCAAATTACCAAAGGATTACTTTATAGAGCTAGAAAAAAAATAATTAAATTTATATAGAAGAACAAAAAATCAAGAATCTCGGGGGATTAATGAAAAAAAGTGGAAAAAGGGAGCCTAACAGTACCACACCTCAAATTATATTACAAAGCAGTAATCGTCAAAACAATTTGGTAGTGGTTAAACAATTGAGTCCAATCAATTGAACAGATTAGGCATAAAATTTACAGATGCAAATAAGCCTAATAGCTTAGTGTTCAATAAACCCAAATACCAAGATATCTTGATAAGAATTCATTATTTGAGAAACACTGTTGGAAAATCTTGACAGCAATCTGGCAGAAACCGGGTTTACATCAACAGCTCATCAAAATAAGCTTCAAATGAATACAAACTAGGCATAAAAAGTCACAGCATACACAAATAAGAGGAGCAAAAAAGAAGAAATTACCTTTTAGATATATGGATAGGAGAATAGTTCCTGACCAAACAAGTGATAAAGAGGATCACAGAAGATAAAATGGACAATTTTTATTATTTGAAAGTTTTTGCACAAACAAAACCAATGCAGTTAAGATTATAAAGGAAACAGCTAACTGGGAAAAAGCAAATTTCTCTGATAAAGGTCTCATTTCCAAGATATATAAGGAATTGATTCAAATTTATGAGAACAACAGCCTTTCTTCAATTGATAAGTGGTCAGGGGTATGAATAGGCAGTTCTCAAAGGATGGAATCTAAGCTATCTGTTGCTATACTAAAAAAAGAATTCTCCAAATTACTAACAATTAGAGAAATGCAAATTAAGATAATGTGGAAATTCTATCGCACATCCATAAGATTAGTAAAAGTGATTAATGAGAAAAATTACAACTATTTGTGGAGCTGTGGGAAAGCAGGTACACTAACACACTGCTGGTGGAGCTGTGAATTGGTACAGCCAATATGAAAGCAATTTGAAACTATGCCCCAAAAGTTACTAAATTAAGGTCTCATACACACACACACACACACACACACACACACACACACACATTTAAAGTGGCTGTTTTGTGGCCACAAATAATTGGAAACTAAAGGGGTATCCATCCATTGGGTAAGGGATGAGCAAATTATGATATATGTGCTCTAGGAAATGATGAAAAAGACTTGTATGAACTCATGAAGAGTAAAGTGAGCAGAAACCAGGAGTACAATTTATCCTATAGCAACATTGTAAATTTTGAAGGAGGTAAGAATGATTGGACTCAATTTTTTAACCACTAGGTTAACTACTATGATTCCACGGGATTGATGATGAAGAATGCTACCAGTCTGCTGACAGACAGGTGATGTATTATATGTGCAAAATTGGTAAGTCAAATTAAGAAGTCCACATGCTAAGCACTGTGCTAGTACACATTTTTAGACATGGCCACTATAGGTATTTTTTTCTCTTGGCTATACATATTTGTTGTAAGTTTTCTTTTTCTTTTCTCATTAAGAGAAGATGAGGAGGGGAAAATGCTTGATAATTAAAATTAAAAATTTTAATTAAAAAAGCTGATTATACAACTGTTTAATTGGTATTGGAGGATCACATTGGATTGGGGCTTAGGAATGAATGTATTAGAATCCACAACCTTTCAGAGTTACCCCTAGAGCTCCGAGGGCAGAAACAGTCATCTGCCCGATGGGGACCAGATTGTCAGTACAAGCAGATTTGAGAGGGATAATCCAGATGGAGTGCTATTCTTCAGTGTTGTTCTTTCTTTTTTCCTCCCTTCCTTTCTCCTTTCTTTCTTTCTTTTTCTTCCTTCCTTTCTTTGTTTCCTTCTTTCCTTCCTTCCTTCTTTCTTTCCTCTCTCTCTCTCTCACTCTCACTATCATTAACCCCCTCCCCTCACCCCAATTTGCCCCAATCACAGAAAGCCTCTCCTTTTAACAAAGAGGTAAGATGAAGCAAAATAAACCCACAAATTGACCATGTTGGAAAATACATTTTTCATTCTGCTTCTCTAGGCCAAAACCACTCTGTCAGGAGATGTGCAGCATGCTTCATCATCTGGAGTCATGGTTAGTCATAATTAGTCATAGTTCTTAAGTCTTTTAAAGTTATATTTCTTCACAATGTTATAGTCATTGTGTAAATCAGTCTCCCGGTTCTTCTCACTTTACTCAGCAATATAGTTCATACAAGTCTTCCCAAGTTTCTTTGAATTCATCCCTTTCATCATTTATTTTTCCCCTTGTAATATTTCCTTTCTTTTAAATTTCTGCTTGCCAAAAACCAAAAACCTGAGTATTTCTACATATAAAATAGAGCAGAAAAAAATGGAATACATGTGAAACTGAAAATATGTATTATATACAGTTTGATTTTTTTTTTACAGTTTGATTTTTAAAGGCATGTAATAAATACTTTTTTTAGTACTTATTTTTCCCCCAGTTCTATTGGTAGTTAAGATGGGCTTTTAGCAGTTATTCAATGAAATGCCCTTGAAGAGTTTGGCTTTTGTTTCCCTGATTAAATTAGGAGTCCTTGATGACCTCCTTGATTCAAGGGAAAGCCTAGTTTCCATGGGTTTGAGTGACATGTTTGTGACATCAGAGGCTTTTAGACCACGTGGGTTTAAGTTGAATTTTTGTGATTCCGTAGGTCATGTGGGTGAGTCACGTGTGACTCAGCTTTGACCCTGAACAAGATATATAAATGCAGAGGTTGGCATTCTCCCTTGGGTCTCTCACTCTTGGAGGTGTGTTGATGTGGAGACTCTGGGCAGCTGTAGTTAAGAGCCCTCCAGCTTGTAAACCCAGATGTTGGGACTTTGTTAAACTCTGGTAATTATGCATTGAGATTTGAATCAGACAAGGTCTATCTGTTCATGTTTGTAATTTGTTTGTATTTGCTCTGAAGTTCAGGGTGCTGGCTTTTCCCCCTGAACTAAGTGAATGATATTTGTATGTTCGATTAAACTAAGATTGTTAACCCCTTAACGTTGCTTTCCTTAGTAAAGCAGATCAAAAGAACCTTGTTGGCAGCTTTCTGTGTGCTGGTTGTTGGTGGGTCTTACACCCCTACAGCAGCTGCTAGCAGATTGTTGCAACACCAGTTACATGTAAAAACAATTTTAAACATTCATTTTTAAAACTTTGAGTTCAAAATTCTCTCCCTTCCTCACTCTCCCCCATTGAGAAGGCAAGCAATTTGATAAAGATTATACATAGGTAGTCATGCAAAACATCCATAATAGTCATATTGTGAAAGAAAAGAGACAAAAAAAGCCTCAAGAAAAATAAAGTAAAAAAAAAGTAAGCCTCAATCTGTATTCAGAAACTATCAGTTCTTTCTCTGGGGATGGATAGCATTCTTCATCATAAGTCCTTCAGAATTGTCTTGGATCATTATATTGCTGAGAATAGCTAAGTCATTCACAGCTGATCATCTTACAACATTGCTGTTGTTTTGTACGCAGTACATTTCACTTTGTATTAGCTCATGCAATTCTTTCCAGGGTTTTCTGAGAGCATCCTGCTCATCATTTCTTATAGTACAATAGTATTCCATCATAATTTCAACACTACAACTTGTTCAGCCGTTCCCCAACTGATAGACTTCCCCTCAACTTCTAATTCTTGACCCCCAGAAAAGAGCTGCTATAAATACTTTTGTACATACAAATCCTTTTCCTTTTTGTTTTTTATCTCTTTTGGGATACAGACCTAGTAGTGGTATTGCTAGGTCAAAGGTTATACATGGTTTTATAGCCCTTTGGACATGGTTTCAAATTGCTCTACAGAATGGTTGAATTGGTTCACAGCTCTACCAAGAGTGCATTAAAGTCTCGTTTTTCCTACATCCCCTCCAATATTTGTCATTTACCTTTTCTGTCCTATTAGCCAATCCAATACGTATGAGATAGTACCTCAGAACTGTTATAATTTGCATTTCTCCAATCAATAGTGAGTTAGAGTATTTTTTCATGTGGCTATACATAGCTTTGATTACTTCATCTGAAAAGTGATCATATCTTTTGATCATTTATCAATCGGGGGAATGACTCTTATTTTTATGAATTTGACTCAGTTCCCTATACATTTGAGAAATGAGGCCTTTATCAGAGAAACTTGCTTCAAAATTTTTTTTCACACTTACCATTGCTAACTATATTCCCCTCCATCTTATTCCTCCCACCCAGTTTATTCTCTTCTCCCTCTCCTTTCACCCTGTCCCTCCTCAAAAGTGTTTTGCTTCTGATTACCCCCTCCCCCAGTCTGCCCTCCCTTTAATCCCCACCCCTTCTCTTATCTGCTTCCTTTCCTACTTTCCTGTAGAATAAGTAAGATAGATTTCTATATCCAATCAAGTGTGTATGTTATTCCCTCTTTGAGCCAATTCTGCTGAAGGTTCACTCACTCCCTCTCTCTTCCCCTCCTTCCTCTCCACTGCAAAAGCTTTTTCTTGCTTCTTTTATGTGAGATAATTTACCTCATGCTACCTCTCCTGTTCTCTTCTCTCACCCCTTAATCTTATTTTCTAGATATCATCCCTTCATATTCAACTCATACCTGTGCCCTCTGTCTCATTATGTTCCTTCTAACTACCCTAATAATGAGAAAGGTCCTATGAGTTACAAATACCTTCCCACATAGGAATGTAAACAGTTTAAACTTATTAATTCCCTTATGATTTTCCTTTCCTGTTTACCTTTTTATGCTTCTCTTGAGTCTTGTATTTGAAAGACAAATTTTCTATTTAGCTCTCATCTTTTCATCAAGAATACTTGAAAAACTGCTGTATCATTGAATATCTATTTCTTCACTTGAAGGATTATACTCATTTTTTGCTGGGCAGGTGATTCTTGGTTGTAATTCTAGCTCCTTTGCCCTCCATAATATCATATTCCAAGCCCTCCAGTCCTTTAATGTAGAAGCTGCTAGATATTGTATTATCCTGATTGTGGCTCCATAATACTTAAATTGTTTCTTTTTAGCTGCTTGCAATATTTTCTCCTTGACCTGGAAACCGTGGAATTTGACTGTAATATTGCTGGCAGTTTTCCTTTTGGGATCACTTTCAGGAGGTGATTGATAGATTCTTTCAATTTCTATTTTACCCTCTGGTTCTAGAATATCAGAGCAATTTTCCTTGATAATTTCTCGAAAGATGATGTCTAGGCTCTTTTTTTTTTATCATGGCTTTCAGGTAGTCCAATAATTTTAAAATTTTCTCTCCTGGATCTATTTTCCAGGTCAGTTGTTTTTCCAATGAGATATTTCATATTGTCTCCTATTTTTTTATTCTTTTGATTTGATTGTATTGTTTCTTGATTTCTCATAGAGTCATTAGCTTCCATTTACTCCATTGTAGTTTTTCAGGAATTATTTTCTTCAGTGAGCTTTTGACTTCCTTTTCCATTTGGCAAATTCTGCTTTTTAAGGTGTTCTCCTCATTGCCTTTTTGGACTTCTTTTACCATTTGGCCTAGTTTGTTTTTTAAGGTATCATTTTCCTCAGTATTTTCTTTGTGTCTCCCTTGCCAAGCTTGTTTTTCATTTTTTTTCTTGTATCACTCTCATTCTCTTCCCAATTTTTCCTCTACCTCTCTTACTTGATATTTGAAATTCTTTTTGAATTCTTCCATGTCCTGACACCAATACATATTTTTCTTGGAGGCTTTGCATGTAGGAGCTTTGACTTTGTTGTCTTCTTCTGAGTGTGTTTCATCTCCCTTGTCACCATAGTAACTTTCAATAGTCAGAGTTATTTGCTCATTTTCCTAGCCTATTAGTTGATTTTAAACTCTTTGTTAAAGTAGGGTGTATCAGTAAGGCAAGATTCATGATTTGATGATGACCATGAATATGTCTGTATAGTTCAGAATTGCAAAGTATGAGACTCCCTGTATAGAAGTCAGAAGAAGTAAAACATTTATTCAGACACCAGAAGATCAAATCCCAGAACCAATAACCCCAATTCCACATAGCAGTAATTGTATTCCAAAACCAGTAAGTCCACCTCAATGTAACAGCATGAAGGTTAAAACACAGTATCACAGCAAGGAGCCAAGCCATCCTGTAACCTTCCCCTCTGCTAGGACCTTCCCATAAACACTCACTCACAGATCCTAAATGTCTGACTCCCTGCATCCTCTTGAAGTTCTGAAAACCCTTGCAGTTCTCAGAGCCCTTCCAGTTCTGTGCTTCCAGTTCTCCATCTCTCACAGCTCTCTTTCCTCTGAGTCTTCTTGCACCTCTCTAGTCTCTGCAGTTCTCTAGTCTGAGCTTAATGGCTACCCACAGGGTATATATATCTTGTTTGGGGCCCTGGGGTTTAACACTTACTTAGCAAAGGGTGTGGGACTGGAGCTTAGTACCTAGTAGCAAAAGGGTGTGGGCCTGCCTAAAATAAGCCTCACCTAATCAAGCTTCCTTTAACTAGCTCCACCTGAGGCCTATTAAATGGGTGGGGAAGATCTTTAATCATGATTAGTTCCACATAGGGCTCTGCTTCCAGGGTGGAGGGTGCACTGTCCCAAGCTTCAGGGATTTTGTGCAGCGGTTTTCAGAGACACTTCTAGAGACCTGTATGTTTTTAGTTCTTTGAAGGTGGTATGATCTAAGGAGAGATGTTTACTACTCTCCTGGCCTGTGCTCTGGTCTCGAGCCACCACAAGCACTCTTTTCTGCCCTGGACCTGGGAGGAGGTTCCCCGCTCCACTGTGGCTGCAAGCTCTGCTATGCTAGTGCTCCTCCTTCCCCTAGGACTGCCACCTACGACTGTGACCCAGATCCGAGTATGGGCAAAAGAATAGAGTCCTGCCTCAGTGCTAGCAAAAAGACCCCTCCTTCTGACCAGTTGTTTAACCCTCTTACCGCCTATGGGCTGAGAGGTCTGGACACTGCCACTGCTGCCTCCTGATTCAGTTGCCCCAAGGCCTGTTCTCGGTTTGCTGGGGCCTAGTCTGCACTGGTATGGCCTGCACTGGACTGTGCTCCTCTCTCAACCTGGTGCAACAGACCTTTCCTGCTGGTCTTCCAAGTTGTATTGGGCTGGAAATTAATTTTCCTCCTTCTTTTTGTGGGTTCTGCTGCTCTAGAATTTGTTTATGACATTTTTTAAAGGTATTTGGAGGGATTTGGGGGAGAGCTCGAGTGAGTCCCTGCCTTTACTCCGCCATCTTGGTTCCTTCTCCTCTCTCAGTATATAATAAATTCAACATGCTATTTAAAACCCATCCTCCTTGTTTGTATCCCATTCTGAAGTTCTTCTGTTCTCTTTTGTTTATTTTCTTTTAAATTTTTCAATGACCTTCTTTCTTTACCTTTTCTGGTAACAGTATTATAGCATACTACCTTCAATTAAAAAAACAAAACAAAAACAAAACTCTTGTAATCAATAAACATAATCAAGTAAAATAAATCTGCACATTGGCAGTGTCCAATAATGTGTGTCTTGTTTTTCATATTCACTCCATTGTCTCTCTATTAGGAGGTGGGTAGTTTACTTCATCATCCCTCTTCTGGAGTTATGGCTGATCATTGCATTGATCAGAGTTCTTAAGTCTTTCAAGATTATTTCTGAGACAGCTAGGTGGGCACAGTGGCTAGACTAGAATATAAGACTTGGAGTCAAGAAGACCTGAGTTCTAATTCTGCCTCAGACATTAACTGGCTGTGTGACCCTAGTCACAACTTCTTTATGACTCAGTTTCCTCATCTGAAAAATGGAGATAATAATATCACCTACCTCCCAAAGTTGTCATGAGGTTCAAACTGATTAACATATGTAAAAAAACTTTGAAACTTTAAAGTGCTACATAAATGTTAGCTATTTTTATCTTTTTTCTTTACAATATTATAATCGTATAAATGGCTCTCCTGGTTCTGCTCATTTCATTCTGTATTGGTTCATACAAGTATTCCTAGGTTTCTCTCAAACCATCCTTGTCATCATGTCTTACAATAATATTCTATTACATTCAGATACTATAATTTGCTCAGCTATTGCCTACCTGTGCCAATTTTTCCTCTTTGTTAAAAGTGGACACATTAAAATATTAGAGATTTCTAGAAGTAATATCAATTTGAAGTAACATCAAAGTGAGGTGGTTGTAGAGCTGTCATTTTAAAATAACTATCTGGATAATTGTCTCAGTTTTTCTGTTTCTCTTTGTGGATGTACTCACAAAGTTGACCTTGATGCATTAGGCTCCTCCTCTTGTAAAAGAGACCTCAAAGAGCCCTATCTAAACACTAGAATGATGTTTGACCTTATAAACTAGAAGATGAATTTCATTTTGGCCATAGAAGCTGAGAGACAATAGTCATGTGTACCTTAGATCAATGAGTGGTAATCTCTTAGTCAGTGGAAGTCAGCTCATCCAAAAAACCCAGCACCCTCACAAGTGATGGGTGATATTGAGTCCTCACTGTGAATGTTTTGCTAATTTAAGGGTAGTAATTAAGTCCCAGAAAATTGGTTCTCACAGTGAAACTCAAGAAGTTATCTAGTGGAGAGCTCATCTGTCCAATAGTTAAGGGGTCTATGTCCTAATACACACCACCCTAGCTATTTGTCCTAAAGTTCAGCAGCAAACACCAAAACTCCACTGGGAGATGCCATGCTCTCTTAGAGCATGTGATGGAAACTGGAGATTGGCATGAAAATGAAACAGAACCTGTTTAGAATTCCTTTAAGAAATATCTTGCCATCTAAAGTAGAGCTAATTACAACTGTTTTCCTTCCAGAGGGTAGTTGGTTCTGAATTTCTGGTATATTTTTTTCTTTTGCAAAGTGATACTTCCAGTTTGGTAACCCCCTAATTGCAGTGATTGCTAAAGATCATCACACATGTTATTGCAGAGAACTCTATGAAGTCTCATAGCCACAACAGGAGAGTTTTCATTGTCCCACATGAATGTCGAAGTTAGCCAACTCACCAGTTCAAACATTAGGTGGGAGGCAGAATTTGAGAGACTTGCTATAGAAGAGTGTGGTTTGAAGGTAGGAGATGGGGAGAAATGAAAAGCACAATTATTTGGTGAATTTGCATCTTTTCCTTTGATTATTAACACCTTTTCTTTGGCTCTGCCTGAGTACTTATGAGGACTTCTCTACCTATGCAACCCACTATAGCCTCAGCTCTAGAGTGCCCTTTCTTGATCCACCCAGGCTTTAATGTTTTCCCCATAAATATATTACTTTGCATTGATTGTGTGAAAGGCCAATTGGTGAAGTGGGTAATGAACTGGCCTTAGAGCCAGGAAAACATTGGTTAAATGTTGACTATAATGCTGGGCAAGTCAAACATCTCTCAGTGACCAGGGAACTCTGTGACTAAAAATTGCAGAGAAATTGTCAATTTGCCTTCTTGATAAAGGCAGTTCTTTACCAGGATTTCCCTAAATTGATGAAATTACAGGTCCAGGTAAAATAAAATTGAATGTGTACATTTTAATTTACTTATCTGTGAATATGTTGTTTCTCTTCGGTAAAATATCAATTCCTTATGGTTAGGAGCTCTCCCTTTCACATTTATATCCCCAGCACCTAACACAGTGCCTGGTACATAGTAGGTGCTTAATAAATGCTTGTTGAATTATGTTGTTAACCTGAAAACTCACAAGCTTTTGGCTTTATATTCCTTCCCTAGCAACTAAGATACTGTATGTTGCTCTTGCTGCAACCAGCTCCTCAAATTCCTGCCATTAACTCTCTAAAGTTCTACTTATCAGTAGGTACATTGAGGGGAAAAATTGAAGAAGATGAGGAGAGAGCTTTCTGAAGGGCTAAGTAGGAAAGCTGTAGGAGAGCAATAAGAGTTCAACTCTAGGATCACCTTTTCTATGATTCCTTTCCTATCATTGCAACCTAAACCCTAAACCCTGAAAGTGATCCTCTCCTCAAATATATCATAGCACACTCCTTTGAGCCCTCCATTTCACTCAATCACAGGATTTAGACCTTGAAGGGATTTGAAAAATCATCTAGTTCACCCACCTCTCCTTCCTTTTGCAGATGAGGAAAATGAGGCCCTGAGAGATTTAAGCCCTGAGAGGGCTTAAGGCCCTACTATTATCACAGCCAGGAATCAAACCTAAATTTTCTGACATGAAACACAGTGCTCTTTCTACAAATCATGATGCAACTCCCTTGGTCCTCAAGCTTCCTAGCTATTGACATATGTGACATTCTCTCTATTAGATGAAGAACAAGTCTGGGAGATATTTACCTTTAAATCTCCAGGACCCTAGAACATTACTGTATGTCATAGTAGAAGTTAATAAATGTTCATTGAATAGATCTGATTGAAGATGTCCTCCTCAAAAATCTTAGTAATTCAGGAACTAATTCATGGAAAGGAATTTTCATCTAGGTAGTGAATAAATGATAGAGGAACAAGACAGAACCCAGAAGAGGATTCTAGGGCAATTGTATATTTATAGTGCTTTGTGAGCCATAGTTCTCCCCATTCCCCCATAGAAGGGTCCTCTAATGACCTAAAAGGCCCAGAATGCAGACTTAGTAAACACTGCTGTCCCTTCGTATCAGTACTCATGTCATCTTCAGTGCTTGCAATGGACCATCACCTTCAATCATGGGAGAAATCTCTGCCTACTGAAATCATAGGATCATAGATTTAGAACTGAAAGGGACCTTAGAGATCATCTACTCCAAGCCTCTCATTTTATGGATGAGAATATAAAGGTCCTAAAGAGGTGAAATTATTTTTCTCAAAGTCACAGCTATAAAAAAAACAGAAGCTGAATTAAAAGTCTGGTCCTCTGACTCCAAACCCAGTGTTTTTTCCACTATTCCACCCTATTTTATGTCCATCTTTTGTGTCTCCCTGGATCCTTACTTTAGTCTTTCCTACCCCGCTTCCCCCCACCCCCCATTCTAACCTAGCAGGAAATGAATTCTCAATATCAAAGAATTTCCAAGATGAAGGAGGCCTCAGAGGTTATCTAGTCAAACCTATGCTAAAACAAACCCCGCCCCCCCAAAATGGCCATTTAGTTTTAGCTCGATCAAGTCATGATGACTCATTGTGGTTCATAATACTCTCTAGATTTTTTTTTTTTCCAGAGAGACAAGGCAATCTCCTGTGATGTTCAGGTTAGGAAGTAGGAGCAAAAATGGTTAATAAGAGAATTGAAATCCAAGATAATCCAAGAGATGGTAATGGAGCATTTAGCTACCTTCAGTAAACTCAAGGCTCCTTGAACTTTAAGCCTACACAAAATAGGTCCCAAAAGTGTCTGATGGCAAAGGGAACTCAAGGGACAAGCAGATCAGAAGTGTTTACCATGTCCAAACAAGGGGTTACCTACAGGAGGTTCATTGTGACAATGCAGAGAAACAGACAAATTTTGAAGTAATATTGAGCAAGGGGCAATTGAGGTTATGCTCAATTAATCAGGCTAGGTTCCAAAAATGTTGTAATTCCACTTGTAGTTGGGTTGTATGGAGCAAAATCTCTCAAAGCAGAGGCCAGACTAGGGCAAACAGAATTTTGTCTCCAGGCACTGAAATGTAGAGGTTCTAATAGGACTTAAACTCTTTTAGCACCATAGGACAGCAACTAAACTGGGTGTCCAGTTAGCAAGAATTCATTAAAATTAAAAGCTATTAGCTTGTTATTTTCTTTTTAAAAATGTGGCATCCATAACAATCCAATGTTCTAGATATGATCTGATCAAGGTAAAGTACTACCGCTGGCTCCTGGACATAAGACCTGGTGGTGAGATTGGGCTTCTAAATGATCCTGGTACATAGAAAGACCACCTTCAAGGAACCTGAGCTTTCAGATGCCTCTGGGACACACTTTCAGGGTCTGATTAAACTGGAGGGGCAAGGTTCCCAGATGCTTGGAACAGAAACCTTCAGACTTCTGCCCCAGGGAAGCTGAGGTCTTTGATGAAATATTGAGGCCTAGGGCCATAAAGAGACCTTGGATTTTCAAATCATCTGCCTTCATCAGCAAAGCTCCTTCCATCCTCCGATACTAAACCTGGACTCATTCCCCAGTGGTTGGCCTATTCCCACCCTCCTTACTCTCCCCATCCACATGATACTGAAACTCTGACTGCCAAAGAACAAGATCCCTTTCCCAACCCTTCCTTATCTGCTCCTCTTTCCTATCCACATTAACCCTATGTCACTGATGTACTGCAACAAATCTGCCCTCCTGTTCTACTGTGTTCTTTGGAACTCCTACACATTAATTAAGAAACTTACTTTCACTTTAGACCTTTCCTCTCAGTCTTTACATCTTTTGAAATTCATTAAGACATAGTCCTCCCTGGAAGACACTGTATCTCACTGCCGTTCCAGTACTGCTTGTACTTTCTCTCAAAACCTGCCGCTTTCTCACTATTCCCAGTGGAGCGGGAATACTTGTTTCTTATTATCACTTCCACATTCCTTTTCTACCACCATTAATTATCAACTTCTCCTCATTTGAGTTTTAGTCTATCCAAATTTATCATCCAATCTGGATCCTGGTGGCTATTATCTACCTACTTCCAAGATATTTTCCCCTCATTCCCAATGAGTTCAGTGCCAGACTCTCCATGTTCCTCTCCACTCCATCTCCCATGCTCCTGTGTTGATGGTTCGACTCTAACTTTCTAGTGCCTCAATACCATTAACTATTCTTCTACTTTATGTCATCTCCACACAGTGAGTCTTCTATTTGATTTTGCCATCACCTATAGATATTCTTCTCCCATGTTCAATGTTATAAAAATACTCATGTTGTCTAGGAATAAACAATACTTGTTGGGAAGCCAGGAACATTTTAATCATATTTTACATTTATTTGGTGTGAATAAATGGGTATGTCCCCTGAACAGAGTACAGGAGAGTACAGGGTCTCAGATGGATGCTGGTCCTTTTATTGACTCCCACTTTGAATCTCCCACCAGGCTCTTCATGGTCCAGATGCAACTCCCTGACTGCCCTCCTCAAATGGCTTGTTTAAGCATGTGTACAAGCCTCTAACCTTTCACCTGACCAGAAGCCTGGTCTCTGCTAGATCACAGCTCTGATTAGAACTAGTTCTAATCAGTCGCCTGACTTACATTCTGCTAAAGCTGGGGGGAGCGGAGGGAGAGGGATACTTTCAACTCCATGGAAACAAAACTGCTCCCCCCATTTCTTACATTCAAGAACTCCCAAATACCTAATCTAATTACAATCTTTTAAAACCCATTCTTCATTGTCACTATGACCTCCAGTCTCTTAAACCTTCACCATTTTCCCAAGCAATCATCTCTGCCCTGGCTACACTTTCTTCCTTTCTTAATCTCAGCCTCTTTGTAAACCAGATGAACTTTATGCAATCCCTCATTCCCTTGTCCTCTCATGCTTTTCCAAATTCCAACCCTGGATCACCCCTACTATCCACCTCCTTTGTTCCTACTCTTGTGCTGCTAATGGAATTAGAGGAAGTCACAGAAGTGTGCTGACTGGGTCTACTACAAATTTATGTTATCTAGTCTTAAACTAGGCCCTCACTATAGCATGACAGTCCTTCTGCTCCTTCCTAATTGATTTTCTATCCTACTCACCACCCTGGCTGTTCCCAATCTTTTCTTCTCTTCTCAAGCATCCCACACCCAATCCCCTCAGCCGAGGATCTTACCTCTACTGATCATTGCAAAAAATCACTCTGAGTTCCTTCTCCCTGAGTCTTCCCCTCACATCCCCCTGAGATTATGCCCTATTATCTCCTCCTTTATTATTGAGTGGGATAGTGAGGACCTCTCATGGAATCTGGATCTGGCCTCAGCCTTTCTTCGAATTGAGTGAGATAAATGGGTGTGGGGGTGGGGGGGTACTTTTTGGCATAGCTCAGGGCTTCTGATTGACAGCTAGGCCTAAGTTTCGAGTTACTAAGAATCACCTGAACTGTGGCCTTGCCAAATAAGGATAAAAGTGTTCTTAAGAATTGCTATTGGCTCAATTAGCGTTTCCTTGTTTCTTGTACCCAGGTTAGATTTCTCTTGAGATTGTGAGCCTGAACTCTACCAATGAGAGTGAAGGTCAGTGTTGGGAGGGGAATGGAAAACGCTAGGGTATATAATCATGCTTTACTTCTGGTACTGCACCTCTCCTACTAGCTCGCTGCTGGTGGTGATGACGCCCTTTCTCGTGAGATCATGATAAAGAAATTTTCTGTTTCTACCTTGAGAGACCTCTGACTCTTTTAATTAATTGCTGGTGGGTGGTCTCCCTCCTCACATTATGGTTTCTGATGGGGTGGTCCCTTCTCTTTGTCAAAGCCAACTCTTTTATATAGATCCTTGGTTCTATTCCCTCCTTTTTTTTTTTCTCTACCAGATTGCTTCCACCATCATCCCTACTCTTTCTCTAATCTGGATTCTTTCCCTCTTTACTGGTTTCTTTCCTGCTTCTCACAAACTTGCCTAAGTTTCCCTTATCCTTAAAAAATCCTCACTAAACTCTACTGTCCCTTAGCTAAATTCTCTGCAAAAGGTGGTACTTCCATTTCTTCTCTACTCATTCTCTCCTAAACCCTCCGCAGTCTGGTTTCTGACATTATCATTCAACTGAAACTGTCCTCTCCAAAGTTACCAAACATCTCTTAATTGCCAAGGCCAATAGCCTTTTCTTAGTCCTCATCCTTTCTGATCTCTTTAAAGTAATTGAAATGTTGACCAAATTCTTATTTTGGACCCTTTCTTTTCAATGGCTTCTTATGACATTGCTCTCTTCTGGTTCTCCTCCAACACATATAATCTCTTCATATCAATGATGTCCTCTGTGGTATCTTCATCCAAGTCTGTATTCAAGGCTCTGTCTTGGATCCTTTTCTCTTTTCTGTCCATATTCTCTTACCCAGTGATCTCATCAACCCCTATGGGTTTGGGGGGATACAGGCTCTGGAAACCCCCTGGAACTCTCTCCTTGAATCTTCCCACTTGATCTGGGTTCACCTGAGGCTACAATCCCTTCAGCTGGCCTTCCATTATGGCTATGTGTAATTCTCTGTTACCCTTAACCTAGCCCAAGCCTTCATTGTCTGTTACCTCCAGATTGCCTCTAGCTACTTCCCACCCTTAATCCTATCAAACCCCATTCTCTTCGTTCCTGGTCTCTGACCTCTCGTCACCCTAACCTACTGGCCACTCCCATCAAGATCCTCCCTAGACTCCTCCTCCAGTCACCCCAGACTACTGGCCACTCCCATCAAGATCTCCCTAGATCCCTCCTCCAGTCACCCCAGACTACTAGGCCAACCCTAGATCCCTCCCACAGTCTTTCTGTACATAAGATCCATCTAGGATTCCATGAAGGTGTTCAGATTCAATCTGGCTCTCATGCATTAATGATACAAAAGCTCAGATTCCTTAAGAGTCTAGCCAATGCTGAGATTCCTTAAGAGTCTGGCCAATATGGCAGATTTTTAATAAACCCTGTTTTTCTTGGCTGAAAGAGGGTTTGGGTAGAATTCATTTGGGTAGGATCCATGTGTCGCTATTTTGAGGTCCCAATACCCCTAAACCTCAACATATTGAAGTATCCTTTCCACGCATGGGATTCCTAGATCTATATTCATCTATCCATCCATCTATCCATCTGTCTGTCTGTCTGTCTGTCTGTCTATCTCCCTAGTTTATCTTCTGAGTTCCAATCTCAATCACTAACTGCCTATTAGTAAGGTGAATTTTAGTGTAAGTAAGGTGGATTTTAGTGTGTGTAAAGTGGATTTTTGTTATTATTTCTTAGAGTTCAGTTTCCCGGGATCTATGGCCATAACAACCTCAGTTTCCCGGGTTCTGCGGCCATAACAATCTTTGTTTCCCAGGTATTAGATATCAGTTCCCAGGCTTATGTTTCAAAACATCTCCACCATACTTGCACAGCATTATATAAGGATAAATAATATAAACGTGTGCTGAAACTATAAACATCCACTGCGACTGTGCAGTGAGATACAGGGATGAGGTGATGTAAACTTGTGAGGCTATTGCTGGCAATATGCCTTCTTTGTCTGATACCCTACAAAACAGGTGGTCAGCGGTCAGTGAATTGGGGAACCTTTATGGTTGAATGCACAAGCCAGAATGCTGGGTGCCTTGACTGGTCCCCATCAAGGCTTGGGAGGGGGGAATCTGTGTTTGCCTCAACCGGCCCCCATTGAGGCTTAAGGGGATTTAGGGGAACCTTCTAGGACTGAACGCACAAATTGTGCCTGTCTCGATTGGCCCCATTGAGATGTAGGGCTAGTTGCTCCCACTTCTTGCAGGCCCCTGTGAGAAGGATGATTAGGGAGTGCTGTAGGAATTTGTAGTGCTTCCATTATCAGCAATACTGTGTTAGAGAAGACAAGACTAGAATAAATCTTATTGTTAATCCCTTTGAAGCTCTCTTTCCTGTCTGACCAGATCAAGAGTGAACCTGTTAGAGGCTGGAGTCCAAACCTCCAGTGCCTCCTGTGTATTATTTGTCTAACACTGCCTATTAGACACTTCAAACTGAATGTTCTGTAGACATCTCAAACTTGATATATCTGAAACAGAACTCATACTCTCTTCCCCAAAACCCAATACTCTCAAACTTCCCTATCATTGTTAAGGGAAACATCATCCTTGCAGGAAGGAAGAAAGGAAGGAAAGAAGGAAACAACTATTTATTAAGTGCCTACTTTGTTTCAGGCACTGTGCTAAGTGCTCTAAAAATATCTTATTTTATCCTCATAATAATCCTAGGAGGTAGGTGTTATTATGATACCCATTTTACAATTTAGGAAGCCGAGGCAGACAAGTTAAGTGACTTGCCGAGGGTCACACAGCTAACAAGTATTTGAAGCCATATCTGAGTTCAGGTCTTCCTAACTTTCAGCCCAGCTCTACTCGATCCACTGAGCCACCAGATATCTTTAAGCTTTAATAGCTTAAAACTACGCTAGGAGTTTTGGGATATTCTTTCTCTCTCTCTCTCTCTCTCTCTCTCTCTCTCTCTCTCTCGATGGACAATTAATTCAATGGTTTTCCCATATACTCCATGTCATCATCTGGGGAATTTTCATTCTTCATCCATTAGGTTTTTCCTATGTGGATTGACATCTCTTTTGAAGGGATCATGGATCTCTTCTGGATTAGATTAAGTGATGATCATTAGATCATATATCTAGGGCTGTAAGGGACCTTAGAGACCATCTAATCCAGCCCCCTTATTTTACAGATGAAGAAACTGAGGCACCAGGAGGTTAAGCAACTTTACTCAAGGTCACATAAATTATAAATGTCTGGGTCTCACTGGGCCCTGGAATCTTTTGAGTTCCAGGGTTTGACATTGTCCTTTAGCACAATGCTATCTGTAAAAGCCACGTCTGGAGAAAGCAACCGTTTATACAAAATTCCCCTTCTATTTGGACTTTGTGCAGGACATTCACTATGACTACAGGGGAAACTTTTGGGGAGCATGTCCTCCTACTCTATGCCTCATTAATGTTGATAATTAGACAAGGTTATTACTGTTTTGTGAGATGGTTGTGTTTCTAATTCTCTGTCATTCTCTTCCATAATAAAATGAACCTGAATTCTATATCTTTGCTGCCTTTGGTAGTTACCTCTCTCTACTTGTCAAGGAGATCAAGTCTTTACTAGTTGAGGTGGTTTCTGGGTTCTTTTGGCCTCCTAGTTATAGTAACTGTTTTATGATGTTTAAATTTCTTTAAGAAATGGTAATCATTAAGGTCATTACTTTTATTTACATTTCACTTTTCAATAGCTTGTCTGAATAGATATGGACCTTTTGTGATTGTGTATAGTGACTTCTGTGTTTATCCTTCTAATTTGGGATGGATTTTGACCTTTGCTCTCAATAGTAGATGACTTGACTATATATAGACACAGAAATAACTTCCATAATGGTTACCAGTTGGTTCTTAAGATATATTAAATTTCATTTGTTAATGTTGTTTGATTCTTACCATGTCCAGTTCCCTTCTTATCCTCTTTTTGGAGAAAGTTCATTCATTACATACTGACAAAAGGCTTTTATAAATCTTTAGTCTCTTTCATTTCTTAATCCGAAACATAATTTTCTTTTGTTTTCTTGGAGGGGAGAAGGGAAAGCAATTGAGGTTAAGTGACTTGCCCAAAGTCACATAGCTAGTAAGTGTGTCAAGTGTCTGAGGCCACATTTGAACTCAGGTCCTCCTGACTCCAGGACCAGTGCTCTACTCACTGCACCACCTTGCTGCCTCCAAAACATAATTTTCAACATTTTTCCATCATCACCTTTGCCTACCTTTGTACCAAAGTCTCTGAATTTAGAAGTATATGATGGATTGCAGGATTTTGTCAAATTCTTCATATATTTTCAGCACTTTTTCATTGTTTACAGCAAATATTGGCATATAAGTTGCAGCTATCCTCATGATTGTCTGTTTGCTTAAGCAATATAATATGGGATGACCAAAAAGCCCATCAGGATATGCTTCTTGTGACCTTGGAGCACATAATAAAACTAACTCTCTTATTTGCTTCTCTGAGGAGATCCTGTGAGCCACTCCTCCATCTTTATGTCTTCTGTATACCTAGAATGTCAATATAAATATAGTTCATTTTCTTTAGTAACGTATCAGCTTGTTCACTGGACAACGATTTCAAATTCAGGGTCAACAAATTAATGTTTGTAGATAGTTTAAAACCTGTGTAATCCTCAGTACTCTCTACACCCTTTCCTGCCACTCTGTCACTGCCACCACAAAAGTGGAAGGGGTCTGCACAGCACTGAGGGACATTTTATGTCTTTATCTGTTTCATGGGTCATTATGGCCAAAGAATTCATCACCTAACGGCTAATCTCTTGGTGACAAGCCTGTCTGTATTTAGCTAGGCTGTTCCTTGGACAAAAAACAGTCTGTTCTCAGAACTGTAGTTGAAGCTTTTTAATGGAACCTGACAGAGCTTTTACTCCAGTGGCATTAGTCCTTGGGAGCCCAGGGTCACCTGCATGATACTATGATGCATCAGAGTAATACTTGTATGGAACAAGATGAAATTTTATAACTTTCAAAAGATGAATATGAATCAAAGTAAAGTCCTTCACTTGGGTTAAAAACAAGTTGCTTTACAAATATAGCTTAGAGGGAGACACAGCTAGAAAGCAGTCATGTGAAAACTATCTAGGGGTGCTAGTGGACCACAAATTCAATATGAGTTTGCAATGTTGTGTTAATCGAGAAAACTAATGCGATTTTACTTCAAAACCTCAAAATATCTGTGATTTCATCACTGTGAATACTCCTTTGGCTAGTGCAGATCATAACCCCCAATAGACAATTTCATTAGTTATGCCCTCCCTGCCAAAAAACACAGCCCAGTGCCTGACCAGATGTAGTGTCATGCAACAGAAAGAATGCTGTATTTGGAGCCAGAGGGCCTGAGTTCACTGCCACCTAATTCCTGTGTAACTTAGGACAAATCACTTCACTTCTGTGCACCTCAATTTCCTCAACTGTAAAATGATGGGGCTAGGCTAAATGACCTGAAAGATCTTCTCTATTTTTAAATCTATGAGCCTCATTAGCTAAGCCTATTCTTAGACTCAAAACCTCTCCAACTTGATAAGAACTGCTGGAGTCTACACTCAGTTAATATAGACTTTGAAAGTCCAATATCACCTTTATGCCAAGTCATTGGAATAGAACTTCAGTGGAGGAATGCAATTTAAAGATTTGTGGCATAATGTCTATATTGAGGGAAGTGATATTCCTGTTCTGTGGGCCAATTCATATCTGGACTATTCAATCCAGTTTACATTTTTGAAGGAGAAATTGACAAACTTGACTGTATTCCTATCTTATAAAGGTTGTTTGAAAAAATTGTGTACATTCAGCATGCTTGTGCATTTGTGTGTGTGTGAGTGTGAGTGTGAGTGTGTGTGTGTGTGTGTGTGTGTGTGTGTGTAAGAGAGAGAGGGAAAGGGAGAAGACACGTATCTGTCTTCATATTTTTGAAGGGTTGTTATGTTGGGGAGGGGTAAGATTTTTTGGTGCTTGGCCCCAGGTGCTAGAACTAAGACCACTAGATGAAAGCTTTAGGGAGGAAGACTTAAGTTTCACATAAGGCAAAACTTCCTGAATCATTAGAACTGTTCAAAAACAGAATGGCCTGCTTTTTAGCAGAAGTGAATTCTCAGTCACTGAAAGTCTTTGGATGGAGGCTGGATGATCACTTCTTGGGGATGTTATAGAAAGTATTCAGACTTTGGAAAGGGTCTAGGCTGGACTTTTGAAGTGCCTTCCAGCTTCCATCAGGGAAGCCCTTCTATGTATTTTTTTGGTTGCTTGCTGCTGCCTTTGCTTGCGCCCCATTGCTTTATCCCTTCATTCTTATTTTCTACTGCTTCAGTTAATTCCCTAACAAGATCATAGAACTAGAGCTGGACAGGATCTGAGCCCATCTCGTCTAATACCAACAACAGCAGTGTTAGGCTGTAGGCTAGGTGAGTTGTTATTCAGTTGTTTTTTTCTCTGACTCTTCATGACCCCATTTAGGGTTTTCTTGGGAAAGATACTGGAATGGTTTGCTATTTCCTTTTCCAGCTCATTTTACAGATGGGGAAACTGAGGCAAACAGGGTTAAGTGACTTGCCCAGGGTCACACAGCTAGTGTTTGAGGCTAAATTTGAACTCAGGAAGATTGGGTCTTCTTGGCTGTAGACACTGCATTCTATCCATTGCACTACCCAGCTGCCCAGGATAGGTGAGTAGCTGCTTATAAAGGCAAAAGCAGAGAAAGAGGAAGAAGGAAGGAAAAAAACCAAGGAAAACAAATGAAGAAGAAAGGAGGTGAGAGAAATAAGGAAGCATAAGGGGAGAAAGAGGTATATATGGTAGGGAAACTTAGAGAGCCATAAAGCTGCCTATATGGGCTCCAGGTATGGTATAGATTATAGAACATAAAGAAAACAAGGTCTCTGCTCTTTACAAGCCAATATCACAAGTAAACAAATATTAGTTTATAATATATACTCCTCCTTTCCTTGCTCCAGGTGACTAGTGCTCTGTAGAATCAATTTATCTTGCAACTTGATACCACATTGGCATGAAATTTTGCCTGTCTTCCAAAGAACATGATGACCTTTTTAATTTAGTTTTCTTTTTCTCTGTGCATCACTAGATAATGTAGTACCCAGGTAGCAGAGTCTAGTGACAGCTTACATCATTCTGTTGCCAAGGAAAATATTGGACTAGAATCCATGGAAGCAAAAAACTAGACATCAGGTAGATGCTCGTCAACTGGAGAAAGGCTAAAGAAATTATGGTAGATGATTGTAATGGAATATTATTGTACCACAGAAACAGCAAACCTGAAGAACTCAGTGAAAGATATGAAGACTAGTATGAACTAATGCCTGTAAAGGAAGCAGAGCCAAGAAAACAGTATGCACAGTTATTATAGTAATATAAAAAATAAAAACAACAGTAAAAGCCAGTTGAACTCAGATTAATTGTAATGAAGAGTCTTGGTTTCAGAGAACAGAGAATGAAACAAATAAACATCTTTCCTCTTGGTAGATGAGTAGAGGACCACGGTTACAGAATGTTGTATGTGTTGTCCTATGTAACTAGGTATTCAGACCAATTTCCTTGTTGGCAGGGAAAGGAGATGAGATCAGGTTGTGTGACTTCTGGAAATTATATTTCCAATAGATAATCTAAGTTCCTCTCACCTGGAGGGGATGGATTGTGAATGCTTGGGAAGTAGAGTCTAAATGTGGGAAAGTTTGGGTAGAAATAATTTTTTTAATGCCAGAAAGAGAGAAAATACGGCAGCAGTGGCACAGTGGTAGATTAGTGGAGAAAGGGGGAAGGGAAGAGGGAAGAGATGATCCAGAAGGTCCAGCAGGAGTTTGGTGATGTGAGAATGAAACTGTTGAGGCAAACTGAACTTTCTCCCAGTTTGTCACCTCTATCTATTCAAACACCATAAGAAGATAAGAAGGGATGTGGCTGGAAAAGGACTGAAATGGAGATACGAGGAAAGCTAGTGAAGTGCTTTAACTCTTGTCCTGCTTCCCTCCTCTACCTTGAGTTTTATGATTTTTATGATTTTAAAGTTGTTCATAATTTCTCATTTTCATAACACTTAAAATCTGTACTACTATTGATATAATATTATGAATAGTCATAACTCCTATATGATTTGTATCTGTTCTTAAATGTAAACAGAGAGGCTACAATGAAGAGAACTTATGGTATGACTTATGGTATTGATAAGGGATAGGTGCAAAGAACAGATGCTTTGTTTGGATTGGCTGGGATGATAGGGAAAGGATTCTTCCCACAACCTAGTGGACACTTGAGCCATATGAATGACCTTGTCATGGGTCTTGATTGTTTATGAATAACTTATAAGCTCATTAATGGTTGAATAGATTATAACAGACTTGGGCCATGAGTAAACAGACTCAGGTGTCACAGGCAGTCAAATATTTTTTCCCAGAGAGAAGTAGTCCCAGGCAACTTCACTTTTCCTCATTGACCCTTTTCTTTTGAATTGATCTATCATTGGTGAGGGGCAGAGTGGAGGTAGCTTTTAAGATAAAATCATGCCCTTGCGGCTAGTTAAGGGAGAACCTGGGCCATAAAGGTCTGGGCCATAACAGAGAGGGAATAGTTCTTTACCTGTGTAGCCCACCTTGCCCAACACCACCACCTACTGGTTACATATACATAGGATGCTTTTTTCAATTGGCTTTGATAATTTATTTTTTTTTTTGGTTTTGTTTCATTACAAGGAAGGTTTTGATTGGTGTGTGGGAGTATATTCAAAATTTACTCATGTAAAAAGCCCCACAAAGTTATACATTTGAAAAGGAAAGGAAAGAGTTGGTTTTTTTTTTTTAAACTGGCCTACATAAAGGCAGCTAGGTGGTGCATTGGATAGAGTGCCAGGCCTGGAGTCAGGAAGACTCATCTCTCTGAGTTCAAATCAAGCCTCAGACGCTTACAAGCTATGTGACCCTGAGCAAATCATTTCACCCTGTTTGCCTCAGTTTCCTCATCTGTAAAATGAGCTGGAGAAAGAAATGGCAAACCACTCCAGTATCTTTGCTAAGAAAACACCAAATAGGGTCACAAAGAGTCATATATGACTGAAAAATGACTCAGCAAATAACAACATGTGCTTTACCAATCAAGATTGGTATATCATCTCAATGTTTGTTCTTAGTCTGGAGTACTTCACTGACTTTGCAAAGCTTCCCATAATCATTTGCAAGTTTTTAGGTGTATATGTTTTATGTATGTAGCCATTAACTTGAAGGGTATTTTGGATTACTTTTAAAAAATAATATTTATTTTTCCCCATTTACATGTAAAAACAATTTTAACATTCATTTTTAAAAATTTTATTTTATTTTTAATTTATGGAATAAAACAAGCATTTCCATAGCATAGTATAACTAAAAGAAGGTGATTGCATATGAAACTGCAAATCTACCATGTACAACTTGCTATTCCTTTTAAATACATGACAAAGTTATTGTGTAAATTTTTTCCCTTTTTTTCTTCCCTCTCCCATTCCCCATCCTAGAGATGGCCACCATTAGATACAAATAGGCATATATACATATGTAAAATTATTCTATACAGACTTCTATTTATCAGTTCTTTCTCTGGATGCAGATAATGTCTTCATTTGTCCTTTGTACCTAATTTAGGTATTTATAACAGTCAAAATAACTTAATCACTTAAAGTTGTTCTTAAAACAATATTGCTGTTACTGTATACAATGTTCTTCTGGCTTTGCTCATTTTCCTCTTCTTTATTTTGTGTAAGTCTTTCCATGTTTTTCTAAGATCATTGAATTCATCATTTCTTATAGCACAGTAGTATTCCATCACGGTCATACAAACAACTTGTTCAGCCATTCCCTAGTTGATGGGCATCCTTGAAATTTCTGGTTCTTTGCCACCACAAAAAGAACAGCTATGAACATTTTAGAACATTTAGGTTCTTTTGCTGTTTCCCTGATCATCTTTGGAAATAGACCTAGTAGTGGTATTGCTGGGTCACAGGGTATAGGTAGCTTAATAACATTTTAACATTCATTTTTAAAAAATTGGAGTTCCGAATTCTCTCCCTCCTTCCCTCTCTTCCAACCTCTCTAATTCCCTTCCTGAGATGGCAAACAATTGATATAGATTATACATGTGCAATCATGCAAAACACATTTCCCTATTAGTCATGTTGTGAGAAAAAAAAAAACACAGACCAAAAAAAACCCTCAAAAAAATAAAGTGAAATATAGTATACTTCAATTTGCATTCAAACTCCATCAGTTCTTTCTCTGGGAGAGGATAGCATTTTTCATCATAAGTCCTTCAGAATTATTTTAGATCATTGTATTGCTGAGAATAGCTAAATCATTCACAGCTGATCATTGTACAATATTACTGTTTCTGTATACCATAGATACTGTAGTGGTTTGCTATGTTGTATGTTTTCTAGTTCTGCTCACTTCACTTTGCATCAGTTCATGTAAGTCTTTCTAGGTCTTTCTGAAATCATCCTATTCATCATTTCTCATAACACAATAATGTCCCATTACAATCATATACCTCGACTTGTTCAGCCATTCCTTAATTGATGGACATCCCTGCAATTTCCAATTCTTTGCCACTTAAAAGAGCTTCCTTTTCTTTTTTTTTTATTTCTTTGAGATACAGACTTAGTATTGGTATTGCTTGGTCAAATTGCAAAAAAAAAAATTGCACATATTTATAGCCCTTTGTGTATAGTTCCAAATTGATCTCCAGAATGGTTGGATCAGTTCACAACTCCACCAATAGTGTATTAGTGTCCCAATTTTGCCACATCCTCTCCAACATTTATCATTTTCCTTTTCTGTCATATTAGCCAATCTGATAGGTGTGAGGTGGTACCTCAGAGTTGTTTTTATTTTGTATTTCTCTAATCAGTAGTGATTTAGAGGGGCTTATGGGGTGTTCAAGGAGGACTAGCACCTCTGGTCTGAGGGCTTGCTGAACGCTTTTCAGGGCTGTTCATTCACCTTTGTTGTCAGCTCTCACCTGTGGCTTTAAGAAGCTGCTATATCCCAGTAAACCATCTCAGCTGAGGAGCTAAACCAGGTTGAGGATAACCAACTAGCCACAAAACCATCAGTGAGTTAGGGGAATATCTACCCCAAGCATGTGAAGACTTTCCTCAGTAGATCGGACAGATGAGAACAATTTGTTTCAGTGGCCATGAAGGTGGCTAAAGCAGGTGCTGTCACCAAGGTCATCCATTGCATCCCAGGCTATTGCCAGTCATCTTAATTTTTTCTTGCCACTGGACTTCAGTGACTCTGGAAGAGAGACGAGGCTAACAACTTTGTGCAACTCTGCCTCACTTAAATTTAATTCTCCCACAAGTCACAACATCACCACATAATATCATTGGTCCTCTTTAAAAACAAAAGACAAACAACAACAGTGACTTAGAGCATTTTTATATGACTCTAGATAGCTTTGACTTTGTCTGAAAACTACCTGTTCATATTCTTTGGTATCAATTCAAAATTCCTCTGCTATCCTTCATCAATTGGGGGAATGACTGGTATTCTTGACTAAATTCTCTCCATATTTGAGAAATGAGGTATTTATCAGAGACATTTACTATAAATTCCTCCTCCCCCCAGCTTTCTGCTTTCCTTATAATCTTGGCTGCATTGGTTTTGTTTGTGTAAATACTTTCAAATTTAATATAATCAAAATCATCCATTTTACATCTTGTAATGCTCTCTTTTTCTTGTTTGGTCATAAATTCTTCCCTTATCCATAAATCTGACAGGTAAACTATTCCATGCTGCCCTAATCTGCTTACGGTATCACCCTTTTTGACTAAATTACAAACCCATTTTGATTTTACCTTGGTTTATGGTGTGAGATGTTGGTCTGTATCTAGTTTCTGCTAAACTGTTTTACAGTTTATTCAGCAGTTTTTGCTGAATAGTGAGTTCTTGTCCCAAAAGCTTGGATATTTGGATTTATCAAACACTAGATTGCTATGGTCATTTACTACCCTATATTGTGTACGTAAACTATTCCACTGATTGGGTTATTTTCTCAAGGACTTTTGCCCAGTGATCTTAGACTGTTGAGCTGAAAGAGTTTCTCAGAAACCTGGAGTTATACCGGCCAATTGTATGCTGGAATAGGAATCGATATTGTGCTTCTTTGCAAATGATTTCCTTTGTTGTATAAACTATAAAGGATCATTAGCGGATTTCCTTGTCTTTAAATTTGGAAACAGAGTTCACAAAAAGAGTTGTACAACATTAAGTGCTTCTGGTGCCTTGAAAACTTTCAGTATTGTGGATAGACAGTGCTAGAAATTTGTCCATAAATAATATAATGCTTTATCTCTTATGAGCTACTATCCTATCTCTAATATGTTATTTTAAAAAATTATTATATCTCATAATGTCTACCAAAATAATCAAATAAACATATAAAATAAGCAATAAAATCTTATAATAATAATCTTAATTAATAATAATCTCATAACATTTAACAAAGTACCACAGAGCTAGATGGAAATTCAGAGGTCATGTGGTTGAAATTCTGCCCTCTACCCCTTCATTTTACATACCTGAAAAAAAGAACCTCTAGTGCAGGAGTAGGGAACCTGTGGCCCTCTAGGTCCTCAAGTGTGGCCCTTTGACTGAATCCAAACTTCACAGAATAAATCCCCTTAATAAAAGGATTTGTTCTGTAAAACTTGGACTCATGTTTGTGTTAGGGTATATAGCTGGGTTCTGCCCTCTGGGCACTACCTCTCCCTACCGATTGTCTATTGGTTCGGAGACTCTCCTTTCCCGCGGGATCGTAATAAAATTCATTTCTACTTTCTACTTGAGAAGCCTCTGAGTTTAATTTTGGGTGAAGTTGCTGTTCCACACAACTTGATCACCATTTCTTATGGAACAATGGTAAGGTTACACCCAAGGACCTAGAAGACCACATGTGGCCACAGGTTTCCCACCTCTGCCCTGGTACAACAAATGGTCATCAAGCATATGTTTGAAGAGCTCCAGTGAAGGAGAACTCCCTTTTCTCTCTCTTCCTGCCTCCCTCCCTTCTTTATTACCTTCCTCCTTTCCTCCCTCCTTCCTTTTCAATATTGTGGATAGATAGCCAGTGCTAGAAATTTGTCCCTAAATTATATAACACTTTATCTCTTATTCTATCTCTAATATATTATTTTAAAAAGTCATATCTGATGTTTAACAAAAATAATCTTTTTATGTGGTTGTTAAATATCAATTTTTTTTCTCCTTCAACAATTGTCTATTTATATGTCCTTTGACTATTTCTCCATTGGGAAATATTTATTAGTTTTATAAATCTATGCCAGATTTCAGACTTTTTTTCTCATTTATTTTCTGTAAACATTCATTGCAAAGAGGCCTGTAGCAGAGTGAGGTCCTGAGTCTGGAGTGAGGGATACCTGAATCCTACTTTTGAAATTTGCTGTGTTACTCCAGGCAAATCAATTAAACCCTTTGTGCTCCAAGCAACTCCTTAAGATATACCTAGTGGATAATTAGAGACAAGTTGAGATCTGCATTGGTGGAAAGTGTTCTCACACTTAGTGTTCTCTCACTGATGAAATTCCTTCATATATTCACCTTATTTTATTTTACAAGTACTTTTGTCTACATAATAGAAACTTGCTGTTTCATGTATAATTCTCTCCTGTTCTACAATTTACATGGAAATGCTTGTTTTACGTAATGCTTTTAAAGTTCAGAATTAAAAAAAAAATACTGCTTTCCCCCCTATAGATTCCATTGGGTTTCTGTTCTAATAATTTTTTTCATTTGTTTGATTGATAAAATGTTTTGTCTAGAGGTGAGAAAAATATGCTATCCTTATTTTTTCCATTTTAAATTATTAAAAAATTACATCATTCATATAGCATTTATTATAATGCATATTGTAAAGAATGAATCCAAACTAATTTATCCAATTTCCTTAACATTTTTATTAAATAATTCTAATCTCTAGTGTTTTTTAGACCTAGGTTTGCCAGACATTAACCTTGTGTGTGTGTGTGTGTAATAGATATAGTTTAACTTCTGGCTTCTCTACTCAGTACCACTGATCTAATTTTCTATTCCCCATCCCTCTGGTAATAATTTTTATTGCTTTATGGTAAGGCAACTATCCCTTTATCAGTTCCTTTTATAAAAATTACTTTTCTTTATATTCTTGTCAATCAAATTTTCTTTATAAATTTTGTTATATCCAATTCTATGAATTAGCCTATTGGTATCTTGACTGGTATGCATTAAATATATAAATAAGTTTGGGAAATGTATTTTTATTATATTTCTTCAGCCCAACTATGAGCGGGTGATTATCTGTTTGTTTGGTTCTTGTTTGATTTTTGTTATTATCATTTTGAAATTGTCTTTTTATATGTTTCTTGATAATTCAACACTCAGATATTTGATACATTTTGCCATTATGTTAAAGGGCATTTTTCTATATATTTCCCTTGATTCTTCTTGCTACGCAGAAATGCCTTATTTTAATGAGTTTATTTTACATCCTGCTACTTTATCAGTCATTTATTACCTCAATATATTTTTGTTGTTATTGACTTGAGTTGGATTTTCTAGATTTGCAGTTGAGCCATTTATTCATATAGATATTTTGACTGCTTTGCCAGTGTTCCTAACTTTTATTGCTTTTTCATGCCCATCTTATTATTCTTGCTAGAGTGTCTAAGGCTATTTCAAACGGGAGGGGCAAAAACAGACAATCCTATTTTACATCTATTTTGGGCAATAACAACCTACAAGTACACAGTGCTTGAAAGTGTGCAAAGCAGTTTATATACATGATCTAACTTGAGCCTCAAAATAACCCTGTCAGATACATGGCAATGTTTTCTCCCTAGTATATGATATTTGGTCACTATTTTGGCTATATACTTTAAAAATAATATTTAGGAAAAACTAATCTATTCCTGCATGATAAAATGTTTCTACATATAAAGGAATACTATATTTTGTCAAAAACTTTCCCACCTTAGCTGATATAAGGTCTTTATTTTTTCTCTTATTGGTATGATTTATTGTATTGATTATATTCCTCGTTATATTAACTGTCCTACTTAGACATTACAGAGAGTTTTTTGCATCTATTTTTTGCTCTATCTTATTGGCAAGTATTTTATTAAATATATTTGCATAGATGCTCACTAATGATAACTACTCTATAATTTTCTTTCAATTTTACCTTTGTCAAGTTTAGGGATCAATATTATATTTGTTTCATAATTGGAACTGGGCAGCTTTATCTTCTAAACAGTCCACAAGTTATCCCTTCCACATTGCGACTTTCCCCATCATAGTTTTGATATATCGTGTGTTGACATAAGCAATTAAATGGGAATTTTTTGGGAGTTTTGCATACAAAGGCCAGAAGACAAAACAGAGTCTATAACCAAATACTAAACCCAATTTTTACAATAAGGTACTGTAAAACACCCCATAAAAGAAAAAGAAAAAATCCAGACTTCTTCTCTGGCACTTTACCATAGGGTCAAAAATTTTAGTTGAATCTTCCAGATTGCAGTGGTACTGTGCCCTTACCCGCTGTGATATGAAAGGGATAACTGTATATGATATCAGCATTATTTGTTCTTTAATAGAATTCACTTTCGAATCTATGCATAGTGTCTTTTGCAAGACAGCTCTTTAATGACATGTCTTACTTCTATGATTAGTCTACATAGGTTATCAGTATTTTGTTTTGTTGACTTTGGAATCCCATATTTTTCTGAAGTAATATCTCATTTCTTTTAGATGTTTAAATTTATAAGGATAGAGCTGTCTATAATAATTTCTGATAAAAACATATACTAAATCAAATTGTCTGTTATCTCATTCTCATCTTTTGATGGAATTCATAGAGAAAGTGCCCTAGGACAAGCTTCTATTCTACTATTGTTCTATGTTTTATGTTCTTCTGACTATTGCACAAGTAGATAAAACATCTGCCTTTTGTAATCGAATAATAGTTTTGGGATATAAGCTCAACTTCTGTAGATTTATTGAAAAGCACTTGATAAAATGGATCTGGGATATGGCTTCACCTAAATTTGTCACAGGAACTCTACCGAATGTGCTGACATTGTTGGGATATTAGTAGACTATTCTGTGTATCTGACTGTCAGTCCTCATTCTTGCCACATGACCAGCCTATCTCCTCTTCCTATTGTACACTTCTTTGATGATGCCTTTTATTTCTATTTTTTGGACTTCTTCATTGGTTATATGTTGCAGTCTGCTTACACCCACCACATGCCTCTTCTTTGCCTTCTGTGATTCTTGGTTTCAATTCTTCACAGGCAATTGGATCCCATGTCTTTTTGCCATATAGCAATACTAGTAGAATATGAGTATCAAAAATGTGGACTTTGGCTTTTGTGGGAAAGCTTGAGTTTAGTAAAAGAGTTTTCCAATTTCCTGAAGGCAATTCAACACATTCTCCTCCTTCTCTTCAACTGTGAGCACAACTCATTATACATCTGTACTGTCTGTGATAAATGTACATATTTATAGACAAATTCTAAAGCGTGTCCAACCAAATGCATATTGAAATCTGGGCAATAGCCATTCTTCATTCACTTGTTCTTTCTTGTATGAACCAAACTTCTTTCCAGGATATTTTGCCATATTCTAGGATTTGATGCAATTGGCACAATGTCAAACAAAGAAGATCATCTAGAGGATTTCATTATCCTCACCTTCAACATCTCAGATCTTATTAATACATAAAAGAGAGAAAATTAATAATTACTGTTTGCCTATTCTCCTATCTATACAAAATTGTTATGAGTAATTTTTCTGTAAGCGAATTGAAGAATTACCCCTCAATTAGGTTTTAGTAGGGAACAAGCAGAGTTTTGCAAATAATATTTAACAATGGATCATATCACAAATATGTGAAAGATGTGGAGAATGTAAGCTCTCATTGGACTTATTGTTTATTGCAGGGGTGGGGAACCTGAGGCCTTGAGGCCATATGTGGCCTTCTAGGTCTTTGGGTGTGGCCTTTTGACTGAGCCTTTTATTAAGGGGATTTGTTCTGTGAAGTTTGGATTCAGTCAAAGGGCTGCACTTGAGGACCTAGAAGGCCACATATGGCCTCGAGGCTGCAGGTTTCCTACCCCTGGTTCATTGACTATGAAAAACCTTTTGATTCAGTAGAACAAAATGCCTTCTTTTAGGCTCTTTTACAAATATGAGTCTTCCATCCCCATATCAAAACTATTTACAATTCTTTGGAAGACATAACAACAGAAACCCTGTTCAATGATCCTTTGATAATAAAAATCAGGCGAGGTATAAAAGAAATAGCTGTATACTCATCGTAGGTATCACCATCGTGGTGGAAGAGACCCACCACAGGGACCAGATTTAAGTGAGGAAAAAGCACTACAAATCCTATAATTGTCATTCTCTTCCTTCCTTCCTTCTTCCCTCCCTCCCTTCCTTCCTCCCTCCCTCCCTTCCTCCCTCCCTCTCTTCCTTCCTCCCTCCTTTCTCTCCCCTCCTTCCTTCCTCCCTTCCTCCTTTCTTCTCCTCCTCCTCCTTTTTCTCATTCTCCTCTTCCTCCTCCTCCTTCTGTTTTTCATCCTTCTCACTGAAGTCGATACTGAACAAGTGAATGAAATGATTGCTTTTTATAAATGAAAAGAAGTACTAGAATGTAAGCCTCACTGAAATATCATTGAGAGAACTCCAGAGGAGGACAGGATGATGGGGATAATGTGCATGTTAACCTGTTCTCACATGGTTTTGGTTTCTTTTGCTAGTTCTCTGTATTTCGAATGTTTTTCACTCCATGTAGTTTAGAGATTATGAGTATGTTGACAGCTATTAAGATATTTTTCTTATGTACAAAAATATTTCTAGATCTTTTCTGTCAAAGAATTGGAAACTGAGAGGGTGCCCATTGCCTGGGAGATGTATGAGCAACTTATGGTATATAAATGTAATGGAGTACTATTGTGCTGTAAGAAACAAAGAGGATGGTTTTAAAGAAACCTAGGAAGACTTCTACGAACCAAGGCAAAGTGAAGTGAGCCAAACCAGAAGAACAATTTATATATTAACAACAATATTGTAAAGAGAAACCACAATGATCAAAAAACAATAGCCAACCACAATTACAGAGGATTTATGATGAAACATGCTCCCCACCTCCAGAGTTAAGTGATAGACTCCTAGTGGATTGAGACACATATATGTGTTGTTGGTGTTCAGTCATTTCTGACTCTTCATTACCCCATGAACCATACTGTCCATGGGGTTTTCTTGGCAAAGATACAGAAATGGCTTGCTATTTCCTTCTAAAGTAGATTGAGACAAACAGAGGTTAAGTGATTTGCCAGGGTCACACACCTATTAAGTGTCTGAGGCTAGATTTGAACTCAGATCTTCCTGACTCCAGGCCTAGTGTTCTATCCACTGAACCAACTAGCTGCATCTATATATGTATATGTGTATGTGTATGTATTTGTATATGTATGTATATATAAACACACATCCCTATATCTTCTATATGGACATATATACACACATGTGATGAAACATGTTACCCACCTCTAGGAAGAAGTAGGCGATGGATTCCAAGCACAGACTGAGGCATATACATACATACATATCCACATGCATACATATACAAATACATACACACACATATATCCAATGCAGGAATTTATTTTGCCTGACTGTACATGTTTGTAATGGGTTTTTATTTTTTATTTTTTCTTTTGCTTTCTCCATTAGGGGAATGGAGGTGGGAGGCATGTGGACCTGAAAATAAAATAAAACTGCAGTTTTTAAAAAAGAGCGAAGTAAGCATAGCAAGGAGAATAAGTTATACATCAACTAAATGGTATAAATTAAAAGAACAATAAAAGGACACTGATGGCTCTGTAATACTTTTTAAAATTTTGTGCTAAAATTATTATTGATCGATGTTATGACTGGACAATTATGGGCAACAGTTTTAATCTGTGATAATATTCTGGTTCCAGTAGTTCCTTGATTCTTAAGAATGGTTTGGGCTATAGTCATCGTCATCATCATCATCATCATCATGTTCTCATCCTTTTCAATGAGGTTTATAAAGAAGGTCCTGGGAGAAGTTCCATGGAAAACTGAAGAATGACATATCTGGGAGATTGTAGGCAAATACTAGTCCAGTGATAGGGTGAATAATCTGGTTCAAGTATAGTTTATTCTTTATATTACCTAGGATATTTTGAGATCCATGTTTGAAGGATGAAAGATTGTTATCTTGTAGAGAGCCAGCTCTGAGAAAGTCCATTCTGGGATAAGATACAGGCCAAAGGCCTGTTCTTACCCTTGGGCTGATAACTCGTTACATGGGCTCTCCATACCCACCCTCGGCATACACATGCTGTTTAGGTTGAAGGCTCTCCAAGCCTCGTGCTCTCTCCGATACCCCCATGGCACACATGTGCTAAACACCACCTGTGGGCTATTAACACAATATTTTTTATGGCAAAAGAGGGAACAAAGGCACAAGGAAGTCATGCAAAGGGGAACTAAGCACTAGGAAGTCATGCATCATACAAATGCCTCGCACGTGGATTTGTCTATTCTGCTTACCTAAAAGGGTATATGAGCCCTGTCCCTCTGCATAATAAATGGAGCTGTTCTTTACTTTCTCGCCTGGCTCATGTTTTCTTTTCACTCTCTGTACCATCCGGCCATCTCCAGCCATTTTGGCACCACAGCCGCTGGCAGCATTATCTGTCAGTTCATAAAAGTTATCGTGCTTCTGCTGTACAATTCCAGCCACTTTGGAATGTTTTGCTAGGTATTTGGTAGGTGCTAAATTTTTATAGCCTGTGACGATAGCTACCGTTTCTACCATTTCCTTCTATAGTCTTACATTGATCACTAAGTCCCTGCTTCTTAAAGATAATCCTCTTGTAACTTCTGGTGGCAACGACTGCATGCTGAACTATCATCATAAACCCTCTTTTCCCCCAAACAAACCCACATAACAGTCATTTGTTTGATGTTTCTTTGTCAACATACCATTGGTCGAGTTCATGAAGCTGTCACCTATAGAAGGTCTTTTTCCCCCATAGATCTTAGTTATTTCATAGGCTCTATCCAGAAGTAAACATCACTTTTAGTTAAATTCAACAAATTCAATGACATCTGCCTATAACTGACCTTATTATTGTTCTTTCAAAAATGTCTATCATTGCAAAAGTATGTTTATAGATTTTTGATCATATGCTCTAAAAATGTGTGAATTGTCTTATTTTGAGGTGAGGAAATGCTAATCTTATAGCTATATTAGGGTGATGAGCCCTGTGATTTGTTAATATTGCATACGTTCAATCAACCAGTCGAGCAATAAACATTTATTAAGCTCCTATTATGTTCCAGGCACTGTGCTAAGTGCTGGAGATACAAAAAGAGGCAAAAGACAGTCCCTGTCTTCAGGGAGCTCACAATCTAATGGGAGGGGGGGAAGCATGCAAATATACCCAAAGCAAGCTATATACAGGATAAATAGCAAATAATTAAAAGAGGGAAAGCACTGGAATTATATGCTTCCTATAGAATGTGGGATTTTAGTTGGGACTTAAAGGAAGCCAGGGAGGTCAGTAGTCTGAGCAGAGAAGGAGAACATTCAGGCCTGGGGGACAGCCAGAGAAAATACCCAAAGCTGAAAGATGGTATAGCCAGAAGGCCAGTGTCACTAGATCAAAGACTACTGGCAGGGAGCAAGGTGTAATAAGACTGGAAAGATAGGAGTGAGGTGAAGGGCTTTGAATGCCTAACAGAGAATTTTTTATTTGTTTCTTGGAGGCAATAGGAAGTCCCTGAAATTTATTGAGTAGGCTAGTGACACGATCAGACCTGTGTTTTGGGAAAATCATGTTAGTGGTTGAATAGAGGATGGATTGAAGTGGGGAGAGACCTGAGGTAGATAGTCCCACCAGCAGGTTATAGATTGTTTATTGTTATTATCTATGTGACATTGGGTGAGTTACTTAACCTCTATAAATCTTGGTTTCCTAATTTAATAAAATGATCGTGTTAGGTTAGATGATCATTAAAGTCCCTCCCAATCCCAAATCTATGATCCTATAATTTTCTTGATTTCTTTTGTCCTCATGGTCTTTTTCATTTTTGTGATTTGGGTTTACTCTTCTTAATTTCCTAATTTTTATCAATATTTTTATATTTAAATTCTCAACTCTTAGATTTGTTTATCTTTTAAATTTTTTTTTCTTTAATGATGTTAATTTTTGCTCTGGTGTTAGCTGTTTCTCTTTTTACTTTTTTCTGTTGGCATACAGTTTTGTCCTTTTTCTAGCCTATATACTTAGAGACTCATCCCATTAGTTTTTTCTCTTTTCTTCTTATTGATCCAAAAATTGCATGCTATCAATTTGCTGCTAAATCTTGCTTTCACTGAATCACATGGATTCTTGATATATAATAATGTATTATCATGATCTTTGATGCAAATCATCTGTTTTTCTAATTTCCCCTTTCACTTAGTAAGCAGTTTAAGAAATAACTTTAAAAGTTGCCATATGGCCTTATACCTTTTATTCATTCAATTACTTACTAACTTTATTGCATAAATATGGCATATGATACCTTTGCTTTTCTGTTTACTTGTATTTCATTTTTTATATAGCATACATGGTCAACTTTTATGTATATTGCATATGTGCTCAAAAAGAATGTATATTTTTCCTTTCTCCATCGAGTTCACCCCGTATGTCTATTAGATCTACTTTGCTTAATACTTTATTCACCTTTTTTATTTTTCCTTTAGATTTCTCATATTCTGAGGGTTAAGTAATTCCTCACCCTCAGAATATTCGAAAAGAAGGCAATGAATTTCCATTGTTATTGATTTTTGAGATGTTTCACCTTTCAAGTGTGCGAGTTTTCCCTCTCAGTTTAATGAATTATTAGGCACATATACATTTAAAATTGATGTACTCTCATTTTGAATGGACTAGGTAATGTCCTGAATGTCTTTTGTCTGAGGATCAGCCTAGCTAAATTGGAGAGGCTTATCACTAGGTTGCCAGAAGGGTGATGAAATTTCAGGCCACAGCAACTCTTGAAGACCATGTACTATATCAAAGAAGGGTTTCAATCTGCATTGGTAGAGGGCTACCCACTCTGAAGAAATCACAGATCTTTCAAGTTTAAGTATATACTTATTGTAAATATCTTCTCTTAATTTAACATAATATGTTTATTATCTCTTTTTAAAAACATTTGTTGGTTTGTAGTTAACTTTCTGCAAATCATCAATTCCACTCCCACTTTTGGTGATTTGGCCATACAGTGTTTAGTTTGAGATCACCTTTTCAGTTTGAATCAATTTGCATCTTTCTAGATTAAGGGGTCTCCTCTAAATAGAATATTTGTTGGGGTCTGTTATTTAATCTGATTTTTTCTTCCCCCTTCCATCGTTCTATTGATTTTTCTATTCTCTTAAAGAATTCAGTCTATTTACAATTAATGTTATGATAGTTAAAATTTGTCTTTTGTTATTTTGGGTGATTGTCACTAAATTTATCAGAAGAGAATACAGACTTTTAAAATTCTTACTACAATTAAATAAGCCAAATGTAACAAAACCATTCTAAACAAAATTCCTGTCTTATACTAGAAGATTTCCTTAGCTTGGATTTCCCCTTCGTCAAAGTAAGAATCTTTGTCTTGGGATTATCCTGCTTTCCCTCCCTTCCCTCTGTTAAATTTCTCCTTGTTTATCTGAAACATCCTTATACAACATTCAGTGATAAAGGTTGGCTGAATTTGTGGGTTTTCACATTTTGTGAGGAATTGGTTTATTTTGATTTATGTCACTTTTTTTTTTGTCTAACTGATCAAAGATTTCTTGAAGTACGTGCATTTCTCTGAAAACTTTCAAAAGTGTAGATACTTTTTCAATAGCTGCCTCTTGTCATTTTGCTGGGCAGAAAATTCTGGAGTGAGTTCATGTTCATTAGTTTTACACAAATTGTATTTCAGTTTCTCTGGTTGTCACTTAGTTTCCTTGAGAAGTCTTGGGATCTTGAATTATTGTGCCTTAGTATGTTATTTCTGTCATCTTAAAGCTTATGGGATTTTTTTTCTTATTATAGTATTGAATCTTGGGTTATTATCAGTCCCATAAATTCTTTCTATTCAGATACTACTCTTTGCTTTTATTAATTTTACAAAGTTGTAAAAAATAATTTCCTGAGACAGAATGTTCAGAATTTTTTGTTTTTCTAATTGTTTGGGATAGCAGTAATGCTGAAGTTGTGGCGTCTTGACTTCATATTGTCAAATTTTGTTTTTCCCACTACAGTAAATCTGGTGTTGGTCATTTTTATTGATTCTTTCAGGATTTCTATTATATACTCTATATTGGTCATTTGCTTCATCATTTCCTTCACATCCTTGCTTTTTTTTAAAAAAAATATTTAGTGTTAGTTTTTGGCTTTCTTTTATTTAGCCTTGTGACTTCCTTCCCAGTTAAATTCTTCTAAATGTGTGGTTTAACCTTTTGAGGGGGGTTTCTCAGAATGCCTTGTCATTTCTTTTTCCATCTGTATTCCTTCTTTAGTTATTTTGTAGGCATTAATACTTTCCTTTCCCCTATTTTGTTAATTTTCTATTTTGGTTGGTTTTAATTTTCTTCCTTAGCTATTTTTCTTTAGCACGTTCTTTATAAGGTGTTGTTGCTCTGATGGCAGCAGCAGTGAACCCAAAGCTTATCTCCTGTCCCAGCCCCTCCCGGGATTTTAATATCTTCCAAGGCTTATCAAAGCTTCAAGAATAAAGAGTTGAAAGAGCCACCAAGAAGATTGCATGTGTTCATCCTCAGCCTCAAACACAGCAGGAAGCTCAGAGGGGTGCTTCCTGCCCCTTCAGTCTACAAGGAAGTAAGAAAAAACCACAGGGCTAACTTAGGTAGGAGTTAGGGGTAAAGACCACATAGTATATCTTATTTATTTCTTTTAATTCCCCCAGCAATTAATAAATATTTTAAATGAATTAAAAAAATTTAAGGTAATTAAATAATTAGAAGTTATAAAATGCATAGCAATCATGAAGGAGAAACATAAAAACCAATTTCCTAAGTTATTAAACTACCTAGCACTAACTTATAGAATTTTTCTTCTTGGCTATGTTAGAAAAATCAGATCAGAAATGGTTAAGTAGTTTTGAAAAACGAAAAAGCCCTATGTGCCCTTGAACCTGCAAGAATTTGTGATGACAGGGGGGCAGAGCCAAGATGGCAGCTGAAAAGCAGGGACTTGCATGAGCTCCCCCCTAGGTCCCTCCAAAAACCTACAAAAATGGCTCTGAACAAATTCTAGAGCTGCAGAACCCACAGAATAGCAGAGGGAAGCAGGGCTCCAGCCCAGGACAGCCTGGATGGTCGCTGGGTAAAGTCTATTGCATGGAGCTGGGAGTGGAGTGTTGCAGAGCCCGGACCAACCAGACTGGGAACTGGGCAGAACAAGCCCTAGCACCCTGAATCAGTGAGCTGTGGCAGTTACCAGACTTCTCAACCCACAAACACCAAAGACAACAGAGAAGGTTAGTGGGAAAAGCTGTGGGGACAGAGTGAAAGGAGTTTGCAGTTCAGCCACTGCCCAGGGGGGCAGCAGAGGTGGTGCAGCTCTGAGGACAGAACTACAGCAGCAGTTGCTTCTGGCCCCAGGCCCACCTGGTGGGAGGAATTAAGTGGCAGATCAGAGCAGGAGTGCAGAGCCTGCTTAAGATCTGAGTCGCAGCCTGGGTTGGCAGTTCTTGGAGGAGGAAGAGTGCTGGTGTGGCAGTGCTTGCTGTGTGGAAATAGCTCTGAAAACAACAGCACAACCCTTCAAGCTTGGGACAAAGTACTCTATACTCTACAAGCAGTCATACCCTGACAAAAAACTCAAGGGTCAAGTAGTTGGCTGGGAACATGGCCAGGCAGCAAAAATGCACTGAGATTCAGACTCAGACTTTGGAATCTTTCTTTGGTGATAAAGAAGACCAAAACATACAGCCAGAAGAAGTCAACGAAATCAAAGAGCCTACATCAAAAGCCTCCAAGAAAAACATGAACTGGTCTCAGGCCATGGAAGAGCTCAAAGAGCTCAAAAAGGATTTGGAAAAGCAAGTAAGAGAAGTAGAGGAAAAACTGGGAAGAGAAATGAGAGTGATGTGAGAAAATAATGAAAAAGAAGTCAATGACTTGCTAAAGGAGACTCAAAAAATACTGAAGAAAATAACACCTTAAAAAAAAGATTAACTCAAATGGCAAAAGAGCTCCAAAAAAGCCAATGAGAAGAAGAATGCCTTGAAAGGCAGAATTAGCCAAATGGAAAAGGAGGTCCAAAAGACCACCGAAGGAAATACTACCTTAAAAATTAGACTGGAGCAAGTGGAAGCTAGTGACTTTATGAGAAATCAAGAAATTATAAAACAGAACCAAAGGAATGAAAAAATGGAAGACAATGTGAAATACCTCATTGGAAAAACTACTGACCTGGAAAATAGATCCAGGAGAGAGAATTTAAAAATTATTGGACTACCTGAAAGCCATGACCAAAAAAAGAGCCTAGATATCATCTTTCAAGAAATTATCAAGGAAAATTGTCCTAATATTCTAGAACCAGAGGGTAAAAGAGAAATTGAAAGAATCCATAGATCACCTCTTGAAAAAGATCCCCAAAAGAAAACTCTGAGGAACATTGTTGCCAAATTCCAGAGCTCCCAGATCAAGGAGAAAATATTGCAAGCAGCCAGAAAGAAACAATTTGAGTATTATGGAAACACAATCAGAATAACACAAGATCTAGCAGTTTCTACATTAAGGGATCAAAGGGCTTGGAATATGATATTCTGAAGGTCAATGGAGCTAGGATTAAAACCAAGAATCACCTACCCAGCAAAGCTGAGTATCATGCTCCAAGGCAAAATATGGATTTTCAATAAAATAGAGGACTTTCAAGCTTTCTCAGTGAAAAGACCAGAGCTGAATAGAAAAATCTGACTTTCAAACACAAGAATCAAGAGAAACATGAAAGGTAATCAAGACAGAGAAATCGCAAGGGACTTACTAAAGTTGAACTGTTTTGTTCACATTCCTACATGGAAAGATGATGTGTATAATTCATGAGACCTCAGTATTAGCTGAAGGGAATATACATGCATACATACATACATACATATATATATATATATATGTATATATATATATATATACATATATACACATATATGGACAGAGGGCACAGGGTGAGTTAAATATGAAGGGATCATATCTGAAAAAATCAAATTAAGGGATGAGAGAGGAATATATTGAGAGAGGGAGAAAGGGAGAGATAGAATGGCGTAAATTATCTCACATAAAAGAGGCAAGAAAAAGCAGTTCTGTTGGGAGGGAAGAGGGGGCAGGTAAGGGGGAATGAGTGAATCTTGCTCTAATCAGAATTGACCTGAGGAGGGAATAATGTACACACTCAATTGGGTATCTTACCCCACAGGAAAGAAGGAGGAAGGAGATAAAAAAGGGGGGACGATAGAAGGGAGGGCAGATAGAGGGAGGAGGTAATCAAAAGCAAACACTTTTGAAAAGAGACAGAGTCAAGGGAGAAAATTGGATAAAGGGGGATAGGATAGGAAGGAGCAAAATATAGTTAGTCTTTCACAACATGAGTATTGTGGAAGAGGTTTGCATAATGATACACATGTGGCCTATGTTGAGTTGCTTGCCTTCTTAGGGAGGGTGGGTGGGGAGGGAAAAGGGGACAGAATTTGGAACTCAAAGTTTTAAAAGAAGATGTTCAAAAAAAAAGTTTTTGCATGCAACTAGGAAATAAGATATACAGGCAATGGGGCATAAAAATCTATCTTGCCCTACAAGAATGTAAGGGAAAGGGGAATGGGGGGGAGTGGGGTGACAGAAGGGAGGATTGACTGGGGAACGGGGTAATCAGAATATATAACATCTTGGAGCAGGGGGGAGGGTAGAAATGAGGAGAAAATTTGTAATTCAAACTCTGTGAAAATTAATGCTGAAAACTAAAAACATTAAATAAATAAATATGAAAAAAATAAAAAAAAGAATGTAAAAAAAAGAATTTGTGATGACATCCTTGCAGGTATTATTTCTTGTACTTAATCATAAAAAATACTTCTAGTTCCAGCATTTTGGCTTTTTCCTCTACCTCTCTACTGCCAAGTTTATCAGTGACCTCTTTCTGGCAAAATCCAAAGACCTAATCTCTTTCCCCTTGGCCTCTCGACAACATTTAACAACTGAGCCTATCTTTCTCAAAAAGTCCCTTCTTGCTTGGCTTTTGTGACATTATTTTGGTTCCCTTCCTATATCTCCATTAGACTGCTTGTAACTGGGCATCCTCCTCTTCCTAACTCCCACCCTCATCCCCCAGATGTCTCCCAAGGCTCAGTCTCTGGCCTTCTGCTTTTCCTTCTGTACAGTCACTCCCTCAGAGAAATTATTTTCTCTACTGACTTATGCAATCTTCCCTATTAAAGACAGCATGATATTGTTGGGGAAAAAAACCCCAACAACTTAGTTCACATCTCTTTAAGTCAGCTGTGTTATAATGGGTAAGGCATTTATCCTCTCTGAACTCTGGGACCTGTGTTAAGGCAGAACTTATAGTTGTTTCAACATCTTCTGGGCACAGTGAGTTGAAATATCATAGTAGTTGTGTGAGGATCTGCCAGTTTTGTATAATATATAGCTGCAGTGAAGGATACTTCCCAGGATTGGTTTCTGCCCTGTTAGAAACTATATAAAAAACCTTCTGGCTTGGAAAATATTTATCTGAATACTGGTCTTCTTGTTACTGGTACCTTCTGCCTGTTCTAACCACACCACTTTTTAGTTCCTGTAGACTTCCTGGTTTCTGACATTGTCAGGCCTTTATGGACATTTGTGCCTTTGACATCTAGAACTGGTATTGTGCTGGTTGCTGAAGTACCTTTCCTGGAACTGCAGTTTGGCATACATAATCCCTGGCTCAGTCTTGTCCTCCAGATTCCTGGTATGTTTTGAGGACTGGCCTTTATATTATACTCCTTGTCTAGCCATAGCTTTTATGGATCCATCATTTCACAGTGTCTTTGTTATCACACTGGTAACATTCTCAGTACTCATAGCATACTAAGGTCATCCATCAGGCCCTAATTGGGAGCTATCATGAATGCCATGTCCAGCATATCAACAAACATCATTGATTTTGAACTCTTCTGGGCACTGCTGCTTAACCCAACCATGATCCTGATGAAGCTACAGGTTATTCATTCATTGGAGCTGTGTCTGCTAAGGGTTAATCTGATCAAAGTAATGTACACCTTAGTGTGAATGACTGGCTTATCCTTCTCTGGGGTTATTTTCATTTAAAAAAAAAGAGGATTTTAACCCAAATAAATCTTCAATTGGTAGAATATGTGTGGGACGTATTGTTGAACAAGTAGCCTTCTGTGCTCCTTGCCTAATCCAGATGGTGGCCCCTGCTCAGCCAATGGTTCCTTCAAGAAGCAAAATACATGAAACTGGCAATGTTTCTTAATATCCTGTCACAAACCAACACCTCCATCTCTTCACTTCCTTGCCATAGCAAATGGCTCAGCAGCCTATTGGGCTTTGTAAAATTGGAACAAAAGGGTTGTTCATTTGGGCACTAGAAGGTAAGACCGAGGGGCTAAGAGTAGCTGGGGGGTGTGCTTAAAGTTGATGATAGTCCTGGACATTGGGGTTGTAACCCATCCTAAATATAGAACAGACATGCTTTGCCTCAATTATCAAGGGGTGCAATGGCAAGAATTGGGAATAAATTTATACTTTCCTTAATTCCAGTGCCATTGCAAGACCTTTCTTTCCGGGTTTCTGATATCAGATCAGTCCTTAAAATTTGGAAGCAGCAGGAACAACAAATGCTGATTTTGAAAGGCTAAAAAATCTGTGTAGTTTTTACCTTCAGCTTTTACTTTTCAGGACAGGTTCTGAATGCTACCCAACCATGATCTATTCGATCTTATCAGAAAGGTCAGAAGTTAGGGCTTAGAAATGGCTAAATTGTGGCTAGGATCTTTTCCTCAGAGTTCAAACCAGTTGAGGCAGTATGTGGTCATGGAAAGAACATACCAGAGACCTGGGTTCTGGTCATAGTTCTGCCTTTTGAGTTTAGGCCTCAGTACTCTCATAGGTGAAATAAGGAAGTCAAATTAGACAATCTCTAGATTCCTTTCTGTTTCTAAGTTCTTTGATTTTCCCCTAGCTAGGCCATTTTACTGTTTTCCACTCTTGTGTTTCATGAGGCCCTTTTTTGAGTCATTCTTGAATGCGTGTTCTAATTCTGGAGTTCTTAAATGTTCCATTGTTTTTCCATTTATTTCACTACTGAAAGCTTTACTCTTCTGTTTCCTTGTTATCTCAGCCTTCTAGAATGTATTACTGTTGTTTAGTTGGTTTTTAATCCTTAAAAAAGGTAAATGTACTTCATTCAAAAAGGGCAATAAAAGGTAGACTTGAAGATTATCCAGAACTTTTCTTTCCTTCCTTTGCAGCCCTCCTGTGTTACAAAGTCAAATAATATTCTCCAAGTAGTTATTCCAGAATCTTTGGGTGAAAGGGAGGTGGAGGTAACCTTTTTAAAAAAGTTTACTTCCTCTTTGGACCGCTAGAAGCTATATGAATACTTCCATCCAAGTAGGAGAGGCTAGCCGATGTGGGCTAAGTAGAAGGCTGATTAATCTTCCTGCTATCATGAAGATGTGTAATGATTAGGTAGGAATAAACTGAAGAGAATTAGAGACATTGGTAGTCTATTTGCTTTAAGATTCCAGTAAATCCAGGGAAGTTAAAAAGCCTAACATCAGAATGCACTGAGGTTAGTGGGATTTCTCTCCCTCTAACAAACCAACCAAACCAGATAGAGGGAACATGTTGAAACACTGGTAGAAAGCCCAAGTATCTTCAGCTTTCACCAGAGTAGTCTAGAAGGATAATTTAGTTGGCCTAAAGCTAGAACTTAGATTTTTCTCCCAGCTCTAGTAAGAATTATTGGCCAGATTCCCCAAAACAGATGAAAGCAGGATAGGGGTACCAACAATTATCATTTGTTCAGGGGATTTTTAAAGTGAGGGTTGTAATAAGCCAGTGGGGTTCCTCTTAACTCTGAAATTCTGTGTTTTCCTTGCTTCCATCATCTGCACCTTTTTTGAAAATTCAAGCTAGTTGGTGAGTTTCCTGTGTGTCCCCTCTCATTTCTAGCAGCTCCCCTTCTTCCTCTTCATTAGAACTTTTTTCTTGTATCTTCAGAACCTCGTTCTTGAGTGTCCCGATCATTCCTCCAGACTTACTTCCTATAGAATTTCTATCAATGGATTCCTACGTTGCTTTCCTCTGAACCCTTTGAAATCTATCCTTCCAAAATCTATAGTTTAGACTGGACTATCTTCTTCTCTATCACAAATCCTAAAGAGTGTAATTTTCTACCAAAGGGGTTTTCCACCCCAACAAACTATCATTTCTACTCCCAACAGACCAATTCTCACCCATTGGTGAGAATAACAGCGAGGATCTAAGAATTAACCTTGTTGCTTCTTCCACTTTTAAAAAAATAAAATTATCATTAAAGCAAGTCAAGAAATAATCTCTATTTTTTTTCAAAGTGTACGCCAGTAGATGTTGAGATGTGATTTAGGTTTTTTCAAAAGGAAAATGAATTTCATATGAAGACAGGGTAGCTAATTGTGTTATTTTGGCTGTTCCCCCTTGAATATGTAAAAAATAAAAATCAATATTTACCTAAATTTAGCTGAAAGCCAATAGCTAAAGGACAACAAAAGGTAATAGTGATTAAGAGAAAGCATAGACGAAAAAATTCAAATTAAGTTTTCAGAGGTACCCATTCAGTGACTAGGATAAAAGCATGGGGCTTTTTTTTTGGTGAAACTAATATGATCTGGCATCATTAGATATGAATCTATTTTTAAACTATACAATTACAAAAACTTGTATGTTCAGATGTTTCATGGAAGTATACAAAGTGCTAATGCATAATGTTCATTCTTAAGAACTTTCAGAGAACAATTCCTTAATGTGAACATTAACTACAGATCTATTCTTGGCCTTTTGTCAGTCATTAAACATTAAGTCCCTGCTATGTGCCAGGCACTGTGCTAAGTGTTGGAAAGCTATGCTGTGATAAGCTTTTTCTTTTTTATTGTGTTCCTTGGTGATTTCATCTACTTCCACAACTTCAATGATTACTTATGTGTATGGTTCCCAAATTTATAACCCTTCCTCTGACCTCTCTCCTGAGCTTTAGATCTATATGCTTAACTATTGTTCTCATGGATGTCTCACTGGTATCTCAAACTGTGCTTATTCCAGTACCTGACACATATTGAGTGCTTAATAAATGCTTGTGGACTTAAAACTCAACTATCCCCTGAGACATTTCTCTTTCTTGGATTAAGGTTCACCACTGGGGCTACTTCCTAGGGATGTCCTTCCAGGGCTCTCTAGTTAGTGCACTCTCCTTCCTCAAAGTATCTTACATTTACCTGTTTAATGTTGTATCCCCCAGGAGAATGTAGTTTCCTTGAGAGCAGGGGCTGTTTTTTCATTTTGTATTTTACCACCTGGTACAAAGCAGGGGAAGGCTTGCTGAGTTGAATTACTGGAGTGGTGCACCAGGAATTTTGTACTAAGGGAGACCTAAAAACAAGCAAGCAGCATAGGTGTTTTCCAGCTGGGAACCAGAAATTGGAAAACGGAACAGTATCTTCAAATTCCCCAACGTAGTTATGGCCCTGGGTTGTCAACAGTATAGTCTATGTTTCCTACATGGGATGTGCCAAGAATCGGATTAGATGAGTAAGGTCCTTTTAACAACTGATGTCTACAGTTCGAACTGCAAGACAAAGTGGGGATCCAGTATTTACTCTCTTGTATCTCCTCCCTTAGTAACTCTTTATTTCTAAATTGTCTTGTGACTACCGTGGATTTTCTTCTTAAAAACTATGCCCTTAGGGCATAGTTCTTCTGTTAAGGAAACATTTACTATCAATCTTTTATGTTCAGATGCTCAGCAAATATCAGTTTTAAGTACTAAATGAATCCTTCTACGGCACAAGCCTCCATTGCTGAAGCTACTGCTTCCCCTTCAAACCAAACCTGCTACTTACTGCCATGACTGCTTGTTGGCCACTTAGGGTTTAAAAGAAAATTCAGTGCCTTCTAGGGCTTGCTATCAGCTGCTCTACACGATTCCCTTTTTGGCCTCTCGTCTGAGCAAGCCAATATTTTCTAACTTTGAATCTTTGTAGCTTGTCCTTTTCAAAATGCTGTTTTGAAATTGTCTACTTTTTTTCTCTTCCCTTCCTAATTTGGTGCTTTCTTCGTGCTGTTCACTTCTTTCTTACCAGAGAACACAATATTCAATATTTTTACCTCAACTTGGTCCAGGCTGAAGGCCTATCTCCCAGTTAAATCTTCTTGTCACCTTTAAATCATTTGGACCTTTTAGACACAACCCTAAGTTAATTAGATTATACCTTCTTACTGCCTAGGACTTTTATATGTTCAAATTATATCCCTGTGTCTTCTGCCACATTTAAAAAAAGATATTTGACTCAAAATTACATTACGATATAAAGCCTTGTGCTACTGGGAAAGGATACTCCCAAAATAAACAACCACCCCTTTAAGGAAGCTTTCTTCATATGGTCTACAATTTGGATCTTGGTGATAACATCTATATAATGTTTCTCTAAAAGGTTTGTTTGTTCTAATGTGACAAAAAGGATTCCCATCGGATCAGGAATCAGCTTCAAATCAATAGTGGATTTAGAATTATTCCTAATTACTACCAGCACACTACAGAGGATAGTACATAGGACTGGGAGTCAAGAAACATGGATTCAAGTTCTTATTCTGTTACTAAATAGCTGAGTGACACTGGACAATCAGGGCCACAGTTTCCTCAAACGTAAAAGGAATGAACTGGACTAGGTGATTTTTTTAAGGGTTCCTCTGCCTCATAAATTCTATTGCTACTTTATATAATGTTGCTTTAAATCAATGCTGGCTTGGGGAGTTGTAGCAACTGTGTACAAATTCATTTTCTTCTTCACTCTCCCCATCAAAAGTAAAGATACAGGTGTATTGGAAAAAACCAGAAACATCCCAGGACCAATGTTATATGAAAACTGTATCACAGTATTTCAGTGGTTCTAGGAGAGATAGAAGTAAGGTTAGTGGCTTGTACAATTTAAGACCCACTGCCAAAATATTATACCCTTAATAGTCATCCAACCCTCTCTCTTTTTATGTGTATATACATACATACATATTATTTTAGATAGGCAGGTATATACCACCACTTCAATAAATATAATTCTCACCATGCATGCTCATTTATCTCCCCAGTTATGTCTTTTAGGGCAGTAGGTGGTGAAGTAGATAAAATTGTGGACCTGGAGTCAGGAAGACCTGGATTCAAATTCAGCCATAGATACTTCCTTGCTATTTGACTTTGGAAAAATCATTCAAACTGCTTCAGTTTTCTCCACTTTAAAATGAGGATAATAGTAGCCCCTATCTCCCAGTAGATACTTAATAAATCCCTCTTTCCTTCCTTCTTGCCAGGTAACTCAAAAAAGCTTGTAGACAGACAGATTAAAGGGAGTATGGTTCAAAGGAGAGTGAAGAAAATGGGTGAATGAATGGGAGGTTAGGTGGAGTGAGTCTGGCTGAGTAAAAAGAGGGAAGGGAATAAATATGGATGCATAGAATTAGTGGCTAGTTGGGTAGAAAGAAGCAACCACAGGATGCTCATTTAGTGAGGATTTTTTTTTTGCTAGAAAATTAGCAAACATTTACATGTTACTAATTCCTTTGAGAATATAATAGATGACATATGCACACAACCATCAAGGCCAAAACATGTTCAAGAATCCAATCCTAATCCAGTATGACGAGTGATGAGGTGAGAGGGATGATTCTTGGACTAATAACCATCAATTTAGGAAAGCTGTGTTACTGCAGAGAGTGGGAAAATATCCAGCATATGTACTTCTTTCTGATCTCAGTCACTGATTGGTCCAAAGATTGGTCCCAAACTATTTCTTTGCAGCTGATCGTTTTCCTTCTCCTTTCTTTGGTGTGCCTTTTCCACGAAGCTTCTTTAGTCGCATTTGCTCTTCCTTAAAATCTTGATGTTCATCTCTGAGTAGAGAAAAAGAGAATGACTAATCAGTTAACTCTAACTAAAAATGGTTAAGCACATTCAAATAGCAACATTCCCTTTGGTGGTTCCTGTAGAGTTCAAATAAATGAACACATGTAATATGATGTGCAAACCTTAAAGTGATACCTAAATGCTAGCTCTGATAATGATGATGATCGTGATGATAATGGTTATCAATATTCGACTTTTTCAAGAGAACATGCCCGACTAGGTTTATGGAGAACACAAAGCAGTCCCCAACTTATGAATAGGTTACATTTCAAAAGTTCATTGGTAAGTGAGTTGTTTGAAATTCAGAATGCCTGTTCCCATAGAAACAATGATGGAGACTGTGGCTAAGCTTCTAGGCTGGATTATGAGTCTATTTCACTAATGATATACCTCAGGTCCATAATAGTAGCTCTGGATAGCAAATCCCCCATGACCCCTGAAATCCTGTGGGAGGCCAGAAGTCAACTAAGGAAATGAAGGCAGAATCTAGAGGCTCCCTACTAGAAGCTGGAAAGTTTCTGTAGCAGCACAGAAAGGAAGATTAAACAAGAAAACAGGGAAGAAAATGTATAGGGGCTCCCGTAGCTACCACAGCAATTGTGGTGGAGGGAATCATTGGGAAATGGCTCAGGTGAAAGAGCGTATTGTTTTTGTATCTTAATGACATGTCAAATTAAAAAAAATGCTAACGTTAAGAGTTCTAGGTCAGAAAGGAGGACATGGGCAGGAAAGGGTATCGATGGTGGGAGGGAGCTCCGGTGCCATGGATATCAGATTCCAAGGGTTGTTCGTCAGTGTAGATCACTTGTAAATTGAGTGTGTGTAAGATGGAGGGCTGCCTGTATTTTAACAACAAAAAAACAAGCCTCCAAGAAATGTTTGCTAGTTGTTAGGATATGTATTAGAGCGAAACTAAAATTCTTTTGCAAATGATACCAATCTATATTTATTGTACTTCCTAGGAATAGGATTCATATTTGATCCTAACATACAAAAAAACCTCAGCCAGTGGGAACCCTTGGCTTAGACAGCTGAGAATTTACACCTTTAAGGAACAAAATTTGTTTACTTTAACCCATTTTTTAACTTAAATGCTTTCCTAACTTATAAAGCAGAGGATAACAAATAAAATTTAATCCTTTCTTGATGACAGACAACAGTAATTATTATAATGTACTATTATACAGTGATGCTGTGAATAAGGCCCAATTTCCCCAACTAAAAGGTCCCAGACCATATTTTTAGAATCATGTATTTTTTATAGTTTTTGTTTCTTTTCTTGCTATCAGGCTCCTAGCAGTTAGATCTCACTCTTGTTAATGTGTTTAACTATAGCAACTCTTCTCCTCCCTTCTAATTTGCTGATTCTAATCTGTTGTGAGCTTAGAAATAAGATAACCACATTTTTAAGAACTGTATGTAAAATAAGAGTCCACAGATGTAGATGAGGGTCTAAGGGGTTCTCCCGTGGGTGAAGTATATGCATTATAATATATGGACTTTATGATACATTCATCTATCTTGACCACTCTGAGGCCTTCTTTCCCCCCTCACTTCCTCCTTTTCTGCTGTATTCTGGATAGGTAAAGTATTATGTCATTCGATTTATACTTTCTAAGACTTTCTGACATCGAACTTCATTGAAAATTTTAAAATTAAAATATTATTAGTAACTAATATTTTAGTGCCAACACAATAGGAAGGCAAAGGCACGTACTAAGACTATAAAATATGAATTAGAATCCTTCTGTCTAGAAGAGTGCTATGTTAGGCTATCATGATGAAATTTATTCTCTAAGAAAGTTAAGTTGCAAAAACCTTCAGTATTTCATCCTATTGTAGACCTGAAAAAAATGTGCTGCCCGACATCCAGAGTTACTCAGACAAGGTGGCTTTTCTGCAGTCCCCTTCGGGCACTCTAGAGAGGAGGTTACTTCCTTTCCCGTTTCCTAGGCAGCAGCTCTCAGAACAAGCTGCCTGCTGAGGCGGAATAACTGAATACTGTTGTTTCTCTCTACCTCATCTACTTCCTTATAGTATAGGTCTCCACCTCCAATCTTTTTCTAAAGGTACTCATTTTAATTTTTACTCTGAAGACCATAACAAAACTCCCTCTAGCATCCATATGGGTTCAAACGTATTGGCTCTGTATATTTTAAAATCAGGTTTACCTACTGACAGACAATATATAAAAGAAACCTTACAGTTTCTTCCTTAAATCTCATTGCCTTTCGTTTGTCAATATCCTAAACAGCTGTGTTCACTTATTTTTTACAACTTGAATGAGATTATACCATAATTTAAAATTAATTATAAGGGTATGATTTAGCTTGTCTGTATAGTTGCTAGATTCTAAACACTTATTTCTCTTGTCCCGGCGGACTAGATATAAAAAAATGCAAGTTATCCAAGGTAATGCTGGGACATAGTGGCACACATATTAAAAAAATGTATATGATTTTTCATACATATTATGATTGTTTTTTCAGCAGATTTGCCTTTTTATTTTGTTAAAACTAACTTTGTAGTCACTGGGCAAAAATCAACTGTCAGCAGAGAGACATACCCAGAGTATAATGGGTGGTTTGCCTCAGGTTAAAAATAGTCTGTGGAAAAGCAATATGAAAATGATAGACATAGCCACAACGTATAATAATGTATGAGGGAAACAAAGTAATTTCTTACTAATATGTTAGTGTCTAGCTATCCTGAGTGGCAAATATATTCTCTTATGTTTTTGTATCTCAATGACTTGCCAAATTAAAAAATGCTAACATAAGAGTTCTGAAATTAAAAATATTGGATCCTACTTTTCCTCTTGCCCGAGTCCCATTTTCCTTTTCCTATAGGTTCTCTCCCCAGTGAACTAACAGGTATAAGATTCCGTTTAATTGAAATGTAAACATAACCCTTAATGGCAGTCTGCAGCTTAATTAGAACAAAATAGGACATCAAAAATGGTACAAATTAAACTGCCTCAACAGGGTGGGCAGAAATAATAGTTCCAGGGAAAGCACTACTGTAAGAATGACAGAGGTTCCCACACCTAACAGGCAGATCAGAGGTTACTGAGCTGAAGCTGCTGTCCTGCTGTCAGTATCACTGAACACATTAACATTTCTGCTATTTCTTGGCATGGTATTTGTACCTGCTTTTCCCAGCACCATTCAGCACTCATTAACAGTGTGGATGTCTAACTCTAAGTAGCGACTGCACAATTTTAGCCAGTTTTCAGGTACCTGAAAATTCAAATGTCTTCCAATAAGCACACATACACAAAATTGGTTTGATTGTTGAAAGTTTGCAAGCTATATATATTTTGAAGAAGTCTTTCACTTTCTTTCAATTTTATCTTTAAAAGCATATAAACATAAAGATAGGCATCCTAAAGGACAGAAAGATTTTTAGGCATCTTGTCTGTACTCTCATCTATCAGGAATTCTCTCACCATCCCCAGTTTCTGTTTCTTCATTACCTGTAAAGACCAAAGAAACGGAGTTTCCTCATGAGAGCAAAATAGGTGTTGTGAGGGGGATACCAATCGTAAGTTTCCTTCCTTTTGGCCAAAGGCTGTTCACTAAATAACTTTACTACTTTCATGGACTTGGAATCAGTGGGGCTGGCAACTTCTCCAAATATTCGAGCACTCAGGCGAGCCATTCGCACGGCATATTCTGAAAGGGATGACATCTCAAGAAAGAGCCAGTAGACAATTCCTACACAAATGGAAAAGAATGATAAACATGTTAGTTTGAAATATTCTAGGACTGCCCAATAAACATTTAGGAAAAGAAGGATGAGTCATGATGAATCATGCAAATTGGCAGATTTTATTGTGCTAGGAATTGAGAAACATTTGTGATCCAATATAACTGATTCCTTTGCACGATACTTTGTATTTATGGTTTATGTTTTCTGTGTATGGGGCTGATATAATTAAAATGTTATCTGTTACTGCCTTGCTATACTTTTTTTTTTGGTAATTAACTAGGTTGTGCTTAAATAAGCATTTAGTGCATTCAAATTACCTTTTTTTTTTTTTAAAGTAAGCTTGCTTGGTAAGGAGAATGGGGAAACAGATTACCAGGGTCACAATTAACACTAACGTATCTTCAGAAAACACCAACGTAAGCAATCTACAAAATAAATATGCTGACTGACATCTCAAGGTTCAATCTTTACAGAAAAATAATTATACTGCTGTCTTTATTATCAGTCCTTTGAACACTGTTCTTCCCAGAGGATTACAAAAGGCTCTGAAAAGTGCTAATGAATTATGAGGTCATTTAGCCTCTAGGTTACAAGACTGAGTCTGGCCTGAGTCATTTAGGGTTGAAATTAATTTGAGGAAGGGGTTGGTGGATGGGTTAGGCTGTTAGTGGTTCTATATTTTTTAGTGAACTCGCTCCAAAAGAACCATTAAAAAAAACCCAAGTCCTCAAATACAAGATTTTAATTTCCTAAATGGTGACTATTCATTTTCTGAATTTTGATGTGATTCATTTTCAGTCTGCATATTTTGCTTTTGTCCTGTAATAACCTTCACTATTCTAAAATAAGGCAGCTAGGTGGTATGGTAGATAGAGTGCTGAGCCTGGAGTCAGGAAGAACTGAATTCAAATCTGTCCTCAGACACTCAACAGCTGTGTGACCCTGAGCAAGTCACTTAACCCTGTTTGCCTCAGTTCCTCATCTGTAAAATGAGCTGGAGAAGGAAATGGCAAACCATTCCAGTATCTTGTTCAAGAAAACCCCAAATGGGGTCATGAAAAGCTGCAAAAGACTGGACAACCACAATCCTAAAACACTAACACTTTACATCTCATGTTTCCAAAGACCTCTGTCTTTCAGAAAGAAAACAATTCTCATAACATTTTGATGAAGTAGATAAAAAAAACAAATACTAAAGTACATGTTTACATAAAGGCATATAGCAGAGTAGACATCAGATCTAAGTTATCTGCCACTAGAAGTAACATTGCATACCAGATCAAAAAGGAGTCAGATATTCTTGGCTTAAGTATAGTTATATGACGTGAAATTTTAGTAGGAAATTGAGAAATATCTGCAATATGTTAATTCGCCTGCCAGTGTTAATCACCTGGAATACTTTAAGCCAGTGTTTCAGTAACTAGCTTGGAGATGGTCCTCTGCCTAAGCACGGATGGGTTGTCCTCGAAACAGGAAAAAAAGAACAACAAAATCCAACCCAAAACCAAAAGAAAAACAACTCCACCTCTGAAAACCAAAGGCAGAAAAAAAGCTACTATTAAAAAAAAACTCTCCCCAGGCTGTTACATTATAGTGCCAGAAAACTTCAGAATCACTTCAGAATGATAGAAAGCAGGATTTAAACTAGGGGCACCTTTTACAAACCCATCAGAGGCCAACAGACTTCAGAAAGTTCTGTATATATCTCAAAGCTGATTAAACTCACTGCCTCTGATTCTTCCTTATTCCCTACACCTCAGATTTCAGGCTTCTCTGAAACTATCCTGATTTAACAGAGCCATCTCATGGTCAGCATGGGAAAACTGTCTCCCATAATATCTTATTATCTCTTTTCACCCTAGTTCAGAGGGATCATACATAGCTATTTCTCTATTTTACTTTTTCACCACTCACAGCTAATTTAATTGTATCTTATACAATCTTTTTTATATGTACACACAACTTACTCCATTTTTTCCATTCTCTGCTTACAACTCTGATCCCTCCTAAGGGAAATCTTTCTACTTATCTGTTCCATTTATGAGCCAAAAAAGCAACCAATTAAGTATAAAAGTAATGCTAGTGATTACCTTTAGCAAAGAAATGTTGTAACTTTATTGACCATGAGGAACCAGTGTGTCACCAACCTTTAAAGCTCTTGAAAGTACCTAGAAATTTCCTACAGAGTCTCCCCCTATTTTCTTCTTTCTTTGCAAGTCTCCTCTGACACACAGATTTAGGGGCAGAAAGGACAACAGAAGCCACGCGGTCCAATCCTTTCATTCTATATGGACAACGAAGCTGCGACTCAGGGTCGCCTAAGTGAGGTGTCCAAGGACACACAGATATTATTAGATGGCAGTCAGAATTCAAGAGCAAGTTATCTGCCTCCAAATCCAGCATTATTTCCATTGTACCAATTAAAACTGTTTTTCTGCAAGCAGTAGCATTAAAGGTAAATTACATTCCCCCAGAATCCGATATGTTCTTCAATTTATTGTTAGTTTTGTGTAATGCCTAATAATGCAATATTGTTTTCTAATTTTTTCACTGCGAATGTGCAGTATTTTGGTCTATTATGTGTTTAAATGGGCTAGTCAATGTTTCTAACAAACCTTCCATGAAAAAAATGCATTTGAGTTAGAAACTACTGACCTGAACAAAATTTAAGACTCCATCACAAGCTAGGAGAATGTTTCTGTACTACACAGACATTTCTGTTCTCTTTCCTCTGTTGCAGCAGATATCCAGTCATCTATTCGCACAGGTACCTATGTCCCAAAGATATATACCTTCTTCCCTACCAGGTACAGTGCCTGGAACATAATAAGAACCTTGTAAATCAATTTTTCTTTCTTTTCTTCTTCCTTTTTTAACATACCTGTAAGTCACTGTCCTCCTCCCCAAAATACTACTCCTCATGACCAAAATAAGCACACAGATATTAACATTATGTACCCAGAGAAGAATAAAAAAGTATTTGAGGGAGAGGGTTTAATTCCACAAATATTCAGTGGTTACTAGGTGCAAAGAGCAAATTCTATACCTATAAGGTGCTTATGTGATATTGGGGAAGTATAATACAGGCCTTAAGTTTCCATATCCATAAAATGAGGGGGGGTTAGACTGAATGACTTCTGACGTACCTTTTAGCCCTAAATCTGTAACCTCATAAATACAGGATGGGTATGTTATACCTTATAAAGGTAATCTGAAGAGGAAGGGGAAGAGTACTATATAGAGAGCTAAGGTGGAGGTGACAGGTGAACTAAACCCTAAAGGAAGATAAGGATTCTTAAAGTAGAGGAGAGGGTTGGGCCTCCTGCAAGGGATCACTCAGAGTCCCGTGTTCAGACAAGCTATTTAATAAAAGTATCTTCACATACCTTCAGGTAAAAGCAGTCCAGGAAGATAACAGGGCAAGCAGGATCCCTGGGTTCTCAAAAGCTCCCCACTAAAGTCCTAATAATCACTTTTATAGTCTTGCCCAAACAGCCTGTGTTCTAAGTCAAATCTACCTGAAAGCAAGGTTAACCCAAACTGCCCTAGGTGAGGGGCACTTCCAATAGTTGGGAGTAGTGCTCCCAATAGTTCTAAAGTTCTAATTGGTGTTGTGGGACTATGTGGGTGTGTGTGTGTGTATGGGAGGGGTTAACTCTGAGTTCTACAATATTCTTGTCTACAACAGAGTACATGCCTTGCACATGGGGCAGAAGGTAAGAGATGGAATTTGTTGTCAAGGAGCACTAATGGTCTCATTTGGTTGGAACATAGAGTGTCCTTAAGGAGTAATGTGAAATAAGGCTGGAAACAGAAGCGCCAGCCAGTCTGTGGAAAGCCTTAGGCTAAAGAATTTGTGTTTTGTCCTACAGGAGAGAAGGATCCACAACAGGCTTGAGTAGGGAGGTAACATGGTTAGAGCTGGACTGTGAATATTTTGGCTGGGTAGAGAACAGATCAAAGGGGAGAGAGAAGGTTAGGAGGCTATCACTACAGTCCAGGTAAGAAAAGATGTGAGCCTGAAACAGAGTGATGTCTGTGCATGGAGAGAAAGCGATGATGGACAGGAGAGATGTATAAAGTAGAGTTAAAATGACAGAGTTGGAGGCCTAGCGAGAGACAAGGCAGCTGTAATAAAGTAGGAATTTGATGGGAAAGGGACCCACTGATTCTAGGCCAAAAGGACAAAGTTATTTGCATGCTACCTTAGGAACACAGTAAATATCTGTGACAACTCACTATGATGAAACTGTAAGTTTTTTCCCCCAAAGGATGTATTTGTATTACAAAAGTTAAAATCAGAAATAAAGGTTAACAAGAGAGACAGTGAAAAATGATAGGTCTCTTTCAAGCCCAAGTCCCTCAAGAGTAAAAAAAGAATTACTTATAAGACAGAAAGAAATGAAAGGCGGTCCTGTCAGTGACCTGACAAGAGACAGTTTTTCATTAAAGGGCTGCCAGAAATTTCTCCACTGGAGACTCACCCAAGAACACAGAATACCTTTTCTCCAATGCTGAGTTTAAAAACTTATGCCCTGCATGAATATTAGTCCTTTAGGCCATCAATCTGTCACCTTTCAATAGCTTTCATAATCTCTCTTAGGCCTTTTTAAGGGCATGGAAAAGCTGTTTTCCATTGCATAATTTTATCAATATGAAAAGCGAATGGTACTTTGGAGAGAAATGTAGAAAGAAAACAGTAAAGATCTGACAAAAGTCGTTTAAATTTCTTCTCTCTCTTTAAAAAAAAAAAAAAAAGGAGAATCATTCCTAGGAGCAGAACATGGTCCAAGGAAAAGGTACAGGTCTGACAATATCACCTCTGTCCCCAAGAACCTCCAGTAGCTCACTACTGCTTCTAATATCAAATGTAAACTCCTGTTTGGTGTTTAAAATTCATCACAATCTGGCTCCAGTACACCTTTCCAGACTTATTATCCATTACTTTTCTTTCTGCCCTCTAGGGACCAGCCTTGTTTCTCATATGAGTACACCACTCATCTCTATGCAGTTGCATAGATGCCACCATGCTTGGGATGTACTTGCCTGCCACCTCCAACTCTTAGAATCCCTAGTTTCCTCTTGGTGAGGCCTTTCTTGATTTCCCTCAGCTACTAGAGACTCTCCCTCCATCCTCATCCCTACAAAGTACCTTGTATTTACAAGACATATGTTTTATATCTACTTACATGTATATATGTTGTTTCTTCCATCAAATGTAGGTAAGTTCCTTGAGGGCAAGGGCTATTCCATTTTTGTCTCTACATCTCCAGAACCTAGCACTGATGGACTGATTCAGTGAAAAGGGAATTAAAGATAAGAGGGAGGAGGAGAAAGGAGCAGAGTCAAGGGAGTGTGGCTCAGTGGCAAAAGTATACAGTTGTCTTTGTTTAATCTTTGCATCTACTATATGATGATCACAGAGCCTAAAGAGATTATTATTTTATACTACAGAACAAAAAAGTGGATTTTGGAAAATCCTAAGAAAATATTTTTAAAGTATTCAAAAATACATGGTGCTAGGTCTCTGTATCAAGCAAGACAAACACTTATTTGAAGATGATACTCCCTAAAGAAAACAAAGTTATTTTTTGTTAAGCTTAGGAAAGTCCAGTATTTTTCACTTCACTTCATCTTCGATCTATTGTGCTGAGGCAATTAACATAAATTATAAACTATGCTCCAAGTGACAGAAAAAAAAAGTATATGCTGGCACAGAAAAATAATCTGAAGAGAATTCCTTCTTTTGTCATTGATAATGATTAATCAATTTTACTGAGTAACAGAAAAGCTAAAGACAGTGAATATATATTATTCCAACTTCATGCTTTGTTTCCTTATTTTTAAACAGGGACAACCCCAAAAATATTTGCTCTCAAATTATTCCTTTTGGGGAGCAGCAGTACAGAAAACCCCCCCAATCATAGCCCAATTTGTTCTTCCTGCCTCCATTTTCTTCCCTCCTCCACATGACTGCCACATTGAGTGTCAGTAAAACAGATCTGAGCATGTCCTTCATCAGAAATCTTCAAGAGCTCCGCATTACTTCTTAGCTAAAACACAAAATCCTTAGCTTGGTATTTAAATCTCTCCGTAATGTGACTCTCACCTACCTTTCTAGTCTCATTTCATATTACTCTGTCTCAGTCCAATTGGCCTGTTAGCTGTTCCCCATCTCCACCTTGCCCTGACTTTGCCTAAGGTGCCCCCGTGTCTGTAATGCGGTCCCTTCTCCCCTCTACCTGGTAGAATCCCTTTTTTCCAAAGCACAATTTAGTTATCACCTCCTACCCAAGGCCTTTCCTCATCTCCTTCTCCTCCTCCCTCTTTCCCGTTATTAATGCTCTTCTTCCTAAATTCACTTTGTATTACATACTTGTAATTGTACCAATTGCGTACATATCGCTCCCCACCAGTAGAATATAAATTATTTGATGGCTGGGGCTGGTGTATTTTTTTTTGCCTTTGTATTCCCAAAGCCTAACACAGTGCCTTGTACATAGCTGGTGCTCAACAATAGCTGTGGGGGTGAATTCTATTTTATTTTGTATTGCTTTATATGACAGCTTAGTATGGTGGACAGAGAGTCAGTTCTGGCCTCTGACACCTTCTGGTTGTGTGGCTCTGAGCAAGTGGTCCAAGCAACCTTCTAAGACTTAGTTTGGAGAAAAGATGCCCACCTGCTTCACAGAAGTTCCTCGATGGGAGCCACACACACACACACACACACACACACACAGACACAGCTAGTTCTTATGCCTTTATGGATGTTTTCTTAAGATTTAATTTCCTAATTATGTTTCTCTTCCATCATGCAACGGATTAATGCTGGGAATGACAACAATAATAGCTAACATTTATAGACTGCTAACAACAAAAATCGCATCTAACTTTTATATAGTGTTTACTATGTGCCCTGCACTCCCATTTGAGCTCTACAACCCTAGGAAGTGGGTGTTATTATCATCTCCATTTTACAGATGAGGAAACTGAGGCAGACAGAAGTTAAGCGACTTGCCCAGGGTCATGCATCGGATTTGAACTGCGGGTCTTCCAGACTCCGGGCCAACAAGCAAACTGGCTGGGTAGCAAGCAGCAACAGGTTGCCTGGAATATCCAATTGCTGTGTTTACCCCCTGGACTGTTTGGTTTTTGCCTTTAATCTCTAGGGCTCCAGCAACGAAACCGGCACGTGGCAGGCGCTCAGTACACGCTAAATGAATTAAATCGATAGTCCGCAATACGGGCATTTGTTTTTACTGCGTGGCTTTCGCGTTTCCTAAGTGTCAGACTGCGGTCCTACTGCCGGGTATTAACCCTGAAAGGGTGGGAGTCAATCATTCCCATTTCACACCCAAGGAAACAGATTCAGAGGCAAAAAACGCTTCTCGCCCAAGCTCGCTGCCCCGGGACTCGAGCCCAGCTCTCTTTTCACTAGGCCACGCTGCCCCCCACGGACGCGGAGAGCTCTCCGTGGGCCCTGCTCAGACTAGGGGGGAGGGGGTTATGGCAGCCGCTTCTTATTTTAAGCTGGGCGTCCCTCTGGCGTGTGAGATAAAGGACCTTCTCTTCCTGACTCTACACCTGAGCTCCAAGCCGGGCCTCAGTTTATAATCGTCCCCGACCCCAAGAAACCCCCGATTTCAGCCGCACCCCAGTAACCCCGACACGCTGGAAGAAACCACTAACCAATTTAACAGGTCCGGGCCTTCCTCTCCTATACGTCACGTCCTCCGGAAATCAGGTTCCCTCATCTCCCCCCTGCACCGGCCAGTGTCTAGGGCGACGCCTCCGGCTCCTCGGGCGGGAGCGCCTCAGGCTTCGTTTGCGCGTGCGCACGAGAAGAGAGGAGTGGAAAAGCGGAAGACCTAAGCCGGCGAGCTAGAAGGGACGCGGCAAAAAGCCCGGATGGGCGTCCTGCGACGCCTGGAGGTTTCGGAGGGCTGGACTCGGCCCTTGCGCGACCGCAGCCTGAGCTCCCCTATTACCAAAGCTCAAGTTGGACAGCCTGGGGTGGGTTTACGCCGGGGGTGGGGGGCGGTTTCCATGGCCCTTTGTGAATCGAAGTAGTGGCCCTTTCTGGACCTCAGTAGCACTCTGCCTCTCCCTTCTCCAGCCCCCTTCCTTATTTCTGTATTCAGCAGCAGCAGCAGCATCTTCTCCATCAGCACCATCAACGAGCATTGCAAACGTAGCGCTTTAATATTAGCAAAGCGCTTTGCGCTCATTTGACCCTCACAACAGCCCTGCGAGGCAGGCAGCGTTGGTCGATCTCACATTCTGAGGTTATTAATCTCCTTTGACAACTTCGGAAACTGAGGCATGGAGAGGTCAAGTGACTAGCTCCTAAAGTCTCCTCAGGGTTCCCCGATCTTTGCTCCGCCCCCTGCCCCCCTCCCCCCAGTTGTTGATTCAGCTTCTTCCTATGCCTACCCTTTCTCAATCCCCTCACCCAGCCAAGCTCCCTCGGGCACTCTTCAGCATCATCATCATCACTCTCGTCATCACCGCCATCAAAAATGCTTATTAAAGGCTTCCTGCAGCGCGTTTGGGTTCCTCCCCCCCCCCCCTCCCCGCCTTTCTGGCCCCAGCAACATCCATCACCAGTCAGTGGCCTGGGAACAGCGTGGGAGCCAATGAAATCGGCGCCTTGACGGTCCCAGCACCCACGGGAAAGGTGGATGTTAGAGAGGGACGAATTAGCCCCGAGAGAAGCGTGCTGCTGATGAACAGCTTGTGGTCCCCGGCTTTCCCTCCTCCATCGGGAAGACTGGAAAGGGGAGTGGATTTGGAACCCGAGGGCTTGGGCTCTGAGCTTTCCTAATGACTATTGGGGTGAGCTTGGGAAAGTCCCAACCTCTCTGGGCCTCACTTTTCTCAAAAATAAAGAGGTTAGCCCCTTTTGAAGTGGCTGATAGAAAAAGTTTTTCAGCTTGACTATACTTATTTTTTACAAGGGTTTTGTTTGTTAAATGGGGAGGAGAGAAAATAGATTTTTGTTAATGAAAAAATTAAGTTAAGGGTTAGGGCTAGAATCAGGGACGGGGAACCTGTGGCCTGGAGGCCATGTGTGGCCCTCTTGGTCCTCAAGTGCGGCCCTTTGAATCCAAACTTCACAAATTCACGCAAAATAATCCTTTTATTAAGGGGATTTGTTCTGTGAAGTTTGGATTCAGTTGAAGGGCTGCACTTAAGGACCGAGAGGGCCACAGGTGGCCTCAAGGCCCCAGGTTCTCCACCCCTGGTAGATAATCTCCAAGGTTTTTTTCAGCTCTAAATCCTATCCTACTTTTCTTTACCTATTTTTTTTTCCTCAACCAGAGTCTTCTTCCATCTGTTCATTCTCTTTCCTATTTTGTGGTTTTTTTGTTTGGTGTCTGGTGATCATGACCTGGCATCAATATTATCTATATACATTTTTCTGTATGTATACTACTTTCTATAAATTGCCTTAATATTCAGAGAACCTGATAGGCATGATGTCATTCAGATGAAGATGGTAATAATAGCTAGCTGTAGCAGTAAGGCAAGATTCATGACCTCGAGGATGACCATGAACATGCCTCTATGGTTCAGAATCGCAAAGTATGAGAAATTCTCTAAGTAGGAGGCAGAGGAAGTATAACATTTATTTAGACACAAGAGAATCCAATCCTAGGACCAGTAATTCCAGTCCCATACTGTAGCAATTATATTCCAAAACCAGTAAGCCCACTGCAATGCAGCAACAAGGAAATTATAACAAAGTATTATAGCAAGGGCCCAAGCCATCCTGAAACCCCCAACCCCCTGCTAGGGCCTTCCTGTAAACAGGCACTCACAAATCCTAACTCTCCTATCTCAGCTCAGCACTCTCTCCCAAAGCTCTGCTGACTCCTGGTTTCTTGACTCCAAGTTCTTTGGATCTCCACAGTTCTCTCTGCTCTGTAGTCTCTCTCAATGTCTGTTGCCTCAATATTCGCTTGATGTCTGCTTCTGAATCCTGTTGCTCTCAGTTCCGCTGCTCCCAGTTCTGCTGCTTTCAGTTCTGGGCTCTCTTTTTATACAGTCCCAGCTGGCATCTGATTGATTAGAACTCAGTGCACATACCATTGGCTCTGGTTTTAGCAACTCCCCTTAGGGCCCTGAGGGCTTCACTGGCTGAACTAGCAAAAGGGTGTAGGCCTGGAGCCTACCATCTAGTTAGTGAAAGGGTGTGGGCCTGCCTCTAATCAGGTCTCCCTTTGTTGACCCCACCTGAGGCCTATTCTATGGGCGGGAAAGATCTTTCACTTACTGATTAGCCTTAGACTAGCTTGTATATAATACTTAACCTAAGAAAACTGAGACCTGCAGAGTTTTAAGTAACTTGTCCAGGGGGACACAACTATGATCTGCCTAAGGCCAGATTTCAGCTCAGTTCTATCCTGACTTGAGGTCCACCACTCTATCACCTAGGCTGCCTTGTAATAGGATTGCCATGATCATTTCTTGTTTAGTCCTTGAACCACACTGAAAATGGGACTGAAAATGTTAACTTCTTCCTCAAAGTTTTAGAGAAGTTTGCCCTGGTCTCTGCTCTGACAGTTTATAATACCTTTATGGCTACTGGGATAGTTTTTTTGAAATGCTAATGATAGCTATGCCTAAAATGATAAATCACATTTATCTTTAGTGGCTCCCATTTTCTTCTTTATTGAAAGGGCTCCTTTTTATGTCTTCACAATTTCATGAACTTTTCCTTTAGAATTTTAGGTCATAGGATCATACCAATGAATACCTTCGAAATTCTGACACTGCCAGTACTATACAAATTTGAATACATACCAATCTTTTGTCAGCCTTTTACTTCAAAAGCATGGTTAACAAGTGAGCAAGGTTTAAGCATATTTCCTAGACTAGAAATAAGGGAAGTATTAGTCAAAGTATATAGTGCTTTATGATTTTCTGAATTTTACAGATTTTAAAGGATAACTAATAGAAAATGAATGTTACAACATTATAGAAAACAAATCTGGCTCCAAAGAAGAGATACTTGAGAAGACATTATAGAGATCAGTGTGGGATGGGTTTGGGAAGGGTCCACAAGTTTGGAACATTGCATATAACATCAGATTTTTTTCAGTTGATTGAGAGAAATGATTATTTCTCTTATATTGGTAACCAATTACTATTGGAGAGATCCAGGATTTTTTTCCTTCCTATTTCCTCATTCTTTTCTAGGTCAAATCAACCCCTGAAGAATAGGGCTGATAATGAGATTGGATTTAACATTCTCTTCAATCTTGTTCAGACACCACCTAACGGGAGGAGCCCACAGTACAGCGGTGAGTGGGGGAATAGATCCTTTGTCTAGATTGCCTGGGGCTGGGGGTGGTCTGGGAGTAAGAGTGACACAATCAAAGTCATGTCCCCCAGCCCCTTATTAGAACAAGTCCACCTCTTATTATAATATTCGTTCTTCTCATTAATTGTTAACCAATTAGAGTTGATTGCTATCTCTCAAGAATACTTAGTCTTCCAAAGGCATACAAGCATCAATAGGCTGCCACTATCCCTCTTTGGTTTAGGAGAGACACCAAATGACTATCCTTTTAACGTTGCCACCACCCTGGTGTAGGCCTTCATTACTTCATTCCTGGATCATCAAAACATCTCTCTGGTTGGTCTCCTTGCCTCAGGTCTCTCCTCACTCCACTCAGCTGTCAAATTGATCTTCCTAAAGCACATCTGACCGTGTCACTTCCCTATGACTTCCACGATCAAATATAAAATCCTCTGTTAGGCTTTTTAAAACTTTCATGACCTAGCCCTCATCTTTCCAGCCTCCTTGTACTTTGTCACCTGTACTCTACCATCTAGTGATCTACACTGTCTTGTTTGCTGTTTCTTGAACAAGATACTCTCTTTCTTGACTCTGGGAATTTTCACTGGTTGTCTCCCATATCAGCAATGCTCTCCCTCCTTCCCTCTTTAGACTGTAAACTCCTTGAGGACAGGGACTGTTTTTGTTTTTGTATTCCCAGTACTTAACTTGGTGCCTGGCGTATTTGTTTTTAAATAACTTTTAATGCATCAGACTTTTTGTGACCCCTATTGGGATTTTCTTGGCAGAGATAATGGAATGAGGCAAACAGGGTTAAATGACTTGCCCAGGGTCACACAGCTAGTAAATGTCTGAAGCCAGATCTGAACTCAAGAAGATGAGTTTTCATGACTCCAGGCCTGGTACTCTATCCACTATGACACTAGCTGCCTGGCACATAGTAGGCACTTAATAAATGTTTATTGAATGGAATTGAATGTCCACTTCCTGGCTTTCCTGGCTTCCTCCAAGTCTCAGCTGAAATCTCACTTTTTGCAGGAAGCATTTCCCAGTCCTCCTTAATTTTAGTGCCTTCCCTTTGAGATTATCTCCATTTTATCCTGTGCATATATATATGTATATATATATATGTATATATATATATATATATATATATATATATATATAGTTTGTACATAGCTGCTTATATATATATATATATATATATATATATATATATATATATATATATATAGTTTGTACATAGCTGCTTGCATGTTTTCTCTACCACTAATGAGCTTGTTGAGGGCAGGGACCGTCTTGTCTTATTTTGTGGCTCCATTGCTTATCTTAGTGCCTAGCACATAGTAGCTGCTTAATAAATGCTTATTGACTTGACTTTGCTCACTACTTGTGGGACCTTATGTAAATCATTTAACATTTTGTGGGTCTTATCTGTAAGGTGAGGGTGTTGGACTAGTAGCACTTGAGGTCTCTTTCAGCTCTAGATCTATGCTTCCGTGTAACAGGATATGGATCAGGGTCGTGATTCTGACTGCTCTGAGCCCAGATTCAAGATATTCTCCTTTGTTTCCAGTGACTTGTAAACTTTTCCCTTTTAGTTCCAGCTTTAATAAATCATTTAATCTTATATTATAATACAAACAAAATTGCTTAATTTGTTTATGAAAACATGATAATTTCAAACATCAGACATAAGTAGCAAAAAACACATTGCACAGATCATTAAAAATTGCATCACGTACCATCACCTCACCGGGTCAAAGTTCTTTTCTTTCCACTTAGGGTAGGGTCCAGTCTCTTTGATCATTGGACTTCCAATCCTGAGCTGATAGAGAGGAAATCGAAAGGTTTATTGCCTTCATTAGACTTGTTTTCCATTACAGCAGGAGAGGGAAGATGACCCAGTCACTCATGGATGGGTGGCATCCCAGGGCTTTTGTGGTGTCGTAACTACTGGATGAACGAAACCTCAGTCTGTCCTTTCTGGTTCTTCTTCCTTGGTTCTGGAAATTACAGCTTTTACTGGACTGGCCCTAATTTGAGCTTTCCACCAAAGGACAAAGCCTTCTAACATAGAGAGTATCTTTGAGAGTTGTCAGAGTCTGAGAGAAGGAGAATAGCATCTTTAATGTTCACAAAACAAGACCAAAGTGTTCTAATTGGTTGGTTTGGTTTATTCAGTCATGTTTGACTCATGATCCCATTTGAGGTTTTCTTGGCAAAGGTTCTGGAGTGGTTTGCCATGTCCTTCTCCAGTCCATTTTACAGATGAGGAAACCGAGGCAAGCAGGGGGTAAGTGACTTGCCCAGGGTCACACAGCTAGTAAGTTTCTAAGGCCAGATTTGAACTCAGGAAAAGGAGTCTTCTTGATTTCAGGCTCAGCACTCTATCCACTGTGCCACCTAGCTGCCCCATTCTAATTGAATGTAGATATTAATTTTCCCACTGCTTCCTCGTCCTCCACTGCTCCAGCAAAAATAAGAGGAGTTGTAGTTGGTTGTAGTGCCAATGTAAATGTGTGGTGGTATTGAAGCTATGTCTGAAATATCCCAGTCATATCAGTCATTGGGGAAGCAGGCAGCATCCATTGAGACACCCTTCTATAGCTGCATTACATATATATGGAAGGTCTGATTATGACTTACCCAATCAAGGTTGGCAGGGTGGGTACCTTTTTTTGAAGGTGTCTCCCTCATTTATGCCATATTTGGGACTTTGATTTTATATACTGACAGTGTATGAAGAGTACCCTTATCCTGAGTACTTACTGTCCCACTGACACTACATTGAGGATGATTGATTGAGCCATGACTGATGTTGATTTGAGTTGTACCCTTGGATGTGGCCTTTAAAGAGCAAATACACAGGTAGGAAGAATGGAGAGACTCAGGGCTGAGAGATTTATATAGGAGAAGGACTACAGGCACTCAGATGCATTTTTATGGATGGAAATCTATACATCTGTAAGATCTCTCCAGGGAATCGTTTGGCTACAGAAATAGCAATGGTGAAGCAACAGAAGAATTCCTGGACAAGCAGGTTGTTGTGTTTGTCCTTTGTTTTCGAAGAGGACCATGACATCAGGGAAATGGTGACATGACTTGCAGTTGACTTTGATTTGAGTGAGCGAGGGCTGTGCAAAGTCACCAGCCTCACTTTTTCCTCCAGAGCCATCTGGATCCAGTGACCAGATATTCATCAGGATGACTGGATTTAACCCAGGATGCTGTGGGAAACCCTGGCCCTTTTAGGCTAAGGCCTTTTCATGTACTCACTTAGAGTGAGGTAATGCCCATTCAGTGAATAGGCCTCTTTAAGAAGTGAGTCAAGGGATGGCCTCTTTAATTAGAAAAAAAAACCAATCTGGGAGGGGAAGACCCTGAGGGTTGCTGTTCCCTACCATAGACATTCATTCTAAGCCAGGGGGACCAAAAATACAGGCATTAAGTGGAGCTTGGGAAGGGACCTATTGTGGTCCAATCTATGAGCTTCAGAGTGAACTGGGTTTAAGGTTTTGTGAAAGAAAGAAAGGAAGAAAGAAAGAAAGAAAGAGAGAGAGAAAAGAAGGAAGGAAGGGAAAGAGAGAGAGGGAGAAAGAGAGAGAGAGAAAGAGAGAGAGAGAGGGAGAGAGGGAGAGAGAGGAGAAGGAGAGGAGGAGCTGAGTTACCCAACTAGCTGGGTTCCCTTTCTAATTAAAGGGGCCATCCCTTGACTCACTTCTTCTGGACAAGCAAAGGAATTCCTGGACCAACCCTTCTGTGGAGGAGTTCAGCATAAATGCTGAGATCTGGGAATAAGGAAAAGAATTCTAGGACAAGCAAGATATGGAGCCAAGAAAAAACAAGGGACACAGCCAAGACTGGTGCTTGAATTATGTGTGGAAAAGAGATTGATTCTTTAGTGATCCTAAGTGCTTTCCCCATTTAGGGAGGGGGCTTCAACCACTTGGTAGTACTCAAAGCCTGGAGGGATTCACAGGTGGGAAAAGGGATCTATTCTCCACACACATTTCTCCTTTTAGAGGCTGGAGAGGAAGAAGGGTAGTCTTGACTGTTTATGGGGCTCCACACAAGTCCCTTGTGTTTTACATTTCTTTTGGGGTGAAATAAAGCCTTTCCTTGTATTCATTGTATTGTTATCACATGTGCTTGCATGGGAGTTGAGGGCTTCTTCGCCGTTTCTGCAAAGACCTGCAATAGAGCTACATTCTGCTGCTCCCAAGGGAGACCTTGTGTTAGGAAGTATGCTCCAAAGAGAGCTGATTGGGAAGAAGCCTGCTTCCCCTCACAAGCCTAAAGTTCTTCTATGTAAACCTAGAGTGGGGCTCTGGGCCATGGGCTACATCTGTATGCAAAAATTAAGGGGGCACACTTGGTTTTTGATTTAGTAGTTGTATAAAGAGGTGAGTGAGGATAACTGAATTAGTTGCTGTTAAGTCTAATAACAAGCGTTCAGATTTATTTAGCAGCTTAAAGTTTATAAAGCATGTTATTAACAATGACCCCATGAAGGAAATAGTGAAAGCAGTGTTATGTCCATTTTGTATTGTGCTATAGATGAACAAGGAGGGGGGAAACGCTTGCTTGTGTTCACAGAACAAATAAGTGATGAAGCAAAGACTTAAACTCATCTTTTGACTCCACATCTAGACCTGGTTGTGATGTCTCTTTAGGGAAGACTTCATACAGAGACTGAAGTTACAGTAATGCTTTCATGGATGGAAGCAATTCGGTCTAACTATAATGATGATAATGATGATAATAATAAAAAGTAGCATTTATGTAACACTTTGCAAAGTGCCATATACATACCATTTGATCCTCACAACCACCCTGGGAGGCAGATGCTATTATTATCCATTGTACAGATAAGAAAATTGAGGCTGAGAGAAGCTAAGTAACTTGCCCAAGGTCCCATGGCTAGTGAATGTCTGTGGTAAGATTTGAATGCAGATCCACCTGACTTCAGGTACAGCACTTTATGCCCTACCTGCCTCTAATTTAGTGGAGGAGAGTAGAGAAGCCACTCTGGGCATGAATGATAGCCTGAGCAAAGGTTCAGAGATGAGAGACACAAGCCCCCAAGTGATTCTGGTGTTTGAAAAGTATTATGGAAAATTAATTTGCTTTTAAAAAGAATAGAATGGTTTTGAAACCTTTCTGATTTCCTCCATGTCTTCTCTAACATAACAGTTGTTAGTTTTTAATGAAAAATCACTGGGGTGGAAGACAAAATCACTACTTTGGTGAGCTAAGTTCAATTGCTGCTAAGGAAGAAAAATTATTATAGGCCCCTAACAATTCAGGGAAAACTGCAAAACATTCAGTGTAAGAGAGATTCCGTTGAAATATACAACAGTGGACTTACTACCTACTTGGTCTTGGATAACTCATATGGCCTCTCTGGATGTCACTTTTCTCATGGACAGTATAAAATGAAGATGTTGGACTAGATGACCTTTAAGGTTCCTTCTTGTCTCTAAGTCTTTGACTTCTAACTATGGGAACCCTAAATCTAGGTTAGAAGCAAGGGAGAGAAGATAGAGACCTCCTGGGAATCAAGGTTCTGATTCCTGAAAATGATAAAGATATCAGTAACACCATATAAGTCTATAGAAAAGGAAAAGCAAGAATTCTGCATTATAAAATTGTTCCATATCTCTGGTCTGTGCAATCTTACTGGTTTGAACTGGCTTTATGTAACAGATAGAAACCTTAAGCTCCTCTCAAATGATAGAGTTTTTATATCTAGAGGGGTGTGTGTGTGTGTGTGTGTGTACATGCATGCTCGCGTGCGCAGTAAAAGTAGGTGGGAAAATATGTAAAGGACAGATCATCAGATTTCCTGTAGTCAGAAGGGAATGGCGTGGGAATGGGGAGATTGAATAACTGATACAGGAATTCTAGGGACTCTGGCTATGGGTCTGAGGAATCCTGTCTGGAATGAAAGGGTTACCACCAATAAAGCTAAGGGAGAGAAGGTCATATCCCTTCCGAGGAACAGGAGCAGAGGGAAAAGCAAATTCTCCAAATCAATAAAAGTTCTTTGCCAACACGTTCAGGCTGTCTTGATATTCATCTGTGCATTCCAGCCAAGTAGGGCACAAGGGGAATGATGGACATTTGTTCCATAATCTATACTTTCACCAAACTGTAATGCTATGTCCAATATTAAATATTGTAACAGAATCTGGTGGTTACATCACTGACTGCTCTCTCTTGCCCACTCACACTCTCTTATTCATCCCATCGTCCTCTCTCACTTAGGCTTTACCTTCTTCCACTTCTCTATTCGCTCATTATCTTTTCTAGTTACAAACCACATACTTTTTAAAATCACAAAAGCAGAGAACTTTAGCAATAAAAGAGACCTTAGAGACTACCTATTCTCAATTTTCCTTTTATGAGTGAGGAAACTAAGCCCAGAGAGGCTGAGTACTTGAGTAAGATGATCTAATGTCATCTATCAATCTATTCTACTCTTTTGTGTGTTTATATTTAAATGTGTATTCATTTGTGCCACCCTGCATGAATTCCAGCTTGATTGCCCAGTGGCTAATGCTCTTGTATTTTCTTCTCTGTGTGCATGTTGTATATACCCGGTAGAATATAGACTGCTGAGGGCAGGGCCTGTTTAGTGTTTGTCTTTGGCATCCTTGTCACTTAACACAGTGCTTTGTGAAATTAGACACTTAATAAATATTTGTAGAATTTAATTGTATGTCTTCTGTACCATGGGTGCAGTTTATTATGGGTATATGTTAGTATTTGTAGGTGTATAATATCTGTGGGTGTTAGAGTATCTGAGTTCAAGTACTACATTATAGATGTTCTAGATTTATGAATACAGAACCTGAATTGTATGTGTAGATGTTATTATATACAGGGGGATGATGTCTGTGAGTGTTAAACTGTATGTATCTGAGTTTGTTGTTCTGTTTATCATTCATTTTTAAAGAGGACCATGGAATCAGGGAAATGATGACATGACTTGCAGTTGACTTTGATTTGAGTGAGGGAGGGCTGTGCGAGGTCACCAGTCTCACTTTCTCCTCCAGAGCCATCTGGGTCCAGTGGCATAATATTGACCAGGACGACTGGATTTGACCCAGGATGCAATGGGAAACCCTGGCCCTTTTAGGCTAAGGCCTTTTCATGTACTCACTTAGAGTGAGGTAATGCCCATTCAGTGAATAGGCCTCTCTAAGAAGTGAGTCAAGGGATGGCCCCTTTAATTAGAAAAAAAGAAAAAAGTCAAGCTGGGAGGGGAAGACCCTCAGGGTTGCTGTTCCAAAGAATATCTGAGTTTAAGTACAATATTATAGATGTTCTGGATTTATGAATACAGAGCCTGAATTGTATTTGTAAATATTATTATTTATAAGGGGATGATATCTGTGGGTGTAAAAGTATATGTATCTGAGTTTAAGTATATGCTACAGATGTTCTAGATTTATGAATCAAGAACCTGAATTGTGAGCTAGCATTTATATAGCACATTAACATTTGCAGAGTGTTTTACAAATATCATTTCATTTCATCCTCAGAACAACCCTAGGAGACAGGTACTATTAGTATCTCCATTTTTTTTAGGTGAGGAAACTGAGTCAAACAGGGTTAAATGACTTGCCCAAGGTGACACAGCTTGTAAGTGTCTGTGTCCAGATTTGAACTCGGGCCTTCCTGACTCAAGGTCCAGCTGTCTATCTACTGCAACACCTAATTGCCTCTTTTTTTCTGAAGGAAGAAAAACAAGGATTTATTAAGTACCTGCTATATACTGGGCTCTTTACAAAGATTAGCTGATTTGACCCTCACAACAGCCTTTGGAAGTAGGTGCTATTATTATTTCCATTTTACAGTCAAGGAAACCGAGGCAGGCAGAGGTTACAGGTTCACACAGCTAGTTATGTATCTGAGACCAGATTTGAACTTGGGTCTTCCTGACTTCAGCCTTAGCACTCTATCCATCACAAAACTTAGCTGCCTCTAAATGGATGAGATGGTAGGCAGGCCACCTGATTGCTGTTCAAGTCACCAGGCCTTGTTGAAATACCTTCTAGAATATTTTTTTAAAATTTATTTTTATTTATTTTTACTTTTTTTTTTTAATATTTTAGTTTTCAACATTGATTTCCACAAGATTTTGAGTTACAAATTTTCTCCCCATTTCTACCCTCTCCCCCATTCCAAGATGGCATATATACTGATTGCCTTGTTCTCCAGTCAGCCCTCCCCTCTTTCACCCCACTCCCCCCGCCTCCATCCTCTTCCCCCTTACTTTCTTGTAGGGCAGGATAGATTTCTATGCCCCATTCCCTATATATCTTGTTTCCCAGCTGCATGCAAAAAAACCCCAACTTTTTTTTTAAGCATCTGTTTTTAAAACTTTGAGTTACAAATTCTCTCCCCTCTTTGCTTCCCACCCACCCTCCCTCCCTAGGAAGGCAAGCAATTCAACATAGATCACACATGTGTCATTATGTAAAACACTTCCACAATGCTCATGTTGTGAAAGGCTAACTACATTTCCTTCTATCCTATCCTGTCCCCCTTTATTCAATTTTCTCCCTTGACCCTGTCCCTTTTCAAAGGTGTTTGCTTTTTCTTACCTCCTCCCCCATCTGACCTCCCTTCTATCATCCCCCCCTTTTTATCCCCTTCCCCTTACTTTCCTGTGGAGTAAGATACCCAATTGAGTGTGTATGTTATTCCCTCCTCAAGTTGAATCCCATGAAAGTAAGATTCACTCATTCTCCCTCACCTGCCCCCTCTTCCCTTCCAACAGAACTGCTTTTTCTTGCCACTTTTATTTGCCCCATTCTATCTCTCCCTTTCTCTCTCTCTCAACATATTCCTCTCTCACCCTTTAAATTTATTTAATTTGTTAGATATTATCCCTTCATATTCAACTAATTCACTGCCCTCTGTCTATATTCCCTTCAACTCCCCTAATAGTGAGAAAGGTCTCATGAATTATACACATCATCTTTCTATGTAGGAATGTAAACATAACAGTTCAACTTTAGTAAATCCCTTATGAATTCTCTTTGTTGTTTACCTTTTCATGCTTCTCTTGATTCTTGTATTTGAAAGTCAAATTTTCTATTCAGCTCTGGTCTTTTCATTGAGAAAGCTTGAAAGTCCTCTATTTTATTGAAAATCCATATTTTGCCTTGGAGCATGACACTCAGTTTTGCTGGGTAGGTGATTCTTGGTTTTAATTCTAGCTCCATTGACCTCTGGAATATCATATTCCAAGCCCTTTGATCCCTTAATGTAGAAGCTGCTAGATCTTATGTTCTCCTGATTGTGTTTCCACAATACTCAAATTGTTTCTTTCTGCCTGCTTGAAGTATTTTCTCCTTGATCGTGGAGCTCTGGAATTTGGCAACAACATTCCTAGGAGTTTTCTTTTTGGGATCTTTTTGAGGAGGTGATCGGTGGATTCTTTCAATTTCTGTTTTACCCTCTGGCTCTAGAATATCAGGGCAGTTCTCCTTGATAATTCCTTGAAAGATGATATCTAGGCTCTTTGATCATGGCTTTCAGGTAGTCCAATAATTTTTAAATTATCTCTCCTGGATCTATTTTCCAGGTCAGTGGTTTTTCCAGTGAGATATTTCGTATTGTCTTCCATTTTTTCATTCCTTTTGGTTCTGTTTTATAATATCTTGGTTTCTCATAAAGTCACTAACTTCTCCTTGCTCCAATCTAATTTTTAAGGTGGTATTTTCTTCAGTGGTCTTTTGGACCTCCTTTTCCATTTGGCTAATCCTGCCTTTCAAGGCATTCTTCTCCTCATTGGCTCTTTGGAGCTCTTTTGCCATTTGAGTTAGTCTATTCTTTAATGTGTTATTTTCTTCAGTATTGTGTGGGGTCTCCTTTAACAAGTCCTTGACTTGTTTTTCATGGTTTTCTTGCATTGCCCTCATTTCTTGTCCCAGTTTTTCCTCTACTTCTCTTACTTGCTTTTCCAAATCCTTTTCGAGCTCTTCCATGGCCTGAGCCCAATTCATATTTTTCTTGGAAGCTTTTGATGTAGGCTTTTGGACTTTGTTGACTTCTTCTGGTTGTATGTTTTGGTCTTCTTTGTCACCAAAAAAGGAATCTAGAGTTTGAGTTTGAGTCTGAGTTTGTTTTCACTGCCTGTTCATGTTTCCAGCCAACTACTTGACCCTTGAGCTTTCTGCCAGGGTATGACTGCTTGTAGAGTAGAGAGTACTTTGTCCCAGGCTTTAGGGTCCAAGCTCTGCTGTTTTCAGAGCTATTTCTACTCCACCATCACCCCAAGCTCTGTTACAGTAGTGCTCCTCCTCCCCCAAGAACCACCATCCAGGACCGCAGTACAGATCTGAGCAGAGCACAGCAAGAGAATCTGCCTTTGTGCCCACCAAGCTCTCCTTGTACTCCCACTCTGATCCGCTGCTAGATTCCTTCCAATGTGTGAGCAAGGGACTCTGGAAGCAGCTGACGCTCTGGAAGCAGCCTGGGGAGCTTCCTGCTGCTGTTATGGCCACTGCTGCACCACTTCCTCCACCCCCAGAATTGATGGCTGGACCGCTCTGAACTCCATCCCACAGTTTCCCCCTAACCTGCTCTTTGGTGTTTGTGGGTTAGGAAGTCTGGTAACTGCCACAGCTCACTGTGTCATGGCCCCAAGGCCTGTTCTGGCTAGCTGACTCAAGGTCTGGTCTGTCCCAGCATGGCCCATGCTGGGTGGCCCTCCGCTCTCAGCAGCATGCAATAGACTCTTCCTAGCGACCATCTAGGCTTTCCTGGGGTGGAGACCTGTTTCCCTCTCCTATTTTGTGGGTTCTGCAGCACTAGAATTTGTTCAGAACCATTTTTTACAGGTGTTTGGAGGGATTTGGGGGGGAGCTTAAGCAAGTCCCTGCTTTCCAGCCGCCATCTTGCCTCCACCCCCTAATTGCCTTTTTATACTATTTATATCCGACTGTTGACTTTCCTATGTCTTCCAGTAAACACAAGGAAACAGCAATACTTAATGGCAAACGTTAGAGAATAGTCCAGGAAGAATAGGGACTCCTGGGCAGCTTGACCTGTTGCCACTCAAGGCTTCATATCTGTCCTTGCCCTGACCCTGGTTGAAGCTCCCTACTCCAACAGAGACCACAACCACCTTAACAATCTTCTGCCGTATTGCCACCCAGCTTCCCAACCTACTGAATTATCTACCCTGGGAGCCATTGTGATTTGAGCAAAATCTCTTGCTTATATGTAAACACATATATTTTATATGTATTTATATACCTATAGCTATGTGTATATCTATATCTCTGTATATATGTATAAATGAATATTTATACACACATACACATATGAATTTGTGAACTTGTTGATATGGCTTCTCCCTCCAGCAGTGCCTTTGCTAATCCAACCATGCTTTTGCATCCTATGTGACTTTTGTCTATGTCCTCCTAAAAGTCCTCAACAGGGAAACCACCCAAAGAATTGAGGATTAGTACTCTAGTTTTTCTTTTAAGTTTTTCTGTTAATGTATTTTTGTTTTTACATCACAAACATTTATTGACTGCTTCTACTTTGTGATAGGTCTCTAGTAACAAATTAAAATAACAAATTAAAACAGTTAAGTAAAACTAGTAAGACAGTGACTTCATCTGAAAGTATATAACAACAAACATTTCACCATATAGATCCACACCCTGCCAAGCCCTCTATTTTTTTTATTAACAGAGCTCTATTTTCTCTCCCTCCCCCCTGGGGGAAGGGGAAGAAAACCAAATTTCTTTTAACAAATACAGTGAAGCAAAACAAATTCTTTCAATGGATATGTTTGTGTGTGTATACATGCACATACACACGTATACATATATATGATTCATTCTACTCTAAAAATCTGTCATATCTTTGTTTCATATTCAATTTCCTAGAATCAGTGTTCACTGTATTAATCATAGTTCTTACAGCTTTCAAAGTTGTTTATTACGATGTTGTTATTGTGTAAATGGTTCTTTTAGTTATACTCATTTCATTTTTCATCAGCTTATAAGAGTCCTAAAAATTGTTCATTTTTATAATATTTATGTTATCCTATAAATTATTCTTCTGATTCTGCTTACTTCACTCTATATTATTTCGTATAAGTCTTTCCATGGCTTAAGAAAAACCCAACTCATCTATTTCCTCATTTTTTACAGCGCAATAGTTGTTGTTTAGTCGTTTCAGTCATGTCTGACTCTCTTCATGACCTTGTTTGGGATTTTCTTGGCAAAGATAATGGAGTGGTTTGTCATTTACTTCTCAGCTCATTTTATAGATGAGGAACTGAGGTAAATATTGTTAAATGACTTGCCCAAGGTCATACCACTAGTAAGTGTTTGAGGCCACATTTGAACTCAGAAAGATGACTGATTTCAGGCCTAGCTCTCTGTCCACTATATCCCCTAGCTGCCCTCCAGAGCCACTGAGTTTGTTCTAGTCCAGAGTTAATTTGTTTCCACTGATCTCTTCATCTTTCATAGTCTCTTTCATAGCTTTAGTATCTTCTTCTGGGTTGAAGACCACAAAACCAAAAACTTTAGATGGCCCTGTCTCCCTGACTAACTATCCTGACACCAAGAGCCATGAAATGAATCTTCCAGTGTTTCTTCCGTCATGTCTTCTGATAGACCTTTGACAAAGTGGATTCAGTCCTTGGTGCTACATTAGTTGTCTTCTGTCCCTTTAACTCCAACCTAATCGCTCTGCCTTCAATTTCTACATTGTAAGAATTCAAAGTTTCTTTTGCATCTTATGCAGAAGTGAATTCAATGAATGCACAATCTTTTAGGTTGGCCTTGGCTGTTTTGGGTCAAGCTGATCAATGTTGCCTTCTTAAAGACTTCCTGGGGACTTTCTTCGGTGGTGCTGTAGGTGAGCTTATTCAGCGCCAGTGTCATTGAATCTGAGACTTGCTATTATTCCTATCCCACAAATTACTCTTCCTACTTCTTGAATTCTCTTCTCCTTGACTTTTTCCCCTGTGTAGTCCAGAATGAGCAGCCAACCATCAACCTTGGCTCCCTGTTTCTCTTCCAAGGCCTTGTTCACATCTGCTTCTGTCTTACATTCAATGCAGACAATTTATTTGGGTGACCCATCCTTGGTGCAGATCAGTCTAACCTCAATAGCATCTTCAAACACTTCCTTGAGCTCCTCCTGACTTACTTTATAAAGCAGATTCTTGATGAAGATCGTCCTTGTAGCTCAATCTTTTTTGTTACTTTTGCCTCTTCCAGTTCCATTTCACAGCCAATGACTTTGGAGCCATTGAGTTCCAGAGCCTTTTCCATGTCTTCAGCTCATTCAGATTCCACATAGCCAAACTTCCTGGTGGTGCCATTGTGGACATCCACAACTGCAAGGTCTTTTTTCCCCCAAGAAGTCTGTGATGCTAATTTTTTTGTCTCAGAAGTGATTTTGTTAAAGTTCAGGCTACCAACAAAGATACTGAAATTTGTAGATGCTTCAGTTTCCAATTTCTGTTTCTTGGCTTTGGAGGTTTTCTGTTTGCCCACTTCCCTTTTCCTCTTCCCTGGTGCTTCTTTGGTGGGCACTTCTTCTTCCTCCTCCTCATTTTCCTCCTCATCTTCACCTTCCTCCTTCCATCCTCCTCTGATTCCTTGGCTTTCCCAGCTTTCTCAGGGGCAGCTTTCACAGAAGCAGCCTTCCTTTTGGAAGGTGTGGTATCCTTAGCCTCTTCAGAGTCATCCTCATCTTCTTTATCCTTGTCACTATCATCTTCTTCCTCATCTTCAGAATCTTGTTTGGCTGGAGCAGCTCCTGTTTTTTGTGGCTATGGGTGGCTCAAATCTTCATCCTCTTCATCTTCAATGTCTTTCTCATCAGATTCACTGTCCTTTTTCTTGGCATTCTTCCATTGTTTTGTCCCTTTGGCTGAGGGGTGTGGGGACTGCTACTTTAGCTGGAGTGGCTCCCTTCTTGCCTGGTGCGATGGCAGCTTTGATTGGGGTAGCCACTTTCTTGGCAGGGGCCACAGCTGCCTTCTTACCAGGAGTCATGACTGCTTTCTTGGCAGGTGTAGTGGCAACAATGACTTTTTTGACTGGTGATACCTTCGTTGCTGATATAGCCACAACCTTCTTGTCCTTCTTCTGAGATACCACAACCTTTTCTCTACTGCTTTGCTTTTCATCTTCTGACATGTCCTCATCTTCACTGTCTTCTCTCTTCTTGAGGGAAGGAGTCATTTTCTTTGTCTGACATCGATTTTTAGCAGCTTTCCTGAGTTTCACCATAGTGGGGGTACTTGAGTAGGGGTTAAAGGGTATAGATCAGGGATGGGGAACCTGCGGCCTTGAGGCCACATGTAGCCTTCTAGGGCCTTGGGTGAAGCCTTTTGACTGAGTCCAAGTTTTGCAGAACAAATCCTTTTATTAAGGGGTTTTGTTCTGTGAAGTTTGGATTCAGCCAAAGGGCCACACTTGAGGACCTAGAGGGCCACATGTGGCCATGAGGTCACAGATTCCTCACCCCGGTGTAGATCTTTTAGAAGAGGCAATGTTGCTGGTGGCAGAGAATGTAGGGAGAAGTCTGTTCAAGAACAGCCCTTTGCTAGTAGAGACTGAGACAAAAGACTAGGACCACTAATTCTTTGAGTATCTTTTTGCATCTTATTTTCAAGCTTGGTTCCACTGGCTTATTGAGGTCTCATATGTATTTCTAATTTACTGTCTTTTGATTTTGTTCAATTAATTTTTCTTCTGCTTCTATTTTTTTTTGCGTGCAAATCTACCATTCTCTTTTTTCAGAGAATATGCTGTTTGGATGAGTTTCTTCATTGTTCTAAATTTGCTACTCTTGTTTGTCTCATCAATCTTTTCCTTTTAACTTTATTTTTTGACCTTTAAAAATTTTTTTTGTCAAGAATAGGATTTTCAAGTTTCTTCTCTTTACTCCATTGTGATAATTCACTGCACTGTCTATTTTTCCTCTATTTTTAGCTTATTTTGCCTGCCTTCACACATTCTTTACCACTTTTGATTGATTATTTTATGCTTAAAAATGAGCTTTCATTTCAAGGAGAAGCGTGGGGTCATAGGATCATGGGCTTAATCTTAGAAAAGACCTTAGAGGCTATCTAAAATCACTTTTTTTTTAGAGATAAGGAAATTGAGGTCCAGAAAATTCAAATGTCCAAGGTCACACAGCTTTTAAGCAGCAGAACTAGGATTCAAGTCAATGGGCAGAAGGACATGACAAAAAATGCTATCCACCTCCAGAAAAAGAATGTAGATCAATACATACTTTTAAGAAAACCTTTCTTTCTCTCTCTCATCTGTGTTCTCTTTTGGAACAAGGCAGCTATGGAAATATGTTTTGTGTGACTGCAAGTGTTTAATCTATATCAAAGTGCTTGCTTTTTCGAGGAGGTCAGAGGGGAAGGAGAGAGGGAATTTGGAACTAAAATATTATAAAAAATGAATGTTAAAAATTGTTTTTACATATAATTGAGGAAAAAACCAAAATAAAAACATTCTTCAGGTTAGTGGGCAATTTCCCAAAGGTAGTTCAGCCTGCAGTTTGCTGACACTGACATGTGTTCCTGATGTATTTGCTCTCTCCATGTGTGCCATTGCCACATCAGATCCTGTTGAGTTCCTCTTGGTACTTGTTCTCTAGTCATGTGTTTCTTATTTGTACATTTTCCATGCATGTAGTCTTGTCAGACATATTCCTTCCATGTGTGCCCCTCCAAACATGTTCTCTAGATATGTCCACTCTTTCCACTGGTGGCATATAGATATTTGTAAGAAAGCGTGCTCCCAGTTATGGGGGAAATATTCTATTGTAACTTTTTTATTGCTCTATTTCATTAAATAACCTTGCTTTGAAGTAATTGTTTTCTCTGACTAACAAACTTGTAGAAGTAAACCTATGGATAGAAGCTTGTGACCTGTGGTTTTAAGTAGATATAGACTTGCAGAATGCCTTGAAGCTAGAGGAGCTTTTCTGAAGCCCCAGGTGTGAGGATGAGTGTGTCACACCACAAAATACTCTTCCATTTGGACTCTGTTCTGGACAACTCCATGATGATGACAAACATCTTTGGCAAGCATGGATCTTCCGATCTTACTCCTGACATGATGTTTACAATAAGAGGCTCACTGTAAAAGTTATTTCTATTTTTACATCTTTTGAATCTTTTAGGATTTTTACATGTGCATAGGAAAAACATTGTTGGAGGAGAGTTTTTATGGAGGTCTATTTCTCTCCCAAATCAAGTACTTTTTATAATCATCAGACAATATGCACAGTGGGATATTGTATTATTTATACATTTCTGTCGGTTTTGTGACTCCAAAGATGTGGTTCAGTCTGGAATACTGTTTGCAAAATTCTGCTGGCTTCCTTCTCACACTTGAGTCAGGGATGTCCTTAGCATGTAAGCAGATTATATTCATAAGGATTTTATACAGTTGGGGGAATAAGTATATGGGTCAGTAGCCTTTGATAGTCTTGGTCACATTTTTGAATTATAATAACCACTTACTTGTTAGAGAAAAGATCAGCATTAATACAAAACCAAGAAAAAGAATAAAAGTGAAAAAAATGACATTACATGAAATTAAAACAACTCTAACTTGACCTATCTACAATGGCTACTGACACCAAAAAATAGGAAATGAAGGAATGGACATTGAATCAGATTATAAGGGACTTTAACTTATGTAAATGATTTTTCATAAGAAGGAGAAGAAGCAGCAAGGCATAGTAAATAGAGGGTGAGTGTTGGAGTAAGAAAAACCTGGGTGCAAGTCCTTTTCCTGACACTAGCTTTTTGAGTCAGATTATGGATGATACATAGAGATCAAACATTGTTTCAGCAATCTGGCTAGCAGCTACTGTCAACAACAGCTAGCTCACAGAATGCTGCAAAAGCCCAGGTTCTTTTGATCTGCTGTACTAAGGAAAGCAACATTAGGGGGTTAACAGGCTTACTTTAATTCAGTATACAAATATCATTCACTTAGTTCGGGGAAAAATCCAGCACCCTGAACTTCAGAGCAAATACAAACAAATTACAAATATCAACAGACAGACCTCGTCTGATTCAAATCCCAATACATAGTTACCAGAGTTTAACAAAGTCCCAACATCCGGGTTACCAGCTGGAGGGCTGTTAGCTACAGCTGCCCAGAGTCTCTGCATCAGCGCGCTGCCAAGAGTGAGAGCCCTAAGCAAATAGCTCTGTCTTCTCTTTTTATACAGTTTCAGATGTCATCAAACGTCATCTGAGCGACCAGAACTTAGGCTCCTCTGGAGTTAGCACCTCCCCTTAGGACCCTCGGAGCTTCACGCCTACATAGGCTTAGCACCTAGTAATTAGGGGTTTGTGGCAAACTTAGGAGCAAAGATCTAATCAGTCCTCCCTTAGTTAGCCCCACCTGGGGCCCCACCTTAGTTACTAATTCATACCCACATAGCACCTAATAGGGGTTTGGGCCTGGGGCTTAGCACCTAGTAAGACTCAATCAAAGACAATTAATTAATCATTTTAAAACAATAAGAAAGTCCCAACTTAATTGATATGACAAACATGTATATATATCTTGGATAGACATTGCTAATGGATAGTAAGATGCATAGTGCTAGGCAGCTCTCTAAGTTTTAGGTCTTTATCTGTGGAAGGCACCAATGAAATCACAGATGCAAGCCAAAATGACAAATAAACAAACAAGACTACCAACAATGAGACTGAAAGTATGCTAAAAGTACCTCAATTAGTACTCAGTGAGTTCCTTACCAAGCAGAGAAGCTTAGCAGCCAAGGGCAACACCGGTTTTGGATGTAAACTTGTTTGCAAAGTTTTACAGAAAAAAAGATGGTGGAAGAGCATGAGCAAAGAGGAAGAATCAGTGGAAAAACAAGTCTGAAGAAATCTTAGAGACATACCTATCTAAACCCCATAGTCTCAAGGGCATTTAAGGATGAAAATGGAAGGAAGGGAGATCTACGAACACTTTTTACAACAAACTTTTTCTCTATGAACACTTTTTATAACAAACTTTTTCTCCACCAAAGAAAGTGAAATCATCACATTTACACTCTAAAATCACAGCTTTTGATGTATTGCATTAGAGAAAGTGGAAATGACATAAATAAAACAAATACGGGAAAAGCTGCTGGACTAGACTAACATATATGGAGGAGGCTGGAACCAACAAAATTTTGAGTATGTTAAGATAATTATTCTTAAGGTATGCGAAAGGAGAGATATCTGGGATCTTATTATTTTTTAAAAAGGTGACTGAGTGAATATTAATAACTAACAACCCATATGCCTACTTTCCTATCCCTATAAATTTTTTATGAGAGGAGTCTAAACATGTATCAAGGGTATTTTTGATGAAGATATGAAATGGGAACAGACAGATATTTGCAAAAGGTATTCTGTACCAGACTATAATATTTACAGTCATAGAACTGCAGAAAAGTCTAGAGAATACAAGATCTCATTGTGTTTGTTTATCGACTATACACACACATCCATAATATTGGTCTGTTAGAGAAAATACAACCTTAAAGGCTCTCCTCTAACAAGATGTCTTCTGAGCATCTATCAAAATTTAAAAAGATTCCTTAAAAAAGGAAACAATGGAAATAATATTTCTTGATGGATTTATCATCATCATTGAGAATGTCTGAACAGAAAGACCTCTCTATTGAGGTTCTCAAGATCCTCGTGTTTTTGAATGATACTGTGTTAATTGCATATAGCCACACAACATCAAAGAGCCTCCTAAATGATAAACTCAAAAGAGTTTGGCATAACTATCTTCACAGGAAAAGCCAAGTTGATGACTGCCTATTGTTCAGACTATGATATAAAGTCAGACTGCGGATAATACATAGAGCTGAAACATGAGTACATACATCTTGTACAGACATTGTGAATGGACAGTAAGCTGGGCCCAGATTCGAAGAGGAGGAGAGTGGGCTGGATTGCCTTTGTGAAATTGTAAAGTTCTTATAGTGACTTCAAGTTTTTCTCTGAAACAAAGGTCCGTTTTTAAAAACACTAATATTTTTCTAATGATATTGTATGGCTGTGGGTCATGGGTTATTATAATCTCTGAAAATCATCTAAAGTACAACAGAGAAGTGTATGGTAGGGGTGATCAGACTGTAATATATTATAAATGAATAATTATATAGGAGAAGCAGTATAAAAGATGCCATCCTAGAAATGTATCTTCAGAAAAGAATGGATAACCTATTATGGATTACCTACAGTTGGCCCATATTCTTCATAAATATCCAAACAGTGTTAAAGAGAACAAGAGAATAGGAAAAGGTGTCCTAAGAACATTGGGTGGCCCTTTGGCCATCACACAGGAGTACATGGGCAAGAGTCATGTAAGGTAGATGAGCAGAGACAGGATGTGATCTGTATCCCTAGAGGGAGCATTTACATGCATGAGATCATAGATCCAATGGAATATTGGAGTAATTAGGTCTATGTTCCTCCCCTTCCCCCCCTGCAAAGCATTCAGCATCTCCCTCTGAGAAATCTTAAGAATGAATCAATCCCTCAATAACCTCAAAACCATATTACACCTAGCATCAACCTCCTCTTTGTAGGTTCCATCTTCTCCAGCTCTTCTTTCCATCTTTATTTTCTTTCATGGCATTTCTGTTTCCTCAGACAACACATTTGGGACTAGTATGTTAGGGTTTAAATGTGATATTTCTTCAGTCAATGATGGAGATGAGTTTGTCATAAAAATCCTTACAGTTTTTGTAAAATCTTTTCAAATTTTTGCTTGTTTGTTGTCTTCATTCCACTTTCATCCTTAGATGCCCTCGGGATCATTTGGCTTAGTTTGTTATCTCTGAGCTTTTTTTTTTTAAATTTGTTTTTCCTTCCACTGCTTTTTGCTGTTTTATGAGGTGACACTGCTCATAATCTTTAACCATCCTTCCATGTAAAGCTTTATAAAATAGGTTTATATTCTAAACTGGAATTGACTTAGGCTGACATATCTCTGCTTTGTAAGGAGATCAAGTGTTTGCTGGTTGAAGCACTTTCTTGGCTCTTTTGCTATCTTGCAACTGTAAAATCCTGTGATTCTGAGACTGAGGCCTAGAGAAGTTTAAATGACTTGCCTAAGACCACACTGGTGGTAGAAATGACACACAAACACAGTGCTCTTTCTATCTCTCCATGACGCCTTCCCCACCCCAAAGTCAAGTAACTTACTCCAGTGCCTCATCATAGCACTGAGTGGAACCTGAGTTTTAGGAGTCTATGTTAGGGGAACATAAACTTTGACAAATTATTCCATGTTAGGATGCTTTGAGTATGGTTCTGCTTTCCTAGGACCAGGCTAGCTAAGGGTGGAAAGACTTACTACCACGGGTAGGCTGGACACTTAGTGATTAATCCTTTGGCCATGACAACTCAAAAAACAAAAATTTGAAATGCTCCTTAATCCTTTGCCATCCGCTTCTACTTTTCAGTGAGGTGGCAGAGAGGCAAAAGGACAGAGGATATCATGAATTACAATTTTTAGATCATATATAAATTCAGAGGTAGCATGGATTGAGAACAGATCTGACCTCAAAGCCAGAGAGATTTGGCTTCAGGTCTCACCTTTGACGCATACTGTATATATGTCCCTTTCCAAGTCTCTTAATATCTTCATACCTTAGGAAGCTTTTTTTTTCTTGAGACAATAGAGATTAAGTAACTTGTCCAGAGTCACACAACACAACTAGTAAGTATTGGAGGTCATATTTGAACTCAGGTCCTCCTGACTTCAGGGCCAATGCTCTATCCACTGTACCACTTAGTTGCCCCTCTTTGGTAGCTTTCTAAGACTAAGTTGCAGATAAAATGGTCACATGTACTGGTAGAAGGTGTTTCTACACATGGGAATTCTCCTATATCACTGAAATTACAGGTCCAGGTCCTAGCCTATAAACTAACTTAGATGTAAATACTCTAGGAAATCCTATTCTCCTAAATGTTCTGTACACTCTCTTAAATGTATTTTGGATATCGTCTTTGGATATTCTATTTGGATATTCCCTTTTCTCCGCTTTCATCTGAACTAGTCTAATGGATTCTGTCTAGTTACTTTGTTCTCTGAACCAATGATCTCACAGCCTACACTCTTTCTCTTCCCCATTTCATTGATAGTTTCCCCCATTTGCTCGTGCCCTCCTCCTCCTTGTTCCTGTTATTATGTCCTCCTCTTGATCTAGAGAGGAAATCCATCCTTTCCATGTTTCCACCAACTTGACTTGGGTTTATAGCTCTGCCTAACCATTACCTAGTTATCATTCAGGGCGTTGTACTTAAAATTTTTTTTTTTTTTTACCTAGAGCATTTGTTGCACAGTATCTTTGCTTCTTTACAAGTTACTGTTACCTTTATAGAGTAATTCATAGAAATTTAGAACTTAAGGAGACCTTAGAGGTAATTTAGTGCAACCTCTTCCTCTTACAGGTGAGGAAAATGAGAGTAAGAGGCAAAAATAACCATCACCCTGGTACAGGCCCTTATCACCTCATACCTGGGCTATTGCAGTTTCTGCTGCTTGGTCTCCCTGCTTCAAGTCTGTCACCACTCTAGTCCATTTTCCATTCAGCTATCACAGTGATCTTCCTAAAACACAGGTCTAACTATGGAACTCCTCCTTCCTTATCCTCATTTAGAAACTCCACTGGCTCCCTATTACTTCCAGGAATCAAATGTAAAATGTTGATTTGGATTGTAAAGCCTTTTATAACCTACTTTTCAGGCTTCTTTCACTTTTCTCCCCTCCATTTACTTGATACTGGGTTTCTTGATATTCTTTAGATATGATACTGCATTTCCCGACTACACCTTTCATTGTTTGTCTCAGTGGCCTGAGGCGGGTAGGTACCACAGTGGGCAGAACACAGGGCCTGGAACCAGGAAGTCCTGAATTCAAATTCAACCACACACACACACACACACACACACACACGCATGAGCGCAGTGTGACCTCTGTTTGCTTTAGTTTGTGCACCTGTAAAATGGGGGTTGGTGTGAGAATCAATGAGATAATGTTTGTAAAATGCTTAGCATGGTGCCTGACAGACAGCAGGTGTTATGTATATGCTTATTCTCTTCTCCCCATTCTCTTTCCTGTATGTCCCATGCCTAGCATGCTCTCTCTCATTTCTGTTTCCAGGCTTCCCTACTTCCCTTCAACTCTGTATTACTTATTCTGAATGGGCATTGCTTCAGTCAAACTGAGACCTGGAAAAGGCCTTAGCTTAAAAAGATGAAGGTTTCCCACTGCATCCAGGGCCATCTCCACTCATCCTGATCCATATCTGGTTACTGGACCCAAACGGCTCCAGAGGATACAGTGAGGCTAGTGACTTTGCACAGTCCTCTCTCACTTAAATCCAATTCATTTGAAAGTCATGGCATCACCTTCCTGATGTCATGGTCTTCTTCAAGAATGAAGGATAAACAACAACAACTTATTCTGTATATGTCTTTTTTTGTTCAAAGTTGTTTGTGTGTTCTCTCCCCAATTAGATTGTGAGCTCCTTGAGGGCAGGGACTGTTTTTTGTCTTTCTTTGTATCCCCAGAACTATCAAAATACCTGGCACACAGTAGGAGCTTAATAGTGCTTGACTTGCCCAAGGTCACACAGCCATAGTCAGTGATACTTACATGGAAACACAGACAATTCCAATTGAGGGAGGGTAAGATTTCCTCACAAATGACACATAGGGCTTGAGAATTTCAGGTGAATAAAATATTGAGTGGAAATAGAAGGACACTGGAGAAATCATGGCCATTTTTTTTCCTTTGAAAAGAAGCTTAACTGTCAGAAAGGATGAGGCGAAAAATACAGACCAAAGCACTGAGAAGCAGAATTCTTTCTAAGGAAGATAATTTTTCATTTTGTGTGTCAGCTGCTTTTAAAGAAGAGGTTATTTATTTTTGAGTGAATATTTTCAGTTGGGACTCTCCTTCAATTTGAGAAACATGGAAAAGGAAGTATCAGAATAAACTTATATAGTTCTTAATAGTTTTGTGGCTTTTCTGTCAATGCTGTAATAAAGATTGTCAATTCCACAAATATTGATTAAGCCCTTACTATATACAAGGTACTGTGCAAGACCCTGGTGATATAAGGATACACATGACACACACCCTGGTCTGATGGAGTCCACAATCCAATGAGTAGAGGACACATGCAAAAATACCTAAGGCATGAGGGAAAGCAAGATAAATACATAAGAAAGGTTTAGGCAAAGTGCTAGGAAATATTGGAGTAGGGAGAATTCACTTTTACCTAGATTAGGAGCAAGAGTAAAGGGGGAAAAGGGGCCAGGGAAAGTTGAGAGACTTCAACAAACAGAGCATGCCATTTTACTTTATCATGTATACATAATACATAAATATACAATATATTTACATTATTATAGGGAATGATATGAGCAAAAGCATAAAATAGGAGGTAACTGGTAGAATATAGGACATATGAAAATGAATTTTATGAGATAAAATTGGACACATAGGTTGGAGTCATATTGTGGGAGGCCTTGAATGCCAGGATCAATAGTTTAAATTTTATTCAGTAGACAAAACTGCTAAATTTTTTGAGTCAAGGAGTGAAATGATCATTGTGACATGTTTTAATGTATATAAGGAGAGGTGAAAAGATGGGACAGTGAATGATATATGTTAAAGCATAGCTAGTAGACCAGCCTGGCTATAGCAGATTTGCTCTTTACCTTCTCTCCATTGAAGGTTGCTTGTAAAAGGAAAGGTTGGACAAGATGATTTCTAAGGCTCCTTCTAGCTCTAAATCTGAAGTCATATAATGAGATGGAAAAATTGGTTGGGACCAGATTTTTGGACTTGAATGTCAGACTAAGGAGTTTGGGCTTCTATTCAGTGAGCAATGTAGACTAATTTAAGGATTTTGAGCAGGGAAAAGCCATGCTAAAATCAGTGTTTTCAGAAAAATTAACCTGGTAATTAGATGGGGGAGGTCCTAGAGACATGGAGACCAGTTAGGAATGTCTTGTCCAGTGGTGAGGTAGTAAGTATTAGAAATCAGAAATTGGACAGTATTAATGGAAATGGAAAGGATGGAAAAATGAAATGGAGGTGAGTGGGCAGAGTTGTGGCATATATTATTGAGAGAAGGGAGCTTATTGAGATCAGGGAGACTCATTCATATAAGGAGGGAGAGAATAGTAACTCACCTAATGAAAGTAATGTAGTCATCCTGACAGCAGAAGCATATCTGTAACTAGGGAAGGACCAGTGGGATTTTGCCCCCGATTAAGAAATTTATTAGAGGGTGACAGTAGCACTATCCAAAGACGGGCTTCCTCTCTCTGACAGATTTATCTCAGATCCTCACTCTCACTAAATTCCTCTCTTTATAAGCAGTGATTTTATGTATCAGTAAAGAAACTTCTTATTGTCTTAGGAATTCCAAAGTGAGCCCTCCTTTCCCAAATTGCTCTATGGGAAAAAATTACTACTTATGGCTTTGAGAAGGGTCATCTCTGTCATTTGAAGTTATACAGCTAATAGGTTGAGGCTCAAGGCAGGAAGAGAAGGTAAAAAAAAAAAAGAAAAAAAGTATGGAGTGAATAAATGGAGGAAGGAAAGTTGGAGTTAAAAGGGAAAAGTGGGTATTGGTAAATTACCAGCAAGGACTTTCTTGGGTGCCATTAGTGCCATGTGCTATCTGGTCTAGAGGGAATAATATGACTTGGGAGCTAAGAGACTAGGGTTCTAGTCCTTGTATTTAGTTTACTATGTGACCTTGTGTATGTCATCTCTCAGTGTCTCCTTTTCCCTATCAAATGAAAGAATTCTAAGGAGATAAGTGAGATTACACATGGGAAAATGTTCTGACATACTTGGGAGAAAATTGGTTCAGAAATTTACATTGTTATTATTTACTTATTTATTAATTTTTCCTTAGAAGCCTAGGGCTTGGGGACTAGGAGGAAGGGAACAGGCTGGGCACTGGTAACCCATGTTACCACTTCACTATGCCCCTGGATCTTGTGGTCTGAAGCTGGAAGATGGCACCAGGCTGCCCACCTACTTTACTAGCCAAATAGCGTAAGGATAGCAGGGGCAAATTCAGGCCACTGACCACCCCTCTGCAAATCATATTATCTCAGAATCCTGAGAAGGGGAGTGAAAAACTCCCCTCCCCCACTAGATGGCACTGAAACCCCTATTTCATTTATTTTTAAAATGCAAGGAGGAGGAAGGGAGAGGAAGGACAAAAAGAACATGGTGGAGAGGCGCTCATTTTGGTTCAAAAACCCTGGAGGGCAAAGCAAAACACTGTGAACCTTCTTATCCTCCAGAAGGCTCCTTTCTTATTCTGCAGCCCTGGTCTTGCCACAGCCTATTAATCTGACACTTTCTTGAAATGTTCATCGAATTGGCCCTAATGGGTGGGGGATGAAAATAACAAATAAGGCTTTTGAGTAAAAATAAAACAAAACAAATCCAAACCTATAAGACACAGAGGTGATGTTGACAACATCTGTGGTGAGGTCTCAGAGCAGACAATGCAAGCAGCTTGTCTTAATGAATTTGTTCAGGATGGGAGCCCATCCTCCTGGGCGCCCTTCATGTCAGGCTTTGCTGGCCACCTATTAGTCATGCATCATTTTTCTACAGGTCTCTATAGATAACTACACATCTTAAATCCAGCTGACTCCCTATATAAAAAGAAAAATCACCTCCAAATATCTTATTAACCCTTTTTCCTTCCAATTTTTTCTCCAAATATTTTCAGAGTAACAAAAAGCATACCCATTAGATTCTTCATCCCTCATCCTATATACATCAGAACTCACTTTGTCTCTTTCTGTTTATCTGTCTGTCTGTCTCTGTCTCTGTCTCTGTCTCTCTCACACACATTCAGAGGAGTTGAGGTGGGTTGGGTGGTAGGGAATTTCTGATGATCTGTTTGTGCTGTAATGGGACTAAATGTTAATAAGCCCCCAGAAAGCCATACAGCTCAATGATGGAAATGCCTGCAACCAGGAAGGCAGAGTATGTGGCTTTTCTTGTGAAAACAAAAAGCCCCCTACAAACTGAGACACCATCGATGGAGAACTGTGGTGAGAAGAAAAAAAAAATCCAGTTTTGCATATGAGCTGAAAGTCCCTTTGAATATCAGCTTCTCATTAAGCACATATATAGGTATAAATACATATAAACACATACATATATTTAAAGAACTGTGTGCACGATCTGAGGGTTTTTGCCATTTCTGTAAGCATAGGAATATGAAACTCAGGGACTATTCCTAAATTTGTAACAGTATGTGCAGTAAACACATTACAAAGGACACATATGTATCTGTGCATAAATATGTATATGGTTAAGCATATACATACATATACACCATTGACTTGCCTGTTCAAAGAGTAAGTCTTAGACATCGCCTGCCGGTAAAATGGTGCAGTTTATCTTTAAGGAGGCTAGAAAAATAAGAAATGAGTCTCACGTTGCACGGATGACATCACTAGCTTTTGGCTCAGTGCTCTGTATTCTCCGTCTGTGGGCTTTAGCCAAGGCTGCAGCTCTCAGCGTTTGAACAAGGAAACATCCTCAGGTATCCGGGAGCTTAGAAAACGTTCCTTTATTTCAAGGTTCAGAACGGGGAGATGAGATTTCCAGAGACTCCTGGACGTCGGCTTCTCTTCGGTTTCTCCAGGTCTCTGATGGTGCTCGCGAGGTAGTGAGGCTATCGCTACTGAAAGAAGGGAGGGGAAATTGAATAACCAACAGTCCTCCCTTCCCTGCCCCCCACCCCCTCACCACCACGACCACCAAAGGGAAAAAAAAACACCCTGAATATAATAACTGCTGATGCTGGGATATTACTCGCGTGGAGCTGCTGAGGCAGAGATCTTGGCATCTCGGCTCCTTTGTGGGAGCGCTGGTTGTGCATGTAAGGGAAATGGTGCAATATGAGAGCCATTGACAACTGTTAGGCAGACTGCGTGTCTTTCCCCTCCTCTATAGTGCTCCAGGCATTGGTTTTTTGAGGGGCTTATTTATTTTGAGGTGTCAGGGTGTGTGCATGTGTGTATGTGTGCGTGTTGGGGGCCGAAGGTTTTTTCCCCCCTCAGCCTTTGTACCTGCATTTTCCTTGCATATGGGAAGCACGTTTCTGAGGCTATTTGGTTGCCAGATGAAGTAAAGCACTGTTGAAAAATCAGATTGGGAGGCGACTGACCGATTTACATCCGGGAAGCAAAGCAGGGCGAGGATGTCAGCGGTATGAAGCCAGGGGTTTTCTCCCTAGGGCTCTGGGTGCCTCTGGGCAGAGCGTTCTGTCCATGGTGCTGAAGCAGCTTCTTAGTTCTTTGCAGCCTCCCTCTGGTTGGACTCCAACCTCAGTCAGAGCCGATCTCTCCTCGTTCTCCTGCAGCTACGGAGTTTCATCTAATCCAGGGAAAGGAATCGTCCAATTAGGTTGCCTGGTTGACAGCGCCGACAACAAAACGAGTCGCCTGAATGGCAAGGCAAGAGAAAGAAAGCAGAGGAGCTAGGAAACAAAGGTTGTCAGGGGCTGAAAACCTACATGAAGCCTGCTTCTGAGCAAAGCCTATAGGAGGGAAGGTGAAGTCCCTTTCTTGCTGAAGGAGACAGATTTTTTTTAGCCGAAGGCTGAAGCGAGAAACCTTTTCCTGCGCTGCATTGCCCGACCACAAGCACTGGTTGCAAAAGGGAAAGGTGATCCACTTAAAAGGAAAAACAGATCAGAGCGGGCTTGTAAACCTAGGACAATTGGTCGGTTGGAATCGGGAGATTTCTAAGCGCTGACCGGTGATGCTACAGTTCACCTGATTATCGTAAAGTGGCCCAGTTTAACAACCCCTTTCCCCTATCTATTTAAATCACACTTGAGAGGTGGATCGATTCCATTGGTACACTGCACAAAGAAAGTCAAGGAGCTCCAGTTTAATCAGTAAGAACTTTTATTATTTTCCTTCTGGGAAGAAAAGAAGGAGAAACGGAAGAAGGTCGACTCTGCGCAAAGGTGGTCTTGAGCTGAGCAACCCCGCTGTTTTAAGTGGGGAATCCTTTTCTGAGAGACGTGGAGGGCGCTTCTGACACCCTTAGTTGCTTTAAGCTGCAGGAGATGCCAATTAACCCACTAGATTTTCTTGGGGTTAGAACTTTTTAGATCCTCCCAGAAGCCTTGGTGCTTTGTATGTTGCTTCAAACCGTGGACGTCTAGGTGGGGAGACTCGGTTGAGCAGGGCACTCAGCTGCAATCTCTCAGGCTCAGCTGGCTGCTTTGTTCTGGGGCTGAAGAATTAGGTTGTTGTGAAACATGCCCATGGTGTTGTTGTGAAGCTGAGGTATGGCTGCTGGAAGGTTACTGCTCTACACTGGCCTCTCCTTAGCTCTCTGTGCCCTCGGCATGCTGGCCGTGGCGATCTGCTCAGACCATTGGTACGAGACAGACGCCAGGAAGCATCGGGACAGGTGCAAAGCCTTTACTACTCGTCGGGTCGATCCAGGCTTCATTTATAACAACAACAATAACTTGCCGCTCAGGGCCAGTAGGTCTAGATTGGACCGCTGGGAAGGGAAACTCCTCCGTGCCAGGAACCGGAGGCAGCTGTTTGCCTTGAGCGCTATGGACGAGTGCAACCGTCAGTACAACTCCACCAACATGGGGCTCTGGAGGAAATGCCACAGGAAGGGATTTGACCAAGACCTGGAAGACCTCATTCAAAAAGGTAAGTGTCTCATCCAGAACACACAATGAGAACCCAATACCTGGATTTGGGCCGCACAACCTTTAACTTCTTTCCTACCCCAGGCTAACTTAGTTGCTTTTTCCGAGCTCATAATTCTTGGCCTTCACTTACCCAACTCTCGAATATTCAGTCGACTTTGTAGGTAATCAGTGCTTTGATTCCTCAGCTATTTATGATAAAGGCTGGTTTAGGGTTTTGCTTATCTTTGCCTTGACAATTTTAGGTTGTTTTTGTTTATCTGGTCCCTTCGAATTCTCATTTTCCAGGATAATTCTCAGGAAAATGCATTATTAGCTTTATACTGTATTGTTTTGCTTCTAAGAAACAAGAGATTGTTGTAAAGTTGTATGTACCATAAGCAAAAACCCCCCCAAAATAACCCCCCCCAAACAAACAAAAAACTCTTACAGAGGAACGTCAGGGAGAAGGCAGACTACTCTTAATACCAATCTCAGCTTTAGAGGGTTGCTAAATGTTAAAGTGACATCAAGATATAGACAATGGAGACCAATTTTGCTTCAGGAAAGGTATCTGTTGGCCCCAAAATGATTTTTTCCTCTCCTCTTGACAAGTGGTAAATAAAAGTGATTATTAGCACTGAATGGGGGGGGAGGTGTAAGAAGATATTTGAACAAAAAGCTCTCCATTTTCACATTAGAAAAATGCTAATATTAAAAACACTTGTATCTCTAATAAGCAAATGAAACAAAATTGAAGGGTAAACAGTACTTCCTAATGATGATTCATTTTTAAAAAATAAATAATAGAGTAGAAGGAGCACTCACTGGACTTGGAGCTGAGACTTGTATTTGAATCCTGACTCACACTTGCTGGGTGACCATCTGCAAGTCAATTAACCTATTAGTTTCCTCATCTGAAAATGGTGTTAATAATATTTACCTACTTCATAGGGTTATTATGAAGAAAACACACCACAATCTTTAAAAGCCCCCCATAAATGTGTTATAATTGTTATAGATTATCACATAGACAATTTAAAAGAAATTCCTTTCCCCCATTCAATAATATTTGTAAATATATTTATAATTTATGACAAACAAGCATTATGGGCGCTACCATCCTAAACCTACAAAAATATTATTTGGAGATCTTATGGGACCATCACTGAAGAAGAAGACTAATCTCTGCCAGGAGAGTTAATCCTATGAGAATGGAACACAGATTTTGTGTATCTTGGGTATCTCTCTGTTTTGGGGGGCATTTCACTTTTATAATCTATTAAACAGTGCTCAGGGTGAAAACAGTGTTCTTCAAAATACTTTGCAACTTTCCTTTGGAAGAAATAAAATAATTGAAGTTTAGAATTTTAAAATATAGTGGCTATGCTGCTGTAATACTTTTATTGATTAGACTTGTGTCAGGTGATGCTATTCTTGTTCCCCACCACACTTCTACCCTCCACCCCCCAATTCCCCTGAAGAAAACAACTCTCAAAGTTGGGAAAGGTTTAAAAAAACCTAATCAATCAGAAAAAAATTGTAAAATAGTTAATGAAGCAATGCATAGCTTGTAGGTGGTTGAATTTAGGTATACTCTAGGTCCAATGTATCTGAGAGGCATTTCCTTTTTATGTCTACTTTGAAGTTTATGTCAAGTGAATCTGGTGATCCTAATTCAATTAAATTGTGGACTGTGTTCAGGATTATGAAAATCAAGCCAGTTGCACTGGTTAGGATCTTTTTAGAGTATGGTGTCCAATTTGAAGATTTGGAACATGAATAATGATTTAGATAACTTTAATATGGGGTCTTAACCTGGGTCTTTGAATGTGTCTTAAACAATATTTTGATAACTATTTTAGTATAGTTGGTTTCCCTTGTAATCCTGTATATTTTATGCATTTAAAACATTATTCGGAGAAGGTGTCCCTAAATTTCATAAGACTGTCAAAGGGGCTAGGTTCCCTGCAAAAGTTAGGAACCTCTGCTTTAGAAGAATCCAGAGGAGGGCAACGTAGGGTTGGAATAAAGAATTATAAAACTGGGGGGATTAGGATTATTTAAAGAAGACTAGTAGGGAATTTAATAATGGGTTTAAGATTAATAGTATTATTTTGTCAGCCTTCTACTTTACAAAAACTGCTGCTGCAGGGAATTACGTGAAATATAAAGAAATCAAGGTAGGAAAGGTTGGCAAATGCTAGAAGCGTTTACTGAATGAGGCTGTTGAATACCTTTCTTCAGTAATCTCTAAGAACACAATATTCTTCCTTCTCATGGGTTTAGATCAAGCCTGATCAGAGGCAGGGGATGGAATTTATGACCTCTTTAGGCCTCCTGCAGTTCCCTGATTCTGTGTTTCTGTGCTTGGCAACATGAGAGTAAAGGTTGATTTGGCTTGTGGATCTGGCTATTTTGTTACTATAGTGACACTTTCCTCCGGTGAAGATAGAGGTATGCTGGCAGGGAATGGAATGGATAAAAGTGTTATCTTTTACCTCCTTATATACTGCATTTTAATTGTAATGACAGAAAATGAATACTGAATGGCAGGGAGGATTTAATACCTAAAGTTGTTTGGATATTGTGTTTCACTTGAACTAATGAAAATGTTCATCATCACCAAAAATACAGCCATCACTGTCAGCCTTCTACTATATGTAATTGCTATGGTTCCTTCTGCCTGTTGGGTGTTGTTTTTCTTTGGTTCATTGTTTTGAGGATCGTGTCAAGGCTACAAATCTAGAGAGATTTATGGTCACTGTCTTCATTTTAAGGTTAAAGAAAGATCCATTTAACCTAACACCATGATCTTTAAAGATCAATTTTTCTTTTTCTAGCTAGTCAAAGAAAGATTCTGGAAGTGTGTGTATTCCTTGCTAGTAGAAATTATACTAATGTAATCTGTAGCTGTCACCTGTTTCCTCAGTGGTAGCAAGATAGAAAAGGAGCTACTATGCATGTTATTTCATTTTGTTGCATTGTTTGAGAAAATATCTTTCATTACTCATCAATCTCCAAAAACAATGTCTTAGACCTTTTAAACAAACTTCCTAGTTTAGTATTCACTATTTATGAGTGTATATTAAAGAAAGAGAGGAAAAGTAAAAAAAAAAAGAGCAGGCTGTTTAAATACAGTGTCAATATCACAGAGAAATTAGAGATTTATTTGAGTGATGATACAGCCCTAAAGAACTTAGTCATTTGGGAAATCAATACTCATTACCTTTGAAAATGCTGCATATACATTTTAAAAATAACATTTAAAAACACAATTAATAAAACTCTAAATGTCAAAGCTGTAGATAGTTAAAAAAAACCCCTCTGAATTCATTCAGTAATCCTGCCTCTCGATGCACATTATAATGATGTAATTCCTATGTACATATTTCTGTTGCCTATTTGGTTGACTGTCTTGCCTTCCTATTAGAGTATAAGGTCCTTGAAAGAAGGGACAGTATCTATTTTTCTACTAAAGATGTATGCCAAGGATACAGTACACTGCTGTACTCTGACTTCTCAGTAAATCATTGTTGAGTAATTACTATTTAGATTCTCATTCAATTTAGTTCAATAAACATTTATTAAGTGCCAGCTACTTCACTGAATGCTAGGATTACCAAAATGAAAAATGTCATAGACCCTGCCCTCAGAGAACTTTTCTTCTACTAAAAGGGAAATGTCATGCACACAGAGGATTATTATGCAAAGTAGGATATGACAAAGATAAAGTAGATATTCAGAACAAAATGTTCAAGGATAATTTGAAGAAAAAATTTCACCTGAGAGAATCAGAGAAAGCATTACTGAGAAAACAGAACCTGAAGTAAGCCTTTGAAAGAAAGACTAGGATTTCAACAGGCACAGATGAGGGAATGCAGTTCATGGATGGGGGAAGCCTATGTATATGGATAAACAGAAATGGAAGATCAAGCAATCAACAAGCATTTACTGAATACTCACTATGTGATTGGGATTATGTTAAACATCAGAATATTGAATTTAAGGAAATCTGTAGCAGTCTATAGAGTTCTTGAAGGGAAGTGATGTGAAATAAGGCTGGAAAGGTAGATTAAGCCAGATTGTGGAAAGCCTTAAATGCCAAACCAAGGAATTTGCCTTTTTGAGCAGAAGAGTGATATAGTCAGGTTTGTGCATGAAGAAGATTATTTTGGCAGCTATGTGAAAGATGGACTGAAGAGGTGAGAGACTAGAGGCTGGGATAATAGTTACTAGAATATTAAACTTCATCTTAATTAAATTCATAGGAATAAAACTACCAAGGACTCATCCTAATTCCAATGGGGATCATTCTATGGGAAAACATTTTAAATGATACTCTAAGAAAATCTGATTTCTAAAGTTTACCCAACGTGGGAATTGTGGTTTCATTGTTTTTCAGTTGTCTGACACCTTGTGATCCCTTTTGTGGTTTTCTTGGCAAAGATACTGGAGTGATTTGCCATTTCCTTCTCCATCTCATTTTACAGATGAGGAAACTGAGGCAAATAGGGTTAAGTGACTTGCCCAAGGTCACATAGCTAGCAAGTGTCAGAGATCAGATTTGGACTCAGGTCTTCCTGACTCCAGGCCCAGCACTCTACACCCTATGCCACCTAGCTTCCCCAATATGGGAACTAGGTAGGTCAATATTGAAATGTATGAAAGTATGCCAAAGAAATATTTCTTGGGTAAAGTCTTACCTGAATAGGATAGTGTAAGTTAAATACTGTAATAATATATGTTATTGAATCGAAATATCACCATAAGAATTCTTTCCCAAGTTAGATGAGAAGGTTCTTAGTGAGGGTGAGAATCTGGGATCTCTGGTCAATGACACTGCGTAGAGGTGCAAATATAATTATGATTTAATTCCTGTTAGCATGCTTCTATGAAGGGTATTATATGAAGCCTTCTGCTTTCATATATCAAAGGAGACACCCTGATAAGTCAGCGTAAACTCTGAGTACAGATAATCTGTGGAATCAGATTCAGAAATAAAAAGAGACTTCTTGAGTAACCAGAGAAAGTAGCTACACGTCGAATTGTTATAATGAGACTATTTCTAATTGTTTGTTTCTTCTCCAATGTTGTATTGCCTGTTCTTTGAAATAAGTGGGTCATTGGTTGGGGTTTTGAAAGAGTTTTCATTATATGGAAATTTCCTTAAAATGGGACTTAGCCTATGTCACTTTTTTCTTTAACAAAGGCATTTACTCATATGGTGTAGTAAGAACAATAATTATAAAATATTTCCAGTAGAATCTGGGGTGTACTACCCCTTGAATCCCCGTAGAATACTTAGGGAGAAGAAGACTGGACATGATCTTAAAATACAGTGACAGTGAGGCACAAATGTAGGTAATAGACACGGCCAAGAACACAGAAAACTCTGGAACTACAGAGTCTCAATTTTCTTTCTTTTACTTTGAGGCCTTTATGAAACTTATGTAGCTGGGTTGTCTCATTGAAAGGCACAGCATCTGAGCTCTCTGAGTCAATCTTATATCAGGCTGAGTCAAACAGGCCACTTGTCTATAGAGCTAGCTCCTTGCTTACTTGGGCTTGGTTGCTGTTGGTCATCTGCAGTCTTAACTCAGCAGCTAGGTTGCTACCAGACTGGGCTGGCCAGGTTACTCTCCTGTGGGTAGCTGCTAGAATGTGCTAAGAAGGGTAAAGGGCTGCTAGGCTGTGATTGCCCAGGCTAGGTCAAACAGATCACTCAGCTGCTGCAGTCTTCTTAGGATGTGGTGTCTCTGCAGGATGCATTGAACTCTTGGATTCCTTGGGTTTGCACTGTAGTCTTCACCTTCATCCTCTGGCTCAATGGAGTATTATAACTCTTTTTTTTCAGTTAGAAGATTTCAGTGCTTTTCTTTTTTTTAGCGAGGGTAATGACAGCCTCAAATTGGCAGAAACTTCACCTCTGACTCTCTTAGAACTGAGGTTCTGAGGTTTGCACCCTCTGGTCCTTCATGTAAAATTGTTTAATAATTATTAAAGATAAATTATATTCTTTATGATGTTTAATTAAATAGAAATATTTTTCCTTCCTACATATGTTTATATGTTTTGCTCTAAGTGATTACATTAGAACCCAAAGGATAGCATAAATTGACATGGTTACTTGGACTTAGCAGTATAGAGGATGGAACTAGGGTAAATGGAAAAAAGTCACAAGGAAGCACATTTTAGCTCATTTTAAGGAAGAAATTCCTGACAATTTGAGATGTCTCAAATGAAATAGTCTGTAGGTATTTATTTAAATATAATCAGTATCATGCTAGTTTTCCATTAATAGGTTGATTTTAAATTAGTCTTTCCTGATTTTCTCTCCTCTTTCTTTCCATTTCCTGTCTCTCTGTCTCTGTCTCTGTCTGTCTCTGTCTCTTCTTTAGTATGGTACAGTGAATCAGAGACTGATCCTTCAGTTCAACTAGTATGGACATTTAATTGTTAGTCACCCTAGGGGCGACAACCTTGTTAGATCAACAAACCCAGGGTAACCTAAATACTGTTTCAGAATAGAAATTTAGGAGTTCCTTCAGGTGTTATACACCTGACAGTGAGAAACAATCAGTGCTCTCCTTCTCTGAGACCTACAAAATTTTAGGTTATGCTAAAGGACAAAAAGTATAATCCTAATTGTCTTCTGGCTTGGTCTAATCCTGTATACACATAGACAAACTTTGATATGTATATCTAGATTTACAAATCCATGTGCATGAACTTATATGGGCATACTGCACAGGCTAATTGAGAAGTGAGAAGGCATGTCGCTTGATAGGTGAGTGTAGCAGTGGAAGAAGAATAAGTAGAAAGAACTTTAAAAATTGATATAAAGTCCCTTCACTGGGCTGATGAATGATGGTATGGTGCAGTGGCTGCATAGTGCAGTGTTTAGAATGTAGGATTTGGAGACAGAAAACTTGAGTTCAAATCTCTCTTTTGATATTTACTGTGTAATGATGGTCAAATCACTTAGGTTTCCTGAGTCTCATTATCCTCATCTATGAAATGATGATAATGGAGCTCAAATGAGAAAATGTACTTTAGGGCATTACACAAATGTCAGTGGTCATTATTATTACATCTGCGGTAAGTGAGGGGCAGAGAGGTTAAGCAAAGTCACCTAGATCAGGGATGAGGTACCTGTGGCCTTGAGGCCACATGTGGCCTTTAGGTCCTTGGGTGCGGCCTTTTGACTGAGTCCAAGTTTTACAGAACAAATCCTTTTATTAAAGGGATCTGTTCTCTGAAGTTTGGATTCAGTCAAGGGGCTGCACTTGAGGACCTAGAGGGCTGCATGTAGCCTTGAGGCTGCAGGTTCCCCACCTCTGACCTAGATATTAAATATAGCCAAAATTTAAACTAAGGTACAGCAATGCCACAGTCAGCATGCTTTCCACTTTACTATACTGCCTCCTTTGGAGTTGGGTGGGAGGGAATAGGTATGTAGGTAAGTAGTTGATAAAAAGAGATTATGGGTGACAAAGAGTATGGATAACAGAAAGATTAATAGTCTCTAATGTGACCACAGGATGCTAGCTTATAACAAAACAAAGTAGAAAACATGGCAGCTAATTTCTCATCAATGCACATCAATGTTGTAATAATTCACTTAAATATCTTCTTTCCTGTGTACCTATCCTACCAATTTGAAACCTTAATCTGTAGATTGCGGCTAGAAGATTTAAACAAAATAAAGATAAAGAAATTGGATTCTGGATCAATGGTCAGTGTATTTTCACACCTGAGGTTACTAAGGGAAAAGGAAAGGAAGCAAAGATAAGAGACCAGAGTTGCAAATATCATCTGTATTTACTGGCTCAAACTAATGATGGAACCTCCAAATAGAGAATATTTTACTGTTATGATAAATTTTGCCCTAACTAGATAAATCTATGCCCCTTAACCAAAATGGTTAAGGGTGTATGGGGTGTTCAGGGAGAACTAGCACCTCTGGTGTGAGGGCTTGCCAAGCCCTTTCCAGGGCTGCTCCTCCACCTTTGGTGTTCACCTGCCACCCAACTTTCACCTGTGACTCTAAGAAACTGTAGCATGTGCAGAGGCCATACCCTGTTAAAACTCTAGGCAAATGGGCTAAACCAGGTGGAGGATAACCAACAGGCCTCAAACCCATTGGTGAGTTAGGGGGATGTTTACCCTAAGCATGTGAAGACTTCTCCTGGTGTAGTGGGTGGATGAGAACAATTCATTCCAATGAAGGAGACTGAAGCAGGCACTGTGGAGTGCTTAGCGCTTGATCAGACATTGAAGACACCAAGGCCATCCCCTGCATCTAGACCATTGTCAGTTGTCCAGACTTTTGTCTTGTCATTGGACTTAAGTGACTCTGGAAGAGAGAGTGAGGCTGAGGACTTTATGCAACTCTACCTCACTTAAATCCATTTCATAGCAAGTCAAGACAAAACTCCATGATGTCATTGGCCCTTCCCATAAGGGAAGGACAAACAGCAGAGGCAGGGGTGTAATTCTTACTTCCTTAAGCTTAGAAGGTAGTTTCTGTTTTCTTTACCTTAGTTATGGAATTCCTCTCCTTGATATGGATTAATTTAGATTTCAAATTAATTTAGATTTCAAATAATTTAAATTTCAAATTTAGATTCAAATAATTAGATTATTCAAATAATTTAGATTTCAAAAGTTAATTCAGTAAGAGGTAAACTAAAACTGCTCTACTGAGCTAATTTTCTTTACTCTTAGATGAGAGGAAGAAAAGCTTACAGTAAATGATTGACTCTTCACAGCACAGGCACAGTAACACATAGGAGCAAATTCATCTGAATTATGTTTTATTGAATAGCAGAGTTTCTGATCATTTAGCCAAGGTTTGTGCATCTGTTATTGTAGCCCAACCACAATGTATCCATATCATATTCTAAAACAACCTTAGGCTTTTCTGAGGAGGAGAATTTGAATTCTCTGACATTTAAGCACTGATTGCTAGTATGTAACCTTAGCAACGCTGAAGTCACAAATGGCAAATCTTCCACTTACATTACTTCAGTGCTGTACCTTGGACTACTATTACTCCCTACCTGAACTATTATGATAACCTCCTAATAGTTCTTCCTACTTCCATTCGCTTCTCTCCCCCACCTCCAAATTCATCTTTCCTACCACTGCTGGACAGATTTTCTTTATGTGTAGATATGGTTACACTACTTTTCTGCTCAAAAATTTCAGTGACTCCACAGTACCTACTAAGTAAAGTTCAAATGCCTTTGCCTGGCATTTAAGGCTCCTGTAATTTGGTATCGCCATTTCTAGTTTTATCTCATATAACTCTCTACCATATATGTTCTATTTTAGTTAATCTAGTGTACTCTCTGCATGAGGCTGATAACGCTGCATGGTTCTGCCTCAAATCTAATTCACTTGTGAGTCAAGACATCACCCTCCTAATGTCATTGGTTCTCTTTGAGAATGAAGGATGAACAACAATAGTATACTACTCTCTGTCTCCCAAATAAATCCCATGATTTCCTACCTTGGTGCCTTTGTTCACACTGTTCCTTTTATAATACTTCAAATGTCCTTTTTTTCCCCTGTTAGACTGTTCAATTTCTCCCCAACCTTTTAAAGCACTACTTAAATATTATTTATCACCTTTGGTCAATGAGTGTCTCTTTCCCTGGCTTTCATATAACACTTTGTTTTGCTCAGTGGACAGAGCACTGGCGCAGGAGTCAGGAGGACCTCAGTTCAAATCTGACCTCAGACACTTAATAGCTGTGCAAACTATGGGCAAGTCACTTAACCCTGTCTCCCTCAGTTTCCTCATCTGTAAAATGATCTGGAAAAGAAATGTCAAACCACTCCAGTTATCCTTGCCAAGAAAATTCCAAATGGGATCACAGAGAGTTGAACATGACTAGAACAACTGAACAACAACAATAATGTATTTATGTATTATTTTGTGTTGTAATCTATATATGTCCCTCCCCCTACTACACTGTAGCCTTCATTAGTGCAGGGTCCAATTTTCTGTAAATTTTGTCCCTCCTCCAATATTCAGCACAATGCTTTACGCACAGTAGACACTTAAATATTTTGTGAATCAGGTTGAATTGAAATAGAAACCTTGAAGCTACCTTTGGCTTTTGGGCTCTGTCTTCCCACTCTTTGATTCTATGTCATTCATCATTAAGACCCCTTTTTTCCTTCAAAATGAGTCTCAGATTTACTCTTTTACTTTCTATTTCTTCTTCTAGATGCTTCTAGACAGCACCCTTGCTATTTCATACCTGGATTGCTGCAATAGCCTTCTTGTAGTTTCCCGCACTTCCAGACTCTCTTGCCTTACCTACATTCTGCCTGTCAGTGATAGACCAATCTTTCTAAAACACAGTTTTTATCAGGTCATTTAAAGTGGTTCCTGCTTGGCTGATGTATGTCCAGACTTTGTTTGACATCTGAGGTCTTCCTTTCTCTCTCCTCACTGTATCTACCCAGTCTTGTTTCTTTATACCCACTTGTGTCCCAGCCAGATGGGACAGGTCTATTTTCTTTCCCCAGCATACACCATGGTTGTTTCTGCCTCTCTGCCTTAAATGTTCTTGATGTTTCTCTTTTATCTAGAATGCCTCCTACTTACTCTCCACTTCTCCAAGTTCTACTCATTTTTCAAGGCCCAGCTTAAGACCTACCCACTTCCATTAAACCTTTGTGAGCTTTTCTACCCCTCAATGATCTTTCCCTTTCCTTAACTCCCAATGTACTTGTTAGCACCACATGCAGGTTAACATTTAATTCTCCAATGGTTTTATGTATGATAATTCTATTACCCAGCTGGAATGCAAGCTCTTTGGGAGCAGGGGCCATATCTTAAGTTTTGGTTACATAATAGATACTGAATAAATTCTCATTCATTGTTTGAAATTTACAATTGTCTTATTGTCTGTACCTATCAGCAGTCAACTTTTCTTTTATTATAAGCTTTTAGTACTTAGTGGTAATGGTTTCATCGTGAATGACTACATTGGAACAAGAATGGTGATAATGTTAATAAATGAACGATTAAGAAAGTTATAATAGAGAAAAATGGCTCTCTTTATTGTGGGAATTAAAGCCACACTGATATCAAGTTTTATACATATATATTTCATTTATACGTACATATATACACATAAATATATATTTCATTTATACACACACATACATATATATCTCATTTATATACATTTAGATAGTCTCTCTCTTTGTATGTGTAAATACACATACATACATACATACATACATACATACATACATACATTTAGGTAGTCTAAATATAAGCAAGATAATGTACAGAGGCTTTAAGAATGAGAAACAATATGTTTCAATTTGTCAGTGACATAGACCAAGACCGGTCCAAAAGTCACTTGGGATTATTTACAGGCAATTGTTTGGGTTTGAGGAGATGCTGCTGTTGGCATTCAGAGGGAGCTGAGAAATTTGCTGCTGTTTTGGAAGAATGTGGTCTCTTAATTATTTCTATTGATTTTTGTGTGTGTTTGGTTTTTTTTTCTTTCTCAGTGTCACGGTATTTTGCCAATAAAAAAATCATGTTAGGTCATCTTCATAAATTTATATTGTTTCCTGCTTTTTAAGGTCTTATTATTCCATACTCTGAACCTGACTCTTTAATAGACTTTATTTGTTACAGAGCTGTTCTTATTTGGTTTAAACTGCATTCTTCTTCATCATTATAATGACTCCTTCCATTTAGGCAGCAATGCCTCTCACTGCCACGAAGAACCTAGAATGTTTCGCAGACCTAGAGGTGAGAAGATTGTTTCTTCTCTGAAGGGGCAATAGACCACTAGCCACAGCAGATAGCAAGGATGTAATGAGACCAGTTTAAATCTCTATTTAAAAATCTTATTCAAATTTTATTCACAATGAAGCCCCCCAGAATGTGCCCAATTACTCATAACACTTTCCTTCTCATCTCATACCTAACATTTTTTCTGGCAACTCTTTTATACAATGTTTATATATTATTTTAATTTTTTATTGTTTAAATTTTACTGTTTCCCATCAACAGATATCTGCCTTTCCTTCCTCTTACCTTTTCCCCTGCTCTCCCTGCATTGAGAAAAAGTGAAAATAAAATCATTGTTACAAACATGTATAGTTAAGCAAAACAAACTCCTGCACTGGACATGTAAAAAAATATGTTTCAATCTGTGCTCTGAGTCAGTCATCTCTCTTTCGGGAGGTGGGTTGCATGTTTCATCATGAATCCTCTGGAATTAGGATTGTTCATTACATTGATCAGACTGCTAAAGTCTTTCAAAGTTATTTGTTTTTACAATGTTGTTATTACTGTATAAATTGTTCTCCTGGTTCTACTCACTTAATTCTGCATCAGTTCATACAAGTCTTCCCAGGTTTCTCTGAAAACTATTCCCTTTATCATTTCTTATAGCACAGTGTTATTCTATCACATTCATATACCATAAATTGTTTAGCTATTCCCCCAATTGACAGGTAATTCCTTATTTCCAGTTCTTTGCCACTATAAAAAAGCTGTGATAAACATCATTTTAATAATAGGATTATTTATGTATGCCCTACATCCCCCTACTAGACTGTAAGTTTTCTGAAGGCAAGAACTACCTTAACTAGACCTTTTGATCCAGAAGTGCTTCCATATAGTGAGCATTTAAAAATGTTTGTAGAACTGATTTTAATTCTCTTCTTTGTAAGGGACACCAGCTTTTTAAGCAAACGACTCTGGAAACTCTGGGCCTGGGACATTTGTGAACTGAAGCTGTTGCTAACATCAGTAAGGGTTTAAAAGAAGTTTCTAAGCATTATATATGTATGGAGAGCAAGTCACACCTAAACCATAGCTTTTGCTGAAAAATTGGCATTGAGATAGAGAAGAATCTAAAAAAAGTAAAATGGAAAGCTGTTTCCTTATTACCTCTAGCATCAAATAGAAACTCTTTTATTTGGCATTTAAAGCCCATTATAATCTGACTCTAACCTACATTTCCAGGCTTATTGTATATTTTCTCCCTCTCATGCAATGAGTATTCCAGCTAAACTGGCATTTTTGTTGTTCCTCATATATAACATTACATCTCCCATCTCCATTCCTTTGCTATTTTGCATGCCTGGAATGTATTCCCAACTCACCTCAACCTCTTAGAATCCCTGGTTCCTCTTCAAGCTAATCTGAAAGGTCACCTACTACAAGAGGCCTTTTCTGATCCTCCCCAGCTATTAATGCCTCTCCTCCTCTTCTCCATCCTCCCCATGCTTGGATGTAAGATTGTTTCTTCTTTAAAGCAGATCTTATATTGGTGAAATACCATGGCTATGAAAAATAAACCAACATACAAATTGATTGAAATAATAGACTGTATTCTTAATTATCTTGTATTTAACAACTGCTCTTCCCCTATACTTTTAAATTTGATCTGTATTATTAGCATCTTCTTTATCACTTTCTTAAGTCCAGGTAATCAATACAATGATAGATCAATCCTAATCTGTAGAGTGTAGATTGCTTGCCATCTTGAGGAGGGGGAAAGGGAGGGAGGTTGTAAATACACACGTTGAAAATTTAAAAATGGGAGAGTTGGTTGGAGTTGTGGCTTCAGCCCACATCAGATTTTAGATCTTCCTGAGAGAGCTAATATTGCACAGCAGACAGTGAGCTGGGCTTGAAGCCAGGAAGACTTAAATCCTGCTTCTGATGCATATGGGTGGCATAGTCTTGGGCAAGTCATTTGACTTAGTGCAATAGGCAAATCCCTAAGTTACAGAAAAGGTGCTGATCTTATAGGTTAATATCAAGACTCGTGCCACCTGTTGTACCCAAGTCCCTCCCACATATACACATAGGTTGTTTTTAATATGCCTCTGTTAAAAGTCAGAAATTAAAAGTAAAATTATGGAGTACCATCAAATTCATAAAGGTGTTATGGAGGATTGAGTAGTAATAAGTATATCTTGTCCTTAAGCAACATGGTGGCAAGAATAGAGACTCAAGAGACTTGGGTTTGGACCTAAATGCTGGTTTTTACTAGCTATGTGACTATAAATAAGTTTCTTAATCTCTCTGACTCTCTGGTTCCTCATCTGTAGAATCAGGATAATAATACCTGTGTCATCTACCTCATGGGGATGTTATAAGGATCAAATGAGATAATGCATATAAAGTGTTCTATAAATTTTAAAACATTATGCAAATTGAGGCTATTAAAAGGAAATATAAACTTCAGAATAGTTGATGCTCATTTATTCTTTTTTTTGACTGACAATCTCATCTTTATTTTTTTGTTTTCAAAATTCATTTTTTATAAAATTTTGAGTTCTTAATTTTTCTCCCTCCTCCCCTTTCCCCCTCCCCAAGGTGGCAAGCAATCTGATATAGGTTATACAAGATCATGTTAGACATATTTCCACATTAGTCATGTTGTGAAAGAAGTAATGGAACAGAAGGGAAAAACCATGAAACAAAAAAACAAAAAAAAGTGAAAACAGTATGCTTCAATCTACATTCAGACTCCATAGTTTTTTTCTCTGGATGTGGATGGCATTTTCCATCATGAATCTTTTGGAATTATCTTGGATCATTGTATTGCTGAGAAGAGCTAAGCCTATCATAGTTCATCATTGTGCAGTATTGCTGTTACTGTGTACAAGGTTCTCCTGCTTCTGCTCACTTCACTCAGATGCTGATTTGTTCTTAATGATGTCAAAAGAAAGATGTTCCTAATTTGAACAAATATTTTACATGAGAAGAGAAAATTTGAATGATAACTTTGTGCCTTTCTTGTTGTGTTCCCTATTTGAGATATTTTGAGTCTCAGTGGGCCTTCCTTCCTCCTTTTTTCTTTTTTTCTCTCCCAGCTCTCATTCTTTCAGCAAGTATTTATTCAATCTCTTGTATTCATTTCTCCCTCTTTCCTTTGTTGCCTCTCTTTACTTCCCCCTTTTCTTTTCTCTTTCTCCCTACTTTCTCCTCTTTTCTTGTTCAGAAAATCACTAAAGCAACACATTTTATTATGTGCTTCAGTACCTGAATGGAATTCTGGTACTGTTGATAGGAGTAGTTCCTTCAATGGCAGAAAGCAATCAAATTTATAGTTGATTCACAGTAGTTATGTTCTATAAAGTTGCTGCAAACACTGAATTAGCACATACTGAACCATTGCTCCTAGGGGAACGACAGGATTGGGTTCCTGTGAGCCGCTAGTCACAACATTTACTTTAGCACTTTCTTGAGCATCTTTACCTATAGATCGGCAAATTTCCTTTTCCTTTTCCTGGATGTACCATATTGTTGATTCATTAACATTGATATTATGGCCAACAACACTATAATTCATGCCTGAATGAAGCTTATCCAACACATGTATTTTTTCTTTAAGGCCCATCATAGCCTTTGTGTGTTTAGGACCACTAGACAGCACTTCAGTACTATGCTTAGGGGCCATTTTAAACAGCAAAATCACCTACAAAAAGCACGAAAATAAGAAAAACATGACACTAAATAGACCACAAAAAGAACACTTGTTTACAGTAGGAGAGCTGGAACAAGAAGGCAGATCATTGCCTTGTTGAACTTCAGCTGGGAAAGTGTTGTATTGGATGACTCAGATTTTTAGCCTCTCTGTGCATGTTCACGAATGACCTCAAAAATATGATATTCATTGTATTTGATTTTAGGGTTACAAATATATTTTAATGAATAGGAGAATTCACAGATATGGAGTCCACAAATAATGAAGGTTGACTTTATGTTTTGTATGTATAAATCTACTTCATTCTTTATTATAGGTATGGTCTTAAAATTATTTTAAAATCAGAAATTAGAAATAGAATCATAATTGAATCAATTAAGCATTTATTAAATACCTACTATGTGCAGACACTGTGTTTAGCACTGAGAATACATAGATAAACATGAAACATTCCTGGTCTCAAGGAGCTTGGATTCTATTGGGGGAAAACCAACACATACACAATATAAAATAGGTTAAAAGCAAATACTGATAGTTTTAGAGTAAACGACCAACAGATGAGGATGGGGTTTCAGCTAAGGACTCATGCAAGAGATAGCCTTGGTGTTGAGCTTTGAAGGAAACTAAGAAGCAGAGTTAAGAGGGTAATACATTTCAGGTGTGAGGGACAACCAGGGAAGGGAAGGGGAATGTGTGGAAAGAATAGCAAGTAAGCAGTAGCAAGTAATGTTCTGTTTCTGCTCACTTCACTTTGCATCAGTTCATGTCAGTCATTTCTGGTTTTTCTGAAAGCCTCCTGCTTGTCATTTCTTATATCACAATACTATTCCATCAAAATCATATGCCACAACTTGTTCCACCTTTCCCCAATTGATGGGCATCCACTCAATTTCCAATTCTTTGCCACCACAAAAAGAGCTGCTATAAATATTTTTGTACGTATAGATCCTTTTTCTTTTTGAAAAAATCTTTTTTTATGATACAGACCTAGTAGTGGTGTTGTTGGGTCATAGGGCATGCATGTTTTTCTAGCCTTTTGGTCATAATTCCAAATTGCTCTACACCGCAGGGCTTCTTAAACTTTTTCCACTCACGACTGTTTGAGTGCTTCTTAAACCCCACATGGGGCCCACAGTTCATGAAGAACTGCACAGAATGATGGGTTCAGTTAACAACTCTAGCAACAGTGCTTTAATGTCCCAATCTTTCCACATCCCCTCCTACATTTGTCATTTTCATTTTTGTCATATTAGCCAATCTGATAGGTGTGAGGTGGTACCTCAGAGACAACATGCACTCTAAATACAGCCTTGAGTAGCTATAGTTTTTTTGGCTTCTGGGTCACGTTGCTGATTCATATTCAGCTTGTATCCTCTAAAGCTTTTAGATGAGTTGCTACCTAGCTATGCATCCTCCATCTTACATTTGTGAAATTGATTTCTTTTGGATCTTAAGTGGGACTTTATATTTTATCATATGAAATTTCATTTTCCTCTACTAACATCCTTCTCCAATGCCTTGTTGACCCTGGCTTCTCAAAGGCTATCCTAGTAGAACACAAGCTCTGATTGGCTCTGTTGGAAAAATTTTTGAGTATGGTTCAGGTGATACGGAATTATCATCAAAAGGAATTGATCACTCTGTAATTCACCTACTTTGCATAGTTTTCATTTATTGGCTTACCTTCTAGATTAAGTCCCAACCCTATAGTCTAGAATTTAAAGTCCTCTAAAATATGTCACCAAACTATCTTTCTAGCTCTATCTCACTGGGTTATGATTCATGTTCCCAAGTTAAAATCCCATTTCTGTCACTAACTCGTTGTAAGGCCTTGGGCAAATCACTGTTATTCTCTGAGCCTCCATTTCCTCATTTGTAAAATGAGGCTGGGCTAGACAATTTAAAAGGGTGCTGTCTAGCTCTGGATCTCAGATTTTGTTCCCATATATCTACAGTACAATCTGTACTAAGTGGATTAACCACTGTTGCCAAATTCACCCTGCAACGTTTTCACCCTTCCTCACCACCTCCCTTCTGAAATCCCATCTGTCTGTTGTCTAAAAAATTTTGCTGATATGCAATATATGTTACAGTGGGTTTCTCCTAAAATGGTGTGCTCTCCAACTGGAAAAAGTCTCCTTTTAAAGACTTTCATCATGAAGTCCATGATCCCAAGAAGAACTGTGAGATGTGGAAGATGGCCTTTAATTCCTGTGGGTCAGCAGAGTTGTTAACATTTCCAAAAATGGTACTTGTGATGGGTGGCCAGCAGCATGTCTGTTTCAGCTTTTATTACACATATCCCTAGTTGTGTGGTGACTGGCTGGGTGCTTGCAAATCAATAGGATGCTAAAAAGGGATCTGCATCAGAGGCCATTATGGCTGCTTCAAGAAGATAGATTGTCTGCAGGAAGCAGGGTCCTTTTGGGAATGACAATAATCCCATATTAAGGCTGTTATTATTAGGTAGAAAGGAGTCTCCCAGTCTTTTCCAAGGTTGTAGATCCAGTCACAAGGGTTTTAAAATGGAACACATATGAGGGGGGGTTGGTAAGTCAGGTGAATTTTCATTTTTCATAGGTATTCTTTTGTTTTTTCCCTCCCATAAATACTTAGCTACCTTATTACTGTCTCTGAGAAGGCAGTGTGGTATAGTGGGGTAAGCACTGGATTTGCAATCAGAGGACCTGGGAACCCAGGTCTAATAACTACCACCCATGTGACATAGGGCAAATTACTTAGCCTCCCTGGACTCAGTATCTTTATCTGTAAAATGAGGTGGTTAGACTAGCTGTTCTCTAACATCCCTCCTAGTCCTGAATGCTGTGATCCTGTGAATAAGCTGTAGCCACATTTTTTACAATGTAAAACTGGCCACATTTTTGTTCTCATTTTTGAAGTAGAATATTTTGATGATCTCTTTTGAATTCACCTTAGTTATTGACCAACTTATTGTGGGATAGTGGTTCTTGTTGTCAGGTCCCTGAACTTAAACTGATGTTTTTGATACCTGTGTTTCAATATAATGGCTTCTTTTACAATTCTAAACATTTTATTTTATGTATTTAAAAATATTATTCTGATAGTAGTCCATAGGCTTTGCAGGATTGTCAAAGGCATCCATGTTACAAAAAAGCAAGGAGCCCTTGGCCTGAGATGCTGGACCCAGTGCTTAATTCAAGGAAAACTGCTTCGATTTTACTGTGGGCATTGTCATTTGGGAGGACAGTAAGATCATTCTCTCTGGTCAAGAGGCTGATTCATGATGTTGGTTTTCCTCATTGTCCCCGCTATCTGAACCTTCACATTGAGGTCAGTCATTGTGGTATTACTATGGTATAGAGGTGGCCCTGGCTTTTCAAAACTTATGTCAGCAGCATTCAGCCTCTGGAGAGTCTGGGAAGGTTTTTAGTATGGGTCTGGCAGTGGATGTGATGTCTTTCATTTGAAGACTGACTTTTCTGAGTCTGGAGAAACACCTCCCCAGAAGGTCACTCATTAGGTGGTGCATTTTTCCATGGGTGATAACTCATGAACCATCCACAGAATTACTGAGGGATTGGTTGACTGAAGGACTGTGATCTATGTGCTCACACTGACGAAATCATAGAGCCTTTAAGGTAAGAAATTACTTGAGCTTCTCTATTTTTGCTTTATATTCTAGAGCAGAATATTCTGTGAGAAATCAACAAACATATCATAAAGACTTCCTATATGGGAGGGACTATAAAAGGCCTTGGGGATACCCACATAAAAGCAAAACAGTTACCGCCATCAGGAAGCTTACTATCTACCTGAGGGAGACAATATGCCCATATACAATGGGAGTTGTTAACCATTTTACATGTGTCATGGACACTTTTGGCAGTCTAGTGAAATCTACTCACCATTTCTCAGAATGTTTTTTCTAAAAAATTCACAGTTGAAGGAAATACTAAATTTTAGTTAGAGGTTAATTAAAAATAGATGTAATTTTTTCCCCCTTACAAGTTGACAGACTCCCTGAAATCTATCCACAGACCTTTTGGGAGTCCCTGGACCCCAGGTTAATAACTTCTGACATATAGGTATATATAAAATAGAAGAGTCAGGCACTCAGGCCTGGCACAAGGGGCTCAGAAAAAGCTTCATGGTGTTTGAGCTGAGCTTGAAGGGAATCAGAGAACCTAAGAGGTAGAAATAAGGAAGGAATGCTTTTCCATCATGGAGTCCAGTCAGTGTTAAACACTGCACTAGAAGTCTGGGGACATATATTACATTTCCAGCTTGTCGAGAGATGAGCTGTATGGCCTTTGGCAAGATGTCCAACAATTTTTACCCTTTGCTTCTTTTCACAAAAATAGTGTGTGAGTAAAGCATCTGGGTTCCAGTCTTGTCTTTGTAGGGCACAAGGGAGTGAACCTGGTGAGGAATAAAGGGGTCAGAAGAACTACTTGGGTTGTGAGGAAGGGAAGAGAGCTGGAAGGAAGGTTGGGAGAGTCAGAGAAGAGGTTGCTGTGGCCATAACAGAGAAAACCAATCAAGAAAGACAAGTTGGACCGGCCACAAAATTTCCCTAGAAAGCAGAAATATAAGGGCGATAATTTACCAAGTAAATATTGTTTTTGCTGAGCAAAGAAAAGGGGAAAGGAGGCATAGAGAGAGAGGAGTAAGGAGAGAGTAATAAGCTAACAGTGACATAAGGTTTTATGGCTGTCTCATTGAGTTCTTGTGAGAAAAGTGCTCTGTAAGCCTTAAAGTGCTATGTAAATATGTTATTGTTTGCATTACTGTTGCAAGGTGCCTTTGCATCTTAGTATTTGATCTTTCTAAGAATAATGATTATAGCTAACATAGTTTACAAAACACTTTATAGATTATCTCTTTCGATATTTCCTGCAACACTGAAAGGAGGTGGTACAAGGGTTATTATTCGCCTTGTACAGGTGAAGAAACTGATGTACAGAGGTTGATGTATACATGATTTATAAATATAAAAAATATATAAATTATATATAAGTGATTTACCCAAAGCTATACAACTAGCAGTAAGTGACAGAACCAGGACACAAAGATAGTTCTTCTGACATTACATATGGTGCTTTTCCCACTATATGTGGCCTTGAAGAGGGATGGGAGCATGGTACAAGTGAGAAACACCATATATCATTGTGGAACACTTGGGGAGAATATAGTGTAAGGAGTGACTGTTATTGTTCAGTTATTTCAGTCCTGTCCAACTCCTCCTGACATCTTTTGGGGTTTTCTTGGCAAAGATACTGGAGTGGTTTGCCATTTCCTTCTCTAGCTTATTTTACAGATGAAAAAAACTGAGGCAAACAGGGTTAAGTGACTTGCCCAAGGTCACACAGCTAAGTGTCTGAGACTGGATTTGAACTCGGGAAGATGAATCTTACCGATTCCAAGCCTAATACTCTGTCTACTGCACCACCTAATTGCCCCGAGTAAGAGGTGATAGAAAGTAACAATTCAGATTGTTTTCCCTAATGTTCCCATCTGAGTCCATTTTGGATGAGAACAGATATGGCAAAATTTATGTATAAAGACATATGCTTCTTGCAAAACAGCTGTAGCGTGGAAAGGGACCTTAGAGATCAAGGTTACTATGCGCAGGGTGTCTTGACTTCATGTCTAGTGCTCGTTCAATAATGCCATGGCTCATTTGTGAGCCTTTTTAAGAAAGGGAAAGCATATTTTCATGTGTGTGCTAAGAAAACAGCCAGGCTCACTCTTCAAGTCAACTCATAATTCCTCTGATAGAAAACTGCCCTTTAGATACATACAATGATAATAAAATGTCAAAATAATATAGACATGGAGTCTAATGGCAAGACCACTGGGTCTGGAGTCAGATGAGCTGGGCTCCATTCCTGACTTTGTGGCCAAAATTACGTTACTTATCTGGACCTCAGTTCTCTCATCTCTATTTGGAAGGCATTGGATGATTTCTAAGCACTGCCCCCCACCAGTTTTAGCATGCCAGGAGTCTAGATTTTAAGGACTAGGTGTCTGGGACTAGATTAGAAACTTTATTCTTGGGTGGTATATGATGTGCTATGTCTTGAAATGTTAAGGCTGGAAAACTTGAAAGGTCTAATTTTTAAGAAAAGACGATCCTCTCCCAAGCCTCTCTTAATTACTTCTGTCTCACGTAAGTGATCCTCTTACCAAGATTTTTTGCATTTAAAAGCATCCCTTAATTGGGATTGGAGGATATTTTGGCTCTGTTGGCATTTAGGTCATTTTTGGAGACAAATTTGTTTCCCTTCCCCTCTTTTCCCCTGTCCTCCCAACAAGGATGAACAGTTACATTCTTGCCTTGTCATCCCAGCAGTTCTGCATTATGCTTGCATTTCAAGGTCCTTAGTAAAGTGACCAAAATACAAAGATGCTCCCGAATCAATGCCTTTCCTAGTTATCACATAGCTCCTGCCATTGTCCATTGAAAATCTCAAACTTAAGAATTTCCATTAACCCATTAGCAATGGATATTTGCCTCCGTTGACTTAAGAATTAAATTCCTTCTCTTGGAAACACAAAGAAAGAATCTAGCTCTTGTGCTGAATTTGTCAGTTCTTTTTGAATCCGAATACGTGGCCAGCCCTACTTGAATAGGTGTGGATAAGACTTGTCTCTGTCACTGCCTCTTGGGGAGAAGAACCCCAATTAGGAATTCTTTCATTTGGGGCAAAAAATTAGGTTGTTGTAGCATGTATGGCAGTCTGGTGGGGAGTGGGTAGCAAAAGAACTGACTGAAGACCACAAGGTGAGGTATGATAATGTATGCTATGGGGAGGAAGTACATCTTCTTGGGTAGGAAGCACGTGTCTTTGGATGTTGATACCTTCAGCTAAAGCTCCATTTGTCCTATGATAGCTACAATTCTACTGGAGGATAGTAAGGATTGTCAGATTCCTAGGGGAAATTATACGTTCTTTATTTTTTTTTGGACAAGTAACAAGCAACAGGTGCAAGTTAATGGAGCAGATGTTGGTAATTTGACCTTAGACTTCCTTTATAGAAATTCAAAGGTTACCTCTCTCTACACTCATTGGTCTGTCTTCTTTTCACTGTTGCACAGATCTCCAAGGCTGAATATTCTTACCCTTCTCCCTTTGGGGGATATAGAGGCCTGGTATCCCTGCCCAGAGCAAACTCTGTGGGGAGAAGATTAGTCCATTTGGGTCCTGGGAGCTAGTCTTGTGTGATGTCTATTATTCTGAGATTATATAAGGAATGCCTTTCAACAGCAACTAGAGTTGCCCCAACCTCTTTTGAGGGTAGCATTATTCTAAATTCTGGCTAAGGGTGCCAGAATCTGTAAGCTAGTGGCATCCAAACTATCCCAGAATCTCATTGATGATAGGCTAGAACCATATCATATTTTCAAACTCCTGAAATGTTTCCAGTTTGTTTTTCTCTCCTTATGGCTCTTCTGGCAACCCCACATCTCCAGTCACTCTACTTACTTAGTCTTCATTAAAAAAAACAATTTATTTCCTCAACTGTTCTCTTTCCCATCCACTAAATTATGTACCCTTTGAGCTCCTGGGATCATAGGATCACAGATCTTGATGAGGAAGGGAGCTCAGAAGACATCTAGTATAGTATCCTTATTTTACTGATGAGGAAATAGGTCCAGGGAGGTTACATTTATCTTTGTGAGTAGAAATATCCCATTTTCCAATGTATGTTGTTTATTCTATTATAGAATGGCAACCTGGCACATTGGATAAAGTACTCAACTTGGAGTCAGAAAAATCTCAGTTCAAATTTCTACTCTGATATTTACTAACTATATGACTATGAGCAATTTGCTTAACCTCTCTGAGCCTCAGACAACTTTTTAAAACTAAGAAAAAGTAAAAGCTTTTAAAAAAAACTAAGTAAGCACTAGTAAGAGGAAGTTCCTACATGAAATTGATCACAAGTCCTTGACATATCGGATTCTAACTACTATTTTCCTCTTGTAGACAAGAGATGAATGGCTTTTGGAAACGAAAAGGTCATGATTTATGGGTAGTTGATCAGATGTGGATGGACATGAGTGGGGCAAGAATAAGTAGTGAAAAGGAAGCTATTGAGAGATGTTGAGTTGAGAGAATGATCATTTGATCCAGGTGGGCAGATTAAAAGAACATTGGTTGACTAGAGGCAGATCAGTTAAAAAGGACTATACAATATGGAGTACTAGCTGAAGGGAGTTTGTATTGACAGAGAGGAAGGACCTATTAAAGGAAGGTTTGCTAGAGAATGAATGAAAAAAGCCCTGTGCCAGATGCTGTGGTTATGGATACAAAAGCTAAATGCTAAAGAGGCTCTGAGTACAATCTAGTGGAGACCAGAGCCATAAGAAACAGTCTGGTATAGTGGAGAGAGCACTGGTTTGGAGGTGGGGACCCCTGAATTTGAATTGTGCCTCTGGTACAAGCTATGTGGTCATGGGCAAATTGCTTAAGTTTTCTAAGCTTCAGCTTAAAATAGAGATATTATCTGTAACACTGACTTTCCAAGAATGTTGTGAAAAGATAATGTATGTTTATAAGGTACTATCTCTTTAGGATACTGCCCTTTTCATAAGGAGAAGTTTAATAGTAAAAGGGGCAGAGTGGGTAAAGGAAAGGAATTATATCACCTCTGTCATAGATAAATGTTTTGCTGCCTGAAAGGAGTAGGAAAATAACTTTGGTTTAATAAAAACTGTTGAGATATATGTATTATATAAATAGTTTTCAGATGAGATTTGAGTAGTTTTGGAGAAAATGAACTGTGACACAAATATAAAGACATGTATCACCTTGCAAAAGATATAAGATGATACTTTATTTGTATATAAATAGGTTGATGATTTAAAGGGCACAAAACAATTATATAAAACTTGGGAAAATATGGATACAAAGAAACTCAGTTTCAAGGACGAAATATGAAATGGTAGATCATATTGAGAACTTAGAGCAGCAGGGCATTATGGTTCCTTAAGGGACATTTGCACAAAGCTATTTTAAGACTTAAAAAGGTAAAACAAATAAACAAAAAGAAATCATATAACTATTTAAGGACTGAGGGATGATTAGAAATGGTTTGAGTCTCCCTTTTAAGTGAATGGTGAGTCACTGAATGCCATCACATTATGTTTTAGGCCATTGAAAAGTATAAAGGATAGGAGGCTGAAGTTTAAAAGCCTGAGTCATGAAGATTGGGGGAAAAATTGGGGGAAAAATTGGGCGGAGTCAAAAGCAGCTCTGTGAAAGCTTTTTGAAGAAACCAGAAGCAGAAGCAGTCATTTCAGGTATGTGATTCCTGATTGGTTGGCGAGAGGCTCAATATCATCTGAGGAACGTGTCAATTTCATATCAATCGGCCTTCAGTACCCCCTCAAGTTTAAGAGAAACCTGAAGCATCTTAGAAATTAATGTTTCTTTTTTTCTTCCCCCTGCCTCTGGTTTGAGATGGAAAAGCAGAATGGGGAAAGATTTTGCTTTTTTGTTGATGCTGATTTTCAATTTGCTGGGATGTTGTTTTGTCCAGTCAGCTTGGAGCAAACACATATATACATATATATGCTCATTTATAGACAAAGACATACAATATGCACATATGTGTATGTTTATGTGTGTATCTATATGTATGTTTATACATATACATGTATGTACATATAAAACTTAAATCTGTATACTTTGGCGATGCTGCGATTTAGTTGCATATGTATGTATGCTTTGTTGAGATTTAGTTGCATATATGTATCAGATTTAGTTGTATATATGTATGAGGTTTAGTTGCTATATGTATGCTTTGCTGCTGAGAAAATCTGACTAGATTTGGTCTAGTACATACACACATATGTATGTATGCATTCGCTACAAGCTAATTGGACAAGATATCATCCTGGTAAGTTGACTAGATTTGGTCTGTATTATAAACATTGTAGAATAGAAAAAGAGAATTGGGCCTGAAATAATAAATCTCCATTATGTAGGACTTACTTGTCTGTTAGAATACAAACTACTAGATTAAATGCAAAGAACATTGCAAATAACCTGTAAAGAAATTTAGTTTGTGGGCAGCTGGCAAAAACAATGCATTTGAAAAAAACAGCCCACATATTAAGTGATGCCCTCAACTCTCAATGATGACTGGGTGTATTATCTGTGGCACATCTTATTTTCGAGTTGACTGACAACTCTTAGAGCATTCTGCTTAATTTCGTGTTTCATAGGCAGCGCACGCAGCTGTAGATGAGCAAGAAGGCTCTTTGAGAGACACTTAGCCACCTTCCTTGTTCCAAGGTTTGAGAGAAGGAAGCTCGATCTGTTCTCAGCATGAAAAGAATAGCAGGGAGGAAGAGCTAAGCAGCAAGGGAAAGATGGGGCAATTGTGAACAGCTTTCCAGTTTCTCCAGGATGAGTCTTTACAATGTAATTTCATCATTTTATATGAAGTGAATTCCCCAAACATCCCAAACAGCCATATTTTAATGTAAATGTAACAACATATCCCAAAGCCAAATCAAAATGATTTTTTGATTACGTGTTCCTGCAATCTCCCTGTACTTAAACTTATCCAATGCTTCAGTTATGATGGTGTATCTCTCCTCTGCTCAAAAATCTTAAGTGGCTCCCCATTTCTTCTAAAAATTAAAACTTCACAGCCTGGCATTTAAGGCTCTCTACAATCTGCCCCCAACCTGCTTTTCTAGACTTCTTTCACATGATTCCTCTTCACGTACTCTAGGTGGGGTGATCATGGTGAATGGATGAAGTGCTGGATTTAAAATAAGGAAACCTGGATTTGACTCTCATCTCAGACACTTAATGTCTGTGTCATCATAGGAAAGTTGCTCTCAGAAAGTCAGTTTTTTCATCTGTGTGATGGGGCTAATAATCCATGTACTATATTCCTCATAGGTTTGTTGTGAGAAAACTACTTTGCAAACATTGAAATTCACATAGATGTGAATTATTGTTATTTCAGCCAAACTGGATGACTAGTTGTTCCCTGAATTTGACATGGTGTTTTCCACCTACATGAATGCACGCAATCCATTTCCTATGCCTAGAATTCGCTTCTTCCTTACCACTCCCTGATGAATTCTTTATCTTTCTTCAGTTGTCCTGATCATTCCCCTGATCATCCCAGCTATTAATATGTATTCATTTTCTCTTCTTTCCCCTTCCCCCTCTCCCTCTTTCCTTCTCTCTCTCTTTTTCTTTCCCTCTCTCCCTCCCTCTTTTTCTCTCCCTCTTTCTCTCCCCACATCTTTCCCCCTCCCTCCTCAAATATTACCATTATACTTTAATTGCCTTTTCTTTTTAGGTGCAGCTAGGTGGCACAGTAAATAGTGTGTAGGACTAGGAGTCAGGAAAACTAGAGTTCACATCTGACTTCAGACACTACCTGTGTGACCCTGGGCAAGTCATTTAGTCTTTGCTTCCTCAGTTTCCTTATCTGTAAAATGGGGATAATAATAGCATCCAACTCCCAGGGTCATTGTGAAGATAAAATAAAGCATGCAAACCTTAAAGTGCTCTGTAATTGTCGTTTTGACCTTTTTAACTTCCCAGATTATATTTTACTTCAGTAGAAGTATGTTGAATTACAAGTAGAACATAAGCTCTTTGAGGTCATGGATTGTTTCGTTCTTGTTTTTGTACCCCTCCCCACCACAGTGTCTCACGAAAAGTAGCGGCGTAATAAATGCTTGTTGAATGGAATCCATGATCTCATTTATGTATCTGCTCCTTCCACCTATGCAAAGCCTCTCCCTTCAATACCTTACTTGACTGTTTCATGAATTGTTTTAACCTGGAAAGCTTTGTCACCAGATGGCCAGCCTTCTGCTGATAACCCCCCTCCCCCCCGAACTGGGATGGTCCTTGGACAACTGACATAAAGTCTGTTTCTGGGTTCATCCTTGAAGTCTATCCAGCTTACTAGAACCTGCCAGAGCTCCTGCTTTCCTGCTACAGCTTTCAAGAAACTTGGGGACAGTTGCTTGTCACAATGAGATATCAGAGGAGAGCTTTAGTGGAATGTTTCCTTCATAAATCTAGATAATTACTACTACTACTACTACTACTACTACTACTACTACTACTACTACTTATATAGTACTTTAAGGTTTGTGAGGCATTTTACATATTTTATCTCATTTGATTCTTACTAGAACCTTGTGAGGTAGGTGCATTATTATCCCAGTTTTACAGATGAGGAAACTGAGGCTGAAAGCAGTTAAGTGACTTGCCCAGGGTCACATGGTTAATAAGTGGTTGAGGCATGATTCAAACTCAAGTCTTTTTAATATCAAGTCCAGTGCTAATTATTGTAATACCTAACTTGCCCATAATTGAGAATGAATTATCTGAGACTGAAATTAAGTAGGTGTTTGTGTATGTCTAGACACTCCCATCATTTTCCACCTGGCTGCTCTCCTGGACTTCATGATTTCCGAAACTCATCATACTGCAAGATGATATCAATTCTGAAATTATACTCCATTAATACTCACTACCCCTGGAACTCCTCCCTCCCTCTGATTGGAGAGGGTAGAGGTTGGTCATTGGAGAGCTCCTCCCAGATCATCCACCATTTAAGGAGAGCACCCAGGGCATACATACATCTTATCATTTCTCATCTGACTGCCCTCCTGGACTTTATTAAATCCAGAACATCCTGCAGGACAAAATTAACTCTGGAATTCATAGCTCCTCAGATATAATTTCCCACTCTAGCAGCATACCTTCCTTCCCCTCAGTAACAGCTCCCACTTTTCAGCTTGTTTTTGTGTGTTGTCTTCCCCCATTAAATTGTAGGCTCCTTAAGGGTAGGGACTGTCTTATAGCTCTCTCTGTGTTCCCAGTGCTTAGCATGGTGCTTGTTATATAGTAAGTATAAATATGTACCTGACTAAATATATGTATGTATGTATTCACGTATCTATGTATGAGCCATGGCTAAAAAGTGATGAGAGAGACTTTGCTGTTTGGTTCATAGGCTGACTCTGAAATGTTTTGGGCACTGGCATTGTTGTTGGAATAAGGATGTAGGCTCCCATGGAGCCTTTTAGGGTGCTACAGCACGCCTTTGATGTGTAAATTCTCTATATTTATTAATATGGTTTTCTGAATCTAAATCATGTACTTTTTTTACTTGCCTGAGATAACAAAACAGGAATAAGATAAGCCATGTAGGAACAGGTACACCGTCACAGGTACAGGATGGGGGAGGCATGCTTGGGCAGTTATTTGTCTGACAAAAATATGGAAGTCTCAGTGGGTCGAAAGGTCGATATGACTTAGCAGAGTGATATAGAAGCTAAAAGAACTAATGAGATTTTGGGCTTTTGCATCAAGGGAGGTATAGCTTCTGGGAATAAGGAAGTGATAGTGCCTGCATTCTGCTTTGGTTAGAGGAGATCTATAACATTATGCTCAGTTCAGTTCATGAAGGAAATCAATGAGGTGGAGAGCATTCAGAGGAAGGTGACTAGCAAGGCGAAGGGCCTTAAGTCCATATCATATAAAGGTAGGTGGAAGGAAATGGGAATTTCTGGCATAGAGAAGACTCAAGAGGGGAGACCATTTTTGTCTTTAAGCATATGAAGGACTGGCACATGGAAGAGGGTTGAGATGCTTTATTTGAGGGTAAGACAAGGAACAACAGATGGAGGCTACAAAGAAACAAAATTTAGTTTTAATGTTAGAGAAAAATTCTTAACAATTAGAATTGACCAGAAGTGGAACCACCTGCCTTAGGAGGTGATCAGTTTCCCTGTCAAAGAAGGTCTTCAGGCAGGGACTTGATGACCACTTGATGAATAGAGAGATGGTATTACATAGTGGGGGAAAAACCAACTGGCTCCAGAGTCAGGTGGCCTGGGCTTAAATATCCTTCCTGACCTTTACTACTTGTTTATTCAACCTCCATGATCCTCAGTTTCCTTATCTGTGAAATGAAGGAGTTGTACTAGAAGGTCCCAGTCTGAGAGCTTATTTTTATACTGGGGATTCCTTTTGGGTGTGGGGTGGCTTCTGAGGTCCCTTCCAGTGCTAAGATTCTATGAAAACATGATAATCCAGATAATTAAAGACTTTCGAAGAGTTCTCCAGAGTAGTATGCATGTATGTTTGTCTCTGCAATTAATTAATGAGATAAAATTATTTATTCATCTTTCTTGTAGCTCTCTTAAGCCCTTGAAAAGATGGAAAGTTACCATGTTGACTTCTCTCTTTCTGTTCATGCTCATTTGGGAAACACTGATTTCTCATCCTTCTCACCTGTCTATTTCTCCCTCCTCATCCTCCCCTTTGGGGCTTTGAGGTTTTACATCAACATGGCATTGAAGTGGTTATTTCCTCTTTTCCTAAGCATAGGTGATGATGCCTTTGCCATTTGGGGAATACAATTTCCTAGTTAATTTGAGATGGTCTGATAGCCAAGAATCTGCCTGTTTTGCAATAAATGAAATAATGAAATAAATATTTCAAGGTGATGCTTTAGTGGTTCTTGGCATTTTAGCTAGTGATTGTGTAGTAGATGGATAGAAGAAGTAGTTATCACCTCTGTGTACTCTACAATTCAACATTGCTGGCCTCCTGCTGTTTTTACATGAGAGACTCCATCTGACTTCAGCCCTTTTCCTTGCTTACTACCATGCCCAGAATACTTTCCCTCCTTGTCTCTGCCTCTTGGCCTCCCTGGATTCATTCAAGTTTCAGGTAAAATCCTACTTTCCACAAGAAGCCTTTCCCAGGCACCCTTTCATACTCGTGACTTCCCTCTAAGATCCCCCCCAAGTTATCTTGTTATACATAGTTATACTGTTATGCATAGTTGTTTGCATTTTGTCTCTACCATTAGACCCCTAAGGTCTATTTTTACCTTTCATTAGCATAGTGTCTGGCAAATATCTGAAGTTCAAGAAATGCTTATTGACTTATCTAGGGATGTAAACATTTATTCCTTCATCCAGAAAACATTTATTGAATACCTACTACATATTAGGTGAAAGAGAAGAAATAGTCTTTGCCCTCAAGGAATTTCCAGTGTAGGAGGAAGAAAACAAGCACACAAACAGCTATAAAAATAGAATTAGGTAAGAGAACGTAGTGCTATAAGGTATATGAATTTCCTTTTTTTTTTTTGCACTGGACCTGTGATTTCCTAAGAATAGGGAGCTCTTAATCAGAAATTTCCTCTATCAATGTAGATCCTCATCTTCCTGACAACTTAAAAGCCTTGAAGACTTGTCTGGGGCACTAAGAGGTTAAGTTCCTTTCCAGGGTCACATAGCCAATATATGTGAGAAGTGAGACTAGGACATGGGTCTGCTTGCCATTGAGTCTCTATATCTACCATCCACATTGGCTTGTCAAGTAAGTACAGTGCTAAAATAATTATTTTCCAGTTCTGTTTCTCTTAGCAGGAAAAAAGATGGGCTTTAAATGGGGGAAAAAATTAGTCTCTAACTTCTCTAAACTCCAGCTGAAATTTAGCATTTTTTTCAGTTGTTAAAAAACATTCTGAGAAGGCTGTCCAGCGGCTTTACCAGACTGCTAGAGGGGTCCAACAGAAAAGAGCTTAAGAACCCTAGGATTAGAGTGTATCTAGTCTCTTCTAGCTCTAATATTTTATGATCTATGGGAAAACTCCACAGACCTCCTCCTCCTACCACAAAGACAGATTTCTTCTTTCATTTTTATCGAATAATTCAAATCAAGAGATATTTGTCAGTTATATACCACATATAAGGCATGGTAAGGGATGTACAGAGACAAAAATCGAAACTGTCCCTGTCGTCAAGGAGCTTATTATATTCTTCCTTCAAACCCTTGGGTCTTTTAAAGACAATTAAAGTTTTGAACTTACATGCATATTTGTGTGTGTATATACACAAAGAGCATTTCCATATACAGAGGCATCTAGTTGGCACAGTGGGTAGAGCACTGGAATTAGGAAAACCTGAGTTAAAATCCAGCTTCAGACACATATTAGCTGTGTGATCCTGGGCAAGCCCTTTTACCTCTGTCTGCCTCAGTTTCCTTATCTGTAAATGGGGATAATAATAGCACTTTCTTCCCAGGGTTGTTTCGAGGATGAAATGATTTTTATAAAGTATTTTACAAGTCTTAACTATTATTAACTAGCTATTATTGGTATTGTTATCGCTGTTATCCACAGCAGAATACAAAAAAGAGCATTGTACATGAAGCCTTGAATCTTCTTGAGTCTTTTTGCATGTGTGGTGGGGATTTTCCTAGCAGGCTTAGTTGGGGTATTGAAGGCCAGAAAAGGTGCAAAGAGTTAAAGGGAAATTGTACTTTGTCGATAGAGCTGAAGAACTAAGAAAGGAAAAAAAATCACCTCTCCTCTGTGCCAAACGAGCAAACGGCACATAAGCAGGAACTTTAATACAGAGAGCGGCAGTGGAGAAGGAGCTGAGAAAGCATTTGTTGTATGGGAAAATTTGCTGTAATCAGATCAGCAAAGAGCCATTTTTGTGGACCATCTGGCAGAACACAGAAATAGCTTCACTATAGAAAACTCTTCCTTTACAAAGGGGTTTTAATGCCTCATTGTTTTTAATGTAGGTCAGATTTCAGACTTCCCCTGTTCTCATTGTATGACTTGAAGTGAATTCATCATTCCAATAAAGACATGGGGAAAAGGTACTCATTTTATTTTTCTGATTTGCCAGAAGCGTACAGCGCACGCCTCGTTCCTTTGTCCAGAGTGGCTTCAACAAGTCTCTTGAGTGTCCGGACAAGTCCCATTCGGCAGTGGGGAGGGAAGCTCAGGACAGATTTAGCTGAGCTGCTTTCCTACAATACTGCTATAAGGCCAGCACCAACGTGTCAGCTTCCCAGCATATGCAGGTTTCCTGGCATGGAAAATGCTTATAGGGGATTTGCCCACACGCCAACTGTCTCTGTTTAGGAGTGGCTGTCCCTATTTTTCAAACACATGTCACACTTTGTTGATCTAGAGTGGCACAGTGTATTTCCATGGGCCTAAGAAAATGGCTTTGTGGATAGGTTCAAGCTGCAGGTCAGGCAACAAAAAGGTTTATTGGGCCACAGTGTACCCCTGCCTTCACCCCGGGATGATATGCCAATTAGTGGTGGGATTCAGAAGCAGAAGCAAGTTCGAGTCACACAAGGCTTTTTATATTTCCAATTCTCTTGTCTGACTTTCCAAAGTGGAGGAAGAATCAGTTACTACTAAGGTGATGCCTGCCCCTCTGCCCACCACTAAATGCTTCAAGAATGTCTGCCACCCCTGGAGCTTTCTTCCAAGAAGCACAAATGTGATCACAGAACCTTTGAGATCGAATTCAACTTCCTCATTTTATAGTGGAGAAAGATGATACCCAGAGAGATGAAGCCATCTGCCCATTTTGTTATCTTCTTCCTGTGCCCCAGGTCCTCCTGGGGCCCTGGCCGGGGTAGTCATCCCTGCCCCTTCTCCCATGTGCCTCTACCTAGTTGCCAGATTTGTGGGGCGTCCCCTTGTGTATGGACAGTGAATTTAAAGCAGAGTTTATTAAATTATGAATGAATTTTTGAGGGAGCCTGGTTTGTACCCTCTTAGATGGTACCCTTAAGGGTCTCATGAGAGACCCTAAAGGTTTGCATTTAGACTTGGGAAGGTGAACCCCCCTGAGAGAAGTTTTTCAATGGAGGAGGGGTAAGATTTTTCTTATGCTGATTTAAATCCAGGGAGATCCTTGAGCCAACTTTGCCTTCAGAGGAGTCATGCAGACAGAAACCAATGCAGGCCTTATGGCTCAGACAAAAAGGACAGCTGCTAATTGACCTTTGTGATCTGATCTTTCCTTATCCCTCAAACGCTAATAGCATGCTATTCTCCTACCATCAACACCTCTCCCCTGGGTCTAGATGCTTCTGACCTGCCCTTACCTTGAGCCCCACAAAGTTCAAAGCTGTCTCTGATTAGACCCCAAATATCTAATGTTACAAAGATGAGGCTTAGCCTTGAGAAGAGATATTATGTATTTGTTCATTTATCCATCTAGATCTAGCACTAAGTGCCTATTGCATCAAGCACTTTGGAGGGTAAGGAAGAAAAAAGAGAACATTATATATAATGACAGCAATATTGTTTTAAGAAGGACTTTGAATGAATAGGTTATTTTGACTATTATTAATGCCCAAATTAACTATAAAGGACATACGAAGAAAGATGCTATCTGCATTCAGAGAAAGAACTGATAAATAGATGTATAGAATAATTTTATACATATGTGTATATATGTATACATATGTATATGTATACACACACACACACACACACACGCATGCACACACCTAATTGTATCTAATGGTAGCCATATCTAGGAGATGGGGAGGGGGAAAGAAGGAAAAAAATTTATATGATAATTTTGTTGTATATTGAAAGGAAAAGTTGTGCATGGCAGATTTGCATTTTCATATGCAATCATCTTTTTTATTGTGCTATGTTATGGAAATGCTTGTTTTATTCCATAATTAAAAGTAAAATTTAATAATAAAAGAAGATTGTAGAATATCCAAGGAGGGAATAAAATTAAGAAGATTGTTAAAAAAAGAAGTAACTTTGTTCTTTGTTCCTCTAGCTTTAGACTGCTGGGGTTGGATACCACCTTACAAATTATCTGTTCATAGGATCACAGGTCTTAAAGCTGGAAGGGACCTTAGAAAACATTTTATAGCTGAAGCAACTGTGGGCCAGTGAGGTAAACAGACTTGCCCAAGATTACACAGCAACTAATCAGCAGAGCTGGAATTTGAACTCAGATCTTTGTCCTATAGAAAACTAGCTTTTATGTCTACATGAAAATAACTGGAATGGAAGATCTTTACTCTTACATGGCCATCTTATTTCCCAAATGATCAGACTGTTACAACTAACTGTGGTTCCCTGGGGACAAGAAGTGTCTTCTAGTGTTTTTGTGTTCCCCATGATACCTGGTGAAATTCTGGGCACATCTCAGGTTTTGTTCGATTAATGTTGTGGAAAATATTATACTATTTTATATCATTTTTAATTTCAAGTAGACCCAGAGCCTGAGTTAATGAGTAACTGGATGAAGATCCAGGACCTGGGCTTCTTTGTTCTCTCTAAAAGTTTGCTCAGGGAATACCCTTACCTCTGTCAACAAAGCCAGACTAGGCTGACCCTTGTTAGTCATTAAGGATGAGACCCTAATCCCAAGAGAGATCACCTTGCTTAATATTCTACAGGTATATACTATGTTATGGAATGTAATGAGACACAGAGACACAGGTTGTAGTTTTAACTGACTTTTGTCAACATCATTTACAACTCCATTCAATTAAGGGAAATCCTTGTCTTTATGGTCAAACACACCTGAGAATCATAAATTTAAGTAACATGCTGAATTGTGATTGTTCTAAAGAATATAAAACCTGTTCATGTTTCTGTACAAGTCAGTCAGGCATTCTCTGGCTCAATCTCATACATGTATGTCTGTTGGCTATGCTTATGGGAATTAACATATATAAATAATACAATCTTTTTATTATCTAGTCTGTTGTTTCCTTTAACCAACATCCAGGTTCACAATGTAAAAGTGGAATTTTAACCCTCTCATCTTACATATGAGGAAACCGAGACAATACACACAAATACCAAAATGTGGAGGACAGAATTAAGTGAGGAGTAAGGTGAGAAGTATGTTTACTGGAGAAAAGAGAATTTGAAACTCATTCTTCAAGGACAGTTTGAACATCAAAGGAGAACATTCCAGCCAGGGAAATAGCAGGAGTTTTTGTCTAGCCTCATATTCCTAATTCTGTATTTCTGAAATTGATTGTTAGAACTCAAGTGCAAAACTTTACATTTAAACCTATTAAAGATCCTCCAGTTTTATGTAATACATCATCCTAGTCTGTCAAGATCTTTTTGAAAACAGACTCTGTTATCTATTGTTGGCTTTCTCTTCAAACTTCACATTATCTGCAAATCTGACAAGCCTGCCCTCCGTATTTCCATCCAAGTCATTGATGAAATGTGTTGAGCAGTATAGGGCCAGGGGTAGATTCCTACACTGTTCAGATAGAGACTTGCCTCCAAGATGATATCAATTTATTAATGATTTTTCCTTAGGTCTGGTCATTCAACTGATTCTAAGTCCATCTAATAATTCCAAAAGACTGACGAACTCTGATCGATAAAACACTCAACCATAATTCCAGAGGATTGTTGGAGAAGATTGCTGCCAATCTTATAACAGAAAGACGGTGAATTAAGATGCAAAATGAGAAATACATTTTTATCTTATCTTGCCTGTATTTTATCTTATCTAGATCTAATATTTTTATCTTTATTTAATCTCCCCATTTTAATCACAAATATAATATGAGGGACTTTGTTAAATGTTTGGCTGAAATTTAAGGATTATATTAATAGTATTTTCCCAAGTCACTAGCCTGTCAAGAAAAGAAATGAGGATAAGGTGGCATGACCCATCCTTAATGAAGTCAGTCGATCACTGTTTTTATCTATATGCTCACAAACCATTTTTTTCTTAAATTTTTTCAATTATCAAGCATTTATTTCCCCCCTATACCTCCTTGATCCTCTAAAAAACCCTGAATAATAATAATGATGATGATGATGATGATAGGAATGATAACAACAACACCAATAGCTAATACTTATATAGCCCTTACTATGTGCCAGGGACTGTGTCAAGTGCTTTATAATTATTAGCTCATTTGACCCTCACAACAACCCTGGGATGTTATTATCCTCATTTTACAGATGAGGAAACTGAGGCAAACAGGGCTAACTTACTTACCCAGGGTTACACAGCTAGTAAGTGTCTGAGGCGACATTTGAACCCACGTCTCCCTGACTCCAAGCCCAGTACTCTATCCATTGTTCTGCCTAACTGCTCCTTATAACATGATAGTATTCCATCATGCTTATATGCCACAATTTGTTAATCCCCAACTGATGGACTACCCCTTAGTTTCTAGTTCTTAGCCATCACAAATAGAATTGTTATAAAAGTTTTTTTGTACCTTTAGGACTTCCCTCCTCCACTCAAAAAAATCTCCTTTGGGGTATTGTCCTAAGAGTGATATCAATTGGTCAAAGGACATACAGTGTTTAATAACTTTTGGGGCATAATTCCAAATTGCTTTGCAGAATGCTTGGACCAATTCTCAGCTCTATCAACAATGCACGAATATGCCTGTTTTCCCACATCTTCTTCAGTGTTTGTCATTTTCTTTTTTTGATCAGTTCTGCCAATATGATGACTATGAGGTGGAATATCAGAGTTCCTTTAATTTGTATTTCACTATTTATTAGTGATTCGGAACATTTTTTCGTATGACTATGAAGAACTTGGATTTTTTCTCTTGGAAACTTCCAGTTCATATCTTTAGTCCATTTATCATTTGGGAGATGGCTCTTATTCTGGTAAATTTGAATCATCCTAGCAACCCTGAGCGCTGATGGTCATTGATGCCAACATAAGATAAAAAATCCTTTTTATTCTCGTAAGTTTTAGGGTATGTAATTTGACTTATAGTATAAATGAAGTTGCATAATAAATAAGAATCAAATGTTCATGGAACTTTAGAACTGGAAGTGACTAATCAGCATTCTAGTTAAACCCTCTTACTTTACAGATGAGGAAGCTGAGACCCAAAGAGGTGGTGACTTGATTCTTCCCTTTCTGTTGTCTCTCAGATATAATCAATTGCGAAGCACATTGATTCTATCTACACAATATCTCTCTCATCTAGCCCTTGCTCTCTACTCTTACTACCAGTATGCTAGCATAGACCTTTATTATTTTATGCTTGCTTTTAAAAAATAGTATACTGACCAGTCCTCTTGCCTCCACTCCCTTTACCCTTCAATCAATCAAACTTCCTTATGAACAGATCTGGTTATGTAACTTTTGTGCTCAATACCTGGCAGCGGCTCTCTGTGGTCTGCTGAATACAGTTCAGCTTGTCATTCAAGGCCCTCCACAATTTAACCACAATCTTTACAATGCAGCTAGATGGTGGATAGAGGGCGAATGTTGGGGCAGGAAGACATGGGTTCAAATCCTGCCTCAAACACTTACTAGCTTTATGACCTTGGGCAAGTCACTTACCCACCATGACCCTCAATTTCCTCATTTGCAAAATGGGAATAGTAATAGGGCCTACCTCATAGGATTGAAGTGAGGACCAAATGAGATCCCACATGTCAAGTGTTTTGTAAACCTTAACGTGCTATATAGGTAATATTACTACTATTATTGTTATTATTGTCACATCTCATGCTATTCTCCTCAATATTCTCTACGCTCCAGCCAGACTGGACTATTTACCAACCTGCGCACGTGTTCTGTGCTTTCATGCATGTCTTCTCTATTTGTGGAATCTTCCTCCAGTCTCAGTCTCTTGAAGTCCTCCTTAACCTTCAAGACTCAGCTCAAAAGCCACTTCTTCCATAAAGCATTTCCTGATTCCCTTAGTCATTAATAATCTTCCTTCCTTTGAACTTCGCAGAGCACTTTGTTTGCGCTAATTTATCGCAGCCATTATATATTGTTCTGTATTACAATGTTGTGTCATATTCCCTTCCTAGAGACATTTTCATGAGGACAGGAAATCTCACATTATCCATACTTTATAGCTCTCTGGGTGCCTCACCTAGTGCTTGGCACACAATACGGACCTAAGAAATATTTGTTAAATTGAAATGAATTGAATTGACAAGGATTGCCTAACTAGTTAGTGGCAGAGCTGCAAAACTGGCACCCAGGAATCCTGATTCCTAGTCCAGTGCTCTGGATTATGTATGATTCATCTTGATGCATGAAATTCCACTGTATGGAGCGTTTTCATTTCATTAGTCTAATAAAAGTATTAAGAACAGTTCCTCTTTGAAGATTTGCTGGTAGAGTTCCATAAAATTGTGTTAGTACTGGAGTTATAGTCACTCTCTCAGCAAGACCTTATCATGGCAAGAAAAAATAGCAATGATCTGGTTCATGATGTTTTCTGGGATCAATGTACCTTCCCCCTGCATAATCACTGCAGAGAATGTCAAACCAGTATTTGTGGAGGCAGGAATCACTCCGTGGAACACAATCTATTTCAATGTATTTGTTCTATAAGACAGAACTAAAAATATCCTTAGAGATCTTCCTATCAAGGTTGTCAGTTTGAAATTTTCTCCCTCTTCTCAAGGTAATGCCAGAAAGAATTCCTTTACCCTCTATTAGTCAGTCATCGAGCATTTATTAATCACTACTATGTGCCAGGCACTATGCCAAGTGCTGAGAATACAAATATATGTGGAAACAAAGATAAGTCCTTGTCCTCAAGGAGTGTTAGAGTCTTCAAGGAGAGTTAGAAAACAGGGAAGACAACACAAAAAAGGAAGCTAAAAGGTGGGGCAGTGATAAAGGTAGAGAAATTGTTTACTGTGGAACAAACAGGGGGAGAGGAACTATTTTATTCTGTGGCACCCCTGCAATGTGTGATAGCTGCTTGGGCAGTAGGAACCCATATCTTTGCCCTTGGGAGACCTTGAAAGAGATCACAGGCTAGTCCTGATTTCATAGTCCGACAAAGGTAGGCACATTTCGGTCCTTTACTTTACAGTAATCTGTGGCCTGGGTGACCAACAGTCAACCCTTCTCACTCCAAGATGCGGCCTGCTTGAGAATTTTTTTGCAGCAAAACATTTTTACTTAACTAGCTAAAATTGCATATATCAAAAGGGGATAAGAATATATATATATTATATATATATATGTATGTACATACATATATATATATAAAATATTTATTTAGCATTTACATATTTTCAAGATGCTTTCCTTAGAACAAACCCTCTGTGGTAGGTAGTAGAATCATTATTTCCTTTTTGTTTTTTCATTTAAACAAAACAAACAGAGAAGGAGAGAAGGCTTGGAGGTATTGAGGGACTTCCCCGCCATCATATAGTTAGGAAATTTCAGCTCCACTCCAACCCATGTTTCCTAACACTGAATCTAGTGTCTTTTTCTGTTGTGTCGTATTATATCATCCAACCTTGTCATTTAACAAATAAGATAACTTTTAAGACAAGATGGCATTGTGGAGAGGATCTTGGACTTAGAGTTAGGAGGAGCCGGCTTTGTGTCTCAGAGGGTTATGTATCTGCAAAATGGGGAGGGGTAAATATTCTTGGACTCTAAATTCTCTTCCATTTTTATTTATTGTATATCTTTTAAAATATTTATTATTTATTTATTTTTAAAATTTAAAAGAAGGTTTTGAGTTCTGATTTCTTTCCTTCCCTCTTGCCCATCCCCCCATCCACTGAGAAAGCAAACAATACATCAGTTATACATGTGAAATCATGCAAAGCCATATTGCACCAAAAAAGCAAGAAAAATAAAGGTGAGAAAATTATAGTTTAATTTGTACTTAGACTTCATCAATCCTTTCTTTGGAGGTGGATAGGATTTTTATCATGAGTCCTTTGGAATTTTCTTGGATCTCTGCATTGGTCAGAGTAGCAAGTTTTTCATAGTTGGTCATTGTTATAAAACCACTGTCACTGTGTACAATGATCACCTGCTCACTTCACTTTTCACCAGTTTATATGGGACTTCCCATGTTTTTTCTGAAACCATCCCCATTGTCATTTCTTATAGCACAATAGTACTCAATCACAATCACATGCTGCAACTTATTTAGCCATTCCACAACCGATGGATATCTTCTCAATTTCTAAACCTTTGCCACCACAAAAAGAGTTACTATAAAGATTTTTGTATATATAATATCTTTCCTTTTTTCTTTCATTTCTTTGGGATGTAGACTTAGTGCTATTGCTGGATCAAAGGGTATGCACAATTTTATAGCCCTTTAGGGATATTTGAATGGTTGAACCAGTTCACAACTCCACCAAGAGAGAGCTTTGATGTATTCTGAAAACTGCCTATTCATATGGCTTTCAGGTAATCTAATAATCCTTAAATTAGCTAATTTTGAAATATTTTCCAGGTCAGGTGTTTTTTTGGTGAGATAGTTCACACTTTCCTCTATTTTTTCATGCGTTCGACTTTGTTTTATTGTTTCTTGATGTCTTGTGAAGTCATTGATTTCTACTTGCCCAATTCTAATTTTTAAGGAATTATTTTCTTCAGTGAAATTTTGTAACTCTTCCCATTTGGCCAATTCTGCTTTTTAAGAAGTTCTCTTTCTTCAATAATTATTTGTACTTTCTTTTCCAATTAGGCCAATTCTGTTTTTTAAGGTGTTATTTTCTTGAGTATTTTTTGTGCCTCTTTTACCAAGTTGTTAATTCTCTTTTCATAATTTTATCACATCACTCATTTCTTTTCCCACTTTTCCCTCTACCACTCTTATGTCTTCCAGGCATTCTTGTTGGGCATGATTCAAATTAGCATTTTTCTTCGAGTCTTTGGTTGTAGCTATTTTTAAACATTGTTGTCTTCTGAGTTTATGTCTCAGTTTTCCCTGCCCCATAGTAGCTTTTTATGGTTAAGTTCTTTTTGTTGTTGTTGCTATTGTTTGCTCATTTTTCTAGCCTATTTCTTGACTTTTAACTTTATGTTGAAGTTGGGCTCTGCTTCCTTGGGGCAGGGGAGGCACTGTCCTAAGTTTCAGGCCTTTTTGTGCTGTTGTTTTCAACTAGCTCCAGGAGGTCTGCAAGTTCTCAGTGCTTCCAGGGTGGAATGATCCAAAGAGAAGGGTCCTTGCTCTGCTGCAGCCACAAGTGCTAGCACTTCTGGCTCTGGAACTGTGACCAGGTCCCCTGTTCTCCTGCAGCCATAAGTGCTAGTGCTCCTCTCTATCTTGAAACTGACCCAGCCCTGTTCAGTGACTGACTTGTAATTGACAGCAAGCACTCCTGTCTACCCTGAAACTACAACTCCAAGCCGCCTACATACAAGAGAGTTGCTGATCAGCATCAGCTGCACCAAGGGCTTTAAAGAGTCCCCTATAATCTCTTTCTGACCAGTTGTCTGAGTCCCCCCAACCCCCCACTGTCTTTGGGTTGAGAACTCCCAAAGCTCTTGTTGCAGCTGTCATGGCTGCTTCCAGGGACAACAGCTGGCGGTGCCACCACCACATGTGCCTCTGGGCTGGCTCCCACCACATTGCCATAGATCTCTCCTGCCAATCTCCTAAGTTGTTTTAGGCTGGAAAAATATATCACCCTGACCTTTTGTTGGCTCTGCCACTCTAAAATTTGATTTGAGGCATTATTTTAAAGTCGTATGGAAGGGAATGTTGGGAAAGTTTTGCTTAGTTGCTGCCTCTAATCTGTCATCTTGACTCCACCCTCCCCCTTCTATCTTTAAAATGGTTGCAGTTCTAATGTTTAGTTTGGCGAACTGCATGTCACTCTGGAAAATACTTCTATTTATTTTTGTGAAAATATATTTTATTTCATAGAAATGCTACATTAGAAATTAATGCCATCCACATACATATGGATTTCTGACCATGTGGTCCACTATTGGGAAAAACTTGGACACTCCTGATCTATGGAAAGTTAATGCACACTATTGGGAATGGCTGTTGCCAGGGAAGGCTTTTATTTTGCTAAATTAATGATGCCAACTTTCCTTCCTGATATTGGAATTAGAGGTGGGGGGAAGGAGACAGTAATATCCTAGCTATTGCACAAAAAATTTCCAGCCTTTTCTGTTTTTTTTTTTTTTTGCAGGGGGGAAGGCAGGGCAATTGGGGTTAAGTGACTTGCCTGAGGTCACACAGCTAGTAAGTGTGTCAAGTGCCTGAGGCCAGATTTGAACTCCGGTCCTCCTGACTGCAGGGCCTGTGCTCTACTCACTGAGGCACCTAGCTGCCCCTATCCAGCCTCTTCTAAGCCTCAAAAAGCAATCAGATTTTCTGAACTGTATTTCTGCTTCCCTCACTTCCTCCTTCCTCACCTCACCACCCCTTTCACATCTTCTTCCACTGTAATCGGTTACTTCTACACCTTGATCCTTCTACTCCTGAGCCTATGTACTTATTGAATGGCTGTTGTATTTATAGACTGGTAATTCAGAATTGTTTGTTGGTCCTTGGACTTGTGTGTCTCAAGAAAAATCCCATGAAAAGAGTGTCAGGAGCCTGTCTTAATCCTGCCAGAGCAAAGACATTCTCAGGCAAGAGAAACAACTGTTACAGAACTTCCTTCTCTCAACCATGCCATGACTTCTTATCCTATGCTTGAGGTCAGCAGCTAGTGGGGAAGAAAAGAGGGAAGAGGAGTGATAGGGAGGATGGAGCATAAATTTAGAACTGGAAGAGACCTTAGAGGTCATTTAGTCTGACCTCATTTTACAAATGTAGAAAAATAAGGCTAAGAAAGGTCATAGTATCATAGTTCCAGAATTAGGAAGGACTTCAGAATCCATTGAGTACAACATCCTCATTTCCAACAAGGTCAAGTAGATTGCCAAAAGTCACTCACATAATAGTCCTAGGATTTGAACCTAGGCCCTCCTGGGAACAAAATCAACCTTATTCCTTTTACAACGTACACCACATTGCCTCCAGATGTAGGTTCCATCTGTCTAAGCTTTAGCTATTTTAATGTGAATTCTTTAGGATTTAAGAAATTGAACTTCTAATTTCTTTTACTTGTTTGATTCACAAATAGAAAACCACAGTAATATAATTTGCTCTAAAAATAGGCATCTGGTTAATTTTCTTCCTCATTTATAATGGCTTCCTCTAAGTTAAAGCTGCTGAAGAAAAATTTGGCAGAAAACAAAAAAGCTCTATGAAGCTATATCTTGCCTGTTTTAGTGAAGAGCTCTAAAACAATTCATTAGTCCATTAAAATTTTTAAAATTTCATTTTTTCAGTGAACAAAAATCTGTTTTCTTTCTCTTGAACTCACTACTCCCCTCCTGCTGGGAAAAAAGAAGAAAATAAAATCTTTGTAACAAATATACATAATCAAGTAAAAAATTTGTTTTTCCCACATTGGCCATGTCCAAAAAAAGCCTCCCATGTCTCATTCTATTCCTTGAGCCCATTATCTCTCTGTCAGGAAATGATTAGCATACTTTGTGATTGGTCCTCCATAATCATGGTTGGTAACATTGTATTATGAACCAGATAATGCTAGGGATCTCCAAGTTGAATTGCCTAATGCATGGGATCCCATTTACAGCAACTCTGTTGAGTGGTTCTTCAATGTCTGCTTGGAGATTTCCAGTGACATAGGGTTTGTTATTTATATGTTGAGAGAATTCTTGGGTTTACAAAAGGATTCATATTAAAGTTCTTTGAAATAGTGAGCAAACTTAATACATTTCAAATAGAATTCTTTTTTTCTTTTTTAAAGAACCAATTTTATAGAAAACTTTTTAGGAACACATCTCTTTTGCAGAGCAAGGCATCCTAGTGATATGGATAAGAAATTCATCTTACAGCATGACCAACAGTGCATAATGATATTCCTTAGTATTTAACCCTCGCCTCCCCTAATGGTACAATGGAAAGTTGGCCAATGAAACTTTGAGAATTTATATGGAACCCTCAGAAACAACTCTCATTGGCTGATCAGGTTTTCAGGACAATTGACTCATCTATGTAACTTCTGACCTGGTTAAGAGGACTTTAAATAATACAGAAAGTTAAGTACAAAAAGGTGCTTTAGAAGCACCTTTAGAAGTTCAAGACTATTGACCTGTTTGCTTTGTTTTTTGAAAAAAAATTCCTTTTTAATGTTAAACTTAATCATCAACCAACATGAAAATTTCAGTATACAAAAAGCAAAAAAATAGATTGAATATGAAACCAACTTCTCTCATATATGTTTTAAAATGTGTACAGAAATTGACATGTTAGTAACAAAATTGACCTGTTGGTATGCTCATTTCACTCTCTGTGACATCATACAAGTCTTCTCAGGTTTCTCTGAATTTATCATATTTGTTATTTCATACAATGCAGCAATATCTCATTACATTCATAGATCAAAATTTGTTTAGCCACTCTCAGATTGATGAACACCCGCTTTGTTTCAAATTCTTTGTTATCCCAAAAGTGCTGCTATAAATAGTTTTGTACATTTCAGTTCTTTCCTTTCTGTCTTTGGCCTCTTTGGAGTACGTGTCTTGTAGTGGTATTATTGGGTCAAGGGATATTTACAGTTTAGTGACTTTTAGAGTATAGTTCCAAATTGCTTTCCAGAATGGTTGGATCAATTCATAGCTCCAGTGTTCATTAGTGTGCTTCTCCTTCCACAGTCTCTCCAACAATTGCCATTTTCATCTCGACTTCTTTTCTAGTCTGATGGCTATGAGACAGAACCTCGGGGTTCTTTCACTTATATTTTTGTTATTATTGATTTGGAACATTTTTTCATATAATTATTAATAGCTTGCATTTCTTCAGTTGAAAACAGCTCATTCATATCCTTTGTTTATATATTGGAGAATGGCTTTTATTCTTAGATATTTGTATTGAATCCTTATATATCTTAGATATCGTATCTTTAATCAGAGAGATTTGCAAAAAAATTTTTCCCCAGTTAACTATTTATCTTCTAATTATAATATTATTGCTGTTGCATGTGCAAATTAATGTAATCTAAGAACTGTCCATTTTATTTTTTATCTTCTGTTAAGAATTCTCCCCATAACCATATTTGTATTTTCCATGCCCACAGTCACACAATGCATGATTCTTGAAATTGGAGTTTCTCAGCCCACATTGGCCTAGGGCCCTTGTGATAAATAACCAGAAATTAAACTTCTCAGTTAGTGGGCAAAAACAACAGTTCCTTAAGTACCTTTAAAATTGGACTCATAATCCAGGTGAAACATAAAAGTTAAAAATTAAATAGCAAAGATGATTTTTTTAAAGATAAGGGATACTGATATAAATGATAGCATAAAGCAGTGTGTGATTAACTGCTGAATAAGCTAGTTAAATGTCTTTATTCATTGCCAATGATTCACTTTGATTGGAAAGGCCCAGCAAAGTCTAATCTCTCCTTATTCAACACACAAAAGTATTTTAAACATTTTTTTGTCTCATTGGTCCCTTTGGCAGGCTGGCAAAACTTATAGACTTTTTAGAATAACATTTTTAAATGCGTAAAATAAAATAGACAAGATTATAGAGGAAACTGTTTAAATAGTTATTATACATATTATATATTTAATAATCAAGTTCATGGAACTCAGGTTAAGAAATCTTGTAGTGTCATGGCAAGGAATGGCATATGGAGGGCAGAATGGCAAGTAGGGCTTCCCAAAGCTTACAGTAAATCTGTCATAGTGGACTAGGGTTTTGATCTCCTGTTTTTCTTGGTAAGATGTGTAACTCTGGCTGCTGTACTCCTGGGTGGTATAATCCCTCGGAATTATGAATGGCCCATGATTGGGTCCTATGCTATTTGGAAGCCCAGACAAAGACAGAATCCATCCAAGAGGGGAGTCTATCTGAGTAATGATGATGACCTGGACCTACGAGTCTCAAAGACAAATATCTGATCCTTTACAGTCAAGTTCATGATCTCTCTCCACAAACCTAATGAAATAACATACTTTTGGAAGGAAACCCAGGATCCTTTCCCGTCAAGCAGGAGGAGTCCAATATCTAGAACTGTTAGGGTCTTGTCTTCTTGTGAAAGGCTCAGCAAATCTTAGTCACTACTCATTTCATAGTGTCACAACATTAACATATAGTAAGCTAGTTTGAGTAATTCCTGAAATTAAATCTAAACCGACACACAGAAAAAGGACAGTCTGATTTATAGTCAGTATTATACATTTTGCTGATCTTATGCCCAAATTAACTTTTAAAAGTGGTGAATGGTATTGTAGCAGACCAAAGGCAAAGTTGGGACATAGGAGATCTGAATCTTATAGTAGTTCTCTGAGTTACTGAGTATTTCTCCATGTGACTCAACTTCTTTATCTGTAAAACATGAGTTTGAACCCTGTTGGAAAACTAATGATTTGAGATGGGTATTGATATATTGATTTTACTGTTGTAAAGGGGTCAAATTGATATTTGATCATGGGAGTTGGGTCTATTGTTTGCTTCTGATGAAATATGATTTTAGAGGTCATTTATCTAGGACATATATGAGTGGACAATGAAGTGAACCATTCATGTAGATAACTGATAGGAAGCCAGAATTGTACAGGAAGCTTTGAGGTGCTAAAGGAACCTAAGAAATACTTCTAGCATATTGAATACATTTTCTATTATGGGCCTACAGGAAAACATGGACAAAAATCATACAGAATGGAAAAACCATCAGGGATTACCATCTGCATCAATGGAGAGAGAATATGCACCCTAAAGAAATCACAAATTCACCACAGTGCCAGAGTATCTATTATGTATAAAGTGTTTTGGAAATACCCCATTACAAGATTCACTAAAGGGAGCCTCGTTACAAACTTCATCCAAGAGAAGTCTGTTGGTACCAGTAAATTGCTTTCCATGGCCAATTCTTTTCCATCTGAGTTGCCTTTATCTCAAATCATTTCTAGGCTACAAGGATTATAGTCCTCTGAGACCCTCATTTCTAAAGGGAGTTTTCAATTTTTCACTTTGTGGGCTTAGATTTTGGAACTTTACCTGTACAAATGAGAACTGTGCCCCGTTTGGCAAATTTGTTCTAATTGACTCAGAATCAGAGCCAACTATGCAAGGTCATCAGGCCAGCTGTATTAATCAACAAGCATTTATTAAGGACCTACTTATTAAGGCCCTACTATGTACTAGTCACTATGCTCGGCTCTAGGGGAAAATGTCCAAAATATTCAGTCCCTTTCTAGTAGGGGTGGGGCAGAGGAGGGGATACAACACAGTATAGCGAGTATGGTAAAAAGTATAGGATAGTTAAAGTTCTTAAAAAATAAGATTTTCTAATAGCAGCTATATGAATAGAACCATGAATGTGCTAATTACAAACTATTCTTATTTGCTCATTTGAGTAGGGCTCCAAGGACCCCTACTTGGCAGCATTTTATTCTCAATGCCATAACAAATTTGACAAACATTTATTAAGTACCTACATATAAAAAGCTCCTGTCAAATGTACAAAGGGAGGAACAAAGTAAATGCTACGCACAGTGGGAGAAAGATGTACAGCAAGGTCAGGGGCCAGGAGGAGAGGGCCCTGGATGCTTCTGCCCATCCCTGGGTTATAGCAAGCAGCTGACCATGAGGATGAGAGAGCCAAGTGACTGCATTGGCACTTCTGGGCCTGTTCAGAGCCAAGGAATTTAAAGGAAGGGAACAGAATTGGGGGAAGGTGGGGAGAGCAGAAAAGAGAATGTCATTTAGGAGCAGAAACCAGGTAAAGCCCATTAGAGTGGCTGAATGTCCTGTTGCAGTAGTTTGGGACTCCTGGTATTTGTCCTTTGTCTCTGTGGGAAGGAGTCACTGATGCCCTGGAAAAGGACATTGGAAGCACATGTGGGCTGTGCATACTTCCCCCAGAGGTCTATATGATTATGCTGCTCCATGCACAACAACAGGTCATGCTAATTGGGAGACTTGTCTCTCAGAGTCAGCCTAAGAACTATACACTTAAATCTGCTGGCTGTGATCACTTTTCCTTTCTACAAGGGCACCCTGATATGGGTACTGGGATGTGACATTGAGTAAGGCACATATTATACTTATAAGGCAGTTATGTGGCATAGTAGATAGAGCGTTGTACTTGGAATTCTGGTCCTGCCTCAGACACTTACTCTCTGTGTGACCCAGGATGAGATGTTTAACCTCTTTCAGCCTCAAGTTTCTTCATCTGTAAAACTGGCATAATAAAAGCACCAACTTCCCAGAGTTGTTTTGAAGATCAAATGAGATAACATATACAAATCCCTTTGTAAACTTTAAATCATTATAAATCTTAGCTATTATTATCACCTTCTAGGAGTAAAAGGAGATGGGAGACATATACACAAATAACTACAGTATAAAATACACATAAGTATGTCAGAGACATACAAGGTATTATGAGATGTAGAAGTTTGCCGTACTGTATATGCTTGAAAGTAGTAAACCTGGACTCCTCTTCTGTCATTTAGATTTTTTTTGCTAATTCTGATGCATCTTTCCTCAACTACAATGGTATGTAATGGAAGAAACACTGGATTTGGACTCAGAGGAACCAGTTCAAATCTTCTTCTACTACTTATCTCAAGCAAATCACCTGAATTTTTTGAGCCTCCGTTTTCTCATCAATAAATTGGAGAAGTTGAATTACATCAATGCTTCCCAACCAGTGGGACCACAGGATTATTAATAGTGGGTTCACGTGCAGACACATATTTTTTAAACCAATGGATGCCAATGATACAATTGCTAGTAGATGGGGGGGTTGGATGTTAAAAAGTGGTCCTCACAGACAGCTGCTTTCTTCTTGCGCTATATTGTTTCAAGATCTAGCTTTAAAGCTTGTGTTCTATCCTTCAAATTATTATGATTTTTATTGCACTCATGTTCCTTTTATCTAGTTGAAATTGCAAACTTAACTTTCTTTTTTTGAGATTTTTTATTTTTAGTTTACAACGCTTGGTTCTACATAATTTTGAGTTCCAGGTTTTCTTCCCCCCAACCCCAGGATGGCATGGAATCCGATATATCTTCTACATATAACACACTAGCCAAGTTGTGAAGAATTATGACCAATGGAATGAATCATGAGAAAGAGGAAACAGAACCAAAAAAAATCCCAAAACAAAAACAAAAACAAAAGAGAAAAAAAAGGGGAAAAAAAGGCGAACATAAAGTGTGTCTCAATCTGCATTCAGACTCCATAGTTCTTTCTCTGGATGTAGATAGCATTCTCCATCGTGAGTCCTTTGGAGTTGTCCTTGCACCTTGTATTGCTGAGAAGAGCAAAGTCTATCAGGGTTAGTCATCACAGAATCCATATATCTGTGGTTGTGCATAATGTTCTCCTGGTTCTGCTCCGCTCACTCAGCATTATATCGTGTAGGTTTTTCCAGGTTATTATGAAGTCCGTATCTTCCCCATTTCTTATAGCACAATAGTATTCCATTACCTTCATATACCACAATTTGTTCAGCCATTCACCAATTGATGGGCGTCCCCTTGATTTCCAATTCTTTGCTACTACAAAAAGAGCCTCTATAAATATTTTTGTACATATGGGTCCTTTTCCTACTTGTGTGATCTCTTTTGGATACAACCCTAGAAGTGGTATTGCTGGGTCAAAGGGTATGAACATTTTCTTAGCCCTTTGGGCATAGCAAACTTAACTTTCAACTTCAATGTTGATCAGGTTCTCACTCTATTACATGCTTGGGGTAGAGGCAAACTTTGAATAACACATGATCCATGTCCTCTTACAACTTCCAGTTTATTAGGGGGATGGGGGAGACACACATACGTACAACTTAAAGCCCTTTCCCTATTTGGTTCTCTGTAATGGTCTCTGTGCCTATGTGGATATTCAGCAAATACTTTTAGTCACTTGTTTTGATGACCTTTTTTTTTAAAGCATTTGCTAAATATGCCCAAGGGGCTCTTATAACTTCCCAGCAGTTGAGAGAGGAGTGTGAGAGTATAAGAAATACGGATGATGCCTTGGAACTCAACTTGTTGTTCAGTCATTTTTCAGCTGTGTCTGACTCTTCATGACTCCACTTCATGACTCCATTTTTGAGGGGTTTTCTTGGCAGAGATACTGGAGTAGTTTACCATTTCCAGCTCATTTTACAGATGAGGAAACTGAGGCAAACAGGGTTAGTGACTTGCCCAGGGTCACAGAACTAGTAAGTGTCTGAGGTGGGATTTGAACTCAGGAAGAGCAGTCTTCCTGATTCTAAGCTCAGCGTTCTTATCCACTGCACCAACTAGTTGCCCCTAGAAATTCAACCAGGATCAAGCGAATGGTAAGATGTAGAGGGTATGCATGGACTCGGAGAAGCATTGTGGTCTTTTTTCTTTGCTCTCGAGGAGAACTTGAAATTTGGGAAGAATGTAGGCACAGGGAAGGAGGAACCAAAGTGTTCAGAAGAAGAGTTAGTCCCATCTGGTGCATTTCCTCCTGATATAGTATATGACATCATTACCACCATCATCATCAATTTTAAAAGGCTAATTCATCCTCTATTGTGCAAATAACTTTCTATATTGCTAGGATGAAATGACCAGATTTCAGATTCTTACATACAAAATACAGGGGAGAACTTGACAATTCTTGTACCTGGAGAAGGGACTGGGAGAGGACAGTGTCTCTAGGGATTAATAATTCAATCTTAGGAAAGGTGGCTGGAGTAGGAGAAATTGCTGTGAACAGAGAGAAAAGGGAATGTCTTGAAAGATGGTGAAACCAGCTGCAAAATTGTCTGGAAAGTAGAATAAGAAATTCAAGGCTTGTGCTTTAATGAATAGGATTCTTCCTAAGCAGAGAAAGGAAGGAGAGAGAACAAAATGTGTCCATGGGAAATGTTTGTGGATCATTTCAGGAGGGACACAAAGTTAAACTTGAGGCTTGTCCTTCCTAATGCAGGCTGCTTGACCACCTTTGGTTAGAGATGGGTGAAAATGGATAAAATGGCATTATCAATGCACCATTAGAGCACCATCTTTTTCACATGCTTTTAGACATATGTATTTTATGCTTGTCAGCCCCAGAGGGCCTTGGGAACACAAGGTTGGGTTACAAACAACATTGATTATGCAAAATAAATTGCCTTCTGTCATTGGAAAAGTGCCTTATCTCTATCACAGAAACACCACCAGAGTCTAAGATGAAATGCTGATGTCCAGTGATGCAAGGAAATGCTATATGGATTCCATAGACTCAAGTTTAAAAATGATTCCATGAATGTAAATGTAGCATTTATCATAGCAGGAGACAAGGAATTATGGATATAGCCCTTTTCTCTTTCATTTTACCCCTTATTTGTCTTCTCCTCCTTATCACCATTTTTTTCCCTTAAGAATTAAATAGCTCGGAGTAGAAGACAGATGCAGACCTATGTATTATGGCTTAGTGATGAATTTTTGGTCAAATGCAAACTGGTCTGCCTACGTATAAATGAGCGATAGGGTATCAAGAAAATGAAAATTCTGGGTTTAGGCATGTCAGATTAAGAGGTAGCATGGAATTAGGAGTAAGTAGAATTGGATTTTGGTCCTTGTTCTGCCCCAAACTAACTGTGTGACCTTGAACTGAATCTTAGTGTCTTTATCTTCAAAATTAAGCAGTTGGGCTTGAAAATCATGGAACAATAGAAAGAGCTCTGGGGCCATAGGTCCTGTATTCAAATCCCAACTCGAATATTTATTTACTACCTATGTGACCTTGGGCAAGTCACTGAATCCCCCCTCCTCCCTGAACAGATTTCCTGATTTGTAAAATGAGGGCTTTGTACCAGATGGTCTCTGCAATCCCTTTCAGCTTATGATGCTATGATCCCTTCCAGCTCTAAAATCCTATATTCTTATATTTAGATTAGCTGATAGTCTTCTATTCAAATTGCCATCAAGTTACACAATCTAACTTCGAAATTTCAACACTGCTTTAGGCTCTTTTCTTTGGATTATTTTATTGTCCCATTGATTATACTAGATAGTAAGCTCCTGGGGAGAGGAGTGGCAGTGATGAGCTGCCCTTGCTACTCCAATCTGTTGTAGCTGCTTCTTTTCCTTCTCTTTCCTTCCTCTCTCCTTTCTCCCTGCTTTCTTTTTCATCCTTATTTCTTCACTCTGCTTCCTTTCCAAAATAGTATCTTTCACATAGTAGTATTATTACAAAAGACATTCCCTCCCTGCCCCAAATCATAAATTATTAAATCATGCTCCCATATGGTCCATCATATATTTTTTTTGTCCTTTATCACTACATCCAGGATACAGAAAAGAAAAAAAATCTTAATTTGGGGTTTAAGCTTAAATTATAATTGGTTGAGGGTCTTAAATAGTATCTCAACTACATTTGTTTGTTAGAGGAAGAGGGGCATGCAGAAACCTTTAAGATAGAGGAAGGTATGCAAAGAAAGGATTAGGGGTGAATTTTCGGAGTAACTTGGAAGTTTCCAAGGCTGTCTCCTGCTCATGACTAACACTGAGGGAGTTATGCTACTGCCTCTTTTTATGAAGGTCCAAGTGAGAAATTCATCTATGGTGACTTGTGTTTTAGGGCCTGGAGTGGCACTCAAAAGGAACAGAATCGCACACACATTCCTTGGATGTCTCTCTTTCCCTTACTTGAATGGGGTGGGGGGTGGGGGCGGGGAGCGGGGGTAGAAAGTAAAGAGTCCTCTGGAGCAGGTTTTATGTACAAGAAATAGTGAAATTCTCTCTAAGAAGAAAGAACATGAATAATGTTTGCTTATGTTGTCCCATCTTTCATTGTTAGTCACGAGCATGGAAGTGGAGGAGTTCAGATGGGGTTGTGACTTGGAAATGAACATTAGAGGTTCTAACCAAATCTAGTAAAGCAGAAGTAGGGATTTAAGTCAGTTTTGTACTGTTTTCAGTGCTGGGACCATCCAGTAAGGCCAACCCAAATACTTATGTGAATTTTGATGTGGTACATGAGGAGGCAGACAGCAAATAGTATTCTGAGAAGGTTGTAGTAGTTGTGTGGTAGACACAACTACTCTCTATGGATTCCTGTGTTCCCTTGTGTAGCCTTGACTGTTGTACCTCTGGGCAGGAGCTCATATGCTAGATATGTCTTTCCCTGCATTTGTGCATGGTCAAAAGTTTGGCCTAGTATCACTTGGAAGCCAGGACACAGAGTCCATCTGACAGGAGACCTGAGTGGTGAAGATATGTCCTAGATCATGGACTAGAATTGGAAAAGACTTTTAGAGACCATTTAGTTCAATCCCCTCATTTTGTAGATGAGAAAACTGAAGTCCAGAGGGAAATTACTTTAAGGAGGCACAGGTAATAAATAGGAAAGGCAGGATTTGAACCCAGGTTCTCTGACTCCAAACCTAGAATTCTTTCCATTGTACCACATTGCCTTTCATGTTTGGGCTCAATCTTCCGTTATTGGGGAAAGACTACCAAGTAGTGAGCATCTTGTTGAAAGCCTGTAAAGAAACTCTTCCCCCTCATGCCAACCCACAAAGCTTCAAAAACTGCTGTCTTGTCAATGGCATGCAGAAAGAGGGAATGTGAGAAGAAAACTCCTTGAACTAGTCTGAGCTACCCTGTATTTTAATCTCCTCTTATGTTCCTTTGTTTTGATGTAGGGTGACCATGAGAAAAGAAATTTCAGAAGCCCCCTATCTGGATGCTAATGATTTGCTTCTTGTCAAAAGAATTCTACAAAAAAACTCCTGAAAGGAACTCTGAGTTTGATTTAGAAGACAGCATTGATGCTTTGTTCAAATTTTGTTTTTGAGACTTGACACTCCCAGGTATCTCCAATTATCTTAGGAGGTGTCTAGACTTAAAAAAACTCGACTGTTTTTTTTCAAAACAAAATTAATTTTAGTTCAATTTAGTTGAAAAGAAATATACCGCCCAGCATTTTAAAGAGATAGAAAGGTAGGCTGTATGAAGACAAATATGAAGAACTAGACTGCTCCTCACAACTCACACAAGGTTGGGAATTGCTGCTCCCTAAGCCCTGGGAAGGAATGAGGTGGTTCTGTGTCACAGAAGGTATGAAAGATCTCCAAAAACAAAATTGCTGCTCTAATTACAGATGGCTTTTGACAACCTCCTGGTGTGAGAGGTCAGCTTGCTGGAATGATGTTTTAACACTGGCAGCTCAGGAATTTAATAGAAATGGCTAGAAAACAGCATTATAAGTCTTGGCTAAGAGCTGACTATGAAATTTCTCATAGTTTCCTGGAGGGTTTCAGTAGCCACTACTGCAAAACTGCTGTAGGGTCCCTGACTACAGGACCACACAGTCTAACTGGGGGAATAAGACACATCTATGTAAAAAGATAACAACATAAGGCAGGGTACAGGTCAGTTGAGGATGACTGAACAAATTATGCTGTTTGGATGTAATAGAATACTATTGTGCTGTAAGAAATTATAAAAAGGACAGTTTCAGGGAAATTTAGGAAGATTTGTATGAACTGGTATAGAGTGGGAAGTGAGCAGGAGGAGGCAAACTACACAATAACAAAGACATTATAAAGACTTTGAACGACTTAAGAATTCTGATCACTGCAATGGCCAAACATGATTTCAGTGTAAAATGAGACATACATTCTTGAATATAGCCTATGTGAGAATTACTTGACTATACACATTTGTTAAGAGGGCTTTTTCTCCCCGGTGGGGACTGTGGGAGTTGGGAGGGAGAGAAAATAAATGCTTGTTAATTGGAAAGAAAAAATTAAAAAATACAAAGTGGTATATGCTAAATTTTAAATGAATATTATTGACAACATGTGCCATAGGAAGAGAGAATGATTATAGGATCATAGTAGAATGTAAGGTCCTTGAGGGCAAGATTTTTTAGTTTTCGTCTTTGAATTTTTAGTGCCATAAAATTATCAAAGGGATACTTTATAGAGCTTGATAAAATCATAACAATTTGCTTGAAAAGTTCTAGAAAGATCTAGAATAGCAAGAGAAATGATAAGAAGAGGTAGAGATGAAGGGGGAATGTAATTTCTAGACCTCAATTTATTGTCTATTGAGGTCTATTTGAAATCAATCAAAACCAGGCATCAAAAACACCTGGTACTGATTAAAAAATAGAAATGCAGATCAATAGAACAGACTAGGAGGAATCAGAGATAGTGGAACTTAATAACCTAGTGTTCAATAAACTAGAAAACATAAATTACATAAAGTCTCAGAGTTAAAAGGGACCTCAGATGTCTTCGTGTCCAAATTTGATCCAAAACACGAATTTCACCCATCGTGTCCTCAAAAGGTGGTCATCTAGTTTCCACTTAAAAAACCTCTAGTGATAGAAAATTGTTTATTCCCTGAGGTAGCTCATTCTGGGGCAGCTAGGTGGTACGCTGAGAGGATCAGTCTCTGGGCTTGGAATCAGGAAGACTCATCTTCCTGAATTCAAATCCATCCTCAGACACTTAATAGCTGTGTGACCCAGAACAAGTCACTTAATCCTGTTTGCCTCAGTTTCTCATCTGTGAAATGAGCTGGAGAAAGCAATGGCAAACTCTTCAAATAGTTTTGCCAAGAAAATCCCAAACCGGGGTCATAAAGAGTTGGACATGACTGAAATGTCTCAACAACAAAGCCCATTCTGGTTACTTTTGCTGTGAGGAAGATTTTCCTTATGTTAAACCAAAATCTACTTCATTCTGACTTCTACCTGTATCTGAGTTCTGCCCTCTTAGACCAAAGAGGACAAGTACAGTCCCTCTTCCACATGAAAAGCCTTCAAATACAGGCTATCCCCAAAGTCTTAGTGTAGTTCCAAGCTATTAAATATCATCTAATAGTTAAGCTAGTAAGGTTTTAATAATTTAAAACTGCACCAAGAGTTTTGGGACAGCTTATCTCAAAGACTTAATAAGACTTATTAAAGCTTATTTTATTCTCCTCCACCTCAAGACTTCTGTTTTTCGAGCTAACTACCTCTGGTTCCTTCAATAGGAGGACCACTATCAACTGGAGGCAGTTAGGTGGTGCAGTGGAGAGTATTGGGCCTGGAGTTAGGACCGCTTGAGTTTAGATTTGCCCTTGGACCCTTACTTTCTATGTGATCTTGGGCAAATCATTTAACTTCTGTTTGCTTCATTTTTCTCAACTTTTAAATGGGAATAATAATAATACTACCTACTTTCCAGATTTCTTGTGAACATCAAATGAGACAGTATTTGTAAAAAGCACTTAGCATGGTGCCTGGCACATAGTAGGCACTATACATGCTAGTTATTTTTATTATGATCACCATCATCACCATCACCACCATCATCATCATCATCAATATCATCAATCAGTAGTTGGGTGAGGGTGTCATGCACACACTAGGTGATTAGCTAAATCTTATTAAATGGAATTTAAATAATTTGTCCAATGTGAGAATCAAAGCTGTTGGCAAAGTTCTCACCAAGGTGCCTGTTTATGCAGCTAACTACATCTGACCTAAGACACTCAGGTAGACACATTGTTTGGCGCATGACTCAGTACTAGGTCTATCTCTGCCATGTAGCCCTAGGTTACACTACATTTCTCATTTGAGCTGGCCCTAGTGTCCAAGTGAACAGTTCCATTTTCTCTTACCCAATCACCAGCACTAAAACTTAAGGTTGTTAACTTTCTTGAGTCTCTGAGCTTGGAGTCTTAGGTGTTTCAGGAATGAATGTCTTTTTTGCTGGTACTTATCCATTATTTCTCTAATTCATGGTAGTTTATACCATTAAGGCTAAGCATATTGGGCTAATGTGTACAGTATTGAGTATACATCACTGGAGAATGAAAGCTTCTTTTTGTTCTTCACTCTCGGTGTGTGCTTGAAAGGGAAGAATATGACAAGTGTCTATCCCCTTTGTCCTATAACTTGTATTAATTCCCCATCAGGGAGAAGGGGACATATGATAGAAATATGGGGATGGCTCATTGGTGCCCTTCTTATGTTTTTTCTCCTGTCTGTTCTCTGTCCCTTCTGCAGTTCTTGGAGCTGCATTGGCATTATATACCTACAAAAACACATAGTGGGATACCGTTACCTTGACCCTATCAGCAGCTAGGTACTTGTCAGACAAACTGACTTCTGCTGGAAAGAACTTTTCCAAACAACTTTCTTTTTAAATATAGCATACATAGAAAAAGCATTTGAAAAACAGACAAATGGAAAGGTTTTCTCTATAAAGATCTGGAATTTAAACTTTTCTCTATTGTTGTTTCACTTTGGGCATTTCATAACCAGGAAGATGTCATAATTCTAGCTCTTTGATTCTAGCCTTCGAAGGTGACACCAAAAGAGATTGTCTCTAACACTGAGAAGAGTCTAAGTTTTCTCCTTGACTACCAGCCCTTTGGTCTTATCCAGCTAAGTTCGTGGGGGACACAGATTTTTCTTCTTTTTTAAATTTTATTTTAGACTCAAGGGCCAGAACACAAATACAGATTAGAAATACTTTGTCCTTCCCCCCACCCCAGAAAGCTGCAATAAAGTTTAGATATGTTTCTCTATAGCTATAGATATATACATACACATATATAGACATATACTTTTCCAAACATTCTCTCCTCCTGATTAGACATAGATTTTTCCCTTGCCAAAGAATGTCATGCAATTCCTCTAGTTGCTGATGACTCCATCTGTAGATGCAAGAAGACCCATCAGCTCCAGAGGACCTGGGCTTGTTCTAACAAACCAAGAGGCCTAGAGAGTCCTATTTTGGGTTTGAGACTGACTAGATAACCTTGAGTCATTAAGGATAGGGAGAAAAGTTTTTTAAAAAAACCATTTGTCTATTTTAATGGTATTTTAACATGTCATGTTCACACAACCTTTGCCAGGAAACTTCTGTTTTCATATCTTGTGTTGTGGAAAACCAAATTCTTTTTGTTACCATCTATAGCTAAATGCTTATTTCCCATTTCCATCAGTCAATCAACATTTATTAAGCACCTTCTTTGTTCTAGGCACTGTGCTAGGCACTGTTGCTTCCATCTGTGATGTAGTTCCAGTGTTACAGGCTTTCTTATCTTTTTCCACGGTGCCACTGTTTTCTTCTCACCACCTTGTTTCCCTTTCATCCTCTAGAATTTTTAAAAAATCATTCTGACTTCCTTGCCAGAGCATTTCTTCCATGTTTACTAATATTCCTTAAGTCTTTCTTCCTTTTCTAGTCAGGAGATTAACTTACAGCAAATAAAATTTGACTACGTCAGGCAGTAAAACAGACAATACGTATCTAGTGGTCACTAAAATAATTTTCTCTATCACCATATGTCTTTTGGGTTGCTAGATGAACCAATATGCTGTGTAGCTCCCCTGTGAAATACCATCAGGTGGCTTAGAGGCAGCTCAGTGGCACAGTAGATAAGAGAGCTGGGTCTAGAGACAGGAAGACCTGAGTTCAAATTTGACCTCAGATACTACCTGTGTGACCCTGGGCAAGTCACTTCCCCTCTGGCTCAGTTTACTAAACTGTAAAATGAGGATAATATCACCTGCCTAAAAGGGTTTTTTTTGTGAGGATCAAATGAGAAAATCTTTGTAAAGTACCTGGCACATTGTAGGTACCATAGAAGTTTGGGTTTTGTGACCCAGATCAGAACAGAATTCCAGGTTACAACTGAGATAGATGGTTTCAACTGCTCTTACGAGTATGAGCTCTTTTATGGATCAGTCAGTCCTGCCTTTTTTCCCTCTTTTTTTCAGGGACTTTGCTATGCAGTTATTGCCAGTGCTTTTCTCTAGTGGGACCATAGACCTGTAGACCAACTAATGTGAGAATCTAGTCTTGACCAGTTATTCTATTGCCTTGGTGCAAATTCAGTTGAGTAAGGACAGGAAGATGGCAGAAGAAATTCTCCTCTAGTGGTGTAAAGTCATGTTGGGAGAAGGGTTGGCCTGCCTTCCCAAGAGTCTAACCCCAAATGACAAGGTACTGCAGAGGTGGCAAGTGGGGTGTGTAGTATGGAAAGGTAGATCTCAGGAAAGGGGTGGATCCTCTGTGAGGCATGTCTCTGATTTTTTCAAAAATTTTTCAGTGCCCTGGTACACTCAGCTAGGAGCATCAAGGGGATACAGAAAGGCAGGGGCTGGGACAGGGTGGAAGCTCACCTGGGACCTCCAGCTCAATCCTAAAATCCAACTATGAGCTTTTTAACTGCAGCAACTTTAGTATATGCTGTTGGCCTTAGGTGGCCCAGTGGATAGAGAATGGGCCTAGAGTCATCTTCCTGAGTTCAAATTCAGCCTCGGACACTTAACTAGCTCTGTGACTTTGCCTCACTTTCTCCCTCTGTAAAATTATTTAGAGAAGGAAATGGCAAACCACTCCAGTATCTTTGACAAGAGAACCCCAAATGGGGTCATGAAGAGTTGGACATGACTGAACAACAACATTGGAGTTGGAAGGACCATGGCTGCTAGCACCAGACTTGTCCTCCAATGGATCCTCATTAAGGGATTTAAAACAAACTTGTGCCAGTTTTAGGGTTATTGCTATTTTTTGTCACTACCTCCCTGGGTCTGGAATAGGTAATATGCTTTGCCTGGTGCCTTCCTTGGATGTAGTAGCCCTTTCTCAGGCTCATCCGTGGTCACCATGGTAGGCACAGCGAGTACCCCTGAAAATGGACAGGGTGGCCTGAGCCACGGGTCTCCATGTCTAGCCAGGCACACTTTGTTGTCAGAGGTACTATTTCCTGGTCCATAGTGACACTTCCACCTGGCTGTGAAGACACCCGAGGCACTTCCATTGGGCTTGCTAGGATCCTTCCGCCCGGCTTCGAGGATGATTCCACTTGCCCGGCTAGGCTGGTGTGTTGGGATCTGAGTATATTCCTGTGGTGGGAGCTGGCCTGGAAGGAGGTGATGGTGCCAATGCTCTGTGGCCTCTCTGGAGCTGGCCGCCATTGTGGGCTTCATTGGCTTTGGAAAGAAAGCCAGGGCATTTGACTTGGAAACCATGTTTGAGCAAACCTGAACAAGAGCTGTGGAAAGAAGTGGAAAACTTTTGGAAGCTAGAGAGAAAGAGGAAGACCTGTAGAAGGAGAGAGAATAAAGAAGGCCACATGAAGATAATGAATCAATACTTTTAGGCGCAAACTGGATGAAACATCCTTCTACATCAGCTTTCCATGACACAGAGAGCAGTGGAAGTCAAGATAGTTCTTGTGAAGAATTAGTTGGGCTTCCTCTGTCACCTCAACCACCTAAAGGCAATCTGCAAATACAGAAGAACTCATAGGTCCCCTACTCCTACCTGAATGCCTTAATGATGATGATGATGGTGATGATGAAGAAATATGATGAAATGAACGCTGTCAAAAAATTCCTGATGCCCAGGAGATTACTCTGCAGCATGGCAGTAAGTTCTGCCTTGGGTCTTCTAGACCCTTCAGGTACCCATTTGGTAACAGGAGGATTTGATTATGATGTTAAATTTTGAGATTTTTACAGAGATGGATGTTTACCATCAAGCTTTCTGATTTCTTCAACTCCGTGATTGTCACCAAATTAAGTCACTACAGTACAGCAGCACAGGAGACGTTATTCTTGTAATGTCCAGAAACTCTCAGGCCAAAATGCTTGACAGAAATGGCTTCTGAGTAATAGAATGTGTTAAAGGAGACCAGTATATTGTGGACATGGCCAACACCAAGGTCACTGCTTGCATCCCAAAATAAAGGAAACATTTTGAGTTGTTTGGATGATGGGACTGTGTGAACCTGGGAAGTGGAGTACAAAAGTGTATTTAAACTAAGAACAGTTCAACAGAAAAAAATAATTTTAACCACTTTCATATACCATAGAGATGGCAAGCTCATTGCAGCTGACTGCCAGGATGGAAGCATCCAGATCTGGGACAGAAATAATGAGTGTTCATACCAAATTCCACTGCAGACAGGCCCGTGATCCTGGCACAGATACTCCTGTGTGGCATTTTCCTGAGAGGGCACTGTCCTTGCCTTTGGGAAGGGGATGATATTTTAAAACTGTGGGAATCTGACAGTTTAAGAAACTACTTTTTTCAGCTTCAGATCTTCCTACTTTCTTCATGAGTGCTGCTTCAGTCAAGATATTAAGCTTTTGATCATTGAAACATTTGTTAAGGGAGGTGGGGCATTGGCAATCTTGTTTTCTTTGAGCTCCAGAACTTCCATAAAGTATATGAAATTAATGTCACCAACATGAGTGTAGTATGCTGCCTGTGACATCCCAAATTAAACCAGATCATGGTTGGAACTGGAAATGAATTGGTTAAAGTGTATTATGATCCCAACAAGAGTCAGAGGGGAGCAAAATTATGTGTAGTTAAAAACAAATGGGAGATAGACAAGCTGAGACTTTAGCTCATGAGCCATACCAACAAAGTCCAAGGAAACAGTTGGAAAAGGATGGATAAGATCTTCTGAAGTCTCACAAACCTGAATCCTTAAGGGCAGGCCCAGGTCATGGTGGTTGAGTTGGAACCCATGGAGGAATTTTGTACATAGTGAAAAGCATTTCTCTGGATAAGGCTGATGATGATAACTCCTAGGAAACCATTTTATGGCATGTGAAGGAAGCCAAGGATAACCCATATTGGGTTGCCCCAGCATTTTCCAAGGCTCAGACTAAAACTGTTTTTGCAGAAGTAGGATCTGATGATGAAATAAAGAATTAGCCAGAATGGAAAAAGTATAAAATTTGAGGACTCCGTTTTGTGGTTAGAGAGGAGTGGAGAGAGTCGTGGCCAATTTTTTTTCTCAATTCTTTTCAAATAAACAGGCACATTGATTCCTAAAAACAAAACTAAAAGCACCAGGTAGTATGGGCTAGTAGGCAACAAACACATCTTCTATGTTGTTGCCCATTAGCAAAACACCAAGGATAATTATGGCTTTGACCTGATTCTTTTCCACAGCGAAAGTATTTTACCAGAATGAAAGCAATGATGTTTCTTTTGATGAGACATTAATGAAATAATATCTATTTTTCCAGCATCTTAAATAAATGATTAGACTCTGACAGGAATAAAACCATAGATTTCATCATATTGAAAACATTAATATTTTGAAAGACCAAACCTAAGGCTACCTGGAAGAGACTTGTGGACTACCAGTGTTATATTGACCATGATTTAAGAATTCTGGTTTAAATAAATTCTATATTCTACATTTTTATGATCCTAGATATAGCTGGACCCTTGAGGAAGATCATAATGACCAGATAATCTCAACAACTGACCTTTCCATAGCTATTTCTATCATTCTGATACCATTTTAATTCTGGGGTTAACAACTTTATATATGCATGTGTACTTATTAAGCATGACAGTACTTTGTTGGATGGCAAGACAACAGGGTAGAAGCTGGTTCACAGTCTGATTCTGGGCTTTTTCCTTGGCCACCGTCACAAGTGATGGGACTTTCCAATAAGATACTTGCCACCACCCACCAGTGACCCAGAAATGTCAAGTACAATTAAGTAGTGAAGTCTCAGGTGTATTTCATATATTACTCCTCAGGAAAAAAATGCATAACTATGTATGACATCTCCATTAGTGAATTAGGATGAGGGCATGCAAGGCTAGCTCTGTGGAGGTGAATTGACTCTCCCTAGGCACTCTAGCTACACCAGGTGGTACTCGTTTAACATAACATAGACTCAACTGATAGATAGTAGGACCTATTTCAGGCATAGATCACTAAATATATTTAATAGGCAACCTATGATCCACTTGTGATTTTTATTAAAACTCATATGCTTTTTTGAAACCAAATTGCAAAACCTTTCAAAATGACAATGATCCAGCTTGGCGCTTAAAGAAGAAATATAAGAAGATACCTTCCAACCTTCTTTGAAGAGGTAGAAGATTGTGAATGTGAAACAGTGCACATAGTGTCAGACTTTTGATATGTTGGTTAGTTTTGCTGGACTGTAGTTTTTCTTTTTTATTCTTTCTTATAAGAGATAGCTCTTTGGATCTGGGAGTGGGTCCTTTGTCTCAAGATGCCATCCCTGCTGGCTGCCGTAGTACCTAACCTCTCTATTATTGTAAATTCATTCCTTTGGATTAAACCATAGGATTAAGTTTTCTGGAGTCCTGTTTCTAAAATGCAAATACCTTAAGGAAGTGGAAACACATTAAGCCACTCACACCTTGTTTTGAATTTATCAGCTGCAATAGAGGGGATTGGGAAAAATGATCTCTAAAGTCCCTACGAATTCTAAGTTTCTATGGGTCTTCAAGTTTATGTAGCAGAGCAAAGAAAGTAATATAGACCTGTTCTAGTACACAATGCTCCCAGTGCCTCTGGGAACAAAATTTAATTGGGAAATATTTAACAAAATGAAAAAAATGCAATAAAACATAGGTAACATTACCTTTAAACACTAAGCTAACATGTGTCCTACAGGGATCTTTATTTATGGATCATTTATATTTGAATTTGACATCACCACACTAGAGGCAAGAGGGAAGAACACGTAGTCAATAGGGCCAAATAGCACCTTAGTATCTTTGCTATACTTTGGTTGCTTTAAGCCAGCAAGGTAATCAGTGAGAGACAGTCCTTCCTCTTTTGATGATACAATTTTTGTGGATTGTAGCTTCCATTTACAGTGATGAGATAGGGAAGAAAACAAGTATGGAGGACTTGCAGCAATGAAATATTGTATCTGTAGGAAGATTGAGCATTCCTGGGTGTCTTTCCTTTTGTGTCCATTAGTCTTTTTTCTTTGTTATGTGAGAGTCCTCCTGAGAGAATATCCAATATTACTAGACCTGTGATATAGAGCTCTCGAGCATGCAGGTGTGCATGATGCCGCTGGGGAGTGATCTGGAAGGAGTTTGCTATAGGGTTAGCAAAGGCTCATCTCTGATGCTTGTCTTTAAGATGATGCTTCCTTTCCCCACAGGTTATGAGTCTAAAGTCTTCAACATTGGTTAGAGATGGGTTGAGGGATCTGATAGTGTATAAGGTCAGATAACTTTGTCACCTCACAAAGTCCTGAGAGATTGAGACCTAAGACAGTCAAGTTTTGATAGGAAGGAGGGGAGAATTCAGGATGGGGGTGATAGTATCTCACAGGGAAGGTCTCTTAGCAGCTAAGATTCAGCTTGGGGCATTGGGTACCTAGGGGGAGGTGGTGACAGTGGGCAGAGCCACCCAGAAAGGAAAAACACTGTTGACAAATTTGTCTTGCTTTATAACTCTGCTTAAGGTGAAAATACTTGCTGAAGACCAAGCACATCAGGAAAGAACAGGTTATAAATTAATGGTGCAGCTTACATTTGCATTCTCAAGGCAAAATATTTGTTTAACTAACATCTTTTGCCTTCATATGAGGTATTGGCCTCTGAGTCTGCTAATGGAAACTGGTCCCCAATATCAAACACCAGGCTTTTTGAAATTTCATTTGACATTTTCATTTACTGACTTCAATACTTAAGGGATTCATAATTTTGTCAATGGGGATACTGTGGTCTTTAAGAGTTTCTGTGGTCAAAAAATTCTTTGCCTATCTGAACTTAGCTTGGTTGGTCTTTGGAAAAAATATGATATAGATATTACATCTATCTGTCTGTGTATCTGTCTATCTGTCTGACATGGAAGAAGACAGAGAAGACCCCCAGTATGAGATTTTGCCCTAGGCTGGTGGAAGCTCATGCCCAGCTTCCTGTGTAGCCCAGCTGTGGGTACAGATGGGCTACCAGCAGTTGTAAGCTGGCACTGTTGTGAAGAGGTCATGGCAAAGGAGCCATCTCATTGGGCCTCAACCAGGAAACAGCCTACCCACCATGGAGAGGCTCATAGAGGTTCCCCCTAGCAGGACCACATCCTGCTGTCCTGTCTCATGTCTCAAATCTCTCTCCATTGGACTGCTCCATTTGTGGCTGCTGGGTCTGTTGGTGCATTCCCCATTTCCTCCCAAACAACCTTCCCCAAACACAACTCTCTCAAACAGCATCTCTCTCCCCCACAGCAGTAGTCCCCCAAATAGCCTCCTCCAACTCAGTCCCTTCCCACTCTTTCCTTAGCAACTTGGCCCAGGAATTTTTTCCTCATTCTCCCTCTGATGCTGTAGCTAGAACCTGGAACCTATACTTTGCAGATCACGTCAGAAGGCTGCTGCTACCTCCCCTGCTTCCTGGCAGTCAGTAGGATAAAGAGCAGTTGAGACCAGCCTGCTGGCCCCTCTCCACAGTTGCCCCTGTGACTGCCCTTCCTGGCTTCAGGCTGGCATCACTGCTGCCCTCCTCCTTCTTTCCTTCTCTTATTCAACTTCCTAGATATCAAGCATCAGCCTTCCTTCCTGCATAATTCCTTTCCTTGACATCACAATGGTCTTGGTTCCTTTAATAAATTGGAGAAGAGAAAAAAAAAACCTGAGGCAATCACGGTTAAGTGACTTGCTCAGGGTCACATAGTAGTTATTGTCTGGGGTCAGATTTGAACTTGATAAGTTCAACATATACACACACAATAGGTTATACATGAAGCTCTGTGAGACCCACCAGAATGTGTCTTCCACTGGCATAACTTTTGAGAGTCCTGGTTCCCTTCTACTCAACAATGAAGCATCTGAGTAGGACTCTGTTGGAGTCTTTATTTACTGAGGGCTATGATAAAGGCATAAATTGTTACTTAAGCAAGCAGTTATCTTTGAGATAGAAATGAATTTCCATAGTTTTGTAGACTTAATTGTCAGAGGCACCTTGGAAATAATCTATCAAAGACCTAAAAACTGTTTAGTCCAATGACCTTTTCTCAGTTCTTATTTAGTTAAATTTAAATTTAACCTCTCTGCAGCATTAGGGATGGTCAACTACCCTTTCCTCTTGGATGCTCTTTTCTCCTTTGGCTTCTGTGATGCTACTATGTCTTAGTTCTCCTGTCTGACTACCCCTTCTCAGTCTCATTCGCTGTACCATCATCCATATCGTTGCTTTTTAAGTGTGAGCATATCTATATTTTGTCTTAGAATTTCTTCTCTTTTCTCTCACCACTTTCCTGGTAACCCTATCAGTTTCTCTGTGTTCAGTTATTCCTATACAGAGTAAGTACTCTAAGGCAGACCAGCTCAACTTGGCGGTAGGTAGGGGCCAAAATTAAAATACGCTAAACTCCTTTGGGCCGCAGATAGGTTAGAGGAGAGACAGATTGACAATGGTTGGTTGTCGTGGGTCATGTGACAAACAGGAGAGGATGCAGCGGCAACCCTACATTTTTGGTGGGCTGTAAGCGGCCTGTGGGCCATGTGTTTTACAGGCCTGCTCTAAGGTATACATATTTATCCCAAAACTCACTTTTGAACTCCAGCTCAATGTTGCCAAATGCTTGCTAGATATATCCACCTGAATATCTCATAGGTAGCTGAAACTCATTATGTACAAAATAGGACTTCATCTATATTTTCCTCTAAACGCATCCTTCTTCCAAACTTCCCCATTACTGTCAAGGGTGTCATCATCTTTTTACTCACCCAGGCTCATAATCTTGGAGTTATCCTTGGTTCTTACATATCACTTACCTTCTATACCCAATCATTTGCCAAGAAGTGTCGATTTTACTGACACAAAATCTCCCTTATACCTCCCCCGTCCACACACACACACACACACACACACACACACACACACACCCCTATGCGTGAGTCACTCACTCTCCCAGTCAGGTCCTCATCATCTTTCAATCAGACTATTATATTAGCCTCCTGTTGGTCTCTTTGTTTCTAATTTCTCTCCTCTCCAATCCACATTCTATATCATTGCCAAATTAAAACTCCAAGGACATAGGTCTGACCGTAACATTTTGCTGTTACAAAATTTTCAGTGGCTCCCTCTTGCTTCTAAGATAAAATACCAGTTTATCAGCAGGGCATTTAGAGCCTTCCACAATTTGCCTCCCATTCGCCTTTCTAGATTTATTTCATATTACTGTCCATCACATGCTCTACTTTCCTACCAAACCATGCCCTGAACTTGATTCACTCTCCCATCTCTGTCCTTGCTGCACCCCCACCTTCCAGGTGCTCTGGCTTCCTTGAAGTTTACCTTCTGAGTGAGATCTCCTTGACCCCACCCCAGTTTTTAACACTTTCTCCCTCCTCAACTAATTTTGTATTTATTTATTAGTGTACATGATAAGATCTTAATACTTTTTAAATTGAATCGAATCTAATCTAACCCTCTCATTTTATAGATGAGGATCACAATAGGTTCACAGATACAGAGATGGAATAAACCTCAGAGACCATCTAGTCCAACTTTCTCATTTTACAGATGAGGAAACTGAGGCCGAAGGAGCTAACGTGGCTTGGCCAAGGTCACTCAGTTAATAAGCCTCAGAGCTGAGATTTGAATCCAGGTCCAACCTCAGAGCCATGCTCTTTCCACTAAACTACACTGGAAATTGAGGCTGAGAGTAGTTGTGATTCACTTGTAATCGGGATGGTACAATGGAAGTGTCACTGGCCTAGGAGGTAGGAAATCTGATTTTTGGCCCCAGCTTTGTCATTTTCTGGCTAAAGAAGTGGTGGATTTGGGACTGGGACTCGGATATTCTCACTCGTGGAATGCCCTTTTTACAAGCCTCCCAGAAGCATTTTGGATTTGCTATTGGCTTGGATCCCTCCTCCCTTCCCCCGGCACTGGGGACATCAATCAGCCTTTGAACTTTAGCTCTGACACATATGTGAGGGAATTATCCTAAGGTCAAAGTCAGTCTCAGATGCAGATTGCCTGATTAGTTTTCGTCGGCCAATGAGAGGCTACATGAGGAAGAGAGGAAAGGGAAGGAGAGGGGTTCTCTCATGCTCCGCCATAGGTTCAGACTCATCTGCAGAGAGAGACAGGGATGCTGGGCCTCCTTTATCCCAGAGCAGAAAAGGAGTTCCAAAGCAGAGAGCGGGATGTTACCTTGTGAGGAAATATAATTACTCCGCAACTTGGAAAAGCCCAGACAATCTTGAGCTACTGGCTAATGGCGAGCCGAAAATCAAGGAACAAAAATGACCTCTCCTAGACCGAAGGGTTCGCTGCTTAGGCCCCTTCACACGCTGTCTGGTACCCTGCCTCCGTGGTTAGAGCATTGCTGTTATTTTCAAGGCAGCTAGATGGCACAGTGGATAGAGTGCTGGACCTGGAGGCAGGATGATCTGAGTTCAAATCCTGCCCTAGATACTTAGTTGTATGATTTTGGGCAAGTCACTCAATGTCTCTCAACCTCAGTTTCCTCATCTGTAAAATAGGTTGTTGTAAGGATCAAATGAAATAGTGTGTATAAAGTACCTCTCAAACCTTAAAATGCTTTACAAATATTGCGATGATGATGATGATCTTAATCTGACTTATCCTTGAATTCTTTACAGTCGCTTCAGGATGGAGAGATTGGGGCAATGTTTCCATCTAACCAGGGCTATTCAACTATAATTCTAAAGGTCACTTCTTTCTGGTAACAGATGAATGAGCTTTCTATATCTCTTCTCTTTCAAGAAGAAACACCAAAAGTTAGTTATTGCACATGAATTGGTTCACCTTAGAGTTGCGAATTTTGTGTGAGGTTGTAAACTCCTTGAAGGTAGGGATCATGTTTTAAAATCACAGACTGTGTAAACCTACTTAAAATTTTGGCATCTAGGACAAACAACCTCCAGCATCTCTCTCAGCACCTAGTGTCATGACTTATACGTAGTAGATGCTTAATAAATATTTGTTGAGTGAAAACATGTCCTTTGAATTAATAATATGGTTTTCTGTAGGATCAGCAAAAGAATTGAAGAGTCTGTTTCCTCAATTTTAACAAGAACTAAAGTGAGGACACACAACTCTATTGACATCCTAGTGGCCTCTTTCTGATCAACTCTCTTCTATTATTCATATTCTACTCCAGGGCTGTCCGCAGCCTGCCTACAAGCATAGAAATTTACACAATGCTTTAGTAAATGAAGCCGAGCTACCACAGAGCTCTCACTAAAATGTCAAATCAAAATATATTGTCTATTGTTTCAATAAAAACCTAAGATTGGATAGCCCTGTTCTACTCCATGACCCATTTATCTGCCCATTTTCTCTCACCTCTCTAGCTATTCACTTTTTCTTCTTGTTTTCAAGCCATGTGTCTTCTAAGCTATCTATCTCTGCGTCTACCCATTGGATGAGTATGTTTGCAGGGGGAGGACCATATTTATGTGTAATCTTGGGCAGGATACATGTATAGGTGGGAATGCCTCTACTTATACCTTGGGTATTTGTATGTATGTGATTACACATGCATGGGGGATATATGTATGTATATATATATATATGTACATATATATATACAGTACAGGGATCTATATTTTTGTGGATATGCATGTTACTAAATGGGAGGCATATTTATTTCAGGGGAGATCCACTTGACTTTTGGGATATGTATGTTGGAGGTGGATATATATATTTGGAAGAGAGGTATGCGGGTTGATATGTAGGTATGGAGTGATGGTAACTGAGCTCATAGTAAGTGCTTTGCCAGAGCAGCTCAAGCTGGGATTTTAGAGAGGGGAGATTAGTCATAAAAGAGACAGCTATGGAATGAAAAATCAGCAATGCATAATGAATCTCAGGAACATTGAATGTCCTTGGGAGTTGCAGGTAATCATCTATTCAAGATAAAGCTGATTTTTTTTGTGGGTCTATATCATTGTCCTTTGGGGAGATGATGTGCCCTCAAATTCTATATAGGTTAAGTTAGACATGAGTTTCTATAACTTGGGCTGAAGCCAGCATTGATGGAAACAATCCAGTGCTGAACAGGTCTGGGCAGGGTACGATTCAGGGTCATGGCAATAAATCAGGATATCATTCTAGATACACAATTACATTGAGGTCCAAAAGTTCACAGAATATATCACTGATGAAATGTTGAAATATGGATGGAATATTACAGAGACTGAACAGCATCTTGGCATACCTTGTAATGGCTGTAGCAGATATAGAAGGCAGACTTTCATTCTTCTTCCATCTGAATTGGAAGGAGATCATACCTTCCCTCCCCATCCCACTGCCATCTTGCTGTAGAACAGGGCCACATAGACTTGGTTTCATAAGTTGGTAGTGAGTGTCAAAGAACATCGGCTCTTCAGGATAGCTGCACTCTGCTCCAGTTATTTATTACACAGATGTAGCTCCTCACTTTTTTTTACAGAAAGAATCAGACCCTTGACATACGAGACAACTATCTGAATGAACTCCAGTTTTAAATCCACCCACCATCTTGAAGGGCCACTATCTTAAGGTGTAACAGACCTCACTGAGATACGCAGCCATCATACCAAACTGATGGGCAAATCATTCATGGAATGGAGTGATGGAGTATTACTTAGTGGGGCTGAACATATCTTAGAAATTATGGTACTTCCTGGGAAAGGCAGAGCAGCTTCCATTCTTTGGATGGTACTGGTGACCAACCAAGAAAGCACTGGTCTAAAAATCAGAATACCTAGATTTGAGCACTTATTAGCTAAATGGCCTTGGGGAAGTAATTTTTACCTAAGTTAAATTCTCTGTTAAGTGAGGGGATTAGACTGGAGATGTACAAAAGAAAGAATGCTGATTCTGAGTTAGAGGACTTGGGTTCAAATCCTACCCACGATGCTTATTACTTCTGGCCTCAGTTTCTTCATCTGTAAAATGAGGGGGTCGTACAAGATGGTCTCCAAGGTCCCTTTCAGCTCAAGAGTTATGATTCTATGATCCTAGCTCTATAATCCCTTTTGCCTTTTCCTCTCTAAGCCTAACATTTCTCAGCTGCAAAATGGGGGTGATCATAATAGTTGTAGTACTCTATTGTGCAGGATTCTTGAGAGACACTATGGGTGGAAGGGGTGCTGGACTTGGAATCAAGAGAACCTGGGCTCACATCCCAACTCAGACACACAGTAATTGTGAGACCCTGGGCAACCCAGTTAACCTCTCTATTATTCAGTTGCTTGATTGCAAAATAGAAAAGGGGGTGGACTCTATAGACTCTAAGGTCCCTTCTAGCTCTAAATGTATGTATAACCACCCCTAACATATATAACCTCATGACTTTGTAACCACAAAACATTACATAAATGCAATTTATTATTCACTCTATTGACACGAGGTTATGAGCGGGAATATGGCAAGGAAAGCCAGCAGGACCCAGGAGAAGTATTTTAACCAGTAAAATATACATTTAATGCCTAACCTGCCCATAACAGTCATGAACATTGACCTTCTAATGATGTACTTTGTCATCCGGGGAGATTTGGGGTTAGACTGACCCTGGCTGAACTGGCCTACCTTCCACTTCAGGGGGAGATCCGCAGCCTGGGGCTGGAGCAGACGACGGCTGTTGAGAGGGTCCCCAGCTGGCAGTTAAGCCTCCTTCAATCTGTAACCATTGGCTCATTAGCACTGGAAATATTCCAGGCGCCTCAGCCTGGGCCAGACCATTCCAGACTGGGTTGCTGAGCTACTCTTGGAATGCCTCCATGAGGGTGGCCTCCCTTTAGTCCAGAGCCTGGGCACCCAGCTGGACTACATATGTGCAATCCAAAATGGAATCAAGCTGCTAGCTCTATCAGTGGACGGTCGCTCTGCCCTGTACATTCTCCAAAGATTGCTTGGATTTCAGTGATGAAATTCCCATCAGGGACTAGATTTACCAAGTTGCATGACTCTTCAGCACGCTGATTATGAAACCTGCTCTAACCTAATTGGTTGTGAAGTCTCTTGGTCTCTGTTCCACGTGAAAGGACCGAAGGAAATTGGTCCTTTCAAACTTTTCCAATATGTGAAATGAGCAGTTTCCCAGCCCCGTGGATCTGAGATAAGATTGGGACTTGGAGTGGCTGCTAGGACAATCTGTCATTGTGTCCTTATGCATCGTTTTCCCCTCTGATTATCTAGAGGACTTGAGCCTTCAAGGTTGCATTTTCTCCTTATAGCAACTGGAGCATTGAAATGGGTTCTTCTACCTATGGTATATCTGGGAGGACTGATTTTACTAAAAGATACAACAACAAGCCTGGCTGATGGGGAGAAGACTTATAGACAGATGAGTGGCTTGAGCTTTGAATGAGAGGCCATGTAGTCTGGTGGAAAGAGTAACTGGATTTGGAGTGAGAAGACTTAATACTTGGGTGACCCTGAGCCTATCACTTAAATTCTCTAGGTCTCTTTCCTCATCATGAAAATGAGATCATTGGGTCAAAGGATCTCTAAGGTCTCTTCCAACTCTGGATCCTGCAATCCTAACTCAGGATTAATTTATTAATTAACCAACAATTGATCAACCAGGCAGGAATCAAAGGATCATAGGTTTTGACCTATGAAAGGGAAAATAGAAGCCATCTGGTCCAATCGCCTCATTTTATAGATGAGGAAAATGGAGGCTCAGACAGGTAGCTGGGACATATAGTGAAAAGAGTGCTGAACTGGAAGTTGAATTTGAATCCTGCCTCAGATGCTTACTGAATGTATGATCCTGGGTAAGAGAGCTAATCTGCCTAGGCCTCAGTTCCTATTTTGTAAGATGGAACACCTATCTTGGTGTTGTTGTGAGGATCAAATGAGATATTTATAAATTGCTTGGCAAACCTTAAAGGGTATATAAAGGCTTGGTATCATTATCATCATTATCATCATCATCACCACCACCACCACCAGCAGCAGCAGCACCATCACCATCACCATCACCATCACCATCATCATCATCATCATCATTAATTACACAAGGTCACACAATTACTAAGTGCCAGAAGTGGGATTTTATTCTAAGTCTTTCTGCCTCCAAGTCCAGTACCCTATTGGCTAGGATATAATGCCTTTCATAATCAGGACCCATGGTATGTGGAAGCCATTCACCACTGAACCTTTCTCATAAGGAAAAAGGGTTTGGGGTTAACACCAACTACTAGAATTCAGCAGGATGTTGTCATGATCCCAGCACTCATGGAGTCAAATTGGAAAAGTACTTCATCTTTGTATAAGCTCAAACTTCTTTGGATACTCGGTTTCTTGAATTCTTGCCTGTTTTGGACCATTTTTTCTTCTTTTGCTCCTTAGACACTACTGGACTGTCAACTTGTATGCTGTGGATTTTGGGTGCTTCTACCTCAGGTTCCTTAAGGGTCAGCTGGTATTAGGTGCCTTGATACCTGACCTTATTGCCTCCAGTAGACATAACTCTGTATCTGTGTCTTGTTTCTGGTCCCTCCCTAAATGAAATGCTACTATTACAGACTGCTTCAACCTGATCAAGCTGGTTGGCCAGCATCACAGCCATGCAATGGAAAGCTCTGAGCCACAATCCTTGGCCTTACCTACCACTGATTCTGCCCCCATCCCAACCCCGAGAGGGTTCAGTATAAACAGGACCTTTAGAGGTCTATAAAGCAAGTAAACAGAAGGAGTTTTAGATGTCAATCACATAAGTAAATACGCAGAATAGTTGGTGAGAGTAGGCTTGAAAGCAGAATTCAACCAGGATCATCCCTCTCTCATTGAGAGCTGATCTGCCCCCAGTGCTCTTGGGGATTTCTCTGGCAGACCTTTTTGTAGGCACAGATCTCTGTGGGGAGGGGGAAATAACAGATAAATATGCTACCTTTCACTCTGTCAGGCTTTGATGTCTCTGGGCATCACTGCCTTCCCCCCACCCTGCTTTTTTAAAAAAAATTATGTCTTATTACAGGGGCCCATGACCTTTGAAAATAACATTTCTGTCCCAAATGATTTCTTGTGTTCCCCTAGGTTTCTCCTAGATTATAAGCTCCAACATGACTTTATGAAAATGATTGCTCATTAATAATAAAAATAGCTGACATTTATATAGGGCTTTAAGGTGTGCAAAGTGCTTTACATCCATTATTTCTTCTGAGCCGTGTAAGAACCCGGTGAGTTAGTCAGTTCAGGTATTGTCATCCTGTGTCTGACATTCAATGGGTACTTAAGGATTGCTTGTTGATTTATTAAGCCTCATTTTACAGATGAGGAAGTTGAGGCTCAGAGATGTTAAACAAATTGTATGAATTCAGGAATATTACTTAATGTCTCTGAGTTTTTGTTTTCTCCCATGTAAATGGAAACAGCTGGGATAGATGGTCTCCATCCTTATAGCTCTATGTGTATGATTGAGGAAGATGACATATATATATATACACATATATACATACATATATACATATATATATACATACATATATACATATATATATACACATATATACATACATATATACATATATATATACATACATATATACATATATATATATATGGTAAAGTACTATAGTACTGTATAAATGCTGGCTACTATTATCATCACCATCATCATTACGCTGTGAATTATATCCACTTTACCATTCTGCCTTTCAATGAATATTTTAGCTATCTCTTAATTTTTGCGCTCCTACCATCAATAAAACAAACAATACATAAATTTGCTTGTGTGTACTGGGAGGAAAGGGGCATCATTTTCAGTAGACTAATCCACATTTGCCCATATCTCCACTGCCAACAGCCTAGCCCCTGTTTCAAGGAGGGGATGGATAATAGAGGGGGATGACTATGGTGATGAGGAACCTGAGGATTCCACAACAGGATTCATTTCTACCAAGTTCTCAGGAGATCAGATTCCTTCCAACCCCAGGGCTAAGCCCTAAATCTATGCAATAGCCATGGTCTTACCATTGCATGTGCCCTCCCCTCAGCCAATAACTCCTTACCCATATGAAGACACTGCTTCCTCCCTGAACCATCAGGATCTGGCCTAGTAAGTTCAGAGTCTTTAGGGTCTAAAGGCTTTTAAGCTTCAGAGCCAGGGAGATGGGTTCAAGTGTGGGTTCTGACTTTGTGGATGAGTCACCAGGTCCCTCATTCCTCTAGGTGGCTCTCAAAGACTATGAATAGCAACAAAAAGCTTTGTCTGATAGATAATTGCTTCATCTGGGACTTTCTTATGTCAGTGAAATCACAGGTCCAGGCTCTATCCTTATCACCCTTTTTATCAAGTTCAAATCTGCCTCTTTGCAATTTCCACCTATTAGAAGTGGTTCCAATTTTGCCCTCCCTAGACAAACAAATGTAAATACTCTTCCCATGACAGGTCCTCCAATGATAGCTATCATGTCACCCTACAAAGTAACCTGTCCTCCAAGTATGTGTTGTTGATCAAAGAGAGGAATGGTTGAGATGCTTTCTTCTTCATATTATTCCTCTGATCAAAATTTTAATGGTATTATTTTAACCAAAGGGCAAAATTAAAACTCTTTAATCTGGCCATATTTTTCTAATCTGCCTTATGCAAAAGCTATACTCTAATACATTCTTACCATCCCTCAAACATGTTTTGCTTATTGCTGCTTCTTCATCTTCGTTAAAACTGTTTCTGCTGTTTCATATGCGCTCCCACCACTTCACTACCATGTCACCTGTTCTTCTCCTACCCAGCCTTCAAAATCCAGCTCACATCCCGTTTCTTCTCACTAAAAGTGAATACTTTTCTGAACACATTGGCTCATCCATAGTCATTCAGTGATTTCTTCTTTCTCTGAGCTTCTGTGGCACTTATTGGGCATTCAGCTGTACATTGCCTTATTGATCTCTGATTATGTGTCTTGGTTACTTGTCTAGATTGTGGATCTCTGGAGGGCAGGGACCATGTCTCATAATTCACAGAATTTCAGAGTTCCAAGGGACCTGAGTGGTCTTCTAGTCTAACCCATAACCACAAAGAATTCCGTCTGCAGAGTACCCAACAAGAGGTCATCCAGCTTTTGCACAAAGACTTCAAATGAAAGGAACCCACTACATGCTGAGGCCACCTATCCTACTTTGTAGAGCTCTCACTGTTAGGAAGTTTGTCTTTGCATAAAGCCTCAGTTTACCTCTTTGCAACATTTACCCGTTGGTCCTGTACTGCCCTAGAGGGCAGAACAGACAGCAGAACAAATCCTATCCTTTTTCTCAGAGATGACACTGCTGATACTTAGCTGGAAGGGACCCATCTGGTTCAACCCTCTCATTTTACAAATGAGGAAACTGAAGCCTAGCAAGGTAAAATGATTTGCCCACCATCGCATAATTAGTCAGTATCAGTGGTGAGATTTGAACCCAGGTTCTTTTCCTTAGGAACCAGTACACTTTCTGCAGTACCACACTGTCTTTTATGCCCCACTAATTTTTCTCTTCTCTAGGGCAAATATCCCTGTCTTCTTCAATCCAGTCCTCCAAGTCCTACTCAACTGCTTCTGGATACTTCCAGTTTGTGAATAAATATATATTTTTGCAATCAATAATTTTTTGAATGAACTTAAAATAAGGCCACATAGCTTATTCTGCCCAAAGCAGCCACTCAGCTCTGAAAGGGCCAAAGAAAGATGATAGAATCACAGAATTTAGAGCTGGAAGGACTTGAGAAATTATCTAGTCAGAAAAGACCATTCATTAGGAAGAATATACCTCCCTAGAGATCTTTTTGATCTGATGAAGGCTCAACTCAAATACCATTTCTTCCATGATTCCTTTCCTGATTACCCTTTCCTTTTCTCCTCCCCGCAAATGGAAGTAGTAGTTTCTCCCTTCTTTTGAAACCAACATGCTGGACCTCTCTTATTATACTGTCATATCATACCTTCTGTTATTCTATATGTACTTGTCTTATATCCCTTAGTAGAGAGAGTAAATAACCATGAAGTCACAGATTCATATTCATCATTGTGTCTCCTATTGAATCTAATGAATACAATTTTGAGAAAGCCCTGGGATTTCAATGGTGTGGGGATTCCCAACATGGAAACCCCCTCTACCAAAGCAGATCAAAATCCATCTATGACTTAGGAGATCAATCCTAGGGAATTGGTCGGGTCTTGCCCAGCGACAGAGTTAGGAAGGGACAGAGATGGGATCAGAATCCACGTCTTCTTGACTCTAACCAAAATCACTTTAGACCAACCACAGAGCCATAAGCGCAGTAGATGCTCCCAAAAAGTGCTAAATTGAATTGGACGTTAAAACCTACGATGTGGCAATAACCCTCTCTAGAGGCAGAGGGACTTTGGAATGCCCTTCTAATTCCTAGCATTCCACATTAACTCAGTGCTGACTAAGAATTTGGCAGTTATTTGAAATCGACTTTCTGCCACCATACTAAAGGAGCCAATTCAAGAAAGACTTCAATATTTGGTTCTCTGTCTACTAAGTCTGAGCCCACATTTCCCTCTGGGGTCTTACAACTGCTTCCCTGCATGATATTCCACTTCCTTTCTTTGCCCATCTCTGTGCATCCTTCACACAGGATCTCTATGCCTGAAACATATGCCTTGCACACTTCTACCTCTCAGAATCTTTGGATACTTCAATGCCCAATTGAAGTGTTGCCTCCTACTTGAAACTTATTCTGATCCTCCCAGTTACTATTCCCTCCTCTACCCCCATACTATTACTTTGTATATATAGTCAATTTATATATATATGTATGCATATATATATATATTTACTTGTCTGTGCCTCTTTCCCCCAAAGAATGTATCATTTCATTGTTTGTCTTTGAACCTCTAGTGCATAATGCTATGCTTGATACATAGTAGGCACTTGATGAATACTTCTTGAATGAATGAATGAATGAATGAGGGAATGGATATCACCCATGCCCATTTCAACTACCTGAGAACAATAAGTTGCTCAGTCAACTAGACTTTATTAGGCCTCTAATATGTACTAGAAACTATGCCAAGCACTGGGTGATAAAAAGAAAAGAAAAAAATAATCCTAACAAACCCAGTCCCTGACCTCAAGGACCTGAGTCTAATGGGGGAGACAACATAAAAACAACTACGTATGAACAAGAGAAATACAGGATAAATTGGAGGTAGAGATATTATTCGAGCAGTAGCAACAGCAATAGTCGAGCTGGTCTGTGCATTATGTAATGTTGGTGTCAAGAGAATGGGCGTTGTGATTATGAGTTCTTAAAAATATGCAGCAGTCTGCCTTCTCAACCCCCAAATGCTGGGCTTGAAAAGAAAAGGTTATCTTCTCTCTTCCTGCCTTTAACCAGACTGAACTTAACCCTGCTAAAACAACTGGGGTTCTACCCTATTCTTAACATCTCTGTGGGTAGAAAGTCCGTAATCTGTCCCAGTTATTCTCTTTCGTTGGTTTCTCCTCCAGGAATCCAACCTTAAATCCTCTCCCTTTTCCCACCTCCTCTCCTACTCCATGCTCCCCTAGGGTACAGGGTTGTAGAATTATAGTGTGAATACCTTAATTCTCAGGAAGGTTAAGAGGAAATGGTGAAATACTGTAAAACATTTTGTAAGATGGTAAAGAGTTAGGTAAACAGCCATTTTTAAAAAGTGTTGTTGCTATAGCTAGAAAGGCACCTTGCAGACATCTAGGCCAGGTCTCTAATTTTACTGGGGAGGAAACTGAGACCAGAGGGTGATGTGACTTGTCCAAGGTCACACAGCTACTTAGTGATGGTGGCAGGGCTAGAAGCCTACAGTTCTATGTGTAAAGGTGGTCTGGCTCCTGGTCCAATGGTCTTTTCATATTACTTCACCCAAAATGGTGATATGATGATTGTGAATATCTTTTTCTATGGTTTGTTTTGTTTCAATTTTTTTTTTGCCTCGATAAAAACTGATCATTCAGGACTGGGCTCTTCTATGACATGCCTGTTCTCTATTAGAGAGAGATTGGAGGAAGTGTGGGCTAATTCTGGGTCTTAATAATAATACTTTCAATCCTTCCTTTATAAAAAAAATGACATTAAAAAATTCTGCCATCAGTATAGTGTGAATTTGAAGCTGTTTTAGGAGTGGGCATAATTTATATTGAACTACCAGCAATCTCTTACCAAGTCCTCTACGTGGCCAATGGCACGCAAGGAGAAGATGGTTCAGGGATACCATGTGATCATAGAACCAAACAAGTGTAATTGTTCTGTATACTAACAGGGCCCCTGATCTTGGCTTTATTACTATTATCCTTTAGCCAGCTTAAGCTCCTCCAGTACTAGGACTTTCTATTTCTTTTGTAGGTTTCAAGATTTGCTCACCAGAAGCTGCTTCTGATTTTCTGGCTTGGTTTTCCCATTTCAGTTAGGGGGCCATCAATTTTCACTTGTAATGGCTTAGACTCTTCCAAATGGATTGGATCTTGAATCCACAAGAAAAGCCAAACAGCAGGGACAGGAAGGTGCTATAGGGATTGAATCTTAATCCCATGAATCTTCCTGGTTTTTCTGCTTGCTGCTACCCTGTCCCTTTCACTTCCTCTGATCATTTGCTTTAGGCTTCCGATACCCCACCTTCCTGACTTTTGGCCTACTCTGACTCCTGCTATCCTTGCCAGTCTTGCTGGCTGTTCATCTGTTACATTCCTAGCCCTGCTGTCTTTGGTCTTTTCCCCCAAATAGCTCCATTCCCACCAAGCCCTTCATCACTTTTTCCCTTTAAACAAAACTGGACCTAATAGATTTGCATTAGAATACAAGAAAAGTCTAGATCTAGAGGATGAGGTGAAGTGTAATCTAAGCCAATCTGAGATCAAATATAGTAATAATCATTATATGAAGACTAGGCTTAAATGCCCAGGGTCTCAGTTTCCTCATCTCTAAAACATGGAGAAAAATGCCTCCAGCAAGCATACCTCCTCAGGATTTAAATCTAACCATCTATAAATGATTTTTTTGTTTCTTGAAGAAGGATATCGGGTCCCAAATCAGTATCAGCAATTATCTTGCAGCACTGAGCCTTCTGTTTTTGGCAAAAGGTAGGGAGATCTTCATGGCGCAAAGAAACCTAGCAATTCCTGCATGTTTAATTTTGAGAGTATTCTTTATATCTCCTTCTTTTGGGGAAGAGAAGGTGATGAGAAGCTTCCCGATTTAAAAAAAGACACCTTCCTTTGAAAGGGTTGCATAATGTCCCTTGGCCTTCCAGCCCATAGGAGCTGAGCAAAGTATTCTTTCTGGAATATGCAATGTCACTTGCAGCTAATCCCTTTATTGATTTTTTCCCCCTTAACTTGCTGACAGCTAAGGATTAGGTCTAGAGAAGTGGTTACAGTTCAGGTTATAGTTGACACTATTCAAAATTAAAAATGGCCTTTAAAAAAAAGACAGAGTTCTGCAAGCAGGTGGATTTAAGCAGATAGGAACAAGGTGGAGGGAGGGAGGACAGTATTAAGAATTCTTATTCTGCTGTTCCATAGTAGAATCCCTTCATAAGTCCACAGGCAAGGGATTGACATCAGTGGGCTGAGGGCTTTCTGCATGTGCTTGTGGCTGCTTGGGAGTAGGCGGCAGGTCTGGCCCTGGGCGAAATGACAAAATTAGCTGAAGTTCATCTTGGGCACTCTCCCATTTCCTTTTCTTTCCTCCCAGGGCTTGACAGCCTCTCCCTGCCTACCATATAAACAGTTCCCTAGTGTTGCCCTGGCTGCCCAGAGGTTCCCACTACAGTACCTTTCCCAAGACTCATCTTTCCTCCATTAAAGGACCCTGTGTTCACACTTATCTCATTGTCATAGAGTTTAGATTTAGAAAGAATTTTGCAGTTCACCATCAGAACTCATCCTCCCTCATTTTCACTATCTTCCATAGGTCCTGGAGAAAGTTGCTGAAATAAACTTAGTTCATACTAAAAGGGGTCAAATAGACCTAGGTTCTTCCAGCAGTGTTAGCATTTGAAAAAGGGCATAGCCAAACTAGCGGTTGGTTACTAGGTGTTATAGCAGATAGAATGTTAACAGGGACCTGGGCATGAGGAAACCTGAATTTGAATCTTGACTCAGACACTAGCTGTAGAGTCCTGGGCACATTATATCACTTGTCAACCTCATTTTCTTCATCTGTAAAATGGGAGATAATAATAGTACCTTTTCTGCATGGTTTTTTTGAGGATCAAATGAGCTCCTATAATATACAATAATATGCTAATATTAATATATGATATATTAATATATATAAAGTCCTTTGCAAACCTTAAATCTCTATAAAAATTATTATTATTATTTCTAGTGAATCACCAATTTTTTTTAAAAGCAAGTACATGTTTATGTAGTTCAAACTATAGTGGGCAGCTAGATGGCACGATGGATAGAGTACCAGACCTAGAGTCAGGAAGACTCATCTTCCTGAGTTCAAATCTGGCCTTAGACATTTACCAGCTTTGCAACCTTGGGCAAGTCACTTAACCCTGTTTGCCTCAGTTTCCTCACCTGTAAAATGAGCTGGAGAAGGAAATGGCAAACCACTCCAGTAACTTTGCCAAGAAAACCCCAAGCGGGGTCATGAAGAGTCAGACAGGACTGAAACCACTGAGCAACAACAGTGAAACTATGTGTAGGCAAATTATCCTGTTAATGATTCTATCCTTGCTCCCCAATTAGATTGGAAACTCCTTGCAGTCAAAATCATAGTAGAAGACATTTATATGGCAGCAGAGTAATAACTAGGGATTTTTGTGCCTGGGGCAAATGGCATGAAGCCTAGGCTAATTTGAAGGGGAAGTAGTTGGGATATTTATTGCTGGTGGAGTAGGAGGAAGCAAAGACCCCAGGTCATTGGTTTGAGGCCTATGCAGAGTTCCTCTAATGAGATAGGTTAGGTATTAACCTCATCTCACTTCACCACCTGGTAAACTCCCCCTTCAACTAATTATTTTTGTCAATTAGATGTTAAGCTCTCTTTCTTTTCTTTCTTTTTTTGTTTATGAAGTTGAAAGACTACTACTGCTGTCAGTGCCCTGGGACAAAGCCCTGATTGACCTGCCCTAATTACAATTCTATATAGCACTTTACTGTTTCAAAGAGTTTTCACAAATAGGGTTTCATTTGATCATAAAAACAATCACTACATAGATCATGCAAAAATTTTATTTTAATTCTCTTTTTACAGAGTTTTCTCTTATTAACTAACTCAAAAAGTTCAAGTGGCTTGCCCAAGGTCACATGAGTAATAAATGGTAGAAATGAGTTTCTAGTCTAAGATCTTTGACTCCAAATCCAGTGCTACTATGCTGTTTCCTACCCATGTCTCAGACCTCTTCATATACACATTGCCTAGCACAGTGCTGTGTCTGTTGTTGATCATGATGCTGGTAAATGCTGAGAAAATAAAAAATATGAGATTGGTCATTGGTGATCTTGGGTTAGTTGAGGGCCATGTAAAGATGGCAGTAGATGGAAATAATGGCAGATCAGTGGAAAAGTTCCTAGCCCAGAAAAATTTAAGCCTCCTGGACTTGATGGATGAATTCTTAGAATAAGCAGAGATGTTCCTGGACCAACGAGGAACTAGAATCTAGGAGTAGGAAAGAATAAAGCCTCAATGTGGAGAAATAAACCTGGACCTAATTCTGCATTGGTCTTATGCCTTCTGTGGAAATCCAAAAGAGGTGGACTTTCCATTGATTCTGTGGGAGTTGGAAGTTGGGGTCTCAGCCCTTGGTTAGTGTTATAAGTTTTGTTCAATGTATAGAGAAGATGGAAGTCCATTGGAAAGGTAAGGAAAATTGTCTTGATTGCTTATTGGATGGAAATCCTTTTTAGGTTCTGTTTGGGTTAAATAAATCCTGGCCTACATTTTCATATATTTAATATATAGTTAACTTGAATACATGCATGGGAACTTAAGGATCTTTTCCTTTTGATGAGGCACCAAATTCTGCTGTTCCTAGTTGCAGGGGTGGGGAACTTAAAGCCTCAGGGCCACATGTGGTCCTCAGGTGCAGCCTTTTGACTGAATCTAAATCCTGGATTTGTTCTGTGAAGTTTGGATTCAGTCAAAGGGCCACACTTGAGGACCTAGAGGACTACATGTGGAAGTAGGGAGACTCCCCACCCTTGTCCTAGTGGAAGCCCTGGCTGAGGGCACATGACAAAGTTTGTGATTAGTGAAAGTTCACTAAGACTGAACCTTATTTCTGTAAGGTCGGAGAATCTATTATGGGCACAGATTATATTATAGGTTAGGGTCTTAAGTCAGGCAAATAATCATGACAGCAGACGTGGAGTGCCTATGTTACATATACAGTTTAGCATAGTGGTACAGTCAGAACTTAAAGCTTGTTGACTGACATATATATGTATAAGCATACATATGTGTAGATAGCTATCTCATCTGCAGAGTCCATAGTTAAACTCATGGCATCTGATAAGGTTAAGGAGATAGCATAGAGAAGAGAAGACTTAGGACAGAATTTTGGAGAATGCACATAGTGGGTTGCTATGAATTATGCACTAGCAGAGGAGACTGAGAAGGAGTGGTCAAATGGGTAGGAGGAGAAGCAATATAGAGCAGTATTACAAAAACCCAGAGAGAATATCCTGGAGGAAACAATGGTCAGCAATGTTAAATGTAGCAAATAAGTCAAGAAGGATGAGGACTGAGAAACGGCCATCACATTTGGCAGTTGAGAGATCATTGGTAACTTTGGAGAGAGAAGCTGCAGTTGAGTGATGAAGTTGGAAGTCAGCTGGTAAAGTGTTTAGAAGTTAGTGAGAGGAGAAGTAGTGGAGGTAGTGTTTTCAAAGAGTTTAGTTGAGAAAGAGAGGTGAGATATAGGTGAGGGGTTGGTAGGGTCTACTGAAAAGTTTTTAAGGACAGGGAAGACCGGGCATGTTGGAATGCAGTAGGGAAGGAAATAATAACAGGGATTCTTGGCTTGGGGTCCACAAATCCTAGGGGGATCATGAAGTTAGAAGGAAAAAAATCATCTTTATTTTCATTAACCTCTAACTGAAAGTTGGTTTTTTTTTGAATTATTTAAAAACATTATTTTGAGGAGTCCAAAGGCTTCACCGAACTGCCAAAGGAGTTCATGACAGAAAAGAGATTAAGGATCCCTGCAGTAGAAGTTTCTCTTGTTATTGTTATCATTACAGAAACTACAGTTATCCCTTCCACATTGTGACTTGCTCCACTGAGGTTTTGATATATCATGGGTTGGCATCAGAAATTAAGTTGGAATTTTTTTGGGAATTTTGCAGAAGATGACAAGCAAAAGCCAACAGACAACACAGAAAACGTTTAGAAGCTCAGAAATGCATAAAATATATCTATAGTATTGTATATCAACATATTTTGTCTTTTAATACTATAACCATTCAGGCTTCCTTTTTGGTATGAAGTGAGGGCCAAAAAAGTTTGCACAAATTTTCCAGATCGTGTGGGTCTTCGTCCCAAACCCTCGAGATGTTGATGGTATAACTGTAATCCCATAGTGTATACCTCACCTCAAAGAGAAACTGAAGGTATGGAGAGAAGGGAAGATTCTTGGCACTGGAATTGAAAGGTAACTCATTAAGATGGTATTAATAAGGAAATTGAAGAAAATTAATGAAGATGACCATTTCCAGTTGGTCTACTTTAGATAGTCATTTATTATAGACATAAAAGTCCTTAATTATTCCCATAATTGGAAACCTTTTAGTCAAAAAGAATCATACCAACTGTTAGAATTATCTCAAATTCTGAATTAATGGCTTTTGAATTAAGTATATACTGTAGCTGGCTGATAATCTAAACTAGAAGAATAATTTTGAATAGACCCCTAGCAAGGAAGAGGTCCTCTACCTCAAAACTCTGATCTCCCCTAGACTCGAGCTCTTTTGGATTTGCAGTGATGAATTTTGTCTTCTGTTATAACCAGTTATTAATAACCACCTATGTAGTAATATATTACTATATTAATGATATGTAAAACCAATTAAATAAATTTTAAAAATTAAACTAGTCTAACACACAGTGACCATGACTGACAACGCATGTAAAATTCAACACTTGTGGCATACCAGGTCTCTGTTGAAAGGGAAGCTTTCTTGGGAACTAGCTTTGGCCATTGCTTTTGATCTGGATTCTGACATCTTTCAGAGTTATTTTTATTTGTATTATTGTAGTCACTGTATATATTGTTCTGGTTCTATTTTCTTCTCTCTATATCACTCACACATCTTCCTTCATTTCAGTAAATTTTTCATTTTGGTCATTATATAATATTCTAGAACATTAATATGCCTTGATTTTTTTAGCCATTCACCAAGTGAAGGATACTTACACTGCTTTCACTTTTTTGCTACTACAAAAAAAGATGCCATTATTTATATACGGGGAAGCTAGGTGTTGCAGTGCATAGAGTATCAGGCCTGAAGTCAGGAAGATTCATCTTCCTGAGTTTAAATCAGGCCTCAGACACTTCCTAGCTGGGTGACCCTAGGCAAGTCACTTAACCCTGTTTGCCTCAGTTTCTTCATCTGTAAAATTAACTGGAGAAGGAAATGGCAAATTAGCATCTTTGACAAGAAAATCCCAAATGGGGTTATGAAGAGTCAGACTCGACTGAATAATGACTGAACAACATTTATATATATATTTATAGGTGGTGTAGTAGGTAAGAGAGCTGGACCTGGAGTCAGGAAGACCTGAGTTGGAATCTATTCTCAAGATATTAGCTTGGTGAATCTGGGCAAGTCACTTAATCTACCTGCCTCAGTTTCCTCATTTGTAAAATCGGGATAATAATGGCATTTGCCTCCCAGCATTGTTGAGAGGATACAAAAGTGCTTTGTAAACCTTGTAGCATTATATAAATGTCCTACAAATAATAATAGCTAACATTTATGTAGCACTTAATACACGCCAGGCACTGTGCTAAATGCTTTATAATTATCATCTCTTTTGATTTTCACAACAATAGCATTCCATAAATTCTTATCATTATTTAAATCACTTTGATCATAATTGATCAAATTATCAGATGCCTATTATACGGCAGACACTATGCTAAATTCTGGGGTTACAAAGGCAAAAATGAAACAGAGCCTGCCCTAAGGGAGATTACCTTTTAAATATTTTCATTCTTGAATTCTAGGTCACTTGCTTTGTCCTTTTGGTTTTTCAAATGCACAAAGAATTAGCCGCCCCTAAGTAAAAGCTCACTAATTCATATTCGGTTCACTTATAGTTTTTGCCTTTTCCAAAAGAGTCTGTATCAGGGTTTGCCTCTGGACTAGCAAAGAAAAAAAAGGGTCCAAGCTGGGTGTTGAGGCCACAACAACAAAAAATGGAAACAATTCTTGCCCACAAGAAGCTTCTATTCCATTGAAAAGAAACGAAATGTAAATTGTTAAGTGAAGTCAAGGCATTTTGAGGAGGGAGAGGGCATTAGTATCTGTTGGACTGGGAAACGCTTCACGTAGGGGAGGACATGAGGTAAGTGACATTAGCAGAAATACTGTCAGGAAGTGCCATTGAGGAGTAATATTGTTGCTGTGGACAGTATGGTCCAGGCTCAGGGTTAGGGAACCTGCAGCTTTGAGGCCCTCGATGTCCTCAAGAGCGGCCCTTTGACTAAATCCAAACTTCACAGAATAAATCTCTTTAATTTGTTCTGTAAAACTTGGACTCAGTCAAAAGGTCACACTTGAGGATCTAGAAGGCCACATGTGACCTCGAGGCTGCAGGTTCCCCACCCCTGATCCAGGGGTTTTCTTGGCAAAGATACCGGAGTGGTTGGCCATTTCCTTCTCTAATCAAGAAGTCAAGATTATATCTAATTTTCGTCCTGACCCAGTTTATCAGATAAATAGCATTCCGTATTAGAGAGGTTATCTGGGATGTGGGGTTTTCCGGAGAGAGCTGGGTTAATGTGAGGGCCAGAAGATGGAAAGAGTGTGAAAGAAAGAGTTCTAAGTTGAAGGGTAGTGGTGACACAGGGCAAAGTAGCTGTCTTACGTGGCTGTATATTCCATGATGAAGAGGGCTCCAAACCTGAAAGGAACTGGTGTCTTTGCCCTTTGGCATCCTTTCTCTATAGGTCTCTCACAAGAGTGTCTGAAACCAATTCAAATCCCTTATAGAAAGTGTTGTACTCATCATTCTGTCCAACCAATCAGGAACCCCATCTCAGGAACATGCAACAAAGAGCAGTCCCTCCCCCTTACCTTGCCCAGATGGGAGAGCTATGTTATGCTTAGGAATGTTTTACAGGGAAGACTTTCACTGATTTCAATTATTTTCCCCCATCAGTTAATTTAAATTAATGATATTTTGGCCACATATATGAGACCACTAGCAAGTTAGGATGTTCTAGGCTGGGGTGGGGAAGTTTGGATTCAGTCAAAGGGTCGCCCTTGAGGACCTAGAGGGCCATATGTGGCCTTGAGGCCACAGGTTCCCCACCCCTGTTAGGCTCTTAGTGGAGAAATGCTGGTTTGACTTCTCTTTTCCCACAGGATCTGCCCTCTCCTCATCAGGGTAGAAATATTTTCAAGGAAGGAAGCTTTGGGAGAATCAGAGGATTTGTCATATTGCTGATGCCCAAATTTAATAAGCATTCTTTCAGCAGGCATTTATATATAAATATATTATATAAAAATTATTATAATTTATTATATTTTATATATTTATAATATATTATATAGTATAATATAAATTATATAAATACATACCCTGAGCCTCTAAAGTGAGTGGATGATGAGGAATAAATCATCCTAATAGAATATTTCACTTCTTGAGAACTATCCAAATCTCTTAGGATGTACCATTGAAGTTGCTCCCAACTCCCTCCTTCTTCCACCTCTCTTATGAAAGTAAAGCATATAAAATAATATATTTTATTATAATTTATAATTTATTACATATATAAATTATACACATACTATATATACTAGGTATATATGTATATATGTGTATGTGTGTGTATATATACATGCACACACATATACATATATACATACATATATACATGTACATGTACACATACATACATATATATGTATACATACATACATAAACATATATATATATATAAAATATGTGTGTATGTATATATATACATATATATACACACACACCTATTATGTGCCAGGCACTGTGTTAGGCACTAAGGATGCAAAGAGTAAACCAAACCAAACCTAGCAGTGTTCCTGAACTCAAGGAACCTTTATCCTTCTGGGAAGGAGAGGCAACAAGCACACAGATAAGTAAATACAAACTCTCCATCATGCCACAGCAGCTCTCTCCCCCTGGAGGCCCATTCCAGCCCGTGGGCCTGTCCTCTGATTGGTCATTTCCTCCCAGACCTCCATTTTAAGGAAAGCACCCAAGGAAGCCAGCCAGGCTTCGGCCCCACTCCCCACTCACCACACTTTCTCTATTGAGCCCTCTGCTGATCTTTTCTCTCTGTTTCTCTCACCTTTTTCAGTTTTCTTTTTTTGTGTTCTCTTCCCTCATTAGAAGGTAAGCTCTTTGAGGGCAGGGATCATCTTTTTTGGTTGTATTTATAGTCTTAGCAGTTAGCCTAGTGTTTGACATCCTAGTAAGGGCTTGATGAATGCTTATTGACTTGAATATAAACAAAGTAAATATACTGTAATATTAGGGGCACAGAAGCAGGATGCTAAGGGCTCTAGCAAAAAGATTTCATAAACAATGAACTCTATGGGGAAAGATCTCGTCATGAAAGTGACAGGTGCTGAACTAGGTGGGGCAAGGTTCCTGTGATCATCATTAGTTATTCATTGACCCACACAGGATTCTTTAAGCTGGAATCACTAAAGGAGCAGATGTTGCCAATGAGGTCAGACAGGCCCCTGGAGCTGAACCCAAACAGATGGCTCCCCTAGTCAAATTCCTATTACTCAAAGAAACCATTAGAGAGGAGAGAGATAGAGACATCCCAAGTGAAGGGAGAGGCAAAGGTAAACTGGGACAGGCAAACTGATATTGAGGCCATTCTATTTAATGGCAGTTTTTGATGTGACCTCAAGCTAGAACCCTACCGCTGAAGACAAATGCAAGGGCAGTCATTCTGCAATAAAGCAATTTGGTTTCCTTATCTCTTTCTGAAAAGTCCAACTTGGAATGGCCGTGGAAGGGTCAGATTGTTTGGAATTCATTTCCAAATTGTGAGGACAATAACACAGACGGTTACAACTCCCAACAAATGCTCTCACTAGCACCACCAAGGATAGACTTTTAGTTTGATTGACATTTTTGATGTTCTTTTTTCTATTGCATATGCTATCCCTAGGTTGACAAAGTAGCCAGTTGCCATGTCTTCCAAGGAAGTCAGATGGAGCACAGTCAAATAGCATCACTTATCTTTCTAAGCATGGGAGATAAAGTGAGAGAGACAAATGGCTTCCCCTGGTACCCTGAGCCTCTCAAGTGAGTGGACGATGAGGAATAAATCATCCTAATAGAATATTCTACTTCTTGAAAAATATCCAAAATTCTTAGGAAGTGCCATTGAAGTTGCTCCCAACTCCCTCCTTCTTCCCCCTCTCCTATGGAAGTAAAGCATCAAATGCTTTATTGAAATCTATGACCAGGGAAAACCAAAGGAAGATAGCTGCCTGGAGAGATCTGAGGGGCTTTTAGGAGAGGTAAGATTGAGGGGATGTAGTACCTTCCTAGGATGATGCTTTTGGCAGCAAACCCCAGGGTTCAGAGGACAGAGTGTAATATAAGACAAAATGGAAGAATGTTCAGTGTTAAACAGGACCCTTGAGTATCCATAAAAATATATCATCATTAAGGCTATGTCTATACATATACATTTGTACATACGCACACAAACCAATGTGACAAAATTCAGTGATAAAAATATAAATAATTTAGTCAAGTATTTTTTGTCCTATGATAGATAGCTAATAAGCAATTAGACTGCCTTTTGGCATCCAACTAAAACTATCAAAATTCACTTTCACCATAGTCTCAGGAGTGGGAAAATTTCTGTTTTATGAGAAACTGAGGCCTAGACAGTATCCTAAGGTTTTACAGGTAGTAAGGAGCAAAGCTGAGATTTGAATCCAGTTATTCTGACTCCAAATCCAGGGTTCTGAATTTACATGATCACATTTTAGGGTCAGTGCTACTTTTTTTGGTCCTCTGGTTGCACTGCATTATGGTAGATGCTATAAAGTTGTAATACTGTCCTTGCTTTTATTGTCCTTGGGGAGCTTACAATATCACGAGGGAGACATGACAAATGTAGGAAGGCATGCATCATGGCTAAAGATAAAATGGCAGATAGTATCCTCAGCAGGAAAGAAGAGTGAACAAATCTGCCAATTTTATTTCTTCTCTTCTCAAACTTAGCCATATGCTGGCTCAAGTGAGAAGGCACTTGCATGGATGTATTTCTTTCTAGAGAACAAGAATCAGGTAACAACTTTATCTTTGACATCTTCCATCAAGGCAGAAGACCTTACTGAAATTAACAATTAGCCCTGAAAATATAACTATAAACAGAAACATAATTTGCAAATTTGATGACCATGTTTTCTTCTCATGAATTTTAGCCTAAACTCAGTCTCTGGCTATGACAAATCTATAAGTCTCTCAGTCTATCTTCAGTCTTTGGCTATGACAAATCTATACCATCTATATTCTATACAATACTAGGACATGTTGAAAAGTGAAAAATTAAATCAAACTAACTGGATATTTGGTCTACACATGCTGTGATTCCCATTGTTCAGCCTCCCCCAACCCTCACAGTAGCATAGTGAGTAGACAGATAGCCTTACATCCACAAAGACTTGAGTTCAAGTCTGGCTTCTGATATATGCTGCCTGTGTGACCCTAGGAAAGTTAATTAGCCTCTCAATGCGACTCTTTAAGCCTGTAAGTGGCAGAGATGTTTCTGATCTGCATTGATAGAAGGAGTCTCCTCAGCTGATAGTTCCCTACATCACTGAAATCATAGGTCTGGTCCCTGTGCCTATCCTGCCTGGGGTTTTGGTACAATTGTTTTTGGCCCACTGAATTGACTAGTGACTGTCTTAACATTGTGTAAGACATTGCATAAGACAATCAATTAAATAAAGAATTTAGTCAATCATACTCATGTCTATTTCACATGCTGCCAAACAGCTGCTTTGACTAGATTTAGAAAAAAAATCTGTTTGACTGAAAAGTTGAAAACCTAGTCATCTGGGTATTTGAATCTGAGACCAAACATTCAGATATTTGAAAACATCTGGGCAATTCCCTAAATTTTCTAATTTTCCTCCAGATGTTTGCTGTAGTCTAGATAGAGCCTATTACATGTATTGAATTGACACAGAGTTTGGCATCATGGTGACACAGGCCTGAGGCTACATGTACAGGGAGCCAAGACAACCAGTTAAAGGGTGACAAATTCTGCAGTGGACCCTTCTTTAGCTCTATGCAGAATAGAAGACAGCAATAGAGTCTCCTGTGCATCTTGGTGAAAGAGAGAGGTACTGTTAAATCTTTCCTGGCAATTACCACCTCAGTGACTCACCAGTGATTGTTTCATTTCTGTCTTTGAGGAAACAGGAATGAAGGATTTCCAGCTCTGTTTATTGTCTCCTTGCCCTTTGCTCTCAGGACAACAACTGCCTGATACAGAATGCTTAATTTAAAGTAAATGGATGCTTCCCTCTAGCCTGGGAGCCCGGGGACTAATATCAAAAGTGACATTAAGAAAACACTAGGGCAGCCTCCTTAAGCTCTTGTCTCTGATCCTCATCACTCTGCTCCTGTCTCTATCTCTGTCTCCCCATCTCTCAATCTGTCTCCACTTCCTCGGTCCCCTGAGAGAAGGCCATGAGCTCATTGCCTTCCAATGAGAAGCCAGACCTGGCCTCCTGCTTGGTTGGTTTGCCTGTCAGAGCTGTGATATTTATGATTCTTCTACCAGCTGAACTCTGCTAAGAGGAGGCATAGATTACGAATATGTGCCCCGTGCGTATGCAGTGCAGGATGCAGAGGTGGTCAGAAGCAGGTGAGGGGTTTTGCCTTTACAGCAAAGTCCCGGAGATGAGAGGGTTGGAAGAGGTTGTTTGTTCCACTAAGAATTGGGAATTTCAATATGAACCTTGACTACTCATACTTTCCCAGGCAGGCCACTTCAAATGGATGAGCCATTTATTCCACTTTCCTCAAGAGCAAAATAGAAAAGAAGACTGCTGAAACCATGGAAGTAGAGTGGTATTCAGTAAAAATTGAATAAGAAGAATACTTTAAGTCTATTACTGTTCTCCTGCTCAGTAGCTAATGCCTGGTTGTGTTTAAAGACTTTAAAAATGTATTTGAAAGGTACAGATGTGAAAGTGAGTGTAATCTTAAGAAACTGGAGGAAGTAAAAGCAATTTTTAGCAAAGAAATTTGTTAAATGGTAAACCCTAGAAACTTGAGTTAAAGAAGTGATTCACTCTAAGCGGTGGTTGGAAAATAACTAGATGAGAAAAATTAAAAACAATTAAAACAATTTAAATTATTTAATTTTTAAAAGAATGTAGATGGAGAGAGGAACAAAGGGGGAGAGGAGTGAAGAGTATTGTTATGTTAATAACAATTACTCATCCAGTTAACTACCATACCTTTTGAATCATTATTAGAAAGTAAGACCCAGTGAGGCAACAACAACTATATTGATCAGCTGTGTTTTTTATTTTTTGGAGTTTTGAACCATAAGAAGACATAGGAGAGAAGAAAAGAATGAAAGATCCTATGTAATTCAACACCTACTTATTAGGCACCTGCACAACAGTTGGTGAGATCCTTGGGGAATTTCTCAGCCTGGGTTTCTAGAGATCCTTTCTCTAGGGTGAATCCCTCTCACCTGAGGGTCCTCAAGACTAGAGGTCAAATCAGGTGAGTAGCCAAACTGAAAGGAAATAAATTTATTAGCACACCAAGGAAGGTAAAGTTTGCTCACAGCAGCTTCAATTTTCTTGGATAGAAATTTTGGTTCATATAGCTTTTATGAACCTGCTTAGAGTAAAAGGCCAATCAGGAGCATTTTGTGGCATGTGAATGGACCAGAGGTATGTAGTCTATTTCTTTAAGGAAGCTGCACTGGAAAAATCCATAATCAAATGTTGGGTGCAACATTTGTGGGATTACATGCTTCTAAAGTGTGAAAAGACTTTTTTGTGTATTCAGTCTAAGCATGATGGAGGTAGCTAAACTTTGTGTATTCAATCTAGAGTAGAATAGGGAGAACGATTCATTCAGGTTTTGTGTATTTTGCCTCAAGCAAAATGGGGATTAATTTTTTTTTCCCACTTGACATTCCAACAACAAGGCTGTTTTTCTTCTACAATCTGCATTGACAGAGGGTATTTCCTCACCAGGAATTCTCTTCACTGATAAAATCACAGGCTCTAAACTGTCCCCCTCCCCTCTCAGCAAAAAATGTGCAAGGCTGTGTGCTAGGCACTGTTGGGATACCAAGATAGAAATAAAACACCCTGCCCTCAAGGAGTTTACATTCTAGTAGAGCCCATTCAGATGGTAGCTGGGACATCAATGGTTTTTTTTTTTCCCCAAGAAAGGAAACAGAGCAGCCTGAAGAAGTTATGTTATAGAACTCAGAGGGAGAGCTAGGGAAACAAAAGTGATTTTTGTTGTTGTTAGTTATTTCCAACTCTTCATGACTCCATCCGGGGGTTTCTTGGCAAGGATGCTGGAGTGGTTTGTCATTTTCTTCTCCACTTGATTTTACAGATGAAGAAACCAAGGCAAACAAGGTTTAGTGACTTGCCCAGGGTGATAGCTAGTAAGTGTCTGAGGCCACTCTATCCACCATACCACCTAGCTGCCCAACAAAAGTGATACTCTGTTTTAATGAAAATAGCCAGTTGTTAAGTCTGGAGGACTGGTTTTTTTTTTAAATAATTGCAGAAGCATTAAGGTTCAGTTGCCAGCTGTGAGGACCTCTGACTAGGAAGTAAATCAACAATGTGTAACACCAGATTAAGTTAAAGTATTAGTTGATAACCCTTGATGATGTTAAGTAAGGGAACCACCGTGCCATGTTATTTCCTTTTTAGTCTTCCTACACACTGCAGGGCTATGCCTGTCTCTTGTAAAGATAAGTTGAATAATTAATTTTAATAAAGTATTTTTTAATAGAAAAGAAGTAATTGTCCTGGATCATGTATTAAATGATAATATCTATTTAAATGAAGAGCATACATTTTAACAGCATCCTTTTTTGCAGAAAATTAATTACCAGAGGGAGAAATAATATGGAAGGCACAGGGATACATTCTCAGATGTAAGAAAGGAAGCAGGAGGTGCTATTGTAAACATATCATTACATAGTAAGACAATATCAAGTAGATTAGAAAAATATTAAATTTCCATCTGGGAAATATGATAAGATGAAGATACCTGGATAAGGAAGGGGGTGGGAAGGGAGTAAGCATTTAAGTGCCTACTTTGTGCCAAGCACTGTGCTAAGCATTTTCTATAAATCTTATCTCATTTGATCCTCACAACAATCCTGCCAGGTAGGTGTTTTTATTCATCCCCTTTTTACAGATGAGGAAACTGAGGCAAATAGAGATTAAGTGACTTGCCCAGGGTCACACAGCTTGTAAGTTGTCTGAAGTCAAATTTGAACTCAGATCTCCCCAATTACTAGCCCAAAATTATCTTAAGAAACTGCAAAGCCTTCTCAAGTACAGGTTGAGGAAACACAAAAACTAGCTTCCTTCAAGTCCCCGATAAAATCCTACCTTCTACAAGAAAACCTTCCTTAATTCTAATGCTTTCGGTTGATTATTTCAAATTTATCCTGAATATAGGTTGTTTGTATATTGTCTCCCCTGCTAGACTGGAGCTCCTTGAGAGCAGGGATTGTCTCACCTTACTTTCTATCATTACTACATAGTGCCTGGCATACAGTAGGTGCCTATTAAGTGTTTATTGATTGACTGAATTTCATTCATAGGGAAAAGACAGTGAATAGTCACTATGTGACTAATGATGCTTAGGTTTCTTGCTGTTCTGACAGGGAAGAGAAATTCAAAGAGTAACAGGGGAATGGATGCTTAAATTGGGGGAGGGTTTGTGCTTGAGGAAGCAAAGGATATAGAAAGAGGCTTAGAAATGATGGAGATAAATTTTGCCAGCCTCATAATTTTTCCAGTGGATTTTTTTTTTATTTATCTTCTACTGGGTAGAGGAAAAAAAATGATGATTTATCTGGCAATGCTTTTGTTATGCTAATATAATGGCAGGGGGTTGGACAGTCTGGGTAGGAGAATCTTCTTGTCTTATTACTTCTCCCTCTCCCCTGGCTTCTTCACTCCCATCTCACTGGAAATACAGAGCACTCCCTACTTCCCCTCAGATCCAATCCCCTTAATAAATCACTTAGACCTCATACTGTAATCAAAAAAACAAAACAGCTTAATTAGTACAAACCTGGTAACATCAGCAGTAGCAATCTCAGTAGCAGAAACTGCATCAAATTTCAATAGCATCCCCCCAAAGCTAAGTTTTGCTCTCCATTTGTTTCTCCTGAGTTGCAGGGAAAGAAATTAAGAAATTCACTTGTTTGATAATATCTGGCATATCCTGCCACTGCAGGGACATGGTGAGGGAGATGATCACAGTCATCCTCAAAAGATGCTAGGGAAGTGTGTGTATGTGTGTGTGTGTGTGTGTGTGTACAGGGGTTGGTCATAGTTATTTGAGGAATGGGTTAGTACAAAGCTGGGCACTGGGCTGCTCTTGGCTCAGGTGGCTACAGGAATATTTACCTGCATATGCTGGGTCCCTGCATGCACTGTGTTGATTTTGAGTGCCGCACTTGACAAAAATCAATGACCCAGGTGCACCTGCCACCTTATACATATAGGAGATGACTATCTTCTTCGTCCTAAAAAAGAGAGGGGGTCCGTGCACATGGATGGGGCCCTATTAGTCTATCTCTCTTCTCCAATCCTTCTTGTTTCTTCCCACTACTTTCTATCCTAGTATTCCAGCTTTTGGCCTCTTGACATCTCGGCCTGGTCAACTGATCTAGAACAGTTATCTTAGGGCCTAATTAAAATAAAATAATTATTCGAAGGCTGCAGCCAGAATAAAAAATACAGTACATTAATAGAAAGTGGGGAAACACGCATCATCAATACAACAGGTGAAGGCGCGAAGCACGAAAGCAAACATAAAACAACAAAGTGACGACACAACAGTATAAAGGTAGGTGCACACTGACTAGTCTGTGTCGATTGAAAATTCTGTGAGATATGTTCCATCTGTAATAGTGCTTAAAAACACTAAAGAAAATTAACAACAATGAGATTATTAGTGATGGAATTAAAAAATCTAATATGCACTCCATGCAAATTATTGTTTTATTTTTTCACTCATGAAAATTAAAACTCACAGGTGTGCTGCATAAAATTGCACCACTGGGCCTGCATGCGGCAGGGCATATTTTGGACAGCCCTGATCTAGAGCATAGATGTGTCCCTCTAGAAAGAAGCTGCTTGGACACATTACCCTTTGATTCTAGGACCAGCTCTCTTCAGACCCTCCTTAAACTAATACATGAAAGCAGCGATGCAGCACAAATTAAAAAAAAAATCAAATGGCTGAACACCCTAAAGAGATTAGTTCCCAGAGGATTCATTAATTGAGGTATCACTGCAGTTGGAGCTATAATCTATCCCTATATGGGGGTTTATTTTGCCCTAAAAAGACAAGTCTTTTTAGTTACTTGCACTGCAAGCATAGTGTCTAGTAAGAACTTTAGGAAGCAGTCCTTACAGATTCAACCCTATTTCCTTTCAAGCAAATTGAGAGGAAGGAATATTTTCTCAACCAAGGTTTCGTATGTATTCACAGTGGCTTCAGGGAACACTGTGACTCAGTGATGTCTCAAGAATTACTAATACCAGGGAAGCATGGGAAATTTTACCTGTCATCTATGATAAGGGAAGAATTTTTGACTAAATAAGAAATGCCAAGTAAAACAGGAAGAAATGGGAAGATAATTCTGATTAAATTAAATTAAGAAATTTTTGTACAAACAAAACCAATGTTGCCAAGATTAGAAGGAAAATAGGCAACTGGGAAAAATTTTTTAACAGCGAGTTTCTCTGATAAAGGCCTTATCTCTCAAATATATAGGAAACTGAGTCAAATTTATAAAAATAAGAGCTATTTCCCAATAGATAAATGGCTAATAGATATGAAAAGGCAGTTTTCAGAAGAAATCAAAGATCTCTATAGTCATTTAAAAATGCTCTAAATAACTATTGAATAGAGAACTGCAAATTAAAGCAGCTCTGAAATACCACCTATCAGATTGGCTAACATAATAGAAAAGGAAAATTACAAATGCTGGAGGGGATGTGGAAAAATTGGGACACTAATGCACCATTGGTGCAGTTGTGAACTGGCTGGAGAACAATCTGGAACTATGCCCAAAGGGCTATAAAACTGTGCATGCCCATTTACTTAGCAATACAACTACTAAGTCTATATCCCAAAGAGACCAAAGAAAGGGTAAAAGGATTTATGTGTAAGAGATAATTTATAGAAGCTCTTTTTGTGGTGGCAAAGAATTGAAAATTGAGAAGATGTCTATCAATTGGGAAATCGCTGAACAAGTTATGGTACATGATAGGAATGAAATACTAATTGTGCTCTAAGAAATGACAAGGGGGATAGTTTCAGAAAAACCTGGGAAGTCATATATGAATTGATGCAAAGTGAATTGATCAGAAACAGAGCACTATACACAGCAACAGTAATATTGTAATGATGTAAGTGAAACACTTAGCTACCTACTCTGACAAATGCACTGATCCAAGACAATTCCAAAGGACTCATAATGAAAAATACTATCTATACATCTCAAGAAAGAACTGATAAACTCTAAGTGAAGATTGAAGTATAATTTTTTCACTTTCTTTACTTTTCTTGCTTTTTTAAGGCAACACGGCTAATACGGAAATACGTTTTGCATGATTTCATATGTATAATGATATCATATTGCTTGCCTTCTCCAAGAGTAGGGAAGCACTGGAGTGAGGGAGATAATTTGGAACTCAAAAATTTTGAAATATGAATGTTAAAAATAAATAATAAAGATATTAAAAATAACCAATTAGACAAAAAAGAATTACTAATTTTACAAGTTCTTACATATTGCACCTGAAGTTAAAAACAGACAATATCCAATCTGAGGTAAAAATCATTGAATAGGAACTGGACCTGTGATTTTATTGGCATAGGAAACTACCAGATAAAGGAAACTCCTACCAATGCACGCTAGCACCTTCTCTGCCATTTATGGTCTTGCAGAGTTGGCTGTAATATTGCAAGATTAAGTGACTTTCCTGGGGTTTTTTTGGTTCAACTACTAGAAATACTAAAGCACACTTGAGTTCTGGCTTTTAACCAGGTAAGGGGAAAAAACCAAATAGGGTAGTGAAATAAGAGGAAAGAAGTAGAGACAAATAGAGCCAGAGAAAATATAGAAAGAAAGTCAATCAATAAACATTTATTAAGTGCCTCCTATGTACCAGCCACTGTGCTAAGTGTTGGGGATACAAAAAGAGGCAAAAGAAAATCCCTGCCCACAAGGAGTTTATGATCTAATGATGAAGATAATCTGCAAACATCTCTATAAACAAGCTATATGCTGGATAAATTTGAAGTCACCAGAAAGAAAGCACTAGAATTAAGGAAAGGCTTCCTATAGAAGGTGGGATTTTAGCTGGGACTTGAAGGAAGCCAGAGAAACTAAGAGGCAGAGATGAAGAGGGAGAACATCTAGGTATGGGGGTCAGAGAAAATGCTCAGAGCCAAGAGACAGAGTGTCTTGTTAGAGGAACAGCAAGGAGGCTGAATTGAAGAGAACATGGAGAGTGTGGCAGGCTGAAAGGTATAAGAACACTGGAAAGGTGGGTGGGTGGGGAGCTAGGTTATGAAAATATTTGAACACCAAGCAGGATATTATATTTGATCCTGGAGGTGATAGGGAGTCATTGGACATTGGAGTGTGGGGGTTAGAGTAGGTGGGGAGTGACATATTCAAATTTTTCTCTTAGGAAAGTAACTTTGGCAGCTGAATGGATGGACTTGAGTAGGGAAAGACCTGTGGCAGGCAGACCAGACATCAGGCTACTGCAGTAGTCTAGGCTTGAGATGAGAGGCTGGGTAGTGGCACTAACAAAGATTGGACCATACTCAAGAGACGTTGCAAAGATGAAATTCATAGACCTTGACAACTGATTGGATATGGAAAGCCGAAGATGACACCAAGGTTGTGAGCCCTTGGTGGTACTGCCCTTGGCAGTAACAGGGAAGTTTGGAAGGAGGGAAGGTTTTGGGGAAAAGATAATGAGTTCTGTTTGGACATATTGAGTTTAAGATGTATGCAGGGCATCCAGTTTGAGATGCCTGATATGCAGTTGGAGATGTGAGAGTGAGGATCCACAGAGGAATTAGGGATGGATAAATAGATTAGAGAATTATTAACACAGAGATGATATTAAATGCAGGAGAGATGATAAGATCACCAAGTGAAATAGTATAGAGGCAGAAAAGTTTTCATTGTCAGGAAATTTTCCTTATTGTTGAATGAGAGTCAGAAATGTCTCCTTTTAACATCTACCCATTGGTCCCAGTTATTCCATGTAGAGCCCAAATCCTTTTCTTATGACAGCAGCTTCAAATATTTGAAGACAAAGCTCATGACTGCCAAGCCTTTTCTTCTTTAAGCTAAACTCACCCAGATTCTTTGGCTAATCCTCATATGGCATAGTTTTGAATTTCTATGTTATCCTGGTCATCCTCTTCTGGAGGAACTTTGGCTTGTCAGCATCTCTCCTGAATATTTGAATGTTACAAGCACAGTGGCAGCAGAATACGTGATGAGAATTTTATGCCATAAACTGATTTAGCTTGTCTATTCCATCTCTGGCATTGTCTCTGGCTGTCCCTAATTCCTGAAAATCTCTCCCTCCTTGTTTCTACCTCCTGGCTTCCTTGGCTTCCTTCAAGTCCCAATTACTATTTCATCTTTGACAGCAAGTCTTTCTCAACTCCACTTAATTATGGTGCCTTCCCTCTGTTAATTATTTCCTATTTATCCTGAATATAGCTTGGTTTTTTTCCAGTTGTCATTTCCATTAGATTATGAGCTCCTTGAGGGTGGGGACTGTCTTTTGTCTCTTTTTGTAACCTTAGCACTTAGTACAATGTCTGACATGTAGTAGGTGCATAATAGATGCATGTTTACTGACTATTCAATATGATATTCTCCCACATTTTTTGAGGAATAAGTTCTAATGATCCCTTCAAAAAGAAAAATATATGAGTATTTGTTCCTCACTCAAAATATTTTCATCTGTAGTTTTTCTTTTGCTCTAAAGCTATCCCTTTTTGGATGTTTTTTCAGTTCTTCTGATCATATCAAGGAAAAAAGCTTACCTTGATATAAAATAGTTTTTAAGGCTTATTTATTTTCCTTTTCACATGGAGAGTATGCCTAGGGCTCATGGATAGAGAGCAGCAGTAGGAATAAGCAAAGGACTAGAGATTAGGGGCTGAAATGGCACTAGGGAACAGGAGGTAATGAATATTTCAAATCTCAAATCCTCAATCCATAAATTTGGAAGGTTTCTTGCATGTAACAAGCTTTTAGTACAAAAAGGAAAAAAATGAAAAATGCCAAAGCCACTTTATGTGATGCATACACAACAATATTAAAAAATTAAGCTAAAAGCATGAAAAATGTAAAGTGTGAAGCATTTGAAAGCATTAAAAATAAAAAAAAACACATATATCACTTTTCCATAATGCCATACAAGGGTATTTTTATTGGCTAGGATTATAGGTCCAAGCTTTCAACATTTCATTGAGTTTATATTGTCTGTCCCCACCCCAGTTCCCTTCCCCACCCAATTCACAACTTTTATCATCTTTGTTAATTTGAGAAGCGTGAGATGAAACTTCAGAGTTCCTACCTGTAGCTTTGGAGCATGTGGTCAGCAAGGGAAAGATATTCATTGGACACAATATGGCACATTGGAAAGTGTGCCAGATGGGGTTAGGAGACCTGGGTTTGAATTGTGTCTTATACTGTTATACTTACTGGCTAAATGACCCTGGCAAATCACTGAACCTCAAAGAGCCTCAGTTTCCTCATGTGTAAAAGGAGGTTTGCCACACCTAGCTGACAAGGCTGTGAAGAAAAATCAACAGAAGACTACCTTGGTTGAAAGGGAAGCCTTTCTTGGTTCTTCCCCTTCTTGAACTCTCTGAGGCATTTGACAGTGTTAATGCTGTTTACCTCCTTCTTCAGAGTATCTTTTTTCCTGGGCTTCCATGACACTGCTACATTATAGTTCTTTCCTTATGCATCTAAGTGATTCTTCCCAGTCTCTTTTGTAAGATCATCACCCATAGTTGGACTCCTATGTGTGACTGTACCCCAGGATTCTGTCCTGGGAGCTCCCTGCTTCTTTCTTCAAACTCTTTTCACTTGGTGTTATCATGAGATCCCATTTGTTCAATTATCAGCTCCATGGAGATAACTTTCAAATCTACATGTCCAACCCATATCTTTCTCCTGAGTATGAATCCCACAGTTCCACATGGATGTCCTGTGAGTATCTCAGCTCAACATACCCAAAGCAGAACTCATTTTCTTTCCTCCTAAATCTCCTTTCTTCCAAACTTGCATATATTTCTTGTGGGCACCACCATTTCTTCTCATCTCTCAGATTCTGAACTTAGGAAACATTCTTGATTTTCATTCTCCCTTGCTACCTATGTCCAATTAGTTGCTAAACCTTGTTGATTCTACCTTCTTCACATCTCTGGCATTTGTTCTTCTCTTCACTCACACCACAATTGCTTTGGTTCAGGCCTTCATCATCACTTATCTAGACTGTTTTATTTTTGTGAGGTATTCTGGGTTAAGTGACTTGCCCAGGGTCACACAGCTAGTTAAGTGTCAAGTGTCTAATTTGAGCTCAGGTCCTCCTGATCCCAGGGCCAGTGCTCTATCCATTGTATCTAGACTATTTTAATAGCCATTTAATTAGTCTCCCTGTGACCACTATCCAAAAGGAGGGGATGGCAAAGAAAAAAGTCTATCATCATCACCATCATCACCATCACCACCATCACCACCATCACCACCATCACCACCATCACCATCATCATCACCATCATCACCATCATCACCATCATCATCGCTTTGTAAAATTTAAGGTATAATATAAATGTCAACTATTATTTTTGCATATATACCTGGCCCATTTAAGTTATATCTGTATAAATAAAGAGAAATTTATTTTGCTTTTATTTTCCTACCCCATTCAGACAAATTGTGTGACTGACTCCAAATTTATGAAATAATTATAGATTCAGACCCTTTGGCAATGTAGATGCAGCTCCTACAGGACCACGTGGCAATAGAAATCATAGTTGGTAAGAGTGACATTTGGGATTCAGATGTCCCAACTCCAAGTTCAATACCATTTACAGTACACCATGCTGTCTCCAAGAGGGATCTATGGTCTTGTTGCCAAATTTCAACTTGCATGGCAACTACATGTGAACTTATTTGGAGATGGGGAAGGTCGGTTTCAATCAAATGACAAATTGTTTTGAAAATGCTTTTTCAAAACAATTACCAGTTTGAAAAATAACAAGCTGTGTGATGATATTCAGCTTTCCCCCCTCAAAACTGGATTATGTGCAGACACAGAAAATTACATGATGCCCACTTAAACACTGTTTCATTTGGACATGGTTCTCATCAACTTCCTACTCTGGGGAAGCTTGCTGGATTGTAGCTGTTGCTGTCACTGTGCTACTCTGGGAAATCATCTTGGTAAACCATCTGTGGAGTGGGCTGTCAGTAGGCTTCGGGATTTGGGGCTTAGTAGGGAGCTGGGTTCTATTGCTGCCTGACTGGTAGCCTTAGTTATTATGTAGTCTCACTGTATTGTTTTTATTATTATTATAGGACAGTGGCTAATGTTTATGGAGTAAACATACTGCTCAGGAAGTCACAAGTTACAGAAATCAAGGTAGACTTATCACCCTGGTAAAGAATGAAAGAGGCTGGTTTAGGTTCCTCCGTACTGGCATACCTCTGCATAAGACATGGTGAGCCCTAGTATATTCATTTATATGGCGGATAGCAGCATGATATATTGGATAGAGAGCTGGTCTCAGAGCCAAGAAGACTTGGATTCACATCCTGCCTCTGACACATACTGTCTGTATAACTCTGGGTAAGTCATTTAACCTCCTAGTACTCTAGGTTACTGTCTTTACACAGACCCAGGGAGGTTTGTGGAATACCAAAGTGTAGTATAAGGAAATGTAGTGCTCACAACAGGACAGTAAAGCAAGGCAGCCTTATTGGGGGGTAGAGATTACTTAAAAAGCAAAGGGCAATTAGAAAGGAAGGTATCAGCTGGTCAGGTTCTCTGGACCCTTAAGGGAATTGGGGACCCTGCTGGGGTCATGGGCCCTACCTGGGCCCCAGAGGTAATGAGGCATTCTCTCTCCCTGAGCAGTAAAGTCTGTAGGTTTTTATATGGTTCTTATCTAGGCTTAACAGGACCAGGCATTGGGAGAAGGGGTACAGAAGCCTGGTCCTGGCCTTGGTGCTGATTCATGCTAATAAGGGGAGAAAAAGCTCTTGAAGAGTCAAACGCTAGTTGCTATTAAAACTCCCTACTAGTAGAAGAGACTGAGTTATTCCTGCTGGCCTTACTCGGAAGGGGTGACTCAACTTCTCTCTTAGGGGTTTTTCAGCTTTCCTGGGCTTCTTTGTTTAGCAGATTAGGGAGACTACTGTATGTATTCCTTGCCACTACTCTCTAAAACTACAAGTTACAGAGAAGATGCTGACCTACAATGATGGGAGTTTCCTCATCCAGGAGTTCTCTATATCAGTGAAATCACAGTCACTCCCTGTCCTTAGTTTTATCATTTACTTATTCAATGAGTATTTGTTGAGTACCACTATGTTCAAGTCAATTTGTTAGATGCTATGGGTAATACAAAGCTAAATGAAATGTAGTCCTTGCTTTCAAAGTGTTCGGTCTAGTAAGGGATGCAGCAGATGGTATATGGAACAAAGAAAACACTTTCCTAACTGGCAGAATACTCTATATCATTGCTGGAAGGACACCTGAGTGCCAGAAGAGAATCAGAAGAAGAGATCGCTCTACTTCTATTAAGGCTAATTCCTCTATCTGTGTTGTTGATCCCATTGCCTCTCAACTCCTTTATGATCTTGCTCTGGCAATCAATCCTCTATGTCCTATCAGTCTTCACTCTTTCCCCTAACCATGGACCTTTTCCCACCTACCTATGAGGATTCTTATATCTCCCTAGTCCCTTAAAAAACCTTTTCTTAACACTTGTATGTCATACAGACATGTCTCGTATATTTCTTCTGCTTTCTGCTCAACTTTAAAAAGTTGTTTTCACCTCATAGATAGATAGATAATCAGGAGTATGCTAGAGCCAGCGCCTGAGCCCATTGTTAAATTTTCATTGTGATCATTTTCACTTTGGAAATCAGCCAGCACTATAAATCACCACTTGATTTATTGTTTTGTTGACTGTCTAGACTTGAGAAAGTGATGAGGGAAATGTTTATAATGCAGAACAAACTTAAATGTGTATCATGGGTGCATTTTTTTTTCTGGAGTATTGTTCATTAAACATTTACCAGCATGCCACTGTTAAGATGGCCCACATCTATGTAGAATTTTAGAGGTTACAGTGACTTTCCTGATGCCTTTACCTTCTTACTACCACAATGCAAATTGTCTTCTTCCCTTATTAGACTACTGAAGCTTCTCCCTCAAAGATCATGGGCTTTCTCCAGTCTTAATTCTCTCTCCTTGACCTCTCTAAAGTATTTGACATTGTTGATGACTATCCCCTTCTACTAGATCCTTTTTTTCTTGGTTGGCTTCAAAGATATCCATTCTTGTTTTTCCTCTTACCTCTCTTACTGCTCTTTCCACCTCCACTGCCCCCTCCCCCCACACCGAATCCATCCTTTGAATTACTTCCAGAATGACCTTACTTAACAGTAAGTTCAGTGGGAAGGTTAAATTAGTTATCATTCTGGTCATATCACAGCTCTACTCAAAAATCTTCAGCAACAAACTACTCACTATTTTGACAGAAATTGTCAAAGGATTCTTTGATAGGTACTGCTGCCAATCATAACCATCAGCATGCAGAGATATTGAAAAAAACAGTTTATTATATACTCAGAGCATAGACTCAGTATACACAAAAAAGTGAGCCCATAGCAGGTTTTCAGCAACCTTATGTGGATTTTAGTTACATAGGCAATAGGAGTATAATGGAATTTTACCAAAGGCAGAAGAGGAAGGTCATGATTTATACCTCAAAGAACAGATGGCGGAAATCTAGGTAAAATAGTAAACTAGTCACTAAACAACAGGGATATAGAAGAATTTGCAAACTAACCTAACACTAAAGTTAATATCTTGTTTGATTTTGCAAACTGTAGCTATTTACATGACCTTCTCACCTTAAGTAAATGGTGGTAAGAAAGTTAGGTCAGAGGGGCAGCTAGGTGGCTCAGTGAGTACAGCACCGACCCTGGAGTCAGGAGGACCTGAATTCAAATCCGGCCTTAGACACTTGACACACTTACTAGCTGTACGACCTTGGGCAAGTCACTTAACTCCAATTGCCCTACCTTTCCCCCCTCCAAAAAAAAAGAAAGTTAGGTCAGTGGGGTGGAGTCAAGATGGAGGCATGAAAACAGTGACTCCCTTGAGCTCTCCCCTAAATCCCTCTAAACACCTGTAAAAATGACTCTAAACAAATTCTAGAGCTTCAGAACCCATGAAATGACAGAGTAAAACAAGTCTCCAGCCCAAGACGGCCTGGATGGTTACTGGGAAGGGTCTATCACACTGTGCTAGGAGCAGAGCACAGCCCAGGGTGGGTCATGCCAGGAACAGACCAGGCCAGACTAGAACAGGTGGAATGGGCCTCAGGGCCCTGAATCACAGAGCTGTGGCAGTTTCCAGGCTTCTCATCCCATAAACACCAAAGACAATGGAGCAGGTCAGTGGGAAAACTGTTGGACCTGAGTGAGAGAAGTGCATGGTCCAGCCCCGGGGGGGTGGGGTGGAGGTGTCTGTGGTGGCAGCAGTAGGAAGCTCTGGTGGCTGCTTTCAGAGCTCCAGTGGCAGCTGCTTCCAGAGCTCTAGGCCCACGGATGGTGGGGGGAATAAAGTGGTTGATCAGAGTGGGAGTGCAAGGATCTCTTTGCTGGTGTTGAGGCAGCATTCTCTTGCTTTGCCCTGCTTGGATCTGGGTTGCAGTCCTGGTTGGTGGTCCTTGGGGGAGGAGGAGCGCTGGTGTGGCAGGGCCTGTGGTGGCTGTGGAGAGGGAGTCCTCCTGGTAGTTACATGGCAGAAAGGAGTGCTTGCACTCACAGACGAGAGCACGGTCTAGGAAAGGAGTATCATACCACCTCAGAATAGAAGTAGCGCTGAAAACAGCAGTGCAAAACCCCTGAAGCTTTGGACAAAGCACTCTCCACTCTGGAAGCTGTCATACCCTGAGAAAATGATACAAGTAAAGTAATTGGCTGGGAAAATGAACAGGCTGCATAAAAGAACTCAGACTATAGAATCTTTCTTTGGTGACAAAGAAGATCAAAACATACATCCAGAAGAAGTCAACAAAGTCAAAGATCCTGCTTCAAAAGCCTCCAAGAAAAATATGAATTGGTCTCAGACCATGGAAGAGCTCAAAAAGGATTTGGAAAAGCAAGTAAGAGAAGTAGAGGAAAAATTGGGAAGAGAAAAGAGAGTGATGTGAGAAAATCACAAAAAACAAGTCAACGACTTGCTAAAGGAGAGCCAGAAAAATACTGAAGAAAATAACACCTTAAAAATAGACTAATTCAATGGCAAAAGAGCTACAAAAAGCCAATGAGGAGAAGAATGCCTTAAAAGGCAGAATTAGTGAAATGGAAAAGGAGGTCCAAAAGACCAAATGAAGAAAATACTGCTTTAAAAATTAGAATGGAGCAAGTGGAAGCTAATCACTTTATGAGAAATCAAGAAATTATAAAACAGAACCAAAAGAATGAAAAAATGGAAGACACTGACCTGGAGAATAGATCCAGGAGAGATAATTTAAAAATTATTGGACTACTTGAAAGCCATGATCAAAAAAAGAGCCTAGAAATCATCTTTCAAGAAATTATCAAGGAAAACTGCCCTGATATTCTAGAACCAGAAGGTAAAATAGAAATTGAAAGAATCCACCAATCGCCTCTTGAAAAAGATCTCAAAAAGAAAACTCCTAGGAATATTGTAGCCAAATTCCAGAGTTCTCAAGTCAAGGAGAAAATATTGCAAGCAGCCAGAAAGAAACAATTTGAGTATTGTAGAAACACAATCAGGATAACATAAGATCTAGCAGCTTCTACATTAAAGTATCAAAGGGCTTGGAATATGATATTCCAGAGGTCAAAGGAGCTAGGATTAAAACTAAGAATCACGTACCCAGCGAAACTGAGTATAATACTTCAGGGCAAAATATGGATTTTCAATGAAATAGAGGACTTTCAAACATTCTTGATGAAAAAACCAGAGCTGAATAGAAAATCTGACTTTCAAATACAAGAATCAGGAGAAGCATGAAAAAGTAAACAGGAAAGAGAAATCATAAGGGACTTACTAAAGTTGAACCATTTTGTTTACATTCCTACATGGAAAGATGATATTTGTAACTCAAGAGACCTTTCTCAGTATTAGGGTAGTTGAAGGGATTTTATATATATATATACATACATATATATTTATGTAGACAGAGGGCATGGAGTGAGTTGAATATGAAGGGATCATATCTAAAAAAATAAAATTAAGGGGTGAGAGAGTAATATATTGGGAGAAAGAGAAAGGGAGAGATAGAATGGGGTAAATTATCTCACATAAAATTGGCAAGAAAAAGCTGTTGTAATGGAAGGGAAGAAGGGGTAGGGGAAAGGGAATGAGTGAATCTTGCTCTCATCGGATTTGGCTTAAGGAGGGAATAACATACACACTCAATTGGGTATTTTACACTACAGGAAAGTAGGGGGGAAGGGGATAAGGGGGGGATTATAGAAGGGAGGGCAGATTGGGGGAGAAGGTAGTCAAAAGTAAACACTTTTGAAAAGAGACAGGGTCAAAGGGGAAAATTGAATAAAGGGGAACAGGATAGGGTGGAGGGAAATATAGTTAGTCTTTCACAACATGACTATTATGGAAGTGTTTTGCATAATGATACATGTATAACCTATATTGAATTGCTTGCCTTCTCAAGGAGGGTGGGTGGTGAGGGAAGAAGGGAGAGAATTTAGAACTCAAAGTTCTAAAAACAAATGTTAAAAAATTGTTTTTTACATGCAACTGGGAAATAAGACATACAGGCAATGGGTTATAGAAATCTATCTTGCCCTACAAGAAAGTAAGGGGAAAGGAGATAAGGGGAGAGGGAGTGGGGTGATAGAAGGGAGGGAAGACTGGGTAAAGGGACAATCAGAATATATGCCATCTTGGGGTGTGGGGAGGGTAGAGATGGGGAGAAAACTTATAACTCAAAATCTTGTGGAAATGAAAGTTGAAAATTAAAAATAAATCAAACAAACAAACAAAAAAAGAAAGTTAGGTCGGATATTTTCTTATCATACCTTCAAGTTAAGTTCAAACTCCTTTGCTTGGCATTCAAAATCCTCCATAATCTGATTTTTATTGTTTCATATTATTTTCTTTTATAAGCTCTACTATTGACAAACTGGTTTCCTCTTTGCCCCCAACCATGTGCTGTGCTTTCTTGCCTCCATGCCTTTGTTTACACTGTTTCTTCCTCTTGGAATGTCTCCCATCCCCTTATCTTCCCAAGTATTTTTATTTCCTAAATGACTCAAGTGCCACCATGAAGTCTTCTCTGGCTCAACCACTGTTAGTAATAATCTTTCTCCTGAGCTAGGTGGCACAGTGGATAGAGTGCTGGGCCTGGAGTCAGGAAGACCTGAGGTAAAATCTGACCTCAGACACTCGCTGGTGACCCTGGGCAAGTCAGTTAACCTCTGCCTCAGTTTTCCCAAATGTAAAATGAGTATAATAATGGCACTTACCTGACAGGGTTGTTGTGAGGGTCAAATGAAATAATTTTTGTAAAGTACTTAGCACATAGTAGACCCTTAACAAATACTTGTTTTCCTTCCTCTTTCCTCCCTTTCTTCCTTCTTCCCTTCCTCCCTCCCTCAATTCCTTTTTTTTTTTTTGCTTTCTGGCAGGGCAATTGGGGTTAAGTGACTTGTCCAAGGTCACGCAGCTAGTACAAGTGTCAAGTGTCTGAGGCCGGATTTGAACTCAGGTCTCCTCCTGACTCCAGGGCCGGTGCTCTACTCACCGCGCCACCTAGCTGCCCCCCCTCAATTCCTTTTTTACTTTATCCCTTCCTTCCTCCCCTCTTTCCATCCTCCCTTCCCCCCACCTTCATGGTAGAGTGCAGAGGAATGATCACTATGGAACCATTTGGAACCAGAGGACATGGTAATAAATACTTATTGAATGCATGGAAAAGGATCAGAAAAATTAAAAGAGAAAGATAATTGTCTTCCTTAGCTTTAAGTTTAGTTAGTGTCCTTTGGAAGTAGCCAGTATAGAAAGAAAGCACTGAGAACAGAAGATGGGATCCCCAGATAAATTATATGATAAAGACTGTTATTAAGGATGTCTAAATTATGCCAAACAAGATTTTTTACTGATTTTTCCTGTGAATAAATTGAATAAGTTTTGGTATCATAAAAAACACTGTATTGATTATTCCTTGGTCTTCTCTAGACTAAATTGCTCCAATTACATTAGGCTACCCTCAATGATCTTTAAAAAATTCTTTTTGAATAATTTTCACTGTACTCTTGTTGATCTTCTTTCAAATTTCCTCAGACCTTTTGTAGAAATATAGTTAAGCTCAAAAAGTAACTAGGGAATTTATAACTCAAGTGGGATGAATGATTGATTATGGAGCTGTTGTGCTGATAATACCTAGAAATGGCTTCAGAAAAGTGGTGAATAGTGAATACTTTGAGAGGTACTTACACCATTTAACATTTGGAGATCTATTCCATATCCTCATTTTTCTCCTGGCTCAGAGCAGTCCATTGGCTAAATAATAAAGTAACTAGTTTGTCTTTGATGCCCCAAGATGGTATAGCAGAAGTACTAGGCTAGAAACCTGGTTTTAACTCTTACTCTGTCACTCAACTAGCTGTATGGCCTTGAACAAGTTACTTTGTAATCTCTCTGGGCCTCGGTTTCCTCATATATAAATGAGAGTATTGGACTACATGATTTGTATGGGCCCTTATTTCTTTAGTGGTCTATGATTCTATCATTACTTTCCTTATCCTCTTGCTCTACCTTCTAGCATCTCGTGACTTTCATGTGTCCTTCTCTCCGACCTAGTGCTCTCTCTCATTCTGACCCTAGATTTGTTCAGTTTTAGGGCCTCATCACTTCTTCTGGGGATTGTTTCCCTCTGCCTCACTTCTCCCCAATCTATCCTTTACTCAGTTGTCAAAGTAAATCTCCTAAAGTATAGGTCCAGCTATGTCACCCCATTACTCACTAAACTCCAGTGATTTCCTCTTATCTCCAGGATAAAATATAAAACATTCCGTTTGGCATTTAAAGACCATCACAACCTGGCGCCTTTTTACCTTTCCAATCTTGTTACACTATTTCCTGCCTCGCCCCCACTCCCCCCCCTCCCCATGCACTCTATGATCCATCCACACTGGTTATCCTTCATGCTTGGAATAATTTGCCCCTCCACCCCTGCTTTTAGTGTCTCTGCCTTCCTTCAACCTCAGTTTACATCCTACTTTCTGTAGATTGCCTTTTCCAGGTATCTTTTTGCCATCTCTTTTCTCTAGTACCTTCCCTCTGAGATAATCTTCCATTTACTCTGTATATATCTTGTGTGTGCATGGTTTTTAAGTGTTATTTCCTTCATTAGAATGAAAACTTCTTGAGGGTAGGTACAATATTTTTGCCTTTAGATTATACTTATGCATCCTCCTCAAAATAATCTAGTATCTGTTCTGTATATCTCTATATACAGACAAGGGACTAGAAACTTCTTGAGGGTAGTGACTGTTTCTCTTTGTATGTCCAGTGACTAACACAGTTCCTGGCCTGATAAGCATTTAAAAATATATTGGGAGAGGTGCAGCTAGATGGTGCAGTGAGTAGGCACCGGCCCTGGACTCAGGAGGACCTGAATCAAATCTGGCCTCAGACACTTGTCACACTTACTAGTTGTTTGACCTTGGACAAGTCACTTAACCCCAATTGCCCTGCCTTCCCCCCCTTCAAAATACGTGTGTTTGTGTGTGTGTGTGTGTGTGTGTGTGTGTGTGTGTGTGTGTGTATTAGGGGAGAGAAGGAGAACTGTAATAGTTCCTCCTACCATGACTCCCTGTTCTTTTGCCATTTCAGACTTTTGAAAGCAGAGATAGTTGTAGCAGAGGGTTGTGAGCACTAAGGGATTAAAAGCTGGGAAGGTAGGAATGAAGCTCATATGAAGAAATTAGTAGAGAAAGAGAAGAGAAAAGAAGGGAGAAAGTAGCAGTGGCATATAAGGGATGTGGTGCTTGTTTAGTGGAAAGAACATTGGATTTGGAGTCTGTGGTTTTGAATTCTGACTCTGTCTCTGCCTGTGTGACCTTGGCAAAATCACTTAACCTCATTGGCCCTTAGTTTCCTCATCCGTAAAGTGAGGAAGTTGAACTAAATGACCTCTAAGGATCCTACCAGCCTTAAATCTTATGAATCTATAAAAAATATGAAGGACATTGCCATTTCTTCAGAAATCAGGGAGTAAGGACAGGAATTAAATTCTTCCCAAGAAGAATTGTAGAGCTACTTTCCTCACCTTAAGCCCTGTGCTCCCTTTCTGCCCCTTTCCCCAGCCAATGTACTAAGTTTTGAAATATTATTGGTTTTAGGTTCAGCCTTCTTACTTATGTTTGGCAACATGGCATAGTAGAGTGCTGATCATAAGGCCAACAAGACCTGGGTTCATGGGCCGCTTCTGATACAGACTGGTTGTGGGACCCCGGGTATGGCACTTAATTTCTCAGTGCCTCAGGCAACTCTCTAAGACATTAAGTTGCAGAGAAGGTACTGATTTACATTGGTAGTGGTAGTTCCTTACTCTACAGCTTTCAGAACAATGAAATCTTAGGTCAAGTTCTACTCCTATCCTGCTTACTCAATTAGGAATGGAGCTAGCTCAGGTTATGTTCCAAATAAGGGCGTAGGCTTGAAGGTTGGTCTGAAGGTGGTACTTGTTTTGTTCCCCTGGCACTGTTTCTCTGTGGAGAATCTTGTTTTGGGTTAGAAACTTGCATTCTGGGCACACGTTTGGTACCCAGATGGTGCCTGCACATACAAAAGCCCAGCACACTGACAAGACCTACAGCTACATGGATAAATATTTTGCTTTCTATTCTGGGTAATATTTGAGTTTTTCTAATTTAATTGCTGTCAAAGGCAGAATGATTGCAGTTCTAAGCCAAGTAAATAATGAGGACCCTCCAATGTTGCTACTATCACTGCTTCAGGAAATGCTCACTGGCTGCCTACCAAGAATGCATTTTGATTGGTCCCATTCTTGGTTTGAGTCTCAGGTGGTCTTTTCTGATCTGTACTGAACTTTTCCTAGCCAAGTGAACTGACTATAGCCAACTCATAACTTCCATCAACTTGAGGTATTTCTCTTTGGGCTGATATTGTTTCATTATCTACAGAGCCATTTAGCATAAGTAGTTTCCCTTGACCATATCTATTTTTACTGTTGCCTTGTTGGAGACCATGATTACTGCTGTGGTCTTTTTTTTTAGACTGAGACGAGACATGATAAATTCTTCTGTAAGTCCTCATTTTAACTGTGTATGCATTTTTATCTTTTAAGATTGTTTTTGTATATGACAAATCTTTGCATTTTACCTTCTAAAATTTTCTGTCACCCTTTTCCTTTTCATAGGTGAGTTCACTCCATTCATATTCATGATTAGGATAGTTAAGATTGTTTTCCCCTTCCTCAAATCCTGTTATGATATATTTTTTTCTTTTTTACTTAAAAAAAAAGAAACCAGCAGCTGATGTCTGCAGTTTATACTGGTTGGAACAACAATCTTTTTCAATAATCTTCTTTTTATCCCTATTTCTTTCAGCTACCCAGGTCCAAATCACTGGGGCTTCCTTCCTTTATCATCTCTTTTGTAATCATTCCTCTGTAATCGTAATTTGTTTTGAGTCAATTCTTTCCTCGACTTTTCCCTACCACTCAGATGCCTAGCTCCCCCTCACTATTTCAGTCTAGTCTCCTGCTTACTTTATTATATTTCTACTACCATATATTTTTTTCAATCTTCCCTCAATTGACCCAGAAAGGGTGATGTTCACAGCATTGCCTATTCTTTCCATCTCCTTCTTTAGAGTAATTCCATTTTGAACACCCCAATAACCCTTACATAAAGTTAGAATGCAAAGGGCCAATAGGCTTTGATTAAAGATATCTCATTTTTTTTGTTTTGACTATCCACCAATATTTCTTATATTGAGGTTTTGAGTTCTAGCTCCATTTTTTCCCCTTGCTCTGCTAAAATTTTCTAGCCCTCTAGTCTAAGACGTTGATTCTCTTTTTTAGCTCTAATTTAACTTCTTATGTCTTCCTTCAATTGTTTTATGAGGCCTTCTGACCATTATTGGGGTATTTGTAGCCATTTTATTATTTTTTTTCTGATATTCTAGTTGTGTTTTTTTTTACAGAATTATTCCCTTCATCTGCAGATTTCCCCTGGTTTTCTCTTACCCAATAGTAGTTCTTCATTTTATTGGAAACTATTCTTTGTTCACTTCCTTCACTTCTTTGTTTTGATATTTTCCCATAATTTTCTGGGGAGGGCTTTATTTCCTCCCCTCTCTTCTAGTTGTTGTTGTTCTAGTTTATTTGGTATATTTCTAGATGTTTTGAGGTTCTCTTCCCCTCCCCTTGGGCCTTTGAGAGGCTCACATGAAAATAGATATGGTGGTCTTTAGGGTTAAAAGGCTGTTGAAAATAATAGAGTTAGAATAGTCTAGACTTGAACACATCAAACATCATTATTGTATAGAGAGAGAACTGTGGACCAACAATTCAGAGGATTAAAGGGATCTTAGAGGTAAATTTGTGTAATACTATATTGACCACCATCTCCCCTCAGAGCCAAATGGAGTCAGCCCAGGACAGGGGTGGGGGAACCTGCAGCCTCGAGGTCACATGTGGCCTTCTAGGTTCTCAAGTGTGGCTGTTGACTGAATCCAAACTTCACAGAACAGATCTCTTAATAAAAGGTTCCTCACCCCTGGCCTAGGACCCTGAACCCAAGAGCCTTGACAAAGCAGTGTCCTTCAAATCAACAGATCTGATTCTAGTTTAGCCATCATCCAAGGAAGCAACTCCTGCAGTGAAGAGGCCAGCCATGCCCATCAACTGCTAACCAACTGCTGCTCACAGGGCAGACAAGCTAATCCAGCTGAAGCAGCAGGGCACCCTGTTGGGGAGACAGGAGGCAGTGTACTCTAAGCATGTCAAACCACCACCTTGACCACTATTTCCTCTAATGGAGAAATCCTAGTACCTTTAATCCCAAAGCCTTTGGGATAGCAATGTTTCTGGACAAAGGTCTGCAGGTATCATTCTGAGAAGCTGTCATTCCTCCTACCATGACTGCCTGTTCTGCCATTTCAGACTTGCTATGGAGGTATCATGGTTTTTGTTTTTGTTTTGTTTTGTTTTTCCCGTCTGTGGGACTATGGTCTACCAGAAGGGATTTCTATCCAGTGATTTGATTTCCAATTAAGATAAATTACTCAAATATATTGCATATAGTTAGACCAGTCAGTTTTCATACCAACTGTGGTCTTCTAAACTACACAGGAAACATTTAAAGAACTTTGTCATTTTGTAGCTGTGTGACTATGGGCAAGTCATCTCATTTCTGTGATCCTCAGTTTCCTCATCTGTAAAATGGAATCAGTAATACTGAACCTACCTACATCACAGGATTTGTGAGGAAAAAACTCTGCAAACTGTAGCAGGATATATAAGGGAACTTTTCTGATTATTACTATTATTACTGAATAGCATCAGTTACCTAGTAGGTAACATTTGGTCCTTGACTGGTTACTGGACATTTTTCCAGTGATGATTTACAATGAGGTCTCAGTTCTATGAGGCATTGCCTAAATGACTGAAAATCACCAGTTTCCAAGTTCTACCCCATTGCAGGTAAAGCAGGGGTCATCATGATTCAATCAGATGCCATGAGTGATAAATTGAAAACAAGCAGGCTGCAAAGTAGATTACTATCAGAATCCATTCAGGTACAAAAATGAACACTGAAACCCCTTACCTTTAAAAATATTCCCTTTCCCTCTTCAAGATGTCCTGTCATTGAATTTTCAAGACCCTGCAGATAAGCTGTCAATGGAAATACCTGAAAGACATTGGAGGAAGCAGGGATAAGAGCATATCATTCTTTACTTCACACTCGAACTTTGTCAAATGTCTTTTCTGAAGGGCTTATGAAGGAAAAGATGGATTCATGCATGGAAATTCTTGCTATTGTTCTTTTAAAGCAAGACTTGTAGAAGTGTAATTTAGTGAGTTAGAGAAAAGTCCAAATTCTAGAATATTTTGAAAGTTTTGTTACTTGGGGGCAGTACGTACCTGTTGACTGATAAAGTGTCAGTAGATGTCTAGCTGGGGCTGCTTTAATAAATAAGTCAGAATGATTTATAATTAGCACATCATTTTATGTAAATAAGTGCTTTCCAACCATGTAAAAACAATTGATTTTTAAAATAAAAAGTATGTCCCCCTCCCTCAATCATTTATACTATTTACTTATAAATGTTTTTTTTCTTCACAAATGGCATAAAACCAAACTCATTCCTAATGGTGAATTATTGGCATCTGGATTAACGAGGTTGCATTCTGGTTATACTCTAAAGTTATTTATTTCTTATCCTGCTTGCTCCTATAGAGATAAAGCTGCTGTCTTCTGTAGCTTGGTAAATCTTATTAGTTCCTATTTGGAAATGAGATCTTTGTCCTGTGGTAATAAAACTGATGATCATAGTCTTCCACTGTGGCTGCTGGGCTATTAACATTTGGGTTCTCACTTCTCTCTGCCAGGAGAAATTGAGCGATGCATCTATATAAAGTACCATTATTCCTCAGCAACCATCCCCAGGAACCTCACGTACAACATCACCAAGACCATCCGCCAGGATGAGTGGCACGCCCTGCGTAAGTACAACCTCTTTCTTCTCCTTAGTGTAGTGATAATGAGGTGACACCAACAGGAGTCTGTGATGGAGCTCAGAGGTACAGATGCTCACCAGCAGCTAGATCTGAGCTGATGAATCTGTTCCCTTGGGTGATTCCTCAAAAGACCAGAAGGAACAGAATTGAAGAATGCTTATTCAAAGGACCAATCACATTTTTTCTATCCATTGATGTGCCTCGTCCTTCTCAGTGCTGGGGTCTTTCCGAAATTGCTTTGTCTACTTGGGTCAGGATGTCTTGCAAATTTGAGGGAATTGCTTTTCAAAAGAAATGTAAATATTTTAGATAACTTATCCTGTTAACCAACTTTGTTGACCTGAATGAATCCTACCTCAGTTACTTTAGCATTTCTCCAGTTACTTAGGAAGTTATTGTGGCAATGCTTTGGTTTCCAATTTGATAAATATGAAGACTAAGACTGATTGGATGGGTCTTATGGTAGTGCTTGAATCTTGATAGGATCACCACAGTTGGGGGTCTAGTCCTCAATTTGCAGATCCAGAGACTAGATTTCAGCAGTTCCTTTGGAGGAAGGTAATTAGGCTCTGGAGTATTGACTCACGATAATAACATTCAGACTAGAGTAGTTAGTAAGGCAAAAATATCCATTTATTCAGTCACCCTAGAGACAAATGTTGTTTGTTGTTCAGTCATTTCGGTTGTTTATGACTCTTCATGCCCCTGTTTTCTTGGCAAACATACTGGAGTGGTGTGACGTTTCCTTCTTTTGCTCATTTTACAAATGAGGAAACTGAGGCAAACAGGGTTGAATGACTTGCCCAGAGCCATATAGCTAGTGAGTGTCTGAGGCCAGATTTGAACTCAAGAAGAGCAGTCTTCCAGTCTCCAGGCCCAATGCTCTATTCGCTGTGCCAACTAGCTTCCCTTAACCCCCTCCTCAACCTTCCCCATGTAAATACCTGCTCCTTAATCACTATTCATGTTCACTGGCCAAACCACTCCCTTCTTGGCACCTGGAAAGACTACTCAATAATCAGATTACTTGGTAACATGGAATTGAGGCAAAAGGAGAGTTTGATACCCTTAAGAGATATTTTAATCAGCCTGTGCTAGTGGCATGGTGAGATCTTTATTCTCCTCTGTCCTGGTATTCCTGACATACTGAAACCAATTTTCCTCTCTGATGGTGAGGATACTTCCTCCCCAGTCAATTGCTGGAAGCACACTAACAAATTCTTACCTCTTCCCCACATCTCGGTTATCTCTTCACTGTAAGTCACACCCCTCCTCTAGCCACTTTTATTTCCATGTGTCCTTGGATAACCATGCCAACATATTTTCATAAAACATCGAAATTTTCATGTTTGCAATTTAGTTTGAATTTTATATAATCAGAGGGCTCCATAATATCTTATTAGCTTTAAAAAAAAATCATTCTTTCCTGGCCTGCCTCCCATGGCCTTCAGTCAGCAGGCTTTTAGTAAGTGTGTATTATGTGTCAGGCACTGTGCTAAGTGCTGGGGATACCAACAGAAACAAAAAGATAGTACTGGTCCTCAGGAAGCTTAAATTCTAATGGAGGAAGACTACACAGAGAAGAAAACTGAAAAGGATATCCACAAAGCCAACAGGGCATGGTAGAGAAAGTCCGGAGTGTGGCATGGAGAGAAATGAGACATGGCTGGCCTGGGGACCCTCCTTAAATAGAGCTTCTGGGATGAGTCATCTAATCTGAGAGAGAGGTCAAAGCAGCAGAGAGTACTTCCAAAATGTGAATTCCAGGGCCAGAGGGAAGCTTCAGGATAAAGAGCTGAGGAATGGTAGAGGAAATTCAGAAGGCAGCTGGAGAAGAAGCAGAATCTTTGTCCTAATGTCTAATCACCTCTTAATAAACTTCATTCCTTTGCTTTTCTCCCACTAAGCTCTTTCGTACTTTTTTGGTTTTTGACCCCCTGTCCATGAACAATACTTAAAGAGGGGTGGGAGGAGGACAACCCAAAAGATGCTGTATTTGTCACCAAGAGGCAAGGTAAAATTAATTATCCGTTGGTCTCAGAAAATTCTGCAACTGGATCTTCCCTTGGTAGTTGTTGAATATCTAGTGATCTACATGATACAATATTTGATGGACTACTTACTCTAAGTCTTGTGGGATATATCCCAGGGGCAGTACTCTAGAGCCATTTTTACAGTCTTTACTATTGTTAGAGAGGCTTTCCAGATATAACAGGCATGTGACAGGCTCTTGCTGACTACAGTCTTCTCAGAATTACCTGTCTTTTCTCTCAGATTCTCCTCAGTTATTGGCTCAGCTCCCCCATATATTACAAATAGAATAGTTAAATTAGGGGAAACGTGGAAATATTAAGTGGCAGTAGACATAGGTGGCCTGAGCTTCAGCAGACACAACCTCTTCCTTGGGTCACAGCTTTCCTCAAGTCTCCATGTTGCTTCTGTGTTATGGGAATGATGATGATGAGAGTTAACATTTGTACAGAGCTTCCTATATGCCAGGCACCATGCTAAGTGCTTTAGAATTATTATTTGATCTTCACAACAAACCTGGGAGGTAAGTGCTGTTATTATCCTCGCTTTATAGATAAGGAAACTGAGGCAAACAGAAGTTAAGTGACTTGCCAGGGTCACATAGCTAGTAGGTATCTGAGATAAGATTTGACCTCAGGTCTTCCTGACATTGGAGCCAGGTCTCTATCCACTGCACCACAGCCATCTCCTCTTCACAAACCAGCCAGTATCTCAACATAGTGAGATTGGAGGGGGTTAGATCAGCTGCCCGTGACTTAGTTACTCAGATAACCAGGGTCAGGCTTTGTGGTACTCTGTTTACAACTCAGACAGTCATAGGTCCCTCGACCTGCCCATGGCCTGATTCCTTATCCTATGCTGGATGCTCTGGTTCAAGGATTTAGCTCATTTTGGCTGTTCTCGTACCTCAGAGATATAGGATAGATGACTACTTTTGTTCCCTATTTCTGGGGAAGAGATCACAACTTGGGCATCCATGGCCATAGACGTATTAGTCCCTGTATCTTCTGCTCTGTTAATTATTTCCTATTTGCATTGTATATAGCTTGATTGTATATATTTGTTTGCGTGTTGTTTCACCCATAAGCTCCTTGAAGGCAGGGACTATCTTTTTTTTGCCTGTTTTGGTAATTCCAGCTCTTAGCACAATGCTTGGCACATAGTAGGCACTTGATAAGTGTTTAATGATTGATCAATTCTTAGTGCTTTGATTTATCTATTTTTACTAATCCTACTCTTATATGCTGTGTGTTTAAAGTCCAAGTTTCCTTGGGCACTAAATACCTCAGGAAGAAGAGGTGAATGAGGTACCATAACAGCTTTCTTTGCACATAGAATATGGGGAGGTAGAGGAAGCTCCCTTTTCAAGCTAATCCTCAAGGAAAAGAAATGCATCTTTATGGCGGTTACAGTTATGCCAGGAGATACCCAAGATGGGCACTTTGGCATTCTCTTATGGCCCAGTAGTAGTGTGGGGGCTTACTGAGCAGAGTTTTAAATCTGTGATTAGCCTCAGAAATGCTTATAGATATAGATACAAAATTCTTGTTTGGGGAGAAATTGCCTATAAAAATTCAATAGAGTTAAATTGGTGTTTATTAACTATAGTGCAATGGGATTTGGTGGAAGAATTTAAGACCTGGAAAAGAATGTTCAAAGGGCAGCTGTGGGTAGAGCACTGGGCTTAGAATCAGAAGACTCTTCTTCATGAGTTCAAATCTGGCTTTAGATACTTCCTAGCTGTATCACCCTGGCTGAATCATCCTTCTTTGCCTCAGTTTCCTCATCTGTAAAATGAGCTGGAGAAGGAAATGGCAAACCACTCTAGTGTCTTTGCCAAGAAAACCCCACTAAAATGGGGTCACAAAGAGTCAGACACAACTGAAATGACTGAGAAAACCCCACTAAAATGGGGTTACAAAGGGTTGGACACAACTGAAATAACTGAGAAAACCCCACTAAAATGGGGTCACAAAGAGTCGGACACAACTGAAATGATTGAACGACCACAAAAATGATCGTGATACCTAGCAGGCTGTCTTGACTAACTAATTTTAAGACTCATTTTAGGGTTAGTTCTAAGTACAGTTACCATGTTTTCCAAACCAAACATCAGAACTAGTAAAAAAAAATACCTTTTTTCATTTTTTGATATGTAAATTGATTTGTATGAAAAGCCTCATAAAATATAAAAATTAAATCCCAGTTAGCTGTACATCGAAGGCATCACCTTTCCTGAAAAAAATAAAATAAAATTGTGGGCCTTCTGCTAGAAATGTCTCAGGCAATCAGTCATTTTCACTGCTGTGTTGCCTGCACCACCACCGGTGACAAATGGAGCACATGCATCTATATGGCACATATGAGTTACAAATGTGCATATTAGGAGCCAGTTTGCATGTGTTTTCATGTGTAATCACTGTTTCTCCAGCCTGTGATTACCCACCATTTGTAGCTTTCAATCTTCAATGACGTGTAGATGTTGTTGTTGTTGTACTTGCTAACATGATTCATTCAGTTCCTATTTACTGAAATATTGGTATTTTTGGGCTATGTTAATAGTGTTTAGGGTCATTAAAATGGCATTTTAAACTATAACTGGTTCAGAAAATCCAGGTCATCAGATCGCCGTAGTTCTGAGTATGGGGCGAAGTGGGAGTATGGGAATCCGAGAAGGAATTCATTTGCTTGCCTGCCCATGGCTTGGAGGAATGCAACATGGAACAATGGCTTGAAGGCCTGGGAATACTTCCCAGTTAGAGGGAGAAAGAATTATTTCTGTGCTTAGTAAGCTCACAGACATACTTCAAAGCAAACCAAGTAGAACTGTTTTAGCTGTTCAGACTGTAGATACTGGGGATAATAATTCAATTATATTACCAACTTATAGAATCAGTGGAAAGGTTTTAGGTGACATCAACAAAGAGGAGGTAGGAGAGATGTTAGAATTGGGAGTTAGCATACCTTCTGTAAGTGTTCCCAAGCATGGATGATACAATTAGATTCTGTGTTGATTTTGAAAATTAAATTCCGTATCTGAGCCTGATATGTAGCCTGTGTTCAGAATTCATGCCTAGGATTTGCTGGGAACTGCATCAAGCATTTTGGCCTTTGATTTATGTAAGTCATGGTTTTGAATGATGATGAGTTTAATGTTTTACCTTTCGAACTGATGATTTCACCTCCTTTCCCCACCAAAGTTTGGTTATTGGATTATTTGGTTTTCTGGGGCTGGGGGTATTTGCCATTGCCTATTCAGATGACATAGCTTTATTTAGCCAGGGTATAGCTGAACATCTGGAAGATCTCAAGTTGGTACTAAGCGTAGGCCTTAGAGGAAAATATAGTAAATGCTAATTTGGAATTCCAAAAGTCATCTATTAAGACCATGAGTTAGTAAATGGGCACATGTGCCTTTATGGTTTAAAGTAGTCATTGAATGGACTGGAAAGATAGTATCACTAAGAAACAAAGATGAAGGGAGTGGTCATCAGTTGGAGAACAGCTGAACAAGTTATGGTGTATGAATATGTGATGGAATGTTATCATGCTGTAAGAAGTGATGGAAGATAAGAAACATGGGAAGATTTGTGTAAACTGATGCAGAATGAAGAGAACAGAACCAGGGGAACAATGTATACCATAATGACAAACAACTTTGAAAAATTAAGAACTCTGATCAATGCCAGTGATGAACCATGATTCCAAAGAACTCATGATGAAATATACTGCCTGCCTCTTGATAGAGAGGCGTTGGATTCAGACTGAAAATTGAGCTTTTTATTTTTGGAAATGGTTAAGATGGGAATTTATTTTGCTTGACTGTTTATAACAGGGCTTTTATTTTTCTTTATTTCTCCATGAGGGGGAAGGTTGCTTGGGAGAGAGGGCAGATTTTTATTGATCGAAGAGAATTGAATTTTTTTTTTAAAAAGGGCTAGCTTAACACTGTAGTCTTCTTCATTTGAGGATTATAGTTGCACCACTGCTTGATTTAATCTAGAAGATATCTGGACACTGGAATGCTAAGAAGCTTTGGAAAAGTTGAAATAGAGTCTTATTTCTTTGCTAGTTTTGAGGGTTCTGACTGATCTAGGGCATAGATATTAAAGGTATAGGCATTGGCATGGATATTAAAGATAAACCTATAGGTATAGACATTAAAGGACTACAAGTAGGTCAAACATTCTGAATATATACTGGTAGAGAATGACTGCCATCGGAAGGAAATCTGCTTTCTATTCAGGAGCATGTGGCAAGTGTTTGGGCTGGGAATTTCCTTTGTATATTGATTATTAAGTCCCATGGATGAAGGCCTCCAGGAACAAGTTGCAAAGATCGTCATAGAAGCCTTAGGATATACAGATGACCATTTGGCACTCTACTGAATTAGAGAGAGAATCTTCTGTAATATATTCTCTTACCAAGTAGTGGTGACTTGGAAGAAGGATGAGAAAGCATGAATTCTCGCTCTACATCTTTGACCAGCAGTGAGTGTATGCTATGCTGTGAGCTTCTGTTCAGATAAAGGGGCAGCCGGGTAGCATGGGACAGGAAGTGCTGGACCTGAAGTCAGTAGGACCTGAGTTCGATTCCTCCTTCAGATAATTATAAGCTGTATGACCCTGAGCAAGTAATTTCCCATCTGTCTGCCTCGCTGTCCTCATCAGTAATAGTAGCAACTGTGTTAGTATTGTTGTGAGGAAAAATGAGATAGTATTTATAAAGTGTTTTGCAAATCTCATAAATGTTGTAGTGATGATGATGACGATGATGACTCCACTGTACAGGAAGGGGAGGGATGGGCATGGAAAAGTTGCTATGTGTCAAAAATTTTGTTTTTTAAATTAAAAAGACTCATTTAAAATAAAAAAAAACCTAATACAAAAATGAAGAAGGTCATGCCCTGAAACAGCTTATACTCTACTAATAGATATAACATCTGTTAGAGCATGGTGACCAGGAAGGCAGCCCCCATCTAGACAGCTGCAGGGATTGTGAGGATGGCCACACGGCAGTGAATTATGGCATCCTTTTTAGGTAGCCATGGTAATATTGATTTAATTACTGTTCACAGAGCTAGTAGCGGAAAGGCAAGGGTGGTAGGGGGAGGGGATGCAGGAAAGATGGCAAAGTGCCTGTTTGGCTCAGCCACAACACCTTGTTTTTGTCATTTACCTTCCGTTGCAAGTTCATTCTGCCCCAATGGGGATTTATTCCCTTCTTCCTGTCCTTAGGCGGTCCGCATCTGGTGGGGAAAGGGGGGTTGTGGCAGAACCAAATGGCAAGACTTGCACCTTTGTCGGCAGGGCCCTAATGGCGTCCTAGTGAGTGGCTAGGTGAGATTTAACCCCTGTTAAATTCCCGATTGGAAGTCTGCACATCCCAAATCTAGACTCCAAAAACCTATGGAGCTGTGTGTAGGCTAGGATGCCAAAGCTCCGCTTTCTCCCCAGATCTTCTTTGGCTGGCCTGCAACTGAATCAGAGGCAAGCACACGAGGGCAGAGAAGCACCCAGAGCTGCAGGCCTTCATGCCTACCCCATACTCCTTTCTCTCTTATGTTTGACTACTAGCAACAAAACTACTGGTCTTTTGTGCCCCATTCCATCTCACCAGACTTCACTGGTCTTCCCATACACATATTATTTGATCAGATTTTTCATGATCTTAGGAAGTAGTCTGGACTCGTAATGGAATTTCTTTAAAATAAATTTTATTTTATTTCTGTTTTTATTTCACTTATTTTACCCTATTTCTTTACCTCCTTCCCGTAGCCTTCTCTTGTAATAAAATATTCATGAGTTCAAATCTGGCCTCTGACACTTACTAACTGTATGACTCTGGACAAGTCACTTAACCCTGTTTGCCTCAGTTTCCTCATCTGTAAAATGAGCTGGAGAAGGAAATGGCAAACGATTCCAGTATCCCTGCCAAGAAAACCCCAAATGGGGTCACGAAGACTTGGACATGACTGAAAAAATGACTTAACAACAACAAGGATGGGTGGGGGAAGCAGTTCAGTAAAACTAACCAACATATTGAAAAAGTCTGACATTAAATGCAGTGTTGCACACTCATAGTACCCCTCCTCTGCCAAAACCCAAGGATGGATGTCTTATCATATCTCTTCTTTGGGACCAAGCTTAGTCGGTACAATTTTGCGGCATTCAGTTTTGTTTTCTTGCTCTCGGTCTTTCCCTCTACATTATTGTAATTCTTGTGCGTATTGTTTTCTGGGTTTTGCTTAATTCGCTTTGCATGAAGGCATGTAACTTTTTCCATGTATTTCCCATATTCGTTACATCCATTACTTCTTACACCACAGCAACATTTCATCCTGTTCATGTACCATGGTTTTTTTTAGCCATTCCCCAATTAACGGACGTCTTGCTACTATAAAAAGTGCTTTGAATCCTACTCTTCCTATCCTTTCTCACAATGGGATATTTCTTCCCACACTATAGTTGGAGACTGTAGACTGATTTAGATATTCCCCTTTGGTCTTCCTCTAGCCAAGTTTGGACAACCTATGGTCTGGATGCAATCACTGAGGGCTCCTGGGACCTGACTGTCCAGCTACTGTCAGACATTCAATAAATATCGCATGCATGATTGAACAAATGTAATAAAATCTAAATAGTAATACAAAGGCTTTTCCCAATCTAGCAAATACTTGAATGGGTCTGACAAAGCAGCTTGGTACAGTGTGGGAAAGCACTGGTATTGGAGCCAGAGGAGCCAGGTTTGAATCTGGGCTTTGCCACTTAGGACCCTTGCAATCTAATGTGACCTTGTCCAAATTCCTTGATCTTTCTGGGAACCAGATCTATCAATCAACAAACATTGGTATGACTATGTAGCAGGTACTGTGCTTGTTTCTGGAGACAGGAAGACAAAAATAAAATGGGGGCCTGCCCTGCAGGGATAGTAACTAATCTATATTAGCACCCTCCCGTCAGGGAGTTTGCTAAATGCCAGACACCACTCAGCAATGCCTCAGCTAACTGGTTCATAGAATTACAGAATGTCTGGGTTACCTTAGAAATCATTTAGTCCATTGCTTTCATTTGGGTCAGGTCAGACATTTATACTTTTATTTTACAGATGAGGAAACATGGACCCAGAGAAATGAAGTGATTTGTCAAAGGTCATGTAACTAGTCAAAGGAAGGGCTGGAATTAGAAGTAGATGTCGTATATAGAAAAAACCTTGGATTTAGGGGTGACTTTGCCATGTTCTACCTTTAAGAACTTAAGCAGGTTTTTTAAATGCTCAGAGCCTTAATTTTTCATCTATAAAAATGGGACTAATGATAACTGTTCTGCATCTATTAACTGGGTTGTTGGGAGGCTCATTAAATTAGAAAATGGATGTGAAGGTGCTTTGTAAACTGAAGCATGATACATGTAAGTTGTTGAAAGACAGCTCTGAATTTGAAGTCAGAAGAACTGGATTCAAATCTCATCTCTGCAACTTAGTAGTTATCTGGCTTTGGTGAAGTCGCTAGGCCCTTCTCACCTAGAGAGTGGGAAATAAAAATACGGGTGCCACCTACTTCATAAGACAAAATAAATTTTGCAAAAGATTTCTAATCAAAAAAGCACTTCAATTGAAGTTTAAGGCATTAACGGAAGGAGAACCTCCTTCAGAGCTAAGATTGCCTGGGGGACAAATCCTTCCTCTGACATGCTAGCTATGTGACCCTGGGCAAGTCACTTAACCCCTTGGTGCTCTAGTCAACTCTAAAGCCTTAGATTGCAGAGAAGGTGCCAACCCTGCATTTACAGAGGTGTTTTCTTCTCCTGGGAGTTCCCCCTAACATTGAGATGTCAAATTCAGTCCTTATCTTTGTCCTTATTAGTAGAAATAGTTCAGATAATAGCCAGCTATGCTAAGAATAGAGTTGTTCCATCACAAGTGAGCCAGACATCAAAGCATTCTGCTCTTCAGGTTTTAAATGAATGCCCAGCCCCCTAGTGCTAGTGAGTAGGCAGGGCACATGGGAGCTGTCCAGCTGTGCTTTGGCCCCTCATCTTATCTGTCTCTGTCCTTTCCTCGTGCCTTTGTACTCACTGTGCATCCTAGTTGGAATAGTCTCTCCTGCACATTTTTATCTGCCTGTTGAAATTCTTCATTTCCTTTAAGGCTCCGCTCTTGGGAAATCTCTGTGAGCTTACCCTGATCCGAACCATCTCCAGCTCTGAGTGACCCCTCCCTCCTCAATTTCTCATACCTCTTTTCTCTATAATTTATCGTTTTGCAACTCACATGATTGTTTATTTGGGCGCACACTCTAATTTCCTGCTTCATAAGACTTCAAGCTTCTTGAGAGCAGGTATTGAGTCTTGTTTCAGCTGGTATTATCAAATACCAGCACCTAGCATGATCCCCTTGATAGGGGAGGCTTAATCAATATTTGTTCAATTGAATGAGACGTTGGCCAGAACTGCTGAGATTGCCTGGCAAGGAGAACCCAAAGAAATGGAGCTGATGGCCTTGTTTTGGAACTCTGATTTTCTCATTCTGTTTGACATCTCTAAGATGGAGGTTTCTGTTCACTGTTGATTGCTTTTGGTGGTGAGAGTCAGGGAAGTGGGACTTCCTTTTCTGTAGCCAGATCCTCTCTGCTATCTCTCTTCTAAGGCAGGGCTGGAAGTCAAGAAGACTGGAGATTTTAAAGCCTCCTTCTGTCAGGGGCTGAGAGTTCAACTAATTACACTGAACGGGCATATGGCTCATCTCCAGCTGGTAGGGGAGGGGAAGAGAAAAAGAGAGAGAGATAATTTCCTCTCTCTCATCATCATAGGCATAGCTCTGCTCTTTGTTCCACCTCTTCCCACTCCTACCCCCCACCTCCCACATACTTCCCCTCCTTTCCCTTTGACCAATGAGGGTGTTACTTTAAAAAATCTGAGCCCAGAACCTGGGCTGAGTTGTAAAGAAGTGCTTTTTCCTGGTATAAAGGGGACAAAAGGTAAAGCCTAGAGAATCTCTGTCTTTGGTGTAAAGTGGGCTTAGCTCTGTGCCGGTGGGGTTAGGGAAATGAGGGGTCAAAGATTTGCCATAAAGGTAGGTGGCCATAAAAGAGATGGGTGTTCCTTTGCTGCTTCTGTGCCCTATATCTGCATTACCCGTGTCTTGGCCTGTGAAAAGTCTACTCATTCTTCCTTTAAAAGTCATCTTGGCCATTGCCCCTTCCATGAAGCCTTCCTTGATCATTGCAATAGTAATAACTTTTCACCTTTTAGGCATCATATTATATAGCCCTTTCTTTCTATGTCCTGAAACATTTACTATACATTATTTTGGGTTCGAGTTATTTGTGGAGGCATCACATTCTCCTATTAGAGCATGGGTTCTACACAGATCCTTTTTGGCCATTTGGTGAAGCCGATGGTCCTCAGAATCATGGTTTTAAATAATTGAAGGAGATGATATATTTCATTTAGAAGATAGCAAAAATAAAGATGTGTTTTTCCCATATTCCGGAATCCCCTGAAACATATTTACAGATCCCTAGGTTTCAGTGGGCCTCAGGTTAAGAACCCTTGCACTGGACTGTGAACTTCAGAACACCTAGGGATTTGATCAGTCAGTCAACCATCCATCCAACAAGTATTTATTAGGTGCTTACTATGTGCTATGAAGCTTGGGATACAGAGACAAGGGTGAAATGGTCCAGCTCCCTGGAAGCTTATCTTCTATTGACTGTGTCTTATCTACGCTTTCTATGTCCCCTAGCATGACACTGTGCACACAATAGATGCTAAATAATTTTTCTGCCTGTTTGAATGAGAGAGAAGGGCAGGATAAGCCTTGAAGTTCCCTTGTAAAGGGAATTCAGAGACAGAAACACACACACACACACACACACACACACACACACACACTCACACTCTCATTCACGAACTCACACATACACTTGCTGAAACTAGGACCCAATGAGAAACCAATGGCATTTATTTGTACAGACACTTTGTCAAGACACTAGGAAGTAAAAATTTAGGCCTTTTTCAAGGCATACAGTCTAACAATGGGTCAACAGAAGAGAAGAAGAAAAGACTGAAAATTTAAAAGGGGGTCTCTGAAATTTGGTAAAATGTTAAAAAGATTCCTGGGCTGAAAAACATTTCAAAGGGCTACATGGAAATGTTTGGAATGAAAACATTGATAATATTAATGACCACATTTTTCATATCTGCCATGATATTCCTTGGAGGGTGCCTCTGTATTTATTTTCTCTTTATGGAAACCAAGCCAGGGAGAAAGGGGCTAGTTGGAAATAACCTTGTGGGCTCTGTGGGAGGCCCAAGGGAAGCAGTGAGACTCTAGGTCTGTGCACAAATGGGTTCCAGCCCTCTCACTCAGAAACACTTCTAATTCTCCTGCTGTTTTCTCCTGATGTTATGTAAAACTGACTAATGAGGAAAACATCTTAGGCATTAGGAAGCTAGGTCTCCTGCAAAGTCAGTCACTTTCTTTCTCCCATTATTTCAAGCCAGTCTTAAGTGCTGCCTCTTGTCTGCAGAAATATCATCGATTGGGGTGATCATGAGTAGGAAATCATCCCTGGAATTTGGAAAATCTAAAGGCATGCAAATAGCACAATGGATGCTAGTCTGCCACATGTTCTCCCACCTACTAAAATCTCAACATTTTAAGAACTACATCCTTCTCTTCCCCAACCTACTCTCAAAGAAAAGAGACAACTCTTCAGGACAGACAAAACCCACACCACTGGACTTCTCGTATCCAGTTATTTAGTGTGAGGAATTTTGTATAACTGCTGAAGAATTCAGAAACTCAGTGCAGAGTATTTTTTATCTCTCCAGAAATCTTTGTTTTCCTGATTATAGGTTTTATTTCCTTCCTATTAAAATGTTTTTTTTTTAAATTTCTTTGATAAGACTTGAGAGACATGTAATATACAGTAGAGAAAGTATTGACTGGGGAGTCAAAGTGCCTGGATCCAATTCCTACTTTTGATGATGACTACCACCTGTATGAACAAAGCAAAGGATTTTGTCCCTGGGTTTCAGTTTCTTCAACTGTAAAAAAAGAGGGTTGGATTATCTTTCCTCTGAGGTCCCTTCTACATGAGCCTATGAAATAGATAAGCTTAAATCAACCCTCTTGTTTCCCCTTTTGTATCTTATACTAAGTTGGCCTAAAGTGATCAGATATCAGAGGAGTCAGTGGTAGACATAGAGGAGGTCAGTATAAGCCTAATGGATCTTGAGTCTGTGGTAGAGGAAAGAGAGGGTCCACTCTCTCATTCCTTCCCATGGAAGGTTATCATTGACAAGTTAGCAGTACCTAGCATAGGAAAAGTGGGTAACGTCAAGAGAGGGGAGGACTAATTAGAAGAGGTAGACAGAAATAGCCAAGAAGCTGCCTCAGAAAAGTGACCTCATGGATTTGGTTCAGCAAGTAAATAGTTTTCTTTCTGAGCATGCCACAATCCCTCTTTAATGTTTTCAACCTTCCCCTCCCTCCCTGAGATCTATTGTCTGAGCATCGATGACACTCAAATCCAGACTTTGGGTCTATTGGCTTCTCTTGAGGGCTTTTTTCCCCCTATGTAGATACTATTTGCAGGGAGGGGGAGGCAGAACTGTGCCAGTCAGATACCTATATCTTCTAGGGCTTGGTCATTATAGCTCTTTAAGTGCTGTTACTCTGTGAGTACTAGCATAGGGGTATCCACGTTGGGATAGCTACATAGGTGGGAGTCACCCCACCTCTGCTTCAGCCCAGTTCTCCCTCCTCACATACCTCACATAAACTTGGCTCCAAGGATCTGTATTAAGATTCGTATCCTTTTCTTCTCCATGGAATTGGCCCTGAGAGCACACATGTGGACATTATTTGTCTCATTCACTGTAGACATAGAATTAATAATTCTAAAGGTCTATAGGTATACACTCAGAAAATTTTCATCTCTCACTTTCATCTTCAGTATTCTATGCCAATACTACACTCACTCAAATGACCCATTCCTTTGTTTCTTCCTTCCTTCCATCCTTCTTTCCTTCCTTCCTTCCTTCCTTCCTTCCTGCCTGCCTTCCTTCTTTCCTTCCTTCCCTCATTTTCCTTTCTTTCTTTTCCTCCTTTCTTTTTCCTTTTTCTCTTTTTTCTTTCCTTCTTTCTATTCTCCCTCTCATACCTTCTCTTGCTTTGTTTATTTGGTACCTTCATGCTTTGTCACAAACACATTTAGAAGCTGGATTCTGCTCTCACACTAAATCACAATCATTACTAGGAGAACATTTTGAAAGGATAAGAAAAAAAGTTTTCAAAAGCAGGAATGCAAGCTATCAGCAACAATACAAAAATATGCTTCAGATCACTAAAAACAAAAGCATGCAAAATTAAACCTTGAGGTTTTGCTTTATATCCATCAAACTAACTAAGATGATAAATATGCCTGGCACATAATAAGTGCTTAATCCATGCTTGTTGATTGATTGATAAAAGATGGAAATAGTCCAAGTCAGATGGTGTGTAGGAAGAAAGGAATATTATTGTATTGTTGGAGGAACTGTGAATTGGTCCAAACATTTTGGGAAAATGACTTGGAATTATTCAAGAAAAGGGGCTAAAATGTTAATAACTTTTAATCCAGTGATCCAGTTAACTACCTATATGCTGTAAGAAAGTCAAACTGGAAGAAAGACCCCATATGTATTAAAATATTCATATCAGCACTCTTCGTGGCATCAAAAAACTGGAAAGATAATGAATGCCTAGCTTTTCAGCCAGTGGTTGAATAGACCTTGGTATTTGATGTAACAGAATATTATTGTGCCCTAAAAAAATCATAAATATGAACAAGTCGGAGAAACCTACATAGAGCAGAACCAGGAGAACAATACAGGCAATTATTGGAATAATGTAAATCAAGACAACACTAAAAGGTATCCAGTGTTGGATTAATTGTAATGACCAATCTTGGATTCCAAAGGACAGATGATAAAATAGATTACCCCCTCTTAGTATTCCAATGGGGGGCTATACGTACAGAATGCTACATATGCCATCAGAATAGGTTGCTGTGTCTGTCAGTTTTGCTTAACTGTTTTTCTCTGCTACAATGGGGGGTGGGAGCAGTTAATACATAAGGAAATGACTATAGTGTGAAAAAATAAGAGGCACCAATAAAGCTATTTTTGTTTTAAAAAAAAGGAACGCATCTCCACACTTTTTTATAGCCTAGGGTAATTAGCGATTGCAGACAGCTGCGGGAATGCTGCATCTTCCCCAAACAGCTGTCTACCTTCCCCAGGGATTCTCAACTTTAACAGAACAAAGGGAGAGGGGCAGGGAAGAAAGAGAAAGGGAAAGGCAAACTGAAGGAAGGGAGAGCAGGACAAATTGCACTAGTAAGAGACATTTTGAGAAACATGCCAGGAGAGACAAACGCAAATTAAGGACCACCCTGCTCAAAACAGGACGACTAGTCACCTTAAACTTGGAAAATTACAAAAACAATCCCCTCTTCTCCCCTAACTCTTCTGCTTCCCACTCTCCATTGCCCCCCACCTCCACCCCAGATGCTCAAGACTTCACCTAGCACAGGGATGGGAAAGTTACTTGGTGCTAGGCTGTGGAACAGGCTGTATACCGGGTCACACTGGTGGGTGATGGTGTTGCTATGGAGATGGAGTCTTATGATCCTTTCCCCTCCCTCCTCTTTTCTTTCTTTACCTTTTTCTTTTTTCCCTTTTTGGTTAGGTCAGCAATAGGAGCAGGGAACACTTTTTATATAGGAACTTATTATTAAGTTTGAGATTTTCCTGTGCCCCCTTTGCCCCTCCCCTGAATTACCTAGTGTGAAGCAGGTTTGTACAAATGTGCTGGGATTCTCAATGTGTTCGTGTGTGTGTGTGGGGGTGGGGTGGGGATAATGGTTTCCCATCTGCTGATATATAGAAACTGTGTTTGTCTAGAATCTCTGTGCCTTTATAAGGGGAAAGGAAAAGAAAAAGAGCAAGGTGGGTCAGAGCTGGTAAGCCACAATGCCAAGAAACTAAGGCTGGGATGTAGTTGGGAGTAGGAGTATGCCTGTGTATCTTATGGCTTCTATATGGAAACCTTTTTTTTGTACTTCAGGGATACATGACTTCATGGCTATGGACTCTCCCTCTACCAATTCAGGGCACAATCCTTCTCCTTAGTACACGGTCTTTGAGAATTTCTGTGACTGAAAAATTCATCACCCTGTGGCTAACCTGATGAGGACTCTCTCCAAACTTTGCTAGGCTAGTTATCGAAGACCAGATATACATGCTGGGCTTATGTTTAACCACTCCAGCTTGGTAGGATTGGCAGGAATTTCTGCTTCCTTACAAGAATACAGGGTCACCTCCGTGTCACAAAAAGTCATTGAATGAGGGTATCTTTGGTGGGAAATTTTAGTGCCCCTTCACATTTCTCTTCAATATCAAGATGGCCTTACCCAAGTAAGGCAAACCAGTAGGGTCCTTCAAAACCAACCATACTATTGCTGTATCGAAATAATCTTTCAACAGTAACGCAAAGGTTAGAAGATCGTAAGTATTTAAAGCTAGAAGGGACCTTAGAGCTTATCTAGTCTAATCCTATGATTTTACAGATGAGGAAACTGAGGTGTACAAAGGTTAAATGATATGTCCAAGGTTAGACGAATCAACTGTCTGCCCAAATATAAGCTGATTTCAGCTTTTCAAAAAAAGTTGCTACCTCTATTACCCTTCTTGGATGATTGTGAAATGAAACCTTAATGGAAAGGAATGCCTAAAGTGGAAATTTCAAGTTCTGGGGCAGGTGGTTTAAAATCATATCCTATAGGCTGTTTATCCGTGAGGTCACCCTTGGACAGAGGTCAAGGGACTGATCGCTAAGGGCAGAGGTTTCCAAACTTATTTGGCCTCCCACCGCCTTTTCAGAAAAATTATTCAACACCTCCCCTGAGAAGGTGACTTTCTTTAACCCTTGAACTTTAAAAAATTTTTGTGTCATTTCAAAAAAAATATAAATTTTTTCAAATGATGAATCTTAAATTTAATAATTTTTATAAATTTATTGGTTTTTTTCTGCATTGAAATTTTGAAACACAATATTGCATCATGTAACTGTGTAGTATCATATTGCAAACAAGTCATTACAGGCACATATTCCTTCTGATGCATTCTGGACTTCCCAACAATGCGTGACATGCTTGCCTGCCAACACTTTTTAGTTAAGACCTGTTGGTGGACTCAACCACTGATAGGTTATAATTTGCCTTTTGTGTGTTTATTTGGAAAATAATGTAATCACCATAACTGTTACACAATAGATGAAACATGTAGGAATGTTTTTTCAAAATTCTCTTCTCTTCTTTCCTCGTGCTTCCACTACCTCCTCATTTTTATTCAATTGCCCCCCAACAGCACTCAATGCTACTACTGCCCTCCTACCCACCCCCATTGTTCCAGCACCCCCAGGGGGTGGTATAGCCCACTTTGGGAACCTCTTGTTAAGAGAATCAAAGGGTACAGCTCTCAGAGGAGGCTGGAGTTTGTGCGCGTGCGTGTGTGCGTGCGTGTGTGTGTGTGTGTGTGTGTGTGTGTGTGTGTGTATGTGTGTGTGTGTGTTAACAATGACTACAGGAGGAGGTAAATTAAGTGTCCCATGACATCTTTTCCCTGTCAAACGAGACCATATAACTGAAAACATCTTAGGACCACTGCTCTGGTTTAACAGTCTCTTTGCTGCTGCAGTTCATCTGAATAATATCAAACTTTATGCTGGACTTCCTTGGGAGTCTTGCCTGAAGGTACTCCCTATAATTCTGCAGAAGGGACTCTGTTTTCTTCAGGACTAGCATACCAACGCTGGGGCACCTAGGTGGCACAGTGGATAGAGTGCTGAGTCTGGAGTCTGGAAGGCTCATCTTCCTGAGTTCAAATCCATCCTCAGACACTTGCTAGCTGTGTGACCCTGGGCAAGTCACCTCACTTGGTTTGCCTCAGTTTCCTCATCTGTAAAATAAGCTAGAGAAGGAAGTGGTGAACCACTCCAGTATCTCTGCCAAGAAAACCCCAAATGGGGTCATAAAGAGTTGGACATGACTGAAACAACTGAACAACAAATGCATACCAATGGGAATTACACAAAAGAGGCCTGGGCTGTGACTATGTTGGCATTCTTATAAAGCACCTACTATGTGAAAAATAATCTGCCCAAGCGCTATACATCAAATAAACAAGGACTTCCTCCATTCCTAAGACTGTCTCCGTGGGATTTTTCAAATTGGACCAACTTCTAGAAGCCAGCCAGACCACAAGGCAACATTTTTCTTCCTTCTGGCCCCAAATCTCTATTATAGTTCTTTAGTAAGTTAGGTGGCACAGTGAATAGAATGCTGGGTCTGGAGTCTGGTAGACCAGAGTTCAAATGTGGCCTGTGTGACCTCGAGCAAGACCTCTGTTTACTTCCATTTCCTCATCTGTAAAGCAGGGATAATAAGAGTACTTCTATGATTGTTGTGGAGATCAAAGGAGATCCTCATTTAATTATAAAATACTTAGTATGGTGCCTGGTATATAGTAAGCACTATATAAATTTAGTTATTATTATTAACTATTTTGTGTTACAGTTATTTGAATGTGCGATATATGCCTCTGCTACATTAGAAGCTTCATGAAGGCAAGGGCCTTGAGTTTTTTTTTTTTTTTGCTTCTAAGAACATCTAGAATTTGTTCTTGTGTAGTCGTTTCAATTTTGTCTGACTCTTTGTGACCCCTTTTTGAGGGGTTTTCTTGGCAAAGAAACTGGAGTAATTTGCCGTTTCCTTCTCCAGCTCATTTTACAGATGTGGAAACTGAGGCAAACAGGGTGAAGCGACTTGTCCAGGGTCACCTAGCTAGTGTCTGAGATCAGATTTGAACTCAGGAAGATGAGTCTAGTACAGTGTTCTGTATAGAGTAGGCATTTGATAAATATCCCTTGTATTCAATGAAGATGCCTCTGTGGGAAATCCAATTCCCATTTGCCTTAGGAATAGTCTCTAAGAATATATTCCCTTGGTTGGGAGACTTTATGAATGGATGGTGGGCTATATCGTTGATCTGAATTGAAGTGTTTTCTTCAGGCTGTTTATTGGTGCGAGCTTTCTTTGTGTATTGGTATATGTTGGTGGACAGGTAGTCAGTCCCCTTGTATGTTTGCCATCTTCCTTATCTGTGTGCGAGCTGAATTTACATTATGTGTTTATAGCGTGGGAGTCTAAAGTGGTTGAGAGCATTTTCTTTTTTGCTAACAATAACAGTGTGGCACATTGCAAGAGAAGTTTCAGAGCTAAAAATAATCAAAGAATTTGAGATCATCAGCAGGATAGTATTGGCAGGCACTGTTCTCTAATGTGTCAGTTGGATCCATTGAGAATAGTTTTTAAAAAATCCCTTAGATTGTGCAAAAGATAGCTTTGTGTATTTAATGCCCTAAAAGTTCAGAGCAGCCAGTATAAAAATAGTGTGGGTATCACTATATTTGAATTAGTTTATGGGAAGTGAAGGAGAGGAAGAGATGTTTAGAACTACAATTCAACCCAATTTTCATCAATTTAAATAACATTTAAGCACCTACTATGCATAGAGCACTGTGCAAAATTATTTGTTAAAAACCAACACCCCCTTGAGCAGCTTACATTCTACTCAGGGGATACATATACACAGTTAAGTAAATTGCTTTGCCTAGGAGGCGGCCCTTTAGCCAAGCTTTGAAAAAACCTAAGGGTCTGGAGAGTAATGGAAGCATGTAGGGGGTATGGATGAGCCATAGGCTAGTTTCTCTGCCAAGAAGCAAAATTATTGATGATGTGAGATTGGGGAGCATTTTTAGATATTGCTAGTCTTAGGAGTGGCAGTGCTAATACTAACCAGATAGTTTAGTGTGAATAAGGCAGCTAGGGGGCACAGTGGATCCAGCCCCAAATCTGAAGTCAAGAAGACTTGAATTCAAATCTAGCCTCAGATTTTACCTTTGCTTACCTCATTTTTCTCATCTGTAGAATGAGTAAATTTAATAGCACATGCCTCTGAAGGTTGTTGAAAGGATCAAATGAGATGATATTTGCATAGCATGTGGCAAACTTTAAGGCACTATATAAATGCTCTCTATTATTAACTATTATCGTATGCAGGATTCCTGCATGCTTTCTCCCTGCTAGAAATGCCCACTGAATTGTGGGGAGATGGGCAGAGTGGCTGGTGTTTGAGGTAGGATGAGCTGGGTTGGCCTAAAAGGTCAGTTTGGCAATCTGGGATTAGCCATGTGCTTCTTGGGTTTTTTTCCATTTTATCTAGGGAAGGGAAGGAAGCTGCTTGAGTTCTTCTGGCATGTGTCTGCTTCATAAATGTCAGTAATAATAATAATAATAATAGTCATTATTGTTGTTGTTAAACTCTCTTTTGTTCATCAAAAGTTATATTGAATGTTCCCTCTTCCATTTGCTTTCTCCCATCTCTAAATGGTCCCCTTTCATTTGCTCCTTTACTCTCCAGGCAGACCCAGGGTAACACATTTGCCTGGCCTCCCAAGGGTCTCAAACCAGCCTGAAACCCCTGGGCCTCATTTTTTCTGCCCCACTAGCTTATGACTTCAGATCCATTCTGCTCCATTCAGTTTCCAAGCACTTCAGAAACCCTGATGACTAAGTCCCCCATTGAGAGGCTCTGTGATTCCATTGATGTGAATACTGCCTTCATTGATTCAGATTGGAGCCCATCCCTGCCTTCTTCTTCTCTCCCCCTGATCATGTTGTTCCATACAACCTGTCCAGGTGATCCAACCAGCGCTAAGGACAGCGCTCCTTAACCTGAGGTCCATCAACATGTGTGTTTTTGTATTTTGGTGACTGTTTCTCAATATAATTTTAATATAATTGAATTCCTTTGGTTTCCAATGTATTTTATTTTATGCATTTAAAAACATTATTCTGAGAAAGAATCTATAGGTTTTACTAGATTACCAAAAGATTCTATGACACAAAAAGGTCAAGAACCCATGCTTTAGGTTTTTTTACCCTTTGACGATACTCTAGTGGAGCATGGAGCCCATTCTTCTCTGATTCCTTATGCTTACTACATCTGAGAGTTTGAAGGGACCTGTAAAGCCACCTAATCCAACCCCCTCATTTTACAGTTGAAGAAACTGATATCTAGGAAGTGACTTGTCTAGGACCACACAGGTAGAAAGTACCAGAGCTAGGATTTGAACCCAGGTCCTCTGACTCCAAATCCAGACTGTACTGCATGTCTCTTCCCTAAACAAATGGCCCCTTTGCCACTTTGTGAGAGCAGTTTACCTTTGGAAATCTAGTTCTTCATATTTACACCCGTCATCTGTCTCTCTAGTTCTCTGAGCATCTAAGTTAAATGGAGATGCCGGCCCACCAGGCCACCTGGTGGGGATCACCCTCAAGGACCACACTTGCACGAGTGTTATTTGATCTTCTCTGCATGTTTTCCAGTATAATACCATCTATTTTTCCTTTGTTGATATCCTCACCATCAAGAACTTGTTGCCTTGATTGAAATGTCAGTTCTTCCCCAGAGGATGCCTTAGGATGGCCATTACAGGTAAGAGGGCTCCATGCCAGGATAGGCTGGGAGGAGAGAGCTGGTTAGTTCTGAAATCTGATTCAGTTCAATCTCCAGGCAAAAGCAGCCACAGCTTTACCATTGGTAAAGGGTTCGGGCAATTAACAAATTAACTCCTTCAGAGTAAATTGACTTTCTCCCTCTGCCTCATAAGCATGTGTAGAAACCTTGATCAAAAGAGGCACATTTCTGTTGACACAGTCAGAATAACAGCATCATAAGATTTGTAGCTGGGAGGGACCTTTGAGATCAATAGGACCTACTTCAATGGACTGTGTGTTGGTTGGTGTTTTAGTAGGCACCATTTTTAGTTGTTGAGGCCTTATTCTCTTACCCTATATTTCTCCGACATCCTCCTTCCCCTTTCCTTCCCCCTTTTTGTTTTTCCTTCTAGTCTAATTTACTACCATTGTGACAATTGTCTATTATTTTTTTCAAATATATAGTATTTCACCTACATTATGGGCCACATAGGTTTTGGGGAGCTGCCTTGGGAGCCTTATTGCCATTGATAATGTCATTTGTATGGGAAAAATGTATTTTAAGTACCTGGATCACACATTTTTGCAACACACTTCACTTGCAAGTTAGGAGACCGCTTATAATGAAAAATCCGGGCAAGCGCACGTCTGATTTCATGTTCTATTCTTCACTGACCATAGCCACCTGTTCTCTGACTCCATCTATCTTTCCTAGGTGGGATCCTTCACCCCAATAACTTAAAATCCCTCTGGGTGAAAACTCAGCAGTTCTTCTGGTTGCCTTGTGCAGGATTCACCTTATGCCTCTAGGCCTTGCATCATCGTAGCTCACAAACATACAGAGGCATGTTGAGCACTTCCAAGGTATATGGCAGAGGCTGGGGCTGCTTCACTGTCAGGCCTCTTCTTCCTCAGTTCATGGCTCTGAAGGGGGTCTGGTTATAAAAAAACATTTCAGTGAGACTGCAAGTCTGGGTACCTCACGCCCAAGTAGAAATGAACAGTCAGAGGTGTGTGCTCCTTCTGGGACTGAGAGACTGCTAAACAGGGGTGTGGAGGCGACACTATTGGCATCAGCGTTCTTGTTTCAAATTGGTCACAGAAAACCCAGTGCACCCAGAGCAAGTAGACTCCCCAGACTATTTCTAGGGAAACTTGCAAGAGACAGTGTACAAAAGCCATGTTTGATGTCAATGCATGAGTGCATTTCCAGAAGAGAGGGGATGTGATGGAAGCCACCAATATACCCCTACTAGAGGCCTGTAAAATCAATGAGTTTATGGAGTGTGTGCTGATGTGGAGCTCCCTCCCTATAGATACGACATCATCCCACAGACCAGCATTTCCATGATGTATCCTCAGATCCATGCCCTACTTACCTGCGTCTCAAACTTTTACCCTGCTATGTTCCCCAAGAAAAACCTTAATTAAAAAATCATAACTCACATTTATATAGAGCTTTATTGTTACAAAGTATTCTGTGTAAATCACCTCATTTGAGCCTCAAAATGATCCCATGAGATATCTATCATGCCCAGTTTTACAGATAGGGAATTTGAGCCTTAGAGACATCGAATAACATGTCCAAAGTCATATGGCTAATATGCAACAGTCAAAGCTAGTAACTTTAAGTCCACTGCTCTAGATAATCTTATGGAAAGGTTTTAAGACCCCCTTATATTCATACTCTTATGTTCAGAGGATCCCAGCTAATATTGTCTTTGGGCAGCTAAGCTATGCAGTGGATAGTGTGTCAGGCCTGGAGTCAGGAAGACTTGAATTCAAATCCAGCCTCAGATACTAGCTGTGTGATCCTGGGCAAGTCACTTAACCCTGTTTGCCTCAGTTTCCTCACCTATAAAATGAGCTGGAGAAGGAAATGGAAAACCACTCCAGTGTCTTTGGCAAGAAAACCCCAAATAGGGTCACCAAGAGTAGGAAACAACTGAAATGACTGAACAACAAAACAAACATTGTCCTGCAAAAACTCAGAGAAATTTATACTATTTTTTCCACTAAATTGGCCCCAGTGAGACCAACAATTGTTAGTGTTATAATGATTATATCTAACATTTGTATAGAGCTTTATGTTTACAAATCTCTTTCACCTATTATCTTATATAATTCTCACAATAATCATGTGAGAAGTAGACAAGGCAGTTTGCAGATAAAGAAATTGAGGCAGAGAGTGAGTCAGTTTGGCATAGCGTATGGAGAGCAGGACTTGGAATCAGAAAGATCTATATTCAGATCCTGCTTTGGATGCTTCCTCAGTTGCCTTAACTGTAAAATGAGAGGGATGGACGAGGTGGCCTCTAAAGACCATTCCAGATGTAAATTTATAACCCTTTGATCTTATGACTTGCTTAAAGGTGCAAGAGTCTAAAATGCAGAGTCTAAATTTGAACCCATGTCCTTGGACTCCAAATTTAGTCTGCTTTTCCACTATATTGAAAGTGTCATTGCTGTCTATTTTTTATAAACCAGGCTGAGGTTGACTCAGTGATTGATCTTCTGGAATGGACAAGCTTTGGAGATGGTAGTGGCAGGGGCTGTGGTAGCCGTTGTTCTGTTGGTTAGCAAGAGGAGAACCTCCCCACCCCCAGTGATGCCCCTCTAGTGCCCTGCCCTCTTATAACTTCTGCTTCACAGAGTTGGATTTCTTTCCTTCACTTTCACAAGGGATGACAGTGAGCCAGGCCAAAAGCTCACATTTTAAAGATTTTCTCAGGGTTAAGGTTTTGTGCTTGTGGCTTTTCTTGGCCCTATGTCGTGTTTTAAGGGAATTAAAAAAAAGACAACCTAACCTTTCCCTCATTCCTTATATCTCATCTCCTCCCCCTCCCCTTTCTCCCTTCAGTTTGGCCTTTTGAAAAACAAAACAAAACAAACCCTTCCCTGGCAGATACTCGAAGACTTAGTTTACTTGATCTTGGCAAAGAGAGCTTTCTGTATTTTTAGAGCAGATGGGGAGGGTAAAGACCAGGTTGATAAGAGGACTGGAGAATATACCATATGAGGATAGGAGGCAACTTAGGGGTGGTGGGAAATGCTAACTGTCTTGAGCCATTTGTAGGATTGACAGGCAGAAGGATGACTAGATTTGCTCTGCATTACTCCAGAAGATAGAGCAATAGGTAGAAAGAAGTTGGAAGAAAGGTTAATTTAGGCTTATTGTAAGGAAACATTTTTTCTAGCAATTAAAGCCATAAAAAAGTAGAATGGGGTGCCCCAGGGGATAGTGGCATCCCCTTCACTGGAGGTTTACAAGCAAAAGCTGGATTTCTCTTTTCTGGGTAGAGGGCATTCTGTTTTAAGTATGGCTTAGATAATGGGTATGCATTGGATAGTCATTGAGGTTCTTTCCAACTGTGATGATGTGAGAGATGTCAGTGTTGTAAAAGTGATTGTGGAAGTAGATAAACCCTGAATGAGGAGAGCAGAGGGTAGAAGACTAAATCTTTGGGTAAACCTGTATTTAAGGGAATAGGAAGTAAAACTAAAGGAGGAGGCAGACAAGGAGAGGTCAGTGTTGTAGGAAGAAAACCAGCAAAATATGGTGTGATAGAAACCAGTGGCCAAGAGAGCTTTAAGAAAAAAAAACAGCATGGGAATGTTGCAAAGCAGTCAAGAGGATTAGGACCGAGAAGGGGCCATTTGATATGATGATTAAGAGGTCCTTGACAGCCTTGGGAAGTGCACTTCCAATAGAGTGAGGGCAAAAGAAGTGAGATTGCAAACAGGGCCAACAAAAGGAGTGGTGGGGAGTGAGGAAATAGACACTGAGGACAGACTACTTTGTCAAGAAAATTAGTTTGGTGAAAAAAAGGAGAGAGAAAGATAGGAGGTAGCATGAGGGAAGAGGTAGTGCCAAGGAAAGGGATAAGTTTATTTTTTTTTAAAGCTAGTGGGGACTAAATCGCATTTGTAGGAAAGATGAAGGAACCAATGGAAAGAAGAGATGGAAGAAATGAGAGAAAGAAGCAAAATCCCAGAGGAGCATTCATTTATTTTTTGTTTTGTTTTGTTTTTGCAAGGCAATTGGGGTTAAGTGACTTGCCCAGGGTCACATAGCTATTAAGTGTCAAGTGTTTGAGGCCAGATTTGAATTCAGGTCCTCCTGATTCCAGGACTGGTACTCTATCCACTGCCCCCTTTTGTTTTTGTGAGACAATTGGGGTAAAGTGACTTGCACAGGGTCACACACATTCATTCATTTTTAACAGGCATTGATTAATTTATTTAAAAGCCTACTAAGTGCTAGTTCCCAATGATACAAAGGTGAAAATGAAGTAGTCTCTCTCCTGAGGAGAGAGGAAAAAAGCAACATGTCCACAGATAAGTAAATAATCAGAAATCATTTGTTAAGTGCCTAGTATTTGCCTGGCATCATGTTATGTGCTAGGGATAGAAAGACAATATGAAACAATCTGTGCCCTGGAGGAATTTACATTCCTCTGGGAGAGAGAACATGTACACAATCACAAACACAATTTTCCTACAAAGAGATTGATGTCTTGGGGGAAGGAATTAGTAATTGAGGAGATCAGGCTAAGCTGTGTGTAGGAGGTGTTATTTGAACAAAACCTTGAAGGAAGCTAGGGATTCTACCATCTTGAGGTGAAGAGAGAGTGCATCACAGGTTTGTGCAAAGGCATGAGATGAAACAGCACAGGAAGTAGGCTGCTTGGGTAGAGAATGGGTGAAGAGAATAGAGAGAAGAGAGAAGCTTGGGAACCAGGAGGAACACATCTTCCTTTGAGATAGGAAGACAGAAAAGAAAAATAAGACAGAAATAGGCAGTAGATCTGTGATTTTTTGGTGTAGGGAACTCATAGAAGAGGAAATTCCCTCTTCCGATATAGGTCAGCCCCTTCTAAGCAACTATAATCTTATTGCCTAGAACACTGAAATCTGGGCAGTCACACAATCAGTATGTTTCAGAGTCAGAAATTGAACTGGTCTTCCTGGCTTCAAAGACAATTCTTTATTCACAATGACTGGTTGCTTTTCCAAGGACAAGTGAAGCAGACATATTTGAAGATGGAAAGAGGGAGTGAGAAATATGCTAAGGAAAGTGGGGAGTTGAAAGACAGGGAGCCACACTGACATAGTGAAGTTCCAGTGGAATCTACCTGTTGAGAATGTTTGTGAAAGGGAAATTGGTCTCCATCAAAATATGGTAAAAGTTGAGAAGAATTGTAGCTTTCCTTTTGTTGTACTTAAATTGCTCCTATATACATATAGAACACTTTCTTTTTTGCACTAGTCTGGGGGCAAAGCATAGGGTGGCTCTTGAGAAAACATGGTTTTCTTGGAGCGAGGAGAATTAAGAACCTTTTCATAGGGCCCACGTTTCCCTTTCACCAGCTAGGGCTATTGTGTATCTGTTATAACTAGAAGCTAAATTCTATAATGTCTATGGGGAGAGAAGAACAATGAGAAAATATGTGAGTTATTTCTGTTTAGTCTTCTATTCACAAGGCTATTTTAAAATACTGTTGTTATTCTAAGACCTTCTTGGATTATGATCATTAAGAAATACTGAATTTCCACAAGTATAGTATATTGAAAATGGTCAAACCTTATAGTTTACAGTAGAAAACTAGGCCCTGATGTCTTAACATTTTAAACCAAGGCACAAGGTCTTTAAAATTAGCCTTTAGAACAGAAATGTAAACAGAAGAACAATTCATAAATGTATAAATTGTCTTTACACATGTGTGCATGTGCAAGCACACACATATCAGTTGGTGTTTAGATTTTCTTTTTCAAATTGGATTCTTACCAGGGGGATCATGATGGGGTGGAAAATCAATGGGTGACTATCACTTGCTCTCAGGAGAGGGACTCCTCTGCTTTATACAATTGCATCTATGAATAATTCAGTATGGTCCCAGGCTCTTTTTTCCTTTATTGAGGCTATGCTTATTAATATTGTATGGGATGAGGGTCTGGGAAAGGGATATTGGTGAGGAAGTGGCTGGCGTCCTCTGTCTTATCTATCAGACTCTCCCTAGCAAAATCTTGGTACCACCTCACTCCAATTCTGCATAAATGTTAGCCTGTTTTCTTTGCTGAGAAAGATGGCATTTTCTGATCCTGACCAAATATCTCATCAGTTAACTTTTCCTCTATCTCCATCACACACAGCCTCATTGCCACTGGAATATCCTTTCCAGGGCCATTAGTGATCAATCATTCTAGTCATTGTCATCACACCATTATCTTTAGTTTATTGGGTATCCCTTTTGTGGGAGATAGTTAAAGCATACCCTTCAAAAACAATCCTTTTGATTCCTTTTCATGTTATTTAATCCATCTCCATCTGTGAGATAAAGACTGGGTTCTGGGGGCGGGGAACATAAAGAAACATTGGGTTGAAGTATTTTTTAATGTCATTATTTTTAAACTTATCAGCACACCAAATTTCTGGTTACACAAACTAATCAATCTGAAAAGATCTTGGTTTGAATAAATAAGAAGGGTAGGAACCATTTATGACTTTGATGACTTAGTGTATTTATACAAGTGTAGTTTTTATGACTAAAGGGAACAGGAAGTGAGGTGGGAAAATGAAATCTGAAATTCCATGAGTAGGAGGAGGAGGGAAGCTATGATATAGCCATCATCATGCAGGAATTAGAAACTATTGGTGGTGGTCCTTTTCCTGTTCCTCTCCCCAGTATCAACTTTTATCTTTCCTCTTTCTTTTTCCCCATTCATATTTAGTCCATCCTTTTCTCCCTGCTCACCTCTATGCTCTGACTTTCCTCCTTTTCTGTGTTTATTTATTTTATTTTTCCTTTCCTCTTTCTAATGCTTGTGATAGGCTTTGTTTCTCCTTTGGATTGCTACCCTTCTGTGTCAGAAATGTGACAGGGGCTCCATTGGAGCCCAGCTTAATGCCATCTCCTACTTATTATGTCTTAGGATGATTGATTTAGGGCTAAAAGGCACCTTAAAGGCCCCCTAATCTAACAGATAAAAACAGGCCCAGAGAGGTGAAGTAATCTGCCCAAGGTTGCACAGGTAGGATTTGAATCTAGTTACAATGTAACTTTTTATTTGATATACTCATTTTCTTTTGGTTAAAATTATTTGTATGAATAGATTGTAAGCGCCATGAAGGCAAGGTCTTATCTAAATTTTATATCTTTTCCCCAGAACATAGCATAATACTGAGTGTAGTAGATGCTTAATAAATTATTACTGAATTAAATTGAATTGAGCCTGGTCAATTAGCATCATGGATACATAGATGGAATAGTTATTTATTAAGCACCTACTATGTGCCAGGAACTGGGCAAAGCACTTTCCCAATATTATCTCATTTGCTCTTCACAATAGGCCTGGGAGATAGGCACTGTTATTATCCACATTTTACAGTTGAGGAAACTGAGACAGGTGGAGGTTAAGTGACTTGGCCAGGGTCACACGGTTAGTAAATGTCTGAGGCAGGATTTAATTCAGGCCTTGCTGCGTCCTGCTCCAGTGCGCCACCTAGTGCCTCATGTACATACATTCCTATGTTTTCACCTCCTAGAATCTCGCCTTTCCACAGAGAGAAGCATAGACAATTACACCCTCACAAAAGATGTCTTTTCTCCTAGTAACAAAGAACACACATAGGCCTTCACAGAGGAGCAGAATCCCCATTCATAATAGGAGGAAGAATGGGACCAGGCACCAACCAGAGCAGAGTCAGGCTAGTCTTTGCTGGAGGGGCCCTGCTGAGAGCTGGTGTGTACATAACTATGGAGAGTTGCTACTCCGAGACAAGTATCAGTACAGGAAAAGTAGTCGGTGAGGATCCTGGTGAGGCTCATTCCTACGAAGGTCCAGGGCTTTACCATGTGGAGGTTTGTGCTTGTTGACTGTGTGTAAACATAGAGCTTTCAGGTGCTGGACAGCGGCACCTTTTGTCCTCATTGCTCTAGGACTACAGACCACACCTGCCTTTTTTTCAGGGTCTCCAGGGTTATCGTCCTAGGATTAGAACAAGTCACTTCACTTACATATTAGATTTAGCATTCCAAATTGGAGGTCAAGTGCTTCTAGCAAGAAATGAGAATTATAGTGTAAGACAGAGCTTCCTAACCTTTTGTGTGTGTGTGTGTATCATGGACCCCCATCATCGGTCTGGTGAAGACAACTCCTAAGAATTATATTTTTAAAAGTATAAAATAAAATACAGAGGGTTAGAAAGGAGACTAGGTGGTGTAGTAGGTAGCGTTCTGGGCCTGGAGTCAGGGAGACCTGAGTTCAAATTTGGCCTTATTAGCTGTGTGACTTCAAGAAAGTCACTGAGTCTCTGCCTCAGTCTTCTCAACTATAAAATGGGGAGATTACAATAACACCTACCTCCCAGGGTTGTTGTGAGGAACAAATGAGATATTATTTGTAAAGCACTTACAATAGTGCCTGCTTCCCCCCCCCCTAGATTGAAATAAGGACCAAACATTAAAAAAAATTCATGGACCCCTGGTTAAGAACCCTCGTTCTCTGATGTTCATTCGATGGCTCCTTTTAGGGGAGTTTCTGTTAAGGGGCAGTTTGCCCAAAGTTTCCAACTCCTTTAAAATAGTTCTGCTTTCCTACGGCTCCTGGCCAGAGCTCTATTATTAATGACCTCAGGAAAGGAATGTTAGGGCTATGAAGAAAGGGATTTTAATTAATCTGTATTTCATGTTTTGACCCAAGAAGTCATCAGATTCCTTTTCCAGAGGTGACCCATTAGTGTAATCAAGGATTGCATTTATTTTGGAGGAAACTTTAAAAAGTGGCTTGTGAAAAATGATAATAACCCTTAGTTGGAATAATAATTCTGAATCCCATGCCAATCATTGGTTCCCTCAGATCTTGCTCTTTATATGCACAGTATAGATTAATGGCTAGAAGCCCCTAGCGCTAGACTTGAAGGATGGAAAACCTGAGTTCAGATCCCACCTCTGCCACTTTGCTGTTAGACCATGGGCAAGCTACTAAGCTCCCTGAACCTCACTTTCCTCGTCAATAAAATGGGGATGATAACATTAGCTACCTTGCCCAGGACATAGGTAGTGTCGAAATTTAAATGAGATAATGTATGTAAAGTTCTTTGCTAACTTAAAGTCCCTCTACAAATGTCAGTTATTACTACATGATTTAGGGCATTTCTTTGGGTGATATTTGCTCTTGCATACTGTGGTTTGGCTTGCACGGCATACCCAAAGAGTCTGACGTTGGTTTCTTCTAGGTTTTACATCTTTAGTTTGGGTAACCGCCACTAGGTGGAAGATGGGGCTTCTCAAGGTACCCTTGTCCCCCTCTTATAGTTCTTCCCCATCAATGTCCAGGTCACATTTCTAGGCACTCAGAGCACAATCTAGTCAGCGTTCTTTATTCTGGAAAACCTAATTATTTAATAAAATTGTATAAGGAGTCGATAAGTACCAGAGGCAGCTGGTGGTGCAGTGGATAGAGCACTGGGCCTGGATATCAGGGAGACCAAAATTCAAATATGGCCTCAGACACTTACTAGTCATGTGACCCAGAGCAAGTCACTTAACCTCTGCTTGCCTCAGTTTCCTTAACTATAAAATGGGGATAACAACAGCACCTACCTCGCAGGGTTTGTTGTGAGAATCTAATGAAATAACATTTGCAAAAAGCTTAGCATAGTGTCTGGCACATAGTAGGTACCATATAAAAATGCTCATTCCCTTCCCTTACCCTAATCCTCCGGGCTTATAAATTTACTGTAAGTAAAAAACAGGATTTGGAATAAAATCCGGAAGAAATAGAATGCCTAAGTACAGTGTGTTGTTTCCCTTATAATCACAGCCACCAGATCAAGAGCTCTTGGTTTCCATCTCTTCGGTGCTAATCTTCTTTTCTTTTCATACCTCTTTATGTTTTAAAACTGTTCTAAAACTACAGCACGTTGTTGTGTGTACTGGGGTTGTGTGTGTGCAGGGGTGGCGGTGGTAGTGGTGGTGGAGAACTCTCATCTTTTAAACAGGACAAGGTCTCTTGGGTGACTAAGTTACTAACAAGGTCTAGCTTTAACTCCCTTTCGCTACCCATTTCACTCTCCATCTCCCCTCTTTCTAATGAATGCTCCATTAGCATTAAAAGCACTTCTCTTTCCAACTTGATCTTATGGTCTAGCTTCCTGTCAGTATAATGGGAGAGAAGGAAGCACAGTAGGGTGCAGAAATAGAAGAGAGCACGAGCAGAATAAGTATGCATTATGCCCTGGAGACGCCCTCCCACCCTTTCCTGCTTTGTCCAGCTCCCTCCCTCCTTCCCTCTAAATGCTTTTGATCTCTTAGGGCCCTAGAGAAAGTGTAGGGATGTGAGGGGGAGGTGGGAGCTAATTGCATCAACACTTCCACCAAGAATTAAAGGTAGAGTTATGCCTTCAGCATGGTGGGGACTAGGGGCACAGAGATCCCTGGGATCTAGAAAAACCGTGTAAAATTTTTGATTCTCCCTTTGTACCAGTGAAGTTTGAATTTTTTCATTTTCTTTTTATGGGGTGTTTACAGCACCTTATTATAAAATTTGGTTTATCTATGTGGTCATAGGTTCTGTGTTATCTGCTGGCCTTTGTATGTCATCTGTGGCTTCTGCATAACTTTCCAAAATTGACATTTAATTTCTTATGCCAACCAGTGATATATCAAAACCCTGATAGGGAGAGTCACAGTGTGGAAGGAATAACTGTATAGGGCAGGGGTGGAGAACCTGTGACTTCAAGGCCACATGTGGCCCTCTAGGTCCTGGGGTGTTGCCTTTTGACTGAGTCCAGGTTTTACAGAACAAACCCTTTTATTAAGGGGATTTGTTCTGTGAAGTTTGGATTCAGTCTGTCCTCTAAGGAGTGCTGAGCAGAGAATGTGTTTAGCCCAGGGTCATAGTGGGGAAGGTAATAAGCATTTATATAATGCCTACTATGTGCCAGGCATGTGCTAAACATTTTACAAATAGTTTCTCATTTGAAACCAGTCTAGCCATAGATGTTATTGGTTGAGAAGGCCGGAGAGGGTAGCAAGAGCAGAGTGGTTTGGGGGCTCCCGGATTTTCTTCCTTTTGATAAGTGGACACTTTCCTGGGTGTGAGTTCTCAAGAACCCAAATACAACTAGACTAGAGAGAGAAGGTCAACAACGAATGAAACTTCATCTCAAGGCTGCTGATGTTTTATGGTGTCCGTCGAGCTCACTCCCTATCCTTGGTCCCCGAGAGAGGACTAAATAGCCCATTATGGAAATCAGGACAGTAAAGCCCATCTGCCTTTCCCCCAGAGCCTTTGTCTATCTTTTTCGCCTCTCAATTGAATGCTTTTGAGAAAACAGAAAGAGTTTTAAAATACAGTTGCACAGTTAGCTTCTGAACTTCTCCCATAACTCTATGGAGTAGATAAGTCTATTGATTAAGTCTATATTTCCAGAACCTACTTCTCTCCTAAGCTCTGCCATTGCCAACTACCTGTTCTATATCTTGATCTCTATGTCCTGCTGATACATCTATTTCAACATGTTTAAAATTAATCATCATCCCACCCCTGCCCCCAGCAGCTCAAGGATGATACCTCCCCCCAACACCCCAATGAATGAAGGAATGAATGAACGAAAAGAATTTATTAAGCACTTAGACAATCCCTCTTAATTTTAGCATTTTCGTTTGGTTAATTATTTCCTGTTTTTCCTGCACGGCAGCTAGGTGGCACAGTGCATAGAGCCTGGGGCCTGGAGTCAGGAGAAGACCTGAGTTCAAATGTGGCTTCAAACACTTACTAGCTATGTGACCCTGGACAAGTCACTTAACCGTGTTTGCCTCAATTTCCTCACCTGTAAAATGAACTGGGAAAGGAAATGGCAAAGCACCCCAACACTTTGCCAAGAAAACCCCAAAAGGGGCTCACAAAGAGTTAGACATGACTGAAAATGACTAAACGGCAAAGATTTTTCCTGCACATAGCTTGTATATGTATATATTTGTTTGCATGTTGTCTCCGTACTTAGGTGGTGGTGAGTTCCCCCGAGGGCAGGGACTGTCTTTAGCTTTTCCTTGTGTCTTGGCCATTTAGCACAATCCTTGCCCCACAGTAGATGCTGAATAAATGTTTATTCATTCCCACTTATGTGCCAGGCACTGTTCAGAATACTAATACAAAAAATGAGAAAGTCTTTACTCTCAATCATCTCATGTTCTAATGAGAAGGCGACATGCATAGGTGAGGGGTGTTTTGGTTTCAGAAATCACTGGATGGTAATTATATAAGAACCAAAAATTACTTGAGGCCAGGGACTGTCTGGGTTTTTTTTTTGTCTTTCTATCTTCAACATTTAGCAGAGTGCTCTCCACATATTAGGTGTTTATTCTTCATTGAATTGAATTTGGGGAACCAAGGAACCAAGAAGGAGAAGAGGCATCTGGGAACACCCTGAAGAAGGGAAACAGCAAGCCATGATCTAGGATTCACTCATGGAAAAGGGAGGGAGTGTAATAGGCCCCATATATCATGGATTTTATTAGTTTTTTAATTTTTAAAAATTGTTACATTTAAAAATAGCAGAAATTTACCTTTTCTCCCTCCTACTTCTCTCTGTCCTCTAACTAATAAGAAAGAAAACTAAACCCTTGTAACAAAAATATTATGAGTTTATACATTTCCTGGGCTTGAAGCCAGGAAAACCTGGGTTCAAGTTTCACCTCTGTAATATATTGGCTGTGTGATCCTGGGTAAATTACTTACTCTCAGGCCCTCAGGCAACACTCTAAGATTATAAATTGTAGAGTTAGGCCCTAGCCTACGTTGGTAGAGGGAGTTCCCTGTAGTGATGGAATCCCAGGCCTAATCCTTATTCCCTATCCCTACTTCTTCCATGCCTAGAGTGTAAGATGAGTCCCAACAATTTGTCAGTTAGGTTTCTGTTCTCTTGTATTATAGAGACTTTTAAATAACCTTTTCAAAGATGTAAAATCTGTCACTTTAATGAATGTCAAGAATCGTTAATTTGCATGTTTCTTTTCTGTGCATCCTTGGCCTTCTGTGAATAATGTAGATCCATAGATGACCTGCACAAAATGAGCTCAAACTCACTTTGAGTGCATTTGTTGTGCCCAAAATTCCTCTCCCTCCTAGAGTTTTTGTGAGTTATATGATGAGCGGGGTGGGGGGGAGCAGGGGGTGGTGCAGGGGATATGGTAGATTTGATAAAATTAAAGGGCTGAGTTTTTGGAATTAGTAATGATATAAAGAAGGACAATAATGGGACAGGAGACCACTTAATTTGAAGACTATTGAATAAATGAAGACAGACAACTTCATTTGAAGACTATTGAATAAATGAAGACTGTTGAAATATGGTTCTGTGCCTGGAAGTTCTGAGCCTTTCAGGTAAAAAAAAACTCTTCTTGGGAGAGGCATGAATTCTGTTTATATGGAGGAAAAGGAGGAGCCATTTGAGAATAGTTTGAAATAATGTCTGCAGGTTATAGAGACCATTTCAGAGGAAAAGAATGGAGAGTTGTATCGTTTGAGAAGGGGAGGTACTAATTCAGAGGATTTATGTGGGCGATCTAGGAATGCTACTCAATTGGAATTCAGGTGACTGTGAAGAGGGAGTGGTTTCCATATATGAACTTGAGGAACAGACCTGGTGTGTTAGGCAGGCAAGAATCTTGCTTCTCTTTTGACCAAGGAGGTAAAAATAAGTAGGGATGTGTTAGCTGGTAAAGACAGGGATGCAAGCATCTGAGTTCTAAGAAGAGTCAGTCTGTATCAGGAACGAGGGAGAGAGGGCCTAAAAGAAACTGATCGATGCTTTGAGTTGAATCAGGTTCAATCTGTAGTACGAGAGGCAGCCTGTTACAGGAGCTAGGGCACTGGACCAGCTGTATGATCCTGAACAAGTCTTTTTTTTTTTAACAATCTGTGATTCAGTTTCCTCATCTTTAAAATGAAGTGGTTAGAGTGGATGCCCTCTGTGGCCTTTGATGGAGGTGTTAGGCTGGTAAAAGCAAGATGGGGAAGGACACCACAGGAGAAAGTCAGGAAAGGGCTTGAATTCCAGAGGTCTAGTTATTCTTCACATGATGCTTCATTGCCCATCTCTTCCTTTTTGCACAGGCTTTTCTGCATGCTTGGAGTATGCATTTTCCTCATCCTGCCTCCTAGGTTTCCTAGTTTCCTTCCGAGCTCAGGCCAAATGTTACTTCCCACATGATGCCTTTCTTGATTCCTCCTAGCTGCTGCTTCATTTCCTTTCTGAAATTACCTTGTAATTGTTTTTTATATACTTAGATGTTTATATGGTATTTCATATGATATAGTATAAGTTGTTACAGGAGCTGACACTCCTGATTTCCCAGTGTCATCAATGGAGGCCAGAGCCTGGAGCCGGGAAGACTTAAATTCAAATCCTGCCTCAGACACTTACTGGTGAGATGACCCTGAGCCTCAGTGTCCTCAACTGTAAAATGTGTGCATTAGACTCTATGGTCTCTAATGACCACTCTAGTTCTACACCTATGAGCTTTTGATCCTATGAAAATTACCCAAGCAAATGGCCCCAGAAGTTCATTAGGGAGCCTTCTGTGTGGGAAACAGAAGTGGGAACCATGATTTATTACAGTTAGATGAACACAATTTGTGTTTCCTCTAGTGCAGTCTCATTGCTGATATCCTCAGAATGGATTGGCCTTCAGGGGCTCTGTTCCTAGCCCAAATTCTCTAACTTGATTCAACAACAGCTGTGCCTCTGAGGTAGGTATCATGATGCCCACTTGACAGATAAGGAAGCTGAGGCTCAATCTTACTAAGGTCACATAGAATATGGAGGAGCCCAGGCTCAGCCCAGGCCTTCTGACCTCTAACTCTAGTGGCTTTTCCCAATATATGACGTTCCTGTTGGTTGTAGCTCCAGCTCTGCTTACCAACCATCTGGGTGACTTTGGCAAAATTCTGGCCCTAGTTCTGCTACTAATTAGCTTTGTCACCTTGGCTAAGCTAGGAAATCTAATGAAGAGGTTGGACTAGTTGACCTCTGAGGTTGATTTCGGCTCTGAGATTCTACCCTAAGTTTTAGGCTCACTCTTCTTCCTAAGTGACAGCGGTCTTCAATGAGCAAATATGAGGTGAAAAGAGAGGAGAAGCACTGTGCCCAATTCTGGATTATCTGTGCTAATGGTTTGGGGTGGGGGGAGGAGTGGGAGGATGAATAATCCAAAATAGTGGATAATACAAATGTCATTTATATTTGGCTTTGGAATGCATTATGTGATTGCTGGCAGTTGCAGCAGCAGATTTATCTTCCTAATTATGCTTTCCTTATGCTAATATTAAAATGAGTTTGCATTCCCTGAGTACACACGGGAGACTGAAGGCTAGGCTTGTGCAAAAGAAAAATGAGAATTTTTAAAATTAGCTATTAAAATCCCATTAATATTAGTTACGTTGTTCGATTAGTTATTATTTGAGCACTTTTAGTCTTAGAGAATCATAGGATTTAGAGCTGGAAAGGACCTTAGAGATCACCCAGGACAGCCCCTTCATTTTATAGATGAGAGAATGGAAGCCTAGAAGGATGAAGTGACTTTCTAAAAATCCTATTGATATTAAGTACCAGAGTGGAGACTTGTACCTCGGTCTGCTACTCTAGATCCAGCCAGCGCCCTTTTCACTTCCCCATGCCTATCTCAGCACTTATTGATTTCCAGCCGCAGCATTTTCATGTTACAATTTCCATGAATAGGAAAAAAAAAGTATTATTTCTCCCTCTAGGGTATCACTTCTATCAAATTTCAGAAACACTGAAGAAAGATTCTGATTTATGAGGATAAATGCTTTGTATTATTGTGGTAACAGCAATTCCTTGATTGTTGCAAAAATGACTTATTCTGATTCTGTTACAGGGGATATACTTGGATAGAGAAAAAATCATTCATGGTTCCCTTTCTTTCCTGACTGATTTTTGAACTTATTCCTAGCAAAGGCCAGACAGAGTTGAATTATAGCACGTCAGGGCAAAATTAATAACCTTTAAGGAAATTGTTCATGTTTTAGTTAATAAACTATTCATAGAGCCAAAAAAAATCACAGAATGTGAGATGTAGAGAGAAACTTAGAAATCTCCTCCTGTTACAGATGAGGTCCATGGGGGTTGAGTGTCTTAGCGGCCTCCTCAGCTCCCATGGCTTTCCTTATCATGTCTATGCAAATGACTTCAGATCTACATCGATTCCGCTAGTTTCTCTCCTCAGCTCCGGTGGAACATCTTGGACTACCTATTTAACATTTCAAACTGGATGTCCTGTAGGCATCTTCAACTCATCTCATCCGAAATGGAACCCATCTTCCTCCCCAATCAACCTTTCTTCCTAACTGTGCTTCTTCTGTCAAAGACATCACCATATTCCTAGTGACCCAGGTTTAACCCCTTGGTGTCACCTATTATTCTTCACTCTCTCCCATTTCCATTCCATTGTTTCCACCTCTACAACAGCTCTTGAGTGGGTCCCCTTCTCTGCATTTCCACAGTCATCATCCTAGTTCAGATCTTCATCACCTCCTGCTTGGTCTATTGCGATAGCCTCTTAATTCTTTCTCATTTCTGATCCACCCATACAGCTGTCAAAATGATTTTTCTCCAGGCAACAAGCATTTATTATATACCTACTATGTGCCAAGTGCTGTGCTAAGCAGTGATCTATCAGATCATGCCACTACCTTAATCAATAAACTCCAATGGCTCCCTATTGCCTCAAGTATTAAAAGGAAACTCTTCTGTTTGGCATTTAAGGTCCTTCACAACCTGCCCCCAGCCTTCCTTTTCAGCCTGTATATTACCCCTTTTCTTTCACTCTATAGTCCCACCAAAATGGCCTATCATCTTGTATTTAAAAAAAACCCCAAACTAAGCTAAACCAAGCCAGACTAGACTAAACCGCACTAGGGAGACACAGCTAATGTTTATGATATGGCTTTCTTGCGTTCTGGATTTTATGAATTCATTTTTCTCCCCTTCTCTCCCTTTCCCACTTTTTCTTCTCTCCCTCTCCCTTTGTTTACTCTACCTCTTCCTATAAAGGTCTCTAGAAAGTAACATTTCTCTTTATGGGCTCAGGATAGGGAAAATAAGGAACTAGGAGGGTTCTCTTGCCATCTACTCTCACCATTAATTCCCCCTCCCAATTATCCTTAGCTTAAAGTAGAGCCATGTTTAGTAATCTTTTTCACTGGGGGCAAAAAGGGTTGATTGGGGTAGGGAGGAGATGGGGTTGAGGAGAGGCAGTAGTGGGTGGTAGAGTCTATGATGGTAGGTGAAAGTCATATTTTTAGAGGGAGCAGTGTAGACCTTATCCCTGTAGTATGGAGGGAAAGCAGGTTGGATAAGGGCATTATGATTGAAGTGGACCAAAGGTGCTGGTTGTGCTCAGGATTTCTGAGACTCAAGGTGGGGGATAGTGTCTAGCACTCCTCTCCCTGTTGGGCAAAGTGGTCACCTTCTGGGAGGAAGCACGCTCCTTCCCCTGGTGTTGATTCCCTGGGGGCATTGCCCCATTTGCCTGTGCTGGTTACAATTTTATCTTTTTCATCTTGATTGGTTGATTTTTTTTTTGCCTTACAGCAACTTCCTGTCCTTACCCCCCCCCCCCAACCATTAGGTTTCCCCTAAATGGGATAATAGTAATCATTTCCATTGATACAGTACTTAGCGGTGGGTGTATATGTATGTATGTATATACATGCACACATATGTACGTATATACATATATGTATATGTGTACATATACCTATACACTATATACATATATGTATATACGTGTACACACACACACACACACACATATGTATATACACATCCCCTTTGAGCTAAGTGATATTTCCCTAACTTAGAGGTGAGGAAACTGAGGCTTAAAAAAATGAAGCGACTTGTCCCAGGTTGCCTAGCTAGCTGTGGGAGATCTGGGACTCTAACTGAGGCTTTCAGGCTGTAAGTCCAGTCTGTTTCCACTGTGCCACATTAATATTGTCCTTAAGACTGAGTTAAAAAGAGGCATCATATTGAAAGTAGGTTAATTCTACTAGGTAAAAATTCAGAATGGATAGAGGCATCAGTATGATGGGTATTTTCCTACTGGTGAAAATTACAATACTGTGCTTGTCATCTCTTTCCCACAATTTACTTATTCCTATTTTCATGTCTTTATATAGACTATTCCATCCACCTGGAATATACTTGCTCCTTTGCACTAATTCTTTAAGTTACAACTTCCTTCTTTCCTCTTCTTCAAAATGCATGTCAGAACGTCCTTTCTCTATGAAGGTTTCCCTGATTAGTCCAACTATCTTTTTCATTCCTTTACTTGTCCTCCTAAACAGTTGAATGCTTAATTCTTACCCTATTGATTTTCACTCATTTGTATACAGGTTTCCGTTCTGGACCCTCTTTTCTCCCCCATCTGTTCTCTCTCTCTTGATGATGTCATCTACCTAGATTGTCACCTCTAAATGGATGATTCCCAGATCTACATCTCTGGCAATCAATTCCCTCCATCCCAGATTAACATTTTCACCTGGATGTTGCACTAACACCTTCAAGGCTCACTGGCTTTTTTTTCCTTGACTTCCACTGGGGTCCAGGTGGCAATGGAAACTTTTGGACACTGAATGAAAGCTGAAATTGTTTCTTCTGTCGTCATGTAATATAAATTCCTCAGAACAGTGTGGACCAATTTATTCAAGGGGTTGAGTATGTGCAGATTTGGGAGTAAAAATGGATGAAGAAAAGGGACCAGTAACTGAAAGGCTGTTGGCTGAGTGTCACTGTAGTCCATGAAGATCATAAGCTGTGATGTAAGATTTAGACAGTGATGATAATTTGATATACATTCCAGTCATGTCACCAGATTTCACAGACTGGCTAATGGCCAGTAGTTCTTCCCTCCCATGCTGTGTAATTGTGTTCCATGACTGTTTACATGATCAGTGGGCACACAGCTGCTACTTAGACTCTTAACTACTTAGATTCTATTTTGTGGGCCCCACCACTCTAAGGTGATGAACTTGGAGTCACAAGATTGGAGTTCAAATCCTAGCTGTGAAACTTACTACCTATGTGACCTTGGGCAAGTCACCCTCTTTGGGACTCTCTTCATCTATATCAGGGCTGACCAACCTTAGGTTTTTATTGAAACAATAGACAATATATTTTGATTTGCCATTTTAGTGAGAGCTCTATGGTAGCTTGGCTTTCTTTACTAAAGCATTTATGTAAATTTCTATGCTTGTAGGCGGTCGCACAAATCGCACTGTGGGCTGCATTTTGGACAGCCCTGACCTATATACAATGAGGGAGTTGGACAAGTTGACCAGGGCTCAGATTTCTTCCAACTTTCTATCTTTGATTCTATGAATTTAGAATCTATGATTCAATGGTCTCTAAGACCCCTCTTGGCTCCAATTGTCTGATGCTATGATCAGTATCCTAGTATTATCACTGTTGAGACTTGATCCTTCGAGGTCTGCTGACCTCCTTATAACCTCTACAAGTCCTGATTCTTCACTATTAAGTTTGTTAGTGACAATCAGTACAACCTTGGGCAAGTTATTCCATTTCTCCTGGCTTTGGTTTGCTCATCTGTAAAAAAGAGACGGTAGAACAAGATCTAGCTGGTTCCTCCATCCCTAGTCTTCCTTCTCCCAAACCTATGAAATCAGCATATGTTAAGCAATGATTATATTCTATGAATTTCAAGAAGTGGCAAAGTCTTTGGGCATGATGGAAAAGTGCTAGCTCAGGATTGTGCTGACTTTTTGAAGTGCTGTTTGAATGTACTGTGAAGAAGTACATCCTAAGAATTCTAGGCAGCTTAGATTGAATGCATACTTTTCCAAGCTGGCACATAGCCAGTCTTCATGGAGCAGGGCCAATACCAACTAGACATGGGTGGAGGGGTGTTCAGGGTTATGGGAGGAGATCAGGATATCAATCAGGCATATAATCATGTGGTGGTCCAGAAGGCCCATGAATACATCATTTATGAAGGGTTAGAGCATCGAAGTTGTCGTTTAGTTGTTTCAATCGTGTTTAACTCTTTCTGACCCCATTTGGGGTTTTCTTGGCAAAGATACTGGAGTGGTTTCTAATTTCCTTCTCCAGCTTATTTTACAGGTGAGGAAACTGAGGCAAACAGGGTTAAGTGACTTGCCCAGAATCACATAGCTAGTAAGTATCTGAGGCCAGGTTTAAACTCAGGTCTTCCTAACTCCATGCCTGGTATGGCATCCACTGTGCTACTTAGCTGCCCAGATCATTGAAGGCAGAGGAGCAAAAGGAGGAGGGCATCACTGGGTGCTTACCACAGCTGTTGTTTTCCATTTATCTGCCTCCTAGGTATGTATGAGATTGTATGCCCCTCCAGGGTCAAGTTCAGAGTATACAGAAGCTAAATAGGGTTCATCTAGAAAGTTGGGAATCAGGAGGAGGAAAAAATTGGTCTTAGATCATAATTGCTTTGAAAGCCTTGCAGTGGCTACAGTTCCCACACTTCTTTTCTTTACATACAAAACTGAGGTGTTGGCTAGAAAGGGAGAGGGCCAAATGAGCCCTCATTTCAACCTCTTGGTTATGAGGGTACTCTAGGTTTCCATAGAGTGCACATGCTCTATAGGCACATATGTGCCAATATCAGATTTATGGTGTAGAGCTGTAGGCAACAGGGTGATAAAATGTTGGCTTCCATGGGCTGAAATACATTCTGAAAATCATGGCACTTTGGGGATGAGGTAGAGAGGATTCAATTTCTCCTCCTAGTGTTGTACCGTATGAGAGGCCTTCCCATTAATTTTATTAGCAGGACCTCAGAATTCAGGAGCTTTAGGTAGTAGAGGGAATTCTGTGGGTTTCATTACTGAATGACCAGGACTACAGGAGGAGAAGGGGCTGAGACATGTGAAGGAATAACAGAGATTAAGAGAAACTATTATGGGATGATCCAAAGTAGAGGGGATAGGGGCAAAGTCTACCCTAAAAGCCCAAAGAGCAATTATAGAAGACAGTACAAATAAGAGGGGAGTTGGGATAAATGAAACTCAGAATGGGTAGATAGAAATGAAAACTGAGTCAGGACAGGGTCTGGACCTGTAATTTATTAGAACAGGAACCTCAGATGAGGAAACTCCCTTTACCAATGCTAGCTGGTACTTTATTTATAATTTAGAACCCTAGAGACTTGCATTGAGAGGTTAAGTGACTAGCCCAGGGCCACAGAGCCAGCCAATATATGTCAGAGCTGAAGTAGGAAGAAGAGAGCTAGAGTTAATGGAACTCAGGATGGACAGACATAAATGAAGGCTCAACTCAGGAACTGAGAAAAGGTTAGTCAAGGATTCTGGGGGCAGAGCTCAGCGGACACCAAATTAGCCTTAGAGCCAAAAGGGAGCCTAGAGGTCCTTAAAGTCCAACCAACCCCCTTATTTTATAAGCAAGAAAACCGATTCCCAGAGAGGGTAAGCGGTTTCTTTGAGGTCACACAGATATAACTGAAATTTCAATGCAGATCTTCTGACTCCAAATCCATAACTCTTTCTACTGCACCATTCTGTGTGGGGTAATTTGACTTTCAGGACAGCAGTCTTTACTTGAACCCAAAGGAGGTGGACCGGTCCTCAGGGAAGAAAGATTCCACTGCAATCAGCTGCTAGGTGCAAGGATTACCAAAAATACTTACCCTAAGAGTGATGGCCTGCACGTAATAATTAATAAGAAGGACTAGCTTTATATAGCAAGTTAAGGTTTGCAAAGTGCTGAAACATCATCACTGGTAGCATTTTATACATCCTTGACTATGTGCCAGGCACCGTGCTAAGCGATCTGCAAGTGTTATCTATCTCACCTGATCCTCCTGCACCACCTTGCTTGTGCCTTCACATATGTTGTCTTGTTTTGTTCTCACAATAGCCCTTTGAGGGAGGTATTTCTCCCCATTTTACAGAGGAAGAATCCGTGGTAGAAAGAGCTAGAGGTGGGATTTGAACTCAGGTCTTCCTGACCTCAAGCCCAGAGCTCTTAGCCACTGTACCACTTCACTGCCCCTGAAGATGTGCCATCAGCTATGGCTTAGATAGAACCAGTTAGTGCTTTAAACCTGGGCCAAGTGTTTGATCTAATGTGAGACTACTCTTGTGATTTACTTCAACTCTGTGCATTGGAGTAAAGTTTAGTTGTATGCTTGAGTTACTGTGTGCTGGACCCTGGCAGGCAGGGGAGGAGGGGGCTGTGCTGGAGATGGAGACCTGAAAGCAGGAAAGGGCGTAAACTCCCGAGCATGTCTTCTGGGGAAGAAATCTTCCCCTTTTTATTCCTTGGAGGTGGAGATATTAACTAAGGGAAATAGCAGTAGGAACCTGGCTGGGGAGTCTCTTGCTTGAGAGTTCCTCATTTTGTCCCAATTTGCTCTAGTCTAACTGTGCTTTCTCACAGCAATTTGGGGAGGTCAGTTTTGAAGTTGACTTTTGCCAGACTTCTCAAAGGGGATTCCACCCCCTTCTGAACATTGTATAGAATTTTTGAACAGGAGTTTTTTTTAGAAAGTTTTCCTCTTCCCCCCTCCCTCTCTTTTCCCTCCCCCTTCTCCCTCTTTTTCTCTCTCTCCCCTTTCTTCCTTTCTTCTTCCTCCTCTCCCTCTCTTTCTCTCTCCCCTCTCCCTCTCTCTTTTTCCACTTCTCATCCCTTTATGCTCCCTCCCCCTCTCTTCCCCCTCTCTACCCCCTCTCTTTTTCCACCTCTCCTGCTATGCCCCCTCTCTCCCCTCCCTCTCTCCCCACCTCTCCTCCCTGTATACCCCCCTCTCCTTCTCTCCCTCTCTCTCTCTGTCTCTCTCATTCTTTCTCCCTCTCTTTCTTTCTCCTTCTTCCCCCTTCCTCTCTTTATTTCTCCCTTTCTCTGTTCTCTTTCTCCCCCTCTTCCCTCTCTTTCTCTGTCTCACTCTCTTCTTCTCTTCTCATCCTCTCTCCCTGTCTCTGGATAGTGGATAGTGTGTTAGAGCTAGACTTAGGAAGACCTGAGTTCAAATCCTACCCCAAACATTCACTTAGCCTCTCAGCCTCTGTTTCCCTATCTGTAAAATGGATGTAATAATAGTACCTGCTACCTTACAGGGTTTTTGTGAGGACTGAATAAGATCATATTTATAAAGCACTTTGTAAACCTGAAAGCATTATGCTAATACTAGCTATATTTATCAAACTCATGGACAAAGAATCCATCACTCAGTGACTAACATACTGGTGACCAGCCTCTCTATGCTTATTTATACTGGTCCTCAGAACACGTTGGAGTTATTTATTAAACATTTTCCTATTCCTTCCTTTCAAATTGCATCATTGCCTGCTTAAAAGTTGGTTTCCCCAATGCCTACCTGTGGTGTGGAGGTAACTCAGCATTCTTAGAGGCCATGTCAATGGACTGTGAACTTGGGAGGTTTCAGGAAGCTGGAAAGACTTCTACCACAGCCCGGTGGTGGAATGCTGTTGGAGGACCAGCCCAGTTAAGTTCAGAGAGGCTCATCTCCAGAAGGTTAGGCGCCAAGTGATGATTTTTCTTTTGGCCCTAGTGACCCATTAATCCATGGAAGGGGCTAATTAATCTCCATTAATCTTCATTAATGGAGAGAGCACTTACATTGATGAAATCAATAGATTCATTTTCAAAGTATTGGAGCAAATTTGCGAGCTTATAAGTTAAAAAGCAAATGACTAAAAAACCCCAACCCTTTTTACATATTCTCTTTCTCTAAAATCAATAAAATAAGTTGAGTTTTCCTTCTACATCATTTTATTTTCCACACCCCAACCCTACTTCTCTTCAGGCACCTGATAGAAAATTTGTTTCCCACCTGTAGTCTACATAACTCCATGCATTGGTAGCCCCTGAGGGTTGGTATTGTTGAGAATCCTGTGCCGGGAGCCATTAACCAGCTGCTGGGACAACCATTTCTGGTTTCCTTTCAATCTCTGACCCTCACAGATTTATTCAGCTCTGAGTACAAGAGGGGGAGAAAAGAATGACTCCAGCTCTGCCATTCATGTAGGCGGTAGAATGATATCTGTTGTGCTTTTTCTAAAATGTAATTGCTGTAGGAAGTTATCAAACAGCATTTCAGCCAAGGATATGTGGTATTTATAGAAGCCAAGGGGAAAGTTAGCTGAGGCAGCATGGTGGGTGAGGACTGGACGGGGAGGGAGGGGTTCCAGGCTCCCATGCTGGCTTTGCCACTTGCCAGCTGTGTGACCCTGGGCAAGTCACTTCATCTCTTCATGCCTTAGTTCTCAGGTCTACAAAATGAGAGGGATGGACTCTGATCCCTTACTTATTTCCTCCAGCTCAAAAGTTAGCACCATTCCTTCAATGGTGATCCATAAAAATTAGTTGACAAATGAAAGAGAGCTGCCTGAGGCCCAGGGAAGTTATGTGATGTGCCCAGGTCACACAGCCAATTAGTAGCAGAGGTAGAATTTTAACTTCCTTTTGCTAAATCCAGCACTCCAGCGGTTATGCTACATTGCCCCTTGTGACATGAATACGCAAAAAAGTTAAAAACCAATATAGAGTAGTATATGGACTAAAAGGGAAAGCATATATGTGTGTGTATGTATATATATATGTGTGTGTGTGTGTGTATACATATATACATATATATGTGTATATATATGTATGTATATATAGGACTTGGGAAAAGAGGGAGATCATTGTGAGTTAGAAAAGTTTTCATGGAAGAAAAGAAACTTTCTGTGGGCTTCATAGGCTATGTAGGGTATGACTAAGAAGATTCAAAAGAGGAGAACATCCCAGGCAGGGAGGGCCCTGCCATGAGCCAAGGCTCAGTGTTGGGAATGAGCATGGCAGATTGGATGTTCTGGGTGGAGAATGACCTGGTCCAAAATAAATTTTTTTGGTTGTTATTGGGTGATGATGGGAGAAAAGACTGGGCAAGGTAGGGTGAGGCTAGTTACATAGAGCATTGAATGTTGGGCTAGGGAATATATGCTTTACTTATCCCATAGGCTGAAGGAAGCAACTGTAGATATTTGAATAGGACAGTGATATGATGAAATTGGTGCCAGAGGGCACTAGATAGATTAGGGCCCCAAACCTAAGAATTCAGCCCTTTCTGCATCTAGAGGTTCTGCTCTTCCCTGGCACAAAGCCCATATATTCAAGCCCTTGTTCACATACATCTACAGTAAGGAAAAAAAGCCAGGCTATAGAGCCATTTGGTTGTCTCTGGCCCAGGTTCAATTACAGAAAATATATAAGAAATCGTAGGGATAGTCTATGTAAGAATTTAGAGAAGAGTAAAGATCATGGAGGAGCCTTTAGTCAAGGAAATCTTAGTGGAAATAGTAGGTCTTGAGCTAGGCCTTGTGGGGTAAATGTAATTCATATTGGAAGGAAAGGGTGAGAAAATGGTTGGAACAAAGCCCAAAGTGGAGGCTGAAGGGAACGCAGCACACATGGAGACTGGCCTGGAAAGAGTGAAGCATTTGTTTTAGACCTCAGGAGGTTGGAGAGAGTAAATGGGCCAGACTGTAGAGTCCTTTGAATGGTGGCCTGAGGAGTTTGAACCCGATCTAATAAGCCAAAGGGAGCCATTGTAGGTTGTTAAGCAAAGGAACAAGGCCATTAAAAGAGCACAGAGAATGTTATATCCAGTTCAGAACCCTCCGGTTCTGCTGGTACTGCCATCTCATCCACAGTCTGCTGCTTGTCATGACTTGTCCCTGGGGGCAATGGGGTCCTTTCAGGGGCCTCAGATGTCTTTCCTGTCTAGAGGGAAATGGAAGAACAGGGATTTATTTTATGTTTTCTTAGGACAAAGGAAGCAGCCAGGGCTTAGGAACTCCCAGTGCTTCCAAAAAAAGGTCTGGGTCTGATTCAATTACATTGGTTTATACCGGGCTTTGCCTCTGGTTGAAAGGCATATGACCATGTTCCAGGCCCCATCCAGCTTGCCCCCATCCTTTGGATTCATTTTTATACTTACCCTAAATGTTTTTCTTCAAATCAAAGATGTTTTGTTGTCAGCCCAGGGCTGGGATCCCTCCCATTGTGACTTTAATACCTCCCACTGTGATTTCTCATCCAAAGATAATGTGCTGTGGTTGAATGTCAGCAGTTTCTTACAAAAAAAAAGAAAGTAAAAAGTAAGAGTGATTGGGGAGGGGGAGGAACAGGGAAAGGGTAGGGACTGAAGGGAAAAGCTGGAGAAAGCAGAGCTCAAGAAAGGGGGGGAGATGGGGAACGGCCCTGAACAAGACACAGGCAGTGTCTTGAAAAGCAACCAGAATGACAAAGCCTCCTCTGGTGTGGATGATAGGTGAGGGTGTTTAGAATAAAGGACAGAGGCCCCCGAGCTGGGGACTTCCTTTGTTATCAACACTAGATCCTTTCATGGCTGTCCTAAGAGTGCACAGAATCATAGGACTGCCGAGTTAGGAAGGACCTCAGAGGTCATCTAGTTGTTTATTCCATAACTGAACTGGACATCTCCTGGATAACATCTGTGGCAAGTAGTTCACTTTTCTTGAAGACCTCCAGAGATGAAAAACCCACTACCATCTGAAGCAGCCTCTTTCAGCTTTTATAGATAAGTGCTAGGAAATTAATAACCACAATAACAATGATGCTAGCTACCATAAAGCACCTACTATGTGCCTGGCACTGTACTGAATTCTTTGTAAATATTATCATTTTATCCTCCCCACAGTCCTGGGAGGTAGGTGCTATTATTATCCCCATTTTAGATCCTACAAAACTGAGGCAAACAGAGTCCACAGAGTCCAGAGTTACAAAGATAGTAGGTGTCTAAGGCCAGAGTTGAACAAGTCTGCCCAGGGCACTGTCCATTGCACCACCAGCTGCCTCATACCACACAGCAAGGTCTTAACAAATATTTGTTAAGCTGATCTTGAATTAATAACAGCTAGCATTTGTGCTTTAAAGGCTGGCAAAGTGCTTTCTACATATGATCTCATTTATCCTCAACAATTCTCCAAGGTAGGTGCTACTATCCCCATTTTACAGAAAAAGAAACCAAGGCAGAGAGTGGTTTAGCAAATTGCCCAAGGCCACATGACAAGTAAGTGTCTGATGCCATATTTGAACTCAAGTCTTCCTCACACCAGGCCCAGCATTCCTTAGATTAAGCTTAAAATCTATCCTTTTGGAACTCCTACATATTGGTGCTAGTTTTACCCTCTGTGACCAAGCAAAAATTCATCTAATCCCTCTTCCTCATGATACCATTCAAATACTTGAAGACAATTCTTTTTTTTTCCTTTTCTAGAGTGAACATTCCTGTTTGTCAAAAGCTAGTCCTCATACGGCATGGTTTTGACACCTAGCTAATTTCATTATTTTGTCCTCAGAGAGACTAAGCAATATATATATATATATATATATATATATATATATATATATATATATGTATATGTGTGTGTGTGTGTGTGCGTGCGTATATAAAATATATATAGTGTGTATACACAAATACATACATGTATAATATATGTATATATTATACATGTATGTATACATATATACATGTATGTATTAAATCTAGTATGACTCTTCTAGCATGATAACCAGGGATTCACTTAACAGAGGTACATTAAAGTCAGTGACAAACACTAGAGATATTTAGTGTATACACACTGGTATCCTTTATTTTAAATAATAGGTTAAACATTAATTAAGTGCTTACTCCTGCCATGCAGGAGTCCCTGTCCTCAAGGTTCTTGAATTCTAATGAGGGAAGATTACACATACAGGGGTACCAGAAGGGAAAGTGAGCAGTGTGATATGGCAGATAAAGGGACCAGAGAGAATCCAGACCTGAGCGTGTAAATCATGTAAATCCATTTTGCAAAGATTTGACTAAAAGACTGAGCAAATGGGCATGATTTCATTTCACGGAGGTGAAAGAGGCCTCAAAATTAAGGAATGACCAGGCTGGGATACACCAAACATGTTAGATTCTGTTGCTGAAATGTGACATTGCCTGCTAGCTCTAAATGTGCCATAGGCCTCCCCAAAATGACCCTCTCCCAGGGCCATTTATATTTTGAACATTTTCTCTTTTAATCATGGAATGAATGACCCTGTCTTCTGGGCAAGGGATTTCAGATATTAGCAAACATGTGGCAGAACCAGAAATGGTGGGCCAGGGTAGAGGGTCATGTGAGGGAAGCTAGGCTTCCTGGTCCTCCTAAAATCTCACCAAAGATTATAAAATCTTCCTGGAAGCCCAGCTTCATCCTACTCTTCCACCTGTACTATTATATGCTAAACACAGGACATTCAACTCTCAGTAATTCATACTCATGAAGAGTTTACCACCTAGCTGGGTAGAAGTGGCCAATGACTAATGTCCCTCAGAATTGCTACCATAGCCCTGCTCCCTCTGTGCAACTCGGATTAGAAGACTGAGGTTTAAGGGACCTGAGAGGTCATCAGATGCTCTCACAACGGAAAAGGAGACTGAGAGTCTAGGAAATTAACTTGCCCCTTATTCAGGACATCCCCTAGAAGTCCTTGAGACTAACACACATCTTAGCACTGAAGGAACCACTTGAGATTTAAGCTCCTGCAATGACTTAGACACCCAAAATGGAAAATGGGCCAAAGTGGGAGGAAAACTCCAACTGGCATATGGCTGTGAAGAGCCAGGAAACAATTGGAAGTACCGCCATAGGGCAGGATTTCTGTTGCTATGGATTTTATCTGAGCCTCCAGATTTTGGGGGAGACAAGTAGATTAAGGATACTTCACGCTTGGGATCCAGTTTAAGGCTCCTAGTATCCTGGTTAACATGTAAGGTACAGAACTTCTGTTTTAAATAGAATCATTAAAATATTAGAGCCCAGGGAAAGGACTTTTGAAATCACCCTCTTGTTTTACACATTCGGACACTGAAGCACAGAGGTGATGAGTGACTGGCACAAAGTCACACAGTGCTTGATCTGAGATTAACAACAACAAACTAGTATTTAAATAGTGCTTTAAAGTTTGCAAATCATTTTACATATAAGTGGATAGGCAGAATGCTATGCCCGGAGTCAGAAAGATCTGAGTTCAAATCCAGCCTCAGACACTTACTAACTGTGTGACCCTGGGCAAGTCATTTAACCTCTGTTTGCCTTATTTTCCTCATCTGTAAAATGGGGATATAACAGCGTCTACCTGGCAGGGTTGGCACAGTGCTGGGCACACAGTAAGCACTACGGAAATGTTGTTCTTGCTCAGTTGTTTTAGTTGTGTCTGATTCTTCATGACCCCATTTGGGATTCTCTTGGCAAAGATACTGGAGCGGTTTGCCTTTTCCTTCTCCAGCTCGCTTCATAGATAAGGAAACTGAGGCAAAGAGGGTTAAATGACTAGCCCAGGGTCACACAGCTGGTAAGTGTCTGAGGCTGGATTTGAACTCAGGTCCCCCCTGACGCCAGGTCTGAGTGCTCTATCCACTGCACCACCCAGCTACCCCTCTAAGTGTTAGCTATTAGCATATGTTACTCCTTTTGATAGCACCCTGGGAGGTAGGGGTTGTTATTATCCCCACTTTATAGATGATGAAAAATGAGACACAGGAAGGTTAGGTATCACCTAGCTAGCAATCATCTGAGGCAGGATTCAAATTCAGGTCTTCCTGACTCCATGTTTAGCACTCTATATACTGTGCTACTTAAGTGCTAGCATCTCCTGCCTCCCACCCCAGGCACAAACTTTGTGTTCTTTAAGGCATCTGGCCGCACTAGTTTGTCCATTGTCTTCTCTCACGTTCCCCACTTGAGGTGGACCTCAATTTCTACAATAACTCTATTTCTGAAGAGTTGTGGGGCAGAGGCTTCAGAGATGAAAGGGGTCCTCTGGTACCACATCCTCATTTTACAGGTTAGGAAGCTAAGGCGTAGAGGGTTAGAGGCACAGCTAATAAATAGGCAGTGAATTGAGGATTCCCACCCAGGTTTATACCTCCAAATCGTAAAATCCCACCCAGAATTATAAAATCTATGTGGAAGTCCTCCCTTTGCCAGTAAGCCATGTGTCCAGAGTATATTTCATAAGCAGAATTCTGTTTTTCTTTTAGCTTCAGTTCTCATTTCAGAGATCCTTTGTCTCCATTTATGGCAGATCTGTAAGAGCTTGCATGAGTGGCTCCAAAGGCCTCAGCTTTAACCTTCTCTAAGTACTCAGACAAGTAGTTAGCAATCTGTAAACCTACCTTACCTAAGGCCACAGGACCATAGATTTAGAGCTGGAAGATGGCCTTCCTCTCACTTTACATATGGGAAAACTGAAGACCAGAGAGATTGAATAATTTGCCCAAGGTCACACAGGCAGTAAGTGTCAGAAGAGGCATTTGAAATAAATCCTTTGTCTTCTGTCCATCCCAACAGCAAGTCTTACTTTTCTGTATTATATTTTGGTCTTTTGTATCTTCCTAAAGAGGAGCCTATGGGTCCACTGCAGGAAAAGTACTGACATATAATCTTGGTAAAAGTAAAAGGGACATTCTCTGGATCCAGCTTTATCCTTCCACACTTGAAAGCACAACTCTCCTGTTTGCACCATGCCTCTGGCTGGAGACATTGTGTTAATGACCAGAGATATGATCAGGAAAAGGATGATTAAGATCTAATCTTCACCTAGGCGGTGAAGTTAATGAGGAAGCCAATGTGTCTGGGATCAGCTAAGTCCCTTAGATGAGCCTTCCTATCCACACTCGATGTTTGTCTCGGAAGAAATCCACACTTCCCTCAGCTTCTTTCCATCCTAGAATTGGAAGTTAATTTGTGGAGGAGCAGAGTGCCATTTCCAGTGGGCTGCAGAGAAATTCCATTCCTAAAGAAGATTGAGGAAAGGTGTGATGACTATATTTATTCATGAAGCTTGCTAAAACTTAAAACACATGTCAGCTGAAATGTTCACTAATTTCAAGTCATGCTAGTGTGATGCCAAGTTTGGCCAGCAAAGTCAAAGCTTTGGCACTACCATTGGTTCAACCAATGAAAGACTTAGCAAAGGACTCCTGATTCACTGATTACATATCTGGCATTGAGGTGTTGAACCTAGCTGAGGCGGAGATGTTCATCACTGGGTGGTAAGTTTTTTTGTCCATAGTATTTTTAAAAATGTTAATACTGGGTCTCTCTAAATCACCCATGCTGGAAGGGCATCAGCTACTCATAGGCCTGGCCTCACTGCTAATTGGCATGGAAGGTCTGGCCCACTTTGGTTTTGACCTGAACTGGTTTCTTTAGGAAGGCCCCCACCCAACCTCCTAAGGATTTACCATATTTATGCCAGATTTAGTGTAGACATCTGATCAAGTAGCTTTAGCCCTGTGGCAGCTCAGAACTTCCAGACTACATAGATTCACCAGCCTCAGCCACAGGATTGCACCACAGCAGCCACAGAATGAAGACCATACTATACTCTGCATGAGACTAGGGACACTATCCATATGAATAGACCAAGATATCTTTTAGGTCAATGGTTCCTAACTTTTTGTTGTTGTTGTTAAGAAGCAAAGGTTCTTTACCTCGGAAAATTAGGGGAAGTCCACTGACCCTTTCTCAGAATAATGTTTTTAAATACATAAAATAAAATAGAAATAGAAACCAAAGTAAGAGGGAATAGAGATGTGTTTTTTTTCTTCATCCAAGTTCATGGACCCAGTGAAATCTATCCACAGACTTTCAAGGGATCTGTAGACCCCTGGTTCATAAGCCCTCCTTTAGGTAATTGAAAAATCCACATCTTGGTCCCCTAGAGCCTGAGGTAGAGCCAACACAAACCAATGATTAAACAAAATTTCACACTGGGGAAAGGCAAACATTTGCTTGGAACTTTAGAAACAAGGAGGTAGGATCCAAGTTGGGAAGAAGCATAAGCCACAGAGCCGAGCTCACCTGGTAGAAGGATGTCATTGGAACATTGAGATCTGCTGAAGTGGTTAAAAAGAGGAAGACCGGTTGGCAGAACCTCTATTTAGGAGCGGAGAGTCCACACTAGGCCAAACTTCAGGGAGTGGCCAGGAAGTTAACCATTTGTCTGATTCAGATTGATTCCCTGAAGCTCTGCTCTGGTTATCAGGAGAGGAATTAAGAATGCTCAAAGGAAAGAACCGTTTCAAGGAAAAAAGGAGGGGTCCTAGTAGTATGATTTGAGAGAACAAACAGGATGCTGTGCCAAATGAAGCCAGGGTTTCTGAGGGGTAAGCCAATCCAAGGGGTTAGGCAAGAGATAGGAAAAGGAGTCTATGATGGCATTTCAAAGCTGGGAAAGTAAGCGTGGCTTCCCAGAGATGACACTATAGGCATCTGTTAGATGATGATTTCTTTCACCCAGCTTTTCTATCCAAGAAAGCATTCTTTTATTGGAGGGGGGGAGAATTCGAAAAGCCTCCTCTTCCATCTGTTGCATGAATGTTCCAATTAAAATGAGATTTCTTCCTGGAATGCCGCATGTTTCAATCAGGCCCAAGTTCAATAAGAAGATGAAAAAGGACAGAGCATCTTTTAATTTGAATCAACTCAATTTAACAGTCTTTAAGTATGGGCCATGTTCAGGTGACTCTCTTTGGACCCGGAGTCAGGAAGACCTGAGTTCAAATGTAGTCTCAGACACTTACTAGCTGTGCGACTATAGGAAAAGTCACTTAACCTCTATTTGTCTTTTTTCTTATCTGTAACAGTGGGAATAATAAGAGCACCTGCCTCCCAGGGGTATTGTGAGGAGCAAATGAAATCATTGTGAAGGGCTTAGCATAGTGCCTGGAACATACATAGTAAGTGCTATAGAAATGTTCACTATTAGTATTATTATTTCTGAATTTAAGTCTAGGTAAGCCCTAATATAAAATAGAGCGGCCCTCCTTAGCTAGTATTCCTCCCTCCCATTCAATAAGAAAAAAACTGGAAGAATCAAATATAAATTTACAAAACAACTGAATCAAGGGACAGTTTATTCATATCGCAAAAAGATTTTTTTACTTTAGATGAACATTCACTGAGGTGATCCCTAAGCTATGAAGACTTCTCAGTATATGTTTGTTTATCAGTAACTCCTTACCGGTAAGATTAGCACAGGGAAATGTGAAGAATGTATTCCTTAGGAACTAATGCCTGAAGATCAATCAGAAATAAAGTTAAACCAAAGGGAAATGAGCAAGAAAATAGAATTTAGTTTGAAAAAATATATACTTTATTTACAAGTACTTAAAGGAGTTATCTTTTACCAGCTTCCCAGCACTTGGCTGCCTTACCCCTCAGGGTGAGCAGGTGCTGCCTCTTATCTCTTACTGCAGGCCAAGTTTGGAAATTGGCTATGGTCCTAAATGGAGGTGTAGAAAAACTTCCTTAGTGAGGCAAAGAGTTATCAAAGTTCCTCTTCTTGGAGCTCTTGGTGATCTCCTGGCTCATCCTTTTTATTTATGCTTTGAACCTTCCACCTTGTCATATAGGTCCTGTCTTCCTAGGTGGCTATGCTCTTCGGTATTTGCCCTGTGCCTTAATGGTATTGATTCAGTCTTGCTCTGATCTTTATACTTGCCTTTCCATCAAGCCCTGCTTTCATCCCCCCAGCTCCCATTCATTTCCCCAAATCTACAACCCATACCACTCAAACGGCATTGTGGCACAAGTGCTATGTCATCCAAGTTGACTTTATTTGAATTTTCCCAGTCCTACAAAAACCAGAGCACAAGCAGTCCCCTCCATCCCAAAGAATTCTTATCACACTTGTCTGTTACCACCAGCCAGAGCTAGCCGATTTCACCTCTGACTTTCCAACCATAGCCTTTCCATTTCCCCCTTTTCTTTCCCTCTTCTTCACAATGTTACTTGCATAATAAATATAATTAGAAAAACAGAGTCCAAAAATTATTTCACTGCAGTGGGAGGAAATCTCAGAGGCAGAAAGTATATATAGATGTTTAGTTTCATTAAAGGCAGAAGTCTCTTAATTCTTTTGGTCACTTAATAGGCAACTTCTCCTGTCCTTGTCATCAAGTCTGGGTCAAATTGTACTACAAGTACTCCTTTTCAATCCCCCAATCAGTCATTTTATCATATAATCTGTTAGCATGCTAATTAGGAGAAACAAGCAGGGCAGCAAAGGGGAATGGAGCATGTAAAGAAGCTTTATGAGTAACTGTATGCCATCCTTTCCATCCTGAAGAAGGAGCAAACCACAGCTACAGTGCTGTGTTCAGCTCTAGGATTTTAAGAAGGGCATTGACAAACTAGGGTATGTCCAGTGGAGAATGTCCAGAATAATGATGGGACTAGAGATCATGCCCTGTGAGTCTCAGTTTAGCCTAGAGGAGAAAAGACTTAGAGGGGGATGTGGTAATTAAATTCAAGTATTTCAAGAACATCATGTGCAAGAGGGAATAGATTTGTTCTGCTTGGTCTTAAAGGTCAGAACTAGAAACAGTATATATATATTTTTTACATGTTGTCTCCCCTATTAGACTGTAAGCTCCTTTAGGGCAAAGACTGTCTTTTGCCTCTTTTTGTATCCCAGCATTTAGCATGGTGTCTAGCACATAGTAGGCACCTAATAATGTTTATAGATGGAATGACCAGTAGGTCCTTAATAAATCCTTGTGGGCTGATTGGGCTACAAACTCATTTTTCATACAACTAGCTTTCTTATAGGCATGGTTATCTGAATCAGAAGGAATATAGCTTGTTTTCCCCCTCAACTAGGCTTTTCTAGAAAAATAAAATTATTAGGACAATTAAACATAAGTAATTACTAATCACTAATTCAGTACCTAAAAAAAAGCTGTGATTTCATTTGTGGATCCACCCTCTATTCATACATATTTCAGCCCTTTGTGGCTTAGTATGGGATATTCATGAATTGCTGTGACAAAAAGAAAAAAAAAATCATCAGATGGTCAACTTGACGATGGGCCTCACTGAATGTCTTTTATTCTTGCTCTTCCCCTCACTCTCTCACCTCATCGAAAAATCAGAAAGAAAGAAATGGAGGAATGAGATTCTGTTGGTCCATGTAAAAACCATGTCATGGTCTTTTTTCCAATCAGCAGTCTCCCTGGCAACAAGGTTCTAAGTCTTAACCCAAGGCTTTTCTATTTGGGGAGAAATGCTTTGGTTTTCTTCCACCCCCATTTTGCATGAGTAGGGTAATGCTCTGAAATCTCAGGCACCCCAATTCACACATGCACACTTTATGTAGTATTACCATTGTTTCAACTCGTGTGGTAACTTTCTCCATATTTGTACCACATGTGAGGCTGTGGGACTGAGGTCACATTCTAAAGAAGGCAACAAAATGGTTTCTGGAGATTTCCACCATAGGAGTCTATAGCAAAATTGGAAAATAGACGGTGTTCATTTTGGTACCTTCTTGTGACATAGAGCCTTTTCTTCTCCATCCCTCAGGAATCTCAATACCCTCAAAACTGACCAAAACCTCTCATTAAAATACTTTGCCCATCCTGCCCCTCCGCCTTACAAAGGGTCCTACAGGGGACAATTGCCTTATCTAGTCACTGGGAGCCATAACAAAGGATTCTGGATTTCATTGTTAGGGAAGGAATGGGGTGACAGGAGGATGTCTAAAGTATGGAACTTCTGTGCATGGTTAAAGGGTTAAAGCAGACTGGAGAAAAAAAATCATAGAAATTGAAGAAGTTGATCAACTGGGAAGCCAGGGTGTTCGAAGGTAACCAGGTTTTGGGGTGGAGAAGACTCTGAGTCAGGTACTGAATTTTTTTAGAGAGGAAGGAGAATGACTAGAGCTTATATTACAGCAACAAAGATCCAGATAGGATGGAGTGTACTTTAAAGAAGGAAGGGCAGTTTCTGAGTGATGGTGATAGAAGATCTGACAATGGCAGTGGGGAGGAAAGAATATGTCAACTCCTCCTCCTGGCTCTGGGAGCAGTTGGGAGTGGAGGTATCTGAGAGAAATTTGAAAAGCTAGATTTTAAAAGGGTGATAAGTAGTGGTATCTTTAGGAGGAATCAATCAATAAACATTTATTAAATGTTACATGCCAGGCACTATGCTAAGTGATGGGAGGGGGGAAGAGGGGGGGTGGAACAAAGAAAAAGCAAAAACAGTTGCTGCTTTTAAAGAGCTTTCCTTCTAGTGGAGGTGACAACATATAAATAAATAGGTACTCAGAAACTCAATTGGATCTGTGATCTCATCAATTTGGAAGTTCCCTGCAAAGATGAAGATCTCCTCCTGAGTGACTCTCATCCATGTCCTTCTGGAAGTTCCCTACCAGGGCCCTGCACCTTGTATGCTGGAAACCTTCCTTGCTTTCTCCTGATATTAAAAGTGTACCAGTGGAACACCCTAGCTGTCTACTTGTCATCTCTTGCTTCCGTCTAACAGTCTAACATGACCAGCTCATTTTCCCCTTTGTCACAAAATTCTTTGATAACCTGACCTCCTTTAATCTTTTTCTTCCAAGTTCCTTGTTCGTTATATGTTGTAGCATCTCTCTCCCTCTCTCTCTCTCTCTCTCTTTCTCACACACACACACACACACACACACACACACACACACACACACATTGATGCTAGTCTTTAGTTCTTCGGAGGCAGTGGTATTCAGGTTATCACTACCATACAGCAACGCCAGTAAAGTGTTTGTGTTGAAATGATGGGCCTTTGCTGTTATGGGAAGCTTGGGGTTAGTAAGAGTGCTTTGCAAATTCCCCAAAATAATCCAGTTTGCTCTCTTTTTCTTCTTCCTTTACAACTCTGCATATAACTTGTTATCCATCTGTGTTGTTTGTCCAAGATATACATACTGTCAATCAAGCTTTAGGGAGTATTCAGTCAGATTCAAGTTCAAATCTGAACAATAAGCATTATTCATCCATTTAGGCTTTCCAGTGTGGATGGATAAGCCAGACTCCTCAGAGTGACTCTTCCAGGAAGCTCCACAATGCATTGGGAATTGATTTAGTCAACATGTCATCTATACAGAGGAGCAGCTGGGAATACCTCATGATCCCCTAGATATCCCTCCTTAACATGGACTTGAAGCTGGAATACCTTCATTACAGTAGTGAATACTTTTGGCAAGAATATATTCCTCTTCAATGCCCCACCTGATGTTAACTATTGAAGGGTCATTGAACAGAATTATTTCTGTTGTTAGATCTTCCAAGGAATCTTGAATGCTCTTGATAAATAGAGGGGGACACCTTGTTGTAAAAGAGCCTTTAAGGTGTCCTTTTGTTCTATCCAGATGAATGATTTTTCATAATCAGCAAACAATAAGTACAATTCTTTTATTTAGCCAATTGTGAGATGCTAAAGATGTAGTCATTATTAAATAATATTTGTAAAACCCTGATTGTTCTTTACTAATACTTTCACCATAGATCCCATCAGTTCACGTGTCAATGACTCTCATAAAGGTTTTGTATGGAAGAATAAGCATACAGGTCCATAGTTGTTGATGTTTTTTGGTTAACTTTTTTGTAATATCAGTAAATTCTGACATTTTCCCCATGCCTTTGGTACCTCCCCCTCCTTTATATAACTTGCAAATAAGGTCTTCAGTACTCACCAAGTCTGTTTGTCTTTTTGTCTCTGTCTCTGTCTCCCTCCCTCTCTGCCTGTCTCTCTCCCTCCTTCCCTCTCTCCCTCCCTCTCCCTCTCCGTCTCCCATTTGGGTTCTCTTTAGTAGCATTTCCACTTCCTTTGTAAACACCTCAGGGACTGTAATGCGAGGGTTCAAGTGTGGTAGTTTCATTAATCTTGATGGAGAAAATGGTTTGTTGTAATAGTTCTTGCAAATCTTTTCCATTTTTATTCTGTTTGTTGTCTTTTTTCCTCTTTTCATCCTTGAATGCCCTTGGGATGAATTTGCTTAGTTGGATATCTTGCCAAGCTTTCCTTAGATTGGTTTTATCCTCCACTGCTTTATGAGATGCTGCTGCTTGTAATCATCTATCATCTTTCTTAGTAAGATTTGCAAATGAGTTTGTATTCTAACCCACTGTTGCCTTTGGCAGCCATCTTGTTTTCAGTATCTACAAGTTAATAAAGACTAGATGAAAAGTAGCCTTAAAAGGGAAAGCATCACCAGCTAGGGGTCCTGAAAAAGGACTCATACAGGAGGTAGCATTTGAGCTGAGTCTTAAAGGAATCCAGAGATTGTAAAAGCAGAAGGATAAGAGGAAGAACATTCCAGGCAAAGGGGGATAGTCTGTGAAAAGGCATAGAAATGGGAGATAGAGCATCATGTGAAGAGGGGCCAGCAGTTCAGAATGGCTTGTCTGTGAGTGTATGGAGTGGGCAGCTAGGTGGCACAGTGGATAGAGTGTTGGGCTGGAGTCAGGAAGACCTGAGTTCAAGTCTGGCCTCACACATGTACTAGCTGTGTGACCCTGGGCAAGTCACTTAACTCTACCTCAGTTTCCTCATCTGTAAAATGAGCTGGAGAAGGAAATGGCAAACCAGTCCAGTATCTTTGCCAAGAAAACTACAAATGGGCCCAACTGAAAATGACTGAATAACAACAGCAACAAACAGGAGGTAGAATAGAGCATGAGAAGACACAAAAGATAGGAAGGGCCAGGTTATGATGAGCTTTAAATGCCAAATGGGGGAAGTTATATGTAGTTCTAAAGATAATATAGTAAGTTATCGGATTTTGTTGAACAAGTAGGTGGTGTGGTCAGACTACGATTTAGGAAAATCTCTTTTGCAGTTGTGTGGAGGATGGATTGGAGTGAGAAGGCATGTGAGGCTGGGAGCCCAATTAGAAAGCTGTTGCAAAATAAAAAAAAAGAAAGAAAGCTGTTGCAATAGTTGAGGTGATGAGGGCCTGAATTAGTGTGGGGAATGAATGAATGGAGCAAAAGGCCATATTATGAATGCTACGTTTTAGAGAAAAAAAATGTAAGACTTGGCAACTGATTGGCTATGTAAGGGGAGCAAGAAAGAGGAGCTGGGGATGGTGCTGCAGTTTTAAACCTGAGTGAATGGAAGGATGACAGTGCTTTTGACTAAGAGGAAAGTTTGGAAGAAGAGTAGGGTGTATGTGTGTGGGGAAATGGAATGAGTTCTGTTTTGGATATATGGAGTCAGCAAAGAACACTTATTAGTTGCCTGCTATGTGCCAGGCACCGTGCTGGGGATACAAAGAAAAGTGTGACAGCCCCTGCCCTCAAAGATCTCACAATTGGATGGGGGAGACAACATATAAGAAGCTGAAGGAGATTAGAAGGAATGTTGAGGGGGGAGGTGAATAGCCAGGATGGGAAATGATCTGAGCAGGTATGCATTTCAGAGGTGATTTTTATCTTGTAGAATGATGGCTTTCTGGTTTAGATACCTATAGGACCTCCAGTTCAAAAATCCCATAGGCAGTTGGTAACGCAAGACTAGAGTTCAGGGAAGAAGCCAGGAGTAGATAAATACATCTGGGGATAATCTGCCAAGAGATGATAATTGAACCCAGGGGAGCTGATGAGATCACCAAGTGGAAGAGTATGTGGAGAAAAGAGAAGAGGACTTAGGACAGAGCCTTGGGGGATGCTCACAGTTAGCAGGTGAGAGATGGATGAAGATATAGCAAATGAGACTGCAAAGAAGTAGTCAGACAGGTAGGTAGGAGGAAAACCAAGAGATGCGGAATCACGAATTCCCAGAGGGGGCAGAGAACCCAGGAGGAGGAGAAGGTGATGAACAGTGCCAAATGCAGAAGAGAAATCAAAGAGAAGGAAAACTGAGAAAACACTTATTTGACTTTGCAATTAAGAGATTGCTGGGAACTTTGGAGAAAGCAGTTTAAGGGGGATGATGAGGTTGGAAAAGAAAGCTAGGTTTCAATGAGTACTAGAAGGTAGAAGGAATGCGAGAGGAGATTTAGGGGGAAGGGGGTTTGTGAACAAGAGAAGAAGCCTCCAGAGGGCACAGTATCAAAGGAGAAGACAGTGACTGGACAGAGCTAGAGCCGAGCAGGATAGGGGTGAGAGAGGGAGGAGAAGAAGCAGAAGAAAAGAGTTTTCACTCAGGCATAAGGCAGTTCTGAATCTCAGGGATTAGAGAGGGAAGAGGGAAGAATTTTCTGACTATAATGCACAAGCAGTACCAAGTATAGGGATATGCATTGAACCTGTTTAGGGGGCTCCCATATGACAAAATCTCTTTAACCAGGTTAAGTTAACACTGTCTTTGCACCTTGTAGTTTTAGAGAGTTGCTTAGAACATTTAGAAGTTAAGTGACTTGCCCAAGGTCACACAGCCCTGATGACTTAAAGGATTTGAATGCAACCTCTCCCTGACTCCAATGGTTTCTCTCTCCATTTATTGTCAAGTATAGAGCATCTAAATTGGCTCCAAGGTTCAGACTAGTTCCAATTAGACTGGGAGGCAAATGACTGCAAATCCTGACCTGAGGTCAGTGAGTCCATTTGCTCTGTTACAGTGGGGTGGGATGATTTATTTGTTTGGCAAGACACATATCAACTGTTGTCACAATCACTGACAATTGAGTGCTTACCCTGTGCAGGGCATTATGTGTGAGGTGAGGGAGACCAAGGGAGACAGGAGAGACATAGTCCCTGCCCTGGGTCAGAGAAGGTGGTGGCCACCGTGTACTACCTTGGATGCCATTCCATTCATGTTCTTGGTTGTCCTCCATGGCAGGAGTCCCTAGACTAGATAGTTTGTGATGGGGGCCAAATGAGGGAGCGGATCTGGTCAAGTGACTATCACTTCTGTCTGGGAATGGATGAGTGGGAATGGAACTTTGCCCCCACAGATGATGGATCTTTGTTCCAGTGATGCTGGTCTCCTGGCTGTCGGCTCCCAGCATTCTCTCTAGCTGTTCCCCACGTGTAGAATGCTCTACTTCCTCCTCCATTCTGACTACTTGCCTCCCTGGCTTTTCATCAGTTCCTAACTAAAACTTCACCTTCTACAGGAAGCCTTCCTCAACCCCTCTTAAATCCAGTGCCTTTCCTGTTAATCATTTCCCATTTATCTCGTGTATAGGTTGCTTCGTATAGATTTGTTTGCATGTTGTCTCTCCCATTTGTTGTAAGCTTCTTGAGGGCAGGGCCTGTCTTTTGACTTTTTTTTTTTGTATCCTTAGCACTTAGCACAGTGCCTGGCACATAACAGGCACTTAATAAATATTTATTGAATGAATGAATGGTACTGCCTGGGACAAAGGCTCACTTACCCTGTACTTGTTCCAGTTTTGCTTCAGACCTCGAAAATTTCTATTCCTTCAAATCTTAGAGATATACTAAAGAATTTTGTAGAGACAGCTTGGGGTAATAGATAATATACAGGACTTGGAGTCAGGAAGAACCTGAGTTCAAATCTCATAGATAACACTTAATCAGCTGTATGACTATGGACAAGCTTCTTAGTATCTCTTAACCTTGATATCTTTACCTATAAAATGGAGATAAAAAGATCTATTGACTCTATCTCACAGGGCTGTCATGGGGTTCAAAGGGCAGAACGTATATAAAGTGCTTTACAGATATTGAAGTGCTAGATAAATGCCAGTTATTTATTTAAATTTCCTAAAAGACATGAGGGGAGAGGCAATGTGGCATAGTAGATAGCCCGCTTTGGAGTCATGAAGACCTCAAGACTGGCCTTCCAAGCAAAATGGCAGCAAGATGCTGGGCAAGTCTCTTAATCTTTCCATGAGCCAGCAACGCTCTGAGATGTTAAGCTGCAGAGTTTCTGTTCTGCATCAGTGGAGGCAGTTTCCACACCAGGAGTCCCCCACATTGATGAATCACCAGCCTAACAACAACAACAACAAAAAAGGTATGAATGCTCTAACCCTCCCAGGGTCTTAATTGCTTTTTAAAAGAGGAATCTATTAAACCAAATGACTCCAGGTGGTAGAAGAAAGTAGGAGACCTAGCCTTAGGAATCCACCACTCCTCTTCCTCCACAATCTCTCCTTGCCCCTCCCCTCTCTCCTTCCCCTTCCCCTCTCTTCTTCCCTCTCCCCATCTCCTTTCCCCTCCCCCTTTTCTTTCCCCTCCTCCTCTCTTTCCCCCTGCCCCCTCTCCTCTTTCTCTCCCCCACTCTTCCTTTCCCACTTCCCTCTCTCCTCTTCCTCCCTCCTCTCCCCCTCCCCTCTCTCCTCTACCCCCCACTCTTCCTTTCCCACTTCCCTTATTCAGCCCCTATGGGCTCTTCAGGATGAGGTAGGTATGAGGTCTTGAGGCCCCTCCTCCTTTGGAAAGAGCCATTTCATATTTTATTTCTGTGCAGAGGGAAGGACAGGCTGCTCAAAACTGGTCAAAAGCAGTTTGTTTATTTGTTTTCCTGTCTTTCTTTCTGATCCTCTTTTCTACCTTGGAGCTCTCCTTGAATTTTTGAGGAAAAAGATGAATAAAACTTAATTCCATCAAAGAATTTTGTGCTTGGTTATACATTCTAATAAAATAAGTTTAGTGAATCTCAGTCATTGGCCTCTGTCCTCTGGTTTTGCACAGATGCAATGCCCTCCTGTTATAATTTCAGGTTATATGGTGTGTTTCAGGAATGACCTTGGGGTTTGGTGGTTGTTTCACACACACACAGACACTCACACACACAGACACAGACACAGACACACACACACACACACACACACACACACACACCTGGTCCCTTTACTGACCGCAGTAAATCCTCTGTAGTTTTAATAGTCTAGCTTCTTCGAGATAATGCTTTCTTTTCTACAGGTAGATGAGCTAGCAGTTATTTATACAGCGCTTAATATGTATCATCTCATTAGATTCTCACAGCAGCCCGGTGAGGTCCACGCTATTGTGATCTCCAGCTTGCAGATGACGAAATTGAGGCAGAGGGAAGTTAAATGACTTGCCAGGCAGGATTTTTAACTCAGGTCTTATGGACTCCGAGTCTAGTACTCTATCTGCCATGCCACTGAGTTGTCTAGGAATCACTTTGGAATGATTAAAATTATAATCTGACAGAAAGTTAAAAAATACATTTATGTTTAAATTCTATCTCCAACACTTACTAGAAATTTGGAGCAAATCACTTAAGGAAGGAAGGAAGAAAGGAAGAAAGGAAGGATGGATGGAAGGAAGGAAGGATAGATGGAAGGAAGGAAGGAAGGATGGATGAAAACACCCGTTTATTAAGTGGCAGGCACTGGACTAAATGCTTTACAAATATTTTCTCATTTGATCCTTCCAACAAGAAAGGTAAGTGGTATGATTATCCTCATTTTATAGATGGAGAAATTGAGGCCGTCAGAGATGAAGCAACTTGCCCAGAGTCACATAAATAGTCAATGTCTGAGGCTGGGTTTGAACCCAGGCCCAGGGCTTCACCTAGCTCCCTCTTAACGACTGACACCCTCAGTTTACTCAACTAAAATGATACTTGTATTGCCTGCCTCACAGGTAATCAGCAAGGAAAGTAGATTGTAAATCTAAAATGCTGCTGCATCAATGAGAGTTATTGTCATATAGAAAACAAGGTTTTTTCAAATGCACCACTCACCTCTGGCCCCCTACTGCTTTGTAGAATCTTATTTCCTGTTCAGCCTTCTGGCCAATGCCATTTTGGGCTAAAGAGGAAAAGAAAGGAAGTCATTAAGCTGTGGAGTAGAGACAGGGATGTCAGGTTTGGCAACAATGAAAAACAGCAGGAAGATTCTCCTTGGCAGGGTCTTTTGCCCCACTCAGAAATGTGAGAATCACTAGCTTATAAGCAAGAGAATTAAGATTGATGGAAAGATTTAGTGGGGGTAGCTCCCTGAAATACATATGCCTAGCTCTGACTTGGATTCATAGATTGATTGGATTTAAAGATGGAAGGGACTTCGGCCTCAACCTAGTCCAATTTCTCTCTCTCTCTCTCTATGTCTCTCTCTCTCTCTGTCTCTCTCTCTCTCTCTCTGTCTCTCTCTCTCTCTCTCTCTCTCTCTCTCTCTCTGTCTCTCTCTCTCTGTCTCTCTCTCTCTCTCTGTCTCTCTCTCTCTGTATCTCTCTCTCTCTCTTTCTCAAAATTTAGATTAAGGGGTAGCTAGGTGGCGCAGTGAGTAGAGCACCAGCCCTGGAGTAAGGATGACCTGAGTTCAAATTTGGCCTCAGATGCTTGATGCACTTACTAGCCTTACCTTGGTCACTTAACCCCAACTGCCCTGCTTTCCCCCTGCAAAAACAAAAACAAAAACAAAACAAAAAATTTAGATTAAGAAATAGGGGTTAAATGACTTGCCGAAGATCACACAGATACCTGATACCATGTTTACTCTTTTGCATTAAAGCATATTATCATCTCTTGATCCAGTGGATGCTTCCATTCTTGGGAGTATCCAGTCCTTCATTCTTAGGAGATAAGTGTAAGGGAAGACTTCTATTTGTGTAGATGACATCTCAAGCTCTAAGAGGTTATGTTATGTCCTGAGTACTCTTGTCCCATGCCTAGGGATTCCTCTGTAGCACATTCAGGACCTTGCTTCAAGTGGCCACTTCCTGGCAGCTGAGAATCCAGGCTGGGCATGGTATGGCTGATGGTGGCCACATACCAGCTGCCTATTGGACAATGTGGAGGTTAGAGACCCTAGTCCATTAAAGGGGTTAAGGTTAGGTTAGAACCCATTTCTTGAAGTCAAAGTATAGCATACGGATATTCCCAAGGACCAGGCTAAGCCAATACTATTAGAAACACCTAGGGTGGAGGCTGTTCCAGGTCCAGGAATCAAAGGTCAAGGTCAAGAGCTGGCAGATTGTGGGAAAGGCAGAAAGAGGGCTAAACAAGGGTCAGGAGAAGCCAGTTCTGGTATTATGAGCATCAGAACCAGGTCAAGGAGTAAGTAGAAGAAAAAAGTCAAAATTACAGAGAACAGAGTTCAGGGGGTCTTTATGACAGGCTCTGACAAAATCTGCCCCCCTTTAACACTGAGATGGCCTCCAGCGCCTTTGTGTGGCAGGAATTTAAAGGAGCCTTTACCAAACCTTCATGGGGCTTGACAGGTTGAGCAACTTGCCTAGGGTCACACAGAAGTTAGTGGCAGATTCAGTTATTGAACTGAGCATTCATATTTTGTTTTCATAGTTGCCAGGGCTGGCAAAGAAAGAACTTCGCCAGACCTTGACCCTTAAATCTTCTCCACTTCTTGATTTTCCTCCTCGATGTCTGCAAGGAAAATCAGGATACTCCATGGAGAGGAGAACACTTTATTCTACCGCTTCTCTGTGAGGAAGAAGAGCCAGAGAATTCTCTGACCTCTGTGTAAAGCAAAGGAGGGCTTCTATCTGAGGGTTTAAGGAAACCCCTTTCCACTCAGTTCAGAGAAATGGACTGAAAACAGTTCAGAAAAAAATGTTTTAGACTTCCTAATAGACTGTCTTACAATCATTACACCCGTGGAAAGGTAGCTTATAAGGATGTATGTACTAAATAAATGTACCTGTTGTTATGCCTGCCCTATTCAATGAAGGTGTGTGTGTGTGTGTGGAATATTCCCAACAATACAGGGATATTCCATTTTAAGAACACCTGTTCTGAACTTGCAGCACAGATATATTATAGAGTTATTACTCACTTTTGAGAGGTCATAGATTGTAGCATGGGATGACTTCTCAAGAAATGATCTGGTCCAAAGCCTTGGACTGAAAGGGGTCTTCTGTGTAGGGGCTTCTGGTTCTGAAATTTTGTGGCAGAACAAAGACCCTGTGATTAAGGTTCTTTCCATAGTTTTTGCCCTCTTTTTAAAAATAAGATAATAATACCTTACCCGTAACCAATACTTAGTAACTATAAAGTGGTGTTTATTATTACCTATTAGACTTGGAGCACTAATCCTTCCTAGGCCTTACTTCCCCCCTTAGGAAAATCAGAGGGTTGTCTTAGGTGACCCCTGGGATTCCTTCGAGCTCTAGAGCTATGATCTCATAAAATGGGAGTAGTTATTACCATCATTATAGTAGAGGCAACATGGTGATTTTGATAGATAGCAAATCCGGAAGTGCTAGTTTCATATCCAGCTTTTGCATTCTGTAGCCATGGGCAAGTTATTTAAACTCTCTAAGTCTTAGGCATTGGAGGCCTCAGAACTGAATTCACTGTCTATAGCTATCACACTGCCAAAAGCAGCCTCTTATTCCTACTGCCACTATTCTCATTTTAGGGGTGAGGCCCAGATGGCTTAAGTAATACACCCAAGTTTACCTTTTAAGTCAAGGTGTCCTAGAGTGAATTTAAAGTAGGATTTTACCTGTAAGAGATTAGGTTTGCTAACAAGTTGTCAGGGACACAGCTGTTGTGCACAGCAAGGTCCTCCTAGGTTGGCCTTGATTTTGAGTGAAGTCTATAGAAAATCAGTGTTCGATGCTCTCATCTCCCTCTACTGGCTCTAGAGGACCAGGCCCACTTGTAGGCTGACACTGATATTTGGGCAAGTAAAATACTTCAAATAAAATGGAGTCCTGCAGATCAATCACGTTAGACACCAGGGGAGCATTTTCCCAAAGGGGGCCAGTACCAGTCCAGGGGAAGCTAGCTCTATATTTATAAGAATATATTATTTCCTGGTTTCTCTTGGCTACACACAATGGCAAGTCAAAAATGGAAAACTTAAAAAAAAAAAAGTTGACAGCGTTCCTATGATTCAGCTGGCAATTTGCAATGGTATCCAGGGAGACAGCTTTTCACATACATTAGCATAATGTGAAATGCCAGCAGGAGCCAGAAATTCACTGTCTAAGCAACTCAGCCTGAATAGTGGTTGACGGCAGAATGCGGTTTAAGGGAAATCCAAACATTAGATGTGAGTGACTGGTAGAGTTCTGAGATTTCTTAATTTTTATGGGACAGAGTCTAGTTTATCCTCATCTCCTCCTTCAACTCACAATTTCTCCCGCCTGTTTAGTTTACCATCTTTGAGACATTTTCATGCTCCACTGGAGTTAGAGGTAGGGAGAGAAAGGAACTGAATTGGCTCTCTCTCCCCATTCCTTTTCCCTTCCCCCAACCTCCAATCTCTCAGTTTTTTTTTTCACAATATAGTGGGTAGGGGGGAAGAGAAGAGGGAAAGGGGGAAGTATGAAGATAGGATAGAAGAAAACAGGACAAAAATGAAGGAAGGCTGTAGAATATAATCACATTTTCAGCTTCCATGTAAAACTGGGCATTGGGACCTTCCACCCATTCATCCAAGGAAGATTTCCTTCCTTGAGAAGCCCCAGATTATTATAGGGGTTCCTTAGTGTGGAGAGGAGATGAGCAGGATAAGAGGTGGGAAAGGTGCTCCCAGGAATTTGAATTTGTTCAGAAATGGCAGAATTTGTTTGTTTGTTATTTTCAAAATTAAAGTTGACAAAGGAAGAACACATTATGTTATCCATGTACAAAACTATGGTTCTTTCATCCAGGAAACATGGGGTGCAGTTCTGGTTTCTCCAACAAAATAGTGAGGGAGTTGAAGAGGGTCCGGAGAAGGGTAGTTAAAATGACTAAAGGGTCTGTGGCTCTTTTGAAAGTAGACTAAAAAGGGGGCATTCCAATTTAGAATGACAAATATACATCTTGTTGTTTAGGAGGATAACGTGTGGGATAAATAGCATAGGATAAATATTCGTAAAATCGCCAAAGCATTCCTGATCTTCTCTGCTGTTATTGCTCCCCTGGACATTACTTTGCATTTACTAATGACTTATTTAGTCATCTGTGTAGACGGTATTCGCTTCTCCTCCTCCCCACCCCACTATCCCTAACATGCAAAATCAATAAAATGGTCTTTCAGAGCAGAAACTCTTTATTTTTGCTTTTGTATCCTCAGAGTCTCACACTGGACCTAGCACATAGTTGATGCTTAATAGATTAAATTGACCAAGAGCGTGGGCAGAGGTAGCACGATGATACGGTAAGAACAAAGAGACTCCTGGATCCTTGAAAGAGGTAATTTTAGGACTAAGAAAAAAAAGAAGCGAAAGATCAGAGGAGGATTGATGTGGTGTATAGAGAACCAGCCTGGGACTTAAGAAGCCCGAGTGTCCGGTCCTGTCTCTGACATACTTGGCTGTATGATCCTAGGCTGGTCACATTGATTCTCAGGCAACTCTGTAAAACCGTAAATGGTGGATTCCTTCTTTGTGAATCCTCTGCAGCAGTGAAATCATAGGTCTGGACCAAACCACAACAAAAACCCTAGGCAAGGGTTAACCTGGGGTCCTTGTTATAGGGTCCATGGATAGATTCCACAGGGTCTGTGTACTTGGATGGGGAAAAAATGACATCTTTATTTTCGCTGAACTTAGGTTTCCTTTGTAATCCTACATCTTTTGTGCATTTCAAAACATTCTGAGAAGGGGTAAAAGTTTAAGAATCCTTACCTTATAAAATTATAAAATCAAAGAGCTGAAGAGGGGAACCATAGAAAAAGAATATTTACTCCACACTCTTCACTTCACAGAAGAAGTGAAATCTAGAGAGGGAGTGCCTAATTCTTGGAGGGGCCTGTAAATTGAGAGTTTAGTGCCCGCAGAAAATTATGAAGGGTGACAAGAAGAATTGGTTCAAGGAGGGATTAGATAAACTCATGGCTGATGACCCATAATGGCTTGTCAGTAAGGGAACCTGAGAAAAATGATGTTGTGGAGGACAAGTACCATAATCTCTCACAGATTGCCCCTTGGAGCTACTCTCAGAAAGATTTAATTCTAAGTTGGATGGACCATGGGTCTGTCCCAGTGTGGTAGTTTCAATTGGCATGCCATTTCCCTTACTCCCTTTTACCTAAAGCATTTTGATGAACTCTGAACACCGTTTCTTTCCCTTTCGGAATTTGGAGTTTTTCCTTTTCAGTTCACAATCCTGGGCTTGACATTTCTTCTTCCTGTACTTTTCCCCTATGGGTCTTGACTTGCACATGTTTCTCCTTGTTTCCTGTATTATCTGGACACAAAGTCACTGCAGATGCCAGAGCATGTTGGGAAACAGCTTGGTTGGCTGACAAGTGAACTAGAGACAAGATGGGCTGAGCCTGGACACTTGTACCGAGGATGCCTGAGGCAACGCTTGGTTAATTTCTCTATTCCCTATTGTGATTCTAGGTTGAGGACTGGGACCCATCAGGCTAACCTTCATCACTCAGGGTTTTATGCGTCTACTGAATTCACCTGATTTAGCTGAGGGCAGGAATGTCTTACTGATAGACCCAGGAAATGAACTGCAAATAGCTGTGGAACACCAACCATTAATAAACCACAAACATTTGTCTTACCAGGAAACTCTTGCCAAAGAACGGCTATGGGAAGGGACAGACAGAAGTATACCAAAGAGACCCAACCCTTGTGTTATAGACTTGTCTGACAGACAAGTTTGGAAAATTTGTCTTATTGGGTTCTTTGCTTCAAGGAACCTGCTCAAATGGAAATAGTAATTTCGGTATCTGGCACTCCTAGCCATGAGTTCCTCTTATAAGCACTCAGGCTCACAAGGCTTCAGCATATAAAATGATTTCATTTACCTAGTGACATAGGAAGGACTTTTCTCTGAGCCTATAGAGAGTCAAGCCACCTTCCCTCCATCTTGGAACTTGTAAAGTCCCTATAACTTATATTACTATCCTAGATAGGTCCTTAGCAAAGGTCAGATTAAGAAGAAAGAACTCTGTCTTAGAATGACAAGTATTTAAATAAATCCTTTTTTTTGGGGGGGATGAGGTCTCCCTATGTCACTTGGACTAGAAATATAATGTCCAATCACAGTCCTGGTCCCACTACTGATCAATTTTCAATCTTGTCTGGCTTGATCCTTCTTAGGCAGCCTAGTTCCCTCCTCCCTTGTCTTTCTACTACTCCTAGGGGCTCACCATATTGGTGCTGGATTTAATAAGGAACTCTCAAGCTCAAGTGGTCTACCAACCTCAGCCTCCTCTAGTAGCAGAAATGAATGCCACCAGGCTATGTAATATAAATACATCTTACAGCTTATAAAGATAATGTATGGGACAAATGACATGTAATCAAAGTTTTAAAAAATCACTGTAAGATTCATGATCTCAGTTGTTAAAGCTCTCCCTGAATGCCTGAAATTATTTTGTTTTTTATTTATCTGTGTATATGCTATCCACTTCCCATTCCCAATAAAATATAAGGTCCTAGAAGAAGTTTTCTCCTCCATGCCTGTGCTCTGAGACTCATTGCTCTTTGACCATTAACCTTTTCACCCAGTGCTTGGCACATAGTAGGCGCTTAATAAATGTTTATGGAATTATATTGAATTCTATCAGTGCTTCCTTGCCCTGCTCCTGAAGTCTCTAGTTCCTGACCAGGATTATGAGCTCTTCTCATTGTTGTCACCCTCCTCCACTCCTAGAAGGAACAGTGGGTGCTTCTTACTGCGGCTGCTGCTGTGTTTAACCCCACTTCTCTGATCCCCACCATTCCCTAGGATCTTGTGCCAACTCACAGACAGATGGACAATGGAAGCATCACCCTGGATCTTTAGAAATAATGATACAACTTTTTTCCTGCCTTTGGAGTATACAAGACCTCAAGCCTATTCAGACCTTCTGCGCTATATTATACTCAGGTCCCACAATCCTCCATTTCATATGCAGAATTTCTTCCAGTGATGATTAGAATACTTTTTTTTTAGGTCTGTTCAAATATGTCTCTACTTTCTACTTTTGGTCAGCTACATTTCTATCTGTGTTTGCTGCCTCCTTCTTCCAGTGCCAGTATGCCATGCCTCCTACTTGCATCGGCCCTTTCCCACTGAGTCTTCTGGGGGTTGGAAAGTCACCTCTGCTCTCTTTAGGTTTGTCTCCCCATCTTCAATCTTCCTCTGGGGCAGGTGGGCCACTTTTACAAATTAATCTAGGCTTCATCTTATAAATATTCCGAAAGAGAGAAAGGGAGACAGAGCTTGCTGCTCCCAGAACCTGTGCAGGAAGAAGAGAAGCTCTGCTCTGAAGATGAAGATTTATATCCTTACCTTAGAATTAAACCAGGAGGGGTGGGTGGGAGCAATGACTAATATGAGACCCAAAAGACTAAAGAAGTAGAGGGATATCTAGTCAACATAACCAAGTGGGTGCAAAAAGAAACATGACCAAGACTTTAGGGGGTCTGAAGCAGTGAGAAAAGGAAACCAGTGGTTAGAGTAGCAAATGGAGGAGACAGTTTTGAGTGGGAAAGCTTTCTCCTTTGTGTTGAATGGTGAGACTGAGATATTCCTCTTAGGATCTTAAAGAGCCAGTGCTCAGCCAGGCCTAAGACCTGACATCCCCCCATATTCTCTTCTTTCTTTTCCTTTATTTCCTTTTCACTCCCTCTAATTTTCTTTGTTCTGCCTCCTTCTTTTTCTCCTTCATTTCCTCCTCCCCTTCCTCTCCCATCTCCTTCTCCTCATTTCTTTTCTTTTCTGTTTTCCTCCCAAAGAACTAGTTCTTTCAAGCAGAATACACAGACAGTTCAGTGGCATGATTTTTGGGAAGACCAGAATTGCCCCTAACTATCTCATTCTCCACTACTAGGTTGTCTGGGCCACCATTCTGCCAAAAGCTAGGAAATTCCCACCATTCTCATTGGTCCTTTGATGCCAGCATGACCTCATCAAGAATAGGGCATGACAGATTAACCTTTTTTTTTTTGATCAGAGAAATGCAGGAGGCATAGTATATTTAGATTTCCACAAAGAATTTAATAGTCTCTCATGCTATCCTTGTGAACAAGATGCAGAGCTATAGGCTAGAGCAGGGATTCTTAACCCTTTTCGTGACATGGATCTTTTTGGGCAATCTGGTGAAGCCTATAGACCCCTTCTTAGAACATTTTTAAATAATTGAAGGAAACGCTAAATTTCAGTTAGATGTAGTGAAGTTAAAGATGTGATTGTTTTCCCTCTAAGTTCACAGACTCCTGAAATCTTTCCATACATTTGGGAAGTCAATGGACCCCCATTTAAGAACCACTGGGCTAGAGAATAAAATAATTATTTCAAATGAGAACTGATTGAATGACCAGACCTTAATATAATCATCAATAGGTCAGTGTCAACTTGGAAGGAGGCCTTTAATAGAACACCCCCAGGGATCTCAGCTTGTTTCTGTACTATGTATCATTTTTACCAGTGACTTGGATAAAGGCATAGACACTGTGCTTATTAAATTTGTAGATGACATAAAGTTAAGAGGTTGGATGACAAAGAGCTGGAAAACATATCAGCTGAATAGAACCTTGGGCTGAATCTAATAAGGTGAAAGTTAGTAGGGTTACAAAGGATTACATTTGGATCCTTGGCTTCACACAAAGTGGACATTTGGAGATAATGAGGAAGAAGATGAAGATGAACCTAGAATGAATCATCCCTATAGTCATATCCTCCACATCCAACCCTCGAGTAGAATCAGTGAAGTGGTGGAATTAAATGAATTGAAGTGAGTGCCTTCCCACTTGATTTTAGGCATCTGAAGCTTGCTTTCCCAAGGAACTGGCCTATTATGTGGGCTTCTCTGGATATGCCTTTCTTTTCACCTGTTGAACACTGCTTTCTACCCTCTTCACTGCTCCTGGTTCTGATCCACTATCTCCTGCTTTTTTTTCCCTTTGTGGTTTTGAACAAACTATTAGCTCTCCGAACCCAGTTTTTCTAAGTGAATATAAGCTCCTCAAGAGTGGGGGGCATATCCTTGTTGCTTCTGTATCCCAAGCTCCTAGTGCAGTGTCTGGCATGCATGTCATAGGTGCTTTATTAATGTTTGTAGAATAAATGAAATTGTCATACGGAAATAACCATATTGCTTCCCAGAAATAGGTTTTATTCTGGGAATATTCTGAGAACATCAACAAGAAAGGCTGGTGGGTCAAGACCTCTCTGGTTATGATCATTAACTCTCATGTAGGTTTTTGTCAGGCGCAAACTCCTCTTCAAATCTTAAAAACATTTATTAGGGACCTTAAAAGTGTGTGTGTGTGTGTGTGTGTGTGTGTGTGTGTGTGCGTGCGTGCGCAGAGGAGAGGGCTGGTAAATGTTTAATAACCAGTTCTCTTGGAAGAAAATGTATTCACAAAACACTTCTGCATTATTAACTTTTTCTCCATTACTTCCTTAAGTCTAGAAAAATCAACCAAATAATACACCAAGTCCTGATTTCTAGCATTTGCTGATTTCTGAGATGTAAATTCCCACCCTAAAAATTTGGCAATCAGCTAGTCTAAGCTGGTTCCAGTACACCCCTTTTAATGTGCATACATACACATATACAGAAAAAATAGTTTCAGATCTCTGCTTCTCTCTATCACCATCATCTCTTGGCTTACTTTAAATAATACCAATTAAGAAACTGTCAGTACTAGAAAGCGGCTATATTAAGACAACTAAACAGCCACTGTGATCTTTGAAATAATGAGAATCTGCCAGTTTGAGGACTACAGACAAAAAAACAAAAACAACCCTGTGTAATGCATATGATACTGCCAGGATAGTGACCATGCAGTACTGTAAGGTAGGTATCATCATGTCAGGGCTGATAATCTTTCTCAGATGGTACTGTAGCTGAAGCATGACTATCTCAGGCTTCAGCTTGCCCCTCCCTAGCACAGAGGGAGAGGTCCTGGCAGTTTGGACCTGGATAGGCATCCTCCTAGCGATCCTTTGGTAGATGGACCAAGCACCAGAGTTAGTGAAATCCTGTATGTTTATTTTGTACCTACTTTGAATATGCCAATAAATATATGTTGTATCCCTATTAGAATACAAACTTCTTGAAGTCAGGGAGGCTTTGGAATCTTTGTCTTTGCATCCCCAGCATATTGTATGCACTAAAAATGCTAGTTTATTAACTGATTGACTTTCAGATCAGAGGAGGTAAATAGACAGGGGTAATTACTCTTTAATCCACTAAATATTGAAATTGTTTCTACCAGACTTGAGATCCAAAATGGCATCAACTTGAATTCTTTGTGTTATCCGTGTGGATGAGAAGGGGTGGTGGTGGTAAAGGTTGAGCATAATTTTGAATCTAATTCAGCATAGTACAAGAGGAATGTTTTAACATGGGCTGGACTTCAGGTTGTCCACGACCTGTAGTTTATAGGCCATGATGTTTACTGTTTTAATGATGGAGAATGGTCCAAGGAAGTTTCATTGAGGCTTATGTGCTGAGCAACTAATGAGTGAATAAATTGTACTTAGTCTTTCATCTGCAAGGATTTTTACTAGTGTACAGTGTTCATTAGGCTATGCCTTGTGGGATGCTACACCAGGGTTTTACAGTCATTCTGGGTAAGCTGAACCCTCTGTAAGATAGTTATCCATGGTAGGTACCAGTGTGAGAGAAATGAGAACTGGAAAGTTGAACCAAGTCATAAAAAACAAAAATAACTAACATGTCTGCTATTGCTTAAGTTTTAGTGCAGTGTGTAAGTGATTCACTCCATCTCTAGGGTAGAGGCAAGAGTCCTAGCCTTGACAAAAGGAGCTAGTTATCAGGTTCTGGTGGTTGGTGCAATATCGAATAGGATGACTAGTTTCCTCTGCATGGTGCCATCTGGTTTGAAGGTTGGGATTTGCAGATAATAAGTAACTTCTTCTAGATAGTAAAAGTATAGCTTAGTAGAAGGCAGGCAGCAAGGTGGTATAGTGAAGAGATCCCTGGGCTTGGAGTTAAGATCTGAGTTCAAATCCTGCCTCAGACAAACTAGCTGGGGGACTAGATAACTTGCTTAATCTCTCTCAGCCTCAAAGAGAGGACATTGAACCTAATATACTTTTCCAGTTCTAAATCAATGATCCAATGGATTTTGCCTTCTCTCTCCTCAATTTCCTCATCCATAGAAAGAGGGAATTGGCTAAATGACCTTCCAGGTCACTTCCAACCTTGACATCCTCTAATTCTAGGCATAAGGTCATAGCTACTTAGATTCTTTCCCCATCTGGAATAAAACCCTCCCCTGGCCAGATTTAAGGCTTAGCTAACAGTTTGAGTTCCCCAAGAAACTTGGCAGGGATAGACTCTTGAGGGCTTTGCATTCTTCTTAATAAGAATATCCTTCTTCTGTGATTCAGCCTCCTCCCTATACCAGAGGTAAGGGTCCTGACTGTGAAGACCTTGACAAAAGGAGTTAAGGTAGGGAAGAAATTGGATACCATCTATCAGATACTCCTAGAAAGTGACAGGGAATATTTTTGCTTTTTCATACCTTAGCCTTGGCATTCCTTGTTTGAGCTTCCCTCAGTGGGGGACAGATTATTTCATTAATCTTCTCAGCATCTATGTAAGACTGCCAAGAGTAGAGATTATTATCAGCCTTCCTCCTCAGCAGAAGAGTTTACCTTAGCTGAGAATATTTTACCCAGAATGACATGGGGAGGCTGTATCTGATAGGAGGCCAGCCCATGCCCCTCCCACAGCCCACACTTGATTCACCAGCTAGGCTAGCCTGCCTCTCTTGCTGGTGTCCTAGTTTTTCCTCTTTGGAGTCACACAGAACAAGCTTAATCCCTCTTCCACATGACAGCTCTTCAAATACTTGGAAACAGCTATCATGTCTCCACTAAGTCTTCTCTTCTCCAGGTTAAACATACTTAATTCTTTCACCTGATCCACATTATGGCATAGTTCAGAGTCTCTTCACCATTCTTTTTGGAATAGGTTCTACTTTGTTGATCTGTCTTCTAAAATATGACATCTAGAATGCAATTAAATGCTCCAGATAGAATCTGACCAGAACACAGTGCAGTGGGACTATCAATTCCTTTATTCTGGATACCGCAATCAAATTAATGTAGTCTAAAATCACATTCGCTTTTTCATTTTCTATTAACACCGTTGTTCCAAATTGAGCTTACAGTCAACTACAACCTCTCAGTGTTTTTCACATGGACTGTTTGTTAGTGACACAAATCTTTCCAATCCTATGTTTGTACATTTGATTTTTGGAACCTAAATGTGGGACTTTACATTTATTACTATTAATGTTAGTGCAGACGTTATGGTATAAAGGATAGAGTGCCAACCTCACAGTCAGTAAGAGCCGGATTCAAGTCCCTCCCCACCTCCTCCATGCCATCAGTTGGCTGTGTGTCTCTGGGAAAGTCACTTAACCTCTTAATTCCTCCAGAACCTCTCTAAGACTATAAAATACAGAGCAGGTATTAGTCTGCATTGATAGAAGGCATTCCTTATCAGAAGTTCCCTATACCCTTCCTTCAAAAATTAACTTCATTAAAAAATTAGGTGTTTTTTTTTACAAAATTTTGAAAGTAATTCAAATTATATTCTTCACGACAAGTTATTTACAAAGCTTAACGTATACATACATATGTACAGACATACATATATACATACGTACGTGTATATATATACATCTATATATCTGTGTTTTTATACACACAGACACACTTAGGAATCTTGAGGATTATAAGATTTGAGAACTGAGAGTGTGTTGGTTATAAATAATTATTATAAACATATAATAGGAATTTCAATTAAAACTTAGCAGTGCTTCCTACTTCACACTTTTGTCATTACAATTTCAATAATATTCTTGAAAAATCACTTCAAAGTTGTCACACCTAGAATCCTTTATGTAGTAGTATGCTTCATTTACCCTGCATTGTCAAAATGCATTTAGAAATCTTTATAGCTCTTTCAATGAAATCACAGACCTGTTTCCCCTCCCCCCCACCAAAAAAAATTATCTTAATAGAGTCTGCCCATCGCTGCGAAGCCATAGGTGTCAAACTATGGCTGCAAAACTCCCTAGCTCACCCAATTAAATTAAAATGTAATTGGGAAAAATACAGCACAACATAATGTTAATTTGTGGTTTTCTAAGTTGGTATGCTGCTGCAGGGATCTGCTTCTACTCGAGATTGGCACTGGACTGTTGAAGTCTTTCTGGAAAATGATTCTGTCATTTGAAGGATTAGATCTCTTTGGCATTAGTTTAGGGTTATTTCAGCAATTAACTTCAGGCCTGGTCCACAAAGATCCTTCTTCCTTCCTACGACCATATGGGTGTAAAAAAAAAAGACCTTTTACATGGTATAGCTAATTTTTTCCCCCCACCAGCAAACATAGGTCTCAGCTCGCTAGCCTCTCCTTCAGGTTATTAGTCGCCACCACTTCCCTTTGCTTTGTCATTTTCCCTCAACCTGGGTCTCCAGCAGGAAGAAGTCCTTCAGTGAGGGCTTCCTTTGACAGACCACCTCCCCTGTTTTGCAATGATAGCACAGTAGCCTTTCAGATCACATACGCAGGAGAGCATACACTGAAGAGATGGAGATAGAAAGAAGAAATTTATACAGAGGAGAAGGTTTTCAGTTTGGTGAAAACGGCATGACACAAGAGGGAACCTGTTGGAGTCCTAAGACCTGGATTTGATTCTTGGCTCTTCCAATAATTAATTCTGTAACCTTAGATAAGTCACTTTGCCCCTCCAGGTCTCTGTTTCCTTGGGTGTAAAATGAGAGGACTAGACTAACAAGATCTAAAGCAAGATCCACGTCTGGTATTCTTGGATTCTCAATAGAGAAATGTCCTCCATATGGCATGGGATTTTGGTCCTAGGCAGGGATCTTCCTTCTTCAGTTTCTTAGCTCAGTCAGAGGATCACCAATCTAGAGTTTGGGGAGACCTCAGAGGCCACTGATTTCAACCGTCTCATTTTACAGATAAAGAAACTGAGGCCCCAGGGATTTCAAGTGACTTGACTGAGGTCATATTGGTAGCTATCATGAGAGGTGGAGTTGGAACCCAGGCCCTCTGTTCTAGAGGCAGTGCTCTTTCTGCTGTTCCGTGTTAACCACCCCATATTGAGATGCTTTACCCTCAGTTTAGTGGTTATGATCTGGGAAAGCCCTTCCTGCCCCTGACTTCCCACTAAAAAAGACTTTCCCCCATCTGGGCTCCAAAACTACCTCCATTCAGATTTTAACCTTGTGCCACTTGCAATCCTTATTTTCAGAGGCACTTATGCCATGAGGAACCTGGGTTAATTTTTGGGGGGAGAGGGAGCTGTTATGGTTTTCTTGCTCTTGAGTCTTCAGACCTGTTGGACAGAATTTAGTATTCTTCTACTTTTAAATACACTGAACAATATACCAAAGAACTTGTATACCTACACACACACAAATAATTAAAACCCATGCAGAAAACACTGATACAACAGTGACAGAAGTTCAGTTGTTTGCAGAATAATTTATAGTTCAGGGTTAAGGCATCTTCCAAAGGATGGTTTTCTGCCTGCTCCATTGTTCTCTGCTGTCCTGGGTTGCTCTCAAGTGGTTTGCCCAGTGCCGTCTGCTGGTGGGAACCCTTCTCATGTGGTCTGCTTTGAGATATTCTCTGGCATGAGTCTCACCTAGGAAGGAAGGGTACAGGATGCTGCTTCCTCCTGGTGGGACATTCTACCTGCAACAACTCCATACAAAAGTTTGCATCTCTTTTGGTATCAGTAGGAAGGAACATAGGAATAATCTCTCTTGATTTGGCCAACAACTAGATTTTCTAGCAGCAAATACAGTTTCTTCTATGAGTGTTAGATCAGGAGGCTTCTCTTCCAGAGACTCTGCCACTGGTTGCCTGAGTTATAGATTGACAGGGTAGAGGCTTTGGACCCTCCCCTTCTGAACTTTCCCCCAGGAATCCAGCCCCTGAACTCAGATCCCTGGCATTCACCTGAGACATTGGCAAATAATCCTTTTAACTGCCCTTTCATTGAGGCCCTCATTGTCTGCACCTGGCCCCACTCTAGACCCCCCCCCCCCCCCACTCCTTGATCCATCTAGACCCATTCCTTGACCACTGTATGTAAGTGTCCATCTTGCCATCATTAGATTTCTTAGATTCTTTAACAGTCTGACCAGCTTGTCAATACAAGTATCACAAATGTGCTGGTCTTAAAATCTCGCCCACCTCAACTGGTGTTTTAATAAACCCTGTCTCGGACTGAAAGAAGGCTTGTGTTGAATTCTTTCAAGGCAGGACCTGTGTCTGTTGCCCTTGAATTTTGGAGTTCCCAGCACCCCTAGACCTCAACATAGATCAGTTGGTTCTCTTGGTGGCAAGATCAGCCATATTGAAGACCCAGAGGATCACTGGGAGCCGGGTTTGAATGTCACTTCTCTCAGGCTCTGTCCTAACTTGACAAGATTCTGGCAGTAGGATGCAGGGAGAAGAAGAATCATGGTACAAGGGAATGAGTTGGATTTGAAGTCAAAGAACCTGGCTCAAATCCTGGTTCTGCCACTATCTCTATGACCTTGAAATAGTCGCTTAACATTGAAGTGCCTTAGTCCATAGGACCTTTTACATTTCTAAATCTATGATCTTTGAAGGGATGAATTGGGGTCAGGTAGGGAGAATAATGGTCACTGGTCCCAGTTCCATCCGTACTCACTTCGTTCCTGGTGTCCTTTCAACTAGAGATCATTTAGTCCAACTCTTTCATTTTATAGAGGAGGAAGCTGAAGCCCAACAAGATTAGATAACTTGCTCAAGGCCCTGTGAAGGTGGTAAATAGCAGAACTAGGATTTGAACTCGGATCCTCTAACTTTATATCCAACACTCTTCATCATCTTCCGAAAGGAAGCCTACTTTAAATGAGTCCATGATGTCTTCTTCCTAGAGACCATGCCCAAACTCTATGGAGTTGACCAAATCACCCCCAGTCATTCTTTTTTTTTTCCATGAGAGAATGTAATGAATAGGGGAAGAAACAGCCCAGATGCTAGCTAAGAAAAAAGTGTTATATAACCTCAAAAGGGATACAGTGACAACATCCATATAATTAGAGGGTGAGGTTATTTACTGTCTTGTCTCTTCCCTGTTGTACATTTATTTAACCCAATTAATCATCCTATTTCTTCACAATTAATTACTTTCATGTAATAATCAAACTGGGTTTTATGTCCACCATCCCACAGCCCCCAAATTGCCTGCCATACAGGAAAACTTCCTGCCCACTGTCAACTCCTGATTATCTGAAGTCAAGTGACCTGTACTAGAGCAAATACGAAGCAAATCTTGCTTTCAATGATAAAAATAATAACAGCTCACATTTGTATTGTGTTGACATTATCGCCTACTCTGCTTAAGGCTTTTGCTGACATCATTAAAATCTGTTTTGCTCCTACTTCCTCATGCAACCTACAACCCATCAGCAGCTAGAAGGGAGTACCTATTGAATCAAACCATTTAATTACCTCCACAGCCCCAGGGAAAGCATGAATTAGAATGGCAGAAAGAGGAGATTGAGAAAAGGAGGAAGGGGTGGAGATCCATGCATAATGGAGCTCTACTCTGCTTAGGTTGATGCTTTGTATTCTGCTGAGAGGTTTACCCCAAATCTGCTTTATTTTTTTTGGGGGGGGAGGGAACTATATCTCTCTATCTTTTCCAGACTGGAAGTTGCAGCCTCCTGTGGACTGATCTCATTAAATTCTGTTTCTGACCTGGGCCAGCTCACCTGATGCTGGCCACATTGATGCTGTACTTAGTATGGACACCCAATAGGCTTTAGCCCACTGCAGTTCAGAAACACCTGAGCTCAAGGGCTCCGCCAGCCTCAGCCTCCATATTATCAGGAACCTGAAGTTTGCATCCCCAGAGCCCACCCCAGTTCTGAAGCCAGGAGAACTGAGGGAAAACCTAATAGCTTTTATATTCTCCTAAGTGTGGTCTTCACTGCATGGCTTGTGAAGTGTGGGCAGCATTATAACTTCCTGGAACATCAGGAATGGCCACACTCTAATATTAATACAAAATCATATTTCAAATTCCTCGTCTGTAAATGAGGGGGCCCAAGTAGATGATCTCTGCTTCCCTTCTAGCTCTAATAGTCTACGCTTCAAATGTGGCCCGTTTTCATTACCTCCTGTTTATGACTTTCTGCACCTTTGCTGCCCTCCACTAGCGTAAATAATTGAGATTACCCTGCTGTAAGGATGAAAGTTAGGGCCATTGTCAACTTTCCGGCCCCAGGCTATTGGGGGAGGGAGGGAGAGGAGGAAATCCAATTTTCATCTTTTAGGCCTTCCATCCTGAGAAGCCTACAGTCAGTTTTTGTAACATCTGAGAACTAGTACTGGTGTTGGTGTAGAACATGCCATAGGAAGGGTTGAAAAATCATTTTCTTTTACATTTTTATTCATATCCTTTGTTTTTGTATCACTTTATTTTTCCAATATATCTGCTTCCCTCACCTTCCCAGAGAGCCACCATTTATAACAAAGAATTTTAAAAAGGAAGAGCAAAACTAACTAACCCATCAGCTGAGTCTGATGCTAAATACCCATATTCTATACCCATAGGCTTTCACCTTTGAAAAAAAAACGGAGAGAGGATTTTTATTTCAAGTTTCTAACTAGAGGAGACAACCCTAAGTAAACAACCTATAAAACCAAGGGAGAAGCAGATATTGGAATTGCGTAGAGTTCAAATAGTGGGGGCCACAGATGGTGGTCTTGAGAACACTGTAGCTGTAGCAGAGTATTTTGTAAATCTAATGCAAATACTAAATATGATCTGTTTGTACTATGAACCATAACTGTTACAGCTGACCCTCGACCTTTCTTTCTTTTCTTTTTATCTCTCTTTTTCATTCTCTCTCTCTCTCTCTCTCTCTCTCTCTCTCTCTCTCTCTCCACTTCTCTCTCCCTCCCTCCCCCCCTCTCCCTCTCTCCCTCTCTTCCTCCCTCCCTTCCTCCCTTCCTTTGGGTGCCTTGGGGTGGATGAGTGAGGACAGCTTGAGTAACACCTCCCAGGAGAGGGATAGGGACAGAAGCATATGGATTTAGGAAATTAGCTGTAGGACCATGACAAGTCACCTAAGTCCTGACTCTTAGTGTCCTTCCTTGTAAAATCAGGATAGTAACACTCACACTTTGCGTGATACTAAAGCAGCCACTTTGTAAACCTTAAAGGATTGTAATAAATGGGAGCTGGTTTTGTTTCACTTTCTTAGGCCCAGAAGCAGGAAACAGATTCAGAAGGTTACAATAGGAATAGGAGGCCAAGGATCAGAGGAGTGGAGATCATTTTGCAGATAAGGAAACTGAGGTCATAGTGGGTTAAATGAATCCAAGATCATGCCGGTAACTAGTGGAAGAACTGACTTTGGAAGTAGGCCAGATCTAGTGACTCCAAGTTTAGCCCTGTGGAGGTAGCTGGTGGCTCATTGGTTAGAACGCTGGGCTTGGCATCAAGGAAGAGTTCAAATGGGGCCTCAGACACTTACCAGCTGTGTGACCCTGGGCAAGTCACTTAACCTCTGTCTGCCTCAGTTTCCTCAACTGTGAAATAGGAATAATAATAGCATATACCTTGCAAAGTTGCAAGGAACAAATGGTGTAATGTCTGTAAAAAGTATTTAGCATAGTGTCTGACACACAGTAGGTGTTCTAAAAATGTTTTTTCCCCTGTTTATTCTCTTCCCATCATTCCACCTGTTCTTTCAGTTCTCTAAATAATTATTTAACACTGTCCTTTCAGCAGACTTTCACAAGACCACGTCATTTTGCTTTGTCATGGTAGCTCTTAAAAAGAGATGATCTCTACGGCTCCATAGGACTGGAATCCTGCTGGAACGTTTGGGAATGCTGACCCATTTGGGGATGCCTCACTAAAACCATATTCTTCTCCTTCTTCCTCTCTTCCCCACCCTGTGCCTCCACCCCAACCATACATTATTTAGTGAGGGAGGCACAAGCAATAGGATGGAGATTAATAGTTCCTGCTTTTTCTCTGGGGTTTTTAGAACAACATTATAACAGCAGTGCATCCTCAACAATCTTAGACTGCTTGCTCCCTGATGTTGTGTTGAATCAGTTTCTTGCGCTGAATCAGTTTCTTTTAAAATTTATTTAATATATTTTATTCATTTCATTTAATAGTTCCCAATTACATTAAAAACTTTAGCATTCATTTTTTTAAATTTGGAATTCCAAATTCATTGAATCAATTTCTATTCATTTCATAAGCATTTTTAATTGCCTACTATGTACTAGGCACTGGAGATACAGGGACAAAAATCAGTCCTCGCCTTTAGGGAGCTGACAGTCTACTAAAGCAGGGAAAACATGAACTCTTAGAATCAAATATAAAATATGTAGAAAGTAATGCAAAAGAACTTTTTGTGTATGAGGAGTGGGGAGTGAGGAGACTGCCAACTGAGGGGATGAAGACAGACCTCATAGGAGGTGGCTCTTGATCTGAGCTTCAAGGGAAGTTGAGGATCCTACGGGGTAGAGATGAGGAAGACATGCATTCCTGGCATAGGGAGGGAGAGGGATGGTCTAGACAAAGGCATGATGATGGGAGGTGGAATACTGCATATGAAGAACAGAGGTTAGGCCAGTGTGGCTGGCACCAAGAGTGCATGGAGGGGAATAATATGTAAGAAGCCTGGAAATATAGGCTGGCGCCAGACTGTGGAGGATGGGTTAGAGAGGAGAGGGAAAGAGGAAACAAATTAGAAAGAGTTTGGGCAAGAGGTGATGTGGTTCTGAACTATGGCTGTGACCCTGGGATTGGAGAGAAAAGATCAGATGCCAAAGTAAAATGCACAAGATTTGGACAATGGTTTTTGGAGGGGAAGGGAAGACTGGAGGGAGGGTGAAGGATTAAGAACAACTCTGAGGTCATGAATCTGGGTAACAGTAAGGATGGTATTATCCTCAGCAGTGAAGGGGATGTTCTGAAGAAAGGTGCTTTTGGGGGAAAGACAATGAAGACAGTTTTGGACATGCTGAGTCTGAGACAGCTGTAGGACTTCCAGTTAGAAATGTCCAATAGACAGTGAATGGAACAGTTCTGGAGCTCAAGGGAGAGGCTGAGGCTGCACGTAGGGATCTGGGAGTTATCTGCATAGAGACAATAATTGAACCCATGGGAGCTGGTGAGAAATCAGCCTCCAGCAACCCTGTGCCCCCTGGTCACTGGCTGACAGAGCTGTCCATCAGCTTCAGGCAAGCCAGTTGCAATTTTAATTGGATGTTATATATATATATATATACCACTGCTGGCTGGGCTAATCCTGATCGACAACCTAACTTGCTAGTGACGTTGGGAGACAGTTCCTCCTCTATCTGCATGTGTCCCATATCCATTTCTGGAGCTCCATTAGTACAATATTAGTACAATGGAGCCCTGTTATAACTCTTCTGAAGATAGAAGACCAAAGTGGAAATCAGTGCCCCCTTTTGATCTTCTGCCAAGGCTTTCCAAGGATGTAAGTCATTCTTCTAGTCATTGAACTCAAATCAGAATGGATTTATCTTAAGATGTCCCCAGTAGCCCTTTAGGCTTTAGGGAGGGCCACAGAAGCAGCAACACAACCCTGTTGTCCTGGTGACAATTGCTTTCCTATAGCTTTTACTGCCACTTCAAGTTAAAGCAGAGAGAAGGGGCATACACACTGAAGAAAAGATCCATTTTTCCCCAGTCAATCCAAGCAAGACTGTCCCTACGCAAAGCTAGGTAGGTAGCGGGTAGGTGGCACAGTGGATGGAGTGCCAGGCCTGGAGTCAAGAAGACTCATCTTCATGAGTTCAAATCTGGCCTCAGACACTTCTTAGCTGTGTGACCCTGGGCAAGTCACTTCACCTGTTTGCCTCAGTTTCCTCATCTGTGAAATGAGATGGAGAAGGAAATGGCAAACCAGCCTAGTATCTCTAGTATCTTTGCCAAGAAAACACCAAATGAATCAAACATGACTGAACAACAACAAAAGCAAAGTTTGTCCCTTGTATTTGACCTCACACCCTCCACATGCCTACGTCCCCGGAAAGCCATGCTGCTTTACAAGAAAATGTGACAGGGGAGAATGAGAGCTGGACTTGAGGTCAGGTTGAAACTCCAGCTCAGTTATCAGCTGTGGGAACATGAGCAAATCATTGAACCTCTCTGAGCCTGCTTCCTCATGTCTCAAGTGGGATAACAGTATTCTCTCTCAGGATTGTACCCCACAGGATTATTGTAGAGAGAGCACCTTAAATATATTTAAATTTGTTATCATTAGACCTTTTTCCATCATCATCCCTGACTGCTCTGCATTTGTGAATCTCTCCTCTAGACAAAGATGGCTTGTTTTACCGTCCTGTTATGAGCTCCATGTTTCCTTGTACTGGGCTTTGGTACCTTTTTGTCTCTTGAGACATATACGAATTGGAGTCTTTATTCATGTTATATAGGAAAAGACCCAATACATTCATTCACATTGAGGTATTAGGAATTTCAATGACCTCTTCCAGAATCATAGTATCTAGAGATGGGGGGAAGCTTTAGCATCCAGTAGTGTCAAACTCAAACAGAACTGGGGGCCACTAAACTACATGGAGCAGCTAGGTGGTGCAGTGGACAGAGTATCATTCCTGGAGTCAGGAAGATTCATCTCTGTGAGTTCAAATCTGGTCTCAGACACTTATTAGCTGTGTGACCCTGGGCAAGTCACTTAACCCTGTTTGCCTCAGTTCCTCATCTGTAAAATGAGCAGGAGAAGGAAATGGCAAACCACTCTAGTATCTCTGCCAAGAAAATCCCAAATAGGGTCATGAAGAGTCAGACATGACTGAAAAACAACCAAACACAAACTACATAAAGATCTCTGCAGGCCACATATTGACTTAGAAAACCACATACATTCATGTATTTCTTTATTAATATATCCACACAGTAAAATCAGATAGGAACTACATTTTAACCTGGTTCAGACTGAATTTGAGAGTGTTGTAGGCTGGGTGTTTGTCACCTCTGATCTAGTCCAATCCAATCCAACAAGCATTTATGAAGCATCAATTATGCGCAAGGCAAAATGCTAGACATTGAGAATACAAAGACAAAACAGCAAAGTCACTGTCTTCAAGGAACTTACATTCTCCTGGCAGAATACAACATGTAAGTAGGTAAACATACACCTGATAGTTTGAGGAGAAAGGAGAGAACATGAGGACCTAGAATAATTAGGAAAGGTATCCTGTATGAGGCAGCATCTGAGATTGGATTTTAAAAGGTGGAAGGGAGGAGAGGGTGAATTCCAGGTATGAAGGATGGCCTGTGCAAAGGCATGGAGGTAGGAGATAAAAGCTAGGTTTGGGGAACAGCAAGTAGGTTAGTTTGTTTGATGTGTAAAATGGATAAAAGAGGAAAATGCACAAATACATGGAAGTGGAGAATGGAGTCAGATTATGAAGGACTTTAAGGGCCAGGCTAAGGTATTTTTATTTTATCCTAGAGGCAAGTGGGAGCCACTAAAGGTTCTTGAGCAGGGGAATACCCTGGTCAAACTTGTGCCTTAGGGAAATTATTTTGACAGCATTTTGGAAGATAGATGAAAGGGGGGAGAGACTAGAAGCCAGAGGTTCCATTAGGAGCTTGTTAAGAGAGATGTGATGAGGGCCTACAGATGAGAAAAGGACAGGTGGGAAAGATGTAGCTGGGAGAATCAATAAGATATGATTGCATATGGTGGGAGAAGGGAAGGAACAAGTTGGGAACCTGGATGATTGGGAAGCAGAAATGAGAACAGGTCACTTGTTTTATTGAGGAAGAAAATCCAGGACAGAGAGACAGTGACTCTTTCAATGTTATATAAGTAGAAAGTAGCAAAGTGAAGATTCAAAGCTGGGCCCTCTGACTCCAAATCCAGTATCTTTCCATTACATCACTATTCTTTCTCTTAGAAGGTAAGCTCCTGGAGGGCAGGACTGTTTTCCATCCTTCTTTGTATTCTTTTCATTTAACACAACACCCGGCATTTAGTAAGTGCTTAATAAGTGCTGGCTGCCTTGATTTGACTACACCATCCCCAGCCTAACTCTTGCATTTAAAAACCAAGAATAAATGATAAAAACCAAGAATAAATAAATGCTTAATTTACAGGAATGCCTACCAAGCGGTGGAATTTTAGGCCTCAAATCACAACATGTTGGCAGACACCTATGCAGTCCTAGTTCCAAGCCCTTTCCACTGATGGAATTTGGCCTGGGCACAGACATTCCCAGTTATGCTGCAGTTCCTAAGCCCTGAGCCTGAAAACAAAGCAGGGCCTGCTGAGCTGTTGGACAGGCTATCCAACTCTGAAATGGCATCTTTGCTAGGGTGGACTGCCTGGCATCTGTCAAAGCCATGAGCTGCTTGATTCCACAGAGCTTGGCCAAGTTTCTTGCATTAGCATTTCAGGGGTCCTCATCCTTTCTGCTTAGAGGGTCTTCCTTGAGGTATCTCTGAAGGGCCTTTCCATAGGCCTTTCTTTACCTGCACACCATTGAAAAGAGATGCTGTAAAGTTGAGAGAGTACTGGAGTGGGAGTCAGGACACTTGGGCTCTCCCACTCCTGAACCACACGAGCTTAGGCAAATCAAATTATCCTTCTATGCTTTAATTTCCTTTTCTATAAAGTGAAGCAACTGAACAAGAAGATCTCTGAGATCTCTTCCAACTCAAAATCCTAAAATTCTGATAGAATTGAAAGGGAAGGAGGAAATTGGTTTTCTTATTCCATTTAAAACAGTCAAGAGGGTTAAATGGCTTTTGAGAGGTCATAAAGAAAGTCAGCAAAGGGAACATAAAATCCAAATTCCTTTGGCTAGCATTCAAGGCCCTCTACAAACTGTTTCGGTTTCTCCATGCTGCACTACTGACATCTCCAAAGGACATTTTCTACCATGCTATAGACATCTCTTCATCCTGGAAGTTCACTGTTTCCCTGGACTACTTCTCACACTGGAAGTACCCTCTCTGCCCCTGTGTCTTTCCCTCTTCTCCTCCTTTTAATGTATGGCCTTCCTTCAGGGACTGATTTGCCTTTCTTTGGATTTCCAGCTTGAAGGGAGTACTTAATAAATGCTTGTTAATGACAACTAGCTGTCCTGTCTTATACTAATATTTGTTCATGTATAGTATACCCTTCATCATCAATACCACCACAGGGGTGAGGGACCTGCAGCCTTGAGGCCACATGGCCTTCTAGGTCCTTGGGTGTGGCCTTTTTGACTGAGTCCAAGTTTTACAGAACAAATCCTTTTATTAAGGGGATTTATTCTGTAGGGTTTGGATTCAATCCAAAGGTCACACTTGAGGACTTATGGGGCCACATGTGGCCTCAAGGCCAGAGGTTCCTCACCACTGTAACCCGTTGCCCCATGCCCTCCTTCCTATCCTTTCCTTATTGAAATCGTACCCATCCTTCAGGTCTCAGCTGACATTACCTTCTCCATGAAACCTTCACTGATGCCACAGTCCAGACTTATCTCTCTTCCTTTTGAACTTCCACAGCACTCTCATATTTCACTTTGTCTGTTCTTGTCTTACAGACTTCCATTCACATTTTGATATTCCGTTTTGTATGGTAGTTATTTATTTATATGTCTTATCTTCCTTACTATATTATGAGCTTCTGATGAGCAGGGATGTGCCTTATGGAGTTCTGTATCTATCCCCTTCAGCACTTAGCATGGTGCCTTACATGTGGGGGCTCAATAAATACTGAATGAATATAAGACTTTTGACAGCCCAGTTCTTTGCATTATCTATAATGCTGCGATGTTGTTGTTTTTTTTTTTAATAAAAGCTACATTTCTTACTAGCTAACAATGGAAAGTGCAAGAGATTTCTAGATTTCTGGCCTGGTTTCTAAGTGCTTTCAAGAAAGAATTACCTCCCTAGAATGAAAATAATGGAAGAAGCCTTCTTGGTACATCATTTTGTTCGGTCCCTCAGTGTTTTGGAAATAAATGAGAATTTGAGAGTGAGTTGTACTATCTCGATAAATTTAATGATATCTTTAAGCTTAAATCATTCAGTCACTAAGCATTTATTAAGTGCCTACTATTTGCTAAGCACTAGGGATACAAAGAAAGGGGAAAGATAGTCCTTCCTCTTGAAGGACTCCCAGTCCAATGGGGGAGACATCAAAACAATTACGTACGAGCAACATGTTAATATTGTTGTTCAGTCATTTTGTTCATGTCTGACTTTTTGTAACCCCAACTTGGGGTTTTCTTGGCAAAGATACTGGAGAGGTTTGCCATTTCCTCCTCCACATCATTTTGCAGATGAGGAAACTGAGGCAAACAAGGTTAAGTGACTTGCCCAGGTTTACACAACTAATAAGTGTCTGAGGTCAGATTTGAACTCAGGAAGATGAGTCTTCCCTACTCCAGGCCCAGCACTCTAACCACTGCGCCACCTAGCTGCCCAGTCTGGCTTTCTATATATCCACAAACCCTCAGCTTGTAAAACGCATATACGCCTCAGGGACTGTCCACACTCTCTCTACTCAGATAACTTTCAAGTGATTCTATTTTTTTTTCTAACAGGATCACTGCTTCTCCAAACCCCACCTCTGGGGATGTGTAATCAGTGCTGCTTGTTTGGTACCAACCTTGCTCAAAGCATCATTTCCAATTAAAATGAGATCTCTTCCTGTTATGCTACACAATTCAATCAGGCCCAAGTTCAATATGAAGGTGATCCAAAGAGATAAAGCATCTTTTTATTTGATTCAATTCAGTTCAACAGTCTTTATATACTATGTGCAGGTCACTGTGGAAGACAGCTGTGGATAGAGCAAGTGGCCCTGGAGTCAGGAGGACCTGTGTTCAAATCTGGCCTCAGACACTAGCTGTGTGAACCTGGGCAATTCACTTAACCCCAACTGCCACAAAAAAGATCCTAGGCAGGCCACTTAAACACACAATGCTTCAAGAAGCTGTTTTGGACTATAAGTTACAGAACGTTTGCTAATCAACATTGATAGAAGATATCTATCTACTGGAATTCCTTTGCCTTAGTGAAATCCTAGGTCCAGATGGAAAAAAAAGATAGAAAAGAAACTCTGTGCCCCATAGCATTGTTATTATCCATGACTTGTATAGACAATTAGATAGATCTATAATTATGTTAGTGTGTGTACCCCTTCTAACAATGCAAATCTGAACTCCTTACCACCATCACTCATCTCCGCACACATTCTAATTCTTTAAGTTTCTCATCCATGCCCTTCAATAATTTCATGAGCCCATAATTAAACAGGAGAAAGAAAACGGGCTGGGTTTCCTATGGAAAAATTATAGAACTCACCAAATTTCTTCTTGAGACAAAGGCTCATTTTTTAATGCCAACCTTCTTTTTATATTGTTGTATGGCAGTGAATGATAGTATTCTATAGTCTCCAGAAAATTAAACTACTCATAGGGCAATGGATAAGTTCATGGTTCATACAAAATGGGTGCAACACATTCAGAGATAACTACAACGGAGAAGTTGAATTAAGAATATAAAAGAAATTTGTGATAAAAAAAGAGCTGGTCGTGTGGCAAGAGGGGGATAACTATTGGATAGCCCCAGTCCTCCACTGGTATCTCCCAACATCAAGGGAAAGTGAAGAGTCATCACAAGTTAGCTGCATCCCTTGTGGAGAAGTCATGGGAGGACAAAAAGAGTCAAAGAGAATGGGCAGGTATGGAAGAGTTGAAATCTAAATCATTAGAGAGAGGAGCCCCAGGATCAGAGAGATCATAGTTCCATTTGAGTACTAAGCCCTTCCAAAAAATTCTCCTGAGATGATACACTTTCCTGTTGGTTCTTTTAATATACTGAGGGTGCCATTGAGGCATTTGGATTCTCTGTTATCATTTATTTTTAATATATGACCTACCCACTTCTCTTCTAGGCAAACAAGTGTTTCATATTACTATTATCATTATTAGTCAATTATACATGACAAGTCTAGGTAATATTGAATTCTTCATCTCCTGACCCTGTAGTCTATTCTTTGCTCCTTGGAAGTGAAAAGGATGTTGGCTTTGCTGGGGAAAGGATGGACTAGTATTTGTTGTTATTGTTCACTCATTTCAGTTGTGTCCAACCTCATTCATAACCCCATTTGGGATTTTCTTGGCAAAGATACTGCAGTAGTTTGCCATTTCCTTCTCCAGCTCGTTGCACAGATGAGGACACTGAAGCAAGGGTTAAGTGACTTGCCCAGGGTCACACAGCTAGTAAAGTATCTGAGGCCAGATTTGAACTCAGGATGATGAGTCTTGACTTGAGGACTGACATTCTAACCACCTAGCTAGCTGCCCTTGGACTAGTATTTACTTTAGTCATTCCCTTCATCCCTTTTAAAAAATAGATATTTTAGTTCTATAGCAGGAAGAAAAAAATTATGTGGATAAAATGGAACAGGAAAGAGGGTTTCATACAAGTGAAGTCAAGTTCACCAATATTATTAGCCATTGACTGTATATTAGTCAATTAACAAGCATTTATCAAGTGACTACTATATCTAGCCATTTGCTAGGCACCACGGATACAAATATATTAGGTTTATTTTTGTTTTTGTTTATTTTTGACTGTGGGAAGGTTGGTTGTGGGAGGAGAAGGTACCGTATACTGGGAAAAGAAGATGGCTATTTCTCCTAGGAGCAGGAAAAGGTTTCCTAAAAAAAAAAATACTACAAAAACAGTGAAATGGTTTTTTGGAGCTGTCCAAGCTGAACCCCTCAGGTAAAGTGCTTTCTCTCATCATACAAAACTCTTTCGGTTGCTGAGCACCCGAGGGGAAACTGTAGGGAGTAGAGGAGTAGGTTGTTTGTTTGTTGTTTGTCCTCGTCTGGAAGGGGACCATGACATCAGGAAGGTGATATCATGAGTTGCAAATGAATTAGATTTAAGTGAGGGAGAGCTGTGCAGAGTCATCAGTCTCACTCTCTCTTCCGGAGCCATCTGGGTCCAGTAGCAAGATATGGACCAGGACGACTGGAGATGGCCCCAAGGGGAGCAGGTAAGAAGGCAGGGGTGAGGAGAGAGAGGAGAAGCAGCTTCAGCTGCTCCAGGTGTCAGAGCTTCAGCTGTGAAACTCATTTTGGCTCTGGAGGTTTATTTACATTAAAGTGAAGTCAGTCTAGAGAAGAGGGACAGAAGTAGGTTGTGCAGGGGTAGGGATGTGGAGGTAAGTTTTTTTCCTCCACCAAAATGTTGGGATGGGAAATTTCACAAAGAGAGATTACAGAATATTTTAGGGGAAATGGACCATAGAGATTATTTGACAGGTAATATGATTTAATGGAAATATCACTGTAATTGGCATCATATTCAAATCTTGACTCTGATACTTGACCTTAGACAAGTCACTTAAAAATCTCATTTTCAATATTTGCTAAATTAGGATGCATGTCCTACCTATCTCATTGTTGAAATGAATTCCATGACATCCACAAGGAAGTTTGACAAAATGAGGTCAAGATAAGAAAAATCTTATATGCACCAACATGTCTAAAGCAATGCTTTCTGTAGTAGTGAATAATGGGAAACAGGTAGGTGACCATTGATTAGGGAATAACTAAACAAATAGTGGTACCTGAAAACCATGTAATATTTGTGTTTCAATGGATATGAAGAATACAGAGAAGCATGGGAAGACATACGAACTGATGCAAAATGAAGTAAAACTAGGAAAACAAAAGACATGGCTATAACAATAGAGACAGAAAGAACAAAAACAAAGCTGAAAGCTATGTAATTATAATTATCAGTTTTCTTCCTGCTGAAGATTCAACCCCCCTTTTTTTTGCAGAAGCTGGGAACTATAAGTGTGGAACATTTCTTACATAGTCATCCTTGATTGATGTGTTGATTGGTTTTGCTAAACTGCTTCCCTCACCTTTTTTCTTCTTTTCTTGTTTGTTAAAAGGGATGGTTCTCTGAGGGAGGGAATGGAAGAGGGACATATGGAGAAATGAAGGTGAATCAATTACTGAAAATCACACTCTGAGTCTGCAAAAGCTGAAGCTCAATGTCTCTGAAATGGATTAGCAAAGCCCTTTGAACACAGTTGGGAAAGAGGGAAATCATATGCACACATCACCCCCATTCTTTTCTTTTTTTCTTTCAGTTTCCTGATCTTTTTTTTTTCTGAGAATTTAGGTGAGTTTGGTTTAAATGGTTGGGACCTTCAAAGCAGGAAGGGGATTGGGGAGTTCAAGGATAATTTCTGTTTGAGAAGAGGATAAAAGAAATCTGTAGCTCAGCTGCACTCTTTCTCTGCTAACAACAGGAAAAGCTCTTATTTTTTGTGGACAGTGACTGTTAGTCACTCTAGCCCTGGTATCAAAGGAAACACAGTAGCATTCGTTGTATAGAATTCTTTGTAACCTAATGAACAAAGCATTGTTTCTCTAGTCCCTTTGCTGGAACATAGAAACACCTTTGTAGGTAGAATAGTTCCTTGTAATAATTACAGCTAAAATTTATCTAGCCCTTTTCAGACTTTCCATTTTACAGATGACTCAACTGAGACCCAAAAAGGTCAGGTGATTTAGACACGTTCAGAGCCAAGATTAGCAACCAGATCTCCCAACATAATGTGCAGTATTTTTTTCACTGCTGGTCAAGTTGTGTGATTTCTCCATTCCTCAGTTTCCTCACCTATAAAAATATCTCCCTCACAGTTGCATTGTGTAAGAAAGTGCTTTGTAAAACCCCAAAGCTACAACACTCAACTAGCTGATGATCATGGAGTAATGGTCCCCAGTAGTTTCCCTACCCTACTAAGCAAAGAAGCAATAAGAAAACTCGAATCCCCTGAATCTGTGTGTCAAAATAAGACCAGCAGAAATGGTCCATAGCCCTCTTTTTGCCCATAGGGACTTTGATTATCAACTAGACACCAATTCCTCTGAAAGCCCATTCCCCATCTCCCACATGCCAGAGCTATGATTAGAGGAGCAGCCTTTTGATCCCAAAGCCAACATTCTTTTGTTGTACCATGTTTTAGTGTCCAGTGCCCTTTCTACTGGGGCAGGTTGATGGGTTACATTATTAACATCCTGTCCTCCTGGATGGCTTGGGGCAGTGATTAAAACATGATTTCTTTATTAATTAAATGAAAGAAATAACCACAGCTCTTATAGGACAAGCAAGTCAGACCAGGGCTTGCCTTTGTCTGTTGGCATATCTCACAAGACTCTTTGACAGAGATGACTCACTTTACAGCATAGTTTTTATAAAATTCTAGAGCTGGGAGAAACCTCTCTAGTTATCAACTTCCTAGTCCAACTCTCTCATTTTGCCAAGAAAGAAACTGAGGCTCAAAAACATAGAATGACTTTTACAGGGCCATGCACAGTTAAGATTGGAACTGAGGTCTCTGGTATAGCCTGATGGTAGAGTTTCTTTCCACCACACCATTCTGCTCTTGTAGGGTATGGCTCTAAAAAAATAAAAGAAATAAATCAATGCAATTAAATTTACATTCAATAAACATTTATCAAACCCCTAGACCCTGGAGATAATTTCGTAACAAGTCACAGTAAAAATATGGGAGAAATGTGTAGTGTTGGGTAAAGAGTCAAGAAACCTGGGTTCTAGTGATGGTCCTGGCTACGTGTATGGTCAGCTCTGAGACTCTGGGAAAGCAATTTTATTGTCAGAGATCATCTTCACTTTGAGTCTATTTCAACTTAAGTGACTAGGCACAAAGTGTTAGCGTGGTCACTGTGCTAGACCCTGGGGATACAAAGTCTTTGACATGTTCAGAACCAGGATTAACAACCAGATCTCCCAACTTGAAGTCCAATACTTTTTCCCACTGCTGTCAAATTGTGTAACCTCTCTAGTTTCTCCTTTATAAAAATACCCTCCTCACTCTTGTGTTGTGTAAGAAAGTGCTTTGTTAAAATCCTTGCCCTCAAGGAGTTTCCATTCTATTGGAGGGATACAGCATATACTCAGATAAATAAATATAAACAAAATAAATACAAATCAATGCAAATCCAATTTCTGTATTTCCAATGTCACTTTCCCATTAGCTTCTGCTCTCCTTTAAAAGATGCTTTATAACTATTTATGAATAACCTTTGAAGTGCAGTAGGTCATAAGATGGTACTAACTTCAGTGCTGTTTTCCATTTCTGTCTTTATATTACCACCTCCTAACACAGTGCCTTATACATTTTCGAGGGGGCCTAGAGCTGTGATTTCATTGGTAGAAGGAACTCCCAGGGAACAACTCCCTCTGCTCCTCAACTTAGAGTCTTGATCAGCTTTCACAGTGAGAGATTGAAAAACGTTTGACACCAAATAGCCAATATGTGGAAGAATCTGGGCTTGAACCTAAGTCTTCTTGACGCAGAGGCCACTTTTCTATCCATTAGGCCATACTGTCTCATAGGCAACTATGCAGTATAGTGGGTTGAACTCTGGAGTCAATAAGACAGAAATTCAAATATGGCCTCAGATGCTTATTAACTGTGTGACTCTGGACAAGTCACTTGAACTCAGTCTGCTCAGTTTCCTCAATTGTAACATGGGAGTAATGATAGCATGTATGTTACAGGATAATTGTGAAGATCAAATGTCTGGCACATAGTAGGCACTTGCTTCTTTCCTTCTAGCACATAAATGCCAGTCATTTCATGCTTGGTGAATGAATCAATGAGTGTTGCAAATACTGGCTTCCTTGATGAGATTACTTCCTCCCCTGATACAGATCATAACTTACTTAGTATGGTAGAGTGGAGAGAGTGTAGGATTTGGAGTGAAAGGACCTGAGTTGAAATCCTGGCTTTGTTAGTTACTATTTGTGTGACTTTGGGTAGGTCACTTAACTACCAGGGACCCCAGTTCCTCATCTGTAAAAAGAAGAAATTGGATTAAGCGATCCTTTCCTGCTTTAAATCTATCATCCTATAGTCCTGTAAATAGTCTCTAGGAATTGCTTGTGGCTGAAAAAAATCATCACCATGGGATTGCCGTGAAGGTATGCCTCACCAGACTGAGGCAGGTTGGTACTCAGCTGATAGACACACCCCGGTATGACCATCACTTACACCAGTCTTTTAAGTTTCATAACATTTTCCAGAGTTTGTGTTTGGTGGGCATGGTGTTTGAGAACCCAAGGGCACCTGCATACTATGAGGCATTAGCAATCTGGAGAACATTTAATTGACCTAGCTGACAGGGCTGCCAAAAGAGAGAAACAAGAGAGGGTCACTAAAACATTTTTTTAAATGCACAGGAGAGAACAGAAGGAAGGTCAGAAGGAAATGCAAACAAGCATGACAGCTTTGGAAGTTATGGGTTGAATTGATTATATCTTTAAAAATAAAAGCAAGCTGCACAGAATAGAGATTTGCAGTTTGGATGTGTAATCCTCTTTTCCTCTTCTATTTTACAGATAGAAATGCTCATTTTACCTTGTGTTGCTTGATTTCAGAATTAAAAAAACAAACAAACAATAAAAATGTAATTGTCTTATCACTCCAAGCAGCTCTTCTGTCAACTCATTAATGTTTCACAAACAAATGGTTTATACAGGGAAGGAGAAGTTAGAGAGAGAACTGGTGTGGAAGCCAGAAGACTTGGATTCAAGCCCTACCTCTAACCCGTACCAGCTACATGACCATGAGCAAGTCAGTTAACCTCTAAATCTCTAGATAAATTTCTAAAACTATAAATTGCAGAGAAGGTTCAGACCTGCTTTGTTAGAAGGAGTCAATCCGTAAACATTTATTAAGTGCCTACTATGTCCAGGGCACTGGGCTAAGCCCTGGAAATTCAAGGAAAAACAAAAAGATAGCCCTTGCTTTCAAGGAACCCATAGTCTGATGGGGGAGATAACCTGTAAACAGCTATCTACAAATAAGGTATTATTGGGAATAATCAAGAGAGGGAAGGCAGGCATTAAAATTAAGAGGAAGGGGATTAGGAAAGGTTTGCTGTAGAGGTGGGATTTTAGCTAGGACTTGAAGGAAGTCAGGGAAGCCAGGAGGTAGAGATGAGGAGGAAGAGTATTAAAAGCCTGAAGGATAGGCAGTGAAAATGACCAGAGCTGAGAGATGGAATGTCTTGTTTTAGGAATAGCGTGGAGGCCAGTGTTACTGGATTGTAGAACACAATGTTAAGTGTAAAGAGTGAGAAGAATGGGAAGGTCAGGGAGGAGGCAGGTTATGATGGGCTTCAAATGCCAAATGGAAGATTGTCCATTCTTACTTGGCAGTGTTCTAGGGTAATGGAATCAAATCCAGTCCCTGTCTCTATCCCTAAATAAAGGACTAGAAGGCTGTTTGATGGGATCTGATGATGAACATGTGTGTGTGTGTATGTGTATACAGACATACATACATACATACACAATCACAGAAAATCCTTGGATAGCCAGAATATTAGCCTTTGACTTCTCTTTTTTTTTGAAAGTCCAGGGCCCACCTATCTCCCCTTCCTCCTTGGGGTTGGGAGCCTGTTGTTTGTCAAGGACTCTGCGGCCTCTTTGGGGGTACAGGCTGCCCTATTAACACAGGAGCCTGTGATCCTTCTGGCGATTAGTCTTACTTTATTTTAAGTCTGGGTTTTAAAATAGCTGCAGGGCTGCACCTGGAATAAAAATAAATTAAAAAAGAGGATTGCTGAGTGGAATTTAAATAGCACCCCAGGGATAAGATTGTTCTTCTGGTCTCACTTGTCAGACCCCAGAATGCTTTCCTGAAAGGCCTTGATATGCACTGCTCCCAAGCTTGTCTTCTTTTTAATCATTTTGTAGGAATATTTATCTTCCTCTGATATTTATTTCTTCTTTAATATTTAAATGCAGATCATAAGTCAGGGAATGAAACCATCAGCACCAATGACATACGGGGCTTTCCCCAGTTCAACTTGCCACCTCATCCTTATCCCGTGGTCCCTGAGAGGATTCCAAAGAAGCAAAGGAGAAAGAAACCACAAACATGGCAATGACTCTTCTGTTTATATCTCAGTTCCAAAGGCCCAGTGTTAGTGCAACTCACCCACTGAAGCCTAGCTCTCATCAGATATAGTGACTTAGCTGGGCTCCCAGGTGGGAAATGCCAGTCTGGTGAAATTCAGACATCCGTGTAAAATGCAAACTCAGACCACTAATGGACCATAATCTAGGTACAGGCTGTTAAGTAAATAAACACTTAACTTGTTTGTTTGAAGAATAGACAGAGCATAATTCACTAATTTAAGAAATGGGTTTTTCCCCCCTTACTGCATCTATTAACTCTACATTCCTGTGTTTAGTGGGCCATAGGCACTGAACAGATGGGAACAGAGGGAGGAGAGAGAGTGGAGTAAGTAACAATGAAAATCAGTGAATTTGACAGTCCATCAGCTCTTCTCAACAGCATTCCCCAGCTCCTCATACCAACCCAAGGTCCCAACACAGGCTACTACAGAGGCTGCATCAATCCCATAAACCAGGCAAAAGTGGAAACCAGGAATTGAGGCTCACTTGGACCTGGGAGGGATAGGCTTATACATTGGATGACAGAATTGGGCTACAAAACTATCTTGCAGGGGATTATGGGGATGAAATTCTTTTTTTTTTCTGATTTATGGACCATTTTATTGGGGGGGAAACTATGTACAATTTTTTAAAAATACAGAATTGAAAAATCTTTTACAGTAAAAAATATAGCACTCTTTTATCAAACAGTAAAAATTTCCTGCTATACAGAAATTAATGTTATATGCTATATACTATATATTTAACTGAAAATAAACTACATATTCAACTGAAAATGAGTATGGTCCACAAGTGAAATAATTTCATAATATACATATATTAATTTACATTTACTATCACTAGAACTTAAATCTATGCCAATGAAAAAGATAAGCATTTCATGTTTGCTTCCCTTAAGGATGTAGAAGTTCAGTGTCAAATAAAACAAAGAAGATATTAGAATAAATATACAACTTAGTGATACCTTGAAATGCAATGTAAATTAGAGGGTTTTGTTTTACTCTTCAGGCTGAAGTGGATAGATGGAATGGATATAAAATTCTATCCCCAAAATAATATGATCTATTGGGAGTCATTGAAACATTATGGGGAAGAAATTTAACAGCTGTAAGCAGGGTTGGCAGCACAATTTAGCCTTAATTATAAGGTGTTGCATTTTATGTTTTAAGATTCAGCTTCTTCATCCTCACTCTCATCATCTTCATCTTCCTCCTCTTCTTCCTCCTCCTCATCTTCTTCTTCCTCTCCTTCCCCCTTCTCTTCTTTAAGCATTTTCAGGTATTTGCTGGCTAAAATCTTCTTTGGTAATATATCTGCAAGAAATTGAAAGGTTTCCGACTCTTCTGCAGTATTTGATAAGTCACTGTAAATAAGTGCTTTCTTCTCTTTTCCACTGCCATGTTTGTAGGAATAGGTGGCTAGATACTGAACAAAGAGTTCCTTCCATTTGAATATGGGCATAGCTGAAGTTCTGGTAATTCACACCACTGCAAACCAGATAATGAAGCCAATGAGTTGGGAGTTGTAAAGCTGGCCAGACTTCTTGCTCCCAGCTCAACTCCTCCATGCGTGGCCTTGGCCGTGAGCACCAGTGCCTCCTGATTGATGCTGGACACCTCTGGGGAGCTCTTCATGATCACTCGAATGCGAGATAAGGGTAGCGAGACCAGCCTCTGGTCGCTGCATTTCTCTTTGCCGCCAAACCCGTCCGCCATCTTGCCGCCCCCGCCCCGGCAGCAGTGGCAAAAATCGCGCGGCCGCCACTACTCCTGCTGCAGCTGCTGCTGCTGCCGCCGCCGCCGCGGCCGCCACGGCCCCCGCCCCTTCCTCTGGGGATGAAATTCTTTTGGATGTGATGTGTGACTTTTAGGGTAAGAAATGGTTGCCTGGATGGGGGAAGATATGTTAAATGAAAACCCTTTCCTTACATTTGAATGACTTTGAAGATAGCTGGTTTTTTATTTTTTCACTTAAAAAAAAATCTCCCCAGGTTGGGGCAGAGATTGAAACTAATAAGTTGATATTTAATACAGCTAAATGTATAGACCTGTACTTGGGAGGAAGAATCAACTAGACAATTACAGGATGAGGAGGACACAGTCCACATGATGAGGTCCTGGGAGCTTTGGTGGCCTGGACGCCCATAGGAGTCAGCAGTGTGATGTGGTAGCCATGGTATCCAAAATGATGAAGATCACAGTCTCTTGGCTCTCTGCCTGTGGGCAGACTACATCTGACACATTTTGTTGAGTTGTGGACATCCTATTTTGTGAATGTGTCTGGAAGAGAGTAATGAGGGTTAAGGGACTCAAAATCATACTGTATTTGTGGAAGGAACTGGGGTGCACAAGATGTCCCCAAAGTCTTTGTTTAATTTTGAGTCATGTTGGTTAGACTTTGGGGCAGCTTGTATTTAACCTGGAGAAGAGAAGACTTAAGTGGGGATAGGATAGCTGCATTTGAGGGGATGTCACGGGGAATAGGAGTTAGAGAGGATTACTGTTTTGTTATAGCTGGCACCAGATAATCTCTGAGGCTTCCGCTAGATCTGAGGTTCTCTGACTCTAAGGCTGAGAAACAGTGAGGCATGATGGATGGAAAGCCGGATTCAAATACTCTCTTTGACACTTAATTGCTGTGTGGCCATAGACAAATCTCTCAAGCCTCAGGTTCCTCATCTGTAAAATGATCTTAATAATACCTGTAGTCAGTGCCATATAGCGTTGTGGTAAGATTCAAATAGGGTAATGTATGCAAAGTGCTTTGGAAACATTAAAGTTCAATATAAACCTCACTTGTCTATGATCGTAACACCCTGAATGTGTCAAATATTTTCTAATCTCTGAAGGTATGTAGGGTCCAGGGATAGTACTTGGATGGATGACCACCAAAGAGTATCAGATGTTGCAGGCTAAAAAGAAAGGCAGAAAAGAGAGGCAGTGGTAGATAGAAGAAAAATAGGCTTTGGAGTCAGATTGACTCATCTTCCTGAGTTCAAATCTAGCCTCAGACCCTTACTAGCTGTGAGACCTTGGGCAAGTCACTTAACCCTGTTTGCTCCAGTTTCCTCAACTGTAAAATGAAGATCCCATGAAGTTATAGATCCATGAGTTACTAGTCTGTCTCAGGAGTGGGAGTTTCTATATGCAGGATTCCCTGTATTGTTTGGGCACTGGATCAGGTGTCAGAAAGACCTGAGTTCAGATCTTGTCCTTAGACACTGTGTATTTAAGCAACTTGAACCTGGGCAAATCAGTTAACCTCTCTAGACCTCAGTTTCCTCATTTGGAAAGTGGAGGGGGGGGCGGGGCAGTAGACTCAATGGCCTCTAAACTCCTGACTAGTTCAAACTCTATGACCCTGTGAAATGTCACTTATGAAAGGGCTCTATCCAGAGGTCCTGCTCCTGGGAGCCAATAATAACCTACCTTCTAGATGACATGAAAATGACCACAGGCAATACCAGCAGTGTGAAGCTCAAGCGGATCTTTCCCCCCTCGCCCCCGCCTCCCCATTGATGGATTTCCCCTTCACTCTCTTCCCACCTCCAGTGAGAGAGACTCAACATCTCCCTCCGCTGGGCTCTGAGCTGTTACTCATTTTGCCCTTGTCAAGAAATCTGCTCTTGGTTCCCATTCAATTTTGATATGTCGCATTCTAAAGATAGATTTCTTGAATCTCCCATGTTCCCTGAGACATAAGCTATTTGGCACCCCACTTCCCAGCTAACACATCCCTACCAAATCACACTCAGGGCAGCAGTTCCTTGGTGTTTGGCTGATATATGCTTGCTTTCTTACATGACAAGACTTCTTGCATGACCACAGCAATTCTCAAGCTGTAAAATTTGTTTGCACTGGACTCTCTCCCCAGTGTGAAAGGGCCAAATGGAAATGCCTGCAAGCTCCCCTCAAAATAATTTAGCTGAAGAGGAATAATATCCACAGATATTTCATATTTGTAATGCACACACATACATACAATATGGTATCCTAAAAGTCTTTGTGTAGTTTTAAGCTTTAATAGCTTAATATATAGTTATCTATCTACATTTCTTCCTTCCTTCCTTCCTGCCTTCCTTCCTTCCTTCCTTCCTTCCTTCCTTCCTTCCTTCTTTCCTTCCTCTGCTTATCTAGCTATCTCTTTATCTATCTAGGTCTGTACCTATGATCCCCTTGGTGTGAGGAAACTCCTGTTTTGGAAACTTTTCCCTCTAATGCATATTGATAACTCATCTAACTCGTCTTAGAGAGTTGACCCCAAGGTAAAGTGATGGGGCAGGAGAGACCTATTTTATATAGGCTGGGCTGTCTTTCTTTTAAGGGAGCAAGGAGTCTGTCAGGAAAATGAAAGCTTGAATCATACATTGGTTTGTTTACTTCACTGCCTGAAGTCTAAAAGGCCAATCTGTCTATGCATGAGGTTGTTGCTTAGGAGGTTAAGCAGAATTCCTGGTACTGCTAGGGAGATGAGTTGTGGGAGGTCAGGAGAGAATGACTCTGTTCTGATCTCACATTGACATTGCTGTGGTAAATGTTTAACCCGAGGGGAGTAACTTTTTATTTTATTAATTAGGAATTGTATCCTTTTAAACCTTATTCTAAGAAAGTTGTTTTTAATTCATTTTATGATCTGTGAGTGTCGCCTTAAATTCTAATGCTGAATCTGAATCATTAGATTGGCCTGAGTTAGGCCTGGCTCAGAGTAGTAACCTGCCTATGATCACATGGCTAATGTGTGTCAGAAGCAGGGACTTGAACCCAAGCCTTCCTGATTCCAACGCAGCCTTCTATCCATTCTTCCATGTTGCAGCCCAGTGCTCATATATATATATATATATATATATATATATATACATATATATATATATATATATATATATGTATATATCTTTATGTGTATGAAATATCATTACATGTAGGCTGGTGACTGGCAAGAGATAGAATAAGAATAACCTAAGAATATAAGAATACCATTCTGAATTTATTTCATTTATAAAAGTGAATAGTTTAGACTATATGACCCCTAAGTTTTCCTGTAGCTCTTAATCTCATGGTCGTGACTAGTCAAACTGGGGCATTGCCCCATTAGGGGATTTCTAAATCTTAAGTGGAACTCCAAAATGATTCCTGAGGCTATCTTAATATAGAATTCTAGTACATAGGATTTGGTCTTAGAAGTTAACTTACCAATTACCTAGACCAGCCCTATCATTTTACAGATGAAAATACTGAAGCTCAAGATGTTTAAATGGTTTGCCCCAGTCACATTGGGAATAAGAAGAAGACATGGGATAACACGAATCTTCTGAATGTAGGGTCAATGTTCTTTCTACTGTTACCGCCCCCTCCCCTCCAACCCTCTATCTTCCACCACCCCTGGATCTATGGTTCATCCAGCTTGGTCTGCTATCTCTGACAACGCCAACAATGGTCAGCTTAGGGGAAAGCATATTAGCTGACATGTGCCATGGTGGGATTTGATCAATAGATAAAACTCATTTGTACATCTTTGTTTGTAGGTTGTCTCTCCCATTAGACTGCAAGCTTCCTGAGGACAGGAACCATCTTTTACCTTTCTTTGTATCCCGAGACCTTAGCACAATGCTTGGCACATAGTAGGCATTTAATAAATATTTATTGACTGCCTGAATAAATAGCATTCACTTCTCAAGGGAAGATAGAAGAAAAAGAACTTCTGCTTTCTCTCAGTTACTTAGGTCATCTTTCCTAAGCCTTTTTGTTATCTTTAGAATTTATATTTTGAGCTTCAGTTCATTCCCGGCCATGGGGTCATGGTGTTATTTTGTGTTTGTCCTTATTTATGTGCCTCCCTCTTTCCATTCCTGATGCATGTCCTTTCAAAGTCTGAGATCATCAGCCAGCACCCTGGGCAGCCACACTGACTTCTCTATGATGCCCACTCTTCTTTTTCCCTGGAGTTGTTTTATGTCAAAGCCTAACTTTGCAGAGTCTCCCATCATTCATGAGATTCTCTTCTTGAACCTCAAGGATTGGGATGCTATTTTTTCTTTAGTAATTTTTCAAATCAGTTTTCTTACAGTCTGAGGTGCATGTCTGGGACCTTTCTCCATTAATCATCTGATTCCTCTCTCTACTAACTCTTTCCCTAGGAAGGCCTAAGCATCTTTGTAGGAATAATTGAAACAAACAAATACAACCTGTCCTTTCGGGTGTATACTGAGGGAGGGAGAGAGGAAGGGCGAGAGAGACAGAGAGAAAGAGATTGGCTGATTTTATTAAGCACTTATTATGTGCCAGGCACTGTGTGTTAAGTGCTGGGGATAAACAAAACAATATTTATATATAAATATGTTTTTATATATTTTTATACTTTTATATAATTATATAATATATTAATTTTATATATAATTATATATGCATGTTTATATGTGTATATACATACACACATAAATATACAAGACAAGATGGTCCCTACTCTCTTAACCAGGGGAAGATAAATATAAAGGGAGCTGGAAAGATGGGACAAGGGAAAGGAGACCCCCTTTAGAAGGGAGGAGGGATCAAGGTTGTTGGTGAAGAATGATGTAGTCTGGAGGGAGCTAGGAGTGGAATGAACATAGCTGGAACCCTATGTGAAATGACAGACCCAGGCCGAAGACTCACCAATCAGGCCACCAGGCCCATCTTGAGGTGCCATAGTAGTCCAGAGAATGATTTGATATGGGAGTAGGGATTGTTTTGTTCTTTGCATTGCTAGTGCCTAGCCTGTTACCTGGCATATAGTAGGTGCCTAAGAAATGCTCATTGATTGAATATTTGCTGATGCTATGGCCCTTCCAGCTTCCCTATTTTTAAACTTCACTATATTGCCAAAATTCTTGAAAGAGATGGATGTCCTCACTGCCTTCATTTTCTCACCACCCACTCTCTCCTTAACTGCTAGCAGTATGACTAATGACCTCACTGTTCTGTTGAAACTACTGGCTCCTAGGTCAATGCCAATCCCCTAATCAATTCCAGTGGACTTTTTTCAATCTTTATTCTCCTTGACATTTACTTTCTGTGGCATTCATTCAACAAATAATAATTGAACACCTTACTCAGAGGGTATTGATGATCCTTCCTTGAAATTTCCAACCTTGGCCTCCATAACACTCCACTGACCTGGTTCTTGTCTAGCCTCTCTGGCTCCTTCTCTGTCTCCATCAGGATGTTCATTTCTTCATTCTGCCAAAGCTCCCAGATCTTTTTCAAACAACTGCTCTCTAGCCACAGCTTCCTTATCTTGTACTCACAGAGTTGATTTTTTTTAAAAAACCCAAGCATAAAACTTTACATTTCTTCAGCCCATTTGTGGATCTGTGATTGCATCAATATGGGTACTCCATCTAAAGTACAGTTTTTAAAATCTCACCCTGAGTGAGTGCTTGCCCATGTCTTCCTCTCAGGTAGGAGCCCTTAGCCTTTTTATTGTCATGGACATCATGGGCAGTCCAGTGACATCTATGGGCCTCTTCCTAGAATAGTTTTGAATAATCAAAAGAAATGTTAAATTTCAATTAGAGGCTAATGAAAATAAAGTTATAATTTTTCCTATCCAATCTCATGGCCTCCGTGAACTTGCATCTTGTTCCCATCTTCTGCAAGATAGCCTTTCTGAATCCCCCTTAATGTTAGTGCTTTCTCTACATTGAGTATTTCCAACTTATTCTGTATATAGCTTGTTTGTACATAGTTGTTTGCATGTTGTCTCCCCCATTAGATTATGACCTCCTTGAGGGCAGGGAATGTCTTTGTATCCCCAGTATTTAGCACAGTGCCTGGCACATAGTAGGCCCTTAATTAGTGCTTGTTGACTGACTGACCCTCTGAAGACTAAGCATGGAGTCAGCGGACTCCAAATTAAGAACTCCTGCTCTAGAGGGGTCATTCAACATGCCTTAAGAGGTCTTCCTCTAGATTGCCTGATCTAGATTTGGTCTGGATACCAAAGAGCACATGAACTACCCATCAGTTGTCCTGTCCTGTTGCTATATGTACAGCCAATTTCCTATCGGAAGTTTTTTTGATGCTATCCTTAATGATGTGTCCCTTGTAGGATGAAGTCCATTGGTACCAACGAAGTAACAATGGAGCCTACTGTACTGTACTGTACTAGCTATTAGCTAGTATGCTTTGGGTGACCTGAAACTTTAATTCTTTAGAGACTGGTATTCTATGTCTTATAGTCATACAACATCATGGAAAGAATATCAGTGTTATAAAGAGGGGCCTTTGTCTTGTGGTAAGTAAAAGCTCTGTGTAGCTTCCCAAAGGTGGTCCAGTCTACTCTCTAGTTTCTATCCTATTCTGGACTTAATTCATACTCCTATATTGCCTGGCACCTAGGTGGCATAGTGAATAGAGTGCCAGGCCTGGAGTCAGGAGACCCGAGTTCAAATCCAAACTCAGACACTTACTAGCTCTTTGACCCTGAGCAAGTCATTTAACTCTGTTTGCCTTGGTTTCTTCATGTATAAAATGAACTGGAGATGGAAGTGACAAACCACTCCAGTATCTTCCCCAAGAAAGCCCCCAAAGGGGTCATGAAGAGCTGGGCATACTGAAAAATGACCAAACAATAACTTGTAGTGCCTGTCCTAGATATATGTGCTATTGGGCCAGTTCTATGGATTACCCATTCAACTGTACATCTGTACATTCTTTACCCTTTTGTTCCTCCTCCCCTCTTCCCAGTGGATGGTTAGGCTGAAGTGACTACTTTGCATGTCAAAAGCCTTGCTCAAAAGCATTCAAAGGGTCCCAGTTATCTGTAGGGAAAAGTTTATATTCCTTAGCCTGGCTTTCTAGGGCCTCTGTAATCAAGTTCCATACTGTATTTCCAACCATTATATTGCACGAACCCTCCTGAACACACCCTCTGCTCCAGCAGTAGCAGTTAACTCATTGTTCTCCAAACCTACCAAACTTTCCTTGCACAAGGGCTTTGATCTTTAAATTGGAATTTCTGTCCCCTTACTTTTGCTTAGCTAAGCCCTAGCCTTTCTTCATGACCTGGCTCCTATACTCATTTCTTTTGAAGTCTTTCTTAGATACTTCTCTTATTTCAATATAGGGATGTTTGGCTTCTGTACTCTGACCACATCAGGGCTCCTTGGTCATGAAGGTGGTGATAATAAGAGAGTGGGATGGTCTCATTGAGGCACTGCTCAATGATTTCCCATATCTAATGTCACACACAGGAAAGCCACAGGGATTGGCTGGTGAGCATGCAAGATTGCAGCTATACAGTATTCCAGAAAAGGGGCAGAGTTGGGGTACCAGGAAGAAAGAGAAGGCAGTTCTATAGAATTGGCAGACTGTCATGAGAAAGAGTAGACCCCAGAAAACCAGTGAGGTTTTCTGGATAATCATATCCTTTTTATATAAATACGATTCATAGCTGCCCCAAAGACAGTCTGAGACCTTACTTGGTATTAACCAACATTTAAAAGGTTTTCAAAAATAAATGTTTTATTTTAGAAAAAAAGACAAAAACCAAACTTTCTCCATATTTTCCAATCATCTAATTCTTTTTTTGGGAGGCATGTCTCCATATTTTGTAATTTAGAGCAAATCAGAGGGAAAAAATTAACTCTGTACTCTTAGGAAAGTTCACCAGTTCACTCTCATTTTTACTTTTGTCGGAGCTCTTTAATTTTCTCCTTCCAGGAAGCTTAGATTTAATCATATTGAGTACACATTTATACAGAGCTGTAACGTTTACGTTTCTTTCCCCTATTTAATCCATATTATGCTACATAGCTGTCACCAATGGGCCCAAGACAACCAGGGTAATTTTCTTCTTTTAAAAATTTTATAGATAGCTTTTGTTCTTTGTATCAACTTCTTTTCCAACTATCTCTCTCCCTTCTTCCCCTCCTCTCCCCAGAGACTCTGAAGTCAAAGGTCCAGGTTCAGATCCTTCTAACTGAAGATCTTGTACAGTCTTGGGCAAGTGACCCCTTCCTCATGGACTAAATGGCCTCTGAGGTGCCTGTCATCTCTAGTTCTCCTTTAGAATAAAGAAGGAAAAAGAGGGTGGGAAAGTAGGTTAATAGACAATTGGCACAATGACTAAGTCTGGTGGGATAGAAGATGGGGTACTCACTAGGCTTAGAGTCATCAAAATCTGTGTTCGAAGCCTGCTTCAGGTCCCAGGCAAGTCAGTTCTCCCTTCTCAGCCTCCATCTTCTCATCTGTGAGTTGGGAGTGATAACAGCACCAGGTTGTTTTGAAGATCAAATGGTACAATATATGTAAAGTGCTTTGAAAGCAATAAATACTGGATCATTGTGGGCTGGTATGAGTATTTTTATATATTTGCATTTGCATATATTTAATTTCATTATATTTCATTTGCATACATAGTGCTCCACCTTTACAAATAAGGAAAGGAGGGGAAGGTTTCCTCATTCTACAGCAAGCTTGGTCATTATATTACACCACATTCAGTTTGAAGGTTTGTTTTTCTCTCCCTTTAAATTGTTGATATCATTCAATTTTGGTAAATAAATTAAGTTTATTAAGTGTTTACCATGCTCCAGACACTGTGCTAATCCCTAGGGATACAAAAAAAGATTAAAAAAAAAGATAGTCCCTACCCTCAAGGAGTTTACAGTCTAACTGGGAGACAGCATGCAAACACATGTGTGTATATGCACATATATATGTACATATGTATATGTACATATATATGTGTGTGTGTATACACACACACACACACACACACACACACACACACACACAGCAAGCTACCTACAGGATAAACAGGAAATAATTAACAGAGAGAATGCATATGTTGTTTTCCAACCATGGTAATTTTTTAATGCAACTGAATATTTGGTGGTACTCCATCTAAGTGTTTTAAAATACCATTCTAGAAAGGGACTTTTTCCAGCAAACCTTTTTCGTTCCTAGAAACATTCTCTATATTCACCCTGAGGTGGTGGTGATTGGTGGTGGGCCAGGGAAAAAGGTATGGGATTGTGCCTCATTTCAAGGAACCTGAGGGCCTATTAAAAAGTCAATTGAGAACCACTGGTCATGTTGTTCAAAGGCAAGCCTATAGGGTGGAGAAGAGTTAGACTTCAAAAATATAAGTGCTTTGCATCATTGGATGTGGTCATTGTATCTTGTTCTTGCATAGTTGGTTTTCTTGGTCATGAAGAAGGGTGAGATGTATCCAGAAATGACTATGATGTTAAAAAGTACCAATAAAACTTACTTTTAAAAATACCAGTGCAAGGTATGGGGCATGGGGTGCATCACAAACCAAGCGCATACTTTCTGTGTCTCTGACACAGTTAGATGACCCTAAGTAGTGGTTGGAATTAGGAGATTCAGCCTAGAAAAGGCAATGTGGGGGCAGTGAAACCAGAAAGAAGATGGGGACAGCACTAGAGAGGGGATAGGCTCTGCTGTGACATCCTAGAAAATCTAAATATAAGAAATCTAAGGGTGGAGAGAGGGAGAGGGGAGGGAGGAGAAAGAAAAAGAGAGTGGAAGAAGATTGAATGTTACAGTGAAGGGCGTTTGGGGGTGTGAGGCATTTGGGGATGTTGTCAAGAGAGACAGGAAGTAGCAATGCAGGTTTTTCTTCCCAAATATGGATATCTAGTTACCTAACTCATTAATGAATTTAGCCTAGGGTTTGAATAATCTCGGGGGCTGAAGGGCTAATATGAAGCAGTAGGGAGAGAGAGAAACAAGCTGGCCAACTGTGATTGGCGAGCAGGGAGGGGTTCTCTTGAGCAAACAGAGTTGGCCTTGTCTCTGACTTCCACAGGGGGCCCAGCGCCTCCTGCTCATTCACTTTGTCTCCTATCAAGAGAGGCAATTCACAAAGCCCGCAGCCAAGAGCAGAGAATGAAATTAGAGTTGCTATTTTGGCTGCCAAGTTATGAGGCAGGTGGAAGGGCGAGGGGAGGGGGGATGGGAATAGAGGCTCCATGGAGCAGCTAACCTTTGTCCCACATTTCCAGCAATCTGAAGATGGTCCAGCTCGGCCATGTCACCATTAACCTCCAGATGCTAATGGTAACTGGTTTGCATTCCAGTTAACCTTTCTTGGCTTGCTACTGACAGCACCCATACATGTCTTTCTATCTAGCTCAAGCTTCCAAAGTCTCTGAAATAAATTAAACAAAACCAGAAAGCTCTCTTATTCTGAAGCCAGAGGGGACAGGGTATTTTAAGGCAATCTACAGAGGGACAAGGGTAGGCTTAGGAAAGATGAAGGGGCCAAAGGACTCTCAGCCTCACGGTGATCCCCTAGTGCTTCATTTAGCCAGGGTATGCAAATCTGCCTTTGAGGCTGGAAGCAAAATCACACAAGAGAAGGTTCATCTTCCTTGTCCTTTATCTCCAGTTTCCCTTCCTGCCTTCCATGCCAACTTTCATATATCCCCTCCTCAGCTCAGCCTCTGAGAGGGTGCTCTCATCTTGTAGAGATTCATCTAGTCAGGGAAGAAAGGGATTCGATGACCCAATTGATACTGGGTTTGTGATTTAATGTGTGGCCTTCCCTGGAGTTTGTGGATTTTCAGAGGGAACCTTCTGTGTGATGTTTAAAGCAGGTGAATGCACGTGCAATGGTGGACTTTCAGGCAGGCTGGGAGTCTAGGGGGAAAGTATGATTTGTACAAGGAGACCCTTCTGGCATTCATCAAATCATACTATGTAAGCAATTGCCAACTCAACGAACAGAAAGCTGGCCAGGTCTGCAAGAGAGTTAAAATGCTATCTTTAAACAAGCTTCAGTGGGATTTGGAGCTCTAGCAAGATGTATATGCATCAAGGAGGGATCTGGAATAATAATGCTTTGGGAGTTTGGGTGGCATTTCACAGGAATCATTGTTTAGTCCGGCTGTCTCAAGGATCTATGTTTAATGGAACCTCATTTAATGAGACCCCAACAACTTGGAGTTGGTGATGTTTGCATAAATAATTGGACTGAAGTTGACCTTTGCACTACCTAAAGAGAAAGGATTTGGTAAGCAAATTAATATTATGAAAAAGATTTCTTTGGGGGGGGGAAGGTGTGGAATGTTTAACCTACTTAAGAGAATCAATGATCTGCAAGCACTTTAACACCATCTATTTTAATTTAAGCTATCAACACACTAATTACAAAAAATTAATCTATTAAATCAGGTAAGGCAGGTTCTTTGATTAATCCATCTGCTTAGGCAACCAAATCAGGGGAGTCAACCTTCAGTGATCAATGGTATGGCTGATGCTCCATCCAGATTTGTCTCCTAACCTTTTCTCTGCCCTTATTTTCATGAAATTGTATTCAATTCAACAAACATTTATTATGGGCAAGAAATAACTGAATTTGAAAGAAAACCTTTGCCCTTTGCCTCATGTTCTTGAATACGTTTTCTCTTTGCTTCTGCCATGTCTATCTTTTGCCTTTTTTGGGTTATATCACCCCTGCTTCTACCATCTGCTGGTTCTACAATAGCTATTTAAAGGGGCAGCTCCATTAGGATGGGGAAAAATAATTTTCTGCCCTAATGTATATTATAGTGACTAGATGCCCCGCATTTATACAGAGTTGTAGAACAATTTGACTTCCTTGCCCTTCCTGACATCTCCTCAGAGTGTCTCTGTTAAACCATCAGAGCCTTCTTCCTTTTTAGGATCACAAGATTTAGAGCAAGAAGGGACCTAAGATGTCATTTCCCTCATTTTACACATGAAGAAACTGAGACCCAGAGAAGTGACATGACTTGTCTAAGGTTGCATAGAAAAATAAGAAAGTTAGGATTTAGAGCTAGAAGAGACTTTAGAGGTCATCCCCCTCATTTGACACATGAGGAAACTGAGGCTTGTGAGGAAAGTGACTTATCAAAGGTGATGCAAGGAGTAAGAGTAGAAAAGGTAGAATTTGAACCTGGATCATATTACTCAGAGGCAGTGCTTTTCCCTCTGCTCCCTGAGGCCTCTTTCTTTCCCTTTGTCTTACTTTTCTACTTTTCCTCTTCTTCTATCTCTCCACTGGCTCATATTTACAGCTATATTTCAAATTTCTTTTTCATCCACTATTCTTAGAATACTTATTTCTATGCTCCCGAAAAAATTTTTGCAGCTGGTCCAGTTGGCCTCCCTTCTCTTCTTGGGCCACAGCCATCTGTTCTTTAGACCCCATTTTCCTCTTGGAGGCTGGTCTAATCCAACTGTTGCCCCAGCTCTGTTTTCCCTAAGAACAATAGCCAAGCTTCCACTATCTCCTGCATTGCTATCTCAGAAATATAGGCAAACCTGAAGAAAGAGGTTTGTGTACCGAGAGAGAAGGAAGAAGATGAAACAGGAGCAATCAGATAGGCAAGAGGAAATCTGGCACAGAGCAGTGACCAAAAAAAGGCTAGGAAAAAGAAAATACCAAGAACAAAGCCCTTCTTTACGATGTTGCTGTTACTGCACAAATTGTTCTCCCGGTTCTGTTCACCTCATGCTGTATCAGTTCCTACAAGTCTTCCTAAATTTCTTTGAGCCCCATCCCTTTGTTATAAGGGTTTTGTGGGAGAGGGTTTTCTTTAAATTTGCAGAGGACAAGGGAGCAAAAATAAATGCTCAGTTTTCAATGATCATAATATGAAATTAAATTAATTTTTTAAAAAGAATAAAGTCCTTTAGAACATGAAAATAAAGAAGTTTGTGCACCAAAGATCAGGTGAATGTTTTGCAGGAAAGGGGAAACAAGGAGTCTTTTTTAGCTTTTCTTTTGATGCCAATGTCAATGTGCTTCTATTATAGAAATGGGGCATGTGGGTATCCTCGGGCAGCTCATTTACATCAAAATTTCTCCTATTGCTAAGCTTTAATAAACACCTACAGTAATCAGGCTACCACAGCTTCTGGTGCCTAAACTTGAAATTTCTAATTCATCAGAAGCAGAGTTTTCTTTTTCATAAGAAGATAGTGGTTTTAGATTCCTTTCACTGAACAGTGGATGAATAAAGTAATTTTGATATTCAATTCAGTAAGTATCTATTAAGTACCTGCTGTATACAAGGCACTCTATTAGGTGATGAGGCTACAGAAAACAAAATGTTCTACTGGAGGATATAACATGTAAACAAATGTGTTCCAATGCAAGCCAGACATATAGTAGGAGCTTAATAAATGATTGTTGACTATGTAAATAGAAGAAGATAATCTGGGGACAGAAAGTATTAATAGCAAGGGGGCTCAGGAAAGTCAGCAAAATCAATCGGTTGATAAGCATTTATAAGCAATTGCTTTGTACCAAGCACTTAGTGAGGCTCTGTGGATTGAAAAAGAAAAAGAAAAACAAAAAAGAAACAGTCTCTACCCTCAATGAATTTACATTCTGTTGGAGGAAATAACGTGTATATGTGTAAATATATAGAAAATAATTCCAAGATAATTTCATGGGGGAGGCAACACTAACAACTGGTGGTATCAGGAATGACTTCCAGTAGGTGGCAGCACTCAAGAAGGGCCTTGAAGAAAGTTCAGCTTTCCAAGGGGCATAGAGGAGGGGTGCATTATAGGACTAGGGTGCAAAGGTATTGAGACAGAAGATGGAGGTTTGGGTGTGAGGGGTAGCTGGATGATCTGATTGGCTGGACCATAGAATTCACGAGCAGGACTAATGTTAAATAAGCTTGGAAAAGGTGGTTAGAGCCAAGTCATGAAGGGCTTTAAATGTCAAGCAAATTAGTTAGTTTTTTATCCAAGGGGCAATGGGGAACCACTGGAGTTTATTGAAGAGGGGATGGCCAGATATAGAAAGGGAAGAGACTAGAGTCAGGGAATCCAATTAGGAGGCTATTGCAGCAGTCCAGGCAAATGGTGATGAGCCACCTACCTGCACTATGATGGTGGCTGTGTGAATAGACAAGGGGAATAGGGTTAAGAGATGTTGTGGAGCTAGAGGAATGGAAAGATTTGCCAACAGATTTGCTATGTTCTGTGAGGGAGAGCAAGGAATGGATGATGACTCTGACACTGCAAACCTGGATGACTAGAAGGATGATTGTGTCTCTGGTAGAAATAAAGAGGTATAGAAGAAGGGAAGGTTTTAGGAGAAAGGTAATAAGTTCTCTTTTGGACATGTCGACTTTGAGATGCTTGTGGGCCATCTGGTTTGAAATATTCAAATAGACAGTAGTGTGGGGCTGGTACTCAGAGAGAGAGGGGGAGGGAGAGAGGGAGGGAGGGAGGGAGGGAGAGAGAGAGAGGGAGAGAGAGAGGGAGAGGGAAAGGGCAGGGGGGAGGGAGAGGGAGAAGGAGAGGGTGAGGGAGAGGGAGAGGGAGGGGTTAGACCTGGACACACATAGGAGATCTGGGAGTTATCTGCATAGAGATGATACCTGAATCCATGAGAACTGATTGTGCCACCAAATAAGAGAGGGCAAAGAGACAAGGGAGGAGGGTCCAGGGCAGAGCCTTGGAGGTATAGCCACAGTTAGAAGACAGAACTCGAGATTAACCTGGAAGTCAAGTAGTCTAGGAGGTAAGGAGGGAGTTCAATGTCAGCGTGGCTGACAGCTTGTAAGAGGTAATAGAGGGAGTGGAGGAAAAATGGAATGTCTGGCAATTAGGAGGCTATAGTCCAGCTCGGTTGGACTGGGGAGTGAACACCCGAAGGGAAGCAGAGTGAAATGAGTTTGTAAATAGTTTTTTTCCCCATAAGTAATAATCACTCACCTTTAGGTGTCTCTTGAAAGTTTTCTAAACACTTTACATAGATATATCATTTGATCCTCATAACAACCTACTGAGGTAGGTACTGTTAGCAGAAAACTGAAGCTGAGAATAATGAAGTGACTTCACCAGGGCCATGCAGCTAATAAGTGATGAAGTTGGAAGGCAGGGAAGGCAGGTTATAAACCTAGTTCTTCCAGACAGCAATCTGTCTATTAAGGCAAATGGGCTGGAAAGAATGAAGACTGCCCAGGACTATTTCCCCTCCCCTTGCCTTTTTTTCTAATGTGTCTAGAAGGATACACTGGAGGGGAAAAATCCCAATTTACATTTAAGTATTCTTTGTTGAGCTTGATTTTCTGACCTGTGGGCTGGAGTTCAGGTTTATTTGTAGTAATCATGCTAAGAGAAGTCTTCCTAGATTTTTTTACTTGCTAGCTGGGTGACCTTATGCAAATTGTTGAAGTTTTCTGAGCCTCAGTTCCTGTACCTTTAAGGTTCACATTTAAATTATTAAAAACACACTAATTGATTATTTTAAGCACATACTATGAGTTTATTATCTGCCCTTCTGGTATAGCAAGGGGCCTTGAAATCACCATTACATACTTTTTCTACTGTTTCAAACATTGTCCCACCTCCCTGGGTTTTTTTTTTTAAAATGCAAGTACTCTTGGTGGATGTGTGACATTAAGACACTAACTTAGTAAAAGTCAGTTCATTAAATCACTTTCTTCCCTGACAAAAAGAATCACCATAGAATGAAAGTATCCCCTCTGAGAAATGAGAAGGGCCAATATGGTTTCAAGAATCAGAAATAATAGATGCAGAGTGATAGTGCTATACTGGAAAAAAGAGTAGGCCTAAAACATATTAGATTGAGTGGACCTTCAATGAGAAATTGATGTCTTTTTAGACATAAACATGATGCATGCAAAATAAGATGCGGAAAGATTACAATCTATACTGGGGAGGGAGGCACCTACATCACTGAGTAACTAATATTCATATTATACTTTAAGGTTTGCAGGGTGTTTTCCATGTGTTATCCTCACAGGTACATGGCCTTAAATACCAGACTAAGGAGTTTGATTTTTAGTTGGTAGTCAAAGGGAAGCCCCTAAAGTTTTTTTAAGCAAGGGAATGACATATCTTCCTATCAACCTAGCAATGGGTGCTTCCTGTGCCAATGTAGTTTGTTATCTTTCAGTAGTGCCTTCTCATCTTGAGTGATTCTTTTTCAGGTCTATCACTTCCTGGAAGCTCCACCTCCCTAAACCTGCTGTAGGCCTTCTATAATATTTCTCTTTGTTCTGCTCATTAGGAAAATGGCTTTGGCTGCAGTGGAAGGATAGATTGAAAGAAGAGATGCTAGAGGCATGATAACTATTTTCTAGGGCTTGATGAAGGATCATTGGAAGGGAAGAGGGATTAGACTTGGTTAAGTTGTCCCCAGCAGGCTCAATAAGGAGTAATGAGTGGAAGCTAGCACATTTAGATTCAACTTAAGGAAAAACTTCCTAATACTTAGAGCTGTCCCCAAGTAGAAGGGACTGCCTTCCCCATGCTAGAAGGTCTTACTAAAAATATTTCTATAGCAACTTAAGGTTTGTAAAGTGTTTTACAAATATTACCTAATTCCTCATGACAACCCCGGGACAGGTTCTATTACTATCTCTATTTTACAGATGAGGAAATTAAGGCAGACATAGTTAAATGACTTGCCTGGGATGACACAGTTAATAAGTGACTGAGCTGAGATTTGAACTCAGATCATTGGAACTCCAGGTTCAGTGTTCTGTCCCCTGTGCCTCCTGTATGTCACTTCAAGGAAAGGATGGGTGAGTGCTTATCAGGTATGTGGTAGAAGGGATCCTTGGTCAGATATGGGTTGAACCAAATGGACTTTTGAGGTCCTTTTTACCTTGGAGATTCATCGATTCTATAAGACTATCACAATAATTCAGGCAAACAGTAAGGGATTGAACAAAGCTGCTGGCAGTGGAAGCTGAAAGGGGAAGATGGATATAAGATATCAGAGAGGTAGAAAAGCACAAAAATATCAAGAAGATATTGGCTGCTATGTGCTGATTGGTTACATCTCTAAATCTTTGCCTAAGTTTGCTGATCTCACTACACTGAGGATTAAAATCCTTTGAAAAAAAATTCAAGTGAAATATATTTAACCAAACAGCATAACAAATAAAGTAACATGAAAAGACTTTACTATGCACACATAGGGCATACTCATCCACAGAGGGGAGAGTTCTACCCATTACACAGAGAGAACATGTATGATTATAGAACATGTATAAAGGAAACACATATAAGACACACATGTGGCTAACTCACATGTAAGGGACACATTTGGCCATGCCATGCACCTAGCCGGTGTAACTCCCTTTGAAAAATGCTTTAAAGAACAATTTATTTAGTTTCAGGGTAGGGGCAAAAAAAAAATGAAATCTTAAAACAGTGAATGCTTGGTTTAGTCTTAGCTATGAGGGGAAGAGGAAGATATTACCTGCCACCAATGTGCCAATTAGGAATGTATGTCTCTACTTCCTAAATGCAGAAAGTCAAATCCCATTAACCACCAAAATCTCTAGAGAAACACAAAAATTTCCAAGCCCCATGCAACAACCCAATTACTTCTTTAACAATATCAGTACAACAAAGTTCCCCTGTGATGAGTTCGAGTAGTCTCGGGGAGGTGGCATGGTCTCTAGAGTAAAGGGTATCCAACCATGAATATGTCACCCTGGATTGTAGTCTTGGTTTTGCCTCTAATTTGGGAAACTTTGGGCAGTTTTACTTCTTCTTTTTGGGCCTGCATTTCCTCAAGTATAAAATGGGTTGGACTAGATAATTTCTGAGGTCCTTTCCAGCTCTGACATTTGGTGAGTTAGATCAGATATGTACCAACTAGATCACAGGGGTGGGGAACCTGCTGAACTAGGACCTCTGGTTTATTTCAAGCTAGAGTTTTAGCACTAAGGCTGGATTGTATGTTTACTCTGAAAATCTAACTTCATGTTTTTATGGCTTAAATTGTGAATGCTAAAGTAGTCACTAATATTATCCTTCCCAAAGGACATGGACATTTCTAGATGGATTCCAATTGTTAACCCACCCTGCCATGGTTAAAGGATTAGGGACAAAATGCTTGATAAAGCCATAGCCTAGTCATTTCCCATAATTCCAATTTTTATTTAACACACTTAAGCTATATATGTCCATATATTAAAGAGAGATCTGGGAGTGCTAACATCCAATAAATTATTTGCCATTGAAAATCTTTTATCTGTACACCCCCCCCACATCTCAGAGACATTTCAATAAAAATAAATTTGTTTCAAGTCCCCTGTTCCCAACCTCTGATTTTATGCTCACCCTCAGCCACTGCTAAACACATGTATTGATCCTAGGTTTTAAAAACAGCAAACAAAAATCGTTAAACTCTCTTAAATCTATATTTGCTCCACACTACATTAGGGCAGACCTCCTTTACACAGGATTTTCCACCATGCTGGTCAACTTTCAAAAACAATAATAAGAAAAATTTGAAGAGGGAAAAAAAAGGACATATTCATTAGCAAAGTTGGTGCCTTACCTAAAATATTTATTTTTTTTAAATGTAATTTTTTTTAAATTTGAAGGTTTTACCCCATGGAATTTTCATCATGTGTATCAAAATCTATCTATTGATCTATCAATCTACATATCATTTACTAAAGGAAAGAAATCCTTCAACCTAAGAAGGGCAGGAAAGTGTGTGGGGAGGAGAAAGTGAGGAGAGAAAGATAATATGTATACTCTATCTTAACAGGACTGTAGAATCAAATGAGGTTTTATATATATACACACACATGTAATATGTGTATTTTACACATACGTATGTAAAAGGGGCTTTGGAAACTCTGTAGCAATATACAAGTGCAAGATATTGGTTGTTGTTTCTATCATAATTAAACCTTTGGTAGCTTTTTACAATAATGAAGATAATCCTACATCCCCCTCTTCTTCCTGATCTGGGAACATAAGAGCTATTCCATTTCTACTTATTGCCAGGTACAAAGCACCTTTGTATATATATCCAGGGACCCTTAGATGTTGCCCCTAAAATTGAAATCCAGTCTGTGCCTGAGGCCATGTGTAGGTGCCACCTCAGGGAGAAAAAATGTGAGATAAGATCCAAGATATTCAGAGTATTTCTGTGTATGAGAGAATGGATGTTAGCTAGTTAACACAGAATAATAAGTGAAAAGTAACATGAATGGAGACCTGGATTAGAATTAGAAATACCTGGTATGTTTTGCATGACTGCACATGCATAACCTATGTCAAGTTGCTTGTGTTATCAATGGGGTGGGGAGGGTAGGGAGGGTTGGAGAAAATTTGGAACTCAAAATTTGAAAGAAAAAAGAATGTTAAAATTGTTTTTATATGTAATTGGGGAAAAAATAAAATGTTAAATTTGAAAAAAAAAGTTGAGTTTGAGTCCAACCTTTGACACTTACTGCTATATGACTATGGTCAGGCTGAGACTTAGTTTCCTTATCTGTAAAATACGGGTAATAATACCTGTATTACTTTCCTTACAGAGTTGTTCGTGAGATTTAGATGAGACAATGCATTTAAAATGCATTGCCATTTACAATATACTTTACAAATTTTAAATAATGCATTATCTAAATGTCAGTTATTATTAGTGGTTCCCATGCTATTCCAGTGATACAAATAGGATGCAGGGTATAGAACCTCCATTTTGTAAATGAAGTAACAAAGGTCCAAAGGTTGAGTATCTTGTCCAAGGTTATATAGCAAACTACTTCCAAGGGCAGTGGTGTTTTTTTCAATTAGGGTTGGCTACCTCTCTTGAAACGTAGTGTACATGAGAAACAAAATCACTCTCTATGGTATGACAGATTTGCACTATTACTGTATGCCAGAGAGAGAGAGAAAAAAAAAGGTAGCTTGATAGAGATCTGACCTCTGGGTAGAGAAGACACAAACATAAATGCCAGCTTAGAAAAGGGATTAATGATTTAAATGGTCTGAGGAAAAGAAAATGTCATTAGTACTAACTTGGCTCCCTGGAAAGGGTTCATTAATCCACATATAAGAGTTCCAGGGGGACAACTCTTGTCCTAATTGTGTCTTAGGTAGTTTGGCCATTTAAGTGGGTAACCAATTTGCAACTGGGTTCTTCCTGGAGCTAGCACATCTTTATTTAATGTAATTTTCTTCTGCCAAATGGCAGTCGTGGGTTGGTTTTTGGATGGGGGCGTTGTTTTGGAGCAGAGAGTTTGGCTCCAACTACCCCTGCCTCCTCTCTCCTTACTTTTTCCCTGTCAAGGGAGCTATTTGCCTCAGAGCTCTTTTCCAAGATTAGAAATGTTTCTGTACCTAGAATGACTTACCTGCGATGCTAGAGGGGTTCCTATGGACTCACTGGATTGGACAAGACTTGCCTATCACATTTGTACTATCCTCTCTTTCTTGGATAACTAGATTTCCTTATAGGACAGAAGAGCACTGGACCATGAATCAGAACACCTGGAATCTAATTCCAGCTTTGTCATTTTATTAGCCACAAGGTTTTGGACAAATCACTTAACCACTCTGAGCCTCAGTTTCCTTTTCCTTAAGATGAAGATATAACGATACCTATTCTATCCTATCTTTGTCACTGTGTTGTTGTGAAAATTGAACACAGTAATATGGGTAAAAACTGCTTTGAAAACTTTAAGGTTCTATACAGATATCACATATTATTATGATCATCAAAACAACAGCAATCAAGACAGTAGTAAAACTGGAGTCAGAGTACATCCTGGCCTACTGCACACCGTCAAGGATGGTTTAATGACCCCACGGAAGTTCAGTTAGTATTAAGGGATAGTCATCCTTTCTGGGGCATGGAATAAAAGATGAAGATGGTACTTAGTGTCTCTCCTTTTTCTTTACTACCCAGGAAGTCATTGAGATGCCTGTATGCTTATGAGTTACTCTTCTTCTTGTGTTTGCACCCATAGGCTCCAAATTGATACCTGATGGTTGGTACCAACCACTATTAAGTCTTAAAGAGACCTGAGAGCACAGGTGTGGTGTTTGTTTTCAGTGGGAAATGAGGTGACAACAGGGGCTCCAACTGAATATAATATTAGTTTAGGGTTTTTGGTGGGTTTTTTGCTTTTTTTCTAGTTTAGATGCAGGTTGTACAAATAGATGATCTGACTCACCCCATTCTCCCAGTATAAAAATCTTTTTCTAAAGTTTCATTGATGTCTTTTGTTTTTACAGTTATTTTTGGCTATAGTGACCCTTGCCATTCTTTAATGAATTCTCTTTTATGACAGAGAATTTTCCTTTTATTCAGATCTGTGATTTCACTGGTTTTCCAATGAGATAGTACTTTCCACTAATGTGGTTAGCCACATATTCTATATTTATAATTGTATTTTATTCACAAAGAATTATATATAATATTGATATACAACACATATGTTATCCATAAAATATATATTCTAGAAAATAATAGAAATCATATGTTTAATTTTACTTATATTTGCTTTTATTTATAATTTTAGAGCATTGTCAAAGAAAAATTATAGCTGAAAACAATCAAGTCATTGACCACAGTCTGATAACACAAACAACATTCTGCCACTCTTAATTCTCTGATTCTGTTCAGAGGAAGATACATTTAATGATGTCTTCTCTGGGACCAAGACTGGAGATGACAATTACTTAGGGTTTAGTTTCCTTTTAATGTTGTTCATTTATATCATTATCAACTTTGCTCATATTGGTTTTTCTGGTTCTTTTTTGTTTACTCTTTTTCGATCCACACACATCTTTCCATGTTTATATGAATTCCTCATGTTCATTATTCCCTAATGCACAATAACATTCCATTATATTACAGGTACTTTAACCATTCCCATTCAATGATGCACCCACTTTATTTTTGGTTCTTTCCTATCTCTCCCCTCCACCCCCAAATACTGCTACAAATATTTGGAACATGTTGGACCTTTCTCCCTTTCCTTGATATCCTTGGAATATGTGTCCAGTTCAATATCTTAGAAGGTGTGTGTGTGTGTGTGTGTGTGTGTGTGTATGTATGTATGTATATTATATATGTATATGTTTGGCTTTCATTTGAATTATTTTGAGTGTATGTTTATGAATTGTGTTTTGTCTTATAGGTTTGGTGCACAATTGGAAAAAAAATTGTGGCTCAATTCAGCTTAATTTTGGCTCAGATTTGATTCAGTTCTGGAAAATAATGTGGTTCATTTCAGTTTTTGCTGAAATGACCATAGTTTGGTCATTTCAAGTTCTGGTAGTGAGCAAGACCTGACAGCCATATAACAAACACTGTACTTCTGGCTAGCAATGAATGGTAACCTTGGAGTGCTTCCATTCTGCTGACAAACGTATATATACTGAACCCCCTCTATTTATTGATTAATTGATTGAATTTATAGAATAGATTCATAGAATCAAGCACCTGCTAGTAGTAAAATATTGTGTCTGGTCAATGTAAAGTACTGTCCTAAGTATATAGTACTATGGCTTATGGTACTATACTAATTGCTTAGAATACATATTGAAGAATAGACATGGCCCCTGACTTCTAGGAGCTCTATGGTACAACATCCTAGACTGATACATAATCAAAACAAAAAGAAAAATGCTGCATTTACAAAAAGCACTGAGAAGGAGAATTGGATCTCCAACTAGCTAGTTGGAGAATTTATGTGATTAATCAGAAGAGCTTCCTGGAACAAGTGGACCTTGGACTTAGGAGCCACCTTTTAAATAGGAGAGTAATTATTGTATAGAGGGAGCAAGAGTGAGATGAGTCTGCTAAATTGGATAGTTTAGAAAAGATTTGGAAGTGAGAGAGAGGAACAGGTTTGAGGTCACCAGAAGATCACCTTAACTGAAAGGGAAGACTTTCTCAATTGTTATCCTTTGTTACTTCTCTGCAGCATTTGTCACAGGCAATCATCCCCCTTCTTTCAGATATGCTCTCTTCTCTCTGAGTTTTCAGGATACTACTCTCTTGGGTTTTTAGGTGTCTGGTCTCTTTCTTCTGTCTCATTTTTTGGATCTTCATCCATATCTCATGCCCAAGTCTTTGTCCTGGTCCTCTCCTTTCTTTACATTCTTCCTCTTGGTGATCTTATCAGCTCCCTCAGATTTGGCTATACATTTCATACTAATGACTACAAGTCATTGTACTGACTACTAGTCAGTACAAATCTCTCTTCTGATTTTCACTCCTACATCACCAACCACCTCTTAGATATCTCCAGTTGGATGTCTCATCTACATCTTAAACTCATCATATCCAAAACAAAACTCATTATCTTGCCCTTCTCTTCCCACCAGTACCTCCCCTTGCCTATTTCCTCATTTCAGAGATGGGGAAGAAAAAGAATTCATGTGTTCTCAGGTAATAGGGTAAGATGAAGAAGCCTCCAAGATTTTTAATCTGCAAAAAAGCAAGAGGAATACAGATGAGGGGGGCAAAAGAATTTGTGTAGATTGTGTGTTTAAATTGCTCAGATCCAATAGCACCTGATAGCAGTTGAAGCTAAGTTAAAGATAGAGAGGGTGGATATACACTAGAACAAGCTAGCCTGAATTAGTTTTCCTTCTTAAGAGGCCCATGATTTCTGCTTACTTTTCTAATCATTTGGCCTTCTAGGGATCAGAAAGTTCTTATCTAGGTCTAACCTCAGTGTCTCAATGCAGCTTTTTTTATGCCAAGACTGACTAAATATTGAAATTGGCCTCAAGAGAGATATCCTAAGACAGTGGATAAAATCTTAGACTCTTAAGAACTGGAAGAGACCTTGAAAAAAAGATCAGGCACAATTTCCTATCTACATATCATCTTAAGAATCCATATCCTACCTGTGACTATGGGTTATGTTCAAGGCTCTGTCCTGAGCCCTCCTTTTTTCTCTTTGTAACATTTTTAGTGTCATGGTCTCCTTTGGCAATTTGGTGAGGCTATGGATACATTCTCAGAATAATTTTTTTAAATGCATAAAATAAGATATATAGGAATCCAAGTGAAACCAATTATATTGAAATAGTTATCTATCTATATTGTATACATATATGTGTATATATATATATACACATATATATATATATATATACATACATATACATATATAGTTCAAATTAAGAATCCAGGCAGTCCATACCCTCTTTCTTGGTGAACTCATCAATAATCATGAATCCAATGTTAATTTTCCAAATTTCTATATCCACTCCTAATCTCTCTCCTGAGCTCAGATCTCACAGGATCATCAACAGCCTGATTGTCATTTCCACCACATTTCAAACTCAGTGTATCCAAAACAACTTTCCCCCTAAACCAATCCCTCCTCTATACTTTGCCATTTCTGTTAAGGAAATCACCATCTTTCTGGTTTCTCAGGTTTGCAACCTTAGAGTCATCTGTGCCTTTTCCCTTTCCCTCATCCTCCTTACCCAATCTGCCACTAAATCTTGCCTATTCTAATTCTACAGCATCTCTCATCCCAGTCTCCTTCCTGATGCTCACATGTCCACCACCCTGACTCATGCCCTTGTATCCTTTTTCAATCTATTGTAATAGTCTACTGTTCAGGCTCTCTGAATCTAGTCTCTCCCCTCTCTAATCCATTCTCCAGTTGCCAAAATACTCTTCCAAAATTCCAGGCATGCCCTTACCCAGGATGACTCAGTGACTCTCTTCTGCTTCTGGGATAAAATATAGACTCCTCAATTTGCCATTGAAAGCCCTTCACATTCTATGACAACCTACATTCATGGACATTCATGGATATTACTTCCTTACTCTACAATCCATCCAAACTTGGCATTCCATCTCCCATTTTGGTGCCTGTGCCAGGCTATCCTCAATACATGGGATGCATTTCCTATTCACTTCTTATTCAGAATCCTTAGCTTCCTCCAGGTTCCACACAGGTACTACCTTCCTCCAAACCTCCTAGTTTCTCGATCTCCATTTATTACTGCTTTTCCTATTTTTACATTATTATAAATGTATTTACTCATCTCTCTCAGGAGAATGTAAGCTTTCTGATGTCAGGACTGTTCTTTTTGGTTTTGTTTTGTTTTGTTTTTTTTTGTCTTTGTATTTATAACTCTTAGCACAGAGAAAGCACCTAATAAATGCTTGTTGCTTTGAATTGAGTCCCTCCAGTTCTAGGATTCTATAAACATCTTGCCCAACTTCTCAGCTTGGAAATTCAAATTCCTAAGGTCACATATTCCAAAACAGTTTCTAAATTTGCACCTATGATTATTTGCATGCATAGGAAGATGCACCTGCAAAATGTGTGGGGAGACAACTAAATGGTAGAATTTGCATCCACAAATGGTGGTCCATACAGATTTGCAAATGTAATGCAAATTAAAGATGTGGGGGAAGGGGAAATTGGCTCTTTTAAGAGGAAAAATGTTCATAAGTTTCTGAAATGAGCCAAGTTGGATCCTTATTATGTACTTTAAACTAAGTGAGATGATAGGCTGATAAGAAGAGGACCAGAAAGTTTTTGAGATAAACAGTTTGTAGTTTCCAGCAATAGAAGTATAGTTCAGTAAAGAAAGCAATGGAGTCAGAGCAGTATAATGGAAAGAAGACTTAATTAGAGGCCCTGGATTTGAACTATGGCTCTAACCCTTATTACCTGTATGACCTGGGACAAGTCATGAGATCATAGAGCTAGAAGGAAACTTAAAGGTTCTTTAGTTCACCCCTTTCATTTTACAGAAGAGGAAACTGAGTCCAAAAAAGGTTTAATACTTCACCCAAAATTACACAGGTAATAAGGGTCAGAGCCAGAATTAAAAAACAGGTCCTCTGACTGCTAGACCAGCATCCTTCATACTCTACTACATTTCCTTAATCTTTATAGGCTTTAGTTTCCTCATATGTAAATGGATATGGTTGGGCTAGATGACCTTTAAGGCCCCTTCCAGATTTAAATATGTGATCCCATGAATCTGTGATCTGTGTGGTCCTGCTACACAAATGAATCCACTGCTGTGGACCTCAGTTTTCTCATTGGTAAAGTGAGGAAGGAGTTTGAACAGAATAATCTCTAAGGCCTCTTCTAGTTCTAATGTTCTAAGTACTCAATAAGTGAATTAAATGCCAGACATCAAATATCAATAATCCTGTAGTCTTACTGCACAGCTCGTTATCTGATAGACTTCAGTATTAACAAGAGTCATACTAGGACCCTTTCCAAGGTGGAGTTTAGTTATAACCAGTATTTGAAGGATCTCATTGAACTGGAGACAGACTGCAAATGGGACTTTGTGTTACAGGTAGTATTATGACTTACCCAAGCTCACATAGTTAACCAGTTTCAAAGCAGGGACCTCCTTCCTATCTCTCAGTATAAAGCTCTTTCCAGACACCTCACAGCCAATGGAAATGACTCCTGTTTCCTTTCCCACATGTCCTTCCATCCATTTCATCTTCTCCTTTCAGCTCTCTCATCTCCTTTCCTTCCCAGCCTACAGAAGATGAATGGGGGAAGGTCACAGAAACTGGTTTTCATAGTATGTAATGAAAATCTTCCGAAGTACTAGAATACTGTGTCCCACCTTGATTCACCCCCTACTCCAGTCCTGGTCCACAAGGGAAAGGATGTTACCAGCTTCCCAGTGGAATAATTGAAAGCTTTGTTAGCATTTATTCTCACTCTGTCTGCCTCTACACTCCCTCTAGGCAGAAACGGATCCAATTGAGAAGACAGGTTTCTCTTTCCAAAGGTCTCAGTGCTCTGTATTATGAACACTAACACTCGTCGAGAAAGAATGAGACCATTTGGACTTCAGCGTTGTTGGTACAGTGACACCTTCTACTTTTAGTCTCGTTTATGACTCAGACAGCATGGTTGGAATTATGTTCCAAGTGCCGAGCAGAGGGACTGGCTTTCTTGAGTCAGAGCAAATTGGCTGAGACATGATCCAGATGGCGTAGAGGAAACATCTAGACAAGAAGTAGCTGGTGTAGCTGCTTGCTTATGAGAATTCAGGTTTATACTTGAGAAGCTCATGCTATTCAATCCAGTTCAATTCAGCAAAAATTTACTGAATACCATGTATGTACAGGGCCCTGAGCTAGGTGTTAAATAATAGGAAAAGATAAATAAGACAGGATCTGATCTTACAATCTACTAGACTCATAGAAATAACTATAGTACAAGAGAGAATATGAAAAGTACATGAGAGGTATAGTTATTAATACCTCATTTCTCTAACACTTTCCTTGAAACCTGTGAGATATAAAGTAGAATATGTGTTGTAGTAGAACGAGCCATTAATTTAGCGTCAGAGGACCTGAGTTTGAATTCCAGCTCTACCACTTAGTAGCAGCAGCAGCAGCAGCAACAACAACACAGCTAGCATGTTAAGGTTTGCAAAGCACTTCACTAATATTATCTCATTTTATCCTCACAGTTCTGAGAAGTAGGCACTATCATTATTATTCTAATTTTGCAAATAAGTAAACTGAGGAAAGATAGCAGTTAAGAGATTTGTCCATGGTCACATAGTATCTGAGGCCACATTTGACTATTTATTTTCTTGGCTTATCTATTTTATAATCCCAGTGACCTTTTACAAGTCATCTCACTTCTCTAGACCTCAGTTTCCTTACTTGTCAAATGAGTAATTTAGACTAGATGGCCCCTAAGGTCTCTTCTTGTGCTTATATTCTAGGATTCTGTAGCTTTTGGTACCATGCTGTGCTTTCCCTACAGTACAAGCACAATTCCTATCTGGAAAGAGCTGTTCTAGGTCCTACCTGTGAGCCACAGCTTTCTCCTTTCTTCCCTCCTTCATTAATCCATGTCCCTTTCACCACCCTCATATAGCATATATAGACCATGGCTCATTATAGGTACAGTCAAACTGTGATTTCTAAACCGAGCCCTGTTCCCAACTCTGAACATAAGCCATTATCACTCTTGGAAAGGCATTTTAGAAATGCCTTATGAAACCAAACAGTTCTGCATGACTCTAGGTGCCAATCTCCTCATCTATAAAATAGAAATAGTAATACCCATAATAACTACCTCACTGGGTTATTATGAGGCTCAAATGAGCTAATGTATATAAAACACTTTGCACTGTAAAGTCCTACAGCAAGGCTAGTGCCCCAAGATACAGTGTCAGGTTCATGTAGATAGCAGGTCCTCTCATTGCTATATGGGAGTAGCCACCATAGCTGCTGGGGTCTGTAGAAGGGTGAGTGCATGGAGAGAATGCCCTTATGAGAAGTCCAAAGGAAAGACTCCAAGAATCCCACATGCAAGATAATCAGGGAGCGGAATTTGTGTCTTCTTTTAAAGTGCTCTGAATAGGTGGCTCCTCCTGCTCATTGGCCAATCCCCATGGTGATCAAGGAACTAATGAAGGACTGGCCTCATCATCCCAAAGAAAAAATATTTCATTGTTAACTAGAGCGTGTGTCATCAGAAATGACCAGAGAAATTCCCCTTACTGTCACGCATGTTTCATGGGATATGCTGTGATCTAAAACTTGTCCCCACTGCTAAAAATGCCAGATATTATTATTTCTCTACTAATATAGCTAACAGAGAAAGATATAGGTGGGGAGTATGTAACCCTTGTGAGGGGAAAATAACCACTGAGACAGTTAGACTGTACTAACTCTCTTCTGCTGTAAGCTGAATGCATCACATCCTGCCACACACAGCTCCTGCACAACCTCACAAAAGTTGTACATAACATGCATGTAGGGACTTTCTATTTGGATAGGTTACATCTCATTGGACAATCAAGTTCTTTTATATGCTGCATAATGCTGCTGATTGGCTGTGTCACCTCGAGATAACCTGAAAAACCAGGATTGTACCCTAGAACTGCAACCAGCAAGTGCTCTTCCTTAGTGTGCTAATAAATCTTTTATTTTCCCTTTAGTTTTGGTCCCTTACCTTATTCAACCTCCAGTTTGGCATATCTATTTGTGGTTGAAATATACCTAGGATGGCCAGCTGTTTCCTATTTGAGAAATTCCCCTGCATCCTGCCCAAAATACTTTATATCTCCATGTCCCTCTACAGGACATTTAATTTCCCAGTAGTCTTAGGCTGTCCCTCTTTACCTCACCATAGAATGCCTATTTACCACCAAAGTCACCCTAGGTGGCACCTTCTATTCAGTTCCTCCCAGTCAAAGGCTCCCATATCCTACAACCGGAAGGCCATAAATCCCAACCTTCTCATTTTACAGATAAGGAGACTGAGACCCAGTCTCAGTCTTATTTGTCCAAGATTATACTGAGATAGGATCTGAACCCAATTTCTCTGACTATACAACCAATGATCTTTTCATCATTCCATGATGCCTCCCAATAGCTCGTACTCTTGCCTTACCATACTAAATTACTTTTAATATAATTTGAATTTACTTATCTGTGTACATCTTGTAGTCCCCCAACTATTTGAGGAAATTTTTTGTTTTTATATCCCCTGAGTCAAGCATAATGTGGATATTTAATGTTTCAATTTAATCATTATTTGAAAGGAAAAATTAATTCTTGATTTCAGTAGCTGATCCCGAACAGGTAATTGGGGAATGTGCCTTTTATTTTGTTTTTTGAAACTTTCATTTTAAGTTACTGAGTTGCTGCCTCTTTGGGATGTGTTTGGCTTTAAGGGAGACTTCTCTGGAAGAGGCTGAATAGCTTAGCAAAGAGATCACACAGGTCCCTCCTAATGGAACACAGAGTCATCAAGTACAAAGTCAGTGATTTAAATCCATATCTTGACAGGGAGCAGACAACAAGCAGCCAGTGTCCTAGCTAAATGGGGTTGGAGAGATCTGAGAGCAATGAGGTGAAAACAAATGAAGTGAAAACTTTTGGCAGCCTGGGGTGCAGCCATTTAAGCCCCACACTTGGGTCACTCATAGCACTGCTCCCTGACATTTCTTTCATCTAGTTGCAGTGGGATTGAATTCCCAGGCTGCAAGTCTCTGGAGACTCCCTTTCTGCTCTCTCATTTTCATGGACATGTTTAACCCCTGATAGCAGGAATCAGCACTGCAGAGAAAGGACATGAGCAAGATGGTATCTCTCTTTAGAATGATGAGTTTTAGGCCACTCGACTATACATTTTTGTTTCTGTGGGAAATATGCTTGTACAAGATCTTGTGCTAGGCACAAGGTCCCTGCCCTCAAAAAGTTGACATTCTAATGCCAGCAAGAAAACCAATATGAATGTCATGTGCTGTCAGAAAATTCACTTGCTCTCATACTCCCTCTTCAAGCTACCATACTATATTTCTCTTCTCCTATTGCCTTCTAGATTTCTTCTAGTCTCCTTTTTATCCTTCCTAACCTCCTATAATACGGCCTCCTTTCATACTACTGTACTGAAACTCTCTCCTTCACTGGCCTTTATCAGACATAGAAACCCTTTAGAACTGGAAGTGTGCCCTCATTTTACAAATTAGAAAATTCAGATTCAGAAAGTATAATGATTGTCCAATGTCACATAGCAAAAGCCGACCTTTCCTAGTTTTTATCTCTTTCCATTAATGACTCATTTTCTTTCTCATCATCTCTAAGTGTGGATTCTCCCCAAAGCTCAGTCTTCTTCTCTTATTGGTCTATTTTTTCTTTCCATGTTGTTCTCTTTCTTGTTTCCTCTCTCCCCCCCTCTCTGTCTCCCTCTCCCTCTCTTCCTTTCCCTTCTTCCCTCCCCTCCTTCCCTCCATTTCTACTCTCCATATATTTACTCTCTTAAAGATATCATCTTATTTTGGCTTCAGCTCTTAAGTCCCTGAAGCTAATTCTTAAGTCTATGTCTTTAGTTCTGTCCTCTCTTCTAGACTCATTCCCCGCTCTCTGCTCAGCTCCAGCTAATTACTGGACATCTCCTCTTAAATATTCTGCATTCACCTTAAACAAGATGTCTAAAATTAAGTTAATCATCTTTCCTTCAGACCTAGCTTCGCCTCTTGTCTTTTCCATCTCTGTCAGTATTATCATTTCCATCATTACCAGTACCCAAAATCTCAGGGTCATTTTTGACCCTGAAGTCTCCTTCATCTCAAGTATATATAATCATTCACCATCTTCTGACAATTCTTTTTTCATAATGTCTCAAAAACTAGTCCCCTTTCCTTTCTATCTCCACTCTGGTCCAGACCCTTATCATTTCATGCCTACATTTTACAATGGTCTCTCAAGTGGTTTCCTTGCTCCGAACCAAGCTTCGCCCTTTCGTCTATCGTGTACATAGCTCTGAGATTAATTTCCCTCAAGTATCTCTTTGACATCATGAAGAATATTCTCTATTTGACCCTCATCATGGGCATGATAGTATCCCAACTTAATCTGGCATTTAAGGCCTTTTACAATCTGGCCTCAACTTTCCTTTTCAACCTTATCCTATTATTCCTCTATGGGAAACCTCCACTATAAATGTAACTAACTGGTTTGTTCATAAATTCTCATTAATCAATGTGTCAAACATGCCATTCACATTTCTATCTCTTTTCCTTTGCTCACTCAGTTCCTTCTCCATCTCTGTCTTCTTCATTTATCCAAGTCCATTACCTTCTTTAAATATCAGCTCAGATTTCATCCCACGTCCTCTGCAATCTCCCTTTTTAGCATTTATTTTCTGTGCTTATATAATACTGGTTCTCTGACATCTTTAAGAACTCTGGTTATGGAGCCCCATGCTAATTCTCTCAGGATCCCCATGGCATGTTTTGGGCAATAAGTTTTGCAAATCATAACTCGAATCCCTACCAGTGAAGCACCATTTATAAAACATTTTGTCATTGTTAAGTCATTTCAGTTGTATCTCACTCTTCATGACCCCATTTTGGGATTTTCTTGGGAGAAATACTAGAGTGGTTTGCCATTTCTTTCTCCAGCTCATTTTATAGATGAGGAAACTGAGGTAAATAACATTCAAAAACAAACCCCAAAGCAAAAACATTTAATTAAGGCATAAAAAGTTAAATAATGAGTGACAATATGTAGTAGAATCATTTTCCACCACTAGACACATACGGATGTTTCTTTCATCGGGGTCATCAAAATTTATTTTCTCAACATATCAGGAGGACACAAACACCTCAGACACTCATGGCCCAGTGGTAAAAGCTTAGGGTTTAGTACTATCTGCCTCACAGTGTTCTGTGGAAGTCTCTTGGGGCAGCCTGGAGAACCGCTGAAGGCTTGAGGCAGTCTGGATGTCTGTGAAACCTGTTGTCTTGGCCCTTGAGAGTCCACTGGGACTCCTAGGCTCAGTGACACCATGGCTATTCTGCTCCATGCCTTTCCCTTTCCATGTCTCCACTTTCACCGCAGACCACTGCTTGCCTTACCTTATTGTCTCTGCTCATTCTATCAGCTTCCTCTGTAAGCCCAGAATTTGTTTTAAAAACATGGTGCTCTTCATAGCACATTCTACCAATCAGAATCCTCATTTGCTAATGCTATCACTCTATGGCTTCCCCTTCCCCCCGTATAATTGTCTATTATTCTGACCTCCCCAAACTCCCCTCTTTTCCCAATTTTTTGTTGTTGTTGAGTCATTTCAGTCATATCCAACTCTTCATGACCCAATTTGGGTTTTTCTTTTGGCAAAGATACTGGAATGGTTTGCTATTTCCATCTCCAGCTCATTTTACAGATGAAGAAACTGAGGCAAACAGGGTCTGAGGCTGGATTTGAACTAAGGAAGATAAGTCTTCCTGACTGGAGGCCCGGCACTCTATCCACAGCACCACCCAGTTGCTCTCTTTCCCCATTCTACAAAGCACAAATTATCTTCTTCAAAAAGTGTTTTCTGTTTTTGCTTTGCTTGTTTTCATATCAAGGAATATGCATATCACTGTATTTAAAAACCTCATCTTTATTAATCTTCCCAGATCAAACTGTTCATTCATTTATTCATCCAAAAATATGTATTGAGTGTCTGGTTTGTTCAAGACATTATGCTGTGAAGGTCTCATATAAGAATAACATACAATTCTTCCTCGGGGAGAATGAGAGCAAAGACCTTGATTATGGCCAAATGTTTGACTCAAAAGTGGGAAAGCAGCCACAGTGTTGCATACATTAGGCAAGTATCAAACACAGTTCACACACAATCTAGCACTAATGTAAGGATAAGGAGAAAGTGAAAAATGTCAAAAGGACTGAAGCTGTCTTTATTAAAGTGGCAAAAGCCACCATTAGGAATTTCCAGTCTTGGCTTTGTGGTGATCTGGGATGTTTCTAGTTACTTCCAGAAGCATCCTCAAATACCTTCTAATCTTTCAAAATAAAATTGATTTCAGTTGACTTTTAAAATTTATTGTTATCTTTTATTTTTGTATACCTTAATTTTCTCAGTGGATTCTCCCCTCTTCCTGAGAACCACTCCTTATAACAAAACATTTTAAAAAGTGACCAGTATATTGAAAAAAATCAGATATTATGTGTAGTATTCTTTAGTCCTTTTATTTCTGCAAAGAAGCAGGGTAAGGTGTCTCCAAATGTTTCTTCTATAGGACCAACCTTGATCATTATCATTTCACAGCATTCTATTTTGATTATTTTGTTGCTTTTGTCACATTTATGTTGTTGTTGCCATGGTGTATATTGTTTTCTTAGTTCTGCTTAAATAACTTTGTGTCAATTCATATAAATCTTTCCATGTTTCTCTGGATTCAAAATATCAGTTTACTTTTGGTAGTAGATGACTCGCAGATTTAGAGCTGGAAGGAACCTCAAAGGTCACGTAGTCTAACTCCCTCATTTTCAATATGGAGAAACTGAGACCTAGAAAAATGAAGGTGCTTGCCCAAGATAGCACAAGTAGTGAGTAGCAGAGATAGAATTTGAACTTAGGTTCTCCGATTCAGAACACAGTAGCATTAAATCCATTTTGAAACCTTGTGGTTTTCTCCTTAAATGATTTTGAAAATTATATGTTAGGAATATGAGCTTTTTTTTCTCTAAAAAATCATAGCTAAGGAACTTGTTTATTTCTATACATACATAGAATGCCAGAGTACTTGAGAAGACCTTAAAGATCATTTAGTCCAACCTTTTACAGTTGAGGAAAAAGAGGCCTTCAGAAGGCTTGTTCAAGGTTATACAACTGACAGGTCACAAAACCTGGCCACCAAACAAGACTTTCTGCTTCCCCAATCACATATGCCCCTGATGACACATCATATGCAATTTCCTGTGTGCGAGGGATCTTGTTAACATTCTACGGTCTGCTTACATTGCTGTGTATCTTCTATTGTCCTTTGGATTATGGGTACTTGTGGTTGTTCTGAGTTCATTCTGCTCCATGATTTTCAGCCATGTGGCATCACTGAGAGAAAATGGATATTAAAAATGTGGATTTTGCTGCTTTGATCAACATAGGATCATTGAAAATACTGTAACTTCCCCAAAGTAATCCAACCTAGACCACCATTCCATCATCAAGGATCTATAGTATCTGTCCAAAATATTGTATGTGTAATCCATATGTCATTTGGACCATGGCCCATGATCTCTATGTCAGATTCACCATGGGCACCTCACTTAATAAAATATCTCTGGCTATTTTGACCATAGAGGCAGCATGGCATCACTATACTGGACTCAGAGGCATGAAGACTTGGGTTTGGGTCCTGCCTGAGACAATTATTACTTATGTGATCCTGGGCAAGTCATTTGTCCTCTCTGAGTATTAGTTTCCTTATCTATAAAATGGAGGACTTGATGAACTCCAGTTTTCCTTCAAATTCTAAATCTATAACCCTTTATTTCCACCCAGAGTTTTACTTGAAAACATCAGAATTGATTCACGTCTCTCTAAAGACCCTTTAATCCCTTACAAGCTTTCGGGCTAGCAAGACCTCTCATTGCCTTTGTGCACATGATGAAACCAACCTTTGCTGCTGAGTCATCCTTATCTTTTGTTTTGGTCTAAACCTGTTGTCTCATCAGTGAACTCCTGATGAGAGGCAAGAGGTTTAGCAGAGAGAGAGCTGGTTTGGGAGTCAAGGAGACCAGAGTTCAGTTCCTGCCTTGGACATATACTGACTGTAACTAACTCTGGATAAGTCACTTAATCTTTTAGCTTCCAATCTAGTGGATGAAGACAACACATGAAAGGAAGCTGAAAAGTGGATGGGAGGAAGAGGGTGCCTGGTCAGGACAGTGCATGATGATGGCCTACAGGCAGGGTGGGAAATGATGAAGTGACTGCCCTGGGCACCCCACCACTTTAAATGGAGGATCTGCGAAGAGTTCTCCAATGTCTACCCTTGACCCACTCCAATCAGAGTAGGAGGGGCCCTAGGGACAAAGGGTACTGAGGAAGTGTGAGATTCAGAGTTAATGTCATCTTACAGAGTGATAAATTTCTGGAGATGATCAAGTCCAGGAGAAAAGCCTGGTGGAAAACAATAGGATGACTTCCCTAGGTAACCTTCTTAAATGGGAGATCTGGAAGGAGCTCTCCAACATTCACTTTCTACCTTCTCCAATCAGAGGGAGGGAAGGGACCTAGGGGCAGGAAGTACAAACGAGGTGTGAGTTCCAGAGACAGAAAAGGAATTTGTTGCTAGCCTGTACTCAAAAATCTTTCCAGCTTAGTAGAATCTGTCAGAGCCAGTGCCCTCGCTTGCATGGTCTTTGGGAACCTAGGGTGAGCTCCCTGCTATGATAAGGCATCAGAAGAGGGTAGTGGTAATTGTTTTCCGTCTGTTAAGTGAAAATGAATGAGGTGAGAACTTACCAGGCATGTAAATGTGGCCCAGGATATATTCAAAGTTGATCCAGACTGTCCAACTATGTAACAACTGAATCTGAACCCACCTCTTACCAGCATTTAAAAGACACTCAAGAGTTTGCTGTCTTTTTTTAAGCCTGAGTCACCACTCATCTTTGTCTTTACAGTGTCTGTTACCTTGTAGAGAGCAATACAGCAGCTTCCACTCCACGTGCTAAGAATAATGCTGTCAAATATTGTTAAACTGCTAGAAATCAGCTCTTGGAAAGGGGCTGAGTGACTCTGTATATTTTCCATACTACATTCAGCTAAAAAGATCTTTTTTTTTTCCTTTTCAAATGTGCCAGAAGTGCTTACCTTGGATCTGAGCTTAAATATGAGAAATTTCTGCCAAAAAGGGAACTCTCTACACCAAGTTTTAAGCAACCGAAAAAAATAGTGACTGCAATGGTTGGATGGGATTGTCAAATTCTGAAAACTGTGATTCTTCTTAAACCCCACAAATGCCAACATCAAAGTGGCTGGCTAGGTAATAACATAGGATACAGAGACCCAGTCATCCAAGAAGGCCACTGAAGATGTGCCAGAGGTGATGGGGAATTGCCAGAGGAACAAGCTGCCCATCAAGCTCTGTCTCTCTTGTTTTCTTATCACATGTGCTTTGAATGATCTGGGATCTCATCAATGGGAGTATGTCCTCTTTCTAATAATAAACAAGGCAGCTCTCTCATCATGAGTTACTCTTATATTTGTCTTCCTGCAAACCCTCCACAGAGAGTCCACCCAATATGTTGGAAGTCTTCCTTCAGATGTCCTTTAATTTTTTTTATTTTGTTAAATATTACCCAATTATATTAACATTTTTAACATTCATCTTTAAAATTTTGAGTTTAAATTCTCTCCCTTCTTTTTGCCCCTTTTCTTGAGAAGGCAAGTAATATGATATCAATTATACATGTGAAGTTATGCAACACATATTTCCTTATCAGCCATGGTGCAAAAGAAAACACACAAAAACTCCCAAGAAAAATAAAGGAAGTGAAAAAGATACTTCAATTTACACCCAGAGTTCACCAGTTTTCTCTCTGGAGGTGGATTTAAATTTCCTTACATGGTATGGATATTACTGTCATATGTGACCCAGGATCCCTCACTCTCATTACTTGATCAAAAGGTTGAACATAGCTTTAGAGCTAGAATTAAGCCAAGAGATAATTAAATACATGGGCCACCCCATGTTTGTTCAGTAGTTTCACTCATGTCTGGCTCATTATGACCCCATTTGGGATTTTCTTGGCAAAGATACTGGAGTGGTTTGCCATTTTCTTTAGCTCATTTTACAAATGAGGAAACAGGGTTAAATGACTTGCCCAGGGTCACACAGCTAGGAAGTATCTGAGACAGGATTTTAACTTCTTCCTGACTTCAGGCCCTGAAGTCTATCCCCTTTGCCATTTAGCTGCTCCAACCCCATTTTATATCTGATGAAACTGAGTTTCAGAGGAGGAAAGTAACTCAACTAAGGTCATACAGGTAGTAAGTAGCATTCCAAACCAGCTCCTCTGACTCCAAGTGCAGCATTCGCTCTACTGGGCCACACGCTGCCCATTTTTTTTCCTGACTATATATCTCTCAGATGACATCTTTTATGTTAATTTCTCTTGTGCAGTTCTTAGTTGGCAAGGCATTGTAGTCCACTCTTCCATGACTTCTCATTGGCCTTTGGGTGACCTTCAAAAATGAGATGTTCTTCTGGATGTAACTTTTACCAAACAATAGCAGCTTACTATCAGTGGCCTGAGAATCTGATACCCTGGGGATATATCTGCCACACAAGTGGCAGGCAGTAAACTCTGGAGGTGCCCTTTTCATTATTTGTGCATTCCTTCTGGGGATATCAGTGCCCCAGATTCCTGTATCCTCAGACATAATCAGTGGCACTCCCATATGTAACTTTACCAAGGGAAACAAACATGCTCCCTGGGTAGCTGATTGAGCTAAGTAGATCTACTCCTCCCCTTTCCACCAACCCCAGGCACAGAAAAGACCTGTTCAAGCACAGGAAACTAGACCTTTTCCAAAACTATAGCCGCTTCTATATGTGACTTGAGCAGCTAGGTGGCACAGTGGATAGAATGCCAGGAAGGCTTAGAGTCAGGAAGACTCATCTTCCTGAGTTCAAATCTGGCCTCAGACACTTCCTAGCTGTGTGACCCTGGGTAAGTCATTCAACCCTGTTTGCCTCAGTTCTTCATCTGTAAAATGAGCTGGAGAAGGAAATGGCAAACCACGTTAGTATCTTTGCCAAGAAAACCCCAAATAGGATCACAAAGAGTCAGACACAACTGAAATGACTGAACAATTAACAAAATATGTTACCTAGAAGTCTTACATTCCCTACCTTGCCTATGGTCAACTTGGCCTCATATTTTGCTACTTCATAGTGACAAGGCACCAGTCTTACAATCCCTAGCAACCTATTGCTTTGGAGTTTTCCATTATATATTCCATCATCAGTCCCCAACTACATGGAGCAGCACCATGCACAGGTGTATTCACCAGATGTCAAAATCTGCATGTATGTGCATTACATCCTATGCTGTAGCAGCTGGTTACCCCCCATCCTTCCCTGTCTAGTGGGCTGATAACATTGACATTGGAAATTCTTTATTGGGAGGAGGTTTTCCTCATTACTACTGTGCATCTGGCTCCATCAACCTGTTTTGTTAATGGTGTGTGATGAAATTGGGAAACATTTTTTTTTTGCTGTGGTGACCACAAATCTCTTTTTATCATAGATTATATTTTGGTTGGTCCTTTTTCCAAACTTTTTTGTAACTAAGACTATTTGCATTAAAAAGAGGTCCTTTATTTTTGAGGTTTTGAGTTCTGCTGGCTCTTTTCTCATCTGAAGTCATAATCAGCTCTTTGTGACAACACAGTGGTTGCTGTTGGAGATGATTGTGATGTCACATTTGGAGGAATTAGGATTTCAGATGGAGAATAAACAGGAGGAACAGATGATCACCTTCACAGAAATAAAAACCTGCATCTCTTGCCAACGTTCTTTTTGATAATAGAGGGAGGCCAGAAAAACTCATGATATATAAATAGAATTGCTTCTAGAGATCATTTTCTAAAAGATTTTCATTAGGCATCATAAGTCCTTTAAATAGAGAGAAGGTTTCCCTTAAATTGCTTAGTAATTAATGCCACCGATTTGGCTGTGCCACATCATGGAAATTCACAGACGACCAAAAAATCTAAACTTACATCTCCTTGGAACAGACACTGATAAAATGCCTAGGAGAGCTCCATATGGGTCTCAGCAAATCTGAAAACTACTTCCCCCCCCAAATGATAAAAGTAGCTTTAGGGAAGCAAATCTTCCCTCAGCCCTTCTTGAAATGTCTTCTTACAGAAGCAAACAAGGGACTTTTACTCTCTGCCCTTCCCATAGAGGCATCCTGGTGTGCAGGAGAAAGTACAGTGAACTTGGCATTTGAAGATCTGAGTTACAATTGTGACTCTACTACTTACCAACTGGTAGGCCTTGGGAAGCCTTGATATCCCCACCTGCCAAATGGGGATAATAATGTTTATGTCACATACTTCATAGGGATTGTGGAGAGGACGTTCATTTGCCCCCACCCTCCTTTTTCCTTCAAGGGCAGCCATCATGTGGCCTGATGGAGAATGACAAATCTAGTGGATGGTATCAGTAGGTGTGTTGCTGTGTGACCAGGCTCTTTGGTGGAGTCCTGAGGGTCGGTTCTGACTGATTTTCTTCTGCGTTATTCAATAAGCATCAACAGAACCAGCTGCTGAGGATTCCGGTAATAGACCTGCTTACAAAAGTGGGGCATGTAAGACAGCAAAGCCTGTTTGGGTCCTGGGGCACAGCATGAAGGGACCATCAGAGGCTTAGGTTTCCAGGTGTTTGAAGAATATAAATTTCCTCTGGAATTTGGACCCAAAAGACTATGTAGCAATAGGCGGTATTTGAAAGGATTAGATTTATTTTCCTGGCCCCAGAAAATATATGTGTTTGGAGTGACGCTTGGAAAAAGGTCAAGGTGGTTTAAAAAGCAATATTAGATATTAGACTTGGTTTCCTTGTCCCTAGGATCAGGAGTCAGGGACAGGGAAATTTCAGAGAAACAAATTTGACCTCGTAGAAGTAATAATAAATGTTTTTTACAATGGGTAGCTGAGTGGCACAGTGGATAGAATGCTGGTCCTGGAGTGAGGAAGACTCATCTCCCTGAGTTCAAGTCCAGCCTCTGATGCTTACTAGTTGTGTGACCCTGGGTAAGTCACTTAGCCCTGTTTGCTTCAGTTTCGTCATTTGTAAAATGAGCTGGAGAAGAAAATGGTAAACCACTTCAGTATTTTTGCCAAGAAAACCTGAAATGGGGGAATCAAAAAGAGTAGGATATGCCTGAATAACAAATGCTTTTACAAAGTGGGAGCGATGCTATAGAGGGGGTTACTTGTTCAGGTGCAAGTTGGGTAAACTAGATAGTCTTTGAGATCCTCTCTATGCTGAGATTCTGTAATTCTGTGAAGGGGCTTTTATAGATAGGTCAGACTGTCTTTTTTTTATTTGGAATTTAGTGACCCTTCTTACTATTCTTCTATTTGATATAATGTTTTTTCCTGGGATGAGTTTCATAAAATCAAAGAATTTTCAGAGCTAGAGAGGACATAAATGGCCATTTAGTCCAACCTACACACTCCCCAAAAGAATCTCCATGACAGCATACCCAATAATTGGTGTCTGGCCTTTGCTTGAAGAATCCTATTGAGTGAAAACTCAGTGCCTCCTGAGGCAGCTCCTTTCTCTCTCTCTCATTCTCTCTCTCTCTCTCTCTCTCTCTCTCTCTCTCTCTCTCTCTCTCTCTCTCTCTCCCAGTTGTAAGGGAGCTTTTCCTGACATCAAGTCAAAATTTGCTTCTATGCAGCTTCCACTCATTATTCCCAGGTCTGTCTTCTGGGGCAAAAATAATAAAACTGACTTCTCTTCATCATGATGACAATGCACCTACCCAGCTGTGCGCTTGTAAATGTTTAACAACTGGCTCTCATGGGGAGGGAAAAATACCATCTCCCCAGTTGGCTTTTAAGTTTAATCTACATCATTAACATCTTCTCAGTCACTTTCTTAGGCCTAGACAGTCAACAAAACAATCAACTCAGCCATGATTTATAGCATTTGCTGATTTTCATGGTGTAAATACTCATGCTGAAAATTTGACACTTTGCTCTCAGGAGCCTGTATGAGGTGGCTCCAGCATGCTGGACATGTACAGTACCTGAAGGAAGCTCTCCACTTCTCTCTGCCTCCCTGACCTTCTCTTTTCCTGGCCAACCTTCCCAGTTCCTCCAAACCATCCTCATGACATGTTGGCTTCTTCCAACAACCTCATGAAGTAAATACTACATATACTATTATTCCCATTTTATAGATGAGGAAACTAAGGCTCATAAGAGTTAAAGTGACTTGTCCAAGGTTACAGAAGTAGGGAAAGGCAGTTTTCATCTCTTTGGTCATTTTTGGTTACTCTGAATAGATTTGCAGCTGGAGGGAAGCTGAGAAATTGAGTCCAAACCTCATCATTTTACTGATGAATTTTAATTAATTTTAATGATGATTTTACTGAACCCCAACAAGTCAAAATGACCTGTCCCAGGTCACCCCAGCAAGTTAGTGGAGAAGCAGGACTGGATTCCAGATTTCTTGACTACTTGCCTATTGTTTCCACCCCCCACCCTTGCTGCTTCCCTTCTCCGAATCTTCTCCAAGTTTATTTAATTCAAATACTTTTCCTTTTTTTGACTCTCCAATTATTCCTATGCTGTGAAGAACATGAGCTATTTTTATGAAGTATAGAACCTTACTGATAAGCTTTCTACCCATCACTGTGAAGAGACTTATAGGAAGGAACATATGGAGCATCTTCAGAAAAAGACTCAAGTTCTCTCTCCCCATCCCTTTCCTCCTCTCTTCTTCCCTGTCTCTCCTCTCTCCTTCTCTTCCTTATTCCTTTCTTCCTTTTTCCCTCCCTCCCTCCTTCCCTTCCTTCCTTCTTTTCTTGCTTTATTCCCCCTCTCCTCCCTTCCTTCCCTCCTTCTTCCTGCCCTCCCACCCTCACTTATTCCTTCCTTCCTTCTCCCCCTCCCTCCCCTCCCTCTCCTTCCTTCCTTCCTTCTTTCTCTTACACTTCCATCTTTGACTTCTAGATAACTCATGACAACCCTAAATAACATAATTAAAAGGGAAGCACACAGGCACTGGGGCAGGGATAGCAGGTACAAGTGTGAAAGGGGGTATCAAGTCATTGTCCAGGAGGCCAAGGGACAATGTCCAAAGGAGATAGGGATGAAGACATTCATATTATCTGCTAATAAAGTCACAGAAACACCAGACCTAGAACACCATTAGAGATCAAGTAGTCCAAGCTCTTCATTTAGCGTTAGATGAGGAAACTGAGGCCCAGTGAGGTAATGTGACTTGCCTAAGGTCACAGAAACAGTCAATGACAGAGCTGGAACTAGAACCCAGGCATGCTGGTTAAGTGGACAGGATGCTGAGTTTGGAGTCCAAGCTTCAAACCTCAGCTCTGCCTTACTGGTGGTATGGGGCTAGGGGCTGGACTAGGCTTCCCACTTTGTGATTCCCCTATATGCATTTCCAAAGGCTCTGTCCTCAACTCTGTTCCTTCCTCTCCTTATGCTGTTTTCCTTAGCCCTCTTTTACTCTCACTTCCATGCAAATGATGTTTAAATCTTCGTCTCCTCATCCTGGATCTCTCTTCTGAGCTCCTAATGCATATCCGAATGCCTCCATCTGGATGTACAACCTCCATCTCTATCTCAACATGTAGAAAACTGTTTATTATCTTTCCGCAAGAAACCCTTTCCCAGGCATGAATCTCCATCTCTACCTGCCAGGGAGCAGAGTGCTTGTGGGTACGAGTATCACATGTATAGGGCATCCTTTGCAAATCCCTCTGCTCCCAGAGATGTGACAGACTGACCAGGATCTAGGCTGTATTGGATGCACATTTTGTTTATCCTCAGAGCTTGTGGTAGCTAAGTGTTGCTCTGAGACACCTGCTGGGCTTGATGGGAAGAAAAAAATTGTTAGCAGCATAAATGGCCGACCTGTTTGGGTTTTTTTAAGTGCACTTGTATTCCCAAGGGTTCTAGCTATTCTGGTTGTAACTTACAGATCTCTATTTTCTACTTTGTGTTTTCAAAGCTACTGATGCTTTAAATGCCCCATACATGCTTCTAGAGTCACAGGGCCAGAGGTCCGCTAAGCCTTGATCTTTAAGCCATCTAATCCAGGACTTCTTAAACTGTGGGTCACAGGGTCATGAAAAATTTGGCAACAGTAAAAGGTTTCTGAATTCGAAAGGACCAAAAATTAATTAAAAATCAAACAAGTAGTGAATCCAAGGTGTTTCTGGAAGCACTTGCCTGCATTGCATCCCAAAACTTCACTGCAGCCTTAGGTCTGAACACAAAGCATGTGCATTTTGCACTGTGCATGCCCTCAGGCCACATAACGCCATGAATGCTGCTGAAACAGAAAAGGGTTCTCAAAACCAGAAAGTGGTCTGGGGTGGAAAAAGTTTAAGAAGCCATGTTCCTAGAGAGAAAGGGGTAACTAAGATTGGGGAAGTATATTCAAGATTATGTTGATAATGAAGTCATTGCTTTAGATAATATTTTGTGGTTTTTTTATCCCATTTTTTAAGTCCACATCTTGACCTCCTAGCCCTGGACCTCTCTTCCAAGCTCCCAGGGATAAAGCTGCAACCTGTATTTTCTTTTCCCCCAGAGTGGTCTATCTGCAACCTCCACTTTATTCTGCATAGAGCTCTCAGACTGAGCTGTCTGAAAGCCAAATCTGATTATACACCTACAGCTGGGCTCACCTCAGAGGTCCTCTAATCCAACCCTCTCAATAAAGAAACCAAGGCACAAAGAGGCTAAGTCACTGTCCAGGGTCAAACAGACAGTAGGTGACAAAGATAGCATTCAGACTGGAGTCTCAAGTCCAAGTTCAGTGAGGAAATGTCGGACCCTTTTCGCTGCAGAATGCTGTTGTCTTTCCCATTTGCCAACCAAGTAAAGGTCAGATGCCTTCACTAGGCTGTCCAAGCCTGACTCAAGTTGGTTCCAGCCTCCCTTGCCAGCCTAATTGTATGCTACTTTTATTCACCTTCTCTGTGCTCCCTCCAAACTATATTCTTTGCTCTTCCCCAACTATGCCCCACTTTTTAAAGCTACAATCCCCACTCTGCTACAAAACTTGTGGTTTTACCCATCCTTCAAGGCTCCTCCATAATATGTTCCTCCATCTTCCTTGTTGGAAGTGATCTCTTTGTACCCTAAATCCTTGTAGTGCTTTGTGTAACCCTCCCTCTGAAAATTCAGCTTGTTCTGCTAGACCTCCTACTTCCCCATGTGCACGTCTCCTCTTCTATACTAACTGGTAAGCTCTTTGAGGGCAGGGACTGTGACTTATTTGTCCTAACACATGGTTCCTAGCATAGTGCTTTGCCTATGGTAAGGTCTCAACAAATTAACAATAATACCTCTAGTGCTTACTTAGCTGGCTGTCAGGTGGCTCAAATGAAATAAATTTATGTAAAGCACTTTGCAAATGTAACCTGTAGTCTGGAACACCCAAGTTCTGGATTTAAAGAGATCATGTTCTGTTTGGGAGCATCCCTGAAAAATCACTCTCATCTCTTTTTTATGCCACCACTTGGAGTTTTCTCTGAGAAGTCTAAATTATAGCTCAAGTATAGGTCACTTCTAAAGGTCTAATACAAGATCTCAAGGTAATAACATATCTACAGATTTATAGGTCTATATCTGTATATATAGAGATGGATCTGTAGATTTATAAGATAGTCCCCCAATAGATAGATAGAAAGATAGATGCATCTATATCTGTATAGATATCTACAGATAGATATAGATCCATAGATATATTGTTAGCTTGATATATAGGTTGTATGATATATAGCTTGATATGTAGGTTGACCATGATCATATCCATCCTCCCTCCATGCCAGTAGCACCCCTCTATGGTTTATACTTCCCTCTTGTCAGACAGGCAATACTATTACACTCTACTTTTATCCCGCAGAGACCTGTATAGATATCCATTTTAAGGATTTGGATTTACCCAGAAGAGAAACATATTTGGGGCTGCTAGACAAATAATCTTCTCTCCCATTGGACACACATTGTCTAAATCACTTAGCGTGATAGTGGATTGCAAAGTCCAGATCTCTTGTTCCCCCAGATCATGACTTTGTTCTCTTGGATCCTGATCATGTGATTCCCCCTTGGCCGGTTTCCCCATGGTTGAGGATACATGATCCACATGGGTTTTGCTGCAAGTCAGCCTTTAAAGGCTCTTATCTATCCCTCTGCTGAAAAGCTGAAAAGGTCTATTGGCTCCCTTTGGAGGCCAGACCAAAAGGAGGACTCCTACAAATAGTGAGTCCCACAAGAGTGGCTTCCAGCCAACTCAATTGACATCAATGAAATCCGTCCTCCAGGAGCTGCTTGGGGATGTGTCCATACCCTCCAGGGGAAGATATATCAAAGTCCCCCACTAAAGCTTAGACCTTGTAGCTCATCATGTTGATTTGGGGAACTCTTATGATCAAACTCCTCTATAAACTTTAAAGGACTGTATAAGTTGCTGAACTTTTTTGGTCCCTGTACCTTGTAGCTTTCAGCAAGTCTTTCCATCCCCCTATTTGGTATGAAAGGAAATAAATTTTAGAGTTCACCATGTATGTGCCCCTAAGAAATAAACTAAAGAGTTTAACTTTAATAGGAAAATGTAGTTATTTTCCAAATGTTTACTGTACCCCCTTAACAAACTTCTTGTACCCCCTGAGGGTATGCATATCTTTGGTCAGGAACCTGTGCACTGTAGGAATGTTAACTATTACTATGTGTTCCTGGATGTGAGTCCTGACCTATTAGGAAGCAGGTAATGGTTCCTGTAGCCCCCATACCCTCATGTGATGATCTGATATTATTCTTTCTGCAGAGACAGAAAGAAATTTAGATCTACTATAAGTCAGACACATTTCACAGGGTCCTCAGACATATAGAGAAAAGAATAAGGTAGGAATTTGTCTTTTGATTTGCTCCTTGACACATACTTTAATTTGGTACCTGAAAGAAAATCCAACCTGAAATCATAGCCATAGCTTTAAAAGGGTAAGATCTTAAATCTTAAGCTTTTTTTTTTTTAAATTTGGAATGACTGTGGGAAGAATGAGCTAGAAAACATTGCTTCAGCAGGTATGGTGAGAAAGGGCTCTCTTGTGATTTTTGGTTAAGGAAGGAAGGAAGCAAGTATTTATTAAATGCCTACTATGTGCCAGGTGCTGTACAAAGCACTTTACAAATACTGTTTCTTTTAATTCTAATAATAACCCTGGGAGGTACATGCTATTACTATCCCCATTTTCTAGTTGAGGAAACTGAAGTGACTTGCCCAGGGTCACACAGCTAGTAAGTGTCTGAGGCTGGTTTTGAACTTAGGTCTTCTTGACCTGATTCCAAGCCTAGTACTCCCTCCACTGTGCCAACTAACTGCCAGTGTGCTGTGGGGTCAAGGAGTCAGGAGACTTGTAGTCTAGTTACTATGTGGCTTTCGTAAGCCTCTTCATCTTTCTCAGCTTCTTTGGTTCCTTGTATGTAAAAAGAAGGAATGAGACTGGATGTTTATTCCCCCTACTTTTGTCATTTAAAGCCCTTCACGGTCTGAGTCCACCCTACTTCTCTAGCCTTATTGCAATTTACTCCCTTTGTGACTCTCTATGATCCAGCCAGGTGGGTGCAGCAGCTAGGTGGCACAGTGAATAAAGCACTGGGCCTGGAGTCAGGAAGACCTGAGTTCAAATCCAGCCTCAGATATTTACTAGCGGTGTAACCCTGGGCAAGTCACTTAACCCCAATTGCCTAACTTTCCTCATCTGTAAAATGACCTGGAGAAGGAAATGGCAAACCACCCCAGTATCTTTACTAAGAAAACTTCCAGAAGGGTCATAAAGAGTCAGACATGACTGAATGACAACAACATGATCCAGCCAACCTAGCCTTCTTACCATTCCTTCCACTTAATGTTCCTTCCTCCATCTCTGTGCCCTTCTCCAGCCCATGTCCGCCATGTCTGCAATGTTGGCTTCCTTCAAAGCTCAGATCAGAAGCCATCTTCTACACAAGGCCTTTCTTTCTGTTCTCCTCTGCTAGGACCCTTCTCCCCACCCTCAATTACCTTTTCTTTTCTTTTTTTAAACATATTTGATTTAAACTTACACGTATATAAGTCTTGTCTCCTGCAATAAAATGTAAGGTCTTTGAGGTCAGGGACGTTTTCATCCTTGTCTTTGTGCCTCTAGTACCAAGGACAGTTCCTGGGATACAGTAGATTCTTGTTGACTGGTTGATATATAAAGTTCCTCCTGGCTCTGTGACCTCATGAAATTGGGCTGCTTTTCTCTCTTTAAAATACACTTTTCCAGTGAGTAGAGCACCAGCCCTGGAGTCAGGAGGATCTGAGTTCAAATCTGTCCTCAGACACTTGACACACTTACTAGCTGTGTGACCTTGGACAAGTCACTTAACCCCAATTGCCCTTCCTTCCCCCCTCCAAAAAAAAAAAAGAAATGTATTTTTCCTTATCTCTAGAAGAGGAGATTGAAGCTTTTACGCAGGTTAGTGAGGATCCTAGCCATTGGCATATTGCCGAACCTCCCCGGTAAAGTGATCCAAGCCAAGGAAAGCCCTCCACTTTCTTTCCCTAGATTCAATTCTCAGTGTCTGTTCATTTATCTTTCTGGCATTCCCTCCCACTTTCGTATTCTGTTTAAAATAAATATAAATACATATTAAGATAAAAATTTAAGATACTTGTCAAGGGAAGTTTATAAACAATTGGAAAAAACAGCCCTCCTCCTTCTTTCCTAAAAAATGACCAGCCATGAGGAAGGCAATGAAGGCTCAAGGCATCCTGTGGCTTTTGTGACCCTGTAGGAAACCCAAGACTTGGGCTAGCAGTGCCAGGTACTGTGCTAAGTGCTTTACAAATAATACCTCATTTTATCCTCACAACAACCCTGAGAAATAAGTGCTATCTTTATTCCCATTTTACAGTTGAGGATACCGAGGCAAACAGAGGTTAAGGGACTTGCCCAAGGTCACTCAGCTAGATACATAGTTTTCTAGAATTTATTGCTGGAGAGGACCTTAGAAAATGTCTAGTCTATCCCCTGAACGCTACAGAAGAAGACACTGAGATCCAAAGGAGCATGTACAGTGACTTTCTCAAAGTCATACAGGTAGCAAGGAGCAAATCTGGGATTTGAACCTAAGTCCTTTGTCTCCAAATTTTGTTTTCTTTCAGCTAGGAAGGGAGTGGCTAGGGATTTTGTAGTATTGATTGATGGGTGGAATCACTAGATTCAAGCTATAGATGACTGAATGAGAATTGGAAGGGATCGCAGGGGTCCTATAATAGAACACTTTCATTTCATAGGTGAAGAAAGTGAGGACCAAGAAGTGAGGGGACTTATCCAAGGTCACTGAGATAGTAAGTGGGAAGCCGGACAACACTGAGCATCCAGCATCGGATTTAGAGTGAGGATGACGAATCTGAATCCCACCTTGGACATATATTAGCCATGTGACCCTGGGTAGGTCTCTCTTTACCTCTGGGAGCGTCGATTTTCTTCTCTCTCCGATGTGGTGTATATTAGCAACTCCTTCACGGGGTTCTTATGAGTCCTTGACGTGATCACAAATGTAAAGCTCCCTGCAAACCTCAAGTGCTATAGAATTTGTAAGCTATCATTATCAAGTGGAAGAGCTGAGATTTATCATTGTTAAAAACAACAACAACATAAATAATAACTGGCATTTATATAGTGCCTACTGTATGCCAGGCCCTGTGGTAAGTGCTTTATAAATAGTATCTTATTTGATACTCCCAACAACCCTGAGAAATAAGTGCCACTATCGTTCCCATTTTACAGATGAGTATACTGAGGCCTGATGACTTGCCCAAGGCCGCTCAGCTACTAAGCGCCTGAGACTAGATTCGAACTTGGGTCTTTCTGACTTCAGGTCCAGCACTCTATCCACTATACCATCTAGAATTTAAAGTCTTCTGATGCCAAATATAATTGCTCATGTCCTGTAGGTGAACTTTGCCATCCTCCTCTTAGGTGTCCCAGTTCTTTCTTCCCACTTCCCCTGATCCCCACAAAGTTTTGCAGAATCTCGGAGTAGAGTCAGCAAAGCATTTATTCCTCTTTTCCCTAGATGAGTGACCAGACATCTGAATATAGGAAAAATCTAGGCCACCCAGCCATGCAAGACAAGAAGAGGGAAACTGGGAGCTGTCTGCTTAATCAAGGCTGTCTAGTCACTTTCTTCATTACCAGCTCTCTCCCCTCCCTTAATAAGTATTGCGTGGGGATTGAATGCATTCCTTTTTTTTTTTAACTCTCAAGTAGCTTTCCCTTTGACCTCCTACATCTCAGGTCAGGGAAGGTACTTTTCTTTCCTGTCTCAGAGGAGACAGAACTGGATTGTCAGGACATCATCTTCACCTAAAGTCAGTTCTTGCCCCACAATATGCAAAGCCTGATCTAGCCAGTTAGTTAAATAACAAGGATTTATTATTGTCATTAACAATAATAAATTGTTTTATTAATAAATTAGTGAATTTATTAAAGTTGATAATAGAACATTTTTAATAATTTAATCAATTAATGCATTTGTTATTGTAAATTACAGAGGAATTGCAGGTTTGCATAATGTGGCAGGAATTTTAACACTGGTTAATTCTCTACGTTGGTGAAAATGTCAGCCTATTCCAAAAATAACAAAAATAAATAGGCTTTTTAAACATTGATATAATACTTTATAGTTAGTCCACAAAGTATTTAAACAGATAGAGTGTTGGACCTGGAGTCAGAAAGACCCAAGTTAAAATCTAATTTCAGACTAGATTTCAAATTCCACCTCTGATTATTGCTAGTTGAATTACCATGAGTAACTTAATTTCTCTTTGCCTCAGTTTCCTCACCTATAAAAGGAGGTGGTTGGTCAAATGGCCTCTAAAATTCCTTGGAGCTCTAAACCTAGAAGATTATGACCATTTTATTTTCATGGCTACTGCAAGCAGAGGGATTTTACAGTAAAATTATTTTAAAGTTAATTTTTAAAACATTTGTCCAAAGCTTACTGTTATGCCTTTCTTTGGACTACCTACCTGGAGTGTCAAAAAGGCATATAAATAAGAATGAGTACAAAGGAAGGTGGAGATCAGATGTCAAACATCATCAGTCAGATGTTTATGGGGGCTGGAGTTCTTCACAAGTGGAGTTAGGTGTAACTAAGCATGGAGGATAGACCTATCCATCAAGGAAGAACTCTCCTTCCTGTAATGGGTAAAGGCAAGCAAGGCTAATGTAGTTCATGGTAGAACTCCTTGGAGTTCGTTAGCTGACCCTCGTACCGCCTGTTGGAGTTATGTCAAATGCCCGGGGATTTATAGATTCAAGAGGCCTTAGTAGGTATGATGGAGAAACTGAAGAAATGATCAGACAACAGGTTACGTGTCATACAAGTACATGGTTATGTGACCAAGTACACCACCCTTGACCTTGTTGCTTGTGATGACTTTCTGCTGGTCCCACTGACTGCTGTGTGGGGAGGAAGGGCGAGTGAACTTGTAGGCAGTCAGATGGGGGAACTGAGGCTCTGTGGGGTTAAGATCACATGGTCAGTAAAAGGGTAGAATGTGAACCCAGATCCAGTTGGTTCTCAGTTCTGGCCCATCACTGTCTCCATTGCCTCAGTGTTCAGGGAGCTACATTTGGTATGGCCATCCTACAAGAGAAATAAAAGCCACAATTCCTATTCAAGAGATGATCAACCAGTTGAGGGAGAACAAATACACGGGCCCTCATTAGAAGGCAGAGTATCAGCGTGGGCAAATTAACATAATATAGGCTTAGTATGTAAGGAGGAGACACAGAATAACAAGTCAGTCAGAATCAGGAAAGGATTCATCACAGGAGGCTTTCTGGAAGAGCTGAGTTTGGAGATAAGGGAAGTAAATAGGGAAGGGTGGGTGAAGGGAATAAGCATTTACATAGTGCTTACTGTGTGCCAGGCACTGTGCTAAGCACTTTACAGATACTACCTCATTTGATCCTCACAACCTTTCCAGGTGGGTGCCATCATTATCCCCATTTTACAGTTGAAAAAAACTGAAACAAAAAAAGGTTAAGTGACTTGCCCAGGGTCACGAGGCTAGTGTTATAGAATGCTTCTCAATGGCACATTTTGTTTTTTGTTGGGTTTTTGTTGTTGTTGTTGTTGTTTTGACTAGGGTCATAGATTTTAGAGATGTAAGGGATAGAAGTCACCAAGTCCTCATTTTACAAATGAAGAAACTGAGGCCCAGAAAGGCTAAGTGATTTACTCAGCCCAAGTTACACAATTAATAAGAGTCTGAAGCAAAAAAGAATGCTCCAAATTTTCTAACAGAGGAGAGATGGACTCAATTTCCAGGATGAGACATATATTTCTGGACATGGCCTTTGTGGGGATTTGTTTTGCTTGAGTATGTATATTTATTACAAAGATTTTGGTTTCCTTTTTCCTTTTTTTTCGTTGGTGGTAGGAGGATATAAGAGGGAGAAAAAATAGATGCTTGTTAACTGAAAAAAATTAGTTAACTGAACTATTTGTTAACTGAAAAAATTTAGTTAAAAGAGGGGGGAAATGGTATCTGAGGTGGGATTTGAACCTAGGTTGATTCCAGGTTCAGAGGTCTATATACTAATAGCCCATGCTCCCTTTATCCTTACCTCTTTTTTCCACCTCTCTTTCCCTTTCTCCTCCATCTTCTTGCCCAGCCAGAGCCTTTTTGCTTCTAAACCACAACCTCTATTTTTTTATATTTGTTCTTGCCGGGGATCTGTGGCCAGCTCCACCTGTCATTACAACGCTTGAAGCCAACAGCCTCTTTTAGATTGTACTTTGATGCTGTGGCTGTTCCTTTGTGAGGATACCATAGCCCATGATCAGAGCCTCATCGTTGCAAGTCTGGGAACCTAATTTTGTTAGTTCACCCCAGATTGGCTTGTGATCAGAATAGAAAAAGGGACACTTTTCCCGTGATTTCATTGTTGCAAAGAATTTTTGGAGGAAGAAATCCCCTCTACCAATTCAGGTTGGCTCTGAGAGATTAAATGACTTGCCCCAGGCTGGTTTTGAACCCATGCCTTCCTGACTTGGAAGACAGCTCTGTGTCCAAACTGCTTTTTCCAATCAGACAGCTTTTTTTTTTTAAATTACAGTTTAATATATGCACAGCAGGATAAGCAAGACCAGTTAGCTGTCTGGTTAATGACCTTCCCAGTGGGTTGGTCTACTCAGAAGACCAAATTACAGATGAGATGTTGCTTGGTAAGTATAGCATTAGGATGCTCTTAAGGGATATTTCTTTCAAGCTGTAGAAGTCTGCCCTTTTCTACTATGGAGACACTCTGTCATGTAGACTGGGATAAGTGGAATGGAATTTGCAGGCTGTGGATAGATGGAGCTTCCATTACAAGAATAGAAGCGTTATCTCCCCCGGCCACTGATGGAAACACACTAAGACATCCTTGCTCTCCTACTCTCTGTTTTGTAGACTCAGGTCTACATCCACACCCTCCCCTTTTTGCATTTGTCATAACATTATGCCAATACAAATTTCCAGATTGCAATTTATCTTACATTAGTTACATTTTAGAATGGTTGTTCCTGCAGACCTTAATTTACAAAATAAGCTACCTCCAAATCAGTGAGGAATTGAGATACAACTCATACCACTGATTGTTTATTGATTCTCCTTGGCTTCCTTTTGGGAACTATTTCCTGACCTTATCCTCACATTCTAGACCTCATCCTACTATTTAATCTTGTCCAATAAATAAAACATGTTTTCTTCACGGAATGCTCCTTATTAACACTTTTTTTAAATTAAGTGTTGGAAGAAAATTTATAGGCGGGGTCCAGCCCCATTTTACAGATGGGAAAACTGAGGTCCAGACTATAATTTGAACAGAAGATGATGATCTGCATTGGTCAAGGAGTTTCTTACTTCAGGAGTTCCCCACACCAATAAAATCATAGGTCTGTGCCTAACTAGGCAGCTAGGTGGTGCAATGATTAGAATGTTGGACCTGGAGTCAAGAAGGTCTGAGTTCAGATTTGGCCTCAGACACTTATAGTCGTGTAACCCTGGGCAAGTCACTTCATCTCAGTCTACCTCAGTTTCCTCATCCGTAATGGGATAATGATAGCACCTACCTTCCAGGGGTGTTGTGAGGATCAAATGAAATATTTGTAAAATGAAATATTTGTAAAACACTTCGAAAACCCATGTAAATGCTAGACTATCATCATCATCATCACTATCCACTTACCTACCATCTACCTCTCCTGATTGTATTGTCCCCCATATTCACACAAACCTAAGCCCATCTCTTTACTTTCACCCAGATTTCATAGGCTCAGTCCCTCAAGAATCCCTATACTTACTCCTCTAGGCATCAATCACCTGTTTCAGATAACTGCTTCCTAATGGCATGCTTCATTTGTGTGTGTTTGGGCTGCCCGACTATATTGTATATTCCTCAAGGACGGGAATCCTAGCTTCTCCTCCCTCCTTCTTCCTCCATCCAATGGTATACTTGAAATCCACTTACAGCTGAAATCCAGTCTCAGTCTTGGCCATTGATAATGTCTCACTTTCAAAGAGCAACACAACAGTCCAATCTGCTTTCTTATTTTAGCTAGTTCTACCAAGCCATCATCTCTAATTCTGGCTTGGCGCTTCACTTTTTAACATGCATTCAATATAGGGAAGCCCTCTCCCTCTCCCTTTCTTCTCTCTCTCTCTCTCTCTCTCTCTCTCTCTCTCTCTCTCTCTCTCTCTCTCTCTCTCTCTCTCTCTCTTTCTGTTTTTGTATAAAGTTGGGTTAGTATAGCCTTTCTACTTCAATCAGTGAGGATGACCACCTTCCCTAAGGAGCCATGTTTCTTTTGTCATCACACACTTTCAACCCTGGTCCACCCACAGCCAGCAGGACACATGAAGCCTAGGAGAAGCCTAACTAGTCTTTATCATCAAATCAGTGATTATTATTGGGCCCCGTGTGGGAGACCTCTCTGCCTGTACTGGCTTCTGGAATGCTACCTTTGTCTTCCCTGTCCAGAACCTGCTTCCTGCCTCTTTCCTTTTTAATATTCTGAATCTTTGGATGCTCCCTCTTTCCAAAGTAGCTGTCTTTGTAGCTATGACTCCCTGTCTACACAGAGCCTTGGAATCTCTTGCGCCCTGCCAGCCTAAATGAGTAAGTTCTGGTCTGCCCCATCCTGTTGCCATACAAGACTCTGTACTAGCAGTTTCCCTTCCTCCAGACCTCTACCTACCATTTTTACTAAGTTTTTAAAAATGGAAGCCTATATGAAAGATTGCGATATGAGAGTTTTAATTCCTTTTCTCAGATTTATTGACCCTCCCAGCCTGCATCCCTGCAAACTGTAGCCTCCGCTTTTCTTGAACTTCCATCTTACCCCTCCATAGGCCAGAGATCATACAGCTTAAAAGCTATTTCAGACACCTCTTCCACTACCCTCATAGTGCCAGCAATTTGGTTCAGACATAACTGTCTTCTAAAAGCAGTATTACTCTTTCCAGCAATTCTTTTCAAATTATATAGAGCTATCTCTCTGTGTGTGTCTCCCTATGTAGTTGAATTTTCCTGAAAAAAAAATTGTTTTTGGTGTAAAATGTAGATCAGCTAGTATCCTTCATGCACACTACTCGAAAAGATTCTTTTTCTCTTGCCTGCCACACCTGGAATACACAAGATGTGTCAGGTTTATTTAGTGTTTCCCAACCTCGGACTGATTGTTGCAAATTAAATTTCACACTAACTAGCCTATGCTTCATGCATCATACTGAAAGCAGATAGCCTAGTCCTGTACTGCTTTGTTAGATGACACAATTCTAGTTGGTGCAGAGGGCTCCTTTCTTAGCATGAAAAGGCCCTTGCTTGAGGAGTTGACAAGCCAGATGGACACATGCATATCTCTTACATTTTTTATTTTTACCACTTGAGCTGTGAAAGCTCAACTGGGTTATAAGCTCTTTGGGGACAGAGTCTATATTTATCTGTGTTTGTCCCCCACTGGCTAGCAGATTTCCTTTGACATCAATGGGAGGTGCTGAAGAAATGTTTATTGATTGAATGAGAAAGAAACTTTCTTTCAAGAGAGAGGAAATAGTTTGTTTTAAGTTGAGTATCCTCCAATCTATGTCTAATGGACCATGTTCCTCAAAAGGCTTTGGGCACAGATTTAGAACAGGGAGGTCTCCACGGGGGGACTTTTACCGTATAACTCTGTTTCTTCCACACTTCCAGTAACATGAATGAGTCCCTCATACATAGTTTCCTGGGAAGTCAAATTTGGGCTTACAAAATTTTTATCTCAAAAAACTTGCGAAGGATACTAGACACTAGTCAGTTTCTCTCTCTCTCTCTCTCTCTCTCTCTCTCTCTCTCTGTCCCCATTTCTGTCTGTTTGTCTCTGCTTATATATGATGATATACATGGTATCTCAAAAATTGGGTGTCCCAAAAAGGCATATATGCTTTGCATATATTGCAATATTCATTTTCCAAAAAAGAAAAGATATTACAGAGTCATGGGCTGATATCATATATACCTTTTGAGGGGAGACTCCTAGTATGATGCACAAAGTATTCCAAACGTCTTAGTACAATTTTAAGCTATTACAGCTTAAAATAACCTAAAGACTTTTTGGACAACGTATATAGGATGATACAGGATATATAATGATATTTATGATGCATGTATATATGTATATATTTATATGTATATAATACATAGATGAGCAGCTAGGTCACTCAGTGGATAGAGTTCTAGGCCAGGAATCAGGAAGACCTGAGTTAAGATCTGGCCTCAGACACTTACTAGATGTGTGACCTTGGGCGAATCATTTAACTTCCATTTGCCTTAATCTACCAGAAAAGGAAATGGCAAACCACTCTAGTTCTTTACTGAGAAAACCCCAAGGACAGTGTTGGTGTGCTATGGTCCACGGGGTCATGAAGAGTCGGATGTGACCAAATGACCGAACAGCACCAACGACGTTCATCCACCTGCACATACACGTAAATATACATATACATCATAAGGATTGAGTGTCATAGAGCTGATACACTTTCCATCAATATGTTTTCCAGTTTCCTCCACTGTGACAGGCTGTCCTTGGGGCCTTCTCTCACATGCCTTAACTCTTGCTCAGAGCCCAGCCCCTGAATAGTAAGCCCTGGCTACTTCACTGTGACTCAGGTAGTCATTGCTGTCACCGCACAAGGAGTCAGGGCATCCCCTTCAAATACAGTGGCCTTTCTCTCACATGGCTCCTTCCCAATGTCCTCTAGATCATGCTAGTTCTCACGCAGAGTTTAAACAAAGCTCAAAGCACAAACTATATGCAAATTATTATAAGTGAGTGGAAAAAACAGTTATCAAGCACTTACAATGTGCTGATCACCGTGCTAAGCTCTGAGGATTCAAAAAATAAAATTTTTTAAAAGAGAGATGGTTTTAACAATAGCCCTCAAATAGCAGCTAGAGATTTGCAAAGTGCTTTATAATTATGATCTCATTAGAGCCTCACAACAACCCTGGGAGGTGGATGCTATTATTATCCCCATCTCACAGATGAGAATACTGAGGCAAACAGAGATTAAGTGACTTGTCCAAGGCTATATAGGTAATAAATGTCCTAGACAGGATTTGAACTCAGGTCTTCCTACCTCTAAGTCCAGAATTCTTTGCACTCTGCCGCCTACATACCCATGCGATGCTACATGGCTATATAACTTGATATACCTTAGTTTCATTCCCCACCCTGCCCTGCTTAATTTATAAATACAGTAATTATTTTATAGATGTCTTCAGTTATACTTCCTAGTTTCCTCTCATTCCTGTCTCTTCCCCACTCCCCTTCCCGATGCTCTCAGCCTTCTGATCACAGAACAGCACAGTCCTTTCTTTCTGAGGACCGAATCTCCTCTTTGTTTCTGTCGTAAAACTGCTTTCCTCTCATTTACCCAAGTCCCTCATTTGCCCCTGCTTTAAAGGTTCCTTGGTTTATCTGAACCCAGTTTCTGGAAAAAAAGAAAAGAATCCACTATTCTGTCCCTGCTTCCCTCCATTATTCCAGTGTCAACAGACCATCTGAGTAGTCCTGAGTTCGTGCCTGTATTTTCCAAGTCTTATTGGTCAAACACCTAATTCTAAAATTATAATGATAGTAATTATTAATACTAACGATAACAACGACAACTAATACTTATGTAGCACCTACTCTGTGCCAGGCACATCTTGCTAAGCATTTGGTATGATGTATGTATGGGTGTCTCAAAATGTGGGTGTCCCAAAAATATGTTATTATATTGATTTGATAATAAATGCACAATTATTATTTTATTTGATCCTCACAATTATTATCTTCATTTCATAGTTGAGGAAACTGAGGCAAACACAGATTAAATGGTTTTCCTGGAGGTCACACAGCTAGGAATTGTCTGAGGTTAGATCTGAACTCTGATTTTCCTGACTCCAGGCCCGGCACTCCATCTACTGCACCATCTAGCTGCCTATGATTAGCACAAAATGTTAGCATATATGAGTCTCCTTAGTCTCTCCCAGAATAGAATCTTGTTCTATCTTGATATGATTTTGGAGAGGGGTTGGGGTGGAGGTTGCCTCATTTTCTGCATCCTTATCACAGCAACCACATTGAGGCCTTCGACGTATGGCTGCGTGTGGCCCCAAATTCCCCTCTTGGTCCCAGTAGTCTCTCATTTAGCTTCTCTGCCAACGAGACCAAATGTGCCCGTGTTCATTAGGAAGCATGAGGATGATTGTTGTTTGAGCTGAATACCGCATTGAATACCCACAGGGTCCTCGTCTCTCTACTGAGTGTGATTGCCAGCCTCTTGCTTTTGTCCATAGTGCCAAAGGAAGTCGCTAATTACCATTTGAGGGAAATGGTCCCGTCCCATAAAAAGACTAGATTTCAGATCAGCCAAAGGCTTGAGAATCTTGTGACCAGGGCTGCCCTAGACGGGGGCAGGATGGGGAGGGAGACAATAGAAGCTTTTCCATCGCCCTTTCTTCCTGATACAAGGCATCCCTGAATCCTGGTGGAACGGAGGCCTCTAGCCACTGTGCTCCAGGAAGAAGAGATGATTTAGGAAGGGGAGGACAAGAAGGGACTACGGGAGGCCTGAATCCTTGACTGTCTCTTTGTTGTCTTAACCTCGCACTCCCACAAGGCCAATATTACCCCTGAAACGTAGGATTTAAATCTGAAAGGAACCTTAGAGATCATATAAGACAATCCTCTCATGAGGAGATAGAACCTCCTAATCCAAGTCAGATGTGGTATTGAAAGTGAGAGGGAAAGGGGAAAGGAAATAAGCATTCATTAAGTTTACTGTCTGCCAGGTACTTTCTAACTATTATCTCACCTAATCCTCACAACAACCATGTTAGGCAGGTGCTGTTATAATCCACATTTTACAGTCAAGGAAGTGACTTGCTCAGGGTCACACAGCTAGGAAGTGTCTGAGCCAAGATTTGAACTCAGATCTTCCTGACTCCAAGCCCAGTGCTCAATCCACTGAGCTGCCTAGCTTCCTCAGGAGGCCAGAAGAGCCTTAGGCTCACTAGACTTGGCTGCCAAGGTACACCCATGAAACTTGTTACGGTTGCCAAGATAATCTCTATACAAGAATGTATCTCTTTAATAATATCTAGCATTTATGTAATGTTTTAACATTTGTAAAGAGTTTTTTTTTAGCGTGTTATCTCATTACAACCATGAGGTAAGTGCTATTATCTCGATTTTATAGATGTAGAAACTGAGGCTGGCAGAGGTTACATCACTTGCCCAGGCTCAGATAGCTAGTGCGTCTAAGAAAAGATTAGAACTCAGGATCTGAACACCAAAGTCCAATGTTCTATTCCCTGAGTCACCTACGTGCCTCAATTTTCTACTCCTATACTTCTCTGTAAGCCGCTCAATGGATTTGGACACAACTCGAGTTATTTTCAATATAAATAAGATTTTGGATGAGGGGGATGTGTTACTACATTTCTTACTACTTGGCCATCTAGTTCAATAATCTTCATTTTATAGATGCGGAAACTGAGGCCGTGGAGGTTAGACAACTTTCCCAGGATTACACAGCTGAGAAATATCTGGGGCAGGATTTGAATATAAGTTTTCCCAACTCCAAGACCAGTTCCTCATCCATTAGGACACACTGCCTTTCATCATAGCAGAGGTCCTCATAGCTTTCCTCTGTGACTTATCCAGATACCTGGAACAAAAGACTTGGATTTGCTCCTACCTCCTCTATGACCTTGAGTAAGTCATCAAAACTCCTGGGCCTCAGTTTTGTCATCTGTTAAAAGGAAGGGGTTGGACTAGTTTGCCTCCAGGTAGATTAATCTACGATTGCTCCTTCCCTACCTCCTCGAGAAAGAAGTTGTCTTTCCCCAGGTAGAACTCCCATAACACTCTGTAACCTCAGTTATTGGACTTTCACATTCTGTCTTATCTTCCCCACTAGACTGAGAGTAAGCTAATAAATGTTTGTTGAATTGATTGACTTGAATGAGGGCAGGGATTGTGTATTATTATTCTCTGTATCCCCTATAGTGCCTGGTTTAGTACTTCTACAGAAACCAGCACTCAATAAATATTTGTTGAATGAATTTCTTGGAAGATATCATCACAACTTTAAGATGATTCCCTGAAGATTTCCCTTGGAAGAAGGGAATTGGAAAATAAATAGTTGTAAGTATTTTTTTTATAAGGAAAGGGGCAGGCACTTAACTCTGAATAGAGATGATCAAAATGTGATTTTTGTTGTAAGCATTGAAAATGGGAGCTTTTCTCTTAGGACTCATAAGATCAGAGGGTTGAAAGAGACCTTAGAGTTTGTCTGGTCACAAGATCCCATCAATTTAGAATTGGAGGGGTCTTGGTGGCCATTTAGTCCACCCAACCACTGAAAAGAATCCTAACTATTTTAGACTCAACAAGTGGTTGTTCTGTCTCTGCTTGAATATCTCTAAGGATGGAGAACCCAGCACTTTGAAAAGGAGTCTTTCCAACTTTGGGACGGCTCTCATTATTAGGATTCTTTTTTTCCATCAGACTAAGTTTACCTCTTTGCAATTTTGAATCATTGCTTCTGGTTGTGCCTTCTGGGGCCCAATAGAGTAAACTCTCCTACATGACAACTGTTCAGAAACACCCCTTCAACTTAAGCTTCAATATAGTTCTAAAACTCCCCCTTTTACAGATGAACAAACTGAGTCTCAGAGAGGTGAAGTGACTTTAACCATAAATTTTAGGAATAATTGGATAATGTTGAGAGATTTGAAGAGATGAGGAGGGAAATGTGTTAATGGAAAATTAAGATGGCGTGGGATAAGAAGGCTGAGTTTGGAATCAGAGAAGCCACCTTTGAGTTGTAGCTCTGCCATTTACTATCTCTGTAACCTTGAACAAGTTGCTCAGACCCTCAGTTTCCTCCTCATCTGTAAACTGAGAGGGTTGAACTAGGTCAGGGGTGGGGAACCTGCGGCCTCAAGGCTACATGTGGCCCTCTAGGTCCTCAAGTGCTGCCCCTTGACTGAATCCAAACTTCACAGAACAAATCCCTTTAATGAAAGGATTTGTTCTGTAAAGCTTGGACTCAGTCAAAAGGCCATAGCTGAGGATCTAGCCAGTCACATGTGGCCTCGAGGCAGCAGGTTCCCCAGACTTGAACTAGGTAGTCTCTGAGATTCTTTCTGGATCTAAATCTAGGATCTTAGGATCTAAAATATGGATGGAGATCCAGAAGAGAATTTAGAGGTCATCTATTCCAACCCTCATTTTAAAGATTAGGAAACTGGAATATCCAGGAACCCAGTTCTAGTGCCAGATGCTGAAAGAAAAAGTCAAGATAACTAAGTACTTTGCTTTTTTCCTCTAATGCATTTGTTTCCTATGTACCACTTGAATTATGTTGCCAAGTTTTGAAAATTATTTTCATGATCCTACCAAAATTACAAAGATATGTAAAAATAAAACACAGCAAATTTAAAAACAAACCTCCTGAATTTTTTAAGTGAAAATGTAATGAACTGAAATAATCTTTCTTCCCCTCCCCACCATCAGTAGGTCCTTATGTAAGTAAATGGGGAAAATGAAATTTGTTGTCAAATATTGTATATGTTGCGTCCAGTTTTGTTCCTAATTATGACATTTAAAGATATCAGATAATCACGTTCTTCTCACTAAGCAACTTCTTTATAATATTGCTAGATTTGGAATTAAATAGATTTGAGATTCAAAAAACAATTAGCCTTATGTTATTAGGCACCACTGGGAGTAGGCCTATAAAAATAATTTAAAAAGATTTTACTGTAATGACTCAGCCAAAATATTATCTGAATTAAAGGATTGTACTACCTCAAAAAGCTTTAGAACCAGTGACCCAAAGTCACGTAGCTTTTCTCTATCCCTTTTCCAGAAGATTTCTGATAGAAAATTCAAGCTATTGTAATTTTACCTGGGGGCATGAGAGCTAATATGGAGATATGAAATCAGAAGAATGATCCATCTAATCTTTTGGATGAAAACAACAGTTTCAAAACAATCAGAGTGCTAGACTTATAAGAAACCTTTGTCTCTACCACTGTCCATCTTAAGCTAGTGTCCTCAGCAGGAAGTTAGATTATTTGGCTCAGTAGTGACATGAAGGGCTTGTTTTATGTTGTCCTAGGGGCCTACTAGGGCAGACTCAGTGTGGCCACTGCTCCAGAGAGGACAGAAAGATATACCAAGTACACATTCTAACACAGAATTTGCCCTATTCCTGGGTCCCATTCTAGTGCCCACTACCAGATACCACCTTTCCAGGGAAGAGAAGTAGATGGGAGAGTGGGAGTAAGTTTGGCTATTAGAATCATACATGATAAACAGTTCTTAGATTTCATCTGGAACAAAGCTTGGCCACGATCTCCACACCTCCATTGTGGTTGTAGGCTATGACTAGAGCAATGCCATGGCCCAAATGAGTGACTCGCAGCCATCGTAATAAAGACACTAAGTCTCTGACTCTTTCCTCTCAGTCTAGTCCCAGGACTTTCCTATCTTTTCTTCTCTTCTTTGAGATCATCAATCCTAAAATACCTGCCATTGACAGCTGGCTTCCAGATGCACGGGCTCAGCGCTCCTTTGCTTGTCTCATTCATCTTGGTCCAAAGCTTGCTTCTTCTGGTCTTCCAGGCAGTTGTTTAGAGCTGGACTGATGCATGGACATCAGACCTCTCGGGTTATCTGGAAAGGAGTAATCTGCCAACCAGTCCTGTAGTTCTTTATTCAGGCTTTTTCAAAATCCCCAGCATCACTGCCCCCTAGCCAGGAACACTTACCCCACCAGTAGTACTCATCAATATAGCATCGTAGGATTAGAGCTGGAAGTGGCCCAAGAGGTCATATAGTATGACCTCTTCTTTCATAGACAACGAAACTGATGCTGGATTTGGAGTCAGAAGACTCAGCTTCAAATCTCAGGTTTATTACTTACTAGATATGTGACATTGAGTAAATCACTCAACCTCTCTGGCCCCTGTTTCTTCATCTGTAAAACGAGAGTATTGGACTAGATAATAATAATAATGATGATAGCTAGAATTTATATAGTGTTTTAAGGTTTGCAAAGCACCTTACAAAAATTGCCTTTTATCCTTACAATAGTCCTGGGAGTGGGTGCTACCTGCCTTGTTTAGTTGTTCAGTCATGTTCTACTCTTCATGACTCCATGGATTTATCCATGGGGTTTTCTTGGTGAAGATACTGGAATGTTTTTCCATTTCATTCTCCAGTGTGTCCTCATTTTTCAGATGAGGAACTGAGGCAAACAGGGCTTAAGTGACTTGCCCAAGATCATATAGCTACTAAGATCTTTCTGACTGTAGGCTCAGAGCTCTATCCACTGCACCATCTCACTGCCCTCACCTAGGATATTTTTATTCTCTTTTTACAGATAAGGAAACTGAGGTAAATAGGGGTTAAGTGACTTTCCCAGAGTCCCAGAGCTAGTAAGCATCTGAAGCTGAATTCGAACTCCTCCCTCCTGACTCCAAGCTCTAGCCCTCTATTCACTGTATCACCTTGCTACTTAGATGGCCCTTTACGGTCCCTTCCACCTCTAAATATATGGTCCTGTGACCCGAGAAAGAACAGAGGCACATGTGAACACCTGATATTCACCACAATGAAGGCACAGGGAAAGAAAAGCCTAGAAGTGGCATTGCCATAGACAGCCCTGCTGATTGCTTCCTCAGCTTTGTCTAGTTTCTCCATCTGCAGTCACACTGCGTGCCACCCTTCTTCACATGGACGCTACCATCTCCATTCCTTTTCTCCAGCTCTTGCACACATCCCAGCTAACCCCGGGCCCTGTTGTAAGTGCTCATTCTAGGGTCATTGATTTACAGCAGGAAGAGACTTAAGCAGTCATTAAGCATGCCTCCCCCCGCCCCCCCTCCCATTTTATAGGTGAGGAAGCTGAGACCAGGAGAGGCTCAGTGACCTAGGCAATGTCACCTGGCTGGTAGGTAACACAGCCAGGTGTAGTTAACCTTCTGTTTAATCTTGTCTCTTGTGCCCCTGGCACAATGGAAATGTCCCCAGGGAAACTCTTGGATGGGTGCACAAAGTATCATTGGCATTCACTTCATCCTTCAAGTGCCACAACCCCCATACTTGGAAAGCATTCTCTTCTTAAAATCCCAAATTTCTTTCAAACTCAGCTCAAGGGCCTGAGGCCTTTCCTAATGGACCCCTCCCCCCACCACACCCACCCACCCACCCCTCCCCACACAGCCCCCAGCCCACTTGCCTTCTATATATGCTGTGTTTATTTGGTATGAGATGCAATCTAGGGTAGAGGATAGAGAGCTGGCCCTGGAATCGGAAAGACCTGTCTTCAAGTCCTAGCTGTGCGACCTGAAGCAAGCTGCTCAACTACGGAGGGCCCCAGGAAATTCTCTAAGGCTAGGAGTTGTGGACCAGGTGACAACCTGCATTGGTAGAGGGAAGTTCCTCACCTAGGAATTCCTTAATAAAACCACAGATTTTTACATATACTCACATACATGTTATCTCCTCTGATAAAATGTGAGCCCCCTGAAGTCGGGGACTATGCTATTTTTGTCTTTGTATGGTGCCTGACACAATGTCTGGCATGCAGCAGGAGCTTATTAATATTGGTTGATTGATATTTTAGATTCCCTGTACTTTCCCTGGTGAGACCTGGTGGCACATGGTTGGAGGGGATGGTGGGGTAAATGACAGCCTATGTCTCTATAGAAACCCACTATCCTATTGTTCTACACTTCCTCCTTGTTCCTTGGCCTCCCCTGGGCCCTACCTTGGGCTGTTACCAACTGAGACCTGATACTCATAGTCTCTCACCTTCCCTGCAACTTCCAGGGTACAACTTGCAGGTTTTTAAATTTAGCCCCATTTGCTAAACTCTCTCCTTATTCCTCTGGCAACACTGTACCCTCAGCTTCTCCACAAGAAGGCCAGTCTTTCCAAAGCCAAAGTGAGGAGAAGCCTGAGCAATTGCCTTTAGTTTGCATTCTGAACCACATGCGTGTTCTATAGAAGGAGAGCCCTTGATCCAGGTAATTAAAAGTGTCAGCTCCTTATCCAGGAGAGTATTCTATTAAATTATGTACAGTAAATATTTTTGCAAGTTGGAACTCTGAAGAAGACTTATTGATCTAGGGCAAAGTGCCAGGCAGCTGGTAAAGATTTGGAAAATCACTCACAATCTAGGGCAGGTCCTGGGAGGGGCAAGGGGAAGGTGATCTGGAGGATGGGGAAAGATCCCAAATGGCCTTTTCTTTTACCCGTATCTTTCTCTGAATGGAGTGGCCTGCAATGTTTTATATGGCTCTTAAGTCATTAATTGACAATGCCATAAGCTGCCTGGTCAGCACAGCCTTGGTGATTTGGATCCGACTCCTAGGATTAGGGTTGCTTTGCTGGGGCAGCTTGGCCTGTGGAAGTGCTCTAGTGGGAAAAGAGGATTAGATGTCAGGAGTACAGAAAGCAACACTTGTTGCTTGCACTGGTTTTCCCTTTAAAGACCAGAAAGGAGCATGTAAAAGAAGCATCAGCAATGATATGGAAGCGTTAGGCACCTAGCCCCTTTGGCGCAGTCAAATTGTCAGTCCATGAACATATGGCACTGACTTGCTTTCTGCTCCCTGGTATCTGAATTTGACTTGGCTCCTTATCCTTTATTTGTTTAGGTCAGCTCACAGAATTACCAGATGTTAGAACTGGAGGGACCTTTAGAGATCATTCATTCAACTTTCTTGTTTTACTAATGAGAAAATTGAGATCTAGAGGAGAAAATGTGCTTTGCACCAAGGTTATCCAGAGAGTAAGCCCAAGAGCCAAGATTGTGACCCAAGTGATCTAGCTCAAAGTCCAGTATTCTTTTTTTTTGGCAGAGCAGTTGGGGTTAAGTGACTTGCCCAAGGTCACACAGCTAGCACATGTGTCAAGTGTTGGATTTGAACTCATGTCCTCCTGACTCCAGGGCCGGTGCTCTACTCACTGCACCACCCAGCTGCCCCAAAGTCCAGTATTCTTTCTAATCTGCTCTCATGCTTCAAATGGACTGGGACCAGCTTGCCTACCCTGACCTTCCCTGATTATTGATTTATTGATTTCCTGATTTGAACCCTTTCTTATATATACACATACATACATATATACGTGTATATGTATGTGTATATATCTATATCTATCTATCTATCTACTCTGCCCTCTGCTTGCCCTTCCTCTGAGATTGAAATAACAGCTTCCCTTTGACAAGGCTTTACTTTTGTAGACTTGTAACCCCCCATCATGCTTGGCTCTTTTCCCACTGACTGGCATGACATTTGGCAAATCCTGCCTACAAAGGGTTGGGTTGGTTAATTTCTAACAGCCAGTTCACACACGAGGGAGAAATGGCCACTGGTGAGCCTGTAGTGATGCAGCAGGGGTTTAAGACAGGGACAAAAGTATGACTTTGCCATGTTTCACAAGAGAATGGACAAGGAGACATTTTCAGATCTGCTGCAATTAGATTTTTCATGTTGTTATGGTCATGCAATCTCTTCAAGATCTTCAGAATAAGGATTTGCATCATCTAATTCTCCTCTCACATCAGTGCCTAGCAGAGGGCTCTGTGTGGAGAAGATTCTCAACAAATATTACTGGCTGCCTGGGAGTTGAATCATTGACTTTTAGTTAGACTGGAAAACAGATATAGAATATGGAGATGGGTGGTAATTATTTTCCCATAACCTAGTTCTGGGCAAGGGCAGAGACAGAGGGATGGCACAAAAGGTAGGGTGGAAAAATTCATTTGATTCTTGGAATTACCATAATATTTTAGTCTAAACCCCCCCCCCCATCCCTTATACCTATGAATAGGCGTGAGGGTAGCTGTCCCTGCTACACCAATGGAGTGGTAGTAGACTCCTTGTCATAGGAGCACATGAAGGTGTACCAGTAAGGCAATAATAACAAGTAGATGATAATTGTCTAAATGCCTATGTAGTTATGTATCACAAAGTACGAGAGACTCTCCATAAAGAAGGTAGAAGTATAACATATTCAGATACCAGAGAACCATATCCCATAACTGAATGTTCAGCTCCCACAGCCAGTTAACTCACTTCATCATAACAGCAAGGAACCCAAAACACAATATCACAACATGGAGCCTCTCTATCCCAAAACCTCTCTGACCCCCTGCTGGGAACTTCCCCAAAACAAACTCATAGTAAAGCCTGTTCAGTTCTAACCATCGCCATGGCAGCCATTAGCAGCCATAACTGTGCGCTCTCTCTCTCTCTCTCTCTCTCTCTCTCAGCATTTCCTGTGACATAATTTCCTTTTCCTGTCAGGAAGCTCCTCCCACTACAAGTGACCCAGGTTTCCTGTGATGTAAGCAGGTCACATGGCACATTAACAGGTGGGAAAGATCTTCAAATCTAAATTGCTATGACAGAAGGACCTTCTGACATCCTTGTATAGAGGGAATGGGTATTCATGCTTCAGGTCATTTGGGGGTTGTATTCTGTCCCAACAACAGGTGGTAAGGAGCAAAGGATTTTGGCTTCATACTGAGAGTGAGACAAGGCCCAGCAGTAGAGGTTGATGACATACCAATGGGTCAGGAGTAGGGAGACAGGACACAAGAGGCATAGAAATGGTATGCTGGTGTGTCAGAAGTGGGGAGAAAGCCAGGACACCAGAGGCATAGAACATTGTTATCATTTACGGCCAAGAAGGCCAAAGCCAAAGTTGTCCCTAGAACAGATGCTCAAAGATGAGCTGAGGGAGTTACCAGGAAGTTACCAGACACTGAAAATGTCAAAGCTGAGTTGAAGATGCCAGGAGAGCAGAATCAAGAATGCAGTCACCACAGGAAGATGGGGGAAAGTAAATTAAATCACACAATATCACATACTTTTTTTCTTTTTTAACATCAAGCAATTCACTTTCTGGCTTCTTCAAGAGGTTAATCAATTAACAAGCATTTATTAGGCACTTACTATGTACCAGGCATTGGGGATACAAAGAATGCAAAACTGTCCCTCCCCTCAGGGAATTTACATTCTGCTTGAGGAGACAATGTGTAAATACTTAGATACGTAGAAGATACAGAGTAGGTAGAATGTATCCTCACATGAAGAGGGTCTAGTGTCTGGAGGGAGCATGAGGGGGTTAGCGGGGAGTGGGGCAGGTAGGGAAAGACCTCTGGCAGAAAGTTACATTTGAACTGAGTCTGAAGAAAGCCAGAGAATCCAAGAAATAGAAGTAAAGAATCAGAAGCATTCAGGCATAGAAAACCATTCAAAGACACCGAGATGGGAAATGGTAAGTCATGTTCAAGGAACAGCATGTAGGCCATTAGGACTGGTTGGTAGAGTTTGTGGAGGGGAATAATGTGTGAAAAACCCGGAAAGATGAGAAGGGGCCAGGTGGTGAAGAGGTTTAAATGTCTAACAAAGGAATTTTTATTTGATATTGGAGGTAAACAGGAAGCACTGAAGTTTATTGAGTTGGGGAGAAGGAGGCATGACATGTTCTACACTTTAGGAAAATCGCTTTGGCAGCTTTGTGGGGAGATGAGGCAAGGGGATACATGAACCAAATAGGAGGCCATTGCAATAATTTAGGTTAGAGGTGAAAAGGACCTGAACTGAGGTTGTGGCTGCATGAATGGAGAGAGGGGAAGGCCTATAAAAGCTATTGGGAAGGTAGAAATCCCAGCTATTTAGCAAGCAGAATGTGGACAGATTTGACTAGATGATCTTTAAGGTCCCTAGAAGTAATGATTCTAGTATTTTCATGGACTTATCTTAACCAACCGAAACTAATAATCAGTGCCAAAATGGTCCAACATGGAGTTTTCCATTGTCCACTGGAGGTTGCAAAAAGAGCATCTCAGGAGAGGAAATTGACCAAAGCAAGAAGGGAGAGGAACAAGGCTTAGCACAGTCACATGCGGATAAACGCGATTGTTGCTACTGGCATTAAGACTTAGCAGGTAGGAGGACTAGAGAGACCAAGCAGAGGCCCAGTGCTGAGTGCTAGGACTCCCAGTAGTTAGAAAGAAGAAGACTATTCAACTGCTAGTCACTTAACCTTACACCCTAATCTTGCTGCAGGGTTTATGTATCATTACCTGATGACCTGAGTCCAAAGAAGTTAGGTGACAAGAGGAGGTAAATGTGGAAAGAGCCCTCAATTTGGAGTCATAAGACTTTGGGTATTTTTCTGTTTAATTCCCTTTGACTCTGGCTGCTCTTTCTGCCCTATTCTGGCCTACTGGGTGCAAGGGAGCTGCATAGTCCAGCTGCTAATATCTGGGAGAAAGAAAACTGACATGCCATCGGCTATCACTGCTAGACTTTGTGCCACTCTTAACATAAAGCCTAATCCTTGGCTCCTCGCTACCTGTTTGTTGGAACAGAATACAACCCCCAACTGACCTGATGCATGAATACCTATTCCTCTATACTACTGTTGCCAGATGGTCCTTTGTATAGCATTTTTAGATATCCTATGATGGGTAACTCACTACTACTCTCCAGACAATCCATTCCATTTGGGGGCAAGTCAAAGTTTAAGGAACTTTTTAAAAAAACAGTAATCCTGGAAGTTAGGGGTATAATTTGATAAGCACCAAGGGACATCCATTGGTCCTAGTCCTAAGTGCCATTTGGAACTTTCATGGACTTCAATTCAAAAGCATTTATTGAGTGCCTACTATATTCAATATACTGTTGTTTTTGTTGCCCATCCTTTGCTCTCAAAGAGGACCAGTGATGTCATGAGAGTGATGCGATGTCTTGACTTATGCAAAGTCCTCAGTCTCATTCTCTCCTCCAGAGTCATCAGGTCCAGTGGCAAGACAAAAGTCAAGATGACTGGCAATGGCCTGGGATGTAATAGATGACTTTGGTCTTTCTAAATTAAGGCCTTTCCCAGGCCTCAGTTTGTCTGAGGCATGATGTTGGGGAAACAGACAAAAATGATTCTGTGAGATGGGGGGAATGGATAGGATTAGTGTAGACAATAAGACATTTATTAAGCGCTGACTATGTGTCAGGTCCTATGAGAGGTGCTGGAGATACAAATTCAAACAAGCAAGACAGTACCTATACCCAAGGAACTTACATTCTAATAGAGGAAGCCAAACCTTAAAGGGCCATTGAATAGGGACATGGTAAGGGAACTACTGGAAGTATCATGGAGAATTGGACCCCAGCAAGATAAAGTGAAGGTTCATCTGTCAGAGCTGAGGGACCCAGGAGCAGAGTCCAAACATCTGGTGGGGTGGATATGATTGGAGAGTAGGGCCATGGTGAGGACATGTCCAATAAACGAATGCAAAAGTAATTTCATGGGAGAGAGCATTAATTGCTAGGGGCATCAGCTTGACAGAGGATCTGAGCCTTGAAGGAAGATGAGATTTCTGAGAGGAGGAGATGAGGACAGAGTATATTCCAAATGCACAGAGGCAGGAGAAATTTCTGCCCTCTGGGGCCAAACATAAGATGTCTAATTCGTCTTGTACATGACAACCCTTCATATACTTGAAGACTGCTATCATGTCTCCCCTAAGTCTTCTTTTGATACCTAATACCGTATTCAGTTTGGGTTTGCAGTGGTTTTTCTTCCCCTTAGCTTTTTGATGCCATGCCTTTCTTCCATTAGTACAAATGATGGAAAATTGGCTGCATTATGCATGTGAGTGTATGGAAATATGTGGGTCCTTCCATCTTGTGGATTCTGAGTTACAGGGAAGTTGTATGAATACTGTGTTGCAGAGATAGTGGAAAGAGGGTGTGTGTGTGTGTGTGTGTGTGTGTGTGTGTGTGTGTGTGTGTGGATATTCTAGACAATGCTGAGGCCACATTCCTCTCTTTCAGCTGTGAAAATGTGCTTATTTTCCTACTAGCTCCTCAGGGACAAGTAAGACCCCGTGCTCTGCTCAAGGTTGAATTCCCTGCATGCAGAGACCCATTGCTTTGCTGTCTAAAGAAGGTTTTATGCTCTGCAGTCTCAGATTATTTCACTTGATGAAACACAACCTCACTCTGCACAATTTTAATTTAAAGCATTTGACGGCCTTTTCAGCTAGCAAAGAGTAATCATCCCTTCTGTTAGGCAGGGCTTCTCCAGTACGTATCAGAGAGGCTGATGTGAGGAGTTGGACCGCTATCTCCTGGCTTTCACTGAACTACAGATTCAGCAGCATTCTGCGGTCATCTCACTTCCTACTCTCCCTCTCTCCAACACATGCACCTACCAGATCATTCAAAAGCCCACCATGAGCCAGCTCCTTCTCCCACCTCCCCAGAGCCCTGCGCTAGCAGTCAGGTGCTAATCTCATTCAGTGGCTTAGCAGCTGTGTGACCTTGGGGAAGTCACTTAACCTCTGTCTGCCTCAGTTTCCTCAACTATAAATGGAGATATTAATAGCATGTACCTCCTAGAGTTGTTGTTCTTGTGAAGATCAAATGAGGTAATATTTGTAAAAACACTTTTTAACATTTGTTTTTAAAACTTTGAGCTCCAAATTCTCTCCCTTCCTCCCTCTCCACAACCCCCACCCCCAAACAATTTGATATAGGTTATATGTCTGTGGTCATGCAAAACATTTCCACAATAGTCATGACATGGGGTAATATTTGTAAAGTAATTAGCACAGTGCCTGGCTCATAGTAGACACTTAATAATTTTTTGTTCACTTTCTCTTCACCCCCAGCACTAAACTCATTGCCTGTCTATACTCATCTACTCTTTGGATTGCATTAATCAGGCTGTGTACCTGTGTATTTTCAGATCTTGGGGTTGAGGGTATTGCAAAAATGAGGCATTTGTGGGGTTTGTCCCTTTTGGAATAGACCAGGTTCCAACCCAGTTGGAAATCCTTTCAGATGTCATCACAGTTACTTAGGAAGAAGTGAGGGAGAGAGGAAGTAGTAATCAACAGATTTGGTGGCATTCACTTTTCCCTTGGTCTGTGTCAGCATTGGACAATATGCAGATATCCATTGCCATTCAGGCCCTCCTTGCATCAAACAGGCAGGAAAAAGATAGTAGAAGATCCAACATTCCTGTATTCCTTTTTACTGACTGATCAAGTCGTCAGTCAGCACCAAATCAACCAGAGAGAGTAATACATCCAATTAAAGTCACCCCTTGTTGCTCTGATAGTTCTTATTTACCTTCTGGAGAGTGCAATTCAAACCATAGAATGTTAGAGGTGGTGGATCAGACCTTAGAGATGGGTAATCCAGTCCATAGCTCTCTTTCCTCTTCCTCCCTGGCTCCCACCCCCAACTTACAGATGAGGAATCTGAGACCCAAAGAGGTGAGATTGCCTGTCCAAGGTCACACAGTGAATTGGTGACAGATCCTAGCCTTTTGGTGCCTGGGCCAATATTCTTTGCAGTATGCCATGTTGCTGAACCAATGGGTACCTAAACCAGCCAGTGCCATCTGTGGAAAGAGGGGGTGGTTTTCATCCTCTACATTTTTGTGTGCTCTACAACTATCACTACAGCCTTATTAATATATAATTTATTAATTATTAATACTTATTAATTACAAAATTTCTGCCCACTAACCTCCTTGTGCCTGTTTATGTAATAAAATAGTAATGATAACTAATATTCATATGGTGCTTTAAGATTTGCAAAGCATTTTACAAATATTTCATTTTCTCCTTACAACAGCCCTAAAAGGCAGGCAGCCAGGTGGTGAAGTAGATAGCATGCTGGGCTTAGAACCAGGAAGACTCCTCTTCATAAACTCAAATCTGGCCTCAGACTAGCTGTGTGACCCTGAACAAGTCACTTAACCCTGTTTGCCTCAGTTCTTCTACTGTAATATGACAAACCACTCCCGTATCTTTGCCAAATAAACTCCAACTGGGGCGACAAAGTTGGACATGACTCAACAACATTACTATCCCCATTGTACAGATGATAAAACAGAGGCAGGCAGAGGTTAAATGATTTGCCCAGAATCACACGCTTATTCAGTGTCTGAAACAGAATTTGAAGTTGGGTCTCCTGACTTTAGGTCAGAACCCTCTTGTTAAATTTGGTGAGAAAGATCATCAGTGACCTAAGAACAGGCACAACCCACTGGCAAAACAACAGATAAGGAATACCCCAGAAAAATCTAGTAAACTCAAAAAAGGGACAGCACTTAGAGAGTGAGATTTTTTTAAAGTTTCTGTAGCAGATGTTAATCAGAGAGTATGGATTAAGGGGAAATATAATGGAAGGCAAAAAGGAAATTTTGGTCAGGATATAGTTAACACCCCTACCAATAACCCTAATTTGTTTTAAAGTGATTATAATCAGTGGAGAAAATGCTGCAAATTAGGCAATTATATTCTCAAGTTCCCTTTTAACCTCCTTGCTTTCTTCATTTCCTTCTTATTTTCTCCTTTGAAAGTTAAAGGCACAGGAAAAATAAAGACAATCTTTGGGGCCTTTCTTTCATGCTTCACGTATAGGATGCGGTCATTCTGGTGGGCAAACACCTCATTAAGACAGTGGTGTAATTCAACCTCCTGAGCCACAGAGGTCCTCACTGCAGTTGGTTTGGTGCTGGATGGTGACCTGGGAGGTGGAAAGGGAACGTATCTGGCTCTTGGCTTGCTTGCTGAGGCCTCTTCTTCAGTTGCTCCCAAGTGTCATGGTCCATCCTCCAGGATGTGTTAGCTCAGTGACATCAGCATAGGACTCCAACAAGATTTCATTCTCATGGAAGTCAGTTACCATTGCACAGAGGAGAAGCTGTTCTCTGGCCAGGCTATGTACCTTTGGCTCTGACTGGTGACCTTGCAACTGGGAGGAACCGGGGAAGAACTTCCTGGTTCCTTTGCTCATTATGACTGCAGGAAAACCACTAGAAGCTTGTTTTCCACTTCCAGGTGGGGGAGCAGTTCTGCCTCTGTACGTATCAGAAACAAAACAAAACAAAACATTTTATATTGCTCCTTGAGGCTAGAGGTAAAAATCTGCTTGGTACATTGTGACAAAATGCACCCCATCCCACAGAATGATTGTGAATTAGAGCCAGAGAATGGTTGGATGGATAAAAGTAAAAGCATTCATTAATACTTATTATTAAGCACTTTGCCAAATGCTGGTAAAAGCAGACAGTCCCTACCATCAAAGAGCTTATATTCGAATTGGGGAGACAAATAGTACACAAATAATGTAGTGGTGACCAGGGAGGGATGCTCTGGTTTGCAAAGTTACAAGGTTGATGGGTAAAGCAGTAGACTGGCACATCCTTTCCAGTAGCAATGGTGGTATTGATTTGATTAGGGTTGCAGAACTAAAAGGAGGGGTGTGTGTAAGAAGATGTCTGGGAGTAAAGTGAAGCATGACTGGAACCATCCATCCAGTGGATCACATGATACACTTAATAATCATAACTCCGCGCCACCCCCCCCCCCAAGGAGTAATTCCCAAATGAGAAAGTTAAGTTCTTCAGAGCAATGCACCTTTGAACAAAGCCTTGGCCCCCAAGGCTGAATGATACTCACACCTTTAACACTCTGAATCCCAGCATGGGGCTATTATAATTGGGAATCTGGATCCACATATGAGGATACATGATGTCTCAGTGTTCTGGAGATCCTTTTTCTGAAGATGGGTTGTGTTTGTGTTTGTGTTTCATTTTGTTTTGTGTTTTTTTTTCCCCATAAGATTGTAGGGGTAGGTCACAAAGGTACCTTAGAGACCCTCTAATCCAACCCCCTTATTTCATAAATGAGGAAAGTAAGGCTTCAAGAGGTCATGTGACTGTCCAAGGTCACACTGCACAATGTAATGAGAAGCTAGAGTTGAACCCAGGTTGTCCTGGCCTCCAAGCATTTACTGCATATCTCCTATACCACGTTGAGTCCTGTGCTTTCTCTTTTGCCTAATATTATGTAGAAAAGACAAAGGAGGAACTCTGAAAGTCCAAGAAGCTGAAACCTGCGGAGGATGATTATAGCATAAGGCAATCTCTTGGCACCAGGATATGGGTATCTAGAGGTCAGATGGGGAGATACTAGGCCCTCGGATCCCTAGTGATTGCATCGAATGGGCTTAGGAGTTGCAGGGATTTGACAAGCTGGCCAGACAGAAGGAGAAGGGGGTCACTGTGGGTGTCAGAAATCTAGTCAAACTGGAAGTCAAAAAATTGGACGAGACATCAGTCAGAAGGACAAGCACTGGTATAAAAAAATCAGGTCAACCAGGAGGTCAGAAATCTAAAAGCATATTAAAGTATGAAGGGCCCCTCTTCCCTCCAGGTAGAACTCCAAAATTCAAGGAAGTAGGTTAAGAGCCAGGGAGTTCACAGAAATTGAAGGGGCAATGCAATACAAACAGAAGAATCTGGACATGAATCTGTAGGTGGGAACAAATAATTAGAGATATCTTGCTGAGGTGGGAATGACCTGAGCCAGGCAAGAGCAGAAGCATCCAGATACAGTCACAGGAATGTGTTGTAAGGAGCTTCCTGCTCATGTATGGGTTAGATTAGATGACCTCCAAAGTTCCTTCCAACTTGGAAATTCTGTGATTCTGAATCATTCCTTGTTGATGTACTGGTAATCAGCAGTTGTCAAACACTGCAGGACACTTGATATCAAACGGGCTTGGAGTCCTACAGGTATACACTAGCCTCAAGAGAGATTGAACTGGGAAATTTAGAAAGTTGCATTCTGATCAAAGTTAGAGGATAAGAACAATAAATTAAGCTGTAATTGATAACAGAAAAGGATTAGTTTAAGATACCAGTTTGTAATTAGGTATTTAATCCTTTATTTAAAGTATACTGTACTCTAAAAATATATTTAATATCTTTGAATATTAAAGGAATTTAATATCTTTGAACTGTTTTAATAAAGAGTTATGCTTTTATTTTTTTGAAGAAAGAAAAGTGTGCTTATCTGAATCCAGCAAAAGATACCTATAAACAAACCTTATTATATGACACTTTTTTTGGGTGCAGATGGCCATTAGCAAGACATCACCTCCATCTGGTGGCAGCATACCCAAATTTCAGGAAATGTACCCAAGAAAAGGGAGGGGAAGAAGAAGCCCCACAAAATCTTAAGTGCTGAAACTAAATATCTAAATATTATAAATTTGAGCAAATACCACAACTTGAGATTTAGGCAAACCTATTGTATCCAGCAACTGAGTGAATCAACCGCATTAAGGCCAGATAGATAGATACCTTCCTTTCTTGCTTCTCTGAACTTTGCACTTGGGAGATGGGGAATTTTGAAGAAAATGATCTCCCCTTTTCAAGGAACCTGGAAAATAGCATGGGATACTTGACCCTGGTGCTTTTATTTAATCTGAGGTTTTTGTAATTAAATCGAATCATTTTCATGTTCAGATATGTGTTTCAAAGTAAAACTAGCTGTTTCCTCTCCTCTCCCCTCCTCAAGACTGCAGCACATTGCAATAGCAAATGAGCCGACATCCTCAACTGAGTGCTCATTCATGACACCTGCACAGGTAAACCTAGGTGTGAACATGTACCCACAAAGCCATTAGAGGGAAGGGAAAGGAATATATTACTTCTTTTTACCAAACCAGGGGCTGTTTTTGACCCTGTTTGAAATCATCTGCATGGCAGCCAGAGAGAAGGAGGCAAACTGCTTACTGGTGGTTGTTGCTATGGAAACTGGCAGAGAGACAAGAGGCCCCCAAAAAAAGAAGAAAAAAAGAGGGAAGAAGACAACTAAAGAATAATAATAATAATAAAACCTCAAGGTTTTCACCATTCTTTTCTTATTCTATATTGCTAATATATTTATTTGGCTCAAAAAATGCAAAACAAAACAAAATAAAATGGGTGAAAGAGGTTGGGCCATTTTGTTTTAGGGATAGGCAAGGAGAAAGAAGGGGAAGATGAATGTTTATCACCTAGTCCACCTTCTCAGCCATCCAAGTGAGATTTTTCTCCTCCTTTATTCTTAGCCTCCTAAACCCCTTCCAAATTCTACCCAAATATTTGAACCCCTCATTTTCCCTATTTCAAATCCCCCCCCAGCCTTTCACAGCTCCTAGGAAACAGGAGGACATGTAGCTATTATAATGTAAAATCCTGGTTTTATCCTTTTCCAGGTTAAGGGAAAGGACTGAATTTTTCACTTCTTTCTGCTATAAAAGAACTTGTGATTGCAGAACTCCTGGTTTTCTTCCTTCTCTGTGTTTCCCTCATTCTGCCTTTCCAGAGGACTCATCTTACAATTGATTTGAGCGCATTCTTCAGGAATATTTTTTTTCCTTCATCTTTTCAAATACGGCTTGTCCTGCTTCTTCTAGTTTAAGGAGTGGTACCAGCCAAATCATGACTAAGGACACCAAATGAATGACATTTTAAAATAATAGGAGGGAACCCTGATAATCCTTCTAGACCTGAAAAGGACCTTCAGAGGTCATTGTGTCCAGCCCCTCATTGTGTTAGGCAGGTAGATGCATAAGTTCTCCAGGATTCATAGTTGCCTAGGTGAAACTGGGAAAGTTTGTGCTGAGCACCCCAAATTCTGCCCTCAGCTGAGGGGTATAGGGGAAGGTTAGATACTGTCCCTTTAGAGAAGGACAAGAGAGCCTGAGATACCTGTGCAAGATCATTTCTGGGGAGGCCTCAGTTCACAGAGAAGAGGACAGGGATAAGTATGCTGGGGATAGGGAAGAATTCACCCCAATCTGCCATCTGGTAGCATCCCATTTTTAACTAATTATTTTTGCTAACTAGGTGCTGCTTTCTGTTGCTTCCATGTTGCTGGAGGACTTTAGGTGCTATAAGCACCCTCTGAATTTGGTGCTGGGGACAAAGCGCCCATCATCTTGTGCTCATTATGGCTCTACATAACTTTCTCTTATCTTCTTGAAGATCCCTAGGGTTGGAGTCTTCACTTTTTCCCTTGGTTTCTACTTGCTCAGATTCATCATGATGATGATATAATTAATAATAATAGCTAATATACATATATAGTGCTTACTCTGTTCCAGGCATGGTGTTAAATGTTTTACAATCATTATCTCATTTGATCCTTGCAATAGCCCTGGGAGGTGGGTGCTATTGTTATCCCTACTTTAAAGATGAGAAACCTGAGGCAAACAGGGGTTAAATAACTTGCTCTGGGTCACACAGCTAGTAAACACTGATGATGGTCAAGAAATTTCTTCCATTCTGTTTAACTCTATTTCCCTTGTATGGGGTGTTCCTAAAGTCTGGACACATAGGCAGAAGTGCATATTTTCAAGAAATGAAATGAATGAAATTTTCAAACACATTTTATTTAATTAGAATATTAACAAATAACATCTTCAATATGATTTCTATCATTTGTGATGCAAAGGTTGATGTGCTTTGCAAGATTCGCATGAACTCGATGCAGTCATTTTCCTGTGTGTCCAGACTTTAGGGACACCCTGTATAGTCTGCTGTGGACATGGACCACAGTATCAATTTCATGTCCATAGGAGATCTTCAAGTACTTGAATGATTTAATCATTGCCTTTTTTTTCCTTTCCAGTTTGAGTTTATTTAGTCAATGAAATGTGAAAATGTCAGTGTCCTTCCTTTGAGCCTTAGGTTCTGACTACCAGATTCTGAGGTCAGCTAAGTCTCCAGTGAAGCTCGTGGGTTGGCAGGCCACAAATGCCACCATGCCTTCTCTTTGGATTCATTTCCAGAAGCATCATATGTGAGAGGAATGGTGTTCATGGCCTCTGACCTACCAGCAGCTGTTCAACCTAGAATTAGGCGAAACATAAGCAGCAAGCAGCTGCAACAACTTTACCAAGCCTGTCTGCTGGGAGGGGTTGGTGGGGGGTGGGGGTGTATCCAGTGGGGCCAACTGTGCTACCTGCTGTTTAAATCTCTTCGTCTACCCTGGGTATGGTCCCTGAATCTTAGTCTAAGATCTTTGAAACATCTTTGGAATGCCGCACAGTGTCACCAGTGGAAGATATGGCCAGTCGACATTGCAGAAATGGTGAATACACGAAGCCTCTGATCTCTTGTGAATGTTATGGAAGAACCTTCTCGAGATCATAACACTTAGGCTAGGAAGAGACTTCAGAAGCCATCTAGCCTGACCACCTCACTTCACAGGTGAACACAATGAAGTCCACAGAAGTAAAATGATTTGCCCGAGGCAGTAAATCACAGTCAGGATTTGAACTTAGATTCCCTAAGTCCAGGACCAAAACACATTTTGCTTTTCCATGCTCGCTAGTAGCTGAAGGTAAATTGCTCCATAAGAATGAAACATTTTGGGGGCTAAGAGTATTTTGTATTTTTCTTTGAATCCTTTGTTCCTGGTACATAACAGGTGCTTCAGAAATGCTTACGATCATTGATTTAAAGCCAGAAAGGACCTTAAGTCCCTAGACCAACCCCCTCATTTTACAGATGAAGACCTTGAGGCCTAGAGAGGTTAAGTGACTTGTCTTCAGTCTCAGGAGTAGTAAGAGTGACAGATGGATTTGAACTCAGGTTTCCTAAGTATATATTCAACCTGATTTTCTATGACACTGCAAGGTAGTACTGACATAATTGAATGAAACTTCATTAATACTTCAGTAGCTAAACCTTCTTGGGTTGAGTCTTGGAATTTACCTCTAATATAAACAATGTTATGATAAATTTCTAGTGTAATTTAAAAGGAAATTATTATTTTCAAGTGAGATATATTGGAAAGCTCACTGGAGTGGGAAATAGGAGACAGAACTGTTGTGCAATGTCAGGAAAATCACTTAATCTCTCTGGCCCTCAGTTTCCTCATCTGTAAACTCTGGGGGTTGGACTAAGGTCCCTTCCTCATAATCCTATGATGAAGATTTTAAAAAGTTATCTTAACGAGCATATTGTTTGCCTGAGAATGAATGATGCCAAAAGAGTTTGAAAAAGGGTTTATTCTCTAGAGTGGTTTAAAGATTTCTGGTCACTTTCGTGTCTATTACTAATTTGTCTAGAAAAATCTTCTTTTCTTTTTTCCATCCTTCCCTCCTTTGTTTTTTCTTAGCTTGTGCACAGATAAACATTAGTCTAGCCATGGCCAAATTGTTGTAAGTCCTTTCTCTGCAGCATTTGAATTAATGAGTTGCTTTTTTTTTTAAATTATGCTTGAGTTAGGGAGATTTTAAATTTTGTGAGTGAATTCCTGACTACAAAGGCTCATCGAATTGCTTGTAATGATAAGATCTTTCTACCGGGATGTTGATTATTTGGAAGGGATTGGAGAGTAACTGGAATTTTCCAGATGTCCTTAGCCTGGTTTTCTGTCCCTTCCCTGTGCCCAGACTCTCTCCTTGCCTGGCTACTCATCTCCATCCCAGATGCTGTGCAGCAGTGATAAGGTAATTCTTTAACATACTGAATCCTGGGTATTATAATCAATAAAGCACTCATTGGAAGCAACCCCCATTTACTGAATGCCCGCCACTTGGAAGGCACTATCCTATGTACACTGGGAGAATGAAAAGATGAGTGAGGCAGCCCCTTCAGGGATTCATAGATTTAGCGCTGGAAAGAACCTTAGTGGTCATCTATACTCTTCGCCTTACAGATGAGGAAACTGAGTCCTAGTGGCATCTGGGGAGAGAAAAGGAGTTATCCAGAGTCACACAGCAGCAGAGGCAAGATTCAAACCAAGGTCCTCTACCTCTGGATTTAGTGATCTTTCTACTATACCTACTTCCCCAAAGAAACTTCTCACTGAGTAAGGGAGATCACACACACACACACACACACACACACACACACACACACGCACACACACACACCGGTGATGAGAATTGTGATGAGAATTCCAAAGATTGGGAGATTGCTCCTTGGTGGTGGCAGTGGGGCGGGGGGCGGGGGGAGGGGAGATCAGGGAAGGCTTTCTGGAAAAGGTGCCATTTGAGGGGGAGGTCTTGAAGGATGGGCAAGGGAATGGAGAAGGGGAAAGGGAGGGAAAGCCAGACAAAGAAAACTAAATAAGCATTTCTATATTGCCTTTACCTCTTAGGATCTCTAGTGCCCTTCAAGGCTCAGATCATATGCCATCTCCTACAAGAAGCTTTTCCTAATCCCTTTAGTTTTTGTTGCTTCCTCCCTCTTCTCCCTCCCACAAATGCTTTTCTACTTATATGTTGCATCCCCAAGCAGTAGAAGGAAAGTTCCTTAAGGAGAGGGATTGGTTTGTGCTCATATCTCCAATGCCTACAATGGTACCTGGCCTAGTAGGTGCTTAATAAATGTATATGGAATTGGAAGTGTGGGCCGTGTGTGGAAAATGGCAAATAGTGGCAAATAGTCTGATTTGGCTACAGCAGTCAGTAAGCATTTATTAAGCACCTACTGTGTGCCCAGCACTGTTAAATGCTGGGGTTATAGAAAAAGACAAAAAAGGCCCCTGCTCTCAAGCAGCTCACAGTCTAAAGTCAGGGAGGGGGGAGGGGGAAGTGGGGGAACAACACACAAACAACTATGTACAAATAATTTATAAGCAATATTTATTTATAAGCAATAATTAATGAAGGGAAGGCACTGGCACAGAATCTTGACAAAGAAAAGCAGTCAGATTTAATGCCCAAAAGAGTATAAAATCACTAGGGGGTGTATCTTCAAGGCAACGTTTTAAGGACAGCAGGTGACACCCGGTTAATGACAAATCTTGTGAAGAACAAACAATTGAGGTTTGCTTAAAGACTCACTGAGGTTAGCGCACCTCACCTGCAAATGAATAATTGCCGATCTTTAATGTTGTTAATTTAACGACTTGACATTTGCCTGTACTTTATAACTTTAAATTTGCAGATTCAACCTTGAAGAAGGTTAGTCAGTCATCATTCAAAAGAACTGAACCTGTAGTTGGATACACTATTACCGGGGGCTGTCACATCTTCTGGTCTGAGATTTGAATCATAGGGATGAAATTTTCTTTCTTTTCTATTTGTTTTCCTTGCAAGGAAGATGAGTAGCTAGTCTCAGATAGATATTTGAGGGCCAGAAAGATTGTAACTTACCCCTTTAGATGTAGATTTTGTACCTTTCCAGATTCCATGTCCAGAACTCTATCTATCATGCCGTGCTTTAAAAAAAATGAATGAATGAATCACTTTTTTTTAAAGAAAAGGCTAAACATATTAAATATTTAGCAGTAGACTTTATAATCATATAAAGTAAGCTTTCATTACTTAATTTTAAAAACTTAATGTGCTTGGTATCATCTTCACTAATTTTTGATTAAATCACAACTTAAGCTCTCCTTGGACTGATTCCCAACTTTTCATAGGAATATAGTTTTCTATTCATACCAAATCCTGTCTCCAAAGTAAATCCCTTTTGGAGCGGCTTTGCTGCTTGAGGACTTTAGACCAGACTGATGTTAAAATGCCTTACAGCTTCTCGTAGCTTCTCTTCTGGCTGTGGGAGTTTCACCTTAAGGAATCATTCTTGTGTTTTATTTCCCAATGAAGTAATTTTCCATAGTTTTCACATCCCTCAAAATTCCTGTTTCCTTCCTTACATTTGGCACAAAGAAGAAAGAACGAAAAGCCACCTGGGCATCTCTGTGTTGAGTAGAATGTAACTGGAGACACTTCTCCTTACCTCTTCCTCTCACCCTTCCCTCTCTGTCTCTCTCTGTCCTTGCCCTTTCCACCTCCTATACCCCTCCCTCTGCTTCTTTCTCTCTGTCTTTCTGTCTCCCTCATTTCCTTTTTGTCTCCTTCATTCTCCCTCCCTCTCTCTGTCTGACTTTGTCTGTTTCTGTCTCTCTTTCTGTGTCTGTGTCTGTCTCTGCCTGTCTTTCTCTCTGTCTTTTTCTCTCCTTCTATCAGAAGATAATTACCCATTTGCTTTTAAAGAAGGGAAAAATTATCTGTCTCCAATCAGGCATTTCACAGTTGAAATTTAAATATAATGCTTAGAACTAGGTGTCATGTTCTTTGTCTCAACATTCCCCTAGCAACATTTGTTTCACAGAATACCTCTTAACATAAAATTTTCCAGAAATTCTTTCCCAGAAGGACTTGTATTTATTCCCATTGAATATTTTAAAACAACACTTCAGAAACAAGGTTTTTGAAAATATATTTGGGTTAGTTTCTTCTCAAAATGGTAACCATGCTGCAGATTTCTGTTGGCCATTTCGCAGCATGATAAGCATTCAATAAATGTTTGTACAATCAATTCGTGAATGTTTAACTAATGGCAAAAATTCTTTACCACTAGTAATTAGGGCTTTTTAAACCATCTGATCTCAAAATGAGCTAAACCTTGACTTTAAGCGAACTTGAAATATAAATGTGGTAGGAAAAATTTAATGAATTTAAGATTGCCTACTAGATCCCTCAGTTTTGTGTTAATGTGTGTTAAAATTCCAATCTGCATTGAATGTTCAAGAAAATCTTAGCCTGGCTGCCCTTTAAGGTCATAGAGACCAGATATAGCACACAGGCAACATTCCTGGGTGTGGCCCACATTACATTAAAATATGGTTCCCATGTGATTTTAATATGTTGATATATAAATAAAGGAAATATACAATATTTCAGTATATGGCCCTCAGGGATCCTCATGTTCGGTTTAGTGACCCTTGTTTCTTTCCGAATTTGACACCTCTGATCTAGTCAAATTCTTGTACCTATTTTATACCAGGCAATAAGATGCAAAGAACTGAAAAAATCTTGGCGCCTACACTCTAGATAGAAACTTACAGTTTAAGGAAAATATAATCCAAAATGCTGATAAAAATGTTGAACAGAAGAAGGGCAGGGTTCTTAAACTGTGGATTGTGGGCTTGTTTTAAAAACTGTTTTCACAACTGCATTTCACTGTAATTAGTTTCCTTTGTTACCCTCTGCATTTTATATTATATATTTAATTAAACACGTTATTCCAAGAAGGGTTTCATAGACTTTACCAGATTGCCTGAGGGGTCCATGACACATAAAAGGTTAATTATCCCTGCACGAGAATCTTTTTTTCCCCCTGTTTGACTTTGAATCACCAGTCAATGTTCCTTAGTACTAGACATAAACCAGTCACTAAGCCATCAGGCACTTGCTAGCTGTGTACCCCTGAAAGTCACTTGACCTCTCTGTACCTCAGTTTCCTTGTCTGTAAAATAAGGAAGTTTGGCTTAGTGGTTTCTAAGGACCATTCTACCTCTAACTCTATAATGCTATACTAGTCTACTTCTCCATATTATCTGTAAGAATATGATGAGACAGGATTTCCCTGACTTGCAACTCTAATCAGCCCTCTCAAAAAACTGAAATGAGGTTAGTCTGGGGTGGTTTGTTTTTAGTGAATCCATAATGGAGCCTAGTGATCACTGATTCTCTTCCCACATGCTCCCAAACCATCTATCTAATAATGGGTGGCCTGATTTCCAACAGGAGTGAAAACTAGATTCACTGTTTTATAGTTTACAGAATCTACCTTCTCCTTTTTGAAAATGAGGACAAAAATTTATGCATCTCTTCTACTGTGGTAATTCGCATATTCTCTGTTCGGTTGAGTCTGACTTTTCATGACCCCATTTGGGGTTTTCTTGGCAAAGATACTGGAGTGGTTTGCCATTTTCTTCTTCAGCTTATTTTACAGATGAGGAAACTGTGGCAAACAGGGTTAAGTGACTTGCCCAGGGTAAAACAGCCAGTAAGCGTCTGAGGCTGGACTTGAACTCGGGAAGAGGGGTCTTCCAGCTTTCCAAGCCCAGTGCTCTCTCCACTGCACCACATGTTCTAAGTCCTCAAACATGATAGGTTGTAGTTTAACAGTCAAATTCTGTAAGAGCCCTGGACTTCCAGATTCTCTCAGCCATGTTGCTGGAACTCTTTTGTAGCAGATAAGTACTCACTAATTATTTTCCTTAATTGTTGCTCTTCCCCTTTGAGTTTGAAGATCCTTTTCCTTAACTAAAAAGAAGCAAGCGAAATAAAAGTCGAGTAGTTGTAGTTTCTCTGTTATGAGAACATCTATGCATGTGGACCATCTCTTTCAAGCTGCCCTCCTCCTTATCCCCTAGGGGACCTTAGACAATTCACTCACCCTTCTCTGTCTCAGTTTCTTCATCTCTGCCATGAGAGTAGATTGTGGTAGATCAGGGGTTCTTAATCCCTTTGGCATTCTAGTGAAACTTAAGGACCTCTTCTCAGGATCATGTTTCAAATATGAAAGGAAATGCCAAGTTCCGGTAACATATTAGTAAAAATAAAGATATAATTTTATTTTTCCCATCCAAATTTGTGGACCCTCTGAAATCTGATCATAGACCTACAGGTTAAGAAGCTTTGTACTAGATGGTGATCTCTATGATACTTTTCTGTTCTTGACCCTGGAGGAAACATTTAACCTCTCTTGACCACAGTTCACTTATTCCAAAAATGATTGAGTTTGACTCAGTGGTCTCCAAGTTCCCTTCCACTCTTAATCTATGATCCTGTGAGCCTCCTTTTTGGTTTTTGCCCTGAATATAGCTTTGAAAGTAATTTTTATTGCCTTCAGCATTTTCCATAATCTTTACTTTCTTTTCTGTGTTAGCCTTCCTGACAGTATCTTCCTGATGCTGACAGTCTTCTTACAGTATCATGTAGTCTTTTTTTTATTCCTGCCTGATTTTATGCATGTGATTATTGAATCTGAGTTCATTGGGGAATTGCATGTGCATCCTCCTTTTTTCTTTATCAGGATCATCTCTGACTATGTCACCAAAATTTAATTCTTAAGAGTTTCCCATCCTTCTTGAGCTGGCTTCCCCATTAGAGCCCCTCAGGTGAAGGGAGAGTATTTACATTTTCACTAAATGTGGTGCAATCGACTCTTCTAAATTCTAGGGTACATGCTTGACTATGTCCATTATTCCATTCCTTGGTTATCATGAACACTATGTTGATATGGTAATTTTCTCCCAGGGTTCCTCTCATTTCTACTTCACCAAGCTGTTCTTTGATGATCAGAATTAGATTCAGAGTCAATTTCTCTCATCCTATCATCTACATTTTGAAAGACAAAATTATCAGCAAGTCAAGTGAAGATTTTATCAGATACTCTACTTTTGACACAAAGAGACTTCAAGCAGATGTCTGAATAGTTAGGATCTCAGCACTTAAGAGATGGTTGTTTTTTAAGTTTGTTTATTACCCATGCTCTTTATTATGGTATGTTGACACCTGAAACCACAGGCATTATTCCTAATGCTATGAATAGCTGGATGCTGTTTTTCTTCTTTCTCTGTGATATCGCTTGCCTTTTATCATATTTTGAGTTTAAATATCTAAAAAAAGTGCATTGGTCCTTTAAGGAATGTGGTGCTTATATTCCTCTATCTTGCAAGATGCAGGGTAGGAAATGAAATGGCATTATGATGGGGGGGGTGGAAGAGGGAGGGTCTGGATGTGCGAAAAGTGACAGTTTCTGTGAGGGAAAAAATATCTATCCCTAGGCCAGATGGGCAAGGCTTAATTTAGGAATCAGAGCATCACAGAATCTCAGAGCTAGGGAGAGTACTTCCCTAGATTAGTTAATCTAATGGATATTCTGACTGAGGTTGCTGAGGGAGATGGGAGTTTGAAAGGTTCTGAGAAACAAATGCAGCAATTTCAAATTGGGGAATAAGTCTGGGCTGGAGGCTGATTGTAACTGAAAAGGATATCTCTAGCCTGGTTAAGCTAATACAGCCTTAACTAGGTTAAAAAGAAATCCAAGTATTAGGTTTGGAAATGAAGCTGTGAGAAAAATGAGTCACTCTAGACAAAGCGTGGACTGGGACCTCATTTTAACTGAAGAGGATCTCTCTAGCCTAGTTAAGCTAATACAACCTCAACTAGGTTTATAAAGAAACCAGGGGTAGTGAGCAGAGCTGATACTCTAGGAACTGTCAGACCCCTGAGAAGAGGCTGACAGGTAGGGTTCATGGCGGGGAATCAGTGAGCAATCATGACTGACTGACAAGGCCATAGTTTTCTAAAAACATATCTTTGAAGTAACTGACAAATAGATGAGGATGAAGTTATAGATAGTAGTTGGAATTTTATTTTGTAATTTGTTCTATGAAATGGAAAAGCATTTATTAAGTTTTCTCTCTGTGCCAAGCATTGGGCTAAGTACAAAGGATACTAGTGGAGAGAGTACATCTTCTCAAGGAGCTCATGTATTAATTAGAGGAAACAATTTTTTACAGGAAGGTTCAGCTGCAGGGTAGATGGAAAAGCCCAATGGTCCTTAGGGTACAGAGATAATAAAGCCTAGGAGTTCCATAGCATGCAATGGAAGGTCAGATGGGGATCTGGAGGGAATTGCAAATAGGGTAGATAGTAACATTGGGTGAACCTTGGGGAACAACGTCAGGCCACATACTAACTAGTGGAAAGAGCATAGTGGGACTAATGGTTGGGGCTCTGGGCTATCTCCATTGGTAGTAGGAAGGAAGGGGAAAAGGGAAGGGTGGGAAGGATCTAGCAACTGGTGGTAAATGGACATGAGAGCTCAAATAAGGGCCGGTAAGGTCCCCAGCTCCCAGTGATGTCTGATCCTTTAAGAGCAGGAATACTAGACTTGTTTTATTCATCCTATTTGATAGCTACCTAGTTTTGTTTTCAGTTTATAGATGAATAATGTGGCTTTTGTTTACAAACTATAAGTGCTATCTCTGAATTGTATTATCTCTGTGTCTCTCATTGACACAATTCTCTGGGTTGTTAGACTGTCCAAAAATAGCTATTTGATTCCTATTAATGATATTAAGTCATATTTATATAATCCTTCAAGATTTTCATCAACTTTATGACTGGAGATGGTACAAGTCTCATTGTCTGTATTGTATAAATGAGGTTGTAAGAGTTTAAAGGACTCATTTGTGATCCCATAGCTAGTATGTGATGAAACAGGTTTCAAACCCAGTTCTCCCGACTTCAGATTCAATGCTTTATTTAATATAGCATAATACCTATACACACAAAAATATTTATGGCAGCTCTGTTTGTGGTGGCAAAGAACTGGAAACTAAAGGGATGCTCATTGATTAGGGAATGGCGGAACAAGTTATGATATATGAATATAATGGAATACCATGGGGTCATAAGAAATAGAGGTAATGGTTTCAGAGAAAACTGGTAAGACTTATATGAACTGATGCAGAGTAAAGTGAGCAAAATCAGGAGGACAGCATTCACAATAACAATAATATTGTGAAGACAAACAACTTTGAAAGATTTAAGAACTCTGATCAAAACAATGACCTACCATGATTCCACAGGACCCAGGATGAAATATCCCACCCATCTCCTCACAGGGAGAGGTTAGACTCAGGGACATATACTTTTTCAACATCACCAATGTGGGAATTTGCTATGCTTGACTATACATTGTTGTTATAAGAATTTGGTTCTTCTTGGCGGTGGGAGAGAGAGAAAATAGATTTTTGTTATTTGAAAAAAATTGTTTTCAATACTCCCTTTTCATATTACTTCATGGACTAAAGTGTTGTGTCTTATTTTAGGCTAGTATCTTAAAATTCTTGTTTAAAATGATATAAAAGACTATAAAATGATGGTTAATGCTATTTGTTGTCAAAAGTAAGTGGTAGAAGTAAATGAAATTTGACATGTCTTCCCTTTGCTGTCTCATCCCTGTACATTCTTTGGCTAGCCAATTCAAGTGATTTCAGAGGATGAGTTTGATGAAGGTTTGCAAGATGGAAGTAGGGGGAAAGATTGGGGTCATTGGAGACCAGTTGGGAGATTTATAGTAATTCAGTTAAGAGATTGTAAAGGCTTGGAATTGAGCTAAGAGTAGAACTAGAGAGGAAAGAATAGATCCAGGAGATTTTATGATGGAAGAATCAACAGGATTCTGTTATTAATTAAGTATGAGGAAGGAAGGAAAGCAAAAAGTCAAAACAACTATAAAATTTCAAGCTTAAGGAACTAGTGAGGAATGAATTGTACCAATAAGAAAGTTGGAAAGGACTGATAATTTGTGGGAGAATTATAGGAATGAATGCTCATGGGTACAAAGCACCATTTTTTAAAGATTCAATTTGACAGGTGATTTCATTGGTGTAAGAAATTCCTGATGAGGTAACACCCTCTATTAATGCATATTGATCCTTTTTCTGCAACATAAAATCTTAAAGAGTTGCTTGGGGGCATTGAAAGGATAAGTGACTTGAATAGGGTCATACAACCAATCCATAGCAGAGGCCGGACTTCCTGACTGAGGCCAGCTCTCACAGAATCATAGCTTTAGAGCTAGAAGGCATCTGAGAGGCCATCTAGTCCAGCCCCTTCATTTTACACGTGTGGATACTGAGGCTCAGAGAGGTTGTTAGTTGCCCAGGATCACATAGCTAGTAAGTATTAGAAGCAAGATTTGAATGCAGGTTTTTCTGCCTCCGAGTCCAACTAGTACCCTCTCCACTACCCCAGCCAGAATGCTTCTCCACAATTATGATTTCAAATTTTGGGCACCCCAGGAAAAACTAAAGAAAGAGCACCCACAATTGTCTTATTATAGTTTCTGGAAACACTCGATACCTCTGACAGAGAACGTGCCTGCCTTGTTTTGTTGTTGTCTGAATATTATTCATGGATATGAACATATATGTACTCTTGTGGTACTTCCCTGGAGATTTCTTAGTTGTTCAGGTCTAAGGCCCAAGGCAGAACTGCAGTGCTATCTATATCACCTTAAAAAAAAGCATCTAGTCACCTGATGGCACTGGGGTGGGTGGAGGAAGGACATAGTCTGGAGAGTACCTAACAAGTCCCTTAGGACTTTCCCCAGTGCTCCATCAGTGATGGGAGCTTGACAGAGATCCACTGCGGTGCAGGAGGTGTTGGACAACAGCCATGCCTTGGGGTAACTCCTTGAAGCGGTTGCATACTATCCTTCTCCAAGACGGATGGGCCAGTGACTGGCAGAAAGAGCAGCCAACAGTGTGACTTGACAACCCATGACTTTTTGGCTCCTTGTCACCAGGAGATGAATGTTTCTGAGTAATATCTCTGGAGCTGATCACTTTCTGTTCTTCAAATTGCCTTTAGAGCAAGGGAACAAAGGGACAAAGCATCTAGTATTTTTCCATTCCCAGAAGGGAGCTCCACCCTCTCTCCTCTGACCAAAGCCCCATCCATCCTTCTTTTCCCTTCTGTTTTCTGAAAATCCTATACAGTTTGTTCATAGGGATATGTCAGCCTTACGGAGAGCAAGAATTCAAGAATTCTTTAGGCTTACCCCAGCCTAGCAATGCCTTGCAAGATTTCCTTTCTTCTCTTTCAAATTTGCCAAGGTCATATCGTCTTGATTCTTGTAGATGGCTTATAAGATGACACATTTAGAGTGGGAAAGCACCTTAAAAGTCATCTAGTCCTCCACCCCTGGCCATTTTACAGATAATGAGGACTAAAGCGTGATTAAATGACTTATTCAAGGCAGTCATCCAGGTAATAAGTGGCAGGTCCCCTTAATTCCAAATCCAGCAGTCTCTTTACTAGGTAATCTTCCCTCCCCCTCCCATACTATGAGAGTAAAAAAAAAGTGTATGGTTTCTTAACTGGATGCCCTCAGAATTCTTTTGCTAAGACCCATGAAATCCTAACAGAAAGCCAGAAGAGAGTCAGCACTTGGCAGCTAGTTGGTGTAGAGGATAAAGTGCTAACCTTGGAGTCAGGGAGACCTAACATCAAATCTGGCTTCAGACACTTACTAATTGTGAGATGTTGAACAAGTCACTTAAACCTGTTTAATCGCAGTTTGTTGTCCATAAAAGGATAATACTACCTACCTTGGAGGGTTGTTGTGAGGATCAAGTGAGATAATATATACCTACAGGACTTTGCAAACCTTAAAGCAATATATAAATGTTGAGTTTTATTGTGGTTGTTGCTGCTGTTGCTATTCTTGACGTTATGACTCAATTTCTTGTAGGCCAATTGAGTTCTAAGGTTTTATTACTATTTATTGCTAATATGTGGTAATAATAATATATTATTATAGTATTCTGTTATCTCTGGTCTGTTTCCTTTTTAATTGTGTTTAATTGATACTGCAAAACTAAGAATTAAGGTGCAGCAGGCTCAGAGGACCATGACAGAGGTTCAAAATGATGCTTTATCACTAGTACTAACAATGTGACCTTGGGAAAATCACCTAAACTCTAGGGGCCTTTGTTACTCCTTCTTTAAAATGAGAGGTTTGGGCTACGTGATCCCTGAGGTCCCTTCCCACTGTAAATTCTATGTTCCTGGGAATTGACCCAATCCCAAACTGGAGCAATAGTATTTATCTGATGACTATATCTTTGAAGAGGTTATAGCTCATGTTTTATGACCTTTGGCCCCCACCCCATGACTCCAAAGTCAAAAGAAACAAAGAATAGGACTGCAGAGTCACAAAAACAATAGGACAGCTCTTCAATCAGGGCCACAGTCTGACCACAGACTACACCATGTTTCAGTCAAACTGGAATATTTGCTGTTCGTAGACTCAGCATGCTATCTTCTGTCCCCGTGCATTTTCACATGTTGTGCCTCATTCCTGGAATGTTCTACCTTTTCATCTCATCTTTCAAAATCTCATCCTTTGAGGCTTAAATTAGGTGGTGTTTCTTCTAAGGAACTTTCCTTCAGGTGTCCTCCTCCCTGGTGGAACATATGATCTTCCTTCCCAAGGATTCCTAGCACACGCTGTCTGAGTGTCTCTTTTACTTTTGTCACTACTCACCTTGTGTTATACAGATTGGTGTATACATTGCTTCTCTGCCTGGTAGAATGTTAAGGTGGGGTGATGTCATGTTTTGTCTTTATACATTTCCCCTCCCCCCAACACTTAGCCAGCACCTTGCTCATAGTAGGTGTTTATAAATGCTTTTTGACTTGAATAACCTCATTTGATCAGCATCCATCCAAGGACAATGCTTTCTCAACGGAGGCCTAAGACATTTAGCTTGTCAAGCAAGCGCATGGAAAATGGCCTGATTAAAAAATATTTCTAACTTTACTATTACTTGAAAAATAACTTCTAAGTTCTTCCCTGCCCACTCCAAAGCCTTACAAATGAGCTCTTGCCCAGTGCTGAAAAAAAAATCTTGGGAAGCCCCGCATAGCCACAGAGAGGGTGAGTTTGGTGGGGTGGGGGTAGAGCTTGATTGACTCTGCAGAAATTTCGATCTTTTCTTTTGAAGAAGGGATGCTGGGGAAATGTGCTTCACAAACCTTTTATAACCCCCTTCCTCCTCACTCCTCCACCCCTCCATTTCTTCCTTCAGCTGGAAAATCAAGTCTTTCTAAGTTGGTCCCTCCCTTTCCTCAAATCAACTCGCTCTGGCTCCCTTTTTTTCCCATATTCCACCCACTCCTCTTTCCTCATTTCAGCCCCAGCTCATTCCTGCTGTTTCTGTGGTGCCCACTCATTCCTGCCCCCTTTTTAGTTCCCATTCTAAATCCCCCACTTGCTCCTTGGACGTTTCCATTTGTGCCACCCACTCCTTAAGCCATTTTTTGAATGTGCTGTTCATCCTCATTCCTTTCCCCAGATGCCCAAGATCAGGGGTAGGGAACCTGTGGCCTCAAGGCCACGTGTAGCCCTCTAGGTCCTCAAGTGTGGCCCTTTGACTGGGGTCCAGTCCCCTTGGGGTCTGTTCTGTAAAATCTGGACTCAGTCAAAAGTCCACACCTGAGGACCTAGAAGGCCACATATGGCCTCAAGTCCACAGGTTCCTCACCCCTGCCCAAAACCCTCTGACCTCCTGCCCCCTTACTTGCTATGAACTGGCGTTGAACCTTCTTTCCTACAGGTTTAAGGCAGTCTCATTTCTGCTGGCTCATAAATTGCCTTTTCCCTTTTTAGAGGTTTTTTTTTGCTTTGTTTTTTTAAGTAAAGTTTTTCTTGGAAGAAACAAAAGCTATTCATATTTAATGGAAAAATGTCATTAAAGGAAGTCTGATTGAAGTAAATAGCTCACCCAACCAAGTTCTCTGCTCCTCTGATGAAAAGGGTAGAAGAAATGAAACTGTCCCTTGGGAAGGCAGAAGAGAGCCTGAATGAATACTGATTTTTTGGGCAGTCTCAAGTTTGGTGAGAGGGAGTCAAATAAATAGCCACATGAATGTTGCCAAGGTCTTGGCTCTAGTTTGAGCCTACTTCTTACCTTGCAAGAGTGAAGGAATTGGCATCTATGGTGATGATGCCTTTGGAAGCATAGATAAATCATGACAGCCTCCCAGAACTGATATGGATACTCCTAGAGGAGTATCCTGGTGGCCCAGTGGATGAGCTGCTGGGCCTTGAATCAAGAAGACTTGAGCTCAGCTGTGATCTCAAACACTTACTAGCTGTGTGACCCACTGTCTGCCTCAGTTTTCTTAACCATAGGATAGGAATAATAACAGTACCTACCTCAGAGTGTCATGAAGATTGAATGAGATAATATTTGTAATAAGTACTTATCTTAGTGCCTGGTACATAGTAAATACTAAATAAATGCTTATTCTCTTTCTGTCTTCCCTTCTTCCCAAACTATTGATGATATCTTTCTTTCCTCAAAAAGACACTTGATAATCAACAAGGTTATGTTCTCCTGATTGGTGAGAACTCATCACATCTAGGTGAATTCCAGATTCAACCACACTGAACCCAGCTCATCTTCCTGCCATGCCTCCCAGATCTTACCCTGGGGGCAAGTCACCCTGATGAGTAGGACTTCACTATTCCTCATTGGCTACAGATCTGCCCTGATTTTACCATAACCAACTTCTTGCCATGTTGCTATGTGCACCCACTCCCACCCCACTTTTCAACTCTTGCTCTGGGAGCAGTTAAAAAAACAAACAAATATTACTATTCATTGAATGGATATGTCCATTGATTACTCAATGATACCACTCCTAAACCTGTTGTTTTCCCAGACCAAACACACCCTCTGTGGTCACTACTCCTTTCAGGACATCCTTTGCTCTATCTTTAATCAGCCTCACACATCCTGGTGGCTGATGTACGAAAGAGTTTTTTTTAGTGAACTTGTGAGATACCACTAACTTACCTCTTCCAATGAATGATCCCGAGCCCTTACTCAAGCTGAGTTAGGACAACTGAATTCCATTTACCTCTTTTCGGTCTTGAAGGAAGTAAGACCCCAAAGGTCTTCTCCCCTTGAGGCTTGTGGCTGTGGATAAACTCTTTTTAAAAAAATTTTTTTTTATTTTTAGTTTACAACATTCAGTTCCACAAGTTTTTGGGTTCCAAATTTTTTCTCCCTCCCTCTCCTTCCCCTTCTCCCCAAGATGGCATGTAATCCAGTGTAGGTTCTACATAAAACTTCACATTGAACTCATTTGCATAATAGTTCAGTTGTAATGAAGAATTATAACCAATGGAATGAATCATGAGAAAGAAGAAATGAAACCAAAAAAGGAGAAAAAAAAAGAAAGCCAATGTCTCAACCTACATTCAGACTCCACAATTCTTCCTCTGGTTGTGCATAGCTTTTTCTGTCATTAGTCTTGGAGCTGTCTTTGAATTTTGTATTGATGAAAGGAGCCAAGTCTATCAAAGTTAGTCCTTACAGATACCATGTGCCTGTAATCATGTACAATGATCTCCTGATTCTCATTGTGGATAAACTCTTACATCCTTTACTTACCGTGCTGACTTCTGTTAACCAGTGCCTAGATCTGAAACCCTCATAAGCACTAGGAACATTGGACAGGAAGGAGCAGTAGCCTCTGATGGCATTCCTGCTACTACCGTAAAGGTCTCTATCCTCTGTAATTTTTATCCTCTTAAAGAAAAAGTCTGGATGAGTATATGAACATAGTAGAAGACAGAGAAAGGACCAACTTCACAAGGACCAGCAGCATCTGGGTGTTGCTGAAGACTATAGGGAAAATCATTCTTTTTCATGTTGTTGTAGATTATACTGCAGATTATAGTTTCTCTGAAGAAAAAAATAGAAAATATCAAAGTGGGTCTTAAACATGCTGCTGTTTGTGCTGAGTGAGGGTGAGTGAGTACTTAAGTGTGAACTGAATAGGGGGACAAAAGCGAAGAGAAAAGAAACTGTTTCCAAAAATGGAAGAACAGAAAGGAGAATATAGGAGCATAGGAACTGGCCCATTGACTAAGACTATTGGTTCATTAAGCCAATAGCAAGCTCAAGAGATCTGTCATGGGAAATCATAGTTATTATATTGGGAGCTAGTGTTGCATAGCAGATGGTAGCCTGGATTTGGAGTCAAAAATTGAGTTCAAATTCTGTATCAGATACTTACTGTGTGCCTCTGGGCAATTCACTTAACCCCTCTCAAGCTCAGTTTCTTTATCTTGAAAGTGGATATAATAACAGCACCTATCTTAGAGGGTTGTCTCAAGACTCAAAGAAGTTAATGTATCTGAAGTCCTTTGCGAACCTTAAAATGCTACATCAACATAAATGAAATTTAAAGGAAAAGTATTTCCAAATGGAAATCTTACAGTCTCTTCTTAATAGCCATTCACGACTCTGTCATACATAAGCTTACACAAAACTTTTAAAAGGTCCTGCTTGTACCATATTTGGGTGATAATGAATTCCCTAATTTCATTCCCTATTATGTGAAGGAGCACATCCCTTATTCCTCTTGAGTTTACCTTGTTCTAGTTTCAAAGGGAAAACCTTGCACCCACCCACCCTCCCTGTCCTAGTGTTTCTGGATCTGATGAGCAAGCCCAAGTTGATTCTTTTAATGCTATTCACGACCTTCTTGATCTTGATCATTTTGGGTTGTCAGTCTTTACCCTTCCAGGCCAGAGGCGCAATCTTCTTCAACCCCCCACGCTAATATAGTAGGGTGCCATCCTCTCTCACTCCCTTCCCCCTCCCCAGTCTAGACGATCATTTTAATTGCCTTTCTCTGGACCTTTTCTAGTCCTATTATGGCTTCCTTGATGGTGTCTTCTATGCTCAAAGAGACAGTCTATGATATCAACCAGCTTCTGTTCCCTAATTGGTGAGAATTCACCATGTCTAGCTGACTCCAGATTCAGCCACGCTGAACCCAGGCCATCTTCCTGCCAGGCCTCCCAGATCCCACCCTGGATGTGGTGACCAGAAATAAACACAATATTTCATGAAGAAATACATAATAGATTATACAAAGGCAGGGTAAGGATTTCTTTTCTTTCTAAGACTTTTCTTAGAAATGATAAAAAAAAAAGATTTTTTGGTGACCTTTTTAGCCACAACAGCCCATTGAGTTTATATATTCAGGAAATAGCCTTTATATAGCCCCTGGCTATATATGGTTTGGATTAGTCATGTCTAGGTGGTACAGCAGGTAGAATATTGCACCTAGAGTCAGCTCTGAATTTAAATCTACGCTCAAACTCTTAACCAGCTTCATGACACTGGGCCAGTCATTTAACCTCTGCCGGCCTCAGTGCTTCAACTGTAAAGTGGGGACAATAATAGCAACCCAAGCTGTCACAAGGATCAAATGAGAAAATATTTGTAACATGCTTGTAACAGTGCCTGGCATATAGTAGGCACATATGTAATAAATCCTTGTTTCCTTCCTTCCCACACCTTTTTTTGTGTGCATCAAAACGAATCTGTCATGGTTTGTTATCGTTTTATTTGTGTGGTCTCATAAGATCATCTACGTTATACACACACACACACACACACACACACACACACACACACACACATATACCCCATAGATTTAGAATCGGAAGGGACCTAAGAAGCCATCTAGGCCAATCCCTTCATTTATAGATGAAGAATTGTGGCTGAGAGCAATTAAATGACTTGCCCAGGGTCACACAGGTTGTATGCAGCAAAGGTGGGATTTGAAAACAGGTCTTCTAACCCCCAATCCATTACTCTTTCTACTGTATTTGTAAATACAGTAGATGTATCTTTGTTATTTCCGAATACGTCCTTTCCCCACCACTAAATGAGCCCTTTCTGTAACAGAGGGAAGCAGTCATGTAAAACCAAGTGATAACAATGATTGCATCAGGGGGCATATGCAACCTTTTGTATCCATAGTACCCTAACCTCCTTCCCAAAAGGAGGAAGGTGCTTCCTCGTGTCTTTTCTGGGTCCAAGACTGTTCCCTGTAGCTACTCAATATTCCTCTTTGCTCCAGTGTTATTTTCACTCATTATTATTCCAGTCATCATGTATACTGTCTCTGATCCTGCTTTCTTCTCTCTATATCAATTCACACAACTGTTTTCATGTTTCTCTGAATTCCTTTTGCTCATAGTTTCTTATGACACAACAATATTCCATTAACTTTTCTACCATGATTTGTTTAGCCATCCCCTGATCGATGGGCACCCACTTTGTTTCCAGTTTTGTTATGAATGTTTTGGTATATTTTGGTTCTTCGTTTCTATTTGCCTGCTCATCTATTTGAGTCATTTAATTCTTTCTTACTTGAAAGTAAAAATTTTGGGAGTCTTCTGTGTACTCCCTTCTCAAGATCATTTATAAAAGTCACTAAATAAGGCTGGTCTTAGCCCTGATCCCTGATGAACCTTATTTATTATACTTCCATTTAGCTAAGTATCCATTTATCTCTACCCTATATTTTCTTTCTCAAAGTTAACCAATCCCTAGCCTATGACAAAATAGCCCTCTCTACCTCTGTCTCTAATCCCAAGGCAGCTTGTTATAAAGTCTTTTTAAAAAAATTTTTAAGTGTAAGTTACACCCATTAATCTCCATTATGTATATGCCTATTTTTCCCTCTATTAAATTAGTCAGGCATAATTTCCCCATGTAGAAATCATGCTACCTTTTCTCAAAATGTTGGGGGTTTTTGGAAGTGCTTGGTGGTCTCATTCTTTATCATAAATTCTACCAAAAACCTTGATATGGAAGTGAGACTCACTAATAAGCAATTCTATAGGTTCCCTCTGGAGTCCTTCTTACATGCAAGGGTCACATTTGCAATAAGCCAATCCTCTGGCCCATTGACCATTTGTAATAATAGGTCACACATTTTGGCCAATTTCACCCTTCAGTTCCTTTAAACTCTTGGATGAGTACCATCTGATCCTGATGATTTATCTATATTTATTTCGCTAATTTGGCATAATAAATCCTGAATATTGACCTCTGTTTAATTTAGTTCTGCCTCTGACCTGGCCATTTCAGGGCACACTTCGCCTATCGGAATCTCCCCAATAGTAACTTCTTATGAGCAGGAGAGCTTCTGGGGAGTAGGCACTTTTCCCAGCTAGCAGGAGAGAGCGAAGGTTTTAGCAGAGACAGGAGACAGGTGGGAGTGAGGATCCTGGGCCTTTCCCTATAGCGCTCCAAAGTTTTTCATTTCTTCTTTCCTCTGCGGTTTCTGCCTCTCGCCAACCTTTATTCTTTCCTTCTACCTAGGAGAACTTCACTTCCCAATATGCCTTGGTGCTGATACAAGGGTGCACAATAGTAGCCCCAGGAAAAATGGAGAAAAAGAAGATGATTTGATACACACCAGGAGCATTGTAGAGGTAGTTAGTTAGGAAGGGGCACGTTAATTTGACACAAAGAAGCTAGAAAAGGATTTGAAGGTAGTTAGAAGGCATCAAGGAGGAACTTTTCTAGACTCATATGTAGAAAACTCCTGAGCTTATCTTAGACATTATCCTTAGCTGTATCCTAGGAAAAAATGGTAATAATGACATGTATACAGCACTTTAAAGTTTTCAAAGTGCTTTATACATATTCTTTTTATTCTCACAACAACTGGGAGGTGGTTGCTATTTATTCCCATTTTACAAATGAAGAAACTGAGGCAGGCAGCGGTTAAGTGATTTGCCCAGGGTCGCACAGCTAAAAAGTGTCTGAACCTGAATTTGAGCTCAGGTCTTCCTTAGTACAGATATAGCACTTGATCCCAATGTTCCTCCAGTTTAGGGAAGACAATGTGTTGTAGTGGAAAAACATAGTGGAAAAACACTGTAGTTCTGGCTATGTGGCGTTTAGCAAATAACCTTACTCCTCTAAACCTCAGATTTCTCATCTGTGAAAGGGAATGGACTGGGTGTTCTCTAAAGTCTCTTGTAGCCCTGAAATTCTATAAATTTGTGGACAAACCCAAGAAATGAGAAGGAGGCTAAATTGGAGCGAACCATGATTTACTTTGGGTCACCATCTATAACCCCAGCTCACTATCACTTACTCAGTGCTTCCTTTTATCAGCCCAAAAGAGAGACTGTATAAATCAAAGAAAAGACATTTAATTCAAATACAATACAAAAGCGAATTCCAGTGAGGTTTCCCCACTCTCACATACTCTCATACTACTAGTCAGAAAGAGAATATTTGTAGACTAGAAAAATCTTGGGTTATGTCCCAATTGGAATACCTCTGTGCCTCCATTTCCTGGGAAAACTGCTTCCTGTCCTCATCTGAACTAATTTCTCTACTGCCACTTGTATGCTGAGCAGCTATTGGCATCTTCTGCTTTTTTGCTGAATTGGTGTTAGAGTGCTTCTTTCCTATCAAAAAGAGTTTACAGTACTTTGGAGAGCTGTTCCATAGCCTCAGGGACATTTCATCCCTTTTGTAAATCAGACCCACAGTCATATCCAGCCATCATAGCCAAGAGTATCTTAGGACAAATCTGTCTTTTTGTCTACTTTACCTCCCCTCCCCTCAGTGGGAACTCCCATATTCCTGCTTGAAATCTGGGTTAAGGTGAATAAATTCCTTTAAAATCCCATCATTCCTCTGGCTACTAATGCTAGAACCCTACTTAGTACTCTGGAATTTCATTTAATCAGACTATAGGGGCAAGATGAATCAGATTACATTTGTTCTTCATTTGTATTTACATTCTAATCACTATCCCTCTTCCCTCCCCTCTCCTCCACTTAAAAATTCAACAAATATTTATAAGGCACCTCTTATGTGAAAGACATTATATAGCACTTGGAGTTTATGAATTTTTGCATGTCCTTTATCTCATTTTAACCCAAAAGAACCCCATGATAGAGAAAGGTAAGTATGTTTAGATGATTTAAGTGATTTGTCCAATTTGTTGTTGTTGTTCAGTCATGTCCAACTATTCATGACCCTGTGGACCATACTGTCCATGGGGTTTTCTTGGCAAAGATCACTGGAGTGGTTTGCCATTTCCTTCTCCAATGGATTAAAGCAAGCAGAGACTAAGTGATTTGCCCAGGGTAACACAGCTAGTAAGTGTCTGGGGCTGGATTTGAATTGACTCCAGGCCTAGTGCTCTATCTATTGAGTCATCCACATAGCTACCTCCTAGGCCAGGGGTGGGGAACCTGCAGCCTTGAGGCTGCATATGGCCCTCTAGGTCCTCAAGTGCAGCCTTTTGACTGAATCCAAACTTCACAGAACAAATCCCCTTAATAAAAGGACTAAATAAATAAAAGGTGAAGTGACTGCCCAAGGTCACATAGTAAATGTCTGAGTCTGGATTTGAACACAGGTCTTCCTTACTCTAGACACAGTGCCCTACCTGATGAGCAATCCAGTTGCCAATTTATCCACAGTCATCTAGCTCACAAGCGACAGAGCCAGTAATAGAAACCAGTTGTTTTAACATCAAACTTAACTTGGGGTCATAAGAATATAGATTTGGAATGGCTAGAGATTTTTGAGCTCATCTAGTCCAACCCACTCACTTTTTAGATGAAGAAACTGAGCAGAGGGGGTAAATGACTTGCCCACATTCATACAAATAAAATTGGCAGAGTCAGATTTAAATTCAAAACCCTCCAGCTTAAAATCCAGTAGTCTTTACACTCTGCCTGGTTAATGTTCTCTCCATTCTACTTCCCTCTGCTGAACAATTAAACTGCTTATCTCTAAGTCGACATGTAGTTTGTACCTTCATATCCCTTCCCACTGGACTAAAACACCCGGTGCCCTCTGCATTGTTGAACAAGCCACACTTGTTCAATGATAAAGGTTCACCATATGGGAAGGGGATCTGAGAGAAGTGAAGAGGTAAGCCAGGATCCTAAGATCCTAGGAAAGGACACATCTACTAGTCCTGTTAGTGACAGCAGGGGAGAGGGTTAGCATGGTGAGGGCAGGAGAAGAAGCAGGAATGTGAAAGAGACAGGGCTTTTGGGAAGCACTATAGTATGACTCCAGTGTCTTATTGTCCCAGGGAGGTCACCTTGGGCTCTCTCCTGAAGGCTGTGCCAGCATACCACAAATTCTGGCAGGTCCTTCCAGGCTGGAGGGACTCTGAGGAGGGGCCTTCTGCTTGTCATCTCATCATGTTCCACAACATTCTTGCCTAGGTGAGCTCACCTTATACACTCTTGACATTTCCCTCAAATAGGGCTATAAGAGACTCAGAGTCCATTGTATCCAACCCTTATATTTTGCAGATGAGGAAAAGGAGGGTCAGGGGAGTTAGGTGACTTTCCTGAGATCATGCAGGTGTCAGAGGTGGTATTTGAACTAGGGAACTCTGACTTCAGAGCCAGACATCTTTACTTCATCCATGTATCAAACTAATAGAAAAACACTTATTAAGCACCTACTGTGGGAAGAATACTGTGCTAGGTATTTAAGGAGATATAAAATTATATAAGACACTATACATCTCAAGGAACTTACATCTTCAAAAGTGGATAAGGCATCCTCATGGATAGAAATAACACATAATATTACAGAAAAATGTAGGTGAAAGATACGAAGCAAAATGCTATGTTTGCTGTCCTTCCTTGAGGCTGAACAAGGAGAAACAGGTAATGATGAGCCTTTATGTTCCATCTTTCAACCCAGGAAAAACAAACAAACACAGTGTGGTTATTTTTCTTTGAACCCCAGAGAATAATGTTGTATTATGAAGTACGAGCTAGCAATCACATTCCCATCCGCTGATGGCCATTTGTATAATTATCTCCTATACTACAGTGTGGAAAGAACAGTATTGCAACAGCCTTCAATTAGTTAGGCAACAGCTTTCCCATTTACTGAGATTATGGAAGAAGCAACCAGTACATTTCTTCCCAGGATATAGTTTTTTTCCACTGTGCTCATTTTAAGTGGTTAACATTTCCTCCCAACAATGGCTCCCTTATTGTAGGAGGATTCCATTTAGGATCCAGGTCACTGGGTATGTGAATGTACGCCTCACCTGCAATTTCACAGGGACAAGAACTCAGAGTTCTGTGGTCTGCTTCGTGCAGGGGCTGGGTCATATTTCATAATCTTGGTAGTTAAGAATTTTGGATAATAGAAGATGAGCCCTAGAACTCCATCCTACATTAGGAAACCTACTATGCATTCTGGTGGAGTAGATGCAAGAGGTCACATTTCTAAGCATGAGCTGCAATTCCACTTCCATAGAGGAAGTATGTGTGCTGCTGCAGAAGAACCATTGGAGTTGGAGTCAGAAAACCAGGTTTGAACAGCTCTGCTACTGTGTGAACCTTGGGAAATTCATTTAACTTCTTTGAGACTCATTTTCCTTATATGTAAAATATAGCTCTCTGAGGTTCCTTCCAACACTGATCTATAGCACTTTAGAAAACATTTCATATCCTTTGGATGGAGATGAGTCTTTTACATTTAGAGCTAGAAGGAACCTCAGAGATCATTAGCCAAAGCTCTACATTTAAAAAAAATATAAAGAAACTAAATCTCAAGAAGCTAAATATAGGTAGGCAGAGGTACCTACGTGGGTCATCCAGAATGGGGATTTGAACCTCAGTCTTCTGATTTCAAATATAGTGTAATTTTCCCTTGCACTGTACTACCTTATTCTGTCACATTTAGAATCTCTTGAGCCTGGGGTCTGGATATTACTGCCTTGAGAAGATACTAACAATACATAGCAATATATTCCTTGTTTTAAATAAACTCAATTTACATAATTTCATGCTTACGGAACAGATAAAGTAGGGCAGTCATTTTATTTAACAGCATTCAAAACCTTATGTAATATTCCCTTTATGTTACCTCCAGGCATTTGTATCTGGTTTGGCTTGATCAGATTATTGCGCTGAGCCCCAATTTCCCTCCCCTGAATCTCTCCCAGACTATCAATATTAATCATATGACAAATATCAGAGTGGTTCAAAAAAGACAATTTACTGAAAATAGAAATGCAGGGCAAATATCAGAAAAGGCATTAAATAACAAATGTTCTCAGTTCCCACAAACCAAGCCACCTACCAATGCCTCATGAAGGATGGAAGTTTGAGGTTCCAGTCAGTCTTGGCCCCCCACACCATGGCTATCATCAGCATAGGGCTCAATCTACAGAAGCAGGAAATTTGAATGAAAACAGAACTCTGGGGATGTTGAAGCCTCATTGTAACACAGAGGTGACCCTGGGTACTTACTTGAAGGCCATGCCAGCAGACTGCAAACTCTTGTTGGTCCTGCCAACCTGAGGAGATGCTGAATGGGAGACTGGCAATGGACAATGCTTTGCAACATGCCTAGCAAGCCAAGTGCCTCTTCTGTACCTGATGACCTGCATACTATAGGATTGTCGACTGCCTTAAGTACTTAGAATTATTAGCAGAAACATTAGAGATCGCCCAGTACAATACCCTCATTTTATAGATGGGGAAAAGAATCACGTAGCTAATTAAAGCCATTAATGGCAGACCTCGGCCTCCAGCTTTTGTGGCCAGACTCTTCTCCATCAGAAGGTTGAAGTTCAATCTTCTAGCTTTTCCCCTTTAAGTTCACCCTGCTAGTGCCTTCTGTCACCAAACTACATTATATACATATATATATATATGTATATATATATATATATATATATATATATATATATATATATACACACTCTCTCTTTCTCTTCCCCTCTGTCTCTCTCTGTCTCTCTCTCTCTCTATATATATATACATATAATATATATACACATATGTATTATATGTACATAGGTACATTTTTTTCTTCCAGTAGCCTGTACGTTCACTGAAAGCAGGGGTTGTCTTAGTTCAGTCCTCATACTATTGACACCTCTCACCGTCTGCCAGCACATAGGGCTGTGCTGTGTCTCTCACATATTAGGTGCTTGATAAATGTTTATTCCTCAATTGATTGATGATAGACACTTAAAGGCTTATTGATTCATTGCCCCTCCTCCTTCATTGTACTCTTTCAAGGAATAATGCTTTTTTTGAATACTTCCCTATTTCTGTTTTTGCTTTGAATATTACACAATTCAGGCCTCGACTCTGCCTTGCTAGATGGCCTTGGGGCGGTTGCAGACAACCATGGACTCTAATGTCCATGAATGGCATTGGAGGCACCTCTAAGAAAAGCATCTATTTCATAGTGGGGGTGGGAGGGATAAAGGGGAGAATGTATTCTCTTTACTAAAATATGTTGCACAATTATGGTATAGTTATCTTTTATGGACTCATACTAAATGAGAAATGTCTATGCCTATGTCAACCAATGCATCAAATTGTGAGAAGAAGCTTCTGATCAGATCACAACAATTAGTGCCCTTAGACATTGCACTCCTCACCTATGCCAGGAGGACTCTTGACTGGTGGTATCAGCACCAGGCCCCCAGACTTTCAATGGCAAAGTGTTTGGCAAAGATATCTCCACTGCAGGGCACACTTCCTAGGACAGAAGTGTGTCAGCTCTGGGGAGGGGTGATAGCAGCCTAGCATGCTCAGGACAAGGATGAAGCTTTATGTTCCAATACACAGACTGAAGCTGACTCACCATCTCAGGGCATCAGAGCAAAAAGCTGTCCCCACACAGCTATAAAAATGTTGATTTCTCTTTGAATCCCTCATAAGCATTAGAGCTTAATACATGTAAAATTAATAAGACTTGTAATTAACCAGACTATTCATTTGTCCACTAACAAAAATAATAAGGAGTTTTGTGAAACTGGGAGACCTAGGCAATGTGATGACCCAACTCACTGAATGTGTTTGGGTATAGATGATGGTGTTTTTCAACTTGAGCTAAGGAAAGTCAAGGCTAATTCTGGTTTTTGGTGCATTGGATCAACTTAGTAATTAATAATAATAATCATAGCTCACATTTGTAAGCAGGATACATTATCAGTCTGATGCTCACAAAAACTCTGAGAGGTTGGAAGTATAGATATTATTGTTTCCATTTTCCCAATGAAGAAAGTGAAGTCCAGAAAGATTGAGAATTACGCACTTTCTTGAAGCCAGAAAGGAGTCCAGCAGGGACTCAAACCCAGGGTTGTTTGATTCCAAAGCCAGCTCCCTTCCTGCTGCACCACTTTGGATATACTGAGTGTAAGGACTGCAGAAGAAGGCTGGTCCCAAGATCTGGATGTTTAGATAGGAATGTAGCTATCAATGAATGCATGTTGACACCAGGCTTGGCATTCATTGAAGAGCCATATTTGAGTTAGTCCAGAGATGTGATAAGAACAATTTGGTGAAATCCACTGGAGAAATGAAATGGAAACTGTCTACTCCATTGCTTTTCTTCTTAGAAAGAAAGAGTGTTACCCCTCCCCCCACCAGTGTCTCAGGTCTCTCATTGGTATTGATGCCCATGGTTCCCTGCTTCTGGCAGGCCTGAACAGAGTGAGAGTCATAGCAAAAAAGGAAGCAAGGCTTGAACTGAGTAGTATTCAAAAGAAAAAAATAGAAGTAAAAGTATTTGAAGAAAGGACCATTCATTAAAAGAGCACAGGGAGGAAGACGGAAGGGTAAGTCTGGCTGCCAGGACAAACCAAGTCATTGTATCCTACGCCAACAGATTTGGAAGGATTGGCAGAGCAGAAAATTTACAAGAGGTACAACCAAAGAGGATGTCTCAAGGATATAAACAGAGTAACATTTTTAAACCCTTCTCCATTTCTCCCCTCCAAAAAAAAAAGAATGCATGAATCCTAATGTGCCAGAAGATGTTCACTCATGAAGTATGAAGTATTGGTATGACATCCACTGGAGAAAGGTGTCTTGATTGGGTTAGCAAGTATTTATTAAGTTTACCAAGAACTACACAAATATGATCTCAGTTGATCCTCACAATAAGAACTGCTTTGAGAGGTAGGTATTATATAGAGGCTGTAACTGAGGCAGCCAGAAGTTAAGCCCAGGGCTGCACAGCTAAGAAGTATCTGGGGTCACATTTGAATTACTCAAACAAAACCTTCTACATGAAGCTTTTCCTGGTCCTTTAAGCTGCTAGTGTCTTCCTTCCTCCCCCTAAACTTTACTTTGCATTTAATTTTGCATATATACATATATATATATATACACACATATATACACACACACACACGCATATATGCATATATATCTATATGATGTATATGTAGAGCAACTAGATAGCAAAGTGCACAGACTGCTGCGCCTGGAGTCAGGAAGACTCATTTTCCTCTGTTCAAATCTGGCCTCAGGCTCTTACTAGCTGTTTGACTCTGGGCAAGTGTAGCCAGAATGGACTTTGTTTTCTTTGAATGACTCAGCTTGCCTCGTTGAGCTTCCCTGGACGCTGGGGCTTGCTCTTCCGGGGCAGGACCAGAGCTTCCTGTGTGATGAGTCGTGGGGCTGGCTGAGGGGAAGTGTGTTAACGTGGTCTACGCTAGGGGGAAGGGCCAAGTCAAGAACCAATCGGCCCTGGTCGTTCAGGCGGCGCTTGATGATGTCAAAAACTCTATAAGAGGGGAGAGGACGGCTTGAAGATCCTCCTTTCCTTTTCCGGTTGGAGCCAGAGACACCTATAGCTGAAGCTGAGCTGCCAGTAGCAGAGCTGACTAGAGGCTAGTGGGTAATCTTCTTACCGTAGAGGGGAAGCATGTATACGATTTTGCCTTATACCATCTCGCTTCTCTGTGGCCTTCTGGTTACCCTTATAAGGCGGACTTATTGGGCCTGGAAGCTTTTGATGAAAATATCAAAATGGGGATGCTGGTTTGTGGGCTTGTTATTGTGGAGTGTAAATACATGCTTTAGTTCTCCTGCCTTCTGCCTAGAGAATTCCTTATATCCTGCGGTTCCGGACCTTTTAGGCACATATGAGATTCTCTTTGAAATCATAAATTCTGCCTTCCTAATATAGCAAGTCACTTAAACCCTGTTTGCCTGAGTTTCCTCATCTGTAAAATGAGGTGGAGAAGGAAATGGCAAACCACTCCCCTGTCTTTGCCAAACAGAGTCTACTGCTCAGAAGTTGGTGGGAGTGTCGCCTCTTCACAATCCCCTGTAACAAAGAGAGAACTTGGTCTGATTTCAGTGATTGTCTTTCCTCCCCTAGAACGTTCTTGACTCACAGTCTGTCAACCTCATCATGAATGGCCATTGTCCTACAATAGATTGACCAGCACTTCCCATGAGAAATTAGAAGGTTGAAGATATAAAGGCGAAAATGAACCTCAATGAGCTTGTACTTTGTGGTGGTGTTTGTCTCTTTTGGGGAGGGGCAGGGAGTGGGGTAAGGTAGGGTTGGAAGGAAAATTACCAAATGTGATTTTGCAACAAGGCAGGTTGTGGTAACTTGATAGGAGAGATTCAAGCATAGTACTATGAGATATATAAGAAAGGAGCAATCTCTTTGGAGGGAGTGGGGCAGAGAAAATGTCAGGGAAGGCATCATAGAAGGTGTGCTTTCAGAATTCCTCCTTGACTGGATTTCAGCAGGTGAAGGTCGGGGAGCTCTTTCTAGCCACGGGAGCCAACATGAACAAAAGCAGACTGGGGAATGGAGGGTGAGAGATGGAGGATAGTCCAGTGTGGCTGCCGTATAGAGCAGGTAGGGTGAGATAAGGCCCGACAGGTAGATTGGAGCCAAATTGTGGAGGGTCCATGGATGCTGGGGTCAGTCATTTATTCGATAAGCCATGGGAAATCTAATAAGTTGTTAGTCCTAATCACACCTTAGCAGGAATGATAACTTTTCTCCCTGATAGCTAGAATAAAGGTAACGAAAGAAGGAAAGACATTATTTTGATGGTTTTTGTTTTGGGGGAGGGTGGGGGAAAATTGGAGAAGGGGTAGTCAATCAATCAATCAGCCAACAAGCATTTATTAAGTGCCTGCTATGGGATAGGTACTATGGGTATGAATCCTTGGCCTCAAGAATCAAGGAAAATTTCTGAACTTGGGGCATTATGCAAATGGGGGACAGAAGCCTTGGAGGGTGGGGCATAGTAAATAGCATGGGGGCATATGGTACATGTAAGAGGAGGAAAGGACAGCCAGGGCTGAGGTTGTAAAGTGGTTTTCAGAAAGGAGAGCTCAAAGGGCATTAATTTCTCCCGCTTCACAATTTTGCCTCCAGCAGTGATGTGTCTGGTAGGTGGTAGAAAGCTTCCTCTCTCAGGAAGGGGTGTGATAAGGTCAGGGATGATGATTGTCAAGCTTGTTATCGTTTTCTGAAGCTATAAATAAAAGCTTATAGCATTTGTTATTAATAACCTGGTTGCTAGAAAACTCTCAGAGGCATGAGGCCTCTCTGACAGAATTCTGGGATGTTTCTCTTATTTTTTTTTTTTTTTTGTTTTCTGATCACTCTCTGGAAACACACGTCCCAGGTAGGCCAAGAAATGCCCAACTGCTCAGAAACCCCAGCTTGGAGAGGGGCAGGTGTAGGAGTTGGCCTCTGTGTTGGTGGTTTATACTCTTTTTCTCAGAAAAAAGAAACCCCTCAAAAGATGTTGTAACCAATTTCTCAAAGAATTTTGCTTTTAAAAATTCCTGTTCATTCCCTGGCTTGGTTACCTATTACCCAAATGGATATTTTTTCATATTTAACGCTTGTTTGTTTGAGAAATTTTCACAGACTTCACCTACTGAAACTTGGTGATAATGTGCTGAGAAAAAAAAAGAAAAAAAGACCACACATATTTATTTCTTGAAGATTTTTAACTCTTCCAACTTGCCATTCCCCCATGTCTTCTTGGGCATCTGCTGGTTTTCTTCTGGGCTGCTGTTTTCATTCAGTGATTCCTCCATTTTCTTTGTTTCTGCCTCTTTCCTCCCCTGTCTTCTCTCATCTTCTCCAGCTCTTTTCCTCCCTTACCCTTTGTCTCCCACCTTTCGTACTTCCTGGCTTTGGTTACTTCCTCCTTCAGATTGTACATTCCCTTCACATTCACTCCCTCTCATTGCTTTCCCTTTCGCAGATATGGAGGTGATCCCTGACTGCCACTGCTTTATTTCATTTGGAAGGCCGTTTTTAAACTCCATCTCCCAGATACTCTGTCACTCTCCTGTGACAGTTTATAATCTGTTTTATGGACCTTAAAACTATTCCATCCCGTGGCTCCCTAAAGAAAGCTGCTGGTTCTAAATTGAATGCAAAGGGTTTTGGTGATGGAGCTGTTCCTTTTCGTGGACAAGTTATTTATGTCTGAGGTAATTTTTGTGTTTGTTATAAGCAGAAGGGAATGGTGCTGCTGTGATTCCAGTCCCAATTGCAGATAGGTGGCCAAGGTGCTCAGAGACAGCAAGGGATGTGGCCCTCTGGGCTGCTGTTCACATTATAACAGAGTCTGAATTCCAGCTCTGCTATTTACCAGCTTAGGACCCCTGGTGAGTCATTTCTACCTCTCTGAGCCTCAGTTTCCTCATATGTAAAATGAGAGGATTGCACTAGATGATCTCCAAGGCCCTTTCCAGCTCCTAAAACTTTGATCTTATAAGCCCTGGGACCACAAGTTAATAAGAGTGCAGAGGATAACTGAAGAGTAGATAAGGTTTGCTTGGTAAGGGGCGGGCGCTTGAGGCAAGATCTGAATAATAACCACTTTACTCAATCAATAAGCATTTCTTAAGTACCTACTATGTGCTAGAGACAAGGCATTGAGGAAATAAAACCAAATAGTAGGCGTTCCCTGCCCTCAAGGAACTTACATCTTATTGGGAGTGATGACATGAATACATTGAAATATATACAAAACAAATAGCACCTTTTTGGACAACACTTAGCAGTGCCTGGCACATAGTTGGTTTTTAATAAATGCTAATTGACTGGGAAAGTCACAACCGGAGAATCAGGAAAGACCTCATGTAGGAGCTGGTCTTTGAGGTGAGCTTTGAAGGAAACCAGGGAGGAGGGGAGAGTGTATTCCAGGCTTGGGGAACAGCCAATTCAAAGGCAAGGGGGCAGGAGATGGATGATTGTATGTGTGGGGGGTGGGGGGAAAGCAAGGCCAGAGTTTCCTGAGCAGAGGAATAATACAGTGAGATCTACATTTTAGGAATGAGTGAGAGGGATATAATTTGTGAAGACTTCACAGGGTAAAAATATAGGGTACTCTCTTCTCATATTTCTGGAATGCTAAAGGAGTAGGAGAAGCTTGGAATTTAACCTTGTAGTGACTTACCTAACTTCTGGAAAGTCAGGGCCTGAAGCTGTAGGTGCCCCTCCCCTCCCCCTCTCTCAACACTACCACAAGAATTTTACCAAATAGGGAGATAATGGACTACCTGTGAGCTGTTTGTTCTCTGCTCCAGGAAGGTCCCCCCTCTCCTTCCTCATTCCTTCTCTTTAGCCATATCATTGCCACATTAGTAGCCAATAAGGAAAGTATGTACGGATTGGCTCTGTATTTCATGCCTAGATTGTAAGCCCACCTCCCAGCCAATGGTGACAAGGGATAGAAGTAGGCGGGAATCTTTGCACTAAAGGTATATCTGTTGCTGCATTTCCTTTGAACCTGGCCTCCCTCCACTAGTTTCCTAGTGGAGGCAATGCCCAAATCTCGTGAGGTTTGTAAAATAAATTCACTTTGCTTCTGCCTAAAGAGGCCTCTCCAATTATTTGATTTTTCCATCCCATACAGTAATATTACTTGAAAGCTGTGTGGAAAATGGATTAAACAGGGGAGAGACTTGAGGCAAAATGACCAATTATGAAGCTTTTGCAATAGGATGGATAAAAGATGCACAGGGCCTGAAATACAGTCGTGACCACGGGAGTAAGGAGAAGGGGAGGGATGGAAATGATGTTATAGAGGTAGAACTGACAAGAGATGGGAACTGACTGGATGTGTGGGGCAAGAGAGAGTGAAAAATTAAAGATGACTTAGTATTTCAAACCTGGGTAACTACAAAATGGCGGCACCCTCAGTAGAAATGGGGAAGTTTTGGAGGAAAGGGATTTTTGTTTTGTTGTTGTCATTGTGGAAAGATAACGAGCTTTATTTTGGACCTGTTTGGTTTGAGATGCCTAGGAAACAAACATCTATTTCAAAATAGGCACTTGATGATGCTGGACTAGAACTCTGGAGAACAGAGATGGATAGTTAGATCTGGGACTTAGCCACATAGAGATGATAATTGAATCCATGGGAGATTATGTATCTGTGGTGGAAAAAAAAACCTTAGAAAAAGGAATAGCAAAGGAGGAACTAGGCATAAGAAGGCCAGAAAAACTTTCATAGGTATGGAAGGTCAGAATCAGAAAGGAACTGAATCACTATACCAGAGGAAGAGATCTGAGAATAATCCAGCTACTTCCTTAAGCAAACCATTTAACCTCTGAAGGCTTTAATTTTCTGATCTATAAAATGAAGGATTAGATTATGTACTTGCCAGTGCCTCTGTAAGGAATTCATAGGCAATTAGAACTGATAAGTTATTTTAAAGTCTAGAGTCTTTTGCATGGCCTCCCTACCTCAGACTTCCAATGGGCCTCTACCAGCCTATCTATCTATCTAGGATCTAATGAGTACAGGCACCATGGCAGTATTTAGAAGTAATCAGAACTTGGGATGGAGGAAGAAAGAAGGGAGAATCTTCCTTCCTAGGAGGATTTTAATTTCAAAGAAATGACAGGATTTCAGACTTATAAGGGACTTCAAGATGTTATCTAGACCAGTGGTGTCAAAGAAATAGAAAGGGGAGCACTAAACCGTAGATAAGGTTCCTTGTAGGACTGCATATTGACTTAGAAAACCACATATTATCATTATCTATGTTCTATTTTATTTTTATTTATTTTGAGAGTGTTGCTGGCTCTCTTTCCTAAAATGTAGCATCCACAGCTGAATGCAATACTCCAGGTATGACTAAGGTTAGGGTACAGCAAGAAAATCACTAATCCCAGATGCTATGATGTTCTTAATACAGCCTGAGATTGAATTCCTTTTTTTGCTTGCCATATCGCATTTCAGGCAGCATATTTGACACCTCTGATCTGGACCAATCCATACCTAAAAAAGAATCCTCCCTGACAAAGTAGTCTTCCAGCCTTTGCTTGAAGACCACTGATAAAGTATTCTTCACTCTGTCCTTACTACCCTCAAGGCACCTCATTGCACTTTTGAATATCACTTATTATTAGGAAATATCCCCTTGTTGTTGTTCAGTCCTATCTGACTCTTTGTGACCCTGTTTGGGATTTTCTTGAGAAAGCTATTGGAGTGATTTGCCCTTTCCCTCTCCAACTCATTTTATAGATGAGGAAGCTGAGACAAATGTTGTTAGGTGACTTGTCCATGATGACACAGCTAGTAAGTATTCGGGGCCAGATTTGAACCCTTACATCAGGCCTGAATCTGCTTCTCTCCATCTTTACTTGCTTAGTTCTGCCCTCTGGGCCACAAGACTAATCCTTTTTCTATATGATAACCCTTTAGATATATGAAGACAACTATTATGCCCCCCCCCTCCTTAGTCTTCTCTTCTCCAGACTAAGCATTCCCTATTCCTTCAACTGATTTTCATATGATCTCATCTTGATGCTCTTCGCCACCCCATGTACCCTTCACTCTATCCTTGTCCTTCCTAAAATGTGGCATCTATAGCTGGACCCAATATTCCAAGTATGATCTGACCAGGACAGGGTACAGAGAGATGATTGCTTCCTTAATCCCAGACACCATAATGCTCTTAATGCAACCTGAGATTGATTTCATTTTATTTACTTGCCAAATCCCACTTTGGACTCATATGGAGTTTGCAGTGCACATGGATCTTTTTCAGACACATTGCTGTCTAGCCATGCTTCCCCCAGCTTGTACTTGTAAAGTTTATTTTTTTAACTGAAGTATAACACTTTACTTTCATCCCTACTAGATTTCTTCCTATTAAATGTAGCCCAATATTCTATTTTGTTGACATCTCTTTGGGATTCTGGCTTTGTATTCCAACATGTTAGCTCTCTCTCCTAGCTTTGCTTTCTGTACATTTGATAAGCACACTCAATAAGCGTTTATCCAAATCACCGAAAAAAAATGTTAAATAGCACAGGGCCAAATATAACTCTCTTGGCTACCTCCTTTAAAGCTGATATCAGCCCATTAATGACTACTCTTTGGGTCTGTCCATTTAACGAATTCCAAATTCGGGTGACTTAGTATTCTCCAGCTCACATCTCTCCATATCTTCCCTAAGAATACCATGAGAGTCTTTGTCAAATGCTTTTTTCCTAAAATTTAGGTAGACAATATCTATAATATTCCTTGACCTGCCATACAGTAACTGTCAAAAAATAGTTTCGTTTGACCGGTTCATCTTTTTTTTAGTATTGATGTCTTTTTGTCATTACATTTTAGTCATTTCAGATTCTACCCTCTCACTCCCATTGAACCCTCCCTCGTGACAAAGAAAAACATTTAAGAACACACACCTTCCCGAGTGACTGTATCTCACAGCATAGTCTGTATTCACAGTGTGTGTATGTTCTTTTCTAGTAGTCTCTCACCTCATTTGTGAGGGAGGAGGGATGTTTCATTTTCTGTTCTTTGAGAACTTCACTGGTTTTTTCAATTACTCAGAGTCTGATTTGCTTTCAGCTCCCTTTTCACTCATATTATTGTAATGTATTCTGTTGTGGTTCTATTCCATTCTCTTGGTTCTACTTATTTTGTTCTGCCTCTGCTCACACACATCTTCCTGTTTCTCTGAACATTATTTCATATGGCACAATAGTATTCAGTTACACTCATGTACCTCCCCAGTTGATGGATACCCACTTGGTTTATGCCAGATTTTTCAGGAAACCATGCTGGCGGCTCTTTGTGATCACTTTTTCCTTTTCTAGATATTCAAGAACATCTCTTTAGTAGGGCATTCTATTCTGTCTAGCAAATGAAGTCAAGTCACTAAGCCTAGAGTTTTCAGACTCCCATATCCTCCCTTGGGTGGTACAATAATGGTACAAATGTTGGTATGACAGCATTTACCCTTGTCCAGTAATGTAGCATCTCTTGTTCTTGAGGTGCTCTCCCTATTTATCTTGGGTAAATACATCTTATTTTATTTAACAACTTTCATTTATTTAATGAGCATTTATTGAGGGACAGCTGTGTTTAAGGTAATCAATTAGGAATACTCTCTATTGAAATTTGGAACTATGCCCAAAGGGCTGTAGAACTGTTCATACCTGTTGACCCAGCAATACCACTACTAGGTCTGTATCCCAAAGAGATAAAAAACAAAAAAGGAAAATGTGTACAAAAATATTTATAGCAGCTCCTTTAGTGGTAGCAAAGAATTGGAAATTGAGAGGATGCCCATCAATTGGGGAATGACTGAGCAAGTTGTGGTATATGATTGATGGAATACTTTGTACTATAAGAAATCATGAATAGGATGCTCTCAGGAAAACCTGGAAAGATGTACATGAATTGATGCAAAGTGAAGTGAGCAGAACCAGGAGAACATCGTACTTAGTAACAGCAATATTGTACAATGATCAACTGTGAGTGACTTAGCTATTCTCAGTAATGCAATGATTGAAGACAGTTCCAAAGGACTTATGATGAAAAATGCTATGCATCTCCAGAGAAAGAACTGATGGAGTCTGATTGCAAATCAAAGCATACTTTTTTCTTTTAACTTTTTTTTGCTTGAGCTTTTTTTTATCTGTTCACTTTTACAACATGACTAATCTGGAAATATATTTTGCATGAGTGTACATGTATAGTCTATATCAAATTGCTTGACTTCTCAATGAGGGGCATTAGGAGGGAGGGAGAGAATTTGGAACATGAAATTTTAAAAAATAAATGTTAAAAATTGTTTTGACATGTAGTTGGGGAAAAAATAAAATATTAAAATTTTTTTTAAAAAAATGAATGCTCTGTATTATGCCCTTCTATCTTCTACCCAGGTCTCACTCAAGTTTATCTAGGAAGTAAGCATTCTAATTCTTCCTCTATTCTTCCTCCTCTTCTACACTCCCCCTAACTCTAAGAAAAAGGAAGAGTTCAGTGGTGACCTTCCCACTTGATAGAAAAGACTTCATCTCCTTTTGATCATGGGATATCAAATACACTCCTGGGGTCTTCTGTATCCCTCAAAAACATAGTATACAGTATGAAAAACATTTCTAGGCCCCTTGTTCTGCTAGATTTATCTTTCTACCATTTTCAAGTAGTTAAAAATTTCCAATTTTCTGACTTCTCATCTTTTCCCTCTCCAGATTACACATTCCTTTCACATTCTCCCCCTCACTGCCTTTTCCTTCACAGATATAGAAGTGATCCCCGACTGCTCACTGCTTTATTTTCCTTTAGAACAACTCTGATTTTAACTCCTTGGCTTGTCACCAGTCCTCATTCCTCAGCTATTGTATCCTCCTTCTAAGCCCACCTACCCACCCACCCACCCAACCCTAATCAATACCCATCAACACAGGTTCCATTCCTTAGAGTGATGTTGGCAAGGAGCCTTTTCTAATTCCTCTCTCCCTCCCTCCACACCTCTCCACATCCTTATAAGTGTTTATGCGTTTTATCTCGGCATAGGAAGATTGAAATTCTATTGGCCTCCCCAGATCTGCCTGGCTCCCCAAACCACTCTTCCTTTTTGGATTTCTGTCCTGCTCCAGCTGTTTAAAATGACTGACCTCTTGCTTACTTTCTTATTTGTATGTCTGGGCAAAATAAGAAATACAAAGGAAGGTGTTTTGCTTGAGGTTTTCTGGAGTGAGAATGCAGAGGGAGAAGGCACTTCCATCCCTAGCTACTAATGGGGCTTACACTAGGCAGGCTGGCTGCATGCCCAGGTTTATTGAACTTCACTACAGACAAATACATTCTGCCACCTTCTCTCTTGGGAACAGACATGGCAGAATCCCAGCGGGTCATTCCATCTGTCCCCTGCAGCCAGGATTACTTCCTACGATGAATCCTACCATGGCTTTTTTTCCTCCCTTTCCAATCTAACTTTTAAATAAACTATGAAATGGAGTTCCTCCCAGCAGCAGTTGGCAAAACCATCCATATATTTGTAAGGAACCTGAGTTCATCTTGACTATTTCCCTAAATAAAGGAGGACTACTTAGCATGGGTGATTGAGGTCCAATCCTCATTAATTTAGAAAGATGGACACGATGGCCTCGGAAGTTTTTGTTTTTGCTTTTGTTTTCTAACTCAGTTTAGTTGAAGTATGGGAGTCCTAGAACCCAGAACATTAAGAGGAATGGCCCATGCTGCTGTTACCTCATTCTGCTCCCCCCTCCCACCCTCAAGTCTGGTCCTTAAGTTAAGAAGGGATGAAGAGGGGAGTCAGAGGAAAGAAAGGGTCAGCTGAGGAATACTTGGAAGTCAGGGTCAAAGTTAGAATTCTTCCATCTTTGTTGCTCCACAATGACCCCCAAAATGACCTCCAAAACATACGAGCCCAGAGTTTTGGGGAGGCCCTGGTCAAAAACAGCAAGTATAATTATTATTTGGGTACAAATTTTGAGATATACTATGTGTTGCTAGAAAACAAAAATGACACGCCATTGCTCTTGTTGTCATAAGACCTGGGTTCGAATCCTAGCTTTATACTGTGTATGAACATGGGCAAATCATTTAACATCTCTGGACCTCAGTTTCCTCACTTGTAAAATGAGAAAGTTGAACTAGATCAGGGGTTTTTAAACATTTTTTGTGACATGGACCACTTTGGTAGTCTAGTGAAGCCTATGGAGCCCTTCTCCAAATAATGTTTTCAAATGCACAAAATTAATTACTTACGATTGCAAAGAAAATCAATTATATTGAAAATACAGTTACTCAAATATTTTTAAAAGTAAGTTCACAGCTCCTATGTTAGAACCCCTGAACTAGATCATATCTCATTTCCCTCCCTAAATTCTATAATCTTAGGGTCTATAAACTCTAGGCACTGCGTAGAACATAAGAAAAATTCAAGGCCCTCAAGAAATTTACATTGTTCTTAGAAAGACCAGATATATGTATATGAAACTAGTTGGGTAGATTAAGACCCCTAGACATATGTACGAGAAACTCGTTAGATGGGTTAAGGCTCCTAAGCACCGGTAAATACCTCAGTAGCTTCCCCTGTCCCCCCACCCCCACCACTTTATTGATTTATTTGGCAAGACCTAAAAAATCAAGAGTCCTCCCAGATTCCTAGAGAGTTACTAGAGGTGTCTCATGAGGGACAAAGAAATAGGACATTCTTGTCTACCTTCTCTATCATTTTTCACCTAGTCTTTGACCTTGTGAATATTATGTGGTATCTTTGGCCCCTCCTCATCCCACCCCCGGAGACCTCTGTACTCAGTCTCCATTTTCTTTTCTTCTACTTGTCATTCTTGTGAATGTTACTGTTAAAAAGGCAGCTCTGTGGTTCAATGCATTGAGTTCTGGACTTGCATTCAGAAAGATGTGAGTTCAAATCCTATTTCAGATGCTCACTGTGAGACCTTGGGTAAGTCACTTATGCTTTCTAGCCTCAGTTTCCTCATCTGGAAAGTGGAAGTAATAACAGCACCTACTTCCCAGGGTTGTGGTGAAGATGAAACGAGAACATATCTAAAGTGTTTTGCAAACCTTAAAGTGCTATTTGAATGCTAGCTATGATGTTACATCGTGTTCACCCTGGTAACAGATTAGAACCCAAGCGGAGGAAGAGCCTGATACTTTGCTTCTCACGTTTCAGTCTTGGGCATCCTCAGACTATGAAAAGGTAAATTGTGTACATGGGAAAGCAGAGGTTTAGACTAACTCTACTTTCTATTTTTTATTTTATTTTTTATTTTTTTTAATTTATTTTTTATTTTTAGTTTCACCTTGAGACATCTCAGATACTAGGGCCCTCTAGGCCTATAGCCACTGGGCTTATTAGGTAATCCAGCATTGTAGGGTGAGGCGGGGAAAGGAACCACAATGGGAGATTTCTGTATCGTTAGTCCATTGAGATGTTGTGAAATGCTTGAGGTTCCTATTTTTTCTCCCACAGTAGGTAATATGAGAATGATTGCTAATAGTTGTATAGTATGGTTTACGTACACATGTGATCTCACAACAAGTCTGTGAGGTAGGTACTATATCCCCATTCTACAGATAAGGAAGTCGAGGCTGAATTAGGTTAAGTGGCTTGCCCTGGTTTGTACAGCTAGTAAGTGTCTAAGAAGAGATTTGAACCCAAATCTTCCTAACTCCAAATCTGCTGCTTTATCCACTGACCAACACTGCCTCCGTGATTAAGACCAAAAATGCCTCGTTGTCTTTAGCTCTAAGAGTTCAGAGAAAGAAGAGATGAGTATTGCCTGGCATAGTCAAGGCGGAAGAAATGAGACTTAAGGTAGACCTCGAAGGATGTTATGATTGGGCAGGAGGAAGAAAAGTCTTTCCAAGTCAAGACCTTGCAACATTTGCTATTATTTAAGTTTGGTTTTGCTAGGTGATTACCATAGACATGAGTTAATTCCTCCTGGATCCTATATGGAAATAACTGCCTCCAAGTGAACAGTAGCATGAATTTAACATGAGAAGACTGAAGAACCAAAGAAGCTGACCTCAGGCGTAGGTGACAGAGAGAAACAGTAAGATTATATATTTCCATATTGAAATATGCTTTGTGTATAAAAGCATAATTCTTTGCTTAAATATCAGTATAGGTTAGGGTTGATCAGGGCAGCCCCTGATCAATTTCATAAACTTGCAGATCTTTGTCTCTGGTGGGGTGGGTGGGGGGGAGAAACACCTTCCCATAGACAGGATGAATGTGTCCATTGGAACCTTTTTGAGAGGACACAAAAACATTCTGATTGGTTTCCTGAGGTTGCTATGAAGATTATTGGTTGGCTGGGAGTAAGGAAGATGGAGTGTTGCCCAAGGAGCTACCCCTTTTTGCTTTTCCCTTGAATCCCTCTTCCAGTTTGTGATGAAAATGGATTTCTACTCCTCCCTTCCTCCCCACTGCCCCCGAACACACACACACATACACACACACACACATTCATACCCTTTTTGGTAACTTCCAAATTTAGGAGTTCAGAGATTGGACTTTTTTTAGAGAAAGAAAGGAATTTCCTGACTGGTATGCTTCATGGATTAAGAAAAGTATTTCCCATGTGGTCCCCATGACCTAAGGGGAAATGAAGGGTGAAGTAAGAGATCTGGCCCTCACTTGTCCACATTATAGTGAATAAGTCAGATAGGTGAGTGAGAAAGGGGTGCTGCTCTGTTAACAGTGCAAAAATATGACTGGAGGCTGAGTCCTTATGGACTATTTGAGTTCCTTTTGTTTTCCAATCTCTTTATGGATTTCTGTGAGTCTGTTGTGTCTTTCATCATTTTCTGTGGGGCTAAATAAAAGCTGTCCGTACCCAATTTACATTTATTACAATAAGATCTTATTTAGGAAAAAGGGGCCCTGTTACCTATATTTGGAAATCTTTATGCATGAGTATACTTAAGCTATATTTGGTGAATGAACTGAAGTAAATGCTAGTTGGGGGCATAACATCCCAAAGAAAGAAAATTACCTCCTTGTCAACCCCCAGGATTAGATTCAACACACAGGAGCCCTGAGTCTTAGAGAGTCCCTGGCCCATGGGTAACAATAGCAAATATATTTATAACTTGATATTTCAAGTACAACTATTGAGATACACTATGTATGGTGACCTGAAGTGAGACTCCAAGGCACATAGGGTAACCAAGACAGTCTGGGATGCAATAGCAATTTGTAGGCAGTTGCCAAGCTAACTGCTCAAAGATCGTTGGGGGAAGTGCACAGTGGCAGGGACAGACTACAATTCTATAAAAAAGAAGTCACATGTCAGAAGGTTTAGCTGAAGAGGCATCAAAACATGGTGGATGAGGGTACATCTAAGACATAAACCAAGAGTTGAAGAACTAGGTACAGAGTCAACGTAGCAGTTGGGTATGAACTGGAGAGGAGACTAAATCAGAGATAATAAATGCAGATGGGGGAGCAAGGCAACAATATCAAATCCAAACTGTACCCTGACAAGACTGGTGGGTACAGATACCTTTTGGCAAGCCTCACTTCTCATGGCTCTCTTAGGCTCTCATAGGGCCCACTGCCCAATAGACCTAATATCAAATAAAGTGACACAAATTTCAAGAAATAGAACTATCTAGGTACAGATGAGAACTTGGCTTAAGTGGTTTAAACTCTGGTTAACTGTTTTGTATTTGGGTAAATTTACTCTGACTCCTTTCCTAGAATCAGAAATCTGCTGAACTCATGATCCATTTTACGTTGCTTTTGAGCTTAATGTAGCTATATGAGCCTTTAACAAGATGCTCACCCTTCTGAGAGCAAAGGCAGCAATTTTCCTCTTTAGTTTGGCTAATTCCCTTTGAAGAGCAGTTGGAGCAGCTAGCTATCAGCTTCCTTCATTGTCAGATTGAAAAGGTCCTTCTGTACTTGTTTCCATAATATTTCAAAAGGAAAGGAGGGCTCAAAGAAATATGTATTCAAGTATGTAGAATCTCCATAGTGATGGTTATCTTACTCCAATCAAGATGTGGTTCTGTAAGATAATCGCGTGTATACTTTTCCCAACTTGCTCCCAAGCCATTCCTTTGGCTTCTATCCTAGGGTTCTTCTACATCCACAGAGAATGCTAAAAATTACACTTCATTCAGCCTAGCACGTCCTAACCCTTTTCAGCCTTGTAAAAAGACCTTGCTTGTCTTTCTGTAAACATTTTAGAACCCAATTTGAACAGAACAGTTCTAAAGTAAGTGGCTTCCTGAAAGATGACCGCCACCTCTTCTCCTTCCCCTTCCTCCTCCCAACCATGCTTCAGATGCTCAGTTCCTTTGGGAATTTTCCTCACCTATCTCACACTCCAAGACTCCCATTCTGTTCTCAGATAGATTTCTTACGAATAGTTGTTATCGATCGTAAGAACAACTAGATGAAAGAATCATAAAAACTTCCTCCGCCATCAGGGGAAAAAACACCTCAAAGTACATATCCGATTGCTGATAGCCAAAAATCTCACATTCATACACAAAAGACAGCACCATTTCAACTTAAAGAAATTATTCTTTCAGAAATTCAGACAAAAGCAAACTTTTGGCCTGAATTACCTAAATAATCATTTCAATACCTGGCTTTATCCATGATTGTCTGATCGTAAAATTCCAGGAGATGTGAGGATCTAATGAATCTATTTAAATATATTAACAAGTCTGGGGGATTTTTTTAATGGGAGAAAAAAATCAAACCTTCTTAAATTTGCTTATGGTCTTTTTATTTCATGAATGAAGTCTTGCTTTCCCAAAGATAGTGTGAGCTCCTAAGGGTAGTCCCTATGTTTTTCTCCCTTGTGTCTCTTTCAATCCCTATAAAATCCCAAATTTAGAGGAAGTTCTAAATTAGTTGGATGATATGGAAGTCAAAAGAGATGACTGGGATAAGGCTAAGAGGGTCAGGTTCACTCTTATACTAGGTAAGCCCAAGAAGTTCAGTACCCATATTTCTACATTTCTGATTCTCCTAAGCAAAGTCCAGTGAATGACTTGGGGCCCAAATAAGCCTTGCCTGATCCTGATTATTCAGCAGTGGAGAAGAAAGACTCCTCCTCCTTCTAGGTGGGAAGAACTCACAGGGATAAAAATTTAATTGCTATTTTGGCTATATAGGTCGGAGGTAAGTCACGGACTGACATTTTTGTCACCATCCGAAATGGATTCTGGGTCAGGTAATTCCCTCCACGTGCCCTCTTCCTTTACACCATCGTCATCCAGGACTTTGAAAAGATTTTTTTTCAGTCAGCAATGTAACAGAAGGACATTTTTAGCAGCTTTGGAGGATTTTTTTTTAACTGAGGGGGAAAAAAGGCAAAGCTTCAGAAATCTGTGTGTCATCCATTTTTGCTACATGACCACATTGACCCCTCCCCCCACCTCCTGCTCCATTTCCCTCTGGCTTGCCCACTTGTATTCTGTCACCACATGGCTCACCCACTCCTGTTCTGTTTCTGTGTCTCCCGTCCACCCACTCTTGCTCTGTTCTTCTGTCATACAATCCCAAAAAAATATGCATACTACCATCCTTCAGTGTTATTGTTGACCACTCCCCCCTCTTTCCTATTTACCCACTTTTTTTAACTGATCCTCTTACCCATTCCATCCCTCTCATTTACTCCTTTCTGTGCCCATCTCCTAACTTTCTTTACTACCCCTCAAGCCAGTAGACCTCTCACCTGTCTACCTTTCTACTCTTTGGAGTATGTCTGCATATTTTTAGATTTGGGTGTATATATGCTTAGAAATAGCTGAGATGTAGGTTGTGTCAGCTGCCCCTATTTCAGAGTTTTGGTTTTGAAGTTTCCACTTTCAAGCTGATTTTCCTTTCTCCAATACTGGTATTGCAATTTGGGCACAGTGCCATGAGGTGGCACAGTCCTGTGATCCAAACCAACAGGCTTATTACGCCTCAGAAATGTTCTGTCCGAGGCAAACAGGCAGAGGAGATTAGCATGATTTTCTTCCTTAAAACAGCAACAACACATTTTTGCTTCATGGAAATACCCAAGTTTATTTTGAAGCCTGTCAACCCACTGAACCCTGACTTAATTTTCTGTCTGTAGCTGAGAAAGATTCTCAGACCTTAATTGCTCTGTGCTGTGGTCTTTTAAGTAATGATCAAGCATAGAATTTTAGAACTGGAATAAAAGCTCAGGCCCATAGGCTTATGGTATGAAGGTACTTTTGAAAACATTTAGTATATAAGCCCCTCATTTTAAAGTCTAGCCTTAAAGGGCATCTGGGTCCAACCTCTCTCCGCCACCTCCTTTCTACACCATCCCTGGTGAATGGCTTTAAGCACGTCTGGAGGAGAGAGTTCTGCCTCACCTAAATCGAATTCACTTGTAATTCAAGACATCACCCTGCTGATGTCCTTGGTCCCCTTTGAGAATGAAGGATGAACAACAATGAACAACAAAACAAACAAGCATGTCTATTACTTCCTTTTCCTCAGTTTCTGGATTCTCCTTGTTTTGAGACACCCAGAACTGGTCCGAGAATCAGGGGGCAACTTATATGTATTTCAACCACAGCTTTTCGAGTCAAGTCAAGAAGCCTTTGTTAAGCGCTGACTGTGTGCCAACTACATGTGCTAAGCTCTAGGGATACAAAGAAAGGCAATCATAGTCCCTGCCCCAAAGGAACTCACAATCAAATTGGGGAGACAACATGCAAAAAACTATGTACAAATAAGATATATAAAGGATAAATTAGAGATAATCACAGAGGGAAGATATTAACATTAGGACAAATGTGTCGGTAAACATTTAACAACAATGGGTTCTCTGGAAAAATATATGCACGAGACCCTTTGAAATTGAAATTTGAAACTGCATTATTAACATTTTATCCATCGCTTTCTTAAGGCTAAATAATCAACAAAACAACAAATCAAGCTCTGATTTGTTGTAGTTTCTAATTCCCAAGGTATAGATGCTTACATTGAACATTTAATAATCAGCTCTAGCCAGCACAAGCTGGGGGTAAACAAGTAAGAGGAATCAAAGAAGGTTTCGTGAAGAAGGTGAAGATTGTATCTGGCACTTGAAGGAAGCCAGGATCCTGAGGTGAGATTGGGAAGTAATTCTAGGCATAGGGGACAGCCAATGAAAAAGCATGGAGTTGAGCTATGGAGTGTATTGTGTGAGGAACAGAGAAGCACTAAATCTTTCATATGATTTCACAGCCTTGATTCCAGTATGCTTCCTGTGGTGATCAGTAGCCTACACATGCTTGATTCCAATATGCTTCCTGTGGTGATCAGTAGCCTACACATGCTTGATTCCAATATGCTTCCATGAGCGTTTTGGTAGAAATTCTCTATGCAATTTGGAGTTGGGGGCCAGGGGCGTTATGACTTGACCCAACTTGCCACATGATATTGAGACCCAAATTTGTTTAACCAGGTAGCTCATTATTATTAAAATTTCTGGAGAAGTTAAGGAGTAATAAACCAAATTCACCATAGCAATTGGTTGAAACCTTCTTTAATGACTGGCTCGGATTTTGGATCTCTAGCGTTTTCAATCTCAAGAGTAAATCAATAAAATGCACAAAAGCTGTAGGTACACAGAATACATGGAAGTTGAAATGCAGGCGATCCTACTCTGCCATAGAAACAAGGAAAAGCATAGATCTTAATTTAGATTCTATCTTAATTAATCAAGGCTGACATTGAGTTTTTGCTTATACAAGGTGGAGGAATATAGAGCAGTGGCCTTTCTGGGCACCAGGAGGCAATAGTGCCAGAGAGATGGCTGGAAACAAACTCCATGCCAACCTCCAGGGGAAGGGGTCAAGGGTAACCTCCCCCTCCCCCTTCAATGAGGAATCAGTGTTACGGGATTGAGTTTTGCTGCTTAAGGTTTGGCCAGAATTTATAATATTTCTTTCCTCTTAAATTCCTGTCTGCTGCCTAGAAACTCAAAGGCTTTCTGCAATTTCTATTTTAAAGTCCAATTAATTTGGTAATTTTCGAACATTGTAAATTCTAACACTTCCTGCTTAGGGTCTTGTGATGCTTTTGGAACAACAACGTTCTTTCCAATCCTCATGTCAGCTTGAGCCCAATACGATCAGGCATCCTTGAAATTTCCCAGATGATACAATTTGATGCAACAACCCCAGCATCATGATCTAGTAACATTGCAACTTTTAGGTGGTCTTAGCCTGGGAAAAAGAAAATTCCTTCCCTGTACTGCTATCCAATCCTAGTGTACAGATAAAAAAAAAGGAGAGGTTATTCTCTCCCTTGACCTTCCTTTTCTTATTAAGTCTAGCCAGGTATGAGTAGAAAGTTCATAGACCAAGGTATATAATTATTTGGGGTTCCATTTCATCAATTCATCACGGAGGTAGCAAATAAATGAATGAATAGATGGATGAATGAAAAAACATTTATTAAGTGCTAACTATTTCCCAGGCACTGTACTAATTACTAAGTATACAAATATAAAAAGATAGTCCTTGCCCTCAAGGAGCTTATATTCTAAGCAGGAAGGCAACACCTATAGGGACTTGGAGCCAAGGAAAGAAAAATGAATGGGAAGGGGAATTGTCCAGAGGATTTGGAGGCAAGTAAGTGATAATTTGGTCTGGTTAGATGAAATGTGAGGGTGAAACATGTTCTGGTATCTATAGGCAGCAATAGATAATAGTAGGCTAAGAGGACCAGTAACCAATCAACTGGGATAGGCCAAAGATGAATGGGTTAACTTTCTGAGGACCTGGTGGCAAGGATGTGGAGGTCCAAGTCCTGCCTGTGTGGAGGGCATTGGTCTAAATGGGGAGATGTAGGCAGATGGTGAAATTTTCCTTGTTCTATTGTACTTATTTTGTCATAATTCCATATGGGGCTACAATGAGACAGCATTCAATTTTGTAGATTTGGTACCTGGAACTTATCTGGACTTCATCCCCATTAAACAGCATAATAGAAAAATGTGAAAGCATATATGTAGCCAGGGGTGTACTGGCAAATGTTTAACAACCCTCTCTCTGAGGGAAAAAATGTAAACACAACACACTTTTAAGTTTAAACTGCATTAACATTTTATTCCATCACTTTCTTAACACCAGGCAATCAACAAAACAATACATCAAGCCCTGATTTGTAGTATTTGCTGATAGCTGAAGCATTGCGAAATGCTCACAATGAAAATTTGATAGTTGACTGTCTGAGCTGGTTTCAGATGACTCCGGCACACACCTATATAATAACCATGTACATGGAATAATCTACTTGAGTAAAGGCTCACAGAAGCATAGACCTAATGCTAGAGGAGACCAAGGGCAGCTAGGTGGTGCAGTGGATAGAACACTGACCCTGAAGTCAGGAAGACTCACCTTCCTGAATTCAAATTCAGTCTCAGACATTTACTAGCTGTGTGACCCTGGGTTTAACTTACTTAACCCTGTTTGCCTCAGTTTCCTCATCTGTAAAACAAGCTGGAGAAGGAAATGGTAAACTACTCCAGTAAACCTGCCAAGAAAACCCCAAAATGGGGTAAGGAAGAGTTGAAAATGACTGAACAACAACAAATCCAACCCCTTCTTTTATACGCTAAGAATCTAAGGCCCAAGGAAGTTGAATAATTTGTCCAAAGTCAAGCAGGTAGAGCATCAGAAGTGTGATTTGAACCCAGGTTCTTGGACTTTGGAATAATCCAGTGCTCATTCCATAAATTGCTATACATATCATTGTTCTGCGTATGACTTTGAAGACACAACGTTCCTAATATTTCTTTCATGTGACAAAGTTTCAGTGGTGCATGATTTTCCCAACTGTCACTAGATGGCCCAATGCCTGTGAGATCAAAACTTTTTATCTCAAAACCATCCTTGGCTAACACCAAAGTGACTTTTCAGCATTGTATAGATAACTATAGATGGGGTTTCTTAACCTGAGCTTAATGAACTTGTTTTCAAAATATTTTGATAACTGTATTTCAATATAATCGATTTTCTTTGTAATCCTGTTTATTTTATATTGTGCATTTAAAGATATGATCCTGAGAAGGGATCTATAGTCTTCACCAGACTGCAAAAGGGGTCTGTGACACAAAAAGTTAGGAGGCCCTGCTTTAGATGGGAAATGCTATGAGAGGCTTCCAATCCCAATAATAGGCCTTCAGATCTGATCAATGACAGCAGTGGGGATTCTGTGGCAGAAATTTCTTAAGGCAGGGCCTTAGGCTCTCCCTGGGGTACCCTTGCAGGAACTCCCAGCAGCATTCACAAATATCTACCTGGATTGTTCTAGAAAATACAAAAGAATCCTTCTTAACCCCTTTTAAAAGCAGTCTATTTCATGGGCTCTGATTTGGAGATCAAGTGGTATTTGGTGGAGAATAGTGACTTGTTGGACAGACAGGCAACCTCTAGGGACTGAGCACAGAATCATAACTAGTTTGTCCACTGAGCAGGGCAGGCGGTCGAGATGGTAGCAGCAGCGGCACAAAGAATAATCTCCCTGTGAGCACAGTAGCATCAGAAAAGGGAGTGGTCCTTTACCCAGAAAGTAAAGTCCATCCCTCACCTTCAAGAGAGGTGGAAAGTGAGGAGTTGAACCTTGGGAGAGAAACTCCTTAGCAATGGGACCTCTGAAGGTGGCGGCTACGGACCAGGAGAAGGAGCAAGACCAATGTGGAAATTTGTATAATTTGACTATGTTTACTTAATACAAGGGTTCTGTATTTCTTTCATTCTTTGTTGCTTTTCAGTGGGCCTCGATAATTGGAATTTTAAAAAATAAGAATAATTTTTAAAATGGAAGATCAAAATTTCACAAAACAGTTCAGGTTGGGGAAGGTCCACAAGGTACAGTGTATGGGGAGACCAGTCTCTGGGCTGTTGTAGGGAGGAAATTACCCGTCCTCTCAAGATTTCAGTGCTCCTAGAGTACGGCCCTGCATCTCACTTTCATGAGGGGTCTAAGTATTTGTCTGGAATCCATCTTGCTCTAAGAGTAACTAGTACTTTAAAAGCCATGGCATTTCCAGACCCTGAATGTCAACATTAATTCATGTCAGATGAAACAAAAACCCATAGACTCAGGGATTGTGAACATTTAACGTTACCTTTACCCTCATGGGCTCCTTAAATCTGTGGCAAATTTCATCTTACTAGTCACAAACCAATAGTCAGATATGATATATGGTTCCAGGAGATTCTTCTTGGAATTTCTAAGAACTTGGGGTAGGAAGACTAGGCTTGGCAGCAATGACAGCTTCAGGCTGCTACTTAAGGTGTTTTGTCTGCCCCCAGAAGGGCAAACTTTCCCCATTAATTTAGGGATAACCAATTTTCTTAGAGAATTTTCTTTTCATCTTTGTATACAATCATCCCCTTCCTTGGAATGTCTCCTCCCTTACTTTCACCCCTTTGATCTAACTTTTTTAAATTCCCCCCAACCTTAGAAAATTTGAAGACAAACTCCTCTGCTCAGCACCCAATCATTAGCAGTCTCTGCTGCTTGAGCCATTGCTTAAGGTTTCATATCCTTATCCTGTACTTGAATTTCCTGTGGAACTTGGAGGTAAAATTGATCTAACTCAATTAAGGCAAGGATCATCTCTCTGCCTTTACACCCTGCACGTTAAACATTGCCATCCATCAGATCTAGGAAGACTATTTGCAAAATAATACATCCTGACAATGGTGGGTGGGGAGGCAAAGGGCCACAGGAGTGTGGCTATGCTTCCCACCTGTTTATTGGCAAATACAGGTTGGTCAAACCCACAGAGCTGTGTCTTTTTCTGTTAGGGTATTTCTTCAGTGTTACTAGGTTGAACATGAATTAAGTTGGAAGTTTGGATCTCACCGGGAAGCATTTGCCCACAAAGATTTAATTCAGCACAACTTAAAAATCTGGATTTTGAGTCAAATGAGCTGTATTCAAACTCTGACCCTACCTGTCGTATTACTTCTGTGACTTTGGGCAAGTCATGTAATTTCTTTAAGCATCAGATTCCTGATTTGTTAGATGATAATGGTGGGAGAATGGGGAAACGGTGTTGGACTAGAAAGGTTCTTTCCAGTTCTGAATCACAGAATATTTATTAACCATTGATTCATTGATTACATTCTCTTCTCCATCAGACTCCACCCAGAATCCTCCTTTTATTGTGTGCAACGTCCAATGACAGAGACAGAGAGACAGAGACAGACAGAGAAAGACAGCTAGATGGGGGAGGGAGGGAGGGAGACAGAGAGAGAGAGAGAGAGAGAGAGAGAGAGAGAGAGAGAGAGAGAGAGGCAGGCAGACAGACAGACAGACAGACAGACAGACAAACTCCCTCTGCCTCTTTCAGGCTCTCAGAGCATAGGGTCTGTCACTCATTCATTATCTCCACCCCATTGCAGGTGGTATTCAGTTCATATATTAGTTTTGGAAATGTGTTTGTGTCATTCAGTTAAATCTCACGGGCCTCTTTATCCCCATCCCAGGGACTCCCATTCATCACCTCCCTTTTGACTCATTCAAAGCATATACAAAGACATTCTTGTATAAAGTGGTGTCAATTAAAACCAATCAGTCGATTTTAGAGCACCCAAAGGGTGCCTTCCTATCCTGTATCAATCTCCCAGAGACAGGCAAGGCAAAAACCAGGACCCTTTGTTCCTGCTTTATATCTGAGCAAAGGCAAGCTCCGTCTCTCTCTCCTACTTGTGTAAAGAGATACCAAGAGTGCATCCCTCTCATAGCACCAACTGGATAGTAGGTTTCTTCATTATTGCTACAAGACAGGAGTTCTTAACCTTTTTTGTGTTGCAGACCCCTTTGGCAGTTTGATGAAGCCTAAATATTTTAAAATTTTTAAGAAATTTAATAAACATTTTAAAATTTAGAAAAATTGAAAAATTTTTAAAGTTCATGGACCCCAGGTTAAGAACCCTTGCTCTGAGGGCCGAAAGAATTGTAATCTTCTCCTATGCCATTTCATCTGCTTGGCTCACCTCTGTATTACTTGAACTCTACATAGGAAGCTTCCCCTGACTTTAATCCATCCCTGTACCCCTCCCCTTTGAAGCAGGCTGCTGATACATGCCCTACACTTGGACCCATACAGCTAGGTCAGTCATCAATTTAACATCCACAGCAACAGAGAAACAAACCTAGTCTTTCTCTTTTTCCTCCCCAAACTCTCAGCACCCTGTCTCTGACATGGTGGCTCTCTTCAATCCATACCCTGGTGAGGCAAGGGAAGCCTCATTTCCTCTGTTCATTTCTCTTGATTCAAGATGCTGAGCCTCCTGGGTGTGGGGTTGAGGCTCATTTCTTTTAGCTGCACCTAAAAACAGGAAAACTCCACTCCAAAGGCTCTCCCTACACCACAGAAGAACTTAGACTGCTTGTCATCTGTGCATAGTACATCCTTCTCCCTAGAATAGCGAGGCCCTAAAATTGCGTTCTCCTCATCCACTAACACCCGCATTATTATAGGTTTCTATGGTATTTTGAGTTAGTTCTGTCATTCTTCATTTTGCATCTGTGCTTGGATATTTTTGTATATTAAATAAACCCAAATCCTACTGAGTCACAGATGAGCCAAATTACATAAATTTAGTTCCTTTTTGTATATTCTCATCTCAGTTAGATCCCGCCCAGAATTCTTTTGTTGTTCCACTCTGAATTCCTCCCAACAAGCCAACCCTAGGGCTGGCAGTTCTTGTAATATTTTTCACGCTCCTCCCTCTTCTACTCTCCTCCTTTGTCAAGGTCCCCACCCCCTATCCCCTACCCCAACACTTTTTTGGGGGGTTTTGGTCTTTAATCCTTCATTTCTCTCTCCACCCTTTACCACAGTGTCCCTCCTTTCATTTTTATCCCAGTGGCTGGCTCATCCCTATTCAGTTCCATCTGGTCCCATCCCTACTAGCTATTTGTTTTGGCCTGGGCCTGAGAAGGCCTCCTCAATTTCTTTGTACTTTGGCAAATTTTAGTTTCCTTATTTTCCAAAGAAATTGGCTGTTCATATATTCCAGAGGAGACCACTGTAGGCAAAAGCCCAGAGATATTCATCAGTGGATCTCTATTTATAGGATGTGTATGTGCGGGTGCGTGTGCGTGTGTGTGTGTGTTGGGGGTAGGGTGAGAATGAGTATATTTTTGATATGAGAAATAGCATGGGATGGAGAGCTAGCCTTGGACTCAGGATGACCTGGGTTGAAGTCTTACCTATGACACGTACTAGCTTATGTAACCCTGGACAGGTTGTTTGCCATTTCATCAATGTCCCAGTCAACTCTCTAAGACTATGAAAGGAGTATGGGATTTAGAATCTGAAGAATTAGGATTCAAATTCTGCCTCTCTTACTACCCTTATGACTTTAGGCAAACATTTTGACCTTTTGAGGCTACTCTTTCTTCACTTGGAAAATGAAGAGGGTAACCTTAGCCTCTAAGGTCACAGCAGGTAGCAACCTGCATTAGAGAGGGAGTTCCTCATTGGGAATTCCCTATACCAATGAAATTACATATCCAGATCTCTCCCCCTCTGCCCCCAACCAAAAAAAAGATCTATATCAGGAGTGTAAAAGAAGTAAAGAAAGAGGATATGATATGTGTCTCCTATAGACACCACTGAAATTCCAATAGTGATAGAATCTTCTCTCAGAGTGACGTGGTTATACCACACAGGCATGATGGTGCCAATGTTCTTCCCTCCCAACTACCACTGCCTTGTACTAGAGAAGTCTTAGTAATGTGCTTTGATAGGTGTTTGATGAGATGAGAGCAGTTAGCTCCTTGGTCCTGAGATGCTTACCTGCTTACACACATGTTGTCTCCTCCGTTAGAATATAAGCTCCTTGAGGGCAGGAACTGCTTCTGCTTTTCTTTGTATCCTCAGTCCTTTACACAGCACATAGCTTGTTAAGAAATATTAATTGATTGATTGAGATGCTGCTCCTCCATCCTTACCTCCCATTGAGTTATCATTGAGTTTGTTGTGTTTCTCCAAGGGGAGGGAATTTTGAGTTCAGATGAGAAGGGTTCAGGGTAGGGGAGGAGAATAGGGAGCCTGTAGGGGAATGGTGTTACTCAGTCAAGGGTGCCAGCCTAGTCCAGCACATGTGGCCTTCTGTACCCTGGTTGTTCCCTATCTTCCTTCTGCTGCTATCCTCTCCCATGGGTTCGCTGCCAAATTCCCCAGGAAGAAGCATTTGTGTAGAAGTAACAGATTTACCCTGGAGAAAAATAACTTCATTAAAAGAAAGAAAATATCAGAAAAAACAAATGCTTCATGCTGTGTAACCCTCCACTCTCCCTTCTCCCAAAAAAATGGCTACCAGAGATGTCAGGTTCCAAGTTCAAGGGTCCTTGCTGCCAGGAGCTAGCTAGACTTCACCAACCTCTTAAGAAACAGATTTCCTTTGTCTTTCTGATACCCCTCCATCTACACAGAGGCAGGTTGGGAAATAACTGTGTCCAAAGTCAAAAGATAGCTTAAAAACATGATCTGTGAACCAGAGGAGATGATAGATTGGTCCTTCAGCTGTTCAGTATAACCTAGTTATTTATAATACAATTAAAGAGAGACAGCATGACATAGAGGATAGATAGCTGGCCTTAAACCAAGGAAAGCCTGGATTCAAATCCTGCCTCTGACATACACTGACCATGTAACCCTGGGCGAGTCACTTACTCTGTGATTACTCTGATTAGGTGAAGATGGGAGATGAGATGATGAGGGGCAAAAGGAAAAAAAAGAGGCGTTTCAGATTCCAACATAATAAACTCTAAGGAGATACATCAACCAATGTATAGTGGCTAAGATTTAGTTGACAGAAGAAATTAATTTTCCAAATTCTGCTTCTTCCCAGAGGAAGGTATCATATAAACACTCTGGGGGGAGAGGAAGAAATAGAGTAAGTAGGCATATTGCCTCTAAAGTTGGATTTGTTTTTTTGTCCCTGTTTACAGCAAGTGGAGATAGAAGAGGCAAAGAGAGGGAAAACATCACCTCGGGGACACTGTGGTGTTCCTATCACCTTCAGCAAAGACTGAGAATTCCATGGGCAGGTGGAGCTCAATTATTGATGTTTAAAGTAATTACATCAGTGGGGCCTGCTATCCAAATTCACAGTGATTGATTTCCCCCAGTTGGTTTATTTCTCCCAGAACAAGTACATTGGAAAACAACTCAACAGAATTTTAATAAGGGGAGGTCCTGCTCCTGTGGTGTAATATTGAGAGCGTAGAAAAAAAATGAAAAATGCATAGGATTTGTGATCTGAAGATGTTGGGTTCCAATTCTGTCTCTGTTACTACCCATGTGATCTTAGATAAATTATGTGTTTTCTCTTCATCTGTAAAATGAGGAAGTTGAACTTTACAGCCTCTAAGAATTCAACCGAGCAAATTATGTTCCTGAGATCCTATGACCTGAATTTAATTTCTGGCCCTATTATTATATTTATTTCTTCATCTAGAAAAGGAGGAGGTTGAACAGAATAATCTCTCAGGTTCCTAATAGGTCTACACTTAGGACCTCAACCCCAGAATCCGATGATCAGTAATCATTACTATTAAGGCTAAAGTCATGAGCAAGTTTTCGCCAAGCCTCACTGTCTGTGAATGAGTCAATGCTGGGAGAGCTCTCCTGACTAGGCCATCTAGACAGACAAACTGCATAGAATTAGTTCCCAACTTTAGAATGTATTATGTTCCAAAAGTTTTTTTTTTGTTTTTGTTTTTATTTGTGTTTTTTTTTTGAGTCTCTCATTTGGAACTTGGAACATGTCAAATGTGGCAGCCAGGTTCCCAGGTTAACTCACAGATAACTATTAAATCTATAATGTAGCTAAGGTACAGAGCTAACTGTGCTACAGAATCTAACTGTAAGTTCAGAGTTTAGGCTTGAGATGTCATAGTACCAAGCCACAACAAATCTTCCTCTGCCTCATCATTGAAAGTGGATACCCCACCCCTTCTATCTTGCCTCTATCTTGGGCTACGGAAGTAGAGACATCCTTACTCCTACAGCATTGGTTCCTTCAAGAGATGGACAAAGAGGACCTATTCAGGTGTAGAGGGGGAAAGGACCACAGAAGTCATTTGTCCAACCTCCTTATTTTACAAATGAAGAAATTGATGGTTCAAAGAGAGCTCAGCTGATGATTAATAGAGAAGTCAAGTGACTTGCCCAAGGTCATACGAAGTATCAAATCCATACTATCTGGATTTGAATCCAGGTCCTTTAACTTGGGTAGGATATTATACATAGACAGCATCAGGAATAGGGAAAGGTATTGTGGAAATATTATTAGATTTAAAATCATAGGTCTCGTGTTCAATTACCACCTCATCTTGGACAAGTCATTTGACTTCCCTGGGCACACTTTCTTCATATAAAGAATGAGACTCTTGGACAAGATGAACTCCAGGGTCCCCGAGGGCCCAAAGCTCTGTGCTTCCAGAAGGTGTGAGGGACGCAGAGCAGCAGGGGTCATTCATACACGTGGGTCATTCGTTAACTGTTCCCAGCTCTAGGTGAGGAGACTACCTTCTTAATTATTCACTCAACAAGCATTGATTAAAGTGCTTAATATGTACTAGGCACTGAGCTATTTGAGTCCTTTGTCTATTTTTAACAATCCTGAACTTTCTTAGGAGATCCTAAATTTCTATCCAACAAAGTAAGTTTAGGTTCCAGGCACCCACCTTTCACCAAGGAGTCCCCTCTGCAACTCACTGCCCTCTGAGATTTCTTTGTCATGAACATTGAGCCTATACCTTGAAGCCCCAGCAGACCAAGTAATGAAATAGAATGGGGGTCAGTGGATGGTGTGAGATACTTTTTGAGGCTTCTTTTATTTCTCCTAACTGCCCCCCCAGAAACTGCAGTGAATCCCTTCCCCCTCCTCTCCCCTTCTCCCCTCCATCCTTTCCTGCCTCTCCAGGCTTCCTTCCTTCTCCCTCCACTTGTCTCCTCTATCCTCCCCTCTCCTTTCCATCTCCATTGGGTCCCCTCTCTTGTTGCTGAGGCCTGGAGCACTCTTTTATACCAATGTGGTCCTTTTCACTGGGCCATCTGGCATGAGCACATGGGAGGCAAATTAGACTGTTGAGCAGGAAGCCGAAAAGATGATTTGCTAGAATGATTTTATGAAAGGAGAAAAAAAGGGGGGGAGGCGGGAAAGAAGGGGGAGGGGGATGCAGCATTTTCTGGAAGCTGTAGGAAATGCAGAGAGCTGGAGCTGTGTGTTAATGATCTCTGCTATGAAAGCTTAGTGATGGTGGTAAAAGCTGAGTTAGCTATGGCTCCAGAAAAGGGCCCTGTGGGAATTAGATTTGTTCCGCCCCCCCCACCCTACCCCAACCCCTAACAGAAACCTAGGAATAGTGGCTTAACCTCACCAAACCTCAGTCTCCTCAGATGTAATATGAGAGGGTCAGTCTAGTTCACCCCCTCTGGTCTCTTTTAGCTCTAAATGCTATAAGCCCGAGATAAAATAGGAATCTGCCTGGAATGGGGCAGGGGGGTGGGGCGGGGGGACAGAGAATCACAGAGGACGACAGGCAAAGGTGGGGTGGGGGTGGGGAACTGACTTAGTGGAGGTCACAGAACTATCCAGTGGCAGAGCCTGGGCTACAGCTCAGACATACTCACTCCTCAATGCAGGCCTTTCTTCATTACACCATGCTCGTCTTTGATTTACCTGTCACCTCGAGGCAGTATTTTTCCACTGTTAAAGAGCTTCTTCTGCATTCCCTAAGAAGGGGTTGAGGGCTCAAAGTAGCATTTTGACTAGGATAAATCAAATGATCTTCCTAGTCTTCCATTTTTAGAAGACTATTAAGGCACAATTAACACTCCCCAAAGGTAAAATCCACAGATCACTCAATACCTTGTGGTGTGTGTGTGTGTGTGTGTGTGTGTGTGTGTGTGTGTGTGTGTGTGTGTGAGCGCAAGCGCGCACGTCTGTGTTTGGGGAAAGTTTTCCCCATGAATGCAGATCTCTGTTTCTAGGCATGAGCTTGCTAGCTGTGTGACCCTGGGTGATTTATGTCAGTGCCTTGTCTGTAAAAATGGGATCATGATAGCTCCTACCTCCTAGGATTGTGGTAAAAATCCAATGTGGAATTTATGTAAAGAGCTTCACAAATCTTAAAGGGATAGAGACTGCACCAATCAATCAATAAGCATTTATTAAGCACCTGCTATGTGCCAGGCACTGTGCTAAACTTTGACTTCGCTGGTGCCCTCAACCCTTAATCAACACCTTATCTACAAGAACTGTCTTAGCACCAAGAGGTCATATAGCCCTATCATTATAGAGTTGAGGAAAAAGGCTAGGAGAGGCTAAGTGACTTGCCCGAGGTCATTTAGGTAATAATATGTGACAAAGTCAGGACTTTAACTAGGTTCATTGACTCCAGATCCTGCACCTTTCCACTGCAAACTGCCACCTCCTGAAGTCAGGAGGAAGAGACATCAAGCACTTCAAGTTTGGGGTGGTCAGGAAAGGCTTGGGGTGATTCACTTATTAGCCTTTGATGCGTACTGGAATTTGATGAGCTAGTGCAGAGGTGTCAAACATGAGGCCAGCTGCATTGCAGCCCAGAAGGCTACCAAAACCAGATTAAAATGTAACTGGAAAATATTTAACAAAATAAGTAAAAATACAATAGAACATAGATAATGTTAATATGTGATTTCTAAGTCAATATACAATCCACAGGGATCCTTGTGTATGGATTATTGCTGTTTAGTTGTTTCAGTCCTATCCTGTTCTTTGTGACCCCATTTGGGGTTTTCTTGGGAAATATACTGGAGTGGTTTGCCATTTCCTTCTCCAGCTCATTTTACAGATGAAGAACTGAGGCAAACAGGGTTAAGTGACTTGCCCAGGGTCACACAGCTAGTAAGTGTCTGAGGCTGGATTTGAACTCACGAAGATGAGTCTTTCAGACTTCAGGCCAGACATTCTATGCACTATGGCTAGCTGCCCTTACTACGGATTAGTAGCCCCTGTTTCCATTTGAGTTTGACACCCCTGATATAGTGGATGGAGTGTTTAATTTGGAGTCAGGACTACCTACATTCAGATCTTGCCTCAGACATATACTTAGGCTGTGTGACCCTGGGCAAGTCTCTTTAAGCTTTCCTAGCCTCTGTTTCCTTATCTGTAAAATAGGGGTGAAAATAATAGGGCCTACCTCACACGGTGGTCGTGAAGAACAAATGAGCTAATAGATGTAACACACTTTGCAGACCTTATAATTCTATTATAATTATTTTATATATATATATATATATAATTATAATGCAGACCTCTATAATTCTGTAATTATCATCATCATCAATAGAAGTAGTAGTCGTAATAGTAGTAATAGTAGTAGTAGTAGTAGTAGTAGTAGTAGTGGCAGCAGCAGTTATGTTTGTGAAGTTAAGGCATCGTGGCTTTCCCTTATATCTGGCGCGTAGACAGCTGCATGGGCATTCTCTCTCTTCTTTGCATATTTTGCAGAGACCAAAGAACCCTTCTCTTTAGGGCCTGCAACTTCCCTTGCTAAAGTTATCTATATACTCACATTTCACCTGTCACGTCCAGAGTTGCAACTGGGCAGAGATCAGATGCACAGCTCTGAGAATGTGCAGTGGGTGTACCTGAAAGGGCCACGTTTCCTGTCAACCAGAGATCAAACATGTCAGAACTCTGGTGGAAAGAATGATAGGAGAGAGAAGAGAGATGAAGAGGTGGGAGCACCATGGGGAGAGGGAAGGAAAAGCTGAGAGTTCTGTAAATATGTGAGCAGTTGCCTGGAGACAGGTGGACAGATGTATAGTGAGCTAGACGGACAAGCTAGAGGAGGCAAATATCATACTCCCTGCTGGTCTGGATCTGTAATTATCAGCTAGGGGGTAAGCTCCCACCAACTGGTAATTATAGGCACTTAGTCATTTTGGGGTGAGGCCCAAGACAACTGATGTGTTCAAAACCCTGAGTGATGACTGAAAGGAGCAAGTTCTCAGAAGGTTCTGGCCTGTAAGGAGAAAGGCTTTTTTCCCTCCGGAAATGGAAAGAAAAGAAGAAGAGATATGATCTAAATATTTCCTTAGCCTTTCATTTAACCTTCCCTTTCCCCATCCACTTCCTCCACAAGAAAATGGACTCTTAGCAGAATGACAGCAGGTCCAAATTTGAGGTTAACAAAATGAAATAAACATTATTTTTCTATTCATTTAGCATATATATATTCCTCTCCCTAGGCCAGTGGGTATTTGCAAGGCTGGCTAAAAATCACAGCTAATATCCCTAACAGAGATATCTTTTGGTCTAACCTCAGGACTTTAATTCAGAATTCAGAACATACTGAGTTCACCTTCAGAAACATTTGTGGTCATGTAATAAATGTTCCCCAAAGTGTATTTTGTTTTGCTTTGTTAAAGTTTCAGGGTGTGGCTCTAGCTTTGTCTCCCATCCCAACAGATATACATACACATATGGATATAGAATGTATGGCATGTATATGTATGTATGTGTATATATGCATACATGCAATATATACATATGTACATACCGATATATGTATATACACACATGCACCTACATATATGTGCATGTATATATAGATAGATCCCTCAGTATGTTAACACAAGGTGCAAGTCTTCAGGTTTATTGTTTTAAAGCCTGTACAACCTGGCTCTGGCCTACTGTTCTGGCCTTGCTGGGCAGTATTCCCCCTCCCTCACTCAGTGATCAGACAAACTGGCCTTCTCTCCGTTCTTCTCTCACAGTACTCCCTCTTCTGTCTTGAGTCCTTTTCATTTCCTATACCTGGAATGCACTCCCTCCTCACTGGTCTTCCTTTAATATGCATATCAGGTGCCTTCTTCTGTGTGAAGCTTTTCCTGATCTCCTCAACCCCTAGTGACCTCTGTCCCAAATGACTTTGTATTTATCTCTATGTAAGATTGATACATGTTTTTTTATATAATATGTATGTAATATGTGTACATATACATATATGCATACATAATATATGCATATATAATATATTATGTATTAGCTTTATATTTATGGCATATATAATGTATATGTGCTACACATCTCCTCATTAGAATGTGAGCTCTTTGAGAGTAGGAATTGTTTGTTTATTCTTTGTATTTGGATCTCTAGCACTTATCACAGTGACTGACACTTAGGCCCTCAGTAAATACTTGCTAATTAATTGATTAATTAATTGAACTAGTAGAGTCCTGGTGAGTCACCTGAAGCTTAGAGGGGTTTAAGTGACTTGTCCATTGTCATATGGTTAATGATTGTCCAAGGCAGTATTTGAACCACTCTTCCTGACTCTGTTCAACATTCTACCACTAAACCACATTGTCTGGTTTTGGGATTTTTTGGTGTTTTTTTTTAGATCAATTACAAAAAAAAAAAAAAAAAAAATCAGATTATTTCCTTTATCTAAGAGAAAGGGCTTGTTGAGTTTTTTTTTTCAATCATATCCAATTCTTCATGATCCCATTTGAGGTTTTCTTGGCAAAGATACCAGAATAATTTGACATTTCCTTCTCCAATTCATTTTACAGATGAGGAACTGAGGCAAACAGGGTTAAATGACTTGCCCTGGATCAGAGAGAGAGAGAGAGAGACAGAGAGAGAGAGAGAGAGAGAGAGGGAGAGGGAGAGAGAGATGGAGACAGACAGACAGAGACAGAGACATCCTAAAAGAAGTTGGAGAGAGACAGAGACACATTCTATAAGAAGTTCCCTGGCCGTTTTTTATAATGAACTTGAATCACTAAGCTGTATCTACCACCACCACCACCACACCTGGTCATGTGTATCCCCTATAGTTTAGTTATATACCGTATAGTTGTAGCCAAGAAGGATTTGGGGGAGGGGGATAGAGAGTTGATCCTGTTTGCTGGAAGCAAGAACGTTGATTCCTTCCTGTTTAGTCTTATCTAAGCCTTTGAGGCAGGAAGAGATAAGGGTATAGAAACAGAAGAAAGCTTTGTTCCCATATATAGCAGTTTTTCTAAGCGTTTCACTCCATAGAATTATGTAAAATTTCTCAGGGATGGTAAGGACACGAGGGCACCCACACTAATGGAACTATTGGGAGTTGGGTAGTTGTACTTACTGATAGAGCTGGGGCAGATGGCAAGGAGAGAAGGGAGGTGAGCCAACATGAGGGTGAAGAGAGAACAATAGTGATTGCGACTCACAATTTACAATGTTTTAAGGTTTACAAAGTGCTTTCCTCATACCAGCCCTGTGAGTCTATGATTAGCTACATTTTTCAAATTAGGAAGCTAAGACCCAGAGAGGTTAAATGAGGCAAATGAAAATAGCTAGGAAGTGTCAGATCCAGATTTTGAACTGAGATCTCATTATCTCTTAAGTCCTGTGCTTTTTCCACTACAGAAAGAAACATAGACACAAAACCCAGCAAGAAGCATGGTTTGTCTCCTTTGGGAAGGGCTCGGATTTCAAGCCTACCTGTGCTAGGGTAGAAGGCAGGACAGGAATGAGGAAGAAGAAGGGACAAAAGACACATATACAGCTGTAGTCTCTGTGACAAACTGCATCAGGGAGAAGCCAGATCCCAAATAAAGGAGCTCTTTTTGACTCTTGGGCCTACCCTGACATGCTGTGTGACAAGCTCCCCCTGACATTCCCTAACACTTGGAACTGGGCCTCAGGGAGAACCAAGACTCCTCTCACCTTTCCTCTCTCCCCCTGCTTCCATGACAGTCCCATTTTGCTTCTAGGGATACAGAGTGGTAGGAATGCAAAGGGAATGATTGTTGGTGAAACCATAAGAGGGTAGTTGGCCCCAGAAAGGAAGAGCCACTCCAACTCATTTGGATTTGAAAGGGTTAACTCTCAGAGAGCTAGTTCTCTGATGAGCTGAAAGCACTTGTGAAAACTTACAGGAAGATTGTGCTGGGGGAAGAACAGGGATATAGGGTACTCCTGTTGTGAAGGAATTGGACTGAGTCAAGCTCGTAAAAACCAGGCCGCCATTACTCGCTCTCTGCATTTTTCCTGGCTGATGAATGCTGGCTCCGAGGAAATTGCAGGCAAGCTTGCAAAAAACTTTCAATGACTACTGAAGGCCAAAGCAGCCCATGGAGCCAGTTACCCTAGGCCCTCTGACCTCTGCTAACTGTATTGGATTTTGGTATTACAGGAGGCCTTCCAGGAAGGTTAAGCTCCAGGAGACAGGGCACTGACCTGCCTGGCTCCCAGGTTGTTGGATTTTCTCTCCCTCGAGCTCCAAGGCTGGGCACAGTTGCTCCCTTGTTTGACTGCTGCCACCATTACCACCACCACCCTTCTACAAGGATTGCTCTCCATCCAGATTCCCCCTGCTGGAAGGAAGCCTAAGGTTTCCACTTCTCCCCATCCCTGTCTTTCAAGCTAGCAAAACAACATATTCTAAAGATTTTCACTGCTAATAGCTATGGGGGAAATTTATGAATATAACAATTGAAAGGGAGAGGAGGGGGTTAGGAAGTGACCAACAGACTTAACACCACATAGTAGATCTCCTAAATTTGTCCTTCATGAAGCTAGGCCTGATCTGGTTTGTTTTGCATATGAATAGGTGAGTCCAAACCCTGCCCCACCCCAACCAAAGAAAGCTGAGAATGTAGTACAGAGGAAAGAACTCTGACTCTGAGATCTGAGGTACTGAGTTCAAAGCCTGCCTTTTATGCTTATCACCTATGTCACTCGACAATTCCTTAAACTATAAAATGAAGGGAGGCCTTCGAAAGTCCTTTGCAGCTCTAGATCTTTGACCCTATGAGCTGCGCTGAGGGCAGGGCATGCGATTTGGGAAGGTCATGGATATAGGAAATAAGAGGAAGTTTGGATGAAAGGTTGGGACATCAGGGAGATGGGATATCGGGCAATGTATGTATAATACCACACAGGCAATATATGGAAATCTAGGCTGAGAGTTGGTGTTATATAGGTACAAAAGTGGACCACAGGACCAAGATAATTCAGCCTTGGTGGTGTTGGTTGTGATGGAAATGCAGTACAATTGGTCGTGTCTCCACACTGATGCTGCAGATAGTGCCAAACAACATTATAGCTGCTGGGATCCAAAGAGGGCATTTTATCATAGATATTTAAGGAAGAAGAAGGGATAGTCAGTTTAACTTGGTGCCATATTTTCCTGTCTTTTGGTGGTCCAGTTTCTTTGCAGGTGAGTCTCAGGGTTGTGGGAAGAATGCCAGCTGGATGAAGAAGCTTCCCTGATTTTCAGGACTCTGTGTGTTTCTTCCCTGGGGGCGTAGACCCTTCATAATAAGGCTTCCTACCTTTGCCATAGATGCAAAGGATAAGTTTTCTGATAAGGGCTGAATCTCTGAGCAGAAAACCTTTAGAAGAAAGATTTGACTGTAGTTCTGATCTAGCTTGCTTGGTTATGAAATTCTGCCCCATCACCCTAACGCCATACTTTAAGAGCCCACATGTAAAAGTCCTACTCTTGTTCTTTCTCCTCAGTTTGTCTAAAGCATCTTCAGTTGCCAGTTGTTAAGGCTGACTTTACTCATGAGTGAAATATATCATCTTCGTATAATGGCCTATAAGTATAAGGTTTGTCTTTTACTCATCTGCTGGTACCATTGGCCTTCCAGGCTCCAGCCTGTCCTCTTCATGCTAGAGTTTCCCAAGCCAGTCTCAGACTTCTATCTTTTCCTGTTTCAAGGTGCACTGTTGGACTTTCTGCCCTGTTCCTGAGGGGTCCCTTCAGAAAAGACTGATAAATCCCAAGCCAGTGATTTCTGTAGCTCTCAGAATCTCTCCTTAATAACATTCAGATACTCGCTCCCCTCTCAAAGGACTGAGTTATCGTTATAAGCTTACAATAGAAAAATACTTTATGAATATTAAATAATAATATTGCTTTATTATTAATATTCATTATTAATAATTTTATTTATTCATATTAATACTCAAAGCAGTCATTAAATGCTTATTGTATACAAAGCACTGGGGTTACAAATAGAAAAACAAGATAATCCCTGCTCTCAAGAAGCTCACATTCTAATGGAGGAGACAACACATCGAGGAGGTTTCAGCTACAAGTCAGATGGAAAGGCCAAGTAATCCTTGGGGTGTGATAGCAAGGCAGATGGTAATGCATCTTCTTAAATGCTATTTCCACTGATAGAACAATAATTTCTGATTGACAAGGACTCTGATGGCAAGAACCTTCTCTTCCTGGTAATGGGTGACTGTAGCTGCTAGGGAAGCAGAGGCTGTAGCACTCGCAGAAGTAGGTGTCAGATAGCATCTCCATGGTGGTGGATTCCATGAAAGATGGCTGCAGGGGGCTGGGCTGGAGCAGGACCACTAATCTGGGTGGTATTTCTATTCCTTGGGACTCTTGCATCCTGATCTGTTTCCTGATCTGTCCTGAGATCTGAGAAGTGGTAGTCAAAGTGGTGGCAGTGGTTTGACTTGCCTGGGTGGTAGTGGGGGTAGCATAGATGGAGATTTGGCCTCAGGTTCAGGAAAACCTGGGTTCGAGTCTCACCTCTGATAAGTATTAGCTGTGAGAACTTACAGCAATTCTTTAACTTCTCTTCCTGTAGACAACTCACTAAGACCATTATTGCAGAGCAGGGGTTATTCTGCATTGCTAGGTTTTCTCATTGAGAACTCCTTCCATTGATGAAATCAGCAGGTCCATCAAAAATAGTAAATAAAGACCTACTAACAATAATTGGCAATTTCCTTTGGTCAATAAACATTTATTAAACACCTATTATGTCCCAGACACTGTGCTAAGCCCTGAGGTTACAAAGAAAGGCAAAAGACAAATCCTACCCTTAAGGAGTTCACAGTCTAATGGGAGAGGCAACTCAAAACCAAATATATCCATTTTCTGTTTATCTCTCTCTGTCTCTCTCTCTCTGTCTCTCTCTCTCTCTCTCTCTCTCTGTCTCTCTCTGTCTCTCTCTCTCTCTCTCTCTCTCTCTCTCTCTCTCTCTCTCTCTCTCTTTCTCTCTCTCTCCCTCTCCCCCTCCCTCCCTCCCTCCCTCTCTCTCTCTCCCTACTTGTGCCTGACCCTAACATTGGCCTGATCAGCCACAGTTGGACACACTGAATCTTGAACTCAAGCGTAGTGATGTCATTTTGGTCCTCCTCTTCATGAACGAAGGACAACAACAACAATATGTATACGCACGCACACACACACACACACATACACATACAAGTATATATGTGTATCTATGTATGATAGATACACATATCTAGATATTATACATATATATCATATATTCAGGATCAATTGGAGATAATCAACAGAGGAAAGATACTAAAATTAAGTAGGATTGGGAAAGGCTTCTTGTAGAAGGTGGGATTTTAGCTAGGACTAGAAAAAAAACAGGGAAACCAGGAGGCAGAGATGAAGAAGGTCAGTATTCCATGAATAAGAGACAGCCAGAGAAAATGCCTGGAGTCAGGAGATGGAGTGTCTTGTTCCAGGAGCAGCAAGGAGGCCAATGTCACTGGATCCAAACATATAGTTTTCTGCTTTTTTCCTACAACTTTCTTCCTCCCATACAAAGACCTAGGATCTTATCTCTTAAGGACTCTGCTCTCTCCTAGGTGACAGCTACTTATTTGATAAATGCATTCAGGTTAGTAGGTGCTAGTATTAATATTATTTCTTCTGGGTAACTCATTGCTTATATGCAAGGACTTTCCAGACTGAGCCTTTTCCTTCAAGGCACAGACCCAACTGGGAAGCTATCACTTCCACTTTTCCTGATCCCATCACTGAAAATGACCTCTCTTTCCTCAAATGTTTTTAGAGCACTTTGACCTAATCTCTTCTTTGCCCCCATCACATTCTACTTTGTATCACATTTATTCAAATTCATGTCATAGTGTCCCTGCCCATTCTACCTCCCCAGTAGACAGCAAGACTCTGGAGGGTAGGGGTTGTCTTTTTTCATGTCTATACACCTGGTGACTCACTCAGTGCCTCAAAATTCATAGGTGTTTAGTAGACTCTTTAGGGAAATAACTGTTCATCCATCAAAAAACCAATGCAGGACTCCCAAAGACCTGGTCACATAGGTGCCCCTCAAAAGAGGAATCACCAGTACACCGGGTGTTGGGCTGTCTCCATCGGAGAAGGGGTGGTGCTCCTGGGACATTACTCACAAGTCATTTAGTCCAACTTAGTCATGATTAAGAATCTCCTCTCCACTATTCAATGTCAGGACCAAGAACGACAAGCTCTGCTCTAAAGAAAGGCAGAAACAAAGGCTGTGACAGCCACGGTTCCCTGTCTGGATCAGAAATCTTGGTGTTGTTTTGAGATGGAGATAGTTTCCTGGTGTCATATCTTTTGAAGTTGTACTGACAGTGATTATACAGGTGGAATCCCAACTTAATGAACCTGACAGGACATCAACAACTCTATATCGTATACACACCTCATTAAAATGGAAGTCTATTGCAATCCACAATGCACAGTAGCCTCAAGAGGTTTATTGGGGTCCTCAGGTTCAAGTGGCAGATAAAATTGCCACCCATCTTCCTCCGCCCTATCAATTTTACAACACCATGTTTGTTCAGTCACATACCGCGCTAAGCATTCCACTGGAACATCAAAGCTCTGAGCTGTGTCCTCTGAGAGTTGACATTTGCCAACACATTAGGTAAAAAGCCCAGATTTTCAGGAACTCTTAAGTGTTTTTGTTTTCCTTTGGGGCACTTTTTTGGCTGCCAGATTTCTCTGGGAGCTTTCCTGGACTCCGGTCTTCATGTATCTTTGTCTTTGTTGCCTCCTCTGTCTTGTAACCCATGAAACCTCAGCTCTGAGCTCATTGATGATCTCTACTGTTCCTTGTCCTGCCCTTTTCTACTGACCATCTTGCTCATTATTCTTTGACTTTGGCCCTGCTTTCTCCTAAGATTGCACCATGTTTTCACAAGTTGCACTAGTATTTGGTCTAAGAATGGTAACTCTATCAACCATGAGTCTAAAACAATGTTTTCATCTTACACTTCTCTAGAGGACACTATAATCCCACATCCATCCTGCCAAGGCAACAGCCAAAACTATTACTGGCGATTCTCTTTCCCCAGTCAAGCGCCATAAGATTCACTTGAGGGGAGATGCTGGCCCATTGCAGTTAGACAGAAACCTGAGAACTCAAGACTACTGTGGTGGGACAGAGCAGGGAAGAGGTGTTCCCAGTGCTGTAAGCCCGAGGAGGAAGTATGCCGCCTTAAAACTTACAATTTCGACGAATTATCATTACTGACTAGTTGCTAAGCTTAGTTTTTCTACCTGCCGAAAGAGTTTAAATGCTTTAAATTTGGTGGTTCCAAGGCAGAGTCCCAGATGTCTTATCTTAATCTTAATAAGTCACCTTTGCTGTCTCAGTAATGGCAAAAAACCAAAACCAAAACCAAATATTCCCACATTTTGGAAAGCTTGTCAAAGTTTGTTAAGAATATTTAACATGGGGGGGGGGGCGGTGACAGCTAAGTTATGTGGTGAGTAGAGCACCGGCCCTGGAGTCAGGAGGTCCTGAGTTCAAATCTGGCCTCAGACACTTGACATGCTTACCAGCCGTGTGACTTGGGCAAGTCACAACCCCAATTGCCCTGCCTTCCCCTCCTCCAAAAAAAAAAAAAGAAAGAAAAAGAAAAAAAGAATCTTTAACATCATATAAGGACTCCAACATAGTTACTGTGCACAAATGCTCTTTGAAGAGAACTTCTTCTTTAAGTAGATGGAGCATTTATTAAGCACTTACTATGTGCCAGACATGGTGCTGAGCATTGGAGATACAAATACAAACAAATAAGGTAGTTATTGCCCTTAAGGAGCTTACATTCTAAGGAGGGAGGACAATACATAAAAGGATATAAGAAAGGGGTACCTGGATGGGGGCATGGTGAGAAGATGGCCAGGTGGTGTTAGGGAAGCCAGAGCTTGATAACCAGGAGCAGAACCCAAGGTTCCAATGGGAAGGGCATGAAGATGATGGTTCAAGTAGAGAAAGCATGGTGAGGAACTGGCTAGGAAGAAGATTAGTTCAATGTGGACACAGACTTGCAAATGCATTATTCTACGAGTGTTTTTTTTTTTCATTAATTCTGATTCATTGTATTCATATCAGTAGAGCTAGGCAGTTAGTACAGGCTATCAGTGGATCATGAAAATACCCTTGTTATGGAGCCCTGAACATTATAATGGTACTTTTTAAATTGCTATTCTACCCGTTCAGGTAAAATGCCATAACAAATTTCAAAGACTTCCAAAATTTTAAGTTGTAATGAGATTTTGTTGTAATTAACATATAACTAGAATTTTCATCCTCAGGCTGCAGGAGTTGTAGATAAAGCAAGGCTTGTGCCTTGACTCTTAAGCAATAATAATAATAACAGCCTATATTTATACATTATTTTATGGTTCACAAAGCACTTAGAGGACATTATCTCATTTGAGAATCACAACAGCCCTAATTAACAAGTTCTTTTAACGTGTTCTCAATGCAATTGGGGAAAGGAAAAGGTGTCCAGCCCAATCTACTCCCAACCCTTTCTTCCTCCAACCTCTAAAACCAGGTTTTTGTGGGATGTATTGTTGATGGATGCTTTGGGAATTTAAATGGATTTCTCTTCCATTGTGGTTCGGATGTTTGAGGTGAGAAGAGTAGAGAAATTGAAAAGTAATTGCCCCTTGAAAGCTCAACCAAAAAACAGGGAAGCACTTCACCCTGATTGGTACATGTGCCAAGGACCCGAGAAAGCATTTATGGAACAGAATTGTTCTTATTATCAGATCAACACAGCTGTTTCCATGGAGCACAACTCTGAACATGGAAATGACTCCATTCTATAGAATAGTTCTCTGTAATGGATTTCATTGAAGTGGGATTGTCCCTGTATTTGATATGACATTTCCATTAAGTTCTATCCCATGTCTTCTATTTCTCTCACTAGCCAAGGTCCAGACTAATGGCCCATCCAGCCAATAGCCCCCTGACAACCAGGCAATCTGGCCTACTAGAGACTTGCTGTCTGTTTATTGGTGTCCTTGCCCCATCCACACTAGATCATTAGACCAGGACCAGAGATTTTTCAGTCAGCCTCGATGCTTTCCCATTTTCCACCAAGGTAGAGATAAACAACTTGAACAGTGGATCTGTCCCTGGGGTAGAAAAGCCCTAGCTGGTGATGGTGGGTTAATCATCTGTATGTCACCACTCTATAACCACATAGGCCCCAGATTCAGGACCATCCAGCCTCTAGCCCCTGCTGCTGAATCACTAGGTCATCCGGCCTTTAGCCCAGGACCAGGGATTTGTCATCTGTCTTGTCAAAGTGAGCATGTGTATGTGCGCACACACTTACTACCACCACCACTACCACCCCACCGGCAACATACTTTCTACCTTTCTCAGGGAATGATAATTAAGTTAATAATTTTGTTGCTTCTGGGAAGGATATGACAATCTATTCCACTGACAATCCCTGTAATTCAAAGTCATTAGCTGCCTAAGCAGATCCTCTGTTCATTTGCTATCCCTCCCTGCTCCCTCCTACCCATGTATGTCTGCCCCACTCCCCTGTCCTTGTCCTTCTCTCTACTTCCCTTTCATTACATATCATGGAATCTTCATTCTAGTCTTAACTAGAATCATCTACACTGGATTTCTTCCTCTCATGCTACTTTCATCTTCTTATAATCATGAAAATCTGGCTTTCCCTAGAAGACGCTTTTCCTGGCCATCTCCTTTAGTGATGAATACACTAACGCTCTTCATCACACAGGGCCAGGAGAATGGGGTAGACATGTTTCTTGTTATCCAATGTCACTTCCAAACCCTTCCCTACCACTGTCACTAAGCAGCCTCTCCTCTTTGGGGGTTCATTCCATTCAGATTTATTACCAGACCCACATCCTAGTAACTACTGTATTTCACCGCATAATCATCACAGATTTTATGCCAATTTTTTTGTAAAAAAAAAAAAAGTGGGATGCAACTATTATGTGAAGCTTTTTTAAAATTTGTGCTGGTATTACTTAAAAATCATTTATTACTAAATTGTCTTTGGTGCAAGCTTAGGATGCATGGAATACTTGTGAATATATTTTAAAATTGGGAAGATGCAAGTCTTACCATATCATGTGACTTACTCATGGCATCTTTGCCTGTCTGCCCGCTTCCCTTGCACCTATGCCTTTTCATTGGGTTGAGTGACAATACCATTAGTACTACTGCAGTCTAAACAAACCATGCCAAGTCAGCTTTCAGAAATATACTAACAATGCGCATGTGCTTAGAATTCTAAGCTCATGGCTCACAATGCACAAGAGATAAATGTGTATCCAGATGCCACTGGTGAATACATTGGTGCTCTGTTTACCTTTTAAGCGGCATGATGAACAGAATTATACCATGCTACAATTACGTGATGAAAGGTTATAAACCAATTTTTTGAACAATGACAAAAATAACCACACAGGGTGTGACAATTATGTGGTGAAATACAATATTCATAATAATAACGATTATGAATAATAGCTGTCATTTTAAAGTTGTCTGGTTTTATCTTTACGTACATTATCTGATTTGAACCTCACGATCACCCTGGGAGGTAGGTTTTATTATTATCTCCACTTTGTAGATGAAGAAAACAGGACCAAGAGAGTTCAAGTGGATTGCCCAAGGTCACACAGCTAGTTTGAAGCAGGATTCTAATCTACGTCTTCCTGGATTGAAATCCAACACTGTTCACTGTGTCACCTACCTTCCCCACAAGAGTATAATTACCCCCCTCAAAATAAAAAAAAAATCATTCTCCTTTCTTCCTCAAGAAGTGTAATACAGTCTTTCTTTCTACTCCAATCCCAGACCTCCCAGTTGGGGATTTGAATTTATGCATGCTATCCCCTCAAAATACCCCAGATTCCAAGTTTTTCCATCTTCTCAATTCCCATGATCTGTACCTTCACTCCATACCAGGTATACATAGGGATAGTCATCCCCTTGATCATCAGCAACGTGTTGCACACTCAGAATCTTTCACTTTGGAATTCTTCTGTCTGAACATTACTCTTCACGTCTCCTTGTGCCTTTCTCCACTTTAACCTGTTCTTTATCTCACTGCAATTTCCATTCTCTCATTCCCTTCCTGCTTTCACATCCGTTCTGGCCTCACTTTTTCCTCTTCAAAACCTTGACCTGATCAAGCCAATTCAAGGAGCCTTTGAGTTCTTTGCCCCCTTGTTCTATTGTTCACGTCCTTTTCCAACTATAAACCCTGGATTACTGCTTCATCTTCCTTCTTTGCTCTTACTAACATGTTCCTGAATGCCAGTGGAGGAAGTGTAATACAACTGTGTTGAACAGGCCCATTACAAATTAATGTTAATCATTAATTTGGAGCTGAGACCACTGTGCATAAGCCCTTTAACTTTTCTCTGATTGACTCTCTATTGCACATTTCACAAAGTTTATTCCAAATTTTTTCTTCTCTCATTCAGTCCCTCCCAACTTGTTCCTCAGTGGAGGACCTTGACATACATTTAACTGAAAAAATGGAGGCTTCCACGAGCTCTCTGTTCTCTCCAATTTTGTACTGCAAGTCCCCTAAGTAACCCCTATTTTCTCTTTTACTCTAGTCTCAGAAGAAGAAATGGCCCTTCTCCTTGCCAACACCAACCTCTTCTATTTTTGCCCCAATTCCCTTCCTCACCAATCTATTCTGGGGTTTTGTCCCTTCAATTGTCAACCACTCCTTATGAATTTATTCATTCCTTACTGTCTACAAATATGCCCAAATCTCTCCATCCTTAAAAATAAAAAATTCATTTGACTTTCAAGTTATTGTCCTCTATCTCTCCTTCCCTCAAGACTAGAACATGCTGTTTATACTCATTGTCTCCACTTTCTTACCTTCCACTTCTCAACCCCTTGCAATTAGGCATTAATCCCTAGCTCTTGACTGAAAGTGAACTCTCCAAGGTCACCAATGAGCTCTCTATTGCTAGGTCCGATAACTTTTTCTGTCCTTATCCTTCTTGACCTCTCCACATCACCTGACAGTGTAGGCCACCTTTCCTTCCGGATATTCTCTCTTCTCTGGGTTTTCATGATAGTGCTTTGTTGTAGTTCTCTTCCAACTGGTCTAAACTGCTCAATCTCCTTTGCAAGCTCATCATCCATGGCCTGACTTCTCTTGAGTGGGTGAATCCCAGCACTCTTCTCTTCCCCCTTCACACTCCCTTGGTGATCTCATCAGTTCCCATTGATTCAATTATTGTCTCTATGCAGATGACTCCTAAATCAACATATCCAGTCTTCATCTCTCTTTCTAGAGATCTAGTCCTATATCTCCAGCTGTTCCCCTGACATCCCCGCATAAACATCACATAGACATCTCAAACTCAACACGTCCAAAATGGAACTCATCATTACCCACCCATCCTTCCCTTCTGCTAACTTTCTACTCTTTATACCACTGCCAAATTAATATTCCTTAAAATAGGTCTAATTATGTTGCTTAGTGCTTAGCACCATGCCTAGCACATAGTAGGCTCTTAATAAATGTTGACTTGACGCAAGAATCTTCTGTGGCTTCTAATTACCTCTAAGATAAAATGCTAACTCCTCTGCTTAAAAGCCTTCATAGTTTGACTTTAGTCTACCTTTTGGGGCTGACCAAACATTAATCTCCCTCACTCTAACATTCCCAGAAAACTGGCTTGCTTGCTATTTCCTGTACATGACATTTTATTTTCTGCCTCAGTGATTTTGCTGTTTCCTGTGCCTAGAATGCCCTCCCTCCTTACCTTAGCTCGCTTCAAGGCTTAACTCAAAACCCATCTCATACAGTAGCCCTTTCCTGATTCCCCCAGTTATGAGCTCTCCCACTAGATTGCTTTGTATATTTTAAAATCTATACACTGTACCTAGGGCAGCTAGTTGGCGTAATGGTTAGAGTGTTAGCCCTGGAATCTGGAAGACCCATCTTCTTGAGTTCACCTCTGGTCTCAGAAACCTACTAGCTATGTGACCCTGGGCAAGTCATTTAACCCTGTTTGCCTCACTTTCCTCATCTGTAACATGAGCTGAAGAAGGAAATGGCAAACCACTCAAGTATCTTTCCCAAGAAAACCTCAAATGGAATCACAAAGAGTCAGATGGGACTGAAAAATGACTCAACTGAAATATGTTGTACCTATTTATCTATGTATGTGTTATCTCAACTAGGCTAATGTGAGCCTTGTGAGGGCAGGGACTATGTGGTATCTTTAGGCCCTGGCAGTTAGTAAGTATTATTATGTTAATAAATACTTGTTGAATGATTGAGCCAGGAATACCCAAGCTCTGATAGGTTGATAGAATTTGCAGAGGACACTTGCTTGGGCTGGTGATGTCTATCATCTGAACAGCCAAGCTAAATTCAGAGAAGTTATCAGCAGGTTGACTCAGGGTGATCAATTTTCCAGACCCGGCAATTCTTAAGACCATCTACTAGCCTGGCTGCATTTGGTTTTCGGGAAGGGAGTACCCACACTTGAAGAAATCTTAAATCTTTAAAGTTCAAAAGAATTGCCACTACAGTATTGAAAAAAGGAGTGGGTAAATATCCCAGTGCAATGCAGATCTGGGATAATTAATGCCAGGACAGGGAGTATAAATGAGCACTCTGGCAACTCTTCCAACACATTTGGCCACCACATTCATTTCAAGTGCTGCCTCTCACTGAGGAAGGAGGGTATAATGCTAAAAGTCTTGCAGAGAGTCCGGGAAAGGTCCCAGGTGTAAACACACACACACACACACACACACACACACACACACACACAGCGTCTAAGTTCTCTGAGTTTAGTTTGGGTGACATTTGCACAGCTACAGAAGTATATCAGCAACCTAGGAATATCTGCACAGCTTCAGAACACCCTGGATGTTCCACATAGTAGCCATAACCCAATGCCACTATGGAGTTGCAAGCCAATGCCCTTTATATCTCTACTGCAATACTTAAGGCAAGAGGTGATGGGATCCTAAATGGAGATGGTTGTGTTGTAAGGAAAGAAAAGAAGATGGAAGCAGGAGATATTGCGAACAGAGGCTCCACACACCCTCCTCTAATGTCCCCTTATTCCATGCCATCTTGAGAAAATGATTCTGCACCAACTATTGGAAACAGAGCAGAATGTGCTAGTTATAAAAATCCCTCTGATCGTTTAAGAATATGACTGAGATAATGGCACTAGGAAAGCTCTCATGTAGAACTCCCATAGAAAAAAAGTCATGTAGAAATCAAGCCCTTGGGCTCTGTTCCAGGGAAGAAAAAGTGTTGAGTTTCACAGCCTGATGGGGAAAGCTAGGCTTCTTTGCAGGTCTCTGCTTGCCTTGCATATTCTTATGTGGGCATAGGTGGAATTCATAGATGGGTCTTGAACTGGTTAATTGACCAGGGATTACTAGTCATGGATATGACTATATTGATGGATATCCTCTATTCAGTAGTTAGACTCATGTCTGGAAATGGTTTTATAAGTCTACACTGACCAGTGTTCTCTTCCCATCCCCTCTTCCACACAAACCCCTGGACCGGCTGCATCAGAGGAAATACATTATGAACAAGAAGCACTTTCACTTGGGTGTTGAGTCCAACAATGCAAGCTATAGGATCAGGATTCATTGCTTGCTGATCCTGCTGTTGCCACACATCATAGACACAAGAGGAGATCTTAGAAGGAAGGAATAAAGATTAGTTTTTGTCCCCTACCTAAGACAGATAAAAGCTTAGGAGAATGTTATTGCTGAGGCCATGAGAAGTTCTATTAGCTACATTTTATCTAGGACCCTTGTTAACCCTAGCAAACGGTGATGTTTTGGCCCATTTTTTGTTATAATAGGGTACCCTCTAGGTGTCTTTGGGAAGAAGGCGGGATGTTCTTTTTGATTTCCTTTTTTATTAGCTCACACTTCTGCTTTGGGGGAAAAGATGATACTGTTGGATATTTCTGTTAACGCTCTGTAATTTAACTACTCTGGTCTCTCTTAGAGGAAAAGAGCCAAAAAAGCTTTTGGTAGAATCACTCAGAGACACAAATACAATGGTTCGCCTATTGCTGTCTGTCTCTCTCTACCTCTACCTCTGTCTCTCTTTCTGTGTCTCTGCCTCTGCCTATCTATCTCTATGTTTTTCTTTGTCTCTCTTTCTCCCTCCTTCTTCCTTTTGCCTTCTCCTTTCCTCCCTCTCCTTCTGTCCCCCTTTCCTTTTGTTAAAAAGTAATTTCATGGCTCATGCACTTAAGATTCCATGAGGAAAGCCAGGCCCTTTGATCAGGCAGATGAATGTCCCTGCTGGGCTTTTATTGGTAAATCACAATTGCATTAATTAATACAATGTGGGTTTCTATTTCTCAACTTCTTTAAAACTCAATTCTTTCTCCCTTTTGGTTCTGATAATTGGTTTCCTCTTTTGAGACCTTGATGAGAAGTCAGCCTGATAGTATCAGTAAGGCCCTCTTTCACTCCTGGTTGAAAGTACAAACAAGAAGTTGAATCTTTTCATTCTTGCTCACCTTGCCCATAATTTTCTAATTATTAAATCATTTCATCAACAAATGAGGCAGGGAAGGGAGTCACCAAATAGTTGGTGACAGCACCTACTAAATAGAAGCTGGAAGGACTCTAAGAGGTCACCTAATCAAACAATTCTGTGCCTGATATACAAGCCCCCTCTAAAACATTCTTGGCAAATCTTGGTCATCAAGATGCTACTTGAATACCTTCCATAACAAAAAACTTGACACTTCATGTGTAGTGAGTGCCATCTTATTTTCAGCCAAACACTTGAAAATAGCTATGAGGCCCATCCTTTCTCCCTCTACCAGTCCAGGTTTCTCTTTTTTCATGGTTAACAGCCAACCTGGTAGTCTGCCTCTGGTCTCACTCTAGTTTGTCAATGTGCCTTCTAGAATGTGGAACCCCAAACGGAATACAACAATCTGGTCTGCCCAGTGCAGATAGTGGGACCATAAGACTTGAACTTTATTCTAAATACTGTAATTCTCCTAACATTATATCATACAAACTAATGATTTTGCTGGCCACGTCAAGCTTGAAATCCACTAAAACCCCCCAGAGATTTTTCCCATACAGAATTTCTCTCAAACAACTTTCCTCCCATTCCATTCTTGCTTCCAGGCCTATGGCATCTGTACAAATGTATATGAGAAAAGACAGATACAAAAAGGTAGAAGGATATAAAAGTAGAAGAAACATTTTCTTTAGCTGCTTATGATATTGTATCTCCTTTAATACAAGATTATTTTCTGCTTTCCTTAAAACTCCTTCAGTGCCTCTGACTGCAGGGTACACAGGCCCACCATACATGTGCATGCACGCGCGCGCGCGCACACACACACACACACACACACACATTCCTGTTATATTGGTTGGTGTTTTGCCATCCTATATGACCATCATTATAATGAAGTCATCTCCTTTTCTAGGCTGACAGCCCACAGTAATATTGGTTTGCTAATGTGAGTGTAATGCAGACTATTAAATGAAAATCCTACATAACAGATGTGTTCACATTCTGCCTTCTCTCTATTAGTTTCTTTAGCTCCCAACTCTAGATAACAAATCAGCATGACTCTACTTATCCCTCAGGGGTTTTCTCCTCTCAGTAATAAGGATGGGTTGGGCGAATTCTCTCAAACTGTCTAGCCCAGTGGCACAAGTGGGAGATTGCCTGGTAGAAGCAATGGTGAAGCTAATTGAACCATGTGGGATTGAACCTGGTCCTGGAAATGTAAAATTTCAGATGTCAGATCTCTGTTTAGTGCAGTGACTAATTGTGACTTTGGTAAACTGATGGGGAAGGATGCTCACTCTCTGTGGAATAGTGGTAGACTATAAGCAGAATGTGTGGATTTGAGTTGCTTACTGTACTTCATTGCTTCTAGGGTTGGTTCTAGTTAGGTCAATGAGAGAGATATTTAGAGTGACAGCAATGTAGGGATGGAGGGGGGAAAGCATAAACAAAACATTTAATTAAAAGGAAGAAAAGGTATAAAATTTCTGAATCTTTTCAAGCTGTGGTAGCAGTATTGGGGGAGAAGGAGAAAAAAATCCCTACTACCACTTCCTAAAATTCAGGAACTTGAAACTTACAAAATGATCATCTCCCTCCTTAAAGAACCCTTTTTTCCTTATTAGTTTGCCACATAGCTCTTGAGCTACTTTGTTGGCTTTGAAGCATTAAAATAGATGGCTAAATATGTATTTATTAAGTGTTTACTATTTGCCAGGTATTGTGCTAGAGTAAAATGTGTATGTTATTTGTATAACTTTATTTACTCATGGAATTATCCTGTTAGATTGAAAACTATAGTTTATGTGGACAAATTCCAAATATGTTAATTGGATGTACTTTTAAATATTTTACCTTTTGTTGCAAATGTATCTATGACATGTTGAGATTTAAGAAATCTAACCTCTTTTGGCAGTTTTACTAGTTTATGGAGAAGCTAGGTAAATTTTAATATCATAGTAAAACAGAGACAGTTATCTTTTCTGGACTTAATCTCCTTTGTAACATTAAGCAGACACAGACAGTACTTGTTTTCAGAAAAGGAGCTGAGGAAAAAATTAAAACTTACTGACTATACCTTTTTCCAGATGAAATTTTGTCCGATCAAGTTCATTTTCTTTTTCTTTTTGGAAGTTTTTTTTCAACATTCACTTTTATAAGATTTTGAGTTCCAAATTCTTCCCCCCCCTTCCTCAAGATGGCATGCAATCTGATATAGGCTATACATGTACAATCATATTAAACATTTCCACATTAGTCATGTTGTGAAAGAAGACTTGGAACAAAAGGGGAAACCACAGGAAAAAAAAGACAAGAATGACAAAAAGAAAATAGTATGCTTCAATCTGAATTCAGACTTCATGTTCATTTTCTGAGCTATTAATATTAGAAGATTTTTCTTCTTCCAATATTTTGGTATTTTATCATCTTTCTATACTTCTAAAAACCAAAGATTTTCCTAGATTAGAAGAAACTTCTCTCTCCTTTCATTTAATTTATTTCTTGATGTGATATGATGATTTCCAATCCCAGGCCAGCCTCTTTCACACGCTGGAGAAGTTGGAAGATTCTGAAGCATGTGAGAAGCAAGAAGAGACAGAGGTGGTATCCTGAAAAGACCTTACTATTGTGTTTCAAGAGGAAAACACTTGGCGGGCTCTGTCTGCTTTCCAGCACCAATCACCAGAAGATGTTCTGTATTTTGTGTCACTGAAAAGTACTTTTCTAACAAAAAGTCCTAGGTTTTCTGCTCTTAAAAAAATCTAGTCAAATATAGAAGTGGGGTAAGCCTCACTTATGTTTCTTATGATCAAGAGTTTATAGCAATGTGAATGGGATGACAAGAAAATTCTTGTTTTGTAATGAGGTCCTTTTTCTTACTTTCTTTTCTATTTGTATATGGAGATATCAATAGATTCTCATAATAGTTCACATTATCTAGGTCATTTGTTAAAGAATGTTGGACAAATGTATATTGCCTAAATCAGTTAGAGTGACTGCTCCAACAAATTGGATATAGAATCTGTAGGCACTTCTTCAGTTAAACCAGAAGACATCCTTTTCATGTATAAAGTTCCTTATACCTTTGATTACTTAGGTTTCTCCTCTGTTACCATTCCATGGAGAAATTCTTTGACTTTAAGTGAGCTCTACAAGGGTATAACCATTCTACCCTATCAAGTTTTACCAATGGGTTGAAAAGTCTCTGCTTTATTCTCTTAACTTTTTAAATTCAATCCTCTAATTCTTATTATTTTAGAAAAGAAATGCAACTAGAATAAGGAAGAAAGCCTTCAACTGGGAAAATATGTTTGCACAAAATATCTCTGATAAGATTCTGCCATATAAGATATATAGGGAACCAACATAAATATATTACTAAGAAGTATTCCACCATATGGTCAAAGAACATGAGCAAACACTTTTCAAAAGAAGAATGGTAAAATATCGATAACCATAACTACAAATCACTAATAATAAAATCAAAATAACTTTTCAAATTATAAAGATGAAAAAAGATAGAGATAGATGGTCAGTGCTGTAGAGGCTGAAGAAAACAGGCTTATAAATACACTGTTACTGCAGCTGAGAATTATTGGTCCAGCCCTTCTAGAAAGCAATTTGGAATTATGCTTTAAAATGTAACTAAAATGTACTGAACCAAAAGGCTCTTTTCTAGGCATATACCACAAATAGATGAAAGACAAGAAAAAAACATCCCATACACAGCAAAATAATTATAAGTGCACCCTTTGTGGCAGAAAAGAACTAGAAACCAAGTAGACACCCATCAGTTGGGGAACAACTAAATGAATTGCAGTAAATTAATATAATGGAATATTGTTGCACTATAAGAAATGATGAAGTTGAAGAATTGACAAAAACATGAGAAGACTTATATGAACTAATGCAGAGTGAAGTAACCAGAACTAGGAAAATAACATACTATTTTCCAGAAAACTTATTTTATAGCACATAGAGCTCTCTAACAAAAGTGGAGGAATTAGTGTTTTACCCTGGATTGCTAAAATTTATAGGGGCATTTGTACTCCTTCTACAAGTTTGAAGTTTAGTACCTAGTTAATGGAGTTTAATACCTAGTTAACTAAAACAATGAGTTAAATTGGAAACTACTGAATGATGCACTTCCTTCCCCAGGGCCAAATTCTAATTGAACTTCTCCCTAGTTTGCCTCTACCCTGCTCTCTCCCCCAGCAGTGATCTCTCCCAAGCAAGGTACCTTTGGCATCTCTTTACTTATCAGGACCACTGTCCTGAGATCTCTTTCTCTCCTTGCCATAGAGTAGTTTCCCTTGGTCTCCTCCCAATGCGGCCTTGATCCCAGGTTCCCTTGCTCCCCACTAAGTGAATTTGTCTTACTGCTTGCCCTAAGGCATTCATGGTGCTTTCTGACTCTTAACTAGTCTGAATTGCTAGTTCTAGCTCTGAGCTGATCAACTCTGAATTGTGCCTTCTTTTTCCTCCTGCTTCAATGCTTCCATTAAAAACGACAACTAGTTAGGATATTGCCTTCACAGAGTCTTTCCTGCATATTCATCCATCTGCAAATAAAACGTGGTATTTCATTGATTTGAGTTGTATCTAGAAGACTGTGTATTGTTACTTTCTTCTCCAATGACCATCAGGTTTTATCTTGTCTACAAAATGACACAGTATTTTCCTCTTCTTGTAGGGGCATACATTTGCTTGTAGTATTTGCTAACCTGAAGACGTTGATTGGTCAAGCCTTTATGATAAAGTAGCAGCTAGGTAGCACCATGGATGGAGCACTGGTAGACCTGAAGAAGACACACAAGTTCAAATCAGGCCTCAGACACTTCTTAGCAGTGAGATTCTGGGCAAATCACTTAACTTATGTTTGCCTCAATTTCTTCATCTGTAAAATAAAATTAATAAAAGTACTTATCTCCAAGGGTTGTCATGAGGATTGAATGAGATAATATTTGTAAAAGTACTTAACACATTTGCCAGGCACATTGTAAGTGCTTATATAAATATTAGCGATGATGATGATGACGATGATGATGATGATAAGGCTGATGTTATAGAAGCACCTCCGGATCAAGAAAGCTGAAGAAAACCTATTGCTCTTTCTTTGCTGTGGTTCTCTCTTGTGCCCTTGGAGGATTTGTGAAATACATAGAGGATGCTTATTATATAGAATGGTATGTTTGAGCTGAGCAACATTTGAAAATGCATATTTCAGAATGTCCGTATTTGAAAAAAGCAGGTTTGGAAGTGCTTTGTGGCCATATAAGTGAGACTTGGGATTTTGCTGGGGCCAATGAGGGTAGAGCGAATAACAGTATAGGTTACTGACAGACTTGCATCCAAACCTTAAATGACAGCTCTATCACATGCAGATAGGATAATGGGTCTCTTAAGAGTTCGTTGTAAACAACTTTCTAGTCCTAGAGGAGGCACCTAGCAAAGTCAGGATGTAAAAGATGAAAATACTGGTTGCTATTGACTAGTAGCCCAAGAGGTAGAGGTCTCTCTGCCTCTCCTTATGTCTCTTCTTCCCTGAATTGAGCAGGAATAGGGGCAAAAGGAGGATATACTATAGCTTGCAATCCACAGTTCATCCAGGAATTAGGGGGCTTTGAGTTAACCCCCTTTAGTGGGCAGAGAAAGGAAACCCTGGCAATTCACACCCCACCACCCACTAGTCAATACCTAATAGCCTCTTGTTCTATCACTTCCAGTTACCACCATCCTATAATAGCAGTCCACAGGAGCCCTGGTGTTCTGGGGACCCAGGGTGGGAGGAGGAGCAGCCCCTTCTTATATCACTTCAACCTGGCCTCATGATTCTGCATGGCTGGCAAGAAGGATTATTTTTCTATTTCTCCTTTCAGATTTCTCAGTCCCAAATTCAAGGCATCAGAGCCTGTGACTTCTGGGTAATAGATACTTTTGTTGTCTTGTATCCCCCTGCCTGGTAGATGAAGGGCTACAGTAGGAATTTGTTGTTGTTGTCCTCATTATCATTTTCCTTGTTGTTTTGAGGAGTGGGGAGAGTCAGGCTGTGTAGTACAATGGAAAGCACCCTTGCATGTGTAATAGTGGTGGGGAAGACTTCATCTTTCTTTGACTTTTGAGATTTGTGCTCCAGGGTGCAGGAATTATAATGATCTATTATTGAAGTCTTAAAATTTAAAATGTCTTTTGGCAAAATTTTTGACATCTGGGGGAGCAGTGCCTCTGCCAGAGTAGTAATATGTGAATTGCTTATCTAAAAGTAGGAATTCTTAACCTGGGCTCTATGAATTTATTTTTAAAAATATTTTTTATAACTGAATTTCAATAAAAATTGTCTCCCCTAGTAATTCTGTGTATTTTATTTTATGCACTTAGTAACACTCTTAGGAAAAACGTCCTTTGCCTTCACCTGATTGCCAAAAGAATCCACAATATAAAAAGATTAAGATCCCTGTCCTAAATCCATGTTATATCAACTTTTTTTTAGTTTATTGATTCAACATTTTTCAACTTTTTGATAAGAAGAAAAATTTTATTTGTCAGAAATTTTATTGTCAAACTAGAGGTTGGACCAGCTGATGTCTTGGATTCATCCCAGCCCTGAGAATCTATGATTCTATGAAAATCCTTTGGGAAAATGAGGGGTGAAAAGTTTTTCCCCAGAAATTTTCCAGGCCTTCACATCTCTTCCTCCTGTGTGTGACCTTCACCTCATTAGTCAGCACCCCATTCTAGCCAACTTGCTAACTGAGCTAACTTGCCATGAAATAAATAGAATGTAGAAGCAGGGAGGGACATTTGAGGGCAAAGGTGCAGAGATGCTTGCCTTTTGCTGACCACTCTAAAAGCACATAATGAACCTATATTTAACCAAAAAAATACAAAGAACAAAACACACAAACGATACAAAAGTAAGCACAAAAAGTCAGCCACAGGAATCCAAAAAGCAAAACATGCAAAATGAAAGGGGGGAAGGAGGGAGAGAGAGAGAGAGGGAGGGAGGGAGAAAGAGAGAGAGATAGGGAGGTAGGGAGAGGGGGGGAAGAGAGAGAGAGAGAAAAAGAGAGAGAGAGAGAGAAAAAGAGAGAGAGAGAGAGAGAGAGAGAGAGAGAGAGAGAATGAATGAATGAATGAATGAGATACAGTCCCATTTTGTCTTCCCCTGTCAGAATCTTTCTTCAAGACTGGCTCAGGTAACATTTCCTAGATGCCCTCAGGGTATTTGTGCTCTTTCTCCCTCCTGAGTTTACCTTGTATTATACTTTTTGGGGGCACATGTTGGGTCCCCATAGTAGGAAGTGACCTCCAAAAAAGAAAGTGAACTCCTTGAAGACAGGGGCTGAGGGCAAATTCTTAATTTGCATGCTTGTTAAATTTTTCAAGGGAAAAGGAGGGGTGGGGGTGGGGAACTTGTGTCCTCGAAGCCACATGTGGTCTTCTAGGTCATCAAGTGCAGCCCTTTGACTGGATCCAAACTTCACAGAACAAATCCCCTTAATAAAATGATTTGCTCTATAAAACTTGGACTCAGTCAAAAGGCCACACCCAAGGACCTAGAAGCCTTGAGGCTGCAGGTTCCCCACCCCTGACAGGATCATAAGAAACATGGGGGAAACTTTTAGCTGGGGGTATGAGAGTGGCTTAAGGAAGGCTTCATGGAAGAGGTGGCACTTAAGCTGGGAAAAAAGGGTTGAGTTCCAAATATGGTAGATGACTTGGCAGTATACAAAAATGAGAGAGGATGGGATTGGCTTGAGAAACATCTAGTCATCTAATTTGGCTAGAACATATAGAATTCATGAAAGGAGAGTAGAATAAAATGAGATTAGGAAGATAAGTTGGCGCCACATTGTTAATCTTAAATGCCAGGCAAAGGAGTTTGTATTTCATGTTGTAGGCAATGGGGAGTCACTGAAGCCTTTTGAGCAGTAACCAGGAAGTTTTTGAGGAGTGATGTACTTAGGCCTGCATATTAGGACTATTAATTTAGCACCTGGCTGAAGAATTGATTGGAGAGAGATGGGAGAAAAAAAGAGTCTAGTTAAGAGGCTATCTAATATTTAAAGCAAGAGGTAGTAAAGATGTGAAGTAGAATGGTAGCAGTGAGAATTGGAAGGAAGGAATGGTTACAACAGTATTGTGGAAGTAGAATCAATAGGACTTGGCAACTGTTTGAATATTAGAAGTATAATAGAAAAAAAAACAGTGGAGTAGTGGGTAGTACTGGCCTTGGAATCAGGAAGATCTGAGTTCAGATCTAGCCTCAGACACTTACTACCTATGTGACCCTGGGCAAGTCACTTAACCCTACTTACCTTAGTTCTTCATCTGTAAAATGAACTAGAGAGGGAAATGACAAACCACTCCAGCATTTCTGTGAAGAAAAGCCCAAATGGGGTCCTGTAAAGAGTCGGACTCAACTGAAATGATGGAACAACAACAATACGAAAAAAAACAAAAAAAATCAGAGCAATGAATGTGGCATGAAATCCATCACTCAACTGACAGAGAACTAACTAAAAGTTCAATCCAGTTTCATCTGATCAGATTCAGATCTTCTGAGTCAGCCTAGCGTCAACAGAAGTGCACATGCATAACCATTCTTATCACCAAATGAAACCATCTTATTAGTTCCAAATAATTCATGCATCACTGTATGTGTTTGTGTGGTTCTAATCTTACATAGTCATGTTTGAATTTCAGATTCACAACTATAAATAAATATAAACATACAAATATATAATACAAATACATAAAGAAAACAAAGGTCTTATCTCATTCCTACTTCCTTGTGTCTTCTGAAGTCCCAAAGCAGACTCCTACAGTGACTCATGCTTCAAGTGTGATACAGTCAGAAGACAGCTCCCAACTGAACCATGATAACACCTCCTTAAAGCCTATAATCAAAAATGATTAATTATTATGAGCAGTAGTTAGATCATAGATCTTCATTTGGGGCCTGCTGAGCAGCTCAAGGATGCCCTTGATGGCAGCACCAAGGTTGGGGGCAAAGGACGAGCTGGAACCTGGAAAGAGGTTATCAGCGTGAATTGATCGGCAAAGAGGACCATAACTATATTCCTTCTAACTACTGGATTGGGATTTGTATCTTTCTTTATTTGAAAGGTAAAAGGGATAACTTACTATTAGAATGACAGTAATTTGTAATTATATTCTTCTCTCTTCTACATTAGTAATTACATTTTTCTTAAGAACAATGACAACATCGTAGTATTTACAAAACTAGAGAAACTGCCCACTCCTGAGATGGAAATCTACCATCACACCTCAGGTGAAGTCAATGGTTCTCAAAAATTTAAGTTTATACACTTTTCCAAATTCAACAGTAATTCAACTCTACTTACTCCCCTTTCAAAGAACCCAAAGTCTTAAAAAAATCACACCAACATTTTCATTGATTCATGAACTCTTTTATTTGAAATGCTACAAAAGCTAGGCGATTCTTATTCTTTACTATCAGTTCCATCAGTCTGTTGCCTGCAGCATGAACCCAGAGAAGTTTCAGCTACAATATAAAGTTGTGCAAAACATAAAATACTCTGGCAAACCTTCTGTTTGCCAAGCATTTGCTACTTCTGGATCCTTCCTTGTAATATGCCCATAGGTTTCTGTGTCTTTCGCCTTGAAGCCAGCTCACAGCAGCAGGTGAACCAGGGAAAAGTGGAAAGGATACTTCTTAAGCAGGGTCAGGCAGTAAATCTGGTTAGTCTGACATTTCCTTAAAGAAAAAAAAGGCCAATCCATGGTACATAAAGGAACCAGGACCTAGGCTGTGTGCCCAGGTGTGTCCAGATGCTTGAGCATTTTTTTTTATTTTCCCCCTTAAGCAAATTCTGCCATTGGATTGGTGGGAAGGCAGTCAGGAAGAAATGTGGGAACACAGATTTAGAAGTGGAACGGACCCTAGAGGCTACCAAGCCCAACTTCTTTATTTTACAATTGAGAAAAATGAAGCACAGAGAGGTACAGTAGCTTGCCCACGCTCACACAGAAAGTGTCTGAAATTGGATTTGAACTCAGGTAGAAAGGCCTGGATTAAAGCTATATCTCTGACATATATTGAGTGTATGAACCTGAGCATGTTTCTTAACCTCTCAGTGTCACCCAAAACTATGGGACTGTAAGTTGCACACTTGTTGAAATTTTCGTTCATTTGTGGAGAGAATCTCCCTATTGGGAGTTTCCAATACTAATAAAATGGTAGGTCTGGACAAAAAAAAAAACCCAAACCCAACTCCAACTTCAAACCTATAGGTAATGATTAAGGAATAATTGTTACTAGGTAAATATGAAGTCTCTCTAGATCTCTTTTAGGCATGCCCTCTTGAAACTCTAGTGTTCCATGCTTGTAGTCCAGGTAGCTGCTACCAGCTGAGGTGGTAGTCTAGAAATTGGGCTTTTTTTCAGATATAAAGAGAATGGACATTGAATTAAATTCAATAAGCATATTTTAATACCTACTATGTGGCAGGCACTGTGCCAAGTCATGAGGTTACAAAAAAAAAAGATGAGACATAAACCAAAATGCCTTTTTGTCATGGGAAGGTCTCAAGCCATTTTGGCTCGGAGGAATCTGGAAGTATCTGTATTTCTGGGCTTGCTTCATCTCTGCCTACATTTGTTGCCAGCACCAGAGAGGCATGAACACTTACCAGTCTACTTTCTCCTGATACCAGATCTTTAATTGAGTATTTATCCTCTCACCTTAGCTAAAACCTCATCTGCTTAGTCCTCTAAGTTCTCAAGGGATGTGAAGTCCCCAAGGAGATAACTTTACATGGCTTCCTTCTCTGAGCTAAACTAAACTAAGCTGAACTAAAACCTCCCACCCAGAGGAGATTGTGCAGCATCAGACTATCATTTTTTCTCTCTGCCGTTTTCATCATCCTTTCTTTCTATCTGGTAACCTCCCTTTAGCTACTGGCTTGTTCCCTGCTGCCTTCAAACATACCCAGCTCTGATACTGCTTACCTGGCTTCCATTTCCTGACTCTACCTTGATTACTGAATTCTGGGTACTCTCTTCAGGTTGAACCAGTCGCTCATATGCCCTTCTCTTCTCCTCTCCTAGACTCATTGTGGCTTCTAGCTTTGGCAGGATGACACAAAGGATGAAAGAGACATCTTTGCCACTGTCAGAGGAGGTGGGGGGAGACATTAAGGCATGCCATAGTCCATGAGCTCTTTTGCATGTCTTTGTGCTTGGACTTAGATTCCAACCCCATGGCATCAGGCTACTGAGAAATGAATGACTGAAATCTCCATGTCTGATCTTTCAATATCTCTTCATAAAATGCTTCTCCTGGTGAACAGAATTGAGCGTTGCCACCCATTGACGTCATGGTCATGTATCTTTGTCCAGACATAAATAATCTGGGATTTCATCCATGTGGGAACTTCCCCTACTGTCCCAGATCCCAAACTATCTATAATTTAGAAAGTAGCCTGAGACTCAGAGACTCTGTGACTTCTCTAATAGTCATGTACTTTTGAAATGTGAGGTGTGGGATTTGAACCCAGTTCTCTCTGAACTCAGGTCTAGGTGATATCTGCTGTATTCACTAAACCATACTGTCTCTCACAGTGTATATTTGTACTTTGATGTAATGCCATAGCTTCATCCATCAGTGAAATCACCTATGACCTCAGTGATAGCATCTGGTAGAAAGTACTGTAAGATATTAGATGTAGAGCTGGAAGGACTACAAGAAGTCCTCTGTTCAACTCATTGTACATATGAGGAAATGGAGGCTCAGAGTTTTAACCTTCCTAATCTATTCAGTTGCTAAGTCTCATGGGCTCTACCTCCTTAGCCCCTTTCTCTCCACTTACATAGCCACTCCTCTACTTTATGCCCTCTCCTCTTGCCTAGCCTCTTTCAATAGCTTATTAATTAGTATCCCCAACCTAAAGTCTTTCTCCATTCCAATCCACCCTCCTTATAGTGGCCATATTGATATGACTAAAGAGCAAGTCTGACCATTTTGCTGCTTGTGGCTTTTCTTTGTCTTTAGGTTAAAATTCAAATTCCTTTGACATTTAAAACCCTTTATAATCTGATTCCAGTCTATCTTTCCAGACTGATTTCACATTTTTCCCCTTCATGTGATCTTCACTGCAGCCAAACTACCCTACCCGAAACTCCCCCAACGTGAAATTCCCATCTCTCTTCGTGCCTTTTACAGGGACTCTCCTCCCTGCTTGGAATGAATGCACTCTCTCCTCACTCCTGCCTCTTGGAATGCCCAGTTCCCTCCAAGGCTAAGTTTGATGGCCACCTTCTTCAAGATGCCTTCTAATTCCCTAAGTTATTGATACCATCCCCATCTCTTTGCATTTCTTTTCTGCATATTCTTTATATACTTACGTGCAAAAATCTTGCATCCCTTCAGTAGAATGGAAACTCCTTGAGGGCAGGGACTGCCTCATTTTGTGTGTGTGTGTGTGTGTGTGTGTGTGTGTGTCTGTCTGTCTGTCTGTCTGTCCTGCACCTAGCATAAACAACTGATAAATACTTGTTGACTGACTGATTGAAACAAGTTGCCAAGGTCATGCAGATAGCGTGAGAAGAAATCAGAACTTAAACCCAGATCTTAAACCAGAACTTAAATCAGAACTTAAACCATTCCCAGTCCAGTTCAGATTAAGTCAGTGATAGGAACAAGATGGTCAGCTAGGTGGTACAGTGGATACAGTGCCAGGCCTGGAGTCACAAGACCTGAGTTGAAATGTGGCCTCAAACACTTAATAGTTGTGTGACCCTGGGCAAGTTGATTAACCCTTTCTATCTCTGTTTCCTCATCTGTAAAATGAGCTGGAGAAAGAAATGACAAACCACTCTAATATCTTTTCCAAGAAAACCACAAAAGAGGTCACAAAGAGTCAACAGGGATGGAAAAAAAAATTATAAGGAACAACAACAACAAGGAATGAGATGAATGAGAATCAGTGAAGTAGTGCCATTATGAGGGTGAAAATAATTCCTACCTGAAACATCATGCCCGACTAACTCAGCTTTCAAAATGTAAATAAGTTCAAAAAGGATCAGGTCATCCAGGGATAATACATCTATAAGTTATTTATATCTGTAACTTGTGAGGACATCGTGGGGGAAAACTTCCACAGTATCCCACAAAACCACCTTTGGTTGTTTCTATCTGAAACAGAATGCTAAACAGTATGGACCATGGTTCCAAGCCCAGAACTGCATTTCTCATCTTTTTTTTTTTTTTTCACATTTCTGCCTCCTAGGTGATAAGATGGTGATGAGCTGTTCTTTTTTCTCCCTTCCTTATTCATTTGGCAGAGAGAAAAAGAAACTGTTATTTAGTGGGCTGGTCCTTTTAAGAGCCAGTAGAAAAATGTTAAGTGTTGAGGGGGTGGACTTTAGCTCTAAGGTCCCTTTCAGGGCAAAAGTTCTATGATTCTGATTCTGTGATAGGTATTTATTCCTTCTTTAAGTGGTATTTATTTAAATGCAGATATTCTGATTTCCTGTGCAGAGCTTTTAAGCTACACTTTTCAATTTAAATGTTAATACGAGGGTAAACTCCAAAATCGAAATTTTTCCATAAGGAAGAACTGACTTTTCTGATTCTAATGTCTTTCCTTTCTCTACCCTTCCCCATGAACTTCTCTTTTCAGCTCATTTTCCTCTTCTTTCCTAAATAGTCTCCTTTTGGGGAAAAAAAGGATTAAGAACAATACATTTTTTTAACTCTAAAATTAAAATGTTTAATGTTGGCACTCATGAAAGAAAGATGTGGAGCCAAATCCAGGAATTGATCAGCTAGGAGTTCATGCCTTTGTTTCCAGCTTTTGCTAGCCCAGCCAAAGTCATCATTCTCAATTGCTTAGTGAGGGAGTTATTCTTATAATAATTCTATGGTTACCATACATAGTAATCCTACCAGAGCCAGGGAGCTGGATTTTTTTTTTCTAAAATGAGAAGATTTTTTGACTCTTCAATATGCATACATGTTGGCCATAACATAGAATCTTCAATATATAAATGGATCTCTGTTCTTATTTATGTGGGTACCCTTAACCATAGTGAAGATCAAAACCCATCCATATACATCATTCTGAGTGACTCCTGTCCACATCTTACTATTTTTCTTGTATAGAGGATCTGTGCCAGAGTGGCATAAGACCTACCCAAGGTTACCTCTCCTTCTGACTGAATGACCAACCCATTTCCCTTTTCTAATCATACATCTCTCTGATGACAGCTTGTATGCCACTTCATTTACATCAATTCATTTTTTGTGATATGTTCTAGTCTATCTACACTGCCTAGGAGCCTCTTAAAGTAGCCTCAGAGGTTGAATCCTTAGAGTCTATGGTATTATACGTGTTGTGGCCATATAGTCTCAACCAAAGATCATTGAGATTAAAAAGATGGAATTTTGTTTCAGCAAGAAGCTTAGGGTGATTATCAAGAAAGTACTACAGGACTTCTAATGCCAAGAGGGCGGAGTGAGGAAGGAACCCTCTGAAGCCGGCTGAAATTCCCCTCCAAACAACTAGAAAAACACCTCAGAATTGATCTAGGAACAGGAAAGCAGCTTAGTAGCAAGCAGGAAAGGTTGGTCTCACTGGAGTAGGAGGGGAGAGAGGTCCCAGAGCAGCAGCAGCCACAGACAGCCTCACAGCAGAGAACCTGCAGCAAGGGCCCAAGACCTGCCCTCCTGTAAATCAGCAGCCTCCTAGGCAAGTGAGCAGTCTGAGCAGTATAGCAAGGCTCCACCCCAGTGATGCCACCCCCAGCACAAACTACCAGCAAGGCCCTAACCCCATTGCTGACCAGTAGTGAAGCCCCCACCCCAGGGCCGGCCACCCCTGGGGCCTGCCAGGAGAGAGACCCTGTTTCTATAGCAACCCAGCAGAAAGGCCCCATCTCTGAGGCAGGCCTGCAGTTAAACCCCACACCTGGGGAAGCCAACAGGGAGGCTCCACCCCCAATATAAGCAAAAAGGGTAATCTACCCTCCTATGAAAGCAAGCAGCTAAGCCTTGAAGTCCAGTGAGAGCCAGCAGTAAGACTGTGAGATCTAGTACAAAAAGCCTGGGACAGTGCAGGACCAGAGCCCAACTCTCACATAAAAACACCAAGTCACAAAAATGGTTAAAAAAATGAGCAAAAAAAACAAAAAAAAAAAGAACTTGGCTGTAGAAAATTATTAAAGTGACAGTGAGGATCAAGGCATAAGCTTAAGAGAGAACAATAGTGTCAAAATGGCTGCGTGTGAAGGCTCAAAGAAAAATGCAATTTGGTCTCAAGCCCAAAAAAAATGTTGGAAAAGCTTAAAAAGGATTTTAAACAGCAAATTAGAAAAGTAGAAGAAAAATTGGGAAAAGAAATGAGAGTAAAGCAAGATAATCTTGAAAAAAAAGTCAAAAGCAAAGGAAAAGATATGCAGAAATTTACCAAGGAAAATAACTCCCTAAAAAATAGAATTACCAAAAGGAAAAAGAAATACAAAAGTTCACCGAAGAAAATAATTCTTTAAAAATTAGAATTGAGCAAGTGCAAGCTAATTACTATATGAGATATCAAGAGACAATAAAACAAAATTTTAAAAGTAAAAATAATAGAAGAAAATGTGAAATTTTTCATTGAAAAACAACTGACCTAGAGAATAGATCCAGGAGAGATAATATACAAATTATTGGATTACCTAAAAGCCATGAAAAAAAGAAAAAGCCTGGACAAATCTTTCAAGAAATTATCAAAGAAAACTGCCCTGATATATTAGAACCAGAGGGCAAAAAAGTAATTGAAAGAATGAATCCACCAATTGCTGCCTGAAAGAGATCCCAAAATGAAAATTCCCAGGAACATCATAGCCAAATTCCAGATTTCACAGATCAAGAAGAAAGTACTGCAAGCAGCCAAAAAGAAAAAATTCAGATATTGTGGAGCTACAGTCAGGATTACACAGTATTTGGCAGTTTACACATTAAAGAACCAGAGAGCTTGGAATATGATATACCAGAAGGCAAAGGAGTTAGGATTACAATCAAGAATTACCAACTCAGCAAAATTGAATATAATCTTTCAGGGGAGAAAACAAATATTTAATGAAATAGAGGACTTTCAAGCATTCCCAATTAAAAAACCAGAGCTGAAAAAAAATTTGACCTCCAAATACAAGACTCAAGAGAAACACTAAAAAAGTAAAAAAAAGAAACAAGAAAGAGAAAATATAAGAAATTCAGTACGGTTAAACTGTTTATATTTCTACATGGCATGATAATATTTGTAATTCTTAAGAACTTTATTACTGTAAGAGCAATTAGAAGGATTATATATAGACAGAGGGTGTGGATATAAGGTAACTTTGATGGGGTGATACCCCCCCAAAAATAAAGGGGTGAGAAAAAATGCACTGGAAGAAAGAGGAGGGAAATTAAATAAGGTAAATTATCTGACATAAAAAAGGCATGAATGAGATATTGTAGTAGAGGGGTAATGGAGAAGCTTAAAGTTTACTCTCATCAAAATTGTCTTAAAGAAGGAATAGCATACATGCTCAGTTGGATACAGAAATCTACCTTACCCTATAAGGAAGTAAAAAGGGACAGAGGGGGAAGGAGGAACGGATACATGTGAATGGGATGAAGTTACCCTTAAAATGGAAGCAGATAACAGAATGGATTAAAAACCAGAATCCTACAATATTTTGTTTACAAGAAACACATTTGAGGCAGAGAGAGACACACAGGATAAAGGTAAGGGGCTGGAGCAGAATTTATTATGCTTTAGCTGAAGCAAAGAAAGCAGGGTCAGCAATCATTGATCTCAGACAAAGCAGAAGCAAAAGTAGATCTAAATAAAAGAAAAGGAAGGAAACTATATCTTGTTGAAAAGTTATATAGACAATGAAGTCATAGTAATACTAAACATATATGTACCAAATGTGATAGCATCAATTTTTTTGAAGAAGAAGTTGAATGAGTTACAGGAGGAAATAGATAATAAAACTACACCAGTGGGGGACCTCAACTTTCCCCTCTCAGAACTAGATAAATCTAACCAAAAAATAAACAAGAAAAAAGTTAAGGAAGTGAGTAAAATTCTGAAAAGTTTACATATGGTAGATCTCTGGAGAAAATTGAATGGGAATAGAAAGAAATATACCTTTTCCACAGCAATACATGGCACCTATACAAAAATTGACCATGCATTAGGACATAAAAACCTCAAAGCCAAATGCAGAAAAGCAGAAATAGTAAATGCGTCCTTTTCAGATCATAATGCAATAAATATTATATTCAATAATGGACAATGGAAAGAGAGATTAAAATTTAATTGGGAATTAAATAATCTAATCCTAAAAAATAAGTGGGTCAAAGAACAAATCATAGAAACAATCAATAATTTCATTAAACAAAATAACAACGAGACAACATACCAAAATTTGTGAGATGCTGGCAGAGCAATACTTAGGGGAAATTTTATATCTCTGATTGCTTACATCAATAAAATAGAGAAAAAACAGATCAATGAATTGGACAAGCAACTAAAAAAACTCAAAAAAGAACAAATTAAAAATCCCCAATGAAACACCAAATTGGAAATCCTGAAAGTCAAAGGAAAGATTAATAAAATTGAAAGTAAGAAAAGCATTGAACTAATAAAGAAAACTAGAAGCTGGTTTTATGGGAGGAAAACCCCAATAAAATAGATAAACCATTGGTTAATTTCATTTTCAAAAAAAGAAAGAGGAAAACCAAAGTACTAGTTTCAAAAATGAAAGGGGCAAATTCACCACCAATGGAGAAGAAATTAAGACAATTTTAGGAGCTATTTTGCCCAATTATATGTCAATAAATTTGACAGTCTAAATGAAATGGATTAATATTTACAAAAAAATAAATTGCCCACATTAACAGAAGACAAAATAAAACACTTAGCCTAATCTTAGAAAAAGAAATTGAACAAGCCATCAATGAACTTCCTAAGAAAAAATCCCCAAGACCAGATGGATTCACAAGTGAATTCTATCAAACATTTAAAGAACAATTAATCCCAATACTATATAAACTATTTGGGAAAAAAAGGCAAAGGAGTCCTACTAAATTTTTTTGACAACACAAATATGGTGCTGATACCTAAACCAGGAAGAGCCAAAACTTTTGGCTCTTGGCTTGGAAAATTATCGACCAACTCCCCTAATGAATATTGATGCAAAAACTTTAAATAAAATACTAGCAGAGAAAGTACAGCAGTATGTCACAAAGATCATACACTATTATCAGGTGGGATTTATACCAGGAATGCAGGACTGGTTCAATATTAGGAAAACTATCAGCATAGTTGAGTACATCAACAGCAAAACCAACAGAAATCATATAATTATCTCAATTGATGTAGAAAAAGCCTTTGACAAAACAGGAGAGAGGATGGGAATAAATAGATCTTTCTTTAAAATGATAAGTAATATATATCTAAAACCATCAGCAAGCATTGTCTGTAAAGAGGAGAAGCTAGAAGCCTTCCCAATACAATCAGGAGTGAAGCAAGGATGCTCATTATCACCTCTATCATTTAATATTGTACTAGAAATGTTAGCTATAGCAATAAGAGAAAAAACAAATTAAAGCAATTAGAATAAGCAATGAGGAAACAAAACTATCACTTTTTGCAGATGATATGATGCTATACTTAGAAAATCCTAGAGAATCAACTAAAAAACTACTTGAAATTACTAATGATTTTAGCAAAGTTGCAGGATATAAAATAAACCCACATAAATAATCAGCATTTCTATATATTATCAACAAAGTCCAGTAATGAGAGATAAAAAGAGAAATTCCATTTAAAATAACTGTAGACAATATAAAAAGCTTGGGAGTCTACCTGCCAAGACAAACCCAGGAACTATATAAACACAACTATAAAACTTTTCACACAAATTAAGTCAGCTCTAAACAATTGGAAAAATATTAATTGCTCATGGGTAGGGCAAGCCATATAATGAAAATGACAATTATACCTAAATTAATCTATTTATTCAGTGTCATACCAATCAAACTATCAAAAAATTATTTTATAGAACTAGAAAAAATAATAAAAATTTTATTTGGAAGAACAAAAGCTCAAGGATATCAAGGGAATCAATAGGGGAAAAAGTGCAAAAGAAAGTGGCCTAGCCATACTACATTTCAAATTGTATTATAAAGTGGTAATTACTAAAACAATCTGGTACAGGCTAAGAAATAGAGTGGTACATTGGTGGAATAGATTAGGTACAAATTACGTTATAGTAAATAACCACAGTAATCTATTATATGATAAACCCAAAGACCCAAGCTTTTGAAACAGAAACTCATTTTTTTTGACAAAAACTGCTGGGAAATTGGAAGACAGTATGGCAGAAACTAGGTATAGACCAACATTTCACACTTTATACCAAGGTAAGGTCAAAATGGGAACATAATTTACACTTACAGGGTGATATCATAAGCAAATTAAGAGAGCATGCACTAGTTTGTCACATTTATGGATAAGGGAAGAATTTAGGCCCAAAGAAGATATGGAGAGCATTATAAAATGTAAAACAAATAATTTTGATTATATAAAATTAAAAATGTTTGCACAATCAAAACCAATGCAACCAAAATTATAAGGAAAGCAGAAAATTGGGGGGGAGGTGGAATTTGCAACAAGTATCTCTGATAAAGACCTCATTTCTCAAATATATAGAAAACTGAGTCAAATTTCTAAAAATACAAGTCATTCCCCAATTGATAAATGGTCAAAGGATATGAACATGTGGTTTTCAGACAAAGAAATCAAAGCTATCTATAGTCATATGAAAAAAATGCTCTAAATCACTATTGATTAGAGAAATAAAAATTAAAACAACTCTGAGGTACCACCTCACACCTATCAGATTGGCTAATATGACAAAAAAGGAAAATGTTGGATGTTGGAAGGAATACAGGAAAACTGGGATACTAATGCACTGTTGGTGGAGTTGTGAACTGATCCAACCATTCTGGAAAGCAATTTGGAACTATGTCCAAGGGGCTATAAAACTGTGCATACCTTTTGATCTAGGAATACCACTGCTAGGTCAGTATCCCAAAGACATCCAAAAAGGGGGAAAGGACCTATTTATACAAAAACATTTATAATAGCTCTTCTTGTGGTGGCTAAGAATTGGAAATCAAGGGGATGCCTATCAATTGAGGAATGGCTAAGCAAGTTGTGGTATATGATTGTAATGGAATATTATTGTGCAATAAGAAATGGCAAGCAGGATAATTTCAGAAAAACCTGGAAAGAACTGACGCATAGTGAAGTGAACAGAACCAGGAGAACACTGTACATAGTAACAATAATATTGTTCGATGAAGAACTGTGAATGACTTAACTATTCTCAGCAATACAATGATTTAATACAATCCCAAAGGACTCATGGTGAAGCATACTATCTGCCTCCAGAGAAAGAACTGATATTATTTGAATACAGACAGAAGCATGCTTTAAAAAAAAAACTAACACACAATTCTTCAAATGCAATCCAGACCTTTCTTCCACATATTCAATTCTGGTCCCAGTTCATTGCCCATCTTCAGTTTTTGGTCCAGGATGTGTGTGTGTGTGTGTGTGTGTGTGTGTGTGTGTATTCTTGGACCAGCTCTAGAACTAGCTATTCATCTAAGTCTATACCATATGACTCTTTATTCAGTTGGTTTTTCCTGTGTGGACAGTTTGACTGAACCCTTTAGAATGATTTTGTATCTAATATAGGAGGTTCTGCAGTACTTTGGAGCCTGATGCAATCAATACAATAGCATCTACGAACAACCATCTGGAGGATACAACAACAACTGGTATTTATGTAGAGAACAATTGTGAAGGGGCTATGAGGTAATAAAAGATAATTGCGTTAAAGTGTATGTATGATACCATAGATATTCACTGAAGCCCAAAGTCCTACTAAGAGTATCTCTTAATTTCATTTAGTGTCTTAAGTAGAAGGTTAAGTTCAAATAGGAGCTTGTTACATGCCCAGTCTGCTTCATGTTCCATGCCATGTTATGTGCCTAGTCTGCTTCGATGCTGACCAGCTTTTCTTGCAGTAGAGCTGCTCCAATGATATCTACTGTCCTCCTCTCTGCTGAGTTCTTTCTGCTTGGCCCATTGCTACAGACTCCAATTTTGTCTCTGCTCCTCCCTACTGCCTTCAGGTCCATAATAGAATGGACACAGATTCAGGACACTGGGATTCTAGTTTTCGTTCTGCCGCTTACTAGCTGTCTGACTTGAATTACTCATTTCACTTGTTTAGGCTTCCTTTTCCTCATTTGTAAAATGAGATGGGATTAAAGTCTAAAATTTTATTTTTTATTGCTATCTTTTTTTTTACAGCACCATTTCTGAAAGTATACCCTCCCCTCACCTACCCCATAGGCCATCCTTTGTAGTAATAAATAAATGAATGAATGAATGAATGAATGAATGAATGTAAATGAAATAATTCAGCAAAACCAGCACATCAGAGTCTGACAGCTTATGCCAGATTCTCCACTCGTAGTCCCCCATGTCTTCAAAGTAGGGAGGCAGGGGCATATTTTCATCTTTCTTCAGGGCCAAGCTTGCTGTGGGGTTGGGCCCTAGATGACCTCTAAGATTCTTTCCAGTTCTAAAATTCTGCAATTCTGCTTTCTGGGTCAGTGATTTCTTAGTTCACATCTACTGCTTCTAATTCCATTTCTTAGTCTATCGCCTCACAGGAAAACTTTGGAAATCCTTCTGACAAGACAGGGATTAGTTATTTTTTGAGAAGTCTTTTTCCTCTCACAAAGTTGCCATCACAAATGATTTTACACTTCCTGATCTTAGCCCCATGGTCGGGGCCATACCTAGGGCATAGAGCCCTCAGAAGCTGGGGCAATGGAATATCCTCACACATGGAAGTACCTTCCTTTTCTTTGAAGTTGCACTTCTACCCTATGCTTCAGAGTATTCAGCTCCATATTCAGAAGGGGTAACTGACATTTCACCCAGTCTTTCCAACCTTCCCAGGTTGGGCACCCTTTAACCCGGGAACTCTACCTGAGCTATTCAAAGGCTGACAAGGTACACAGGCCTTTCCTTAGTTTACTTAATTTAGTCTGTAGATACCCATAACAAAGACCTGTGACTCTCTCCCTCCCCAAGTAAAGCTGTAATACATAGGAGCTGCGGCTAATGTGCATATGACTTAAGGCTTGCCTTGAGTTCTACCTATGACCTTTGGGGTGAGGAAGCAAAATGGAGTACAGAATTCAAGAACAGTCTAACAGAATGCACCAATATTATTAACAAATGTTATGTTTTTTATATTATGTTAAATAAGAGAAAACTGTACTTTTGTTAGGAAAAACAACATTGCTGGTGGGAAAGCATTTTTTATTTTCTATGCTTCACTTAAAAATACATGTGGAAAGCCCCAGTCAGACAGGTAGAGTAATGAATAGATTTCTGGGCTTGGAGCCAGGAAGACGTGAGTTTGAATTGAGCTTCAGACACTTATCAGCTGTGAGTCCCTGGGCAAGTCACTTAACTTCTGTTAGCCTCAATTTCCCCATCTGTAAAATGACAATAATAATAGAACCTTCCTCACAAGATGAGGATGAAATGAGATAACTTAGAACACTATGTAAAGGCTACTTTATCATCATTTGTGTCAATCGTCATCGTCACCATTGTCATCATTGCCATTAGGTCTGGCTGTTTGAACCTCGAGGCAGAAGTCCAGGCACCGCTTCTCTATGTGGTGGCAGTAAACCCAAACTGCAAGTCAGACACCTGGGAAATAAACAACCTCATGAAAGCCTCACAAATCCCAACCTTTAAAGTGACTGCACGCATCCCAGAGGGTCGATGACTTTATAATAGGATGACAAGACTGATTCTCATCCTTCTTCCTCACTCAGAGACTTAATACAGGGTCTTCAGCTGCTGCTGGCAAAACCCTTGACATGAGATCAGGTCTGTGGCTAATACATGTTAAACTACAAGTGACCCAATCAGGCCTTTGTACAACAACCTTTTTAATGTCTGTCTCAGAAAATCTCTGGGAGATTCATCTTTCTCCCCAGGTCCCAGCCTGACTTTCGACCTCTAAATAACTGACTTTACTCTCTTTCCCTACTACGGACATTTTCTCATTTGTGGTTTTGTATTTTTCTCTTTGTTTCATGACTGGGAACACTTTCCTTTCTCTCTCTACATGTATCCCTACCCAGCCAAGGTGAGCCAAGGACATCACCCACCCTAATGAACTCCTTGTTAGGCCCCCAGTGTATTCTGAGGAAGGAGGTCATAAGACCTCTACCAAGAGAAGTGACTCATTTAAGGAGGCTTGGCCTCCACCCAAGAGGGAACATGAGATAGTACATAGAGATCTGGACTTGAAGACAGTGTGACCCAGCTGTGAAGTCCAGCCTGGGACATATACTAGCTATATGACCCAGGCTAAGTCTTTTAACCTCTCAGTGCCCATAGATAAATATAACACTATGAATTTTAGAGCACTTACTCATTTACCATTCCTGGAGAAGAAAATTCTCAAGGGGAGTTCCTTCCATTTATGAAATTGTAGATTTCCCCCAGCCCACTGTTATAGTTAGTGTTAATACAATGTTTTAAGGTTGGTCCAGTGCTTACAAATTTGGTCCTTTCAACAACTTTGAAAAGTAGGTACTATTGTTATCTCGATCTTATAGATAAGGAAATTCAGGCAGTGGAGGTCAAGTGACTTGCCCAGGGTCACATAACTAATAAATGTCTGAGTCAAGATCTGAACTCACGTCCTTCTGACTGTGAGTACTGTCCACTATCCACTTTGTTATCTAATTATCACAGGTTTTTGTCAAGGTTTTGGTGGCGAAGTTTGGAATGGTCTCAATAAGGCAGATTCTACACTAGAGCAGGATTCTCAATCAAGGATCCATGAACAGATTTCATGGTGTCTATGAACTTGGATGGAAGAAAAATTATATTTTTATTTTCACTAACTTGTAACTGAAATTGAGTGTTTCCTTCAATTGTAAATTTTAAAAAATTAGCCTGGGAAGGGATCCATAGACTTCCCCAGACTACCAAAGAGTTCCATGATACACATATGATAAAGGTTAAGAGCCTTTGTCATCCTAGAAGGATTATCTCAGATTTTGTGTAGTGTGTCAGCATTTCCTCTGTGAACTCCTATGAATTTTGCAGGATATCGCCTAGTGGTCTGATAAGACCACAGGATCATAACTCTAGAGCTGGAACAGGCCTCAGAGGTCACCTGGTCCAACCACCCATTTTACAGATGAGGCAATTGAAGCCTAGGGAAGTTGTAATTTGGTTGATATCCCAATGTTGTAAACATCAGAGGCACAATTTGAACCCCATTCCTCAGCAGTATAATGGAACTCCTTAACTTTGGAGACCCTTTAATATCACATCCCTCCAATCCCGATAACATCATCTCTTTGCTCTCTGCTTCAGTGAAGAGTGAAGTGGAATTATCAACTAGAAGTCTCCCAAAGCCTGGAACCATTCCACATTTGGACTTAGGTGCCTGTTTTTATACAGCTCCACCCTGGAGTCATTCCAGGGCTATAGACCTGGTAAATCAAAATGACAAACTGCTGGACTTTTAGATTCAAACATGGAGTAATTGAAAGGACACTAGCTTTGGAGTCAGACAGACCTGGATTCACATCTTGCTTAGACATTAGCTGTATGATTCTGGAAAGGTCACTTAACCCCCTGGGCATCCAAAAACCTAGATAGCTAATCCTGGTCTGTCTGTCTTGTCTCTGTCTCTGTCTGTCTTTCTCTGTATCTCTCTCTTTGTCTCTCTCTGTTTCTTTCTCTTTCTTTCCTTCAGTTCTGCATTTATATCTGTAAAATAAGGAAGTTGTTCTCAATGATGTGTAAGGTCCATTCTAGCTCTAAATCTATGACTTTATATGGTAGTAGAAAAAGATGGAGACCAAATGTCTGGATACTCTATTGTACAATAAGCAGTTGGGGAAGGATTGTGGTGACATCTACAGAAAGAAGGCAGTTTATGGGCGGAGCTAGGGTGGGAGGAGAATATGAATTCATTTTGGATGTGTAGTTTCATGTCCTAGAGCTATCTTATGTAAATGTAGAACTGGAGCTTTGGGTGAGAGATTGGAGTTGGCTATATAGGTTTGGGAGTTATCTTCATAGAGGTGATAATTCAAACTATGATATTTGGAAGCTAGAGAAAAATTATAGGTGCATAGGAAGTTGGGTGAAAAATGACTTGGCAGCACTATTCCTTCTAATAGAGTTAAGCAGTAAATGGATAACTATGCAACACAAGGAACAAACTAGGAAGACTGAGCAAATGTGTAGAGAGCTTTGGATTATAGTGAAAACTTAAAACAAATTTAATGTGAGTTCATAACAGAGACCAGGAACTGTCAGTGGTCCTGAACCTGACAGAGTAGCATGACTACATTTGCTGAGAGTTGTCTTTGCCTCAGTGGGACCGTTGCTGTGTGCTTATCCAGATGAGGCTGGAGGACTTAGAAACTGGTCAAGATACCACCAGGGTGATGAGAATAGATCTCAGGCTAGCCTTCAGAAAGGCTGAGGATCCACCCACCTCTACCAATAGAGGGATCAGCCTGGAGAGGGGAAAGAACCTGTCACAAATGATATAAATAATTGTTATTGTGCCGCATGGTAATTAGGAATAAATAGCAAGCAGTTCATGTAAATGACTGTAATTAGCATTACTTTTACACAGCCAAACCAAGCATTTTTGGGATTAGTTTGTGGGAGGGGAGAGGGAACTGTGTTCAACAGGAAGTAACCCTGACTCCTCTGCAAAGCCTGCATGTACAAACTAGGCAGATGAGCCTCGCTCTTTCTCTTATGTGGGAATCTACAGTCAGAGTATTTCAGGAGCTGAACCCCAATTTTTTCCTTTTTCTCTCCTCTCTCCTACCAGGTCGACCCATCAACCTACTCCCTTGATGGAGGGAGAGCCATTAGCCACTGCTCCATCAGCCCCTCCCCTTTTCTCTTCCTGCCTTGCCCCTCTGAGGGATTCCTTGAATTGGCATTCAGCATTCAATGAAGCAGGGCATGATTCCCACAGGAGCAGTGTGGAGGACAGATGGAGATGGGTGGGGAGAGAGATCTTCTGCCATAAGCTTAGTGCTGATGGCACTTGAGCCAAGTGTGCCCTCCCCTATCTCTGACTCTGGTATTAAAAGATCTCAACTTTGAGGTCATTAATTTTACAGACGAGGAAATGGGGGTTCAGAAATTTGAAATGATTTGCCAAAGTTCGTAGGGATATTATTGCTGATTTGGTATGCAAACTCAGGTCCTCTAACTCCAAACCCAGCACTCTTCCCACTGGAAAAAGCAGCATATGCCCTGTATGCATGGTATTTATGGAGGTCAGGGACCTCCATAGGGCAGCATGGCAATATTTGCAAAATTGTATAGTGTTCATATAACTCCTTTTGTGTCCCATCCTGGGACATAGGAGGGCAGTAGCTGGAAGCCAGTGAGTTGCAGGCTGCCCTAAATGGATTTGCTTCTATTGGCAATGGACTGTGTTTGCAGGTGCATGTATTCTGGATGAAGGGGGATAAATTCTGGGTTGTGGTGACCAGGAATCGGTGGGGGTAAAGCGAGGGAAGTTTAGAGGAGGGGGGAAAAGGGATGGGAATGTGGTTAATGGTGAAAGGAGCAGGTGAGTGAAGGAATACTGCTGGTAGTGCCAACATGCCCCGAAGCATAAAAGTACAGATAAGGTGACCCAGAAGGAACCAGAGCACAATGCTGAGTGTAACAGAGAAGTGGTATCCATTCTGCCCTTCTCCATCTGGTGATGATGCCACAGCCAGACGATGTCCCCCCCTCATCTGCACCCAAACAAGAAGGTTGCCTAGGGTTCAATATCCCAGTCGCGTACAGGAGGGTTGGCTGAGCAATCATGCCAAACCCGCCACACTTCTGGTCAGTGAGGTGTGGAGTGGAGCTGTCTCTACATTTGATGGAGAGAAGGGGAGTTTATGGGTCATTTGGGTGGTCACAATGACAGATGGGCTGTTGTGTGCATGAGAGAGAAGGGCAGTTAGAAAGGACCGTCGAGTGAGAAAAGGAAATATGCTTACCCGCAAACAATATACATGCATACCAAGGGGCTGGCCATATTACTGAAAAGCCCTCAGGAGATGTTATAAGTTCATAGAATTTAGAGCTTAGAAATCATCTAATCCAGCATCCTCATTTGACAAATGAGGAAACTGAAACCCAGAAAGGTTAAATGATTTGCCTGGGTTCACCTAGCTAGCAAATAGAAAGACCCAGACTAGAATTCAGTATAAAAAGGAGTTTTCCCAAAACTTTTATGAGACCTCCATCAGAGCTCAGTTGGGATCTCCAGTCAGACCTCCATAATGCTATCATGATGTTTTTGTCAATGAAGGACAGTATGTATCTGTCTGAAATGGACAGAATGGATATGTTCTGGATGAAGGGAGAGCATCTCCCATCTAGTCCCTATACCTGCCATCTGACCTCCAAGCAGCATGGATCCCCCAAAGCAAAGCATAGCTTTGTGCTTCTCTCTGTGCACCTTAAGGTTTTGGTTCTGATTCTTGGTTGCATATTTTTCTGCTCCAGATCTGCGCAGAATGACGGCTGGCTTCATGGGCATGGCAGTGGCGATCATCCTCTTTGGCTGGATCATTGGGGTGCTGGGCTGCTGCTGGGACCGAGGCCTTATGCAGTATGTGGCAGGGCTTCTCTTCCTCATGGGAGGTAAGGCTTATTGTTTGAAGAAATGAGGTCCATGTTTTTTTCTGTTGATAATAATCATAGCTAATAGCTATATAAAACACTTCAAAACTTGCAAAGCATTTTAAATATGTTATCTTATTTAATCCTTACAACTCTAGGGAATAAAGGCTATTGCCAACCCCATTTTACAGATAAGGAAATTGAACCTGAGAAGGTTAAATGACTTGTCCCTGTCACACACCTACCAAGTGTCTGAGGGAGGATTTGAAGTTATGTCTTCCTGACTTCAAATTCAGTGTTCTGTTCACACCATCTAGTTGCATATAGAATACCCCCCCCATTTGGGAAGAATCTTTAGATCTCCATTAGCTTGACTCTGGGAAATGTAACTGGATGTCATGCTGGATACTATGACCTGAATCAAACCTTTCTCTGGTTATTGTTTATCCTTTGAGTGAGGGTAGGCCTCCTATAACCAAGGTCCAGAGAAAGCCTTTTGACCCCCTTTTCCATTCATATTTGTTCTGTCATAGTTGGCTAAATAGATGTAGGATTGGATTGGGGACAATAACCCAGCCCTAGTCGATATTCTTAACAGATGTGTAGAAGCTGGTGCAAGAAATACAGCTGAACAGGTCCACTTGGGGACCAGGACAGGATCTTTTTCCTGACTATGCATAGCTAAGTTTCTGTATAACTCTGTTTAGTCTAGGAACTACCATATTGGGACTTCTATGACAGGCCTACTGGGCTCCCACTGTTCCTTCAGTTCCCAGGGAGGCCAGGTGAGACTTCTTCCAGGAGGAGGTAGGGAGACTTTACATGGGGTCCAAGTCCTAAGTCATGTCACAGGATGGAAGTATTCAAGGGGAAAGGTGCAGAGTACCTTCTCCTGCTCAAACAACCCTACAACCCTTTTCATCCACCATGGCTATGTCTTTGTCCCCAACTTCTCAGTTCCTCTAACAGTGTCATTACAGTTTCACTATCTAGCCCTCGAATCTTGCTCTAAGTCCAAATGCTATAGGATGAGAAGACAACTTGAAATACGAATGAATGAAATAGCAAAATCCCCCAAATGAATTCTGAGCTCTCCCCAAACCGCCTCGATGCTCCTATGCTCATGTCAAAGCAGAGATACAATCTCATACAACCTCCTGCAATAGCTCAAGTGACAATGACAACTCGCCTTGGTGGTATGCTTTGTAGTTTCAAAGTCGTTTCATGTATATGATCTCACTTCAAGTATATATTTAGAACCAGATGACAGAGGTCATCTGGTCCAGTCTTCTCATTTTATGGATTAAAAAAAAACAAAACCAAGAAGGGACTCAGAGAACATCTGTGGTTTTGCCCAGTTGTCAGAGCAAGGTTTTGAACGTAGATCCTCTGAGCCCAAATCTAGCACTTCCCTTTGATCCAACAACCTTGTGAAGTAAATAGTGTCCATAATATTATCCACATTTCCCAGGCAGGGAAACTGAGGTTCAGAGAAGTTAGTGACTCTCCCATGATCGCACAGTGAGTAAGTAGAAGAGCCAGAATTTGAACCTTAGGCCGTAAGATCATAGATTTAGAACTGGCATGGACCTGACAGGTCAAGCACAACCCCTTCATTTTACAGAGAGAGAAACTGAGACCTAGAAAAGGGAAATGATTTGCCAAAAGTCATAGGAGGCATAGCTGAGGTTTGGACTAAGTGGACTCCAAATCCAAGGGTCTTTTCACCATGTGCTAAAATCTATAAACACTTAAATGGTCATGTCCAAGTTGCTGTTCTGTCCATGTATGGTTGGGTGATACAGGGGTAATGATTTCTTCCTTGCCTCCAAGGAGATTTCACCCAGATAAAATGAGATAATAAATCTTAAAGTGCTAGGTAAATATTTATTAACTATACACTTAAATGAAGAGATCTGGTGCTTAGTGTATTGCTGGTTTAGCACACAGTAGGTACTCAACAAATGCTTGTTGACTATCCACGTTGGCCAGAGAAACAATTAGCTTTTAAAGTTTAAAGTCCACCAGCACCGAAAGCATAGGCCTATGAAAATCCTAAATACTTTATATTTATAGTTCTATACCCACTGTCTAACTTCACCGAACTAACCAGCAGTCAACATTTAAGTGCCTTCTGTTTGCCCAGTACTCTACCAGGCACTAGGTATAAAAATATAAAGATGAAAATCCTTGCCTTCCAAAGAGCTTACATTCAACTAAGAAGATACCACCTTACTAAAATAAGTAAATTCAAAATATGTACAAATAATATATAGTGACTGAAAACTCACAAGGGGGTCATCAAGAAGGGCCTCTTGAAGGAGGTATCATTTCAGCTAAGCCTTGAATGAATTAGGGGGTTACATAAGGCAGGGATGAGAAGGGAGAACATTTATTTAATATTTAGAATACCAAATAAATGTTGGTAAGTACACAAGAGCTACAAATAAAGTGCTATGGGAGTTCACAGGAAGGAAGCCCAATTTGGGGCATGAGTTGGCCAAGAGGGTCCCATCTAGTCACATTTATCCCATCCAACCAACAGTCAACCATCAACTTTTCCTCAGATCCTATGATAGAGAGAGGTACTACCAGCAAAAGGACTTGGGCTGAAGAATGAGGTAAACAGTTGGAATGAGTCACAGCCAATGGGGAAAGGAGAATGCATCCCACCATCTATTTGTACTGTTCCTCTTCTCTTCCTGCCGTACCACATTCTGCTTTTTGGCCCTCTGAATTGGATGAAATTCAGAAACTGATGCGAATGAATGTGTTATACCCATCACCATGGAGTCCTCCACAGAAGACAAAGACAGAGGCATTATCTAGTTAGGGGGTGAGTGGAGCTTGAAACAAGGAAGAGAGAGGAGGATAGGGTTGGGAATGTTTTTGGAAAACAAGAAGTCCTGGATGTGGGGATAGGTGTTAGACCCTATATCTGCTGGATCAAGAGTTGGTTCTCTGTGATATTAAATGTACACTATGCAGAATCTGCATCCCATCCCAGCTGCCCTGCCCAGGCTTGGGGGCCTCAGGAAAAGAATGGCTTAGCCCCCTAGGCAGCAAAAGTGTTTCCTGGGGGCAGTGGATTACATCTGAGATTACATTCTGTAAAATGGATCTTGCAGAATTGAATTTATGTTGTTCTTTCAGTATCTTATTTCCCAGACCAAGTTTTAAATAGAATTTAAGCTAATACCACTGAAACAAAGCTGTTTTGGATAGCACCCAAGGATGACATTAGAGAGTATGACCCAACCAGAGGCCAGACCTATCTCCGTCTCTAGAAACTCCTTTTTATCCAGACTGAAGGTGTCTGTCTTCTTATTAGGGTAGCTAGGTGGCGCAGTGGATAGAGTGCCCGGCCTGGAGTTAGGAAGTCATATTCCTAAATTCAAATCTGGCCTCAGATACTTACTAGCTGTGTGACCCTGGGCAAGTCACTTCACCCTGTTTGCCTCAGTTTCCTCATCTGTAAAATGAGCTGGAGAAGGAAATGGCAAACCACTCCAGTATATTGGTCAAGAAATCCCCAAATGGGGTCACAAAAAGTCAGACACCACTGAAACAACTGAATGACAACAACAAAATCTTATTTCTCCTGGTAGCCATCCCATGTCGTTTAATATACAAATTGTTTATCAATGACCTGCAGGATTCCCACCATGCCAAGAGTGATCACTGAGCTGGCCTTTCTTTGGCTGGATTCCCACCCGATCATATGACCTTGCTAATGCAAGGGTAAAATAGTCAGCTGAGGACAGATGGCCCTAAAACGAAGGAAAGATGCAGGCAATTCTAGGACACAATGTACTTCATGATCCTCTGGTGGGCGTAGGAGCTTCAGTTTGGAACTGGAAGGGATTTTGCTGTTCATGTACTCAAATCCTTGAATAACTTGCCCAAGGTCATTCGGGTAAGATGGGACACAAGCAGTCCACTGACTGACAATTTCACCCCTCTTTCCACTCTAACCCGAGGGCGTCCTCTTCTTATGTGGGTCTTATTGTCCCTATTTAGGTACAGTTAGCAATATGGTAGAATGGAAATGACAATAGACTTGGAGTTAGAAAGCCTTTACACTTTCACTGACTACCTGTGTAAACATTAGCAATTCCCTTTGACTAACTAGTGGATAAATGCTAGGCCAGGAGTCAGTGAGATCTGAATTCAAATCTTGTTACTTACTAGCTGTGTAACCCTGGGCAAATCACTTAAGCTCTGTTTGACTCAGTTTCCTCAACTGTAAAATAGGAACATGATAGCACCTACTTCCCAGGGTTGCTGTGAGGAATAAATGAGGTCATATTTGTGAATATTATTTTATATATATATATATATATATATATATGTATATATATATGTATATATATATATTATATGCTAGGCACTCCCCAGGTACCCACAGCAGTAGCTGCAGAATACTAATGGTAAAAACCGGTCCTATCCTCCAGTATTCAGCTGTGTCCAACTCTCCATGACCCCATTTGGGGTTTTTCTTTACAAAGATACTGGAGTGAGTTGCCATTTTCCTTCTCCAGCTCATTTTACAGATGAGGAAACTGAGGCAAACAGAGATAAGTGACTTGCCCAGGTCACACAGCTAGTAAGCATCTGAGGCCATATTTGAACCCAGGGAGATGAGTCTTCCTGACTCCAAGCCCAGCGTTTTATCCACTGTACCACCTCACTGAGATAAAATGAGTCACTGGATGATCAGACATAGTCAGGTTGGAATATACATCTCAGATTTCATTATACCATCTTCCCCTGAATCTCTCTGCTCTTCTGAACTTCCCTGTTTCTCTCAAAGGCACCGCCATTTTTTTCCATTCACCCAGATTCACAGCCTCAGTGTCACCTTCAATTCCTCACTTATTCTTATACCACATAACCAACAGTTGTCACATCTTCTCATTCACACATCCATACCACCTTTTGTATACTTCCCTTTCTCTCAGCTAACACAGTCGTCATGCTAGTCCAGACCCTCATCATCTCTTGGTTTGCCTGTTGTAATAGTCTCCATATTGGTCTCTCAGTCTTAAGTGTATCCCCTCTCCAAATTCCTCCACACCGCTATCAAAATAATTTGCCTGAAGTACAGTTCTGACCATAGTAAACCCAGTGGCTTTTCTATTATTCATCTTCATTTCATTCCTTTTTTAAGTTTCTCTTTTTATATCAATTTCGTGATACATAGAATTATTTGTACAGTAGGGCCTGTATATAATTTACAAATAAGTAAATATATATTGGGATAGAAGTACAAAAGATTTTTACTTATCGGGTTTTATGGTCAAAAATGTTTTGAAACCACTGGCCTAATGGACCATAGGAAGATCTTAGAGGTAGCAGGACCCTTAGAGGCCAACTAATCCAGCCCCATCATTTTACAGATGAACTTGTCATGTATCAATCACAGTCTCCCTTGTGGTGTAGTTATTTCTGTACATGTCATCTCTCCCTGACAGTATTGGAAGCTCATTGAGGGCAGGAAAATTGTCTCACTCTTCTTTGTCACCTCCCTCAACTCCTAACATATACCTTACAACGTCATAGGTGCTCAATAAAAGTTTATAGAATAAATGAATGAATTTATAGCAATGTGCCTGAAATGGTTTGATACTTGCCTCCCTAAAAATCTGATCTGTAATTGAATGTTATCACTTCTTATCCGGTATCTAGACTGCTGGGGTCTCTATAGACCGATAAAATGAGAACTAGATGGGAATTAGAACTCCCCTCACTTTACAGATGAGGAAATTAAAACCCAGAAGATTAAGTGACTTTCTAAGATCACACAGACATAAGTAAAATGAACCCAATTGCTCACCTAGAAAAATATTAAATTATGAATCCTTGAAATATTGAAGTATATTTTCCTAAAACTAAAGATCTCTAAGGTTTTTACCAACTCTAAATCTTAAGAACTTTTACTCAGCTGGCCCTATCCTCAGAGTAAAATTTAGTAGGTCTTAAAGAACCAAAAATCATTAGAGCAAACCCAGTTTTCATGGGAGTGAAGGATCCTCTTCATCCATTCAACTACATATGTACATTTCTAAAGCAAATTTGGGGCTCAGTCAAGGCATTTATATTGTCTATGGTCTTTATGGAATGAATGAATTTAAAAAGCAAGCACTGGGGTTACAAGTAGAAAAAAACAAGAAAGTCCCTCCTCTCAAGGAATTCACCTTATTATTGAGAAGACAACACAAAAAAGGAAGGTCAGCTGCAGGGCAGATGCAGAGGACTAGAAATCCTAAGCAGGGCTGCAGTGGTGGAGATGACAAAATCTAGGGGGTCTGTAGGAGATGACAAGACCAAGAAAGTCTGTAGGTCACATAAGCTACAGTCTCCATTAATAACCACAGTCATTCAGAGTTATTTGGAATATGCAAGTGTCCAGTGTGAAAGTGATAAAACCAGATAAGACCTGGAGTTACTCATTCTTCTTTCATATAGACACAGCTTGAGGTCTAACCATAGGTGGAAGGGGGTGGATGGGGGTGGGATGGGGAATTATGGAAGAATAGGTTGGGAAAAGACAACCCTGAAAACCAAAGGGCTCTGAGCAACTGCTGTCTTCTTGTATGAGGGTTCGATGTAATTGAGAATCAGGGAGTGAACTTGTTGAAAAGTCCTGATCTACTGACACCTGTCTTTGCAGTGTGAACAGCAACACTTAGAGATAATTAGTTAAACTGCTCTACTTAAGTTAAGAGGCTTTGAGTGCCAGTTCAGAGATTGACACACAGGATTCCTGTGGGGCTAGCAGCAGTGACATTTCCATGTTTGAAAGAATAGATGCATTTAAGGGAAAAGAATGGCTGTTACCATTATCTATTCACCTAAAAGACAAGACATCCATTGCTACACAAGCTATAATTTTACAATGCCATGTCCCCCACTGAGTGAGGGAACTACATTTGTTTAGCCCAAAGAAGAAGAGACCTAGGCAGGACATAGTAGTTATCTTCAAATATCTGGAGGATATAGAAGAGGATTCAGTCATGTTCTACTTGACCCTGGAATGAAGAATGAGGAGGAAAAAGTAGAAGCCATAAAAAGAGAGATTTCAGTTTGATATAAGAAAAAACACCACAATAATTTGTTGTATCCAAAAATATACTGAGTTGTCTTGGAAGAGTGAAACTGGTTGGTTATGCTGTAGAGAGGATCCTTCTTCAGTGATAGATTGTTCTGAAGAGCTTCAGAAGACCCCTCTGACTATGAGAATTTGGGATGTGTATGTGTGTATGTATATAAATATACATGCATATATTATAAATAGCATCATATTCTATGTTACATCATAATTATTAATAATAATTATATTATATATATGCATGTATCATATATAATATTGTATAATATACGTATATATTTACTACATTAGGATATTACTGAGAGGTAGCAAGGTGGAAGGAGAACCACCCTTTAAAAAAAGTAAGCTCTGGGTTCAAGTTCTAACACATACTTGCTGTGAAACACTGGGCAAGTCACTCAACCTTTCAATGTCTTCAGCAACAACTGTCTAAGACAAAAGTTATAGAGGAATTACTGATCTGTATTAATGGAGGGAACTGGGAGTCTCCCACACAATGAAATCAGAGTTCTACCCTGCTACATGTTCCCATTACCAGTCCTGAATATGTACTGATGATAGTTCCCACAATCTAAAGTTGAAAATAAAGGGAGAAAGTATGACTGGAGAAAATCAGAGGGCCCGAATATTCTGTCAAGGGAGAGCCAGAATTATAGTACTGGGCCAACCATGGAGGTGCCAGTAAATTGACAAGAGAAGGATACAATCTCTGTTTCCTCATGGACTAAATTTTCTCAAAGGTCCTTTGCAGCTCTTAATAATCCATGGTTCTAAGTGGAAATGAAAAGGTAAATTTGGGGTCAAGGACCTGAAGACTGCAAGTGGCACTTGGCTTAAGATTTAACCAACAATGCCAAGATAAAAACAGAAGGAATTCTGTTCACAACTTTGCCGCCCTTCTGGTATGAAAGAGAAGTTGCCAGAGCTACCTTTATTCTGTTCCAGGTTTTACCACTTCCCTGGTTTGGCAAGTGGGTAGCTGAGCCCTATCAAATAACCAACAACAAATTATTTAATTAACACTCAACCTGAATCTCAAATAGGGGATTAATTAGACAAGGTAGCTCGATGAGGCCAGGAGGGCTGGGGGTAGGGTGGGGTAAGGAATTGGATGCCATCCCCATTTTGGCTGAGCCCTCAGGGGAAAATCTAGCCCAGACTGGCATAGTACAGCCCTGGTGCCAATACAGCTACCAGAGCCAAGTGCCTTCTGATGACTCATCAGTACTATCCAGGAGCCCAGGGAACAGAATGGCGCAGAAGGAAAGATATCACAGAGTACTTCTGAATTTGGGAACTCCCAGTAATTCACTAGTTGGGTGTGCATCAGTGCCACCTAATGGACACAGGTGTATGTATGTACTGAATGAAAATAATCTCATTGCTCCCCCTTCTTCCCTCTGCAGATACCCATAGGCACAGGCATAGACAAAGCTGCCGTGGGGATAATTTGAAGAGTGGCTAAGGTACCATCTTGAGAAGGTATTTTAGTTTAGTGGAGCAGGAATTCTTGGAGCTTTCGAAAGTCTTTTCATGTCTAAGTGGATTCTTTTTATAGCAGTCCTAGTACTGAAAACTCCTTTAAACTTCTCTGTAGGTAGCATCACTCTCTATACTGATGGTACCACATTTCTGTCCTTGGTGACTTGAATTCTCCTTTCCAACTTTTCAGTAGGTTCCAGCTACTCCATAATATTCTTCTTACTATCCTTCCACTCTTTTTTTCTTTCCTTCCAACATTCCTCTCCTTTTCTTCTCCTCTTCACCACCTCCCTTCCAAAACCTGAAGAATGGCGAATGGGTGAGGGTCATGATCAGATTTGGAGGCTTGAGCAGCATTGGTTGATTGATAACTGCTTCAGACCAATGCTGAAAGCCTGAAGGGTAGCGGCACTTTGTGTCAAATAAGGATTTCCCTGAAGGCCAAGTCATATTAAGGATATTTCTCTGGTGTAAAATAGAAAGATGGAGTGCAGGATTTTTGCCAAGGAAGATCTAGGAAGCATTGCTGGGAAACTGAAGGCAGGTATCAGGTACTGGAGAAATCAATGATACAGAAGCCAAATAGAAAGCTATCATAACCGGTGGCTAAATTTACAAACTTGAGGTTGTGTTATTCTTATTATTGTGTTATTATTCTTATTAGAAGAATAGGTTATTCTTCTATATAGGTCCTACTTTGGGGCCTATTCAGATGTCTGTCAACATTAAGATTCTTGGTTGTCAGGGAGGCCTAGACAGAAATTGTTACATTTTCTTTTCTTCCTATTGTCCCAGTCATGTTGGGACTAGAGGGTTACTCAAGGAACAGTGACTAACTAAACCATCCCATTGCTAAATGATTTACCAACTAATGTGGCCAGAATGTCTCAGACTACACTCAGCCTTCTTTCAGCTACCAGCGTGGAAGCCAAAGGTCCTGGAACAATAGTGAGATCTCCTATGATCCTCCTTAGAGCTGAAAGAAACCTTAGAGGTCATCTAGTCCAATACCCTCATTTTACAGATGAATAAACTGTGACCACCAGAGGGAGGTTAAGTGATTTACCCAAAGAAACACAATTAATACAGCAAAGCCAGTATTTGAACCCGGGTCATTTCATTCCAAATTCTACAGTTCCATACTGAGATACTTTGCACATCATTCCTGCTTGTTTGAATTTATTTATTTTACGTTTTATTTATAGGGGTGGCAAAACCAGCAACTTATACCTACCTAGGAGCAATGCTTGAAAAGACTGAAGAGGCAGTATGTTTTTTGCATAGAAAAGTCTTTAAAGGAAGTAGAAATGGTTTCAGGCCTTCTTGGAAAATAGGATGACAGCCCATCTTATCTATCACCTACTCTTTCTCTTCCCTAAAGCACTAGTGAGAAACAGGTCCAGAAATGCTTCAGATTCCTCTCACGTACTAGATTCAGGTTTGAATTTGTGGGAAAGAGTAGAAGTAAACAGAATATCTATAGAATATATATAGAATAGAATATGTGTGTATGTATAAAAATGTAAATATACATATGCATATCTATATCTGTGTGTATGTATATATATGTGTGTCATTATATGTGTGTATATATGTACGTGTGTGTATGTGTATAGTTTGTGACATCCTCCATACACAAAAACACACAACTAGATGTTTGGTATTAGCAAATATAAAATACCAGTCACCCCAGAAACAGAGTTGATTGAGAATTACATCAAAAGCCAACTAAGATTAGCTCTGGCTGACATCTCCTCTTTATAAATATATTCAGTTACATTCGGCTAGAATTTTCTGCCACTTGACCTTTTGATTTATAAGCTTATTTTCAAGAACTAATTAGGATGTTCCATCTCTAATGGACAGCATGACATACTGGATAGAGAACTGGCCTCAAGTAAGGAAGAGCTGGCTTTAAGACTCACCTCACCTATATACTGGCTGAATGATAACTGGCCAAGTCACTTAATCTATCAGTGTCCAGGGTGGGCAACTTTCTAAGACTGTATCAAGTCAACAGGTATTTATTAAGTGCTTACTCTGTGTCAGATACCATGCTAAGCACTGGCCATAGAAGGAAAGGCAAAATCAGTCCTTGCCTTTAAGGAGCTTACATTCTAATGGAGAAGACAGCAGGAAAATAACTAGCTGCATACAAGATGGATTTAGATAGATACATATCTATCTATCCATATCTCCAACCACTTTGACCCTTTCCCTCCCTGCAAGAGCATTGTTCCTCCATTGTTCCTAGATGGGGTATGTCAATCTACCCCCCTATGATCTCACTGAACATCCCTATAACTTTCTAGAACAAAGTGCCCCTCCTTGGCTACCACTACCCTAAGAGTGTTTTTTTTTTATTTTACCCATTATAATATAAGCTCCTTGAGGGCAGAGACTTTCTTCATTTTTTTATTTGTATCCCCAGTGCTAAGCACAATCCTTGTCACATAGTAGGCACTTAATGGATGTGTTTTTTCTTCATTTTTTTCCACCTCTGTCCAAACACATTTGCATACATATGGTACACACATGAATCTCATCCAAAGCCAACAGGACATCAGGCAGGGAAGGGAGGGAAGGAAGCAAAATGGGTGTCTTTCTGAATTAATTTGTGTGTGTATATATGTATGTAAGCATACACACACACATATATACATGCATACATGTGTATGAATCCACAAATATAATACACACACACACACACATATATATATATATAAAGTACCTACTATGTGCTGGTAAAGGTACAAAGATAGGGGTCCCTGCTCTCATAGAACTTACCATCTAGTAAGTAAAAAGAATACCACACACACAAGAAATCATACCATAAAATAACTAAAATAGAAAACTTTCCTGTTTCCTAGCATAGAAGTCAATCATGATCACCAAGCACATGTTCTTATTGCCACTGCTACACTGATATCAGATCCCTCACTAACTCTTCGGACCCCTGAGGGCTTCAGATAGAAAAAAGGTTTAAAGGGAAAGGACAAGATATAACAGGAAATTGAAGTGAGGAAGGAGGGTAGTTTGACTCAAGGAACCTTTCTGCTATTAGAATGGGCGTTACCCTGCGGATCATGAATTTCTCTGCAGGTTTTCTTCTGACTATAGGTTGGAAGCAGAAAGTCTCTGAATGAGTCGGTGATTTGATTAGTATTTGATCTCCATGGAAACTTAGACGATCTCAGAAGCAACTTCAAACGCCTTCCTCCCTATAGTTTTTTCTGGGCTGTTCCTAGAGAGACTTTCATGCTTTAGAGAAAGGAAAGCTGTCAAGGTAAGCTTCTAGGCCCTCGAAGCAAGTCCCTAAACACCAGAAGAAAACGGTGGTGTCTTTGGGAAAGAGGAAAGCCTTTGCTTTAGTAGGGTTGATAGCTGTTCCCAGGAGATAATCAAGAGGAACAGGGGGCGCAAGTGTGAGAAATACTTTTGCATATCCTGTGGTATGTGTGTGTGTGTGTGTGTGTGTGTCTGTGTGTGTGTGTGTGTGCTCGCGCACGCGCTCGAGCTCGAGTGAGCACATGTGTGCACATGAGCACTCAGGGAGAAGGAATGGAAGATGAGAGGCAGATTCTGGTTATATAGGTCAGTTAGATGCTAAAATGCTTCTGCTACTCATAAGTCACCCAAGCTAATCTCATCATGACCTGCTTCAGGTAATAGTGAGACAAGGCTGGTCAGGGCAATGTAGCATTAGAACCAGGACCAGAACTAGGGTAGATCAACAGAACATGCCAGATAATGAACCTAGAAGAAAAAGATGACAACCAGGCAACCCATTTTTATAGTCTGAAGGGACATGCAATATGGTAGGATGAGAAGGAGAGAGAGAGAGAGTGAGGGAGGGAGAAAAGAAGGGAGAGAGGGAGGGAGGAAGAATGAGAGAGAGAAAAAGAGACAGAGAGAGAGAGAGAGAGCCAGAGAGCACTGTGAACTTAGAGTTAGAAGACCTGAGTTGACCCACTTTTGCTATTAACTATCTGTGTGCCGATAGGTGAATAATTTAACCTATTCCAGCTGCATCTTCCCCATCTGCAAAATGGGGGTTATTGTATTTGCACTACCTACATCACAGGGTTTTAAAAGGCTTGAATGAGCTGTCAGTCAATTAGAAGTCATCAAGTACCTCCTACGTGCAGGGACTGGGGATACAGACAGAAGTGACTGGCCTCAAGGAGCTTACATTCTATTGTTCTACTGGAGAAGACATAACACAGATAAGTAAATACCAGATCTATGAGAAATGAATACAAAGTGAAACTGGAGAAATTGGGAAAGCTTTCTTGAAGGGAATGGCCCCTTAGTTGAGCATTGGAGGGGGCTAGAAATTCTAGGAAGCAAAGGTAAGAAGGGAGAACATTCACAAAATCATAAAAGTTGGGCTCTGTAAGGGAGGAAGGACAGCCTGTGCAAAGATGGAAGGTCAAGCTTGAGGAACAGCAAGCAGACCAGTTAGGCTAAAACATGGAGTGCATGAAGGGTAGTGTTAGAAATACATTTGACACTGAAATTCAGGTATCAAGGGCAATTTATTATTATTGAGGAATCCAAAGGAATTGGTAAATGTTCCTGGCCAGGAGCAGACTCCGCCCTTCTTTAGGAAGAGGGAGTACTGCTTACAAAAATGAGATCAGCTGGGGCAGCTGGTGGTGCAGTGAGTAGAGCACCGGCCCTGGAGTCAAGAGGACCTGAGTTCAAATCTGACCTCAGACACTTGACACACTTACTAGCTGTGTGACCTTGGGTGAGTCACTTAACTCCAATTGCCCTGCCTTCCCCCCTCAAAAAAAATGATATCAGCTTTGTAGTGTTAGAGTGACACAAATTGATGCACCGTCAACTCAGTACCTTCCCTTCAGAGAGCAGATTTGTCCGCTCCACTCTTCCTGATACACCTCTTCATATGTTCTCTCCTTGATATGTGTAAGCATGTCCCCCTCCCCTCATGATATGTCCCATGTTCAAAAATGGCAGAAAACTCCTCCCTGTAGGTGTGTAAGGTAACATTCAATTAGCCAATTAAGCATGTGTGGTAGCCATTTGACCCAGTTCTCTCTTCAACTCTGACTGTTATCTGGCCGGTTTAGACCAGTTTTCCTAACATACTGAATCCGTGGTTTTCGGAAAGCCACTAGCTATTCTCTCATTAGCTGGGTCCATCTACCTTAGTTAATTTTTATTCCCTTCTTTGTTCAAGCTGACACTTCATTAATTATTCTGTGGAACTTAATTAACTCTTGTGTGGAAACTTAACTTTCCCTAACTTTTACCAATCTCTCACAGTAGTCATATATAATCAGCCTAGAAAGGCTGAGGCCAGATCATAAAAAGCTTTAAGTGCCAAGCAGATAAGTTTGTATTTTATCCCAGAAGCTTATTGAGCAGGGGTGTGACATGATCATATCTGAGCTTTAGGAACATCAATCTGGAAGCTGCTTAGAGGATAGAGAAGGAGGGGACTGGATGTGGGCAGCCAAATTAGGAGGTTGTTGCGCTAATCTAAGGGATTCAGGGTTAAGGAACCTGCAGTCTCGAGGCCACATGTGGCCCTCTAGGTCCTCAAATGTGGCCCTTTGACTGACTCCAAGCTTCACAGAACAAATCCCCTTAATAAAAGGATTTGTTCTGTAAAACTTGGACTCAGTCAAAAGGCTGTACCCAAGGACCTAGAAGGCCACTTGTGGCCTCAAGGCCGTAGGTTCCCCACCCCCGGGATAGGTGATAAAAGCCTGAATCAGATTGGTGGCCATCAGAGTAAAGAGAAGGGGACAATTCAAGAGATGTTAAGGAAATAGAATCTATGCCACTTGGGAACTGTTTGGGTATGGGGAATAAATGAGTAAAGAGTTATGGAAGATTTCTAGGTGGTCAAACAAGATGACGAGAAGAACAATGTTGTTCTGGTCATGAATAGAGAAATTAAGAGGAGATATGGGTTTATAACTAAAGATTCATTCAGTTTAGGACAGTCTGAGTTTGAGATGCCAGTGGAGACAGATGGAGATGTCCAGCAGGCAGGAGAACTAGAACTTGGGAGAGAGTTCTTGGATGGATATGTAGAGTTGGGAGTCTTCTGCAGAACTGATAATAATTGAACCCATGAAGGCTAATGATTTCACCGAGAGGGGTTGTAGATACAGAGTGAACAGAACAAAGAAATGAGAAGAGGGTCCAGGATAGAGCCCTGGAATATACCCACACATAGGGAGTACAAGATGAATTATTATCCTCTTGAGAAGACTGAGAAGAAATCAGACTGATAACAAGAGAAAAACAATAGAGCAGGGTCACAAAAATCCATGGAGGAGAGCATATCTAGGAGAGGATAGTTGATGGTGCTAGATGCCACAGAGAGGTCAGGATAGATGAGAACTGAGAAAAAACCATTGAGTTTAGCCAAAGATCGCTGGCTACCTTGGAGAGAGCAGCTTCACTTGAGTGGTAGGCATGGAAACCACAATACAAGGCTGAAAATTGAGAAAATGGAGCCCATCGGTATAGACAACTTTTGATAAGAGTTTGTTAATGAAAAGAGGAAAGATGTAGACTGTTAGCTTAAGGGTAGAATCAAGTAAAGGGTTGTTGTTGTTTTTTAAGAATATGGGAGATGAGAACATGTTTGTGGCAGAGAAGGAACCATGTCATAAGGAAGGGTAGATAATTAGGGAGAGAAAGGGGTAGCTGAAAGGACAAGTTTGTGGAAGAAACAGGAGGAAAAGATATAAAGGGTGCAAATAGAAGGATTGGCATTGGCAAAAAGAAAGGCCACACCCTCTCTTAAGCCCAGAGCGTAGGAGGGAAGAATGGGAAATGGTGTTGAGATGATTTGAAATGTTTTATTGAGGAGGAAAAAGAGCATATAATGATGGCTTCAATTTTTTTCAGTCAGACAGCAGGTGAGGAGCTCTGTTGAGAGGAATAGGGGAGAAGGTATAAAAGATAGTTGGAGGAGACAAGAGGTTTGGAACAGACACTGTGGAGAATTTGATAGAGTCAAACAGGAAAGAGTAAAATCCTTGGCATGAAGCAATAACAACCCAACTGAGAGTGGATAGCATAAATTTGTCATGGATCCAGTCAGCGGGTAGTGTTCCTCTAGGGGTGTTTAGAAGCACATGAGTAGGCACACAGGAGGCAGATTGTGGAAGTAATCCTGGATCAGGATTTGGAAAGCCATAAGTGGAAATGGGACTATGAGGCAAGGGATTCAGGAGTAGAAGAAGATTGAGTGGAAATTTGAACTGACCAAATATAGGCCCAGATTTTGAAGAAAGAAAAGTGACACCAGAAAAGGGAGGAGTGGCAGCTATGATAAGAACAGAGGATGAGTTTCAGAAGCAGATAAATGGAAGGACAAAAGGTTATGGTTTGAGGAATTTCAGAGTGACGAGTTTGAAGGTAGAACTCGTGTAACTGATAAGATTAAAGTGTGACCATTCTTCTATGTGGTAGAATGAAGGAATATATCATGTATACGAAATCTCAGTTTCCCCATCTGTCAAGTGGGGTAATTATACTTGCACTACCTACCTCACAAGGTTCTTGAGAGGCTTGAATGAAATATCAATCAAAGAAAATTCTTTAAGTGCCTACTGAGCTGAACTCCTATATGACTCAGTTTGTACTATTACAAAAGTACTTACCATACGCTGCTTCAAGTCCCAGGTATTTGTGAAAATATCTTCTGACTCTAGGCTGAGTCCAACAAGAATTTGTGCACCCACTGTTCAAGGAAGATTGGGGGGTGGGGTAAAGCTCTGCCCTCAAAGGTCTTCTAATTGATTAAAGAACCTAGGATCTATACAAACTCTTATTTTTATTTTGAAATTATAAGGAGACCTATTGGTCTAGATTCTGAAAAAAAAGATGTAGAAATTACCTACATAAATATAAATTAATAAAGATGCAATCTAATGATCCAATAATAGAGTGAAGGTCTTGCAGAGCACTAGGAAATGGGTCTTCATTTACAAGAAAAGGCTAGACCAGGCAAGCAAAAAGTGTTAAAAAAATACATATATAAGCCAAATCCCCTGTTAATGAGCATGGTGTTGACTTGGATCAGATTAGGCGGGAGCCAGAAAGATTCCTTTCAGGAACCAATTTCCTTCAGGCACTTAAACAGCTGGGGCCCCAATCCCTCTAGGATTGAAGTAAAGGTAATTTAGAACTGAGCCTCATATGCACAATGGCACCAAATAATGGCATCTAATGGGCTCTCCAAGCAACAGAGCTGTGCTCTGGGAAGGTGAGGAGCAACCAGCAAAACATCTTTCTCAGGCTTTCATGTTGTACTTTTCCCTAAAAAGTTCCCTTGTATTTATTTTGCAAATATTATGTGTGTGTTTGCAGTGGGGGGTAGGGGTTGTGTGTGGCTGTGTGTGTTTTCTCCCTGATAGAAGGTAAATTCCTTCGGGTCATAGATTATTCCACTTTTGTCTTTGAATCTCAGGGGCCTAACAGTGTCTAGACATACAGAAGGCATTTATCAATGCTTACTGATTGCTTGATTCAACAAGAAGGGTAAAAAATGCCATAGATTTAGTGAGACAGAAATATAATAATTGCTCAGTCCAACACTTAGTATCATAGAGTAGGAAAGGACTAGAGTGTGATGCTAGATTTTTTCTTCTAGCACTCTCATTGTAGAGAGGAGCAAACTTAAAGCTACAAAGGTTAAATAATAATAATAATAATTAATAAGTCACATTTGTCAAGCATTTTATGGTTACAAAGTACTTTGCACACATTATATTACTTGATGCTCAGAATAACCCTCTGAAGTAGGAGATGCAAGTGATGCTTCAGTGATTCATTGGTTCCATGATCTCATCCATGTAGGCAATCCCTCAGCTCTTGAGCTATGCACTATCATGCCATGTTCTTGTTTCATGACCAGTCAAACAATTTTTTCATCACTTGTCTCCTGAGTGATATCTTTTATGTGACTTCTTGCTTGCAAGCGATAAGCTGAAGCTCACTTTTATCCACCGCGTTGTCCCCATTTCACAGATGAGGAAAGTGAGACTCAGAGGCATTTAGTAATTTTTCTCTTTTGTGAACTACAGTGGTGTGCAAATTGCCTGAAACAATGAATAATTTTGAAATTTGTGACATGTGTGTTTCTCCTTATCCTAGGCTGACTCACAATGTCTGACTTTGACTAGATAAAACTAGATTAAGTTGGCTTCCTACCTCAATTAGTTCTGTCAGTCGAGTAATAAATTTCATGCTCTACATGTTTTTATTGTTGTTTTAATTTTGTAGTTTTTAAGAATGGATATTATTATAATATAATTGTAGAGTTTTAAATCCCAAAGAACATACTTTAATGACTGTTGGGTATATTTTAATTGTATAGTACTATTAATTTTAGATGTTATAACAAAGTCAAGTGTTTCAGAATCATTCAAGTCTACTGTGAAATAAGATCAGTCACATTGAAGCATAAAGGAAAACAAAGTTTAAAAAAACATAAAATAAACAATGTCAAGAACTGACAAACTATAGCTATAAAACAGATTAATTAATCTTTAGAAAACAAGCAAAGACCTTCAGAGAAACCTGGATATCAGATGGGTTGCTAGTGATATCTCAACATTGTGCAGATTTTTCGAAGTCAAAAAACAGTGAAGAAACTAATAAAAAAGGAAAGAGGGAGGCAGGGAGGGAGGGAAGGAAGGAAGGAAAGGAAGGAAAGGAAAGGAAAGGAAAGGAAAGGAAAGGAAAGGAAAGGAAAGGAAAGGAAAGGAAAGGAAAGGAAAGGAAAGGAAAGGAAAGGAAAGGAAAGGAAAGGAAAGGAAAGGAAAGGAAAGGAAAGGAAAGGAAAGGAAAGGAAAGGAAAGGAAAGGAAAGGAAAGGAAAGGAAAGGAAAGGAAGGAAGGGAGGAAGGAAGAACACCTGTTAAACATGCTATGAAGAAAAAAATTGTCATGGACAAGACAGTACAAATATTGAACTACATAGTTTCAACGGAGTGGTGAGGTCAGAAACTAGTGTACAAGGGAATGAAAAGAAAGCAGAATGTGAGGAAGTGGAAACACTGAGTTTAGATGGCCTTTTTTAGGAGTTTGGCTATGAAAGTGAGAAGATATATCTAAGATAAACAATGAAATGTCTAGAGTGATCAATATTACTCAAAGATTTTTTCTGGTTTCTGTCCATAATAATAATTCCACATGCAATATATGCATATTGATGTATCAACAGATATTTCTGTATATATACAGTTTATATGTATGTGTGTCTATGAATTTTAAGCTTTAACAGCTTATTAAATTATTTTAAATTATTCAAAAAATTAAAATATTAAACTGCAATATCCTGTATGTTGATTATGTGTGGATTTGTATATATATATAAACATATATATCTATATATATATGTGTGTATGTATCTATGTATATATATGTATATGTATGTACATATAGGCATGCATATAGATATACACATATGTGTGTACATGTATATGCATATAATCTGTGCATATATTGCATGGTCTGGAGAGCTGCTGTGGCACTGAGAGGTTATTGATGTATGTGAATACACATATGTGAGTGTATGGTATATATGTATATACTCATGTATATGTCCATACATTTGTATTAAATTCAGAATGACTGTTACAAATGTATGTCAACCTGGAAAAAAAAGACTTGAATAGATTCTTAACCTTTTTTGTGTCCTGGACTCCTTTGGCAGTCTTGTGAAGCTAATAGAATCCTCAGAATGTTTTTAAATAACTGAAGGAAATGCTCAATTTTAATTAGAAGTTAGTGAAAATAAAGATTTATTTCACATCCAAGTTATGGACCTGCTAAAGTCTATCTACATACTCTTTGGACATCAATGAACCCCAGGTTAAGAACCCCTGACTTAGAGGGGACATGACAGATGTCTTCAAGTATTTGAAAAATTGGCACATGGAGGAGGGATTAGTCTTTTTTTTTTTTGCTTGATCTGAAAGGATAGACTTGGGGAACCTGGGCTTAGGTTCCATATGAGGAAAAACTTAATGATTAGAACTGTCCAAATAGAGGCAATGGGTTCCCCATCCCTGGATCTTTAAATGGAGAATGCAGAACTACTTGCCAGTAATGTCACAGGAGGATTCCTGCTTCAGGCATGAGTCCCTTGCAACTTTGAGAATCTGGGATTCTGTGATGCTAGTTTCTTATGTTATTTAACTAGCACCAGCAGAACCATCCAGGAAATGGCACTACTGCTGCCTAAGTATGGCTCAGTTGCAGAAATAGGCCCCACGGTGTATTTCTGTATCCCACGGTGCTATGGCAGCATTAGGAGCACAGGCCTCTGGTGCCCAATAAGATATGTAGTCCAAGTCCCACCAGCGACAGTGTCTTTGCACGCACTCTTTACCATAGTTCCTGAAGAAGGGGCCCATTGCCTCTCAGTAAACTTCCTTCCTTGCACCTATCCAAGCTGTTTCCTCAGGGTGAGCTAGAGGCAAACCCTGTGACCTGCCTTGTGCCTGGTAGATGATGTAATGGTGCATAATTAAACAGTAATTTATATTCCGTGCAGGTTTGTACAAAACCATAAAGTACTCTTGAGAGCTAAGTGCTGCTGAGGCATTTAATCTGAGCGCTTGGAGGGTTTCATGCAAATCTGCATTCCCAGAATGGAATTGGTCATTGCTGAGCTGGGAGGGACTCATTTTCTGTTTGTTCATTGGTAGTTTTTTTCAAGATGGGGAAAGATTTAAAGGAGCAATTTCTTGATCAGGGGTCAGGCTTCTTCTTCTTTTTTTTTTTTTTTAAGCCATCCCAAACACAGTATGGAACAAGGTCTTGTGAACTGGATTTGGAGTAAAAAAGCCTGAGTCAAAGCCTGGATCTTCAACTTGTGACTTTGGGTCTCATTGCTTGACCTTTCTGGGCCTTAGTTTCTTCAAATGTAAAAATAGGGTTTTAGATTAGATTACTTCAAAGGTCTTTTCTTTCTCTGAACCTACCACACCACTGGCCCAATAGAACAAGCAAATGCCACGTGTCTGCATGCAGTTATTTCTTCCCAGGGTGATTTTTCACTCCAACTTATGCTACAGTAAGAAAAAATGGTCTGGCCTCTGAGGAAGCTGCCCTCCAACAGGTTGTGCTGTTCCCTGTGACCCCATCTGATGGGGGCAGGACCATTCAGAGACAAAAACTGATAGTCCTCCATAGTGAAGAACACATTAGTTAATGAAGAACTATGAGAAAGTAGTGAATCATTCAGAGAAAAGGGAGTCCCAGAGAAAAGAGAGTCAGTGACCAGAATACATATCCAAGGAAATGGATAAAAGTCAAGTGGCACAATCCGAGTCTAATTCAACACTGATCATACAGTCCTGATAGCCTTCCAGAGAAAAACGAGACAATACGGCCAGGAAACCAGCTGTTCAAGCAAGAGGGAGCTTGTACGAAGAATTCATATACAATATGACCTGTTCAAAACAATGAATAAACCCGAATCCTATTGAGCACCAGATTCCATGTTCCACTCCACCCTCACCCTCTACCTTATTGCTCTCTGAATAAACCTTCACAGCAGATGACTCCTTTGTAGATGGGCAACAGCTCACCGGGAGGTATGGGCATGTGAGAAGTGGTGGGTGTCACCCTGCCATTCTAGGGGGCTGCAAGCTTCACATAAGCAAATTGAAAAGCTGTTTTCCTATGAGACCTTCTGGTTTTGTACCAACTAACATCTTGTACATGAGAAATGTGTGCTTATGGGACTCTTTCTGAACCTAATATTCACCTGTCCTGAGGGTACAGCTTTTAGAATCCTGTTAAGGACCTTGGTTTCCTTAGGAATGGTTTCTTCTTGTGCTAGAGGCAACTTGGTGAAGTGTTGTAAGAGAATTTCTAATAATCTGGAGACCTAAGTTTGAGGCCCAAGACCAATATTAAGTAGTTCCCAGAAAAGTCATTTAACTTCTCTGCTACTCAATTTCTATCTTTTTTAAATGGGGGTAATAATTTTTGTTATTATCTTTTATATATATATATATGTGTGTGTATATATAATCTACTAAAATTATATATAATATATAAGCATACCTTGGAGATATTGCAGGTTCAGTTCCAGACCACTGTAACAAAGCAAATATCACAATAAAGCAAGTCACATGAATTTTTTTTTGTTTCCCAGCACATATAAAAGTTATGTTTACACTGTACTGTATATAGTCTATTAAGCGTGCAATAGTATTATGTCTAAAAAATGTCCATACTTTAATTTCAAAGTACTTTATTGCTAAAAAGTGCTAATCATCGTCTGAACCTTCAGCAAGTTGTAATCTTTTTTGCTGGTAGAGGGTCTTGCCTTGATATGAATGGCTGCTGACTGATCAGGGTGGTGGTTGCTGAAGGCTGGGATGGCTGTGGCAATTTTTACAAACAAGACAACGATGAAGTTTGCCTCATTGATTGACTCTTCCTTTCACTTGAACACTAGGAGGCCATGGTAGGATTATTAATCGGCCTAATTTCAATATTATTGTGTCTCAGGGAATGGTGAGGCCTGAAGGGAGGGAGAGAGAGAGACTGGGAATGGCAGGTCAATGGAGCAGGAAGAACACGTTCAACATTTATCGATTAAGCGCACCATCTTACATGGGCACGGTTTGTGGTGCCTCAAAAACAATTATATTTTATTACATAATAATAATACTTTGCTCTTCGTACCTCACTGGATTGATACAAACTACAAAATGCTATAGTAATGTGAATTATTGTTACCGATCCTGATATTGACTAAACTGAGACTAAACTGGCTCAAGGCTACTATCATTCAGGACTCATAGCTATCATTTCCTCTGCTGCTTCCCTGGCAAAGAGTGAGTCAACTAACTTATTTGGAATGGAAAACACAATTGTCTGTGCATGCTAATATAACAATAATTAAGAGGGTAGGTGTACCATCTTGCCTGGGGTGTTGTAGACCTAGACATCAGATATCCACATCTGCCAAAGCTTAATCATCACAAGTGGCAAGATGCTGATATTTCTCTGTGGGAATTAGCACAGAAATCTAGGACTCTCTGTCTCTCAGCCAGTTAGACAAGAATATAGAACTGGCTCTAAAAGCATGCATTTAGACTCCCTTCCTCCCTCGAACTCACTCCCAGATTTTCTATTCAGGTACTTGACTGATACCTCATTCTCTTCCTCTCCCAAAGACTCAGCAACTGTTCCATACTCAATGCACCAACAGGCCTGATATTTCCACTATGCCAAACCAAGGAATACTCTTTACATAGTACAGGGAGATAATTCATGATTGCCAACAGCCTCAGGAATACTGAATCTTCCCACACACAACTATCTGTTTTTCCCTAGGGAATTTCAACCTCAATGCTGAATAGCTTAAACTAATAGACCTAATAATGTTACAAAAAGGAGACAGTAAGAGTTAGCCCTCAAAAGCAGGTTGATGGATTAGCACCGTAAGTGCTTACATCGATATTTCACTATATCTATGATCTCATTTGTGTGGATGAGATGACGTCACTGTTACAGATGGCAACCTCTCCACTCCTTATTTTCCCAGATTCTTGTCCATACCCTGACATAAGTCCTCCATGGAGAATTTACCCAACACAGGCTTTCCTCTGGTTCTTTTACTGTTTGGGGAATACCAATGCATTACTCAAACTATCCACTTATGACCCCTCACTCTTGTGATATGACCAATTCATCTCTTTCTCCAGGCACGAATGTTCTTGCTGATATATTTTACCCTGTTATTGGCATACGAGTCCTGTTAGTAATATATGGTAACCAACATAGACCCAGTAGAGGACTTTTGGATCACCTGCAATAGTGAGCCCCCTGAGATTGTAGTGAACCATTTTTCTCATTTAATAGTAATAATAGTACATCAATAACTAGTATTTATGTAGTACTTTAAGATTTACAAAGGATATTACATTTGTTATCTCATTTATTCTCACAAAAACCCTTTGAGTTAGATGCAATTATTATCCTTGGTTTTTTTGTGTGTTTTTTTTTCTTTTTTTTATAGATGAAGAAACTGAAACTGAGAAAAGTCTAGTGAATTGAACAGGGTCACAGTAAGTGTCTGAGGCAAAATTCAAGTACTGGTCTTGCTGACTTTGGGTCCAGAACTCTATTCAGTACATGACCAAACTGCCTACATAGGATGAACATGAGAATTGGGGGTGGGGAAATAGAGGAGTGGTCTCGACCTGGGATTTATTTCATTGATATAGGAAGTTCCCACTAAGGAAATTCCCTCCACTAATTCAGATTAGCATCTGTACTGTAACTTCTAGCCTTAGAGGATTGCCAGGAAGGGAGAGAAGAGAGGGCACCAAGGGGTTAATTGTTTTTCTCAGAGTCCCATAGTCAATAAAGTCAAGAGACAGAAACTTGAACCCAGATTCTTCTTACTCTGCAACCAGTATTCGATCCATCAAGCCGTGTAATCAGCAGAGTATCTGATGCTTTAAAAAAAAAAGTTGAGAGTAATTAACAATCATAGAGAGCCCTCAGTATGTTTCCTGACTACCAGGGAGTTGTCTGTCTTCCCCGTGGATCCCCAGACTTTATGGATAGACTAATAATTGAGACCTTGGTTCCTGGCCACCCTGACTTTATGCTGCTTTGTGCCTCCTTTGTGATGAGCACTCTGGATACTGAATGAGAAACCCACAAAGTACATGCTTAACACCAAAGGGGGTTATTCCTATTGTTATTGCATTTTAAAGAGAGTTAATATGTGGAGGATGTTTCATTTTAAAAAAAATTCATTAAAAATATTCATTCTAATTAAAAACAAAAACCACAGGAATGAAATAGAAAATTAAAGAGACAATAGAAAAAATTTTTTAAATTAATGAATATGAGAGCAAATTGCAGAGAAACCCAAAGCCATGGTGTAAAGAGAAAAACAAATGCTAGAACACAGCATCATTAACTCTATGGTAGCTTAATAATCATACAGTGGTAATGGGAGTAATGATTATAAAGGTATTATGGCATTCAGGGGTGTGCTTGTACTGACTTGAGAGCCAAGTGTTAAATTTTCAGTGTGACCTTTATACCTTGGAATGCTATAAGTCAGGGCTTGGTTTATGGTCCTATTGATTGTCTAGAATTAAGAAAATGTTAATAATGCACGTTAAACTTTAAAATGTGCCATGCATTTTCTGAATTCATATTGTTCAACATTTATCTGCTCACCACTGGGTTTGGTAAAAAAAAATTTAGACTTGGAATCACTAAAATTTGGATTCAAAGACCAAGTTACTTAACCTCCCAGTCTCAGCTTTCTCATCTGTAAATCTGTAGTATTTGCCCACCTGTCTATTACAATCACTCAAAAGATTTTAGCCTATCTGTCCAGGAAAAACCAAGTGGAATAAGAATGTCAAATATCCAATCTATAACATACATGAAGCTCATCGCCATGTATATCTTGTACAGATACCATAAATGGACAGTGAGCTAGGCGCAGAACCAAGAAGAAGGACAAGAGTGAAATGAATTATATTTGGGTAGTTCTGATGCACTTTCTGTGACCTCAAGCTTCTTCCTGAAACAAAGGTCCATCTTTTTAGCATGAATATCCCTCTGGAGATACTCAAATGGCTACAAGTCATGGAATGCCATGATCTCTAAAGGCATGAAGTTGTGGGTCACCCAAAGGGCAATGGAGAGGCACACAGTAGACATGAATAAGTCGCAGTATAATGTCAGCAAAAAATTATATAGAAGTAACAGAGAAGGCACCATCAAAGAGATGCAGGACTGGGAAAAAAAAGATGGGTTAGTCATAGTGACAAGAGTGAAGGAGAGCTGATGGCCACCCACATGCAGTTATCATCCATTATCTCCATTATCATCCATGCAACGACCAGAAATCTAGAGGAAAGCCCTCAGCATTTTGGGTGGGTCTCAGTTCTAGGCCAAGATGGCCAAGATCCAAACAGGATGTGATCTACACCACTGAATAGAGTTAATAAGATCAAAGGTCCATAAAAATACCAAAGAAGTACCTACCTCACAGGTTTGCTGGGAAGATCTGATGAGATAATACATACATCCAACACATTCTTTAAACATCAAAGTGTAAAACATTGTACTATGAGACAGAAGAGATTGAGAAGTTACTTGTTTGGGAGCCAGAAAGATGGTCCAACTATCCTGGCTGAAAACAGTTTCTTTTTCTTCCTCTCACCCTGACCTCAGTTGCCCTGAGGACACTGGAGACCACAGTCACTCCCTCCTTACTTTGTATAGGAACCTAGTACAGTAGATAGATAATACTTTTCTGTCAGCTAGGTAATACAATAGATAGAGTGTTAGCCTTGGAATCAGAAAGACCTGTGTTTGTATCCTGCCTCAGATACTCATTGGCGGTTTGCCTCTGGACTTCTCAGCCTCATTTTCTTGACCTATAAAACGGGTATAATAATAGCACCTATCTTATATGGTTGGTAAGAATAAAATGAGATAACTTATGTGACATGCTTTACAAACCTTACAGCTGTTAAAATATAACTGCTATTAGCTATCATGATTCTTACCTTCCACATAGTAGGTTCTTAATGTCTAGTGAATCTGGTGGATGATACTGCTATGGAGAAGTGGGAGAGAGGGGAGAATTAGTGGGAAAAGAGAGGACCAACAATAATAGGTCAGCAAGAGGAAAGATGACAGCATGTATATCTCTTCTTGTCAGTGCATTTATCAGAGAATGAAGTGCATCTGGGAGGGAAATAGATGCTCTGTGTGAAGCTCAAAGAGATATTTAACAGTTATTTAATTTTTTTATTGGCTCTAACCCTCCCCCCCACAGGTGAAGTTTATAAACTAGGGGATCTATTCTTTAGGGGGGATTTCTTTTTTTGTTTTAATTTATAATACTCAGTTCCACAAGTTTTTCCAAATTTTCTCCTCTTCCTTCTCCTCCCCCCTTCCCCACAAGACGGCATGTAATCCGATATAGATTCTACATGTACCTTCACATTGAACTTATTTACACAATAGTCTAAACTGGGGGATCTATTAAAGTGGCTAGGAAGAAACAGCTAGGAAGAGGACTTTGAGGGATGTCTCCTTTCTTGTGTTCATATTCCCAGTGCTTAGTACAATTCCTAGTGCACGGTAAACACTTAAAAATGTTAACATGCATTCATTTATTCATTCATTTGTTCACTCCTATTGTCTCCATAAATACCAACAGTTGGTACTACTATCAGTTCAACCAGTCTGTTGCCTGTGGTGATTATTTCTAACTCCCTCATTGATCTTCCCAGGCTAGGCTGGTCCATGAATCAGATCTAAGAGTCTCTCAGGGGGACATTAGCTATGTGATTCTCTTTTCCAAAATGGGAAGCCCAAGGAATGAATCATCGCAAGGGCCCCTATGAACTTGATTAATGTCATGGCTTTAGACCCACATTTCTAGAACCTGAGTATTGCTGATGTGACCACCTCCCATTTTTCTGATGACATCCAACTTCACAAAATTTAGTAAGGCCTATTCAAACTTATTCAAGAAGTTAAGTGCCTTGCTCATCAGCACAAAGCTAGAAAGTATCTGAGGCATTGTTCAAATCCATGTCTCCTGTCTCTATATCATATCTATTCACTATATCTAGCTCTCATTCCAAAGATGAGGAAATGTTTTACCACATGTTATCTTTGCTTTCCCTTTTATGTGGTCCTTTGTTCAATGTTGTTGGAATGTTTGTAATTTCTAAGAGCAAAAAACCTTATTCCCAGCATACCTCAAGCTTCAGTTTCTGTCATCTATCTAGACTTGGATTCACCCTAACATAACATTCATCCCAAGAAAGATGCTGTGGGTATAACACAAATATTATTGAATCCTTCTCTACCATATATCCATATCCATGTATGGATCTGAAGATCCTTGGGCAAGAGGGAAATAAAAACACATTATTTTCAAGAGCATCACCCAGAATCTCTTATCTACTTTTCCCTCCCCATTTTCTGCCCTAACCCATTTGTCATTTCTTTCCCTATCACTCTCTCTTTCTGTCCTTTTACACTTTATCTCTTCTTGGGCCCTCTTTTCCAAGAAGTCATAAAAGGAAGCATCTTTCATTAACTCCCTTTGGTTGACCAAACAGGCTCACACAAATTGTTCAACTTTGTCTGTGAATGAACGTTATAAGCACCTCACCTGGGATGACTCAAGGAAAATTAGAAATTAATCTCTCTCTCTCTCTCTCTCTCTCTCTCTCTCTCCCTCTCTTTCTTCTCCTTACCCACCCATACCATAATTATCAGAACCTTGTCCTTTAAAGCAAGACATCATCCCCAAATGAGCTCCATCTTTTGGTTTTGTAAGTAAAGATGATGTCTACAATGGTGAGATGACACAGCTTGGGTCATGAATATGTTGGGAAGAAATCAATCAGCAAGCATTATTAAGAGTCTGCAGTATCAGACACTGTGCTAAACAGGGAGGATACCAAGAAAAGGCAAAGACATTAAGGGCCTCGAGGAGCTTACACTCTCTTGGGGGCGACAACATGTATATAAATAGAGCACACAAGATAGATTCAGAGGATGTGGAAGGTAGCCTTAGGGGGGACAGCACTAGCAGTTGGGGAGAGGAGAGAAACCAGCAAAGGTCTCATGCAGAAGATGGCATTTGAGTAGGGTCTTGAAGGAAGTCAAGCATTCCACAAGGTGGAGGGGAAGAAAGAGAGCATTCCAGGCATGGGGGACACTCATTATAAAGGCACCGAGACAAGAGATGAGGTGTCATGTGTGAAGACCAGCGAGTTGGCCAGTACACCATAGAGTTTGTGAAGGGGCATAGTGTGGAAAAAGTGACCAAGTTATGGGAGCTTTCAATGCCAAAGGAGTTTATGTTTGATCTACAGATAATAAGAGACCACTGGAGCTTATTGAGTGGAGGTTGGTGGACAGGTGTCCTGGTCAGACTACTGCCATAGGCAATTCACTTTTGACAGCTGTTTAGAGGATAGATTGATATGGGGAGAGATATGAAGCAGAGAGACCAGGTAGAAGGCAATTGTGATAATCCATGTGGAGGGCTCAATGACAAAATCTGACAACTGGTTGAATATATGCAGTGAGTGAGAGGGAGGAATCAAGGACAAAACCAGAGTTTCAAACTTGAGTGACTGGGAGGTTGGTGCTACTCTTTGACAGTAATAAAGATGTGCAGATGGGGAGTAGCACTGACAAGGGACAAAATGAGTTCTCTTTTGGTTGTATTTAGTTTTACATAGAAACATGGAAAGAAAAAAGATAAATTAGTAGCTAGTGTTTATATTATGCTTTATGTTAATTATCTCGAAGGACTTTAGAAATTATCTCTTGAATCTCTTCATTTTACATATAAGGAAAGTGAGGGTGAGAGAAGTCATGACTTTTCCAAGGTCACACAATAAGGTAAGTGAGCCATGATTCAACCCTGGTCCTCTTCTCCCAAATCAAAGCCTCTTTGAAGTACACTGTTCTGCCTCCATCAATCAACAAGCCTCTTTTAAGCACATATTATGTGCCAGGCACAAAGATAGACCCTGGAATTTCAAGACGCAAATGAAATAAATCCTACTCTAAAGGAACTCATATTTCTTGAGGAGACAGCATGCACATTAGAAGTGTGTTTAAAATATATACAAGAAAACTTAAGCAAAAGGAGATACTTGCACTTGGGGGACATCAAGCTTTACTAGAATTATAGTAATGTTAATAATGACTGATAGTTACATAGTGCTTTAAGGTTCTCAAAGTGCTGTACACATATTATCTAATTCACTTGTTAGCATCAATAGGTCAGGGGCCATGTCATATTTATATTTATATCTTCCAGAGGGTCTAGCACCGTTCTTTGAATGTCATGAGCATTGATTAATATTTGAGAAAGGATGGGGAGGAAAGAGAATAAGATTAGAGAAGGAGGAAAACAGATAGAAATGGGTTAAAAGTTAGGACAGATAACCTGCATTTTCCAGAAAGAAACTTCACAGCCACTAAGATAGCCTACAAAATATTTAGCGTGGGAGTAGGCTTTTGAACCTTCTGGAACTCAGAAGGTGGTATTTCCCATCAAAGTGTGTGGTCTATGTATTTTGGTAGGGAGATGATTCTGCAGCCCTGTCTTTCCATGACTCTCTAAAGGATATCCTTAGCTGGGATGTTACCTATGCAGACTTCTGAAGTATTTGACAGGCACCCAAGGAAAGGGGCCAATGTTAAGAATGTCAGTATCATGCAATGACAGAAAAGAAAGCAAAAGCATGGATTAAACCAGTGTTTGTGGTAGGTGTGCTTACTATGCCCAACACTATGCTAGGTTCTGTGGAAGATATGGGAAATATAACAAGTAATCCCCAAAGTCAAGAACTTAGTTTCATTAGGGAGACAAAACAAATGCTAATGAAATGATTCATGACAACACAAGGCAGTAGACCTAGCATATGCTATTATAACAGATAACTTTTTCAATTAAAAAAAGCCGTGAAAATACATTTGCTCTGAAAATCACCAACGATTTTCTGTTATGTCTCTCTACAATTTCTCCTTGTTCAGGTCATACATATAGTACCAAGACCCGTCCCTTTCTTAGTCTTCTTTCAGGATTCTCTACTCTCAGTATTTATGTTTGCTATTAATACAGGTATGTGATTTTGAACAAGCTCATATACTTGATATATAAAATAAATTGTATGGGGCCTATAGGGAAATGACAAGTTTCATTACAAATAGAAAATGTAATATATCTCTTTCCCTTACTACTCCCTCACCACACACACACACACACACACACACACACACACACACACACACAGACACAAACATGCATGCACACGCACAAGCACATGCACACACACACACGTTATCCTAACTCATCTTCCTCCTATCTATCCAGCTCTGATGTCAAGGGCGCCTGGTATTATGGTTCCTTAAGCTACCATTGTTCTCTGGAATCAGAGATGTCAGCATCTTGAGTTCTTCACAGTCAAGATATGAATGCCCCGTGGGAGGTAAACAAGTCCATTCTTAGTTGGTAAAAATCACACCCACTATGTAATCATAGGCTGTAGTAGTTTTGCTTTACAAGAGATAGAAAGAATGTGAGCATGTCAGTAGGTATATGGCTGTAATCACTTGGGTCAAATGACTCGAGCTATCTTCCCAGCCACTGTCCCTTTTGGAAGTAATTAATGTTAACTTGTGAAAACTGTAAGAAATATCCCTGATCCTAAAGGTCTAATTCTGGTAGCAGCTCTCAGTCTCTGTAAAATATCCCTATGTGTTAATAGATTAAAAGAACCTCACACAAAAAACCACATTCATAATGACAGAAGTTGATGTTTTATCACCATATAGAGAAGAACTCTCAAATTAGTGACAGCTTTTTGGAGATTGGTTTGAAGATAAACACAATATAATGTAGGACTTGATGTGTACGGGAACAGGAAAAAGCATGGGAATGGTTTCCCAAGTGGGGAACACAAAGCAGATGGGCTTACTGAGTCGTTTCATCTTCTCTAAAAGCAGTGAAATATGGAAACTTCAAACCCTCCAAAAGAGGAAAAGGATGTTGTTTTGCCTCACTCCATCTTACCTTATGCCCGATGAAGTATCACTTATTTTGTGTTTTCTCCAAGGTATAGTTTCTGATTCTGTCTCTGCCTGAGGGGAGAGTGGATGAGAGTGGGAGTGGTATTCCACAATCTCCTCCTCCTCAGGAAATATTTCCAGTGACTGCTCTTGTTGACCCACATTTCATGGTATCTTTTCCCACCTGAGAAAGTTACAACAACAACAAAAAACCACTTGGTAACATTCACCTCTTTCTTTTTTTCTTTCTCCCTCCCCTTCTCTTTCCTATTCCTTCCCTTCTTTCCTTATCCCTAATCCCACCCCACCTTGTCCTCTAGGAACCTTCTGCATCATTTCACTGTGCACCTGTGTGGCTGGGATCAACTTCGAGTTATCACGCTACCCACGCTACCTGTATGGACTACCTGACGATATTAGCCATGGCTATGGATGGTCCATGTTCTGTGCGTGGGGCGGCCTGGGCCTCACGCTTATCTCGGGCTTCTTCTGCACCTTGGCCCCTTCTGTCCAACCTGTCCCCAGGACCAACTGCCCCAAAACCAGACCTGAAAATGGGACAGTGTGCTAAAAAACAAAAACAAAACCCCCATATATATATATAAATATATATATATATATAATATACATATATAAAACAGAAACTAAAGCAAGATGGTGCCAGTGCCAAGAGAGCATTGAGTTGGCTCAGGCACCCATGTCTTCACAGAACTTTGTGTTGCTTCATCCTTTCTCACTAAGATGGGGAAAACTTTGTTGTCATATGGCTCTTCCATCAATTCTTAACTTATGGCTTCATGATTTTTTGAAGGTTGAGTGAACATGCTCACTTGCAGTTGAATCACACTTACTGCTACTAGTGAGGATGGGTTGGTGAGCTGGGAAGGGACAGTGGCAAATGTTTGAAGCAGCACAGGAAGTAAGGAATACATGCCATCAATTGGACCAACAAGAGAAGAACCCACCACCCACCAATATTAATGAGAAGAAACAAAACCCTTAGTTCACCTGTAGAATGTAACCAACTCTTCAAGGCCATTTTCAAAACCATCTCTTCTCCCAATGCTCCAGATCTTATTCCCCAACCGCCCCACCAGCTACACACAAGAATTGGAAGAGAAAACAAACTGAGATGGAAGTTTTCTCTTTGCTTGCCAAACTTTTGGATGAACAGAAGAGGGGAGGGGAAAGGGGAAGAGACCAACAACCCTGAGAGATGATATTTGCATCAATACGAGGACACTTCTGTGGATGCTCAGACAACCCAGTCTTATCTTCCAGCTGCCTTACATCCAGGTTAAACAGAGGCTGCCCTGCCCCCACCCCCATCTTTTGGGCAGACAGGGGCCTTTCAGAAATGCTGTGATACATGTGTGTGTATACTTTTTCTGATGGTTTTTTTCTTTTCAAACTGAAATATTGCAGTACGACTGTTGTCTATAAACTGTGCTGATATCTTGGCCCAGGCACAAAGACCTGGAAAAAGTAGAGAGAAGGTGAGACTGTATGGGTGCCAATTCTGCAACTGTCAATTATTGGAATGTGTGTGTATGTGTGTGTGTGTGTGTGTGTGTGTGTGTGAGAGAGAGAGAGAGAGAGAGAGAGAGAGAGAGAGAGGGAGAATGTGTATGTGTGTATGTATTACTGAGGTGTTACCAGTTGATTTCAGTTTTTCTATTATTTTAAAAACAGCTCAAAATTCCAGATGGCAGAATCAAAAGAACCATTCAGATAGGGGACCCTATGGTTCTGCGCATTACTGGGGACTATGTGGAAGTAGTCCTCTTAATTTTGGAAGTTCAAGACACAGCTGGGCAACAAGCCATTACAGAAGGAGAAAAGGGAACAAAGTTTGGGAGGGAGAAAGAACGGAACCTTTAGTTGATGTATGCTAAACAGGACCTTTCTACTCCCCATCAGTGGTAACTCCTGTTTTATTGGGTGTCTCCTCCTTCTGTATCAGTTCACTGTCTGAAAAGATGAAAGAAGATAGGTCATGTGCAGAGAAAGAGAATCCATTTTCCATGGGCTCAAGTTTGTATGATATTGTTGTAAATCAACTCGGAACTTTTTACTCTTTCCATCTTTCCCTCTCTCCCTCTCCCTTTCTCCCTCTTCCTCCTTTTCTTTCCAATTTCAAGGTCGTGTATCCCAGAGTAGCTGACTTGGCTGCTTATACCCAAGTGCAAGAAGGAAATACCCACCACAGTATCTTGGGATTTATTTGAGCTAACTGACGCTGAGGTAGCTGGAGGAGCCAGGAAGTGAACAAGGCAGGCATAAAGCCATGAGATTAGGAGTCTGCCAAAAGTAGGAAAGGAGCACTTACCAGAGCCCACCAGGTATAGAGTGCTATGCTGTGCCATGCTATCGGACAGCCATGAGATAAATAAGAGAAGCCCCGAGACAGGGTTGCTGCATAGCAAGTATGAAGTAAATAGCAGATCTATGTAAATGTAATGTATTGCTAAATCAACATGCTGTGGATCACTCGCCAACCAATAAGCCTCTCCTCTATCCATTTATATTCTCTTATTCACCTACCTACTCCCCTGTCAGCTTTCAAGCTTTCACCTTCTTTCAGCTTCCTGACTGTTCATTCAATCCACCAAGTCACGTATCCTCTCACCTCTCCCAAAACATGCTATTTTTTAAGCATGTGTGTGTATGAGGTTAACTGTGTGATATCCTGGTGTGCATTGATTGATCTGTGGGAATGTACACCTGAATGTATGTATCTATGTATGTGGAGTGTGTATGTATATATGTATGTATCCAGGTACAGATGTGAGTGTGTCTATGTCAGGGCTTCTCCAAATTACCATCATAGAGGTACAGCTGGAAGGGACCCCAGAAATCATCTACTGCAACTGCTTCATTTTACAGATGAGGAAACTGAGGCCCAGAGAGGTTGAGTGACTGGGGACAGATGTCAGCATGTATAAAGGGGGTCTTTGTAGTTATATGAATATGGGGGGGATGGGGAGAGGTGTCTATGTATAACCATGACTGTTATTAGCATATAACCGGAGTAAGAATTATTTTTTAAATGGTGGATTTATTCTACGGGAAAGAGAAACAGCTATCAGGAAAACCTGCAGTTTTTAGAACTATAGGGAAATGCCCTTATTTTTTTTTATTTGAAAAGTATGATTTCCTCCTAGGGGGAAAGGCAGAAATGCCTCTTTGGGCATGAGGAGGAGTAAAGAGAAGTATCTCAGATTGAGAGCCATTTTGCCTTCATTCCCCTCTTGGGGAAGAAATGTTTGTCTGAGTTGGTGGGCAAATGGCCATATCTACAAGTATGCTTGGAAGCCTTCCTTTGGGGAAGGAGGTTGCCTGTGCCTAAAGAGTTTCTGAAGCCAAACTCCAGCTCCTTGAGTAAGTGGAAATTTTCCAGATGGTGGCAAGTTGGCACAGGTAATTCATTACATTTATTTTAAAAGTCACCAAATGCTGGGTTCTGGCCCCTAGTTGCACCATTGTTTTCCCTTCTTATTTATTCTATACTACCACTAATTGCTTTTCTACTTTATTAAAATGCTTTCTGGAGGCTGGTGGAAGATTGGGGCATAGGAATGTTGTTTTTTTTATTTTACCTTAGCCCCTGAGCTTTAGACTTTTCAAGACTTGAATGCTTCTCAAATGTATTATAGGCTCCTAGGGACCAGGGAACTAGACTCTTCTGGGTAGTTCTCTCCACTTATGCAGTCCTATATAGACAAGGCTACCTCTGACCTCCAGCCAGGAAGACATGTGTATTGAGTTGCTTTTTCAAACACGGGTATGAATTTGCCCTGATTCATCTGATGGCTCTCTTACCTGAATCTGCTTGGGACAGCACTCTTACAGTCAGGATTAGCAGAGAAGTCTGTTGTCATGGAACAGAGCAAATGTAACTGGCCCACAGGAGGATTAAATGACCAAGCGCCAGCCAGTTGAACTAAACACTGTAGTTCTTCATATGGAAACATCCATAACTAGGCCAGTCACTTATATCTTTGGGATTTGTAAGAGCAATCTCAAACCTAGTCAGATTAGCATGTATTTTGAATTGCATCTTGGGACCAGAATCTCTTTCCTCCCAATTCTTAATCTAAGACCCTACCTTCCCAAGGAGATTCAGGGTCAATATCCTCTCCACCATCCCCACAGGTAAAGTACAGCCCCAAATCCTTTGCAGTTGTGTGACTTTGAGTGAACATGAAGTACATCTGTGTTTGTATACTACGAGATGCTGGTGCAGTATAGGAACCCCTTTAACTCCTGTTCCTATACTTCCTAGAATTTTTCTGACAACGTTCCCACATAAGGGGATTAAAGGAGCTATTTTGACTGTTTTGACCCTGTTTCTTCCTTGCCTTTCCTCCTTTCTCAGTTTTGGTAGGAAAAGTTTCCCTTCCCAATTTGCTTCCCCCAATCTGTCCCTAATTCTAGCCAGTGCATGGTGTTTCCCAACAGGATCAGTCATTAATCATTTATTGAACCCTCCTTAAGAAGGCCAAAGAAGCCAATTTATCCCCTAAGAAACAATGAAGCAATTCCATTTGTTTCCCTCACCCAACACAATGCTGACTTTTTAAAGGAAAATGCTCTACAAAAAATAAAATGTGCCTATCTCCTGGCCAACCCTACCAAATCACCAATTCACCTGACAGATATGTTACTGTTTCAGTTCACTAAATGTCAACATAAATCCTCGGACAAGGTAGTTACCATACAGGGGCTTCCATGGGGCACCTCTATCTAGGGTACCCAACCGCAGCTGGAAACCCTCTATTACTACCACTCCATTTACCTATGTTTTTATGTTGTCCCAGAACTATTTCTAGGGCCCCCATTAATTACCCAAGTGTTACATGTGGCCCTGCTGAGGGATTATTGAAAATTAGCAGATATTTTATCTGCAAGAAATTGTACTCTGTAGAATCAACTGCTTCTCTTAGGAATGGGTAGATTTACATTCTCTTCATACAAATCAGTTGTCCAGTTATTAGGAGATTTTCAGATCTCTTGGGGGAAGGAGTAAAAGAAGTCACTTGGGTCATCCTTTTGTGAAATTCTGATATCCTTCTTGGTTTGTTTTGGAAGCCAAGGTGAAATTGCATTTCCACAGAAATTCCCAGTGGTCCATGGAACTTAGGTTTCTCAATGGTCACCATCAAAGGCTGGTGTTGAAATCGAGAAGTGATTATGGTACAGATTGGAATTGTTGATCTATACCTTCCACGTTCCTCACCACCCCCCCAAAATGGAATGCCTCTTTCCCATCTAGGTAATATGGGGGATGAGAGTATAAAATACAATGAATATTTTTAACTAATTGACCAGAAACTTAAAAATCCAAAGAGTGCTATTCCATTCAAAATAACAGCCTTAGAAGGCTATGTGAACTAGCCCCAGTGGCGGTGCCATTGCTCAAAGCATTTTAGAATGCCTTCTTTGGAATGGTTTTTAGGAGCCTGTGTCACATTTTTTTTTAGTATTCTCGAATAGTGACAAATCTTCATTCATCCTTTGAGAATATATATGTTATTTTTAAAAGAAGCTGCAAAAAGTCATTTGCAGTCAAGTCAAGTGAATAAGGTAGGTGATCAAGCTGTGTAAAGACAGGACGATCCAAAACAAAGTATAGCTATAAAAGTAAGGGGACTAATTCTGTGTGTATTTGTAAGTTATTCCAAAGGACTCCCAGAACTGTTTGTGAACAATGGGAGCATTATTGGAATCAATGTCAATACCATGACTCCCACTTCCTATGCCTGAGGGGCCACAGAATGGTTAAGTGAGTTGCCCATGGACATTTCAGCTATTAAATGGCAGAGTGAATGGAAGCCAAAGTGAAATTACATTTCCATAGAAATTCCCATGGGTCCACGGACTTAGGTGTCTCAATGGTCATACAAAGCCTTCACCATCAAGGGCCTGTGATGAGACTGAGAAGGGATTATGATATAAATTGGAATAGTTGATCCATACCTTCCATGCTCCTCCCAAATAGAATGCTTCTTTCTCATCCAGGTAATATTGGAGATATGACTATAAAGTAAGATGAATAATTTTTAAACAAATAGACCAGAAATGTAAATTGTTTTGAACCTACATCTCCATGATTCTAATCCCAGTACTCTATCCTCCTTCATACTTCCTTTCCACTGGAATACTTGTAGGGGCTCCTAAATATGTTCTGAAGGGGAGAGCATCCATTTCTGGATACACATATTTCAGTATGTTTGCTTTAAAATGTGGTTATGCTTTTCCCCCATTGAATACATATTGAAATCCAAAGGCAAGAAAATCATTTCTTTCTATTCCTGATGATGCTATTATTTCTTTCCCTCCCTCCCTCTCCCCCCAAGAGTTCTTGGAAAACTCCTTCGACTTCAGAGAATCTACAAGGAATCAGTTCTCTGGAAGGTATCTGATGGCTTCCTTAATGTCATGTATAAGGGAAGATGGGCTAGGCACCTTGGAAGGAAGGCAGTGGATAGAGAGAAGCAATGGAAAGGTTAGAAGAAGCCAAGAACAAGAAGAAAGGAGAGTTCTTATGTTTCAGGGGTTTTTTTTCCAATTGCAGCATGTCAGAGATGTTTCACATTTGTTCCCAAAGGAGTCACTTAGAATACCTAACTCTAGACAAAGCACACAGATGGTTAGAGAAGGCTGACTATTTTTATTCAGCTTTGTCTGGGATGAACAACCCAGAGATGTGCTCATCTGAAAAAAATTTCTGCTTGCTGTAAGGATACATACCAGCAGCAGCAGCAGCAGCAGCAGCAGCAGCAGCAGCAGAAAAGGGTGTGAAATCTAAGGAGACTTAGCAACAAGACCTACCTTATTAGAAGAAAGAGCAGTTCATCACCTCGGGAATGGGCTTTCAGAAACTCCAGAAAGGTTCCTAACCTTGAATGATCTTTCCTATTTATGGGTGCCCTGAATTTCACTCATTAGAACCACCTGAGAAAGGCAGCCCATTAGGCTGTTATCAGTCATTTATACCTTAGTGCAACCAGGGATCTGAGAGCAGATTTGGACAACAGAGACACAGAGGGAGTAGACCTATATTAGATTTGACCCTTCAGGTGCAGAAAGAGTACAGGTGGCAAGCTTGCTTCATAGTTTTGTCTAGGTAGGTCTGGCCATGTCGTATTCTCCATATAATATCACCTCGTCTAGAAAATAGTCAAGAGGCATAAACTCTAAGGTTACCTTATAAAAGAACTATCCATATTTTAAAGGCTGATACTACATGAGTAAACTAGTAAAATTATAAAACACCAGGTCTGGAAGACACCTTAGAGATCATCTAGTCCCGCTCCCTAATTTTACGAATGGGAAAACTGAATCCCAGAAATGTGAAGTGACTTGTTCAAGGTCACTCAGGTTTCTAGCTAAAGAACCTGCCCTAGAACCCATGTTTCTCTCCACACTTAACCCAGTATTCTTGTTACTACCATATAATGTCTCCCAGAGTCTTCGAGGCTGTTCTTTGACATCATCACTTAAGTCACTTCGATGATGGCTCCGTGTTAACTTCCCTATAAGATAGATAGTGAATCAGTTTCTGCGGGTTGCTTTTTGCAGATGTCACCACTAACTTCTTGGTTTTTAAAATTATTTTTTTCCAATAATAGGTATGACTTATGCTGGTCTTCTCCAGGCTCTAGTTTTTTCACGTAAAATTAGAGTGTCGAACCAAATAACCTCTAAGGTATTTTCTGACCCTAAATTCCTGCAGTCACTCCATACTCCCTGACTCTATGAATAGCATACTCTAGGTTAGAACCCAAGTTAAGAATACATTCTATAATTATGGAACAAAGGAAAACTAACTGAAACCCACTGTAAAGCAGTACAGTGTACTGCTTTGTAAAGAGAGAGCGCTGTATTTGAAGACAGAAAACTTGGGCTCAAATCTTATCTTTTCTGCTTATTTATCTGCGTTACCTTGGGCAAATCATTTATCCTCTCTGACCTTGGTTTCCTCATCCGTAAAATGAGAGAATCAGACTTGATGAAATAGGCCCTACCAGTATTAGATCCTGTAATACCATTCTTTCCCATAATTTTGACATCATCAGCATAGTGCTTGAATCAAATGAGCAAGTTGAACCAGAGACAAATGACCACTGAGACACCAAGAGGCTCAGTGTCTGGCCAGCGACGCAACTGGAAGAAAGCTTTATGAACCTTCTTCTGGGTTCTCTTTTTTGGTGGCATCTTAGTCTAATTATAGATGTGAGGGCACCGAGGTCAGAGTGACCCGCTAATTAAACAACACAGGGAATCTATACTTGAACTTTGGCTGGCTTACTCTCCCCTTTCCATCTTTAAGCTTCCTTATCTCTAAAAGAGGGATAAAATTCCATTTTAGTTCATGGTATTACAAGGATGACAGAGAAGGAAAAATGAGAGTAAAGCAACTTGCAAATATAAAGTGTCATCCCAATGATGCATTGTCCCATTCATCCTGAGACAGGAAAACCTCATGTCATCACTCTTCCCCTCTAGTTATTGCAAAGCCCTACTAAATCCCTTTGATTTCAGTGATCTTGGGAACTGCCAGATGAGGAAACTCCCTCTGTGAATTCAGGTCAGCACCTCCTTGACAAATTATCCTAGAATTGTCTGGGGGCACTGAGAGGACAAATGATGAGCCCAGGGTCACACAGCCCCTATTTCTCAGTGGTGGTGCTTGAACCTAGATCTTCGTGGTTTTGAGTTTAGGCTTCTATCCCCTTCACTATACGATCTTTCTCTGAGTACACATAATACAACAATTTACAAGGGTCCTGGAATCTGAATCTGAGATTGAATCCCTTCCTAGCAGGTACCCCCATATTGTAGTTTCAGTAAAAACTACACGAGTATTCTGGGCAGAGAAAAATATATTCTATTTTTAAATCCCTCCAGAGAAGGAGATTCCATAACCTTCAGTCAACTGCTCTGGGGTTTTTTCCCTTATTTCTAATGCCAGCTCTGCATAGGTCAATTTGAGTAACTTTCCTCTTATTTGTCCCCAGAGACGGTAGAATAGAGCTGACCATATGGGGCAATTAGCATATACGAGCTAGAACAATTAGCTATTAACAGAGCCACGTAGTGTCCATTCTGTATTCACCTCCCTTCCCTCCAATCCTCCCCAGTTTGCTGCACATGAGAAGAAAAATACAATATTCTAGACAATTTTCCTTAATTCCTATTTCATCCTTGAGAAAAGATGTTTCAAGGAATCGTACATTTAGTTTTAAGCTGTCGTGGGGATTTCCAGCAGGTGGGTTTGTCTGTGGAGAATTACATGTTGGAGAAGAGGGGATCCTCATAGAGAGTCCATGGCAGCTTTGGGGAAAGTGTATTCACTGTAATAAATTAAGGATACAGCTTCTTCCAGAAGACTGAACAGGACACTGGTGTCCTTAAGAAATATGAGCCTTTGACTCTCTGCTTTGTAACAGCTTTGGGGTCCAGTATAATGGCATTACTTTACTATCATATTGAGGGATGCCTAGGTTGTAAAACTCAGCTGAAAATAGGGAAACTATTTCCCTCCTGGTAGCATAGTTGTTCAGTGTCAATAGCCAAGACACAGGCTTCACTAGGAATTGAACACAAGAGTCTCAAAAACCATTCTGCTAACTCTTTGGCAGACAGTGATCTTGGTGAAATTCAGCTAAGACATTTAGTTCCAAAGGACTGGGTGCTGCATCTTCAGATGCTCTATGCCCCCTTCTCCTCCCTCTCTCCCATTTCCCCTCTTTCTCATTCCAACTAAGCTTTTCTTTTTCTTTTAGAGGTCAACTGTAGACCCCTTCTAGCCTTGTGTGTTTCTGTGTGTATGTTTTCATGTGAGCGTGTTGGCATGTTTCCTGTAAAGAGAAGAGTTTTCATTAATTCATTTTCATCCTGCTCCTTGCCCCCATCCACAGTGTGACTATTTTACTATCCAAAGTATCTGTAAAAAATGTGCAAAATAAAAATCAACTAGAATTTGAAAAAGAGAATAAAGCGTAAGTAAGTAGAGAATCAGTTAAACATAAAGACAACCTTCAGGTTTCTGGAGAAGTGTAGGGACTACCCTGAAATCATGTCACTAGTTTCTTATTTTCCTTTTTTCTGTCTCTATCTCATGTCAGATTAAAGGGAGGGAGAAGTCACCGGTCCCTATGTCATTAAAATCATGGGGTTATAGACTTAGGAGAGACCTTGGAAATCATATAATTCAAGTTCTTCATTTTATAGATTGGGAAACTAAGACCCCAGACTATGAGACAAAGTCCCACATCACATAGTTAGTGGAAGAGTCAAGACTAAAACCCAGGTCTATAGGCCAGGTCTCTATCCACTATGCCACAATGCCTTTCTATTTCTCTTCTGGCTGCTCTTGTAGATACTAGTCATCAGCTGTGAAACTCTGTCCCAAAGGGTTCTTGTTTAAAAGTCAAACCCATTTTCTGAAAGGCAAAACCAACCCAACCCAGCAGGATAAGATTTAGGTTAGTAGACTGGAAATTAAGCTTTGGGGATTCCATGTATAGCTTCATCAGGAACTTTGGACGAGTCACTTTACCTCACCATGCCTCAGTTTCCCTCTCTGCTATATAGACTTGCAGGGCACTGTGAAATACTAAGTATGCAGTATAGTATAGTTCCTGCTATCTACCATGTTGTTCTTCCTAGGTGAGATGCTACTAGCCTGTACTGATATTTCTTCATGGCACTCAATTTAATCCAGTGTTACCCTTGCCTCCATCTCACTTCCTAGTCTCATCGCCCTGGTCAACAACCTCAAGTTAGCAGCCAGTTTATACTCTAGGTCCAAAGCCTCTTATCTACCTTTTCATTCTCAGATGCCTTTCCCCACCTACTTTTATGGTTTTTCCAAAGGCACATTTCTGTTCTAGAATAGGAGAGAATACAGTGGTCTAAATAAAACAAGAAGCTCAGTAAATAATGTTATCCAAATAGGACCCATTCCCTAATGCATGCCCATGAAAAGGGGTTTGGGATGAGGGCAGGTAGCTCTACCAACTGCAGTTTGGGTTGAGGTGGGGAGGCATGAACCAAAACAGGGAACCATTAAAAGAGTGTCAGTTTTGGGGGCTGCTGGAAAAGGAGTAATTAGAATAGGGAAGGGGCTCATCCTTGCTTGAGCCACTATTTAGCAGTAGCAGAGGAGAAAAGTTGGTAAAAGGGGAGACCTGTTAGGCACCAATAAATGTTGGGGATTGGGTGAGACACAGAGAATCTAAGTTGGCAGTGACCATCTGAAGACTGGAGAGAAGACAAGTGGCCCTAGGGCATGGGGAAGTGAGGAAGAGGAGTATATAACTAGCTTGGCAAGCAACCCAAACTTGTCTACATTTGCAAACTCATTCCTTCACAATCTTTCACTTTAAAGACATTCAGTTTCAATGAGTCCTCAGCCGACAGGCTATGTATGGATTCTCCTGAAAATCTGTCTTGACTTTCTTTTTCAACTGATGAGTATTCTCACCCTAGCTGAGTCACTCTGTATTCATCACAGCTGGCTAAGGAAAGAGGTAAACACATCCTTGGATTTAGGAGTGAAGTCTGGGCCACCACCACATACGTCTTCTGTGGTGGCTGAAATTTCAGGCGTGCTCCTCATCTTAGCCAGCAGTATGGGGATGGAGGCTCATTCCCACTGCAAGAAGGGAAGTGATTAGACTTCACTTTCTCCCTTCACTCCCAATGACAGCCTGTAGCCATCACCCTTGGCCATCTACTCAACAGGACTCTAAAGGCCAAAGGGTGTTTCCTTAACCAGAGTAGCATCACTCACCACTCTTTCCTAAGTTTGTGTCCTGTTACATATGGGAAAATAAGCCACCCCTTGAGCAAATTTTTAGAATCTGGTCCAACCAAGCCCTGCTGCCACCATCTCTACCAACAACTTCAAAACTGAGGCTGTTTACTCAATCCTTGATACCCCCAGTCTGTTAGGCTCAGGACTTTTGCCTTAAATTCAGATGGTAAAAGGAGATGGTTAGGGATGGGGGGAGTTATTTGTGGTTTGTGTTTTCTGGGCTCTGACAACAGCTTTGCAACTATTATCTACATATTAAATATTTACAGTGGGCCTCAGTCTCCTCACCTATCTCCCCACTATGCATGGAGACCCTCCTTCTGATGGGAGACTCCAATGTTCAGGGAAAAGATAAGTTGGGAGGTCAGCCCAAGGATGGGGAATAAAATCTATGTAACTACTTGAGTGTTCCCAAAGCATTTCAAAGAGGCAGTTTGAGAAGGTACAATTTAAAACATATTATTCTATACCCTGTATTTCAGATAGGAAGAAAATGAGTGGGTTTGGTATTTTTTATACATTGTCATGAGACTGAAGCTATAACTGGCAAAACACTCAAACAACTGGAATATTTCTAGCCCACCAGAATATTGTTCAGCCAATACAAAATTACTTACATTTACTTTTATTTGCATAGTGCTTTCTGATTGGGTAGACAAGGAGTGGTGTGTCCTGCAGGATTCTAACATCTCTGCTATCCTTGGAGATAGCAAATTCCTGTGGTTATTGGTGCTAAAATAAGATTAAATATTATGTTAATTTGTTCTGATATGATGTGAATAATTGTGTTGTTTAATCCTACCAAGAATGCAACATCTTATCAGATCTATTGTACTGTCTGTTCCTTCTCGTAATTAATTACAGGAAAGATGATCAGAACCAGATTTTAAATTATTGTGATATTCTGAAAAGTAAAATTCACAGGGAAATGGGAGGGGGGAATGAAAAGGGAAATTGTCAGGTTCCTGCGACTTTGAAAGGACTGAGGAAGAAGAGAGCATTTTGGGACTTCACCGAAAAACTGACTGCATCTTGCAATTTTCTTTTTCAATTGGCAGAAATATTGTATTTTCATCGATTGAAGAAAAAAAGTGTCTGGTAATTAATTAAATGACTTGTTCATGGAAAAATAATAAATAATCTGTCAGTTGTGGAATGTAAACTGATTAAACAATTAAATAAAAAAGATTACGTTGTGTGTTTTAAGTGGATGTGTCTGCTTGTGTGGGGGGAATGGTTTGGGGCAGGAATATCGAAGGACATTCACTAGGGTTTGGAAGAAGGAAATGGTGCAGCTGAGGGATAAGGGAACCTAATGTTGATTTTCTCCTCTTAAAGAAAGCTAACAATAGAAAGAAAGAAAAAAGTACTTTATTAAATCTGTGCTTACTTCCCTGGAGCTCTCCTTTTCCGCTATTTACCTAGGCTTTCCCAGCCGGTTTAATCTTCCCCCTCACTCCCATCTATACACTCTTTTTTTCCACTTAACAAACCAAATAACCTTTCCTCTATCTCCTCTTTTGCTCTTTTGAGAGTATTTGTCTGGGAGTCTCTTGGTAGATATGCATTTATGTACAGTATGTGCTTATATCTTTGGTGGGGAAGCATAGCAGAGGATATAACTAGGCAAGGCAATGGAGAAGGGAAAGGGTGACCTAGAGCTTTCAGATAGAGAGAAATGTCATGTCCCTGGGGGAAAGGGGGAAAGGAAAGGAAGGGAATGTGTTTTTGTGTTTAAGTGGTGTTCCAATGGAAGAACAATACAATACACTTATGAGAAGGTACGTGACTATACCTATTAGGGATTTCTGGGTAAGAAAGCCACGTACAGTATCTCTTCTGCCTCTGAATCTGTGATCTGAAGGTGTATCTGTCATCATCATCATAATGAACTTATTACGTGGCTAACTGAATATCATAGCATTCAAAAAGAATGACTTAGATTTGGTGCCTGCCTCCTAGTAGCTTGTTGTCCAGTATAGGACATTGCACACGTCTGTGCAAGAATTTAGAAGCCCTATTATAGACAAAAGATTGGGAAACAGTAAACCTAAATATGAAGGAATAATAAATATTTAAATCAGTATACAATAGGAGAAGGAAGGCTGACCAATACCTAGGGAAGAAAGAAGTTAATGGGACAAATTAGGGAGCTGAGTGAGGCTCTCCCAGAATGTTCTCTAAGTTATAGAACTTTGGATCTGAGCCTTCACTTTAGTGAATGAAGGATGATGGGCCTTTCCCATTGCCTGTACCATACAGCAGCTCCATGAGGTCAGCTGCCAGGATTCTCTAGAGATAGTTCTAGGAAGAGGCCAGCATCATCCCAGCTGGAGGTAAAACTCTGGAAGATAAATATAGCAGGTTCCATTTCCTTTTTTTCCCTTGGAGCCAGTGAGCAAGCTTTAACTCCTGTGATGAATCACAGTCTGCTACACAGAATTGTGTATACCTGCATCATGCCTAATTCCCCTTAGAGAATTTTTCTGTGAGATTGTTCAAATGATGGGACAGAGGAAGCTCAGGTGGCTTTTGAATTTTCTTTTTTTTAACCCCTACCCATTCTCAAATAAGGTGACGGGGGGGTAACTTGAAATGACAAATAAGATTTTACTCTCAAAAGTCTAAACCATTTCAACTCCTCTTCTTAGAATTCCACCCACCCCAACAAAAAACAATGCAGGACTCCTTTCCACATTCTTAATGCTGACACAATAAATAGTATTTCCTCCCCTTTCCACCATGGGCCAAATTAAAAATCATAGACCTATAGATATAGGGCTGGAAGAAGCCTCAGAGATCATCTAATCAATTCCTCTCATTTCACAGATGAAGAAACTGAGACCCAGGGAGGTTAAGGGACTTACACAGGGTCTATTGGTAATGTGTCATAAACAGAATTTAAAATGAGATCCTGGGGGCAGCTAGGTGGAACAGTGAGTAGACCACCAGCCCTGGAGTCAGGAGGATCTGAGTTCAAATCCGGCCTCAGACACTTGACACACTTACTAGCTGTATGACCTTGAGCAAGTCACTTAATCCCAATTGCCCTGCCTTCACTTCTTCAAAAAAATAAAGTAACTAAAATAAAATGAGATCCTTTGGGTCCTGAGGCAGCATTCTTTCCCATATATCTAAGCTCTTTCCTCCCTCTCCCTACAAAAAGAGCTGGCCTTTGAGCTCTCAGGCCAATTTGCTGAATGTTCCCTCCTTTGCCTAGTAGTCCCCATACACCTAGAATTGCTTTCTTCCCTCCACAGATTATCAAGCCATCTTTCTTTCATCATTCACACTTGTTGAAATCCTGCCTTCTCCCTGAAGCTTTTCTGGATTGAAGCCTGCTGGCCATGGGATTTGGACTTCCAATTATTTCTTATTCACAACTCTAAAACAGCACTTGCCCTGGTTGTCTATAAATAGAATAAAAACTCATAAGCCTCCTCTTCAACACTTATATTCAATGTATATTTATTTAGTGTATGAATCCTATGTCATGATGAGGTAGGAAATTATTTTCTAATGGCTTTAACCTAGGGAAGGGGAAAATCTGGGCTAAAAAAATTATCAAGCCTCTGTTCTTTTCCTGAAGAAAGAAGTAAGCATTGGGGACACTTATGCATGCCTGAGTTAGGCTAACGTATGCTTCGAATCTTCATTTTAAGCATATGACTAAGGACCCTTCTCTAAGAAGATGAGAGAAATGTGACTTAAATACAGAGCAGAGCCTGTTTTAAAGTCATTTTCAGTCTGTCCCCTGAGAAAGATTCTTCATACAGTAGCCTGACCTGGTTGGCAGGCTGAGAGTCAAGAAACCAAGAGGTATGAGTATGACTATGTCCTATTTCCACCCAGCGCCAGTCCTCAAAGAATAGCTGTTTTTGGCACAGAGCATTATTGACAAAAGTAGATTCATAGCCTTGGAAGAAATAGCCATTGACCTTGGCCCTGGTGTCCCAGGGAGCTTCAACTGTGAACCTAGGAGTAGAAAACCAAGAGGATCTTAGCCCAGAGAGAATACAGGGAAATAGAGGGCAGCCTATGAGGTCAAGCTGGAATAGAGTCCTTCCTCTCTAAAACTTAAGTATTCCTTTTCATTTCTTATTTTTTAGCCTAAGGGCAAAGTTTTAACTGGAGATATGTAGCTCCCTCCTGGCTGAAAAATCTGAATCAGAAAGTGGACACTTGAAACTAATTCTAGAGCAGAGATCCTTGAGAAGCTGGTATGATATTGTGTAAACACAGGACTTGGAGCTGGGGACCTGAGTTCAAATTCTACCTCTATTGTTTAGTACTTGTGGGATACTGGGCAAGTTATTTAACCTCTTTGGGCCTCAGTTTCCTCATCTGTAAAATGAGAAGGTTAGATTAGATGGCTTCTGAGGTCCCTTCCAGTTGTACATCATCTATCATCCTATATCCTTGACGACAAATGGAAAGCAAGGGGAGAAATGATTCTCTATGAGGTCATCCTTTACAGTATCTATCAGCGGATCATTCATTCAACACTTGTTAAATGCCTACCACATTCCAGGCACTAGGGGAATTATTTAAAGTAATAACAAAAATAGCTCACATTTCTTTATCACTTTTGGGTTTACAAAGTACTTTCCTCGTAACAACCCTGCAAAGATAGCTAACACAAGCATTATTATCCCATTTCTATAGTTGGAGAAACTGAGGCACAGAGCACATCACAGACGTGCCCAGGGGGTCACAACCAACAAGTGCTGGAATGGGTATTTCAGCCCTCTGATCGCTTTGCACTGTTCCAAGATGCTTTCTGCATAATAGAGTTGGACCTGTATCAGGAAGTTAGGTGTCTGGGAGGGGTTTTGCTTCCAAAAGCAGTTGTAACCTTCCCAAGTGGCAGGAGCTCCTACGATTTCTTCTGGGTCTCCTCTCCCCTTTGGTTTTTTGGATATTTTTCAGGTAAGAAAACAAAGACCTTGGATCCAAAGTTCCTTCCCTAATTCATCTGACCTGAGGTAGGACAATTGTGAGAATGCCTACCTCCTACCCCCACCTGCTGCCTGGGTTCCTTGTTCTCCCCCCTTACAAAAATGCTTTTGTAGTTTACTGGTGCTGTTATCATATAAAAGATAAGAAGCATTTTGTCAGTCACTGGTCCCTGATCTTCTTTTACTCAGTAACTTCAAGAATCTGTAATTTCATTGATGTGAGCACTCCCACCATGCACTCATTACAGCCCCTCATAACTTAGTGGAGGGGGGTAGAGAGGGGATAGTAGAGGGGGATAGAGTACTATCCCTGGAATAAGAAGGACCTGAGTTCAAATGTGACCTCAGACACTGATTAATAATTCACTTAATCCTAATTGTTCCCCCCCCCAAAAAAAATCTTAGTATAGATTTAGTCAGTCAGCAAGCATTTATTAAGCACCCGTTATTATGTGGGTACTACACTAAACACTGGCATTCAAGAATTGCTCTGGCTGAAAAAATTGCCACGTAGCCCATCTGGTAATGCTTGTAGAATCTTAGATCTAAAGCTGAAAGGGGCATCAGAAGCCAACAAGGCCAAAGATCTCATTTTGTAGATCTCTGCAAACTAAGCTAGGCTGGTCCACCAACATGCAGTCTATCAATAGGCCCTTACCCAAAGCCGTTCTAGTTTAATAGTGCCTGCTAGAGCTCACACTCCACTGATAAAGCCGGTTCACTCCAGTGTCACCTCCATACCACAAGGATTCATCAGAATGCGACTTTAGTAGAGGACCGCTGACCGACAAAAATATCATTAACAAATTAATCGAGGAACATATATAAGTGAAAAGCAACTTAATTTAGCTTATTGTCCAATACAAAACACTCAACATTCAACTTTCTTTTAAATATCATGAATCCAATTTTTATAAATCAACGAATGTTAGAAAATGTGTTTCTAGTCCATGTTATTTACTGACCACAAACTCATAATAATAAGAGCTGGTATTTATATGGTGCTTCAAGGTTTACTAAGCACATGACTTATTATCTCCTTTGATTTCCATGAAAATCTTGTGAGATGATGTCATGCAGATTATTATTCTTTTATTATCAATTCTTTGTATCCAGGCTTCTGCTGCCACTAGTGTGCTGAAACAATGCTCTTTAAAGTCACCAGTGTCATCCTAATAGCCAGGTCTAATAGTTTTTTCCCCTTAGTTTTTATCTTCCTTGACTCCTCTGTAGCTTTTGACACTGTTGCTCAACCAATCAACTACCAAGAAAGCACCCCATTCTGGGCCCTGCCTGACTCATGCTGGTCTGATGGTTCAGGCCTGGTCATGGAATAAAATGAGACACTCATAGACCATTTAAGGGTTAGAAAAAAGGAAATTTACTTAACAGTACCATGAACAGACACTTGACACACTTACTAGCTGTGTGACCTTGGGCAAGTCACTTAACCCCAATTGCCCTGCCTTCCCCCTCCAAAAAAAAAACAAAAACAAAAACAAAAACAAAAACCCAGTAGCATGGAAACGATATTCAGCAAGGAAGCAATAGAGGTAGAAAAGACTCCCTTATTTCCACATGAGAATGCCTATTGCCAGAAGGGTATATTAACTGGCACAATCATAAGACATCTGTCAGGTATGAAGAGCAACAACTATTTGTGAATGGGGCTTTTTAACACCCTCAGCAACTGAACTTGGTCCATGTCTGTAACCCTAGTCTTCTGGACCAGTCAAGTCTCAGGGCTGGTTTCCCTGCCTTTTAAAGAAAAACTAGCCCAACTTGTATGGGATAGACTCTATTGGACATTACTCCTATCACACACCTACTACGTGTGAAACACTTAGTGCTAGGTACTAAGGGTGCAACTACACTCTCTCAGCCTGGCAAATTAGTAGGAACTTAATAAATGCTGAATGAATGATTGATGAATTGGATACTCTTTTGTTTTCAAAACTGCTACTTCCTCTTCCTATTTGGTTCTCTCTATCATTGCTCTTCATCATTTTCTTCACTAGCTCCTTATTCGTTTCCCAAATCCACAATGTAGATATTTCTCAAAGTTCTGTCTTCTGTCCTTGGTCCTATTCTCATACCTTTCTACACTTTCCTCTAAATCACATTCAATTCCAAGGCTTCAACTGTCGTTTCTGTGCAGATAACTTTCAGATCTATATCTATAGTTGTGACCTCTCTTCTTAGCTCCAGGCCCGTGTCTCCAACTGGATGTTCTCCAAGCACCTCAAAAGTCAACTTATTCAAAACTAAGCTAGTAATCTTTTCACCTAAGCCATTCCTTCTTCTGACATTATTTCTAGCAACGGCTCTGCTATTTACCCCATTCTGTAATGGCCGTGACCTTGGTTTATCTTTGATTCTTTGTTTTCTTTCATGTCTTTATCCAATAAGTTATAAGACCCTGTCATTTCTGGTCCAGAAACATCTTTTGTACCTGTTCTCATCCACTTAGATCAGGCCCTCATAGCCTAGACCTCTGGTCTCCATCATGGAGTGTGCTACTCTATGGAGTGCACAAGATAATCTATTGGAGTATATGAAGAAAATGTTAGAACTTCTATTCATATTTTCTAATTTCAAAAAAAGAAAACCATTAAGATGCACTAATATTTAATATACAGAGTCATACTGAAGTCCTAACTTGACCTATATGTAAGATGCCATGTACATACATGAGGTATTCTGAAGGAAGAATGGGAGTATCACAGAGCAGAGAGGTTGACAGAGGTTCCTTCATTCATTCTTTTGCTTTCAATATATTGTGATGTATTGGAATTTATATGTCTGGCTAAGTGGATTTATGAATCAAATTATCTACTTTAAGCTAAACTCACAAAATGGATAAAAGGCTTAAAAAGTTTCCTGAAAAGAAACAGAAGAATGAAGATAGTGGCAATAAGGTGAGCACAAATGAAGAGCAAGAAAATGGCAAAGCTGGCAGGTCTCCTGTGCCTAATAGGACTTCTTTATCAGTGGCATTTGGAGACAAAAATAGTAAGGGTTTATTAAATGTCTAATATTGTGCCATGAGCTAAGCTAGGTGCTGGAGCTGCAATGACAAAAGAGAAACAGTCCCTACCCTCAAGGAGCTTAGATAGTAATGGAGCAGACAACAAATTCAAACAGGTATAGATATAAACATATATTTGCGTATATATTTATGTATATATACAGATGAAATAAATAGAAGTATAATATAAATATACAATATGTAAATATAATATAAAGACAATAAATACAAGATAGTTAAGGTTGGGGAGTGGAGCCAAGATGGCAGCCGGAAAGCAAGGACCAGCGTGAGCTCCCTGCCGAGTCCCTCCAAAAACCTATAAAAAATGGCTCTGAACCAATTCTAGAACGGCAGAACCCACAAAACAGCAGAGGGAAACAGGGCTCCAGCCCAGGACAGCCTGGATGGTCTCTGGGTGAGGTCTATCCCACACGGAGATGGGAGCTGGGAGCGGAGCAGAGCCCAACCTGAGCGGTGTGGACGATCCAGACCAGAAGCCAGGTGGAGGGGGCCCTAGCACCCTGAATACGTGAGCTGTGGCAGTTAGCAGACCCCTCGACCCACAAACACCAAAGACTGCGGAGAAGGTTAGTGGGAAAAGCTGTGGGAGTGGAAGGAGTTCGCGGTTTGGTTTCCAGCCCCGGGGGCAGCAGAGGTGGGGCAGCTACAGCTGCTGCTGCTTCTGGCCCCAGGCCCACCTGGTGGGAGGAATTAAGTGGTGGATCAGAGCAGGCGTGCACAGCCTGCTGAAGATCTAAGCCCAGTCCGGGTTGGGGGTTCTTGGGGAAGGAGTAGTGCTGGTGTAACAGAGCTGGCACCTCCCCCCCAAACATGGAACATAGAACTTGTTAGTCTACAAGCAGTCATACCCCACTGAAAAACTCAAGGGTCAAGTTAGTTGGTTGGGAATATGGCCAGGCAGCAAAAACACACCGAGATTCAGTCTCAGACTTTGGATTCTTTCTTTGGTGACAAAGAAGACCAAAACATACAGCCTAAAGAAGTCAACAAAGTGCAAGAGCCTACACCAAAAGCCTCCAAGAAAAACATGAACTGGTCTCAGGCCATGGAAGAGCTCAAAAAAGATTTGGAAAAGCAAGTTAGAGAAGTAGAGGAAAAATTGGGAAGAGAAATGAGAAGGATGCGAGAAAACCATGAAAAACAAGTCAATGACTTGCTAAAGGAAACCCAAAAAATACTGAAAAATACACTGAAGAAAACAACACCTTAAAAAATAGATTAACTCAAATGGCAAAAGAGCTCCAAAAAGCCAATGAGGAGAAGAATGCCTTGAAAGGCAGAATTAGCCAAATGGAAAAGGAGGTCCAAAAGACCACTGAAGAAAATACTACTTTAAAAATGAGATTGGAGCAAGTGGAAGCTAGTGACTTTATGAGAAGTCAACATATTATAAAACAGAACCAAAGGAATGAAAAAATGGAAGACAATGTGAAATATCTCATTGGAAAAACCACTGACCTGGAAAATAGATCCAGAAGAGATCATTTAAAAATTATTGGACTACCTGAAAGCCATGATCAAAAAAAAAGCCTAGATATCATCTTTCAGGAAATTATCAAGGAGAACCGCCCTGGTATTCTAGAGCCACAGGGCAAAATAGAAATTGAAAGAATCTATCGATCGCCTCCTCAAATAGATCCCAAAAAGAAATCTCCTAGGAATATTGTTGCCAAATTCCAGAGCTCCCAGATCAAGGAGAAAATACTGCAAGCAGCCAGAAAGAAACAATTTGAGTATTGTGGAAACCCAATCAGAATAACCCAAGATCTGGCAGCTTCTACATTAAGAGATCGAAGGGCTTGGAATACGATATTCCGGAGGTCAATGGAGCTAGGATTAAAACCTAGAATCACCTACCCAGCAAAACTTAGTATCATGCTCCAAGGCAAAATATAGACTTTCAATAAAATAGAGGACTTTCAAGCTTTCTCAGTGAAAAGACCAGAACTGAATAGAAAATTTGACTTTCAAACACAAGAATCAAGAGAAGCATGAAAAGGTAATCAAGAAACAGAAATTGCAAGGGACTTACTAAAGTTGAACTGTTTTGTTTACATTCCTACATGGAAAGATGACATGTATGATTCATGAGACCTCAGTATTAGGGTAGCTGAAGGGAATATGCATATATATATATGTTTATGTATATATATATAAGTGAATGTGTATGTATGTATATATCTAGGTGTATATGTGTGTGTGTGTGTGTGTGTGTATATGTATATATATATATATATATATATATATATATATAAAAGAGAGAGAGAGAGCAGACACAGGGTGAGTTGAAGATGAAGGGAAGATATCTAAAAGAAATAAAATCAAATTAAAGGATGAGAGAGCAACATACTGAGAGAGGGAGATAGGGAGAGATAGAATGGGGTGGATTATCTCGCATAAAGGTGGCAAGAGGAAGCAGTTCTGTGGGAGGAGGGGAGAGGGCAGGTGAGGGGGGAATGAGTGAACCTTGCTCTCATCAGATTTGGCCTGAGGAGGGAATACCATACATACTCAATTGGGTATCTTACCCCACAGGAAAGAAGAGGGAGGAAGATAAAAAAATAAAAAGGGGGGGATGATGGAGGGGAGGGCAGATGGGGGTGGAGGTAATCAAAAACAAACACTTTGGAAAGGGGACAGGGTCAAGGGAGTAAAGTCAATAAAGCAGGATGGGTTGGGAAGGAGCAAAATATAGTTAGTCTTTCACACTTTCACAGCATGAGTATGGTGGAAAGGTTATACATAATGATACACATATGGCCTATGTTGAATTGCTTGACTTCTTAGGGAGGGTGGGTGAGAAGGGAAGAGGGGAGAGAATTTGGAACTCAAAGTTTTAAAAACAGATGTTCAAAAACAACAAAAAAAAGTTTTTGCATGCAACTAGAAAATAAGATACACAGGCAATGGGGTGTATAAATTTATCTTGCCCTACAAGAAAGGAAGGGAAAAGGGGATAAGAGGGGAGTGGGGTGATTGAGGGGAGGACTGACTGGGGAACAAGGCAACCAGAATATAAGCCATCTTGGAGTGGGGGGGAGGGTAGAAATGGGGAGAAAATTTGTAATTCAAACTCGTGTGAAAATCAATGCTGAAAACTAAATATGTTAAATAAATAAATTTAAATTAAAAAAGACAAAAAAAAAGATAGTTAAGGTCACTAGCAGTTGGGAGTTCAAGACAGACTTTATATCAAAAGCAGCACTTCAGCTGTTCCTTAAAGGAAGAGAGGGATTCTCGAAGGCGGAGGAGAGAAAGGAATGTGTTCCAAACATGGGAAACAGTCAGTATGAAGGCATAGAGAGAGGGGATAGAATACCATGTGTTAGGTACCGAGAGAAAGCCAGTTTGTTTGAATTGCTAAGTTTGTGATGGGGAAGTAATATGCAGTGAAACTGGAAAGATCGATTGGGCCAGATTGTGAAGGGCTTTAAAAGCTAAATAAAGGAGTTTATAGTTTGTCCTAGAGGCAATAGGGAACCCCTGGAGTTTCTTAAGTAGAGGAGTGGCATGGTGAGATCTGGGCTTAAGGAAAATAACTGGCAGCTATGTGGTTGATAGACTGGGGTAGAGATGAGTCAGGGAGACCAATAAAGAAATTGTTGCAATAATGTAGTTGAGAGGTGGTGAGGGCTGAACTAAAGCGGTGGCTATTTGAGCAGGAAGAAGGGATTTTATGTGAAAGAAGTGAACAGCTGAAACCATGGGATCTGATGAGGGCAACAAGAAAGTACAAGGAGAGAAGAGGGCCAAGCACAAAGCCTTCAGGAATATCAATGAGCATAAAATGGACAAAGGGCCAGTAAAAGGGATTGAGAAAGAACAGTGAGACAGAACAAGGGGAGAACATTGTGACAGAGAATGTTCAGGATGAGAGGGTGCTTGATGGAGCCAAATGCAGCAGAGAGAGAGGTCAAGAAGAATGAGTACTAAAGAAAGACCTTCAGATATGACAATTAAGAAATTGCTGGCAATTTTGGAGAGGACAATTCAGTTGACTGATGTAGACAGAAGCCAGATTCAATGAAGTAGAGGTATAGAGTAAGTATAGACAGATATCTTTAAAAGTTTGGCTGAGACAGGGAGGAGAGATATAGAATGATATCTTGCAGGGATGGTAAGACCAGTGAAAGGTATTGGTTTTTTTTTAAAGATTGTGGGACACTTGGGCATATTTGAAGGCAGTAGAGAAAACCAGTAGAGAGCGGAAAGATAGAAAATGAGAAAGAGAGGAGGAACAGGGGAGAGAGAGAGAGAGAGAGAGAGAGAGAGAGAGAGAGAGAGAGAGAGATGACTGAGGAGCAATCTGCTGAAGAAGTTTGGAGGGGATGGGATAAAGTTCACACGTAGAGGATTTGGCCTTAGCCAGGAGAAGGGTTGCCTTACTAAGTCTATTACTTATTAAGAGACTAAGGAAGAAAGAGTGGGAGATGATGCCAAGGGGTTTTGAGATGAAGAAAAAAGTAAATGACCTCAATTTTCTCATTAAAATGAGAAGCAATGTCCTTAGCTGAAGTGGGTTAAGAAGAGACAGTGCAGGTATGGGAGGCTTGGGGAAAGAAGAAAAGATTTGTGATAGCTTCTATTGTGGGAGGGGTATGAACTAGGGAATCTATTAGGGAAGAATAAAAGGATGACTTTGCTGTACAGAGAGCTCGGCTGAAGTTGGATAACTTGAAATTATAGGTTCCCCAGTCACCATGGTTGTGTTCAGCTGGCTCTCTTTAGCAGCATATTAGTAGGAGAGGAGAGATGGTAGGAGTCACCTAGGGCTGGGGTTTGGCAAGGGATGAGTCACTAGGACAAGAGATAGAGGAATTTGAGAGTTGATGAAGGTAAGTAGTGACATTGATTAACTATAAGATTGATTTGGGGAAAGCAGCGAAGTGAAGACAGCAAGTATAATAAATGACCTGAGATAACACTGAAGAGTGGAAGGTTTAGGAGTTATGGTAAGGGCAAAGAATATTTGTCTCCTTTTTACTGCTACAAATTAAAGGTGAAGGAGCAGCTTCATTGAGACCTTGGAGTTCAGAAGAATTTCTTTGGACCGTTTAGAAGGCATCTCTGAAAATTTCAGGGAAATTTATAGTCACCTGATCAGCCTCTGAGAGGGATATATTGATTGAGGGATATATGCCACTGTCCTCGTTCTCATTCTAAGTTTCACCATCGCAAGCACAGCCAAAAGATATCAAGCTTTTGGTCTCTCTACCATGTTTCAAATCGAGATCCATTTTCCCTAAATTTCCTTTGCAGCATTCGGGTATTTGAAGGTTTCCTACGTCGGTCTGTTTTGTTAGTGTGGCACCTCTAAAGCTGGTTCTAGCCCTTCCTTTGCTTCCTTTAAAAGGACTGGCTCTTCACTGGTCCATCCTTGGGAATGAGAAGCCATCTGTTCTTAAATGTCTTCGGCTTGGATTCTGAAATGTAAGTGACCAGGCATCCTCACAGCGTCAGCAACGACTTCATCAGCTTACTCCCCAAGTCCCTGGGAATCAGAAATCAATTCTGGGCAGAGCTAGTACCAGGATAAAGAATCATCCCAACACATTAGGGTGGGAGTGTTATCATTGGGACAGGATTAGGACCCTGTTGAGGGCCAAAAGTGTTTCCAGTGGATCAAACTGTAGGCTAAAGATAAATAGTAAATGCTCATTGTCAGAGCTGTTTGCAGGGAAGTTTAATTATTTTTTTCCAAGTATGAGACAGCATTTATTTCTTCCTCCAGAAACTGCATAAGAGGAAAAGAGCTCAAACCCTCCACAGACAAATATAAGAAACACAAAATTCTCAAATAGCTCATTACTTTCCTTGTATCCCACCCTTGCTCCCAACCAAAGTAAAGGTCCTACTAAGCAATATTTTGATAGCAAGTTTATTCTTAAGGATACACCAAAAAGTAATAGTCACTAATTGGCTGGAAATTTTTTTCTTTCTGTCTTTTTGAAGCAATCAGGATTAAGTGACTTGCCCAGGGTCACACAGCTAGTAAGTGTATGAGGCCAGATTTGAACTCAGGTCCTCCTGACTCTAGGGCAGGTACTCTATCCACTGTGTCACTTAGCTGCGCCTGGAAACTTCATTTCTCCGAAGAAGATCACAATAAGGAATAAGGAATGCTAACTGAAGCAGAAGATGAGAGGAAAAGAAAGGAAGCAGAGTCGGCAAATTCAGGAAAAGGAGTTGGCAGGGAGAGAAGCTCTGGGATCTCCCAACACAGGGATTTCCAGTCCACAGGAATGCTCCATGAAACGTGCACATCTCAATGGTCAATGAAGACTTGCTCAGAAGAGAAAAAGTTACAACTAAAAGGGTGGGGCTGGTCATGAACAGAAAAAAGACTGTTGAGCACCCAAGGGTGTTGGTGGGAGAGAGATAATAGCATATGACATTGCCACCAATCCCACCATCAAACTAGAGTTAGGCTACAGTTAGCTGTCTCCCTCCCTGAATGGCAAATGAAACAGTCAACTGCTTACATCATTGATGTAAGGGTTGGTCTATGCTGCTCATGTGGGTTAGGTGTGTCTACACAAGTCTATCTAGATGATCTCTCTCAAATTCTCTCCAACTCTGACCCTCATGAAGACGTGGTATTGAGTAATTGGTCTTAGACAACGAAGACAGTCTTATGCAAATGATCTTTGAGCTGTGGGTTACATTGTTTCCAAGTGACAGACGGAAGGATAACAGTTAAAGCAAACCATAATTTTTAACATGACTTTTTATAAGTGTACACCTTTTCCAATTTAAATTCATCTTTTGAAGTTGGACACAGAATATCAAATGATCCTCACCAAGCAGAGTTAGAGTCCCCCAAATTCTCTCTAAGTTTAGGACTGAAATTTCTCATCTGAGGCATCTTTGTTTCCCAGTTATATTTTCATCTATGTTTATGTTGAGCACCTTATATCCCCATTTTACAGGTGAGGAAAATTCAGAGAGATGAGGTAGAATTTGAACTTGAGTTTTCTGACTCCTTATAAGCAACACAGTAATTGAACAGGACATAAGCAGCAAGCACCATAGAAACACCACCAATACCTCCTTTCAATGTACTTTTTATTAGCCTTATAATAACTTCCATGGAAAGAGACCCTACTTTGTTATCCAGGCTAGAAGTTTCTGTTCTTTAGGTGGTAACCAAATTGGTACATTTGACACCATCTTGCCTTCTCAGAGGCTGCCCAGTCTACACACATTTTTAATGTCAAAAAATTCTACTCTTCATGAAAAGTTGCTATTTTTGTGACCCTTCAAGGTACACAACATACAGTGAGGCCTCAAAGTCTCCAGTTAGCATTACACCCAGGGATCATTGCTTTCAAACCTTGCCTAAGGTATACAAATGGCTTCTCATGTACTGATTCTGGACATCTTCCTTCTAAACATAGTTGAGGGCAGATTCTTTAACTTCCAAACTTCTTCACTACTTCCAGGATTTTAGACCCCTTCCAGAATTCCTAGGGGGGAAAGGAGAAACTCTCCTTATTGTGACCTTCTTTGCAAAAATGAAGTTTCCAAGATAGAGCACCAGCCCTGGAGTCAGGAGGACCTGAGTTCAAATCCAGCCTCATACACTTACTAGCTGTGTGACCCTGGGCAAATCACTTAATCCTGATTGCCTTCCCCCACCCCACCCCCCGTAGGGAGAGGATATTAGTCTAGCAGGGGTGGGGAACCTGTGGCCTTGAGGCCACATGTGTCCCTGTAGGCCTGGCCCTTTGACTGAATCCAAACTGGACAGAACAAATCCCCTTAATAAAAGGATTTGTTCTGTGAAGTTTGGATTCAGTCAAAAGGCCGTAGTTGAAGACCTAGAGGGCCACATGTGGCCTCGAGGGTCCAGGTCCCCCACCCTTGGTATGGTATAGACAGCTTCGACAGAAGTTCTTCTAAGGTAAGTTAGTCCCTTAATACAAAAGGATCTACTGGGCCTCTTAGCTGGAGAAGTAATGTTGGGACAAGCAAAGAACATCCATGAAGTTTGCATTTGAAAGGCACTCTGTGTTCTGAGTGCCCATCTAAAAGACATCACACTCTTCAAGCAAGTTGTTCTTGGAAAAATTCAGAACAGCTGGTACAAAATGGTTAGTGTAACATTCTTCAAGAAAGGATTCTAATTACCGAAGCTTTAGGACTTGATTTCTAGATGATTAGAGTCTATCTTTAACATAACCCTTAGATGCTCTAGGATTTTCTGCAATACGCAAGGGAAGGTTTGGAGAATAATTACCTATAACATTTGAATTCTGAAAATGCATAAATATGCCTTTAGCTGCTTGGAAACAAGGCATAGATCTTTCTTTGGTTGCGGTACATTGTGTAGCAGTGGAAGGCACTGGGGCATTGTCGATAGAGTACCAGACTCTCCCTCTTACTAGCTGTATGACTATGGGCAGGTTACCTCATCTCTTTGAATCTCAGTTTCTTCATCTATAAAATGGAGGTGATTATAATAATTCCTGTCCCACAGGATTGCTATGAGGATCAAATGAGATAAAACTTAAAATTTCTTATTATTCTAGAAAGTATTTTCTTCTAGAGCAGCCCATTTTCATTTACACTGAAGGCTTTCCTGACATGAATACACAATTTCTTCACAGAAATGAGAAAAGTTTTTAAGGAAAATTTTGAACTATTTTCTCACCAGCATTATGAATAATGCTTAAATCAATATAATAAGCATGAATAAATACTTTGCCCTTCATCCTTCCAGGAACATTAACAATTTCACCGTATATCCTGATATCATTCAAAATATACTTGCTTTATGAGTCACTTGGGGCAAGATGTCATCTTTTTGTCTCTTATCGCATTGGTGCTTCAGAATACCAAAAAGAGCCAAAGCCTGGTCTGGAGAAATAGCTAAATTACAAGGTAGCCAGGTAATGCAATGGATAGAACACTGGGTCTGGAGTTAGGAAGACCTGAGTTCAAATTCAGATTCAGACACTTACTAGCTGTATGACCTTGGGCAAGCCACTTAACCCTGTTTGCCTCAATTTCCTCATCTGTAAAATGAGCTGGAGAATGAAATGGCAAACCACTCCAATATCTTTGCCAAGAAAACCTCAAATGGGATCACGAACAATAACAAAAATAAGGTACATATGCTGCCACAAAACTAAATTTTTCCATCTTAGTCTCAAATCCTGCCAGGAATCTTGTACTAATTGACTGCAATAAGACTATTTTTCTTTCCTCCCTCTCCCCCACAAAATCTCTCTCAATAATTTTGCACAGGATTTTGGGTGGAGAAGGCCAGTCTTTTACCAATTTGTCACTAATCACTTTCACTAAATTTGACCATACAATCCTAGTTGATCAGCTACCATAGTAACTTTTCTTATCAGAAACAGCAGCTGAGCCTAGCTTTTTCTAGATCAAGAACTGAATACAGGATGATCTTCCTTTGTCATTCTTTCTCCTTTCTTTCCTGCTCTTCCCTCATCCCATCCCTGAGCTACATACCCCCCTAGGCAACACAATAGTTCTCTTGAAATGACAGCTGGAGAGGGCTAGAGAGGGACTGTGTTTGTTCCTGTTGGCTGGGAAGCAAAGATAGCCCCTGGGAGAAAAACTGGGCAGGGCACGGGAGAAGGACTGCGGAGGCTGGGGAGCCAAAGGCCTTAAACAGAGAAGTCAGGAACCCCATCATTTCAGTACTGCCTCACAAAAGTGCTCTGAGTGACAACATGGGTGTAATTGGTTGAGCATCTTCAGTGTGAATTGCTGTAAATCAGACTGCCTCGAATTCCTTTCATAAAACAGGAACCTTTAAAACTTTATCCAACAGAGCATTTGATTTAGTAGGAATGCGCCTCTTGGGAGGTACAATTTGCAGAATTGCAGCCCTGAAGAACACAGCTTGTGTTCACTCACTGAATGAACAAAGCTCTATTCTCCTCCAAGCCTGTTGCCTAAGTTTGGGTTGGTCTCTTAATCTAAGACAGAGATAATATAGGTACATCTGTCATATGTCCCTGAAAAGTTCTGCATAGAGGGAGTTTAATTCCCTCTTGGCTTCCTTTCTCATTTCAGAGCTACTTTGCCTTCATTAGTGATGGATCATCAGCGGCTGGAGGCTCAGAATACCATCTTTTAAGCTTCTGCATCCCTGTCCTTGGTCCTGTAACTAACAGGTCTGTAAGTATCTGTGTAGTAGAAAGTCTCCTTTTCTGAGAGTCATTTAATACCAATGGAAACTTAAATCATCAAATTTAAATTTTAAATTTTATTTTTTTAAGACTGGGTTTCCCTACCTCACCCAGGCTACAAGTGCAGGGGGCACTCATACAGTCGCTCCCACTGCTGATCAGCAAGGGAGTTTTGATCTGCTCCATTTCAATCTGAGCTTAAGTAACTTGATGGCCTGGTGATTCACCATACTTATGCCTGATTAAGTGTAGACATGCAATTGGCATTTTAAATACAAGTTTGGATTTTAGGGGAAGAGGAAAGGAATAAGCATTTATATAGCACATACTATGTGCCATGCGCTGTGCTAAGCACTTCACAAATATCACGTTGTCATCGTCATAACAACCCTGGGAGGTAGGTCCTCTTGTTATCTTCGTTCTATAGTTGATTAAACTGAAGCAAAGGAGGTTAAATGACTTGCCCAGAGCCACACAACCAGTAAGTATCTGAAGCTGTATTTGAACTGAGGTCTTCCTGACTCCAGGCTCAGGGTTCTATCCACTATGCCCCCTAGCTGTCTCTTATTAGGGGAGAAGTTACCCCATTTCCATACTATGGAAAACACGAATAACATTGTGGTAGTAGAGTCTTGAATTAGATTTCAAGAGATCTCAAGCCAATCAACCAATCCAGCAACAAGCAATTATTAAGCGCCTATTCATGTTCTTGGTACTGTGGATGGTGCTAGGGATACAAAGACAAATGTGTAAAAAAAAAATCTTGGTCCTCAAAGAGTTTATAGTCATGGAATCAGAGATTTAGAGCTGGGAGGGACCTTAGAGATTGAGTCAACACCTCCCCTCCCCCACCCCACACACACTGTATTGATAAGGAAACTGAGGCAAAAGGAGGTTAAGTGACTTATCTGGGGTCACAAAGTAGGGGTCTGAGGGAGGATTTGAACCTATGAATTTCTGCCTTCAAGTCCAGTTCTCTAGCTAATAGTCTGCCCTATCTCTATCTAGGGGAGGCCAGTCTATTTATAAAATGAGGAACTAGATGATCTTTAAGGTCCTTTCCATCCCAGTGACTACGGGTGTTCCACACAGTTCCTATAGTGATTCATTCTGGCCTAGGGGAGATCCTGGGCTCTCAGAGACTCTATCAGTGGGGTCTGAGCCCCACTTATCGATACCAAGCTAGAAAGACTTGGTTTTGCAAGCCCCAGTCATAGCCAGAAGTGTGCAGGGCAAAGGTCTCCAGCCACATCTCACCCCCTACACTATTCCTAAGTATCTCCTTGAGTCCTGTCAAAGGTCCTGGGTGATTTGTATGGCCTTGGTATTAGCCAACAAGTGCATGATAAGAGTTAAAAAGTAATTTCTTCACTACAACCTAGATATCAAAACAAGCCTGAGGAAATTTCCAGTAAGGGGAGGGGTGTGGGGGGCTGGGATTTAAAAGAAAAAGAAAAAAAAATCCTGAGGATGTCACTTTGGACGATACTACAAAAACAAGGTAAAAGTTTGTTGATTAATCCTAAGCATGTTTGGGCTGGACAGTCTCACAAAGGAACTATAACACTCCTTGTTTCAGTATTATTTTAGAAGGGAAGCCCAGCAGCAGATGACAGCATCAGCTCCATAGTGAAAGCAGAGGATTAGGGGAGAGAGGAATAACTTCTGAGAGACAGTGAAGTATCAGGGAAATCCAGCTGTTTGCTAGAAGATAGAACAATAGTCAGACAAGTGTCTCACCAGCATGCAAATCCAGGATCTTGAAGTACCAGGTACCATGGGAGGACTGTATTTTACCTGTATGTACATGAAGGAATTTTCCTTGTTATTTGCTTTGCTCTCTCATCCTTGTTGAAAGGTTCATTAGTTGACTTGGGATAATAAGAGCTAGAATTTATAAGCACTTTACATATGTTAAATTCACTTGAAACCTGTAGAGCATTTGTAGTTTTACCTACATAACTCTGCAGACCCATTTGCCCTCCAAAGGCAGGAAGGAGGTTGGCCACTAAATGGTTAATTTGGGAGGGGAGAGAGAGAGAGAGAGAGGTTGACTCTCTGTGCCGGTCTCAGTTCTGCTTTTAAAAGACCAAGTTCAGGCTATGTGTGAGGTGTATGAATTGGGTGGGTTTCAATCAATCTTTCTTAATATGATATTAAAAGGAAGGGAAGGAAAAAGTAAAAGGAGGGGGGAACATTTATTAAGTACCTACCATGTGCTAGGCCCTGTGCTAACTGCTTTACAAATATCTCATCTGATTCTCAAAATAACCCTGGGAAGCAGGTGCTATTATTATCCCCCATTTTACAGTTCAGGAAACTGAGACAAACAGAGGTCAAATGACTTGCCCAGCTACTAAGTCTCTGAGGCTTGTTTTGAACTCAGGTTTTCCCAACCCCAGCAGGTGAATTCATACCTTATCAAAGAGCTCTCTTTGTGAACTGAGAACCTTTTTAAAGAATCATAGGAAGGATGCAGAAGTTTCCTCTTAAGCACAGCTGCTATACAAGTATGAATATAGATAAATATGGTAATTTTTAAATGAAAGGGGAAGGAAGGCTACAGAAAGTAGGATGTCTTTTTAGTTGGAGAGCCTTGCTGGGGCACTTGGAGGCTGAGTGGCTTGTCCACTGGTTCCCATTGCTAGTATAGTCCAAGGAAGGACTTGAACCCTTCTTGGTGAGCCTTCAAGAGGTAATTAAATGTTAGGCTGCCTCTGGGGACAGTTTTATACATAGTTTCATTCGGAGAAATAAGGAGGCAGATTCCTTCCTTTATAAGGTACGATCTTTTAGTCAGGTCCCTAAAAAGCAATAGGAATTCGGATGGCATCCTGTTTCTTCCAGTTCCATTTTGAGCACTGAATAGAATCAGATTCTGTCAGGAAATTCTCTGTGAGCTGACATTTCATTGGATACAAGATTTTTCGTGAGCCAATGACTGTGAGTGCCATTCACTGGTGTTACTAGGGCAAGCTGCTGCCGGCTGGGAAGCAGAAGGTAAGGAGGAAAATTACCAGCTGGAGGTTACAGAACTCTGGAGGCCTTAAAAGATATAAAAAGGGTAGGGGTGGAATTGAGGGAGCAAGGAAAAAATGAATTTTTTTTTAGACTTGACCATCCTTATGTGGAATATGGTCTGGAAAGCTCAGGTCAATTGATTTCAGGCTGAAAATAAAGCCCAGATCACATGTTTGATTCCCTTTGTGGCCCAATTAGCATTCCAAGGCATCATAAAGTGTTTCTGTGACTAACAGCACAATAATAGGATGAGGAATCAGATGGAGGAGTGTGGATGTCTCGATGCAAATCCATCATCACTGATGGGGGAAAATAACTGATGGGCCATAATGTCATAAATCACTTTGAGGTTTGAAAAGCACTTTACATAAATTATGTCACTGGGTGATCCCATCCACCCTGGGAGGTTTGTAATATGAGAATCATCCCCATTTTGCAGATGATTAAACTGAGGCTCAAAGAAGACTTTCTTAAAGGTACCCAGCTCACAAGTAGAAAAGCCATGATCCAATTCAACAAACACTGAAAATACCAAGCACATCAAATGACACAAAAATGTCATTAGTCCTTCAAGGTATTCTCAAATTCCTCTGTGTCTTTAAGTATATCTTGCTAGGTTAGGAGGTACGTATTTAACCACCAAGAGGCTCTACTAGCCACTACATTGATCAGGTAAAGAGCCAATCCCAAGTTGACCTTGGTAAGATGCTTAGAAGTGTCATGCTCTCTCTAGTTCCCATAGACTCGAGTATTAGATCTTATTTACTGAGCTCTGGCTCTAGGGGGTGTCCCTATCAGGCAAGGGACATAATTGGTATAGATTTACTTAATCAGACCCAGCTCTCAGCCACGATTCTACTGCAAAACCCCCTCCTCCTCCCTGAACTTTCCATATATCACTGAGCCGTAAACACTTAACCTTGGCATGATGTAGTCACTTCCAACAAGGACAAGCAGAGCATGTTTTATTGTATACACACCTTTGCTCTTGGTATAGAATCAATAAAGGCAATAAAACAATACAAATAAAATCTCCTGTTCAAATGGGCCCCTATAGTTTCTTCCAGAACCAAGCAGTTTCCTAAGGAGTCCTAAGGAAGGCAGAATCCAGTTTGCTTAGCCCCAATAGTAACTATTTACTCTAGCAGTCAACCAAAAAATTACCGTAAGCAATATTCAAACAATTCAAAAACAACTTTAGATGTACACATTTGGTAATCTTTTTTTAAAGGATTCTTCTTTTCTTTCTTTTTATTTTTTTCTTACAAGGCAATTGGGGTTGAGTGACTTGCCCAGGGTCATGCAGCTAGTAAGGGTTATGTCTGAGGCAGGATTTGAACTCAGGTCCTCCTGACTCCAGGGTCATTGCTCTATTCACTGCACCCCCTAGCTGCCCCCATCTGGCAATCTTTAAATGAGGACATAGGAAATCTGGATCTAAAATCTTGGCTCTTCCTTAGAGCATGGGGCATGGAGTTGGGGTCTGGTGCTTTTCCATTTGTTGTCCTACTATTGACAGGGACCTTAAACTGTTTCTTGCTGAGTCTGCCTATGGTCCATAGAGTATAAAGTCAACAAGTGGGCCCTAGCAAGGAGAAACCTACCATCACTCTCTCATCCCCCTGCTCCAATTCGTATTTCTGTTTAGCAAAAGGCATATCCTGACCCTTCTGTTCTAAGCCAAATCACCTTGTCCTGGACATCTCTCCCTTAATGTTCCATCTCATCACTTCCTCTTTCACAATCTCCTCTCTCATGTTCTAGGCATAGCCAAGGTCCCACTCTGAGTAGCAGAGGGCAGAGATGGCAGAGGGGAGGTACTGTGCAGAGATAAAATAACACAGTTTCTCCCCACAAGAAAGTTACGGTATAATGAGAGGTGGAGGGGTGTCAAATAAATATACTGTGATGTATCCTATAAGCAACTTAAAGTTTTTGAACAAGGCAGAGAAATGTTCATACTTGTGAGATGAGAAGATTATTTTGGTAACTGTGTGAAAAATGAATTAGAAAGAAGAGGAAACTAGAAGAAAGAAGACCTCCTAGTAGAGTAGTGTAATAAAAAAGGCCAGAGGTAATGAGGACCTGAATTAGGGTGTTGACTGTGTAAGTGGAGAGGGGAGATGGGGATGAATATATGTGCTATTAGAGAGGTAGGATCATAGTTCTTAGCAACTAATTGTATTTGGGGATGAGAAAAAGGGAAGAGTCAGTAAACTCCTTTACTCTCTTGAGGATTTTAATGATTCTGGCCCCTGGAAACATCCTTTTCTCTTTCCCCTTGCCTGCCTAAAGCAAGTCTATTAGCTAGAAATAACAACTGAGTACCCCTTACGCAAAGCTTTTGTTTTTATCTAAGACTGGTTTCCGGGCAGCTAGGGGGTGCAATGGATAGAGCTCTAGGAATCAGGAAGACTCAGTTTCCTGAGTTCAAATCTGGCCTGAGACACTAGCTCTGTGATCTTGGGCAAGTCACTTCAACCCTGTTTGCCCCACTTTCCTCAGCTGTAATATGAGCTGGAAAAGGAAATGGCAAAGCACTCCAGTATCTCTACCAAGAAAGCCCTAGATGGGGTCGTGAAGAGTTGGATACAACTGAACACCAAGAGGCCTTGACCACCATGATTTCTTTTTTCCTAGTCCTTGTTCCACCGTGAACTCCCAGCCTGAGTCTCTCAAGACTCATTGTTCTCTTCTTTCCTGAACCTTCTTCTCTCCTTACTCCCTTCTATCTCCCCACTCTCAGGTGTCTCTAGTTCATTGGCAGAGCTGAGATAACTGACATACCCTGAAACCAATGAATAGGTGACACCTTCTCCAATCCTGCCATTTGTTCTACCCACCTTCCTATGTTCTGGTTAATGTCTCATAGATCATGAGGGAAGTGGTTTAATAGAATCCAGATTCTCAGTAGAAAAACACCCCAAACATGTGGTAAATAAAGACAGGTTGATCTCTCTAATTATAATAGCTAACATTTATATGGTGCACGAAGGTTTGCAAAGTACTTCATTCGTTGATGTTTTCTAATTTTATCCTCCTAGCTCTGGGAGGTAGGTTCTGGTATCCCCATTTTACAGATAAGAAAACTGAAGCTGAGAGAAGTTAAGTGACTTAAGGGTCACACAGCTAATGAGAGCTTGAGGTAGGACTCAAGCTCAGATCTCTCTGATTCCAAGTACTCTATCGATTGAATCACCTAGCTGCCCCTTCCAGTCAGGGCAAGGTCATAGCACCACAGGAACCTCCAAGAAGCTTTCGGAGGAGCCCAACCTAGGTTTTAAGAGACCCTGGGTAGCAGGAAACTAGAGGAGTGTGGCAGCAGCTTGGGATTGTATGATGAAGAGGCTCTTCTGCTCCACTTCAGAGCAGGCATAGATATCCTCTGGCTACTTCCTGTTAGGCATGATGACTCCTTTAATTGGTGGCACCCATGGTGCCTGGTTCAAGGCAAGTGTTTAATAAGTGAACATATAATGTGGAGATAGTAAAGGCCAATCTCTTGCTCCTCAGGTTTCTTCCTCACTTTGGCCCAGAAGCATATACATACCTTTCTGAGCTCGGGGTGGTTGCGGTGGTGGAAGGGAGAATGAACGTCCTTCCCCACTGCAAGCAATGGACTCATGGCCTCCTAGACAATCCTGTGTCTGACATAGGGGTAACTTCTATTCCTTTCTTCCAGTATTAAAGGAAAGAAGACCCCATCCCAGATAAAAACTTGTCTAAGAGGCCATGAGCCCATGAGCCAGTGAGAGGAAATATGTCTTTCTCCTACGGACCCTCCAGACGTCATATCTCAAAATTGTCCTTAATACTTTGAGGTCAGAAAGAAAAGGGTTGAGGGGCAAAGACTGTCCCTTTAGAAAATCCACAGAGTTCTGGCTCAGCAACCAATTAAAAGGATCCTCAATGAGTAACAGGAAGTAGTCAGCGTATATGCACACCTGCTCTCAAGTGGAAGGAGAAGAGAGGATTCCTCTTTCACCAAGGGATGCCATCCAGGGAATGGAGGCATCCATGTCAGTTATTGTCCTTCCCCCCCAAGCTCCATGCTCCCAACTCAGAATCCCCTTTTCTGTTTAGTTTCTATTGCTCCCTGGATTCGAAGGTGGCTATCTCTCTGCTCCAGCTTTGGCTCTCCCATATCCTTTTGTTTTTGCTGCCATCACTTAATTTGGCCAGTAGAGGATATGCCACTCGATGCTCTCAAAACGACCTCCTCATCTCTTTAAATTTTCTCAGTTTCCTGGCTTGACTAGGTTCTCCCTATTTCTGTTTCCGTGAGGCCATACTCATAGATAGCCACAAGTTTTTTATAGGCTTTTACTAAAAGAAACAAAGGAGAAATTATCCAGAAACTACAAAGGAAAAGCTTTGACCTATTCCCTCAAATCTCTCCATTTGTTAATGGACTTCCTTCTCTCCCCCAAATGACTTGCTCTTTTCTGTGTATGTATTTTACATTTGGTTATTTGTATACCCTCTGCTTTCCTGCCACCCCCCCATTAGAACATAAGTGCCCTGAGGGCAGAGAGCATTTCTTTTTTGCCGTTATGGTCACAGTGCCTACCTAGCACAGTGCCTGGTATGAGGTAGGTGTTTAATAAATGAATATATACTATATACAATATATATAAATGAATATAGTAAATAAAAATTCTAGGAGCTCTTCCAGCTCTACACTAATGATCCATTAATTGAACTGAAAATTAATTCTAAATCTTAGCACTACTCCTCTGAATATAATGGCCATCCCCTCAAAATTTAGCTCTGTTTACTCATATGTACCATAGGCCCCATACAACTCAGGAAAACCTTGCTACTACTACAGATGGAGGGGGAAGGGGGCAATTAGGGAAAAACAATTATACAAATAAAATTCAAGCTCTCATCCAGGGCCTTAATTTGCTTTTATGTCAGTCAGTAGACCAACAAGCACTTATTAAGTGCTTACTATGTATCAGGCACTGGGCCAAGCACAGAAGATGTAAATTAAAGCAAAAAGAAAGACAGCCCTTACCCTCAAGGAACTTATATTCTAATGGGAAAGAAAACATATAAAAAGAAGCTGAAAAGGGAAGCGGGGCACAAGAAAGAAGATACCTGGCTTTGGGGGCATTATGGAGACCGAAGTCCATAGTGCAGCACAGTGAGAAATGAAGAGACGATTGACCCAGGTGGCCTTCTTAAATGGAGGTTCAGAAAGGGGCCATCCAATCAGAGGGAATGGCCCCAGGGGTAGAAGGTACTTCCAGAGGGTCAATTCCAGAGCTGCAGTGATCTTCCAGAATGAAGAAGTTTCCAGGGCATGATGGGGAAGTCTAGAGGACTGGTGAAAAATGAGTATTAATCACAACAGCATCTACATAGATTTGGAAAATTGCAAAACACTTGTATATAGACGTTTATTCAGTCTACAAACGATATTGGGTTTTTTTTGTTGTTGTTGTACTGAATTGTGCAGGAAATTTCTTCTGGAACTAGATAAAGACCAAAATGACTGTGCTTGAGTTGCATACGGAGGCAAAATCCCCTTGCTATAACTTCCTAACGTATGAAAGTCCTCAGTCCACAAATTAAGAAGCATTGCTTTACTCTATAAAAATGATGGAACAGTTTTACTTTTAAACTATCACAGACAAAATACTATGTCTATTACTATTGCTATGATTGGCTTAAGTAAGCTATGTACTATGCATATGTGACCGAATGCCACTGGCTGAAGACATACCGCCGTGATAGGTCACTTAGCATTTGCTCCAACTGAGTTAGGACAGAGTAAATTATTTCCAAGGCCCATCTTGTCCCTGGCAGCCAGTAGTCCAAGGGCATCACAATTTTTTAAAGCTGAATAAGTCTAAAAGAGGCACTTAGCAATACTTCGGGGGGCCCAGCAGATTCATCAACCTTCAGTCTACATTTCTGCCACAATCACAAAAATCCCTAGAGACCTAACATAGAGATCAGCCCATCATAGAGTTCTGAGCTTTTCTCTTGTCCTAGCACATCAAGAGATTTCCTCAACACCCCTCCATCCCGAATTCTTTCCACCTCACCACTAAGAGCGTAATGAAGGCCAAATGTCCTGTTCAGCAATGATCTGTCTCTGACAAGAATGACAAGTTGAATGAATGAATGAATGAATCAACAAGAAAGGCTTTAAATGTTTTCTGTGTTCCAGGCACTGGCTTAGAGTGCTAAATTCTGGGGATACAAATGCAAAAACCAAGACAGTCCCCACCCTCAAGGAATTTATTTATATTCTAATAAAGGAAGAAACACATATAAGATAGTGGGTTATTTTGGTCCAGGAAATAATGGACATGTGAGTGGGTAGTTGACTTGACACCTGCTTTCCAGGAATGGCAGTATTGATTGGATTACTGTAACCATAGCTAGAGGTATAAAACAGAGGAGGATAGGGGAAAGGTACCATGAAAATGGCAGAAGAGCAGCAGTTGTGAATCCTGGGAGCAATACTCATAGACAGCCATGAGCTTTTATGAGGTCTCTATTTAGTCCTATAGATTTCTTCAAAATCAAATTAAGGCCATGGATGAAGGCTTGAATTGTATTTGTATAATTGTGTTTCCCTAATTCCCCCCACCCCTCCTCAGCCCTCACTGAACCTGGAGTGGCAAGGTCTTCCTAAGTTAGATGGGGCTCATGTTAAATATGAGTAACCAAAGTCAAATTGGGCAGGACTAGGTGGGGGTAGGGGGCGGAGGGAATGGTTTGGGGACAGCCATTATATACAGAGAGGTAGCACTAAGATTTAGAATTAATTTTCAATTCAATCCATACCTAGCTACATATAGAGAATTCTCACCAATCAGGAACTGAGGATAGGAGGGGGAGTGCTGGGTAGGAGAATAAGACTCTAAAGGAAATGTCATACAAAGATTCAGTGTGAGTTGGTTGTTCCAGTTGGTGAAGGAACCCCTCATCCCTAGGCAGACCTTTTGCATCTTTCTATAATCTCAGTCCCGACTTTGCCTGTTCTCTTGTCTCTCTTCCTGTCCCTGGTGCAGGATACCAGGTTTCTCCTTCTTGAATCTCTTCCCTTACCTCCCCATTATTTACCTGGGGAACTTAGATGTCATTTTGGCACAAGAGAAAGAGGATGGGATAACCCATCTTCTCTGCCTGGATTCAAACAGAGCTTCGTACTTCAGTGGAACTGAGACCCATTTAGAGAATACATTCACATGCTGCATTCCACCTCATTATGACAATACTGATAATTTTCTATATGTCTGGATATTTTTTTTAGATACAGATTTATCCTTTATCTTCTTCCTCAATTTTTACCTTTGTAAAAAAATAGGAAAAAAATATGATCTTCTGTTTTTCTCTCTCAGAAAGAGAGGAAGAAAACAAAGAAGGAAGGATGGAAGGAAGGAAGGAAAGAAGGAGGGAAGGAAGGAAGGAAAGAAGGAAGGAAAGAGGGAAGGAAGGAATGAAAGAAGGGAGGGAGTGAGGGAAGGAAGGAAGGAAAGAAGGAAGGAAGGGAAGGAAGGAAGGAAAGAAGGAAGGAGGGAAAGAAGGAGGGAAAGAAGGAGGGAAGGAAGGAAAGAAAGAAGGAAGGAAGGAGGGAAGAAAGGAATGAAAGAAGGGAGGGAAGGAAGGAAGGGAAGGAAGGAAGAAAGGAAAGAAGGAGGGAAGGAAGGAAGGAAGGAAAGAAGGAGGGAAGGAAGGAAAGAAGGAAGGAGGGAAGGAAGGAATGAAAGAAGGGAGGGAGGGAAGGAAGGAAGGAAAGAAGGAAGGAAGGGAAGGAAGGAAGGAAGGAAGGAAAGAAGAAGGGAAGGAAGGAAGGAGGAAAAGGAGGGAAGGAAGGAATGAAAGAAGGGAGGGAGGGAGGGAAGGAAGGAGGGAAGGAAGGAAGGAAAGAAGGAAGGAGGAAGGAAGGAAAAGGGAGGGAGGGAAGGAAGGAAGGAGGGAAAGAAGGAAGGACAGAAGGAAGGAAGGAAGGAAGGAAGGAAGGAAGGAAGGAAGGAAGGAAGGAAGGAAGGAAGGAAAGGAGGGAAGGAAGGAAGGGAGGAAGGGTAGGAGGGAAGGAAGGAAGGAAGGAAGATTCAGGTATAAGGTACCATAAGATTTCAGTCAAAATGTCTCAAATTTTTGATGGTAAAGATATTTTTACACTAGAAATTTGATTGCTGTTGGTAATAGAACAGATCACATTCTAGGAGAAGTTTAGTGTCAAGAGCCACCTTTTAGACATGTTGTCACAAACACAGTTTGATTTCTAGATTAACAGAAAACAATCTTTTTCTTTTCTTCCTTCTTTCCCTCCTCCTTCTATCTACAGCACAAGATGGTGCTGCTTTTTAAAATATCTTCAATGATTAAATAACTGTTTAAACCCAGAATCAAAATTCCCTAGCGACTTAGAACTGAAAATATTATCTGTTTTATTTTTGTTTTGAAAGCTATTTATCTGCAGTGTCCTTCTGACCCTGTCCAGTCTTTCTCCTAGAAATGGAAACTAAGGCTTTGAAGTTTATGACTTTCATGAATTTCAATGGAAATTTCTTGACCCTGGATTCTGATTTATAGGAGATCAGCCTTGACTCTCATTTCTAATCAATGCAGTTTCTTCAAGTGTCAAAGTATTTCTTCTTCCTCTTTCTTCCCATAACATCATCTGACAACATTTAAAAATAATGTTTTGCTTAAGTATATATTTCAGGGTGGTACAGCCATTCTCCTCCCTCAAAACAGTGGAAAATAAAGGAAGCATGTCTCTTTTTTTGTACCCAGAACCTTAGGGTTCTCATCTCCCTTTGTTGATTCAAACTAGAATCAAAGACCTCAGGCTAAGCCACCAAAGGGACCCCAGGATGGAGAGACCAGCCTTATAAGCCAACTGTTCATCCACAATTGGCTCCTACTTCTGAGAGAAAAGTCAAAGGGAAAGGACAAGAAACATGTAATTCCCTATTCAGAGCTGTCAAGGAGAAACTAAAAATACATGGTTTCCTTAGTTCCTTTCATCTAAGAGCATCGGTGTGGGCCAGACCCCACGGACATCCAGTGTCTAAGCAGAGAAATAATCTCAATCAAACAATCAATAAGCATTTTTCAAGTGTCTCCTATGTGCCAGGACCCGTGCTAAGTCCTAGGGAACAGATCTCTCCAGGAGACTCTAGGAATAGCAAAGGTCAAGAACAATGTCTTCTGTTTGCCTGTCGCCCTCTCTTCAAAGTGAAATAAGCCAGCCAAACAGGCAAGAACAGTCAACTCCTTTAGTCTATTATTGCTAGAAGATTTTGAATTTCCAGAGCGATACCACCAGATTCAATGCAACAGATATCTGGGCACCTAATAACTAAAACTCATTTTTATATTGTAATATACGCTTTACAAAATACTACTCTTAACAATAGGTTTTGGAGAAAAGTAGCGAAGGTTAGTATTGTCCCCAATGATAGGGGCAGCAAGCTAGTGCAATGGGTAGAGAGCTGGGCTCGGAGTCAGGAAGACCTGAGTTTGAATCCCGCCTCAGACATTGATAGTTGTGTGACCATGGGCAATTCCCTTAACATCTCAGTTGTTTCATCTATAAAGTAGGGATAATAATAGCATCTGCCTTATAGGGTTGTTGTGAGGACCAAATGAGGTAGTAAATGTGAAGTGCTTTGAAAACTTTAAAATCCTGTAGAAATGCTAGCTATTAGACATAGTGAAACTAAGCAGCCCAGGGTCACACAGTTAACGAACATTATATTGTAAAGGGTTGTATGCATGTGCATTGCCATTCATCAGTAAGGCTATGAGACTAATGCCCATCATGAAAATCAGTCTCTATTTTATTTACAGAGGTTATTATCCAAAGAAGTTTGAGTGTGTAGATCCTGCCTCCCCTATGAAATGTCAGGTCCTTTTGCACATGAGGATGTGACCCTGTTGTGTGAGACAGAAGAAATGGGACCAGAGAGAGAATTCAAGGGAGAGGCTAGGCAGGGGGAGGAGAGGATTTTGGTCCAATTAGGTGCCCTTCTTTAGATCATTTCATTTAGATATCCCCTCTGTCTTTAACCCTCTTCTACTTTGTGTCACACTAGTCTGTGTCCATAACCTTATCCCCACAATAGACTCTAACCCCAGTGGAGAGTAGGGGCTGAATTGTTTGTGTGTTCAGTAGCCAGTCTAGTTCATGGCACGCGGTAGTTGCTTCACAAATATCGGTTAACTGGAAAGACTTACATGAACTGAGGCTGAATGAAGTGAGCAGAGCCTGGAGGACGTTATACTCAGTAACAGTGACATTGTGTGATGATCAGTTATGAATGACTTAGCTCTTCTCAGCAATACAATGATCCAAGACAATTCCAAAGGACTCATGATGGAAAATGCCATCCACATCCAGAGAAGGAACTTATGGAGTCTAAATGCAGATTGAAGCATACTATTTTCACTTTCTTCGGTTTTTTTCATGGTTTTTTTCCCCTTTTGTTCTGTTTCTTTCACAACATGACTAATGTGGAAATATGTTTTACATAATTGCATATGGCTAATCTATATCAGATTGCTTGCTATCTTGGGAGGAAGGAGGGGAGAGAGAGGGAGGGAGAAAAGTTTAGAACTCAAAATCTTATAAAAAATGAATGTTGAAAGTTGTCTTTATATGTAATTAGAAAAAATAAAATACTATTTACATTTAAAAAATAAATGTTGGTTAAATTGAATTATCCATAACCTAAACAATCCAAATTTCATTTAACTTTTCTTCTTGTTAACTGATTACTTTTGTTTCTCTTCTTGGGACTCCCTCCATTTCTCTCCCATTTCTCCACATTTTTCCTAAAGAATGAGGTTACTGGAACTGGGTATGGCACACTAATAAGAATCTGACTATTGGAGAGTTCAAGACAATGATTACTTCCCAGCTTTTACATATCAAAATCCTTAAAATAAAGCTCATTATCATTTAGAGCTATCCACAGTGCAGTGCTGAATGGTTCAGCTTGTGGTCAACTCTGACCTCCAGATGTCTTTCTGTTCCACCATTGCCTAATCAGTCCTCTCTGATGTATATATATTGTGTTTTGTTTTGTCTCTGAGCTTTTTATCTTTCACAGACCAACTGTTTGTGGAAGATAACAGATAAGAGAAAGAAGGGACAACTACTTAATTTTTATTTTGTTTTTGTCTCCTCCAGAGAGGAAAACGGTCTTCAAACTGAAAATGATGGAAAGAGAGTGTGGTGACCCAGGATAGGTAAGGAAACAGTAAGTTGCTTTAAATGAGTTTTCTTCAAGCCAGACAAATTACATCCTGGGAGCCTAAAGCAACCAGTAGATGTGACCTCAGAGTTAGTGTTGCTAGTCTTTGATTTATCGTGGAAAATGGAGAAGGTACTAGAGGAATGCAGATGGGGAAATGTTGTCCTGTGTGTCTTTTTTAAGGAGAAAAAAATAAATCTCAGAAATTACAGACCAGTCAACTCGATGTTGATTCCTCAGTGAAATTCTAGAATGGGTTACTAAACAGATGTGAGCATTTAGGAAAGATTGTGGTGGTTCCTGGTAACCAGCGTGATGGTGACAGTAGACGTGATGTTTGGTTCTAGCCAGCTTAAATCTTCCATCTGTCTTTCCATTGTCCTTTGGTTTGCCTACTGTTGTTATCATTATTTGTTCTTCGTTTTTGAAGAGGACCATGACATCAAGGAGGTGATGCCATGACATGCAAGTGAATTGGATTTAAGTGAGAGAGGGCTGTGCAAAGTCACCAGTCTCACTCTCTCCTCTGGAGATATAGATCAGAACTAATGGAGGTGGATGCAGCGGGAGACTGTGCTTTTTAAGCTAAGGTCGTCAGCACAACAACCACCTCTGGTTCACCTGTAATTTTGAGCAGACTTAGCAAGGATATGATGACTGTCTTCTAGCATTTGAATGTCTGTCATATGGAGGAGGCTTTAGACTTTGTCTACCCCTATAGGAGAGAACGAAGAGTAATGGGGAAAAGATGAGTAAAGACAGACTTAGCTTTGATATAAGGAAAAACTTCTTATCTAAAAGTAGAATGCACCATCTTAGGTGGTAATGGAGTGTCTCCTTTCTAGGTGTCTTCAAGCAAAGAAAGAATGATCAATCACTTATCTGTTATATTCTAGAGTTCTTGTAGAAGTTAGACTCGATAGTTTTTGAGATTCCTTCCAATCCTGTGGTCTCCTGGTCTTCCATGATGATAGTAGTAGTACTAGTACTAGTAGTAGCAGTGTTTGTGGTAGCAGTAGTAGTGGTGGTGGTGGTAGTGGTAGTAGTAGTGGTTGTAGTAGTAGTAGTAATAGTGGTAGTGGTAGTAGTGGTGGTAGAAGTGGTGGTAGTAGTAGTAGCAGTGGTAGTGGTAGCAGCAGCAGTACCAGCTATCATTTACATAGCACTTTAAGATCTGCAAAACACTTTACATATGGCATTTCATTTGATCTTCACAGATTGTTGCTGTTTGTCCTTTTTTCTCAAAGAGGACCAATGACATCCAGAGGGTGATGTCTTGACTTGCAAGTAAATTGGATTTACTTGAGGCAGAGCTGTGGAGAGTCATCAGCCCCACTCTCTCCTCCAGAGCCATCAGATTCCAGTGGCAAAACATAGGTCAAGACAACTGATGACGGCTCCCTACTCTTTACAGAAATCCTATGAGATAAATGCTATCATTATCCCCACTTTGAGAAAACCAGGGCTGAGAGAAGTTAGGTAGCTTACCCAAAGTCACACAGCTAGTGAATGACTGAGGCATGATTCAAACTCAGATCTTTCTGATTCCAAGCCTAGCACTCTCCATGTACTTCATCTCCTAGCTACATGGTATCATGTATCATCATCACTGTAAAGATGCTGGCATTAACAACACAGGATTTTGCAATAGCAAGTAGTTTAAACTTATTGAAAGTACCGGATAGTTTCCCAAATGAAATATAGCTGTTTCCTTCTCCAATGTAACTCTGAGCCCAGTTCATTGATCATCATCACCACCTGTTTATATACTGATGGACTTACTCCGTGGTCTATACATTCAACTCCACAGCCTCATTTGGGCATTTGCATTTTCCTCCACTTTTGTTCATGCATTTCATTGGGAAGTTTTATACTTTCTCTGGATTGATGCAACTAATGCCGTGTCATTTGAAAATAGGAGCATTGGAGAACCTCTGATTCAATAGGGAATCCTTCTATTTTGTCTCTTTTGTTGTCATGGACAATGTCCAGGGAGCGCAGGTCTCACTATTTTCTGTTTGATATGTTGAAAAGCTGTTGATAAGGCAAAAAAGCACTAAGCTCTAAAATCAGGGAACTTGGGTTCAAATCCTGCCCCTGATGATAACTACCTGTGTACACTTGGCCAAATCACTTAACTTCTTCAGGTATAAAATGAGGGGGTTTGGCTGAATGGCCTCTGAGAGCCCTTCCATTTCTATATCCTTTATTATATCATTTACAGAGTAACTTGGGCAGCTAGCTGGTGCAGTAGATTGAGTTCCAGGCCTGGATTCGGGAAGACTCATCTTTCTGAAATCAAATCTAGCCTTGACTCTTACTAGCTGCATGAAACTGGGCAAGTCGCTTAACACTCTTGGCTTCACCTGTAAGATGAGCTGGAGAAGGAAATGGCAAACCACTCCAGCAACCTTGCCTAGACAATCCCAAATAGGGTCACAAAGAGTTAGACAGGACTATAAAACAACAGCACAGAACAACATCTTCCTTAGCATATTTTATTATTTTAATGGATGCAGAGGAGATACTCTATTTGAGGAGAGCTTTAAAAGGAACATTTCGTAACACAGCATCGAATCTTTTCTTTAAAAAAATGAACAGTAGACATGGTGGGATCTGACATTCAGTCATACATCCGTACAGTATTCATCATACATACAGTCATTCAGACATACAGTGTAACTATAATGATGTGGTCTGTAATCAAAAATTAGCCATGAAGGCATACCTGTTCCCTTCTCATGTTTTTATCAAGGATATCCTTAATGCATGCATCAATCCATTCTCATAAAAGATTTTAGAGAGATTATTTAAATAGGCCTAGGGATTAGTATCTTCTGATAACTTCCTAGATCACCCCTCTCCCTTTGTTTGTTTGTTTTTTTCCAGTAAAAGCAGCACTTGGTACTGATTCCATTCTTTTGGATTTATTTCCTTCTTGAAATGGAGAAGGAGGAAAGAAAAGGAAGGAAGGAAGGAAGGAAGGAAAGAAGGAAGGAAGGAAGGAAGGGAAGGAGGGAGGGAGGGAGGAAGGAAGGAAATCAAAAAAGAAAAATAATTCCTGAGTACCTTTTATTAAATTAATTTTGAACTTAGATACAAAAAGACAAAAAAAGAACACTTCCATGTACACAACACAACATAAAAAGAGGATTCAACATAAAACCATGAATTTCCATTTCACACTGTTTATGTTTTTTGAAAAAATAAATACTACATGCACATTGTTTTTGAAGCTACCCTGCTTTTCTGTGCTCCCTTTGAAATTTTATTTTGTTCTCTGCTGTGCACTTTTTACCCTGAGTACCTTTAAAATTGGATTATCTCCAACACCAGTGTTTTCTACAATCATGTATTGAATCAGTTCCAATAACCTTTCTGAACTCCAACTTCCAGGTTACATTGCTACTTCCTCACATAACACATTGGATACTGAGGTGGTAGAATCCAGATGTGATAATTGCCTAATACCTCAATGAGAATAGATCACTAAAGATACGAAGCAGATCTGTACTATTTCTGGTCCATTTGTTGTACTCCTTGTGGTTTCATTTACAAAACACCTATTTTCAGGATGACCTGGATTAGTAGGATCTCACTCAAAGATCTCTGTGGGTTCATTTTATCCTCAATTACATTTTGCTGTTTTCTGAGGCAACACCATCAGAAGTAATTTTCCATCATGCTCCAATGTAATGTCTTACGAATGAGTTTGCATTCTAAACAGGTGTTGTCCTTGGCTGCCATGTCTCTCTGTTGGCAAGATTAAATGTCTACAGGTAGAAGCAGTTTCCAGACTTCTTTTGACCTCTTCATAGTATTGACTTTTCCCTGAGTTAAATTTTTCTAAGAAATGTTGACAAACTCAACCTTTATCCATTTCCCATTTTTCAGAATTGACAGCTCATTTAAAGAGGTCAGATTGGAGCTGCAACAATCTTACTCAATGTCTTCTCTTTGTCCTTTCTTCTAATTTGGTATCTACTTTAATCTCTGCTTTTGACTACACAGAGAGAGCCAAAACTTAAATGACTGCTCCATCTATAACCAGTTATTCCTGTTTGTTAAGACATAGTCAAGGACATCACAAACAAATGAAATTAGGTCTTCGACATGTCCAGCACCTCCAGATTCTTTCTGAAGAATGCTCCAAGTCACTTAACCCTGTTTACCTCAGTTCCTCATCTGTAAAATGAGCTGGAGAAGGAAATCGCAAACCCCTCCAACATCTCTGCCAAGAAAACCTCGAAAGGAATCATGGAGAGTTAGACGTGACTGAAATAACTCAGCAATGACAACATTTATGATTTATGATTTATTAAGTATGCTGCTGCTAATTCTGACTGAGACATTTACTAGCTCTGCGACCCTGGACAAGTCACTCAAACTCTGTGAGCCTCAGTTTCACCATCTATAAAAAGACCAAATGAGATAACATGTATATAAAGCACTTTGCAAACTTAAAAGGGCTATATAAATGCTAGTTATTATGATGATGGTGACACTTCCAAGTACTCTACAAGAAAGGTGTCAAACATGTGGTTTGTGGGCTATAGGCGGCCTGCAACACTTTCAAGTGTGGCCTGAACTAGATTAGAATGGAATTGGAAAATATTTAATAAAAAATAAAATAAAACAAAGATAATACTACATTTTAGTACTAAGTGACCTAAGTGACTATGTGGCCCACAGTGATCGTTATGTACAGTCCACTGGCCCCCATTTCTGTTTGAGCTTGACACCCCTGTACTACAAGTCCCTGAACTCTTTTTTTCTGGCCTCTTTCTTCATCCTAAACCATGATAAGCTGACTTCCTTATGAGTCCTGTAGAATAGATCACCAAATGACTTGTTTCTTGTTGCTTTTAGACACACAAGGAAACCAATTCCACCAAGTTCTAAAGAACATATTCCCTAATGCACCTCTAGAAGGAGAAACTGACTTGTCTCTCCACTTCATTTTGATGTCTTCACATCTTCTAGTCTCATTTCAGAGTAAGGGGTCAGTTCCTTCAATATTCTGTCAACATGCTGCTTCTTAGCTGGAGATTAAGGGTACTCCCAATTAAGTGAATGTTGGTAGATGTCGAAGGACTGTTTTCTGTTCCCTTTTCTGATAATATGCCATGGCACTGAAGAAAAGGACTAACAGGACTGATGACTAGTTTACATTTTTGTCTGTTTTCGTGAGTTGTTGTGGCTAAAAATATCTACCGTCCACCATCCCCTGTAGTCATGAATCTCTCTGTTCTTAAATAAATCCGTGAATAGCACACACAGTCTATCATTGGGCCTACACCTGAGAAGTTCTGTGTAACCCGCTAGAGATTTTTCTTGGCTGAAATAGCCTATACAAATTTAATTATCACCCTCAAATCTGGATAAGTTATCAGAGTGGGAATTTTGTGGAGGAGGTAAAATGATACAGAAGAAAGACCACTGGCTTTAGCATCAGAGGAAATGCGCTTTAATACCAGCTCTAATATTTAATACGTGACCTTGGGAAAATCGCTTAATCTTTCTGGGCCACGGTTTCCTCATCTAGAGGGGGTTGGACTAGATAGCAGCTAGGTGGTGCAATGAATAGAGCACTGAACCTGGATTTAGGAAGAAAGACCTGGGGTTAAATTCAGGCACAGGCATTTATATCTGTGGGGGCTGGAGCAAGTCACCTAACCTTTCTGCCTCAGTTTCCTCATCTGTAAAATGAGGGTAATAATTGTGCCTATTTCCCAAGGTTGTTGTGAGGATACAGTGAAATAATATTTGTAAAGTGCTTTACAAACCTTAAAGCTCTATAAAAATGCTAGCTATGATGATGACAGGGGTGGTGATGGTGATGATGGTGATGATGATATAAGGTATGTGATTCTATGAATATATATCAAAAAATAAATCATGTGTATCAAAAATTACAGGAAAATTGTCTATACTACTTCCTATGTCATCTATTAAAAGGATTAACAAACTGGGTGTGCTGGTGATACAGCAGGAATAACTATAAAACAGAGGAAGTATTTGACAAACTCCCCATCTGGCAGACTACTTAAAGGCAGGTTTAGCTATCTCACTTGCCCTGAAGTCCCTGTTGCAAAAAGTTCTCCCTCTCTGAAAAGTGGTTTTGTGTAGAAGGGTAATTCCAAATTGGAGGACAAGAGAGCTGGAGAGCTGAGTAAAATGGAGTGAAACAGGAGCAGTGGGAGAAATTGCAGAAAGAAAATTTCAGCTTAATGTGAGGGGGAAAAAAGCTTCCTAACAATTAATTAGAGCTGTCCAAAAGTGGAATGGAATACCTTGGATGCGTTGGGTTTCCTGTCAAGGAAGATTATGATACTCTAAAAAAGAATTTCTGGTTTTTTGCATCTGACTATTTCTGCTCTAGATATGACTTGCCCCTAGTTACCACCCTCTTTTCTCTGTTAACACTCCCCTCTTCACCCACCCCATTCCCCCACTAGTCCCTATCCTCAATATCTGGATGCTCCTTTGCTGGAAACTTCCAGCTTCCTTGAAAATTTCCTACTTCTGTGTGGCATCAAAGGTGGAAAGGTAAGATGTGCCTGTTAGAAATCCAACCCCTTCTTGCAAAACACCAGACCTTCTCCCACCTGAGAGAATGAACTTTGGCATACCCATATGGAATCTGGGAGGAATGACAAGAGCCTGATGTAACCTAGATGCTACCTCTGGAAGGTGCCTCTTCATGGACCATCCCCTTCTTCCTCCCATCATGGTCTAAAAATCATTTCATTGAAGACCCAGACACTGTATCCTGCCCCTCCAGATTCAGTTGTATCTTCAATCATGACTGTGATCCAAATATATCTTTTTCCTTCTTCCCTACTCTTTCTCGTTCGTGCCCTTAGATGTCTCATGTGAAGTTATAAACTTTTCCTTTTTTCTCATTTCCCTTGAGTTAAAAAGTCTATTAATGTCTATTAATGGCTGATCAGATTTTTCTGGCAAGCCCCATTTAAGATCCAGGCAAAACAGTGCTCTTTAAATGGAAGCTTGATGACCACTCATTGGGGATTTTATAGTGGGGATTCCTGCTCAGGTACAAGCTGAATTATATGATAAACCTTTTAGGCCACTTCCAAACTGGAGATTCTATGATTCAGAGAAAATGTATATTTTAGGTATGTACATTTTAAAGCTATAAAGAAAGATAATGCTGGGATCTCCCAGTATAAAGTGATGTCTTGATGTCTTTCTCTCTTCTTTCTCTTTTTACTTTCTTACTCTTTTCTTTTTCTTCCTTCCTTCTTTCTTCTCCTCCCTCCTTCTCTCCCTCTTTTCTTCCTTCCTGCATTCCCTCCCTTTTTTCCTCCTTCTGTCTTCCCATTCCTCCCTTCCTTCATTCCTTCATCCCTCTTTCCTTTCCTTTCTTCCTTCTTTCATTCCTTCCTCCTTTCCTCCCTTCTTTCCTTCCTTCCCTGCCTCCTTTCATCCTTTCGATTAGAGTTCTTAAGCCTCTCAAAATTGTTTTTCTTTATAATGTTGTTATTATTATATACATTTTTCTCCTGGTTCTGCTCAGTTTGTACTACATCAGTTTATGCAAATCTCCCCAGGTTTCTCTGAAACCACTCTTTTTATTATTTTTTACCATCCGATAATATGCCATTACATTTATATAACACAATTTGCTTAGCTATTCCCCAAATGATGGCATCCCTATAGTTTCCAGTTCTTTGCAATAAATATTTTCATATATGTAAATTCTTTTCCTATTTCTTCAAAGTTTTTGAGTATTGTGCTAATAGTGGTATCATTGGGTCAAAGGATAAGATGATGACTTCTTGTAATAGGCTAATCGCATCTCCTCTCCCTTTCTATTCTCTAGTTCAGATCTTTATTATCTCTCTCCTGGACTAAATCACGAGAATTTTCTAACTAGTCTATCTGCCTCCTGTCACTCTCTTCTTTAATTATACAGATTGCTGCCACATTAAATGCTCCTAATACATAGCACTGATCAAGTCGTTCTACTGCTCAAATGCTTTTAATGGCTCCCTGTAGTCTACTGAATACTGAACAAACCTGGAAATGAAAGTCATGCAAAATGTGGACCCAATAGACTTTTCTATCTTTCTCTTCCACTGCTTCTTTTATGTACCTTAAGCTCTAACCAAACAGGGCTATTCTCTTTCCCGCTTCCATCACTTTACTCATACCCTTTCTCTCACCATTAAGTTAAAGAAAAATATTAATACTGTATTCTGTATTTGAGGATCAAGTCATCCAGAAACAATTTTTATTAATTTAACATTATTACAGATTTAAGCATTTCTAAACCAGAAAGAAATGTTCAATCTTGTCAGCCAGACCAAACTGGCCTCTAATCTGTGGATGGCCAGAGCCAGACATAGCAGGCTAGAGACAGGAAAGTCAGGAATCAAAGAGAAGTTTAATTTCAAAGTAAAGGAGATGGCTTACAGACAAGGAGGGGATCCAGACATATGTGCCGGGGCCCCACTCCTAGTGGGGGTATCTTGGGCAGTGGGGCTGAACCTTGATTTATATATTGGTAGCTAGATAAAGAGTCAAACAGTATAGTGTAGCAACAGTAGTGAGACACAACTGTGAGGCCAGGTTGTCCAGTGACAAAAAGTTCATTCATAGCAGGGCTTCATGTCTGGGCCTGCTGGTGCTTGCCCCAGCTCAGGGACCATCAGTTTTGTGATTTAGTCACAGCAGTGTTCATCCAGAGGGTGAGCGTAAAGGATTGTTGTTATGCCAAGCTCAGGGCACAACTTGCTTGCTGAGCCTTAGCTCAGGAAAACGGGGTGTCTCCTAATATCTTATCACACTGTGATAAGTCCCAACTATCCCCCCTCAAAGGCCCCACCTCCACACATGTCCTATGAAGTCTCTTTGTCACCAAGACAATCTGAGATAACATTTATAGGCCTCTTGAACAAGGAAAAGTTCATAATATGTTAAATATAGTTTGGGATTAATATTCTACTCCATTAAGTAGAATAGTTACTTAATAATGACTCATTTCCTTCCTTGAGCACTCAAGGGGACCTCCTTGTGATCAACACCCTAATCTCTTCAGAATGGAAAAGATGATGATCTTAATTACACCAGAGATATTTTTTGTTCTAAATCTGATTATCGCCCTAAATCCGTATTCCGGGAGCCTTACTTATTTTTTCTTTTGTTTTTATTCCTGTTCTTCACCTTCTACACACTTTCCTAAGGGGAAAAGTCTGGGGGTTTTAGACTGAAGAAATGTATTTCCAGTTGAACTAAAGAAAGAATTTTAACCTGCGTCTATACTTCTACAACAACTAATCTGCCTGCTTAATTTCAACCTATCTTTCAAAGACCCTGTCAAATGTCATCTCTTCTGTTAAAACTACCTTGATCTCCCCCATACCCTCTTCAATTTGAATTCCACTTAACTTTAAACCTCATGTCTAAATTTTACTTTTTCATTCTACTTTCTGTTTTTAGTTACTTGTGTATCTTTTTCCTCCCTTACTAGACTGCAAACTCCATGATGACAAATGCCATTTTTATGCACTTGTGTATTTTTCATGGCACCAGCAGAGTGTCTTGAACATAATGGCCGCTGAATTAATGAGTGATAAGATATGTTGACCTAGGAGAAGAGGACAAGGTAATATCCTCTGGTCATGTGTCAGTTGGGATGGTTTTGGTATACTAATGATGATGAAGAGGACCATGACATCAGGAAGATGATGCCATGACTTTCAAGTGAATTGGATTTAAGTGAGGGAGAGCTGGGCAAGGTCACTAGCCTCACTTTCTCCTCTAGAGCCATCAGGGTCCAGTGGCAAGATATAGATCAGAACAACTGGAGATGGCTCTGGTTACAGTGGGAGACTTTAAACTAAGGTCTTTCTGAGTTCTCACTTTGACTGAGGCAGAGGCCATTGAGTGTTTAAGACTGATTAAGAAATGAACCAAGGAATGGCCCCTTTGTCTAATAAAAATAATTAATCTGGGAGGGGAAGACTCTCAGGGTAACTGGCCAAAACAGAAACATTTATTATTTACATTCACCCTGAGCTATTGGGGCCCAAAAAATGACCATAAAGTGGTGCTTGGACTGGGATCTATTGTTAGCCAATCAATGAGAGCCAGAGTGAATTGGGTTTAAGGCATGGTCTTCAAGAAATAAATCTACCCAGTAAACCCCAATATATCCTTCTAGGTTTCAGTCATCAAAATTTACATTCCTTTGGGCAGAGCACCCACAGGTAAGGGCATGATGCCCCATGTGGATGGAAGGAAGAAGAAAGGAGAGGAGAGGAGCTGAGTTGCCCAACTGGGACTGGCCAGTCGAGTCTCTAGTGGGGCAGCTCGGACTACTCAGAAGTGGTTGTTTGTCCTTTGTTCTGGAGGAGGACCATGACATCAGGAAGATGAGGCTATGGCTTGCAAGTGAATTGGATTTAAGTGAGGGAGGGCTGTGCAAGGTCACCAGCCTCACTTTCTCTTCTAGAGCCATCTGGGTCCAGTGGCAAGATATAGATCAGGATGACTGGAGATGGCCCCGAGGCTGATGCTATGATGTGCTGAGAAGACTTTTTTAAGCTATAGGTTCAGAGAAATGTCTAGAAAAAAGAATTGAGGATGAATTGGGTTAGAGTTGGGGAAAACAACCTGTTATAAAAGTCTTAAAGACTAGCTAGTACAGGAGGATGTAAAAAAATAATACAGAGTTGAAACGATGGGAACTGAAATGGACTAATAAAAATGGATAGGTCCGTCCAAGAAAATGAGTAAGGGATTATGTGCCAGTAGCTGGGTTAAAATAGTAACTTCCAAATTGATGGTGCTAGGGCTGTTGGGATATACATCCGAAGTGTTGTAGTCCTACAAGTGAAATCTTTAGACTAGAAACTGGCATTGGGAGCTTCTGGAAATTCTCTGAACTTCAGTTTCCGCAGCTGTAAAATGTTAGGGTGGAACTAGAAAATCTCTAAGGCCTCTATCAGCTCTAATTCCTATGAACTCTTGTGTTAAACCTTTGTCAACATAAGATTGTTCCTGAAACTTTTCTCTGTTGTATCTGGTTGTTTGCAAAGTGTTGGGATTGATTTTCACGAGTGACCTAACAGCATCCATTCCTTTCTTTTGTAATCACAATAGAGATATAGATATATTACCCTATAATGCTCTAAACTGTGGTAAAGGAATGGATAGCATACACTGGACCTTAGTGGATGAGATGGGGAAAGATTTAGTAAAGTGAAGAAAAAAATGAAAAAGTAAGCAAAGGGAAAAGGAAACAAAGAGGATCCCAAGACTTTCTGTTACTTTTCACGGATACTAGCAGTGAGAAGGTCACCTAGACAAGCAATGTCAGGAACTCCGATGGAAGTGTGCTGACAAGAATGCTGGATTTGGTGTAAGAATATGGGTTTGAATCCCAGCACTGCCTACCATTTTTGGGTAGTCATTTTTACTTGCCTAAATCTCAGTTTTTCTATCTGCACATTGAACTAGATGATCTCTAAGGACCCTTACAATTCTGATGTTCAGATAGCCAATAACTTTCCACTTGTGGTTATGCTTCAAGTAAGTTAAGCAATAGAATCTGTCAGAAAATAGATTATGAACTTTGGGGTTGAACTGAGAGCAAGAAATGTAGCGTCGGTCCCATATAACTCACAACCTGTGATGTTAGTGTACCTGTCTTGGGCAATTAATTATATAGTTCATCATATGAGCCCCATCAGTTTTACTTTCTATTCCTCAGCCATACCAAGAGATACATAAAAACTAACTTCAGAAGTATTTAATTAAGACATAAATCAATGTAAATTACATGGAATGAAATTGTGGTAAAAGGATTTTCTGCCCCTCTGTGTGTGTGTGTGTGTGTGTGTGTGTGTGTGTGTGTGTGTGTGATTTCCCATGGGAAGATGGGATGGAAACTTTCCTGGAAAGTAGGGAAAGTGTCCATCAGTTCATGGGTGGTCAAAAGAAATTATCAATCAGCCCCTCATCTCATCTTAGGCAGGTTGCAAAAACTCCAGTCCTTGGGGTTGTCAGAATTTCTGGGTTAAGAAAATGTCAGCGCTCAGCTTGGCTGGTTTTTTTTGTCTCCTACTTTCAGTCGTATCCCAGAGCTTGCTTCTCCTGTGTCTACTTATCCCTCTGCTCATTCTTCTCTTCCATTTGTATTCACACCACTCCTGTGGCTTTTTCAAACCCCCCACCTTGTATCCCACCCTCCACCAATCAGTCTTCCCATGGTGATGTTAGCATTCTGCAGCCAGATATAGAGTCTTTCTAGGAAGCATGATCCAGACAATTTCTCCTAATTAGCAATATTCTCTTAGCTCCAAGCGTTGTAGATAATGAAATCCTAGGAACCTTTTTTTTTGCTTAGTCACCCACTCTATGGAAAGAAAGGAGTGTTTGATGGGGAGGAATAATGGCCGTATCCCTTATTTAAGCATCAGACTGCTATCCTTGGTTTAGGGCAGTTCACCAAGTGGGAAGAAAAGATGTGGCCATAAGTTGACTTGGTGGGATTCCTGACAGCACTTAAGATTGTCTGATCTCTGCTGCTCAATCCCTGTCCCCTCCTCAACTCCCATTCTTCCCCTAGTACATCCTCTTTACCAGATGTCTTTGCTCCGGACTCCATCTCTCATCAGTACTGTGTTCCTAATGTAGATAATGTTCCTAAAATATAGACCAAAATGTCAGAGAAAAATAAATGGGAGAGATGAGAGAAAACCAGAGATAGTTCCTCCTCAACAACAGAAAAAGTCAGGGAGGGATGTTTGCTTTACAATTTGTTGTTGCTGCTGCTTCTTAATGTAGCAAATCAAGTTCTTAAGCTTTGCTGTCTGAGAATCAGAGACATTTCCTCTGTAGATGAATTTTCAGGATCTCTAATGTTCCCCCAGAAAGGATTCAAGACCTGAGGCTCTGATGTTTAGAAGCTAATACTGTTGGGTAGAACTAGCTTGTTACTAACTGATGTCTACTGTGCTGGGGAGATTAGGAGACCCAGAGTCGGGGATGCTGCTCCTGCAGGAGTGATCAGTTACTTTATGAGCTGACAATGTTTCATAGTTGTCATTTCTTACAGCATAGTAATATTTCAGTCGTGTACCCCAGTTTGTTTGTGTTTCCCTGCTTCTGTGGGTCTAAGCAGCAGGAGAACAGACTGATGAGAAGTGGGAACTCAGAGCTTCTCCCACTTGGTGCTGAAGGCAAGATTTCAAGACAACAAACACTAATGGGCAGTCAAATACTTTTCCTTCTTGTCCCCATCTCTCCTTTTCCCCCTGTTCCTTGTATCTTCTCCCTTCTCCCTCCCCTCCCCCTAAAATGTTATAGTCTTCTCTTGCCCTCCCTCTGACTTCTCCCTCCTTCCCCTTTCTTCTCTTCCATTCCCTCTCTGCCTTTTCTATTTATTCCTCTTCTTTGCTTTCTCTTTTCTGTACCCCAACCCTGTGCCTCCCCTCTTTGCTACACCCCCTCCACCTCACTTAGAAAGAGAGGAAGGGAAAATGGTGAGCCCTGCATTCTGCTTATCCAGTGGCAACATCCCTGCTGTGAAGGTGCCCAATGAAATCACTCGGAAGCAGTAGTAACAGCTCAGTTCCTCACAGGCAGCTACAGTTAAGTGCCACTGTCTGCTGCCAAGGTGTCTTAAAGGGATCTCTCCTTACCTCTGCCTTTCCTCAGCTTCCTTTTCTTTCACACATTTTTTCCTAAATCTCACCCTTTCTTGCTTTGATTTTCCTTCTTTTTCTTTTTTCACCCCGATTGCACCCTCTTTCCTGTCTTTCTTCCTCTCGTCCCTGTCCTATTGTTCTGCATCATCTCTCTTTCTCTTTTTCCCCTTCCATCTTTCACATCCTTCCCCCCCCCTTTTTTCTCTCTTTTACCCCAACACATCATAACCACAGATCACATATGAGAATTATAGTACCTGTTTGTGCTGAGGAAGTAGAAGGCATCCTGGAAATCTGCTCTCACCAGACATCAGTCAGTCAGTGACAGATTTTTATTAGCACTGTTGGGGAATAAGGTGTTTACACATAAGGGAACTGTCCGGATAGTTGACATTTCTTCCATAAGTACCCAAATTTTTAGTGCCTTAAACATTTCAGATGGAAACCTTTCTGATTTGTATCAAATGATGACATGCCTCCTTAAATGAAATATGTTTGAAAAAATATAAACTTTTCTTGATGCAGAGAGAGAGTGACAGACAGACTCAGGGACAGAGAAAGTCAGAGACAAAAGCCAGGGAAAGATCAGCTTAGTTAGCTTAATGCTCAGTCTCAGTTCCAGATGTCTTTATTCTGATGGGTTCCTCAGGAGCCCAGACAGTTATAACTGGGACGGGGTGTCTTGGACTTTGTCCCAGGACACCAAAAAGGTGGGGGCGCAATTCTTCTGCATCCTCTTCCCAAGACTTCCTGGTGTTCTGCGGGGATGGTAAGGAAACTTCACCCAGATCTACTATCTGCCTCATTGCCACCCCTACTATCTCATCTGCCTAGGTGTTGCCCAGGGCCACTGTACCAGGTAGGTCTTCCTCTACAGGAAAGATCTACCAGACCCTTTTCTCTCTCTGCCCTTTGACTCCACCCTAAGTTTTCCCAGGTCTGGCCCCCTCTCCTAGGGATCCGTCTTTTTTTCCTGGAGGAACCTACCCCACTATAGAACCCCTGGCTTGCCTGTCATTTTTTTTCTCTTATGGGATCACACCTTCACCTATGACCAAGATTATACTGAGTGACTAGATAATGAGAGTCTCATCCCTTTCCTGGGACATACCTTCCACCCTTAGTCCTATTCTTTAACCTCTGGACCTCTGCATCTGAACCTAATTAGCAGGTAGCCATATCTGTAACCCACCCCCTCCAGAGGATTGCCTTGTACAGTTGTGTAAGAAGGCCCTTCTCCTCTACCACTAAATCTACGCCCCCCACCTTCTCCAGTGTTATCTACAGGACAGTACCTGAAGCAGGATCTATCTTCTGTTCCCCATCTTCTCTACTTTCAAGAGGTAGGGGAGTGTTGTTCAGCATGACTGGGCCCGAAGGGCCAGCACTTCTACCAGGATCCACCTTTTACTAATAGAGTCTACCCCTCTTCTGTCCCACCTTCAAATCTCCCTCACTTGACACCTGACACCCTCTTTCCTTCCTCCTAGAGATTACACAGTGCTGCTGGACTATGAGGGTCCCATCCTCTGGCCCCACCATCTTCAAGAGGTTGCAGGATAGGACCACATGAGACTGGGCAAACTGTCACTTGTGCTCCCCTTTCCCTAACCCACCCCCCACCAGGAATTATCCCTTATGTTAATGCAAAACCTGGGGGGACTGGACCCTATATTTCCTGCTTCTCTCTTTGCCTTCAGGAGGTGGAAGTTGCTAGATGAAACTGGGTCTGCAATACCCTCCACACCACTCCTACTTTGCTCCAGAAATTCCTGGTTATTGCTCAGACTCAGACTCTAGTCCTCAGGTTTTTACACGTTCAAAAACTCAATTTTATCAGTTTACCCAGAGGGTATTAAGCCTCTGAAGAACTGATCCATGAACCCAAACTTACAAAGACACTGATTTATATACCAGAATGTCAAGTTATTAATTTACAGTAGAAAATAGCTTTCTAGTGACTGGAATACTGATGGCCTCTATCCAGGGTACCTTTTTCCCAGTATCAACGTAGCTGAAAAAGCAAAGTATCCATCAGATGGTAGCTAAGTAAGGTTAGAATCAGAACCAAGGGAGTTGGGTATTCTCATAGGGTGTTTAACCCAGGCTGTAGTAGAGTCCAGAAAATTATATTGACTGCACTATACTGTACTTTTCTAGTGAGTGGAATATTCAACTCAGCCAGGTACAATGTCTCTCACTTGGATACCATTCAGTAAACACTAATAAATTCTTAAGGCTTCAGTCTTCTTTTTCTAGGTTTTATTCAGGGCACCATTCTTTGGAGATAAGAATACCACTTCAGATTCTTTGCAATTAATTAAATCATAATGATTATCCATTAATTTCATTTCAGTTTCCATGATGAGATTCTGGAAACATCCTAGACTCCTCAGCTACACAGTCTCAAATTCTTTAGACCCTGTTCAAGTCACACCATGCTTACAATGTGTGAACCTGGGCAACTCAGTCTGTTCAGTCCCTTAGGCAACTCTGTAATGCAGCTCTCTATAAATTGTAGAGAAAGTGTTGAGCTGCATTCGTAGAGGGAATTTCCTCACCTGAGAATTCCCTATACAACTGAAATCACAGGGCCAGCATCTAGCCTAGCCCTTCAAAAAGTGACTTTAAAAAAAGTCCTTGTCCCAAATTCTTAGGCTATTTCATTGTTGGAGCTTGCATTTTTCTTTGCACAAGCTACACCAATTATGAACATTAATTATTCTATTGTGCTATATAGTTCCTTGATGTCTTCAAAGGCTATTGAGGCATACAGAGAGGTATGTCCCTACGCTAAATGCCTGAGACTATGCTTTTTAAAAAAAAATGTTGTTCATATATATATTTACATGACCTTCATTTCTGAATACATCTCTCTCCTCTCAGCAAGCCATCCTTCATAATAAAATAAAAAAAGAAAGAGAAAAAGATAGTTCAACAATGCCAAAGAATCCATCTGCCTGTGTTTATGGAATATGCAATATTCTGCACCCACAGTACTCTATCTCTGCAAAGGAGGGAGGGAGGTATATTTTCTCAACTCTTCTCCAGGGGTCAGTTTATGAAGATTGCACAGCATCCAATTTTAAGGGTTGTCATTGGGTATAATGTTTCCATGCTTATTTCACTGAATCTGTTCATATATCTTCCCAAGCTTCTCTTCATTCCTCACATTTGATATTTGTTAATAATCCATTGCAGACATATACCCCAATTTATTTGTTTCCTCACTTCTAAGTATTTATAAATTGTGGCAGGGCAACTCTCCCATATCTCTACCCTACTCCCTTCTTCCCACTCTCAAAATGGCAAGGGGGGTACGGTTCTGCAGGGTGGATCAGAAAGGATTTGATTGTTCATTGCCAGGTAGCACCCAGATCCTGAAACAGAAGCAGAGACCAGAGAAGAAGAAGGTTCTGAGTACCCCAAAACTGGTAGTTATAGAGAATCCTGGTAGTTGGAAATTAATGAGGAGAAAACTGCTTTCTCTCATTATACTTTCTCTGCTTTCCTCTGTTCACATAGTCCAAGACCCTGGAGTAGAGTCTGGATACATTCTAATTCTCCTAATCTTTTCCATGATTTTGGGGTAAATGTGGTTCAGGATTTTTCCTTGGTTTACCACAGGAACTGGGAGGACAGGAAGAATTTTTGGAAGATGACTGAAAGCAGATAAAATATTCAACTCTTTTCCTTCTTTTATCATTTCAATGAACTATGCAGGCACAATTTTTTGAGTATCTGAATCCTGTGAATATGGGGGGTTGTAACTTTAAAAAGGAAAATCCAGATATGGGCCCTAGAATTATAGGTTTTATAACTTTTTATCATTTGAAAAATATTCCATATTATGCACTAGACACATTCTGAACCTGGCAAGTGTGGTTTCAAACTGGTCAGTTCCACTTCACTCCTGGAAACTGGGCACCATCGTGTGTGGAACATGCTGGGTGTTTGCTTGCAGAATGCCCTCTAGTGGCCAGAGGAGATACTGCAACCTTTTGGAAGGCTATCCCATTGGAACGGAGGTGTTGCTGGATTGGTGGTTTAAGGACAGTGCCACCTGGTGGACTACTTAAATATTATATACCCTTCACTGGATAATTAACCCAGTGACATTCAGTCATCCTGTAGGCTTAAAGACTGCAGCATGCAAGCTGCTTTGGATTGCTGCCAATACTGCAGTGCCCTAGGTGTCACATATAGGGCAACAAGGTATAACATTTTTCCCCCTTGCTTTCACAGAACAAGAGAATTTATGCCTCCGATTGAATGAGGAGAAAAAGAATGAAATTACTACCATCTTATGCCTACAATTACGCAAATGTAACATTTTAAAGGTCTCTAACAATAGTATGCTAAGAGGCACAAAACAGATAATGTTATTTTGGGAAGGCAGACTTTTTTTTGCTTAATATTATATACCTACTTCCCTGAGCACAGAGCTAAAGAGTTTCTGTTTTGAAACAGATGAAAAGAGATGATTTCACAAATGTCTCAAATTTAGTTGTTTCTCAGCTTTAAGTGGAAATTAAAACACTTAATATCGATACAGATACTGTCTTCAAAGTGTAGTTCCAAAATCAAATGAGATAATATTTGTAAAGTGTTTAGCACAGTGCCTGGCACATAGTAGGGAGTTAATAAATACTTGTTCCCTTCGCTTTGCTGCTTCCTGTGCCATTTTTGTCCATTTTCATGTAAATCCTCCATAGGGGGTCTATCCAACATTCTAGGAGCCTCTATTTCCTAACATTTTGTGGGTACTCATACAGCACAAGGGGCATCATTTTCTTATCCCTTTTTCTTGCTCTATGGCTGCCCTACCTATCTCCTCCAGTCATACATCTTTTTGATTCTATCTTTTATTCTGTTTCTTACATGAGATTGATAATATCATTGGTAATATGCTACAACCTATTTATGTCCAACATACATCTCTGCATTGCCCTTTGCATGACCCATAATTTTTATTCTTCTGTGATTATGGTATTCCATGAGTCACAGCCACTGGAAGAATATTGGTGTTAAAATAGACGGGATTTGAAGCTGAACATTGAGTAATTGTGAAGATTGATCTTGCCCCAGAGAAGAGATGAGGAAGTACCTCTCTCCTTTTGGTAGAGTTGTGGAAACTATGGGTGCAATATGTCTCATGTACTGTCAGATGCAGTCAGGATCTGATTACCTGTTTTTCTTTGTCACAAGGGAGGGTTCTTTATTTTCCGAGGGGGAGGTAATGTGTATTATATATATATATGTATAAAATATATACATACACACATATATACACACATATACATATACAAATATTTCTATAAATTGCTAAGCTATAAAATAAATGACATCAATAAAATTTATTTGAATTTAAAATAAAATTGTTTTAAAAGCAAAAAAAGATAGGGTTTTTTGTTGTTGTTATTGGATTTCCAAATGTATAAATCCCCAAATACAACCTAGTCCCTTTTCCTTCTCTTTATTTCTCATTCCAGCTCAGTGGGCTCTCCATCTGCCTGAATGTCAGAGTAGGGATTGTAAAGTAGTGGAAAGAATATCGAATTGAGAGTAAGAGGACCCCAGTTTGAATTCTGACCTTGATTTGATAACTACTAGTTGTGTGACTTCAGGTAACTTACTTCCCCTCTCTGGGCCTCTGTTTCCTCCTGAAATGAGAGGGTCATACTGGATGTCCCTAAGCTCCCTTCTTTATGTGCTATGTCCTATGATCCTAGTCTAAGCAATAGTTATTCTTCAGCCATTTGTTTTTTTCCTGCATAGATTGCCAAACCCAACTCTTTTGAATGATTGTGCATCTTACCTCAAAAAATCAACAAGATTCCCAGACTTGATATATAATAAGTGCAAAATCATTCCCAAGTTCTGGCATCTGGTAGACCTCCTCAACTCTAGGAAATCACATTTTTTGTTTGAATTCTGGGCTTGACATCATTGGTAAACACACATCTTCTTTTATGCTAATTAGTAATCATGAGGTTTGTTTTTTTTTTTCAACACTTACCCTTGTAGTCACCTCTATCCAGGAATCTTGTATGGCCTTTATACATTTAAGGCACCTTGCTGGAAGAGGGTCTTCATTTTTGTTCTTTTGAGTTGACTGCTTTTTGATAATCCAGGAAAAAAAATCCACAAATTGTGGCTTCTGTAGTCTCTGTAACTTTCAGTCAGTTGTATGATTGTCAAGAGATGGTGTATAGATAGGAATAGTGGATAAAATCCGGGTCGTATATAAGACATAGATTTGGCCTGCAGGCTGTAGTCTGACAACCCCTGGAGTAGCTGGTCTTCAGAGTTCTTTCCAGTTCTATATCTACAATTCTTTTAATATCCTCTGCAAAAGTCTTCCTATTCCCCTCTCAGAGTATCTTTTACAATGCCCTTGGCAAGTGTGAAAATTATTCTCATAGCTTGTAGTGGGTCAGTATTATTTAATATTATTTTATGTTTTCACAAAAGTCTGTCTCCAATGCCTCTTTGTGGTATGGAGCTGCCCTGGCCTCTCAAGGACGATGCCAGCAGGCCTCAAGATCTGGCAGCTTCCACCATGCTGGAAAGGTTTTAAGAACTCAGACAGTGTCTGCTGGTTTTCCAATCCTCCTGGCTAAGAAAGAGCTGCTCATCGCCAATAAGTTAGCCCACTAAATAATGAATTATTGGACCATGGAAAGATATTAAAATGAATTTCATAATAAATTCTGGAGCTGTTTGCCCTTTTAAATTTGGAAAATTGTGTGTGTGTTTTTAAGTTAGTCAACAAGCATTTTATTAAGCACTTCTTGTTGTGCTAAGTTCTGGAGATTCAAAGGAAGGCAAAAATATGGTCCCTACCATCAAGGAGCTCACATTCTGTGGGGGAGACAACATGAAAAATATTGTGTACAGACAAGATATATACAGGATAACTTGGAGGTAATCTCAGAGGGAGGTCACTTGCCTTGGAGGGGACCAGGAAAGGCTTTTTGCAAAAAGTAGGATGTTCGCTGAAAGGTGAAGGAAGCCAGGGAAGCCAAAGTGCAGAGACCAGGAGGGAAGGCATTCCTGGCAGGGGTGACAGCAAATGAAGAGGCATTGAGGGCAGAAATAAGAAGACCAGTGTCACTGGTTGTAGAGTATTCAGAGGAGAGGAAAGAATATAGAAAGAAGTAAATGTAAGAAGACTGGAAAAGTAGAAAAGGGCCAGTTTGTTAAGGGCTTTAAAAGTCAAAAACATTTTATATTGGATCCTGGGGGTAGCAGGTTGCCGCTGGAGTTTATTGAGTAGAAGGGTGACTCAGTCAGATCTGCAATTTAGGAAGCTCACTCTGGAGAATGGACTCCAATGGGAAAAGACTTGAGGTAAGGACTGAATGTATAGTTGTTTCTCAAGGCTTGTCAAACATCAAGACTGAATTTTTACAAAATTCTTCAAAAACAGATTTTGTCCTCTCCATTGAGTAATAAAAATTGCTAATTAAATACAGCCATTTATAGTATTCAACACTGTCATGTAGATAATTTGCATTTTTGTATTTTTACTAAAATTTTTAATTAAAAAAAATTAGTGTGGCCTAGGAAGGTGATTCTCAGTATAAAAATTGGCTTATGCAGATTGACCAATCTTCATTAATTTAATCATTTTAAAGATTGCTTAAAATTGTAATTGTTTAGGAAACTCTTCTTTCACAACATGACTAATGGAAATAGGTTTTACACGATTGCACATATATTAACTATATGAAATTGCTTACCATCTTCAGGGAGAGGGGAGGGGAGGAAGAGAAGGAGAAAATTTGGAACTCAAAATTTTATTAAAAACAAATGTTAAAAATTTTCTTTACATGTAATTGGAAAAAAATACTATTAAAAAGAAAAAAAAGAGTTGCCTGGAGTAATCAGAGATTAAGCTACTCTTCCAAGGTACTACAACTAGTATGAGACAGGTCTTGACTCCAAAGGAGGTCTCTCTATCCACTCTGCCCCACCAGGCTTGGGAACCTCTTTCTTTTATTCTTTCAGTTTTTATATTTAATTTATTTATTTTCAGTTTTCCACATTCATTTCCATAAGTTTTGAATTTTCTCCCCCTCCTACCCCTCTCCCTCCCCAAGACAGCATCCAATCTGATATGTGCTCCTCACATACATTCCTATTCAACACATTTTCACATTAGCCATGTTGCATGGAAGAATTAAAACAAATGGGAGAAATCATGAGAAAGAAAATAAAACAAAAGAGAAAATAGTCTGCTTCACTCTGCATTCAAACTCCATAGTTCTTTCTCTGGATATGGGTGGCATTTTCCATCATGAATCCTTTGGAAAAGTTTTAGGTATTTGAATTGCTGAGAAGGGCTAAGTCTATCAAAATAAGTCCTCACACAGTGTAGCTGTTACTGTGTACAACGTTCTCCTGGTGAGGCAGCTAGGTGGAGCAATGCGTAGAGCACCTGCCCTAGAGTCAGGAAGACCTGAGTTCAAATACAGCCTCAGACACTTGACACACTTATAGCTTTGTGACCTTGGGCAAGTCACTTAACACCAATTGCCCTGCCTCCAAAAAAAACCCCAATGTTCTCCTGGTTCTGCTCCCTTCACTCAACATCAGTTCATATAAGTCTTTCCAGGTTATTATGAAGTCTGCCTGCTCCTCATTTCTTATAGCACAAGAGTATTCCGTTGTATTCATAAACCACAGCTTGTTCAGCCATTCCCCAATTGATGGGCATCCCCTCAATTTTGAATTCTTGGCTACCACAAAAAGAGCTGCAATAAATATTTCTGTACATGTAGGACCTTTTCCCATTCCTATGATCTCTTTGGGATACAGCCCTAGAAGTGCTATTGCTGGGTCAAAGGATAGGCACATTTTATAGCCCTTTGGGCATAGTTCCAAAATGCTCTCCAGAATGGCTGGATCAGCTCACAGCTCTACCAACAATGCATGAGTGTTCAAACTTTTGGGAACCTCTTTCTACAGAATGAAACCACGGCTGAAAGATGGTGGTGGCTTGTCTGGTGTGTCATCTACAATAAATCACAGCTGCAAAGAAAGACCTGTTAAATGGACATAAAGTGGCAGAAGGAGAATTTGAATACAGGTCTCACTCATAACCCTGGGTTCTTTGCTCCATGTAGCTAAATAGTGTTTTCAAGTGATTTCCTGGGTATTTTTAATGGACTCCCTTGCTGTGGAATTGTGCAGTTAAAGGTCTAGGCTGTGTTTTCTGCCCGGCTGGTATTTTCACCCTTTCAGGGTTATAAGGGAGATCACATACATTCCAGAATGCTTCATTAACTTGAACGGATGCAAGTCTCAGGATGAGAACTGAGAATTAACGTATAAAAAACTCAGAAGGGGCTCTGGCCCAGCCTTCCTTTTCCTTTAGCTTTCCTTTTACAAACAGGAGATCCCTTTGTCTTCAGCACAGCACCCTAATGGGGTCACTAGAGAAATCATTATCTCCGCCATTGTACAGACAAGGAAACTGATCCACACCGCAGTTAAAGAACTAGACTAAAGTCACACAGTTAAAGATAAAGGCTGCAGTTGAATGTCCTGACTCTCCACACAGTTCTCTTTCCCAGATGCCCAGATGTTTTGTGCCTCATTTTCACTGAAGCAGTTCCTTGACTGACAGGCAAGTTCATCCCAGAAAATGAAAAGAAAAAAAAAAAGAAAAACGGAGCCAGGCAGGGATGGGTAGAGTAGAAAAGCCGGCCTCTTTCAGCAGCCAGCATTCCTTATTTCTTGCTGAAGTATTGGCACCTTTAAAAGCCTTTGCTGTCCTCACCAACCTCCCCACTCAATCACCAGCAACAGCTCCTGGGGAAAAAAAAATAAGGAAAGAAATCAATGTATTAAATCTCAGCTAAGCTCAGAGGCAGCTTTCCCCACACCTTCCCTCTGGCAGTGTCTCCTTCCCTTTATCTGAATTAGGCCCTGGGACAAGGCCTCTTCCTCTCCAGGACATCACTAGCATAGACAAAAGGCACCAGACTTTGGGAGAGTCTAGTCATTAGTGTTCAGTGAGTACTTCACTATTGTCCTATCCCCTTTTCCTCTCACCCACAGCTTGGTGGCCTAGAAAGAATCCGGGTTCAAAACCCTCCTCTGCACGCAAAAGCTACATGACCATTTAATCTATGTGAGCCTCAGCATTCTGTATCTGTAATATGGAGCTAGTAAGGCTCAGGGTACCTGCTTGAGAAGTTCATTGTGAGGGAGAGGCTTTGTAAACCCTCAAGTAGTATGCTTTAAGTAGGCTAATAAATAAGTTATTATTTTTATTTCTAGGATTAGTATATTTACCTTCTCTCTATATACCTTTAGACTTCTACTGTCTCTCTCCTCTTTATCTGTGCATATTTTATCCCATTCAATATAAAGCTTCTCACTGTATGTGTGTGTATGAGAGAGAGACAGAGACAGAGAGACAAGCAGACACAGAGACAGAGACAGAGAGACAGACACAGTGAGAGAGAGAGAGAGAGAGAGAGAGAGAGAGAGAGAGAGAGAGAGAGAGAGAAGAGCTAGCTAGATGTATATGTGAGTAGGGTTGTATACAACCTTTATAGAAATGACTCTGCATTTCTATCCAGTGCATAGAGATTCAGTCAATGCAGCAAACTCACTTTGAGGGCCTGAATTCTATGAGATGCTGACAAGGGTTGGTTGTAGAAAGATCATAGAAAGAGTTTTTAGGGATTATCTAGATCAACCCCTCATTTTACACATTGTAAATGTAGTCATTTGCCCGACTTCACACAGATAGCAGTGGCTGAGCCAATATTTGAACCCGGGTTTCTGACTCCAGCACTGGTGGGTTTTTTTTTCATAATGTAGTGGTGCTGCCTCTCAAGAACTATTAAAGAAATATAAGGGATTATAGTATAGATGGAATGACAAAAAGACCTGAGATTTTAAAGGGAGCAAGACCCTCAGAGATTACCCAAGCCAGCCCATTCTATAAATGAAGAAACTCCCACTGGTGAGTTCCTCCTGGAAGCTCCGTTTTGAAGAAGGACCTAGACCAGCCATCCTTCATTCCTCTCCCAGCTTGGCGTCACACTCTGGATTTCACTACCTGCCCTCATTTAGATTCCCTGTGTTATCTTCCCCAGTTTGAACACAGACTCCTTGAGGGCAGGGAAAGTCTTTCCTTTTGCTTATATCTGTCATGGACAGACAAACCACAACAACAGCCCCCAGCACTTAGCTAAAACATGTTAAGCACTTAATAAATGCTTATTGATTTCTTGTTGACTACAGCCTGAGCAGAAATCAGGACTCAGGACTCAGGTCATAGGAGCACAGATCTAGAAGTGGAAACAATCTCTGCTGCTGTCTAGTCCAGATTTGAACTCAGGTCTTCCTGAATCTAGGCCTGGCACTCCATCTAACCTATCTATACCACCTAACTATCTCATAGCAGGTGTATGAGGTGTTCAGGGAGGACTAGCGCCTCTCATATGAAGACTCGCTGAGCCCTTTTCAGGGCTACTCATCCATATTGGGTGTCCAACTGATCACCCAACTCTCACCTATGGCTCTAAGAAGCTGTATTATGTGCAGGGGCCACAAGCCATATCAGCAGACGGGCAGTTGAGGGTAACCGACAGGCCTCAAACCTGTTGGTGAGTTAGAGGGATAGCTACTCCAAGCATGTAAAGACTTCCCCCAGTGGAATGGACAGATGAGAGCAATTTGTTCCGATGGCCACAAAGGCAGTTCAATCAGGAGCTGTATATTGCTTAGAACTTGATCAGACACTGAAGACACCAAGGTCACCCGCCGCATCCTGGGCCATCACCAGTTGTCCTGACTTTTGTCTTGCCACCAGCTATCGATGACTCTGGAAGAGAGTGAGGCTGACCAACTCTGCCTCACTTAAATGAAGCTCCTAGCAAGTCAAGATATCATTCCCTGATATCATCGGTCCTCTTCAAAAACAAATGACAAACAAACAATACCATAAGCTAACTTAGGACTCACCCTCAGATCCATTGACTCCAAATTCAGCTCCAGTTCCACCATACTGTGCTTTCTTGAAGAAGAGTAATAGTCTGGCACCTTCTAAGAGACAGTTAATAAGCTAATCCCTCCTTCATGCTGGTCCTCCAGTTTTTCTTCTCTCCCTTCTTCTCCTCCTCTAGCTCCTATATCATGTCAGAGCTGACGGCACCAGATGCCAAAGACATTAATTCAATCCAGGAGCAACCCCATCATAGCACCCAGGCTAAGTCCAAGCCAGCCCCTAAACTAGAAAGTCTTACAATGGACAGCTCCTCTGAGTCTGGAATCCAGGCCTTCAGACTCTAAATACATTAATACCACAATTACCACTTCTTCTTTTTTTCACTGTACCACATTGCCTGAGAAATGGAGTCCTGAAGCTAGGTGACACAGTGAATAGAGCACCGGCCCTGGAGTCAGGAGGACCTGAGTTCAAATCCAGCCTCAGACACTTGACACACTTACTAGCTGTGTGATCTTGGGCAAGTCACTTAACCCTAATTGCCCTGCATTTCCCCCCCTCTGAAAAAAAAGAAATGGAATCCTGAATCAACAAACAAGTGTTTATTAGCAGTTACTATGTGCGAGGCATTGTTCAATGTGCTGAAGATACAAATAATCCAACCAAACAGATTTATACACTGGGAGTGTTCTGGAGTAAACATCCCTAACTTGTTCCCTAAACCAAAAACTAGAGAGCATGAGCTCACATCACACCCTGGATTTAACACCCCGGGATTTAAATTGATGATACAGCATATTTATCTTCTTTTCTTCTTACCCGTTCTGCCTGAGTTCCTAGTCCTCGCTATGTCCCCCCTGTTGGTGCTCTCCAGATGAAATTAGTAATTCTGCACACTTCTGATTGTCTCCGAGGAGTTTCTCGCCAAAGAAAGTGATTTTATTGGGGAATGTGTACATGTCGCATTTTGAAAGATACTGCTCCGCGGTATAATCTGCAGGTGGCATTATGCTCCTGAGCATGGCACGGTGCCTAGTGACTAAAATATGTTCTTTCCAATCTCTACATTTCTACAATCTGTGAAAAATAGCTTAAGCTAAAGTGGTGAAGGCTCAGTAAGCCAGAAAAGTCAGAAGCAAAGTTCCTGTGGCTCACCTACTTCTGCATATTTGAAAACTGACGTATTATTAAACAAAGCCTTCAACTTGAGTAACATCACCATTTATCCCCTTTGCCTTTTTTTTTTTTAGTATGGCCTAGGATTTCACAGGCATAGGGAATTGCTGGCTAAGAAACTTCCTGAGAAACCTAGGCAATCTGGAACCTCCTCTAAGAATTGAAAGTCTGAGAGCAAGGATTCTTAACCATGGGGTAGATTTCAGGGGGTACATGAACCTGATTGGGTTAAGAAATTACCTTTTTAATTTTCACTATCCTCTCAATAAAATTTAGCTTTTCCTTCCATTACAAATGTAGGGAACAAATCTGAGACCCTGGCCCTTTTAGGCTTAGGCCTTTTCATATTCTCACTTAGAGTGAGGTAACTCCCAGTCAGTGAATAGGCCTCTTTAAGAAGTGAGTCAAAGCATGGCCCCTTTAATTAGAAAAAATAATCAAGCTGGGAAGGGAAGACCCTCAGGGTTGCTGTTCCAAAGAGAAAAAGTTACCATTGACATTCACTCAAAGCCAGGAGGGCCCAAAATACAGCCATTAAGTGAAGCTTGGGCAGGGACCTATTGTGGTCCAATCTATGAGCTTCAGAGTGGGAAGGGAGAGGAGAGAAGAGGAGAAGAGAAGAGAGGAGAGGAGAAGAGAGGAGGGGAGGGGAGGAGCTGTTGCCAATAATCTCAAAATATCATTAATTCTCATCACTACTTCAAAATTACTATAGGAGGTATTAGATATGCTACTAGATCCTGTGTGATTGCAATCTTCTTGCCTATATGCTTATGTAATATAGCTAATCAACTGCTGGGGTCTGTAGGATTCACCAACAGCAACTTGAATTATTAAGGACCTACTATGTGCCAGGCACTGTGCTAGGTAGTGGGGATACAAAAAAAAGGTGAAAACAGTCCCTGATCTAAAGGAGCTGACAGTCTAAGTTCACTAGATTGCCAAAAGAATTCAGGACACAAAAGAGGTGAAGAACCCTGTCTTGGAAAATCTCCTAGGGCACTAAGAGGTAAAATGTTTTTGTTCGGGGTTACAGAATCAGTTTGTGTCAGAACTGAGACTTGAACTCAGGTCTTCCTGACTCTGGGAATTCTCGCTATCCACCTTTGAGGCTATCTTCCAACCATTTCCTTACTGATGCTATTTAGAAGAGACTGCAATCATTTAATTCTTTTTGAGCTAGAAGAGATGGTTGATATTTCTGGTCCAATTCTCTCATTTTACAGATAAAGAAATTAGAACCCAGACAAGTGAAATGATTCATCTGTATCCCCAGAGCTTAGCACAATGCCTGGCATATAGTATATGCTTAATAAATGTTTACTGAATGAGTGAGAAAGGCATCTGGTTAGAGGCCAAGCCATCACAAGAATCCAGTTCACCTGGTTCCCAGTAATATGCTCTTTCTGCAGTAACACAGTTAGCAGCTTCCTAGTTTGACTTAACTGAGACAAATATTCCTTTCCATTAAAACAAATCTTCTCTCAATAAGAGAAAAACAGAAGGCTGCTCTTTCTCTGAATGTCACATGCAACTTCTCAGAAACTAGAGAAGAAGACTTGACACACCTCTATATTCAGTTTCTATTCCCAGGAAAAGCTATTTAATCCTCCCCTTTCTCCTGACCCCCCTCACATCTTCTCTCCTGCTCTACCTTCACAGAAGGAATGAACCAGTTATGTTAGACTGAGAGGGGAAGGGATGGGGGTGGGTAGTGGGAAAGAATGCGAGTAAGAAGAACTATGTTTAGTGTGGTACTTTACATTAATCTGAGCCATGAGATTATCCAGCCCCAGCGTGAAGCAGATGAGGAAAACTGAATAACTTTTCTCCTTCTCTACATTTGGAGCATCATGGTGCCTCCTTATTATTCACAGTGCACCTATGTCATTTTGCTTTAAGTATTATGAATTCCAAAGTTTGTGATATAGAACCATGTTCATCTGCAAATACAGAATGCATTCAAAAACCAAATAGAAATGCTGGGTTTGACTCTCCTTTTTAAATTATCCCACACTACTGTTCCTCTCCATCAGCAAGCCTAAATCCTAGTACAATATGTGAAGATGTGGCTTAATAGCACTGTTCATGTGGAAAAGACTTAAGGATTTTAGTGGACTCAGTATGAATCAGTTGTGTGGGATGGCTGCCAAAAAAGTTAATGCCAACTTAAGTTGCATTAGTAATAGTGTCCAGGGGAAAAAAAAGATATGTAATAGTCCCACTAAACTTTGTGTTGGGCATCATGTTCAATTTGGGGTACCATATTTGAAAGACATTGACGAATTGGATCACGTCCAGAGGAGGATGCCCCTAACAGCATCATATGAAGATAATTGTGTTGCAGTGGAAGATGCATTGAATTTGCAGTCTGGGGACTTTGGATCAAGTCCAGACCTTGCTTCTTGTTACTTGTGGGACCTTAGGCAAGTCACTTAATATCATTTTTCTCATCTATAAAATGAGAGGGTTGAACTAGGTGACCTCTGAAGTCTTCCAGCTTGATTTTAATCTATGAAATTATGAAGGATGACTGGAGGCACTGGTGATGCTTGACCTAGAGAAGACATGACTCTGATGAGGAGTCTGGCACTCTACTGTACCACCTAGCTGCCTAGAGCCAGGAAGACCTGAGTTCAAATCTGGCCTCAGACACTTACTAGATGTGTCACCCTGGATAAGTCACTTAACCCTGCTCGACTCGGTTTCCTCATTTATAAAATGAGCCGGAGGAGGAAATGGCAGACTGCTCCAGTGTCTCTGTCAAGAAAACTCCAAATGGGCTCACAAAGCATCAGACACAGCTGAAACAAGATAACATCAACAAAGGCCTCTTTCAGCTCTGCATATACCATTGAAGAGGCTAGATGACCACTTGTCAGGGATAATTATACAGGGGATCGTAGTCTGAGTGATTGGATTAGATGATTTTAAGGTCCCTTCCCACCCTAGGAATCTCTAATTCCATAGGTGCCAAAAGATCAATACAGAAAAGTGCATGAGTAGAACAAAGAGAAACCTATCAACACACTAAAATGTATTGACCTACTATGTGTAGGACACTGACAAAGAGGTGGATAAGAAAGGCTTCACGAAAGAGTTGGTCTCTAAGATAGGCTTTGGAAAATCAATGGAACTTCTACACAGGACCGTGGGATCAGAAAGTTAGAGCTGGAAGACACCAGAAAGATGAACAAATTCAACCACATTTTACTGATGAGGAAACACTAGTCTGTTGGAGTTGAGTGACTTGCCCAAGGTCACACATCTAATAAGCTGAAGAGCGTGGATTCAAACTCATGCCCAGTATGCTATGCTTTACAACATGCGGCCAATTGCTATTAAGTCATTTTAATTCTGTCTGATTCTTTATGACCCCATTTGAGGGTTTTCTTGACAAAGATACTGGAGTGGTTTGCCATTTCCTTCCCTAGCTCATTTTACAAATGCAAAACTGAGGCAAACAGGGTTGAGTGTCTTGCCCAGGATCACACAGCTAGTGAGTGTCTGAGGCCAGATTTGAACTCAGGAAGGTGAGTTTTCCTAATTCCAGGCCCAGCCTTCTATCCACTGAGCCATATAGCTGCCCTCTCCTGCCTCCTAGGCCAGTGCTTCAGAGCAACAATTTCTCAAAGTGTGGCCCCCCTCAAGTGGCCACATTACTCAAATTTACAGGATATATTTCCATTGGAGCCAATGACCATATTTTACATAATTGAACTTCAAATGCTGTAAATATATGTGTCCATATCAGGATATTCTATATGCTCTAATAAGAATTTAGTCTTTCTAAGACATTATTTTCCTTTTCCAACTATGTATCTGTGTGAGGCCAGATCTTTATATACTTCAACCAAAAACAACATATTGCAATAGATTGAAAATAGAGGTAGTTCTAAGAATCTAGCTGTTTTCTATTAGACTGACATTAAAGAAACCTGCAAAAGAATATGTAAAACGGTGCTATTCTCACTGTTTTTTGTCTTGGAAAATAGAGTTATTTTTCATAAAATATGTTATATTGACATGTAACGGGCAATATGTAAGAGGCCTCAGTGGCTAGAGAGCCAGGCCTGGAGTCAGGAAGACCTGAGTTCAAATCCAGCCTCAGACACTTACTAGCTATATGACCTTGGGGAAGTCACTTAACCTTGTTTGCTTCAGTTTTCCCATCTGTAAAATGGGCTGGAGAAGGAAATGGCAAACCACTGCAGTATCTTTGCCAAGAAAACTCCAAATGGGATCTTGAAGAGTTGGACACTACCTAAAGGGCTGAACAACAACGATGTAATTTGAGGTCCAGTACTGTGAGGCCTCTTTGTTCCTACTTTTCTTCAGCATTTCCCTTGAGATCCTCGACATTTTGTTTCTCCAGGTAAATTTTGCTGTTATTTTGTCTAAATCTATGAAATAACCCTTCGGTAGTTTGATTAATTTGGCATTAAATCTGTAAGCTAATTCAAACAATGTGACTATTTTTATTACATTAGCATGGCCCAACCATTAGCAATTACATCACATGGGTTCAGGTGTGGTGCCTCCCTTTGTATCAGAGAAGAAGTCTGAATTTTTTCTCCTTTTGGGGGGGCGGTTTACAGCACCTTATTGTAAAATTTGGGTCGATATTATATAATACTATACATATATTTTATGGATTTCTGAGTTTCTAAACTTTTTCTGTGCTGTCTGCTGGCCTTCGTGTGTTATCTGCAGCTTCTGCAAAACTCCCTTTTAATTTCTTGTGTCAACCTGCAATATATCAAAACTGCAATGGGGAAAGTCACAATGTGGAAGGGATAACTGTAATAGCAATAAGGAGTGGGTCTGGGATTTCACTGGTACAGAGAATTCACTGAAGAAATTTCTTCTACCTTTTCTGCAACTTATGGTCACTTAGAGAGTCACCTGAGGCATAGAAAGGTTCTAAATGACTTGCCCAGACCAACGTAGCCAGTCTGTTAGAAGTATGATTTAAACTACTTTTATGTAACACTATATGGTAAATGAATATAATAGAATACTACTGTTCCACATGTTAGAAGTAACTCTTTATGGCTTTCTGGTCAGTTTATATATTTACTACTCCTCTGGGTAGTTAATATTGCTCCAAGTATTTGTCTTCCTTTATTTCTGTGAAGTGTTTTATACTTGGAGTCACGTAAGTACTGAGTGTATTTTGAAAGAAGGACTCCCAGATACTTTTAAAATTCTGTAGTTATTCTGAATGGGATTTCTTTTTTTGGCCTTTTCCTACTGGGTTTTGTTAATGACATACAGAATGACTGATGATTTTTATGGGCTTATTTTGTATCTGTTGCTTTACTGAAGTTATTAATTGCTTAATTTTTTTCTCTTTCATAATTATGAATCTGAAAAACACCAACAAACATGAACTTTTCCTTATACAACAAAGAATAAAATTCCCTAACTGATAAGTAGTCCAGTGATATAAACAAACAGTTTTCAAAGGAAGAAATCTAAGCTATCAATTGCCGTATAAAAAAAAGTTCCATGTCACTAATAATTTAAGAAATGGAAATTAATGCAATTCTGAGGTTCCACCTTAAATTTATCATAAAGATAAAAATAACAAATGTTGGATAGGCTGTGGGGAAATGGGCATATTACAGTAAGGTACTGTTGGTATGGCCGTGAAAACTGATCTAGACATTCTGGAAAACAATTTAGAAGTATGCCCCCAAAAGTTAGTAAACACTGCATGCCCTTTGACCTAGAAATACCACCACTAGGTCTATACCCCAAAGAGATCAAAGAAAGAAGAAAAGAACCCATATGAAAAAATATTTATAGCAACTTTTTGTGTTACAAAGAACTAGAGACTAAGGGTTTGCCCATCCGTTGTTCCATAGGAAATAATGAAAGGCTTTATTTCAGAGAAATTTGTTAAGACATAAGAAACGATGCAGAGTGAAGTGAGCAGAATTGGGGGAACAATTTATGTTAAAAAATAACATTGTAAAGATGAACAACTTGGAAAGACTTAAGAATCTGATCAATGTAATGATCAATAATGATTCCAGAAGATTGGTGATGAAGAATGCTACCCTCTTCCTGAAACAGAAGGAATGGCCTCCAAATGCAAAATGAGCCATACATTTTTGGACACAGACAAGGTGTCCAAATGTTTTGATTGACTGCATATGTGTTACATAAATTTTCTTTTGCTTTCTTTTCCCCCTTAATGGGGAGGAGGTAGGAGAGAGAGAAAATAAATGCTTGTTGATTTTTTAAAATTAATTTTTAAAAAGAAAAAACAAAATTAAATAGTTGAAAACTACCTTACTCAGGAAAAAAGAACAAAAAAAAAGACTACATGCAACCATGAATCTCCATTAGGTACATGTTTTTTTTAAAGTGTAAATTAAATTTAACATAGTTCTAAAACCACCTTGCTTGTCTGTGCCCTCTTCTGAACTTCTTGTTGCCCTCATCTTTGTATTTTAAATTTTTCATTGATGCTTTTTTCCTTTTCTCCTTTTTTTTGACATCACTGTTATCTATCTCTCTACTTCCTCTTAGGCCTCCCACTCCCCTCAAAAATGATTCCCACCCAAAAAAAAGCAGCCTCCATTATAACAAATACACATCATCAAGAAAACCCAAACCACATAGGCACTTCTAAAATGTACATCATATGATGTACTTTTAGTCCATCACCTCTCTGCCAAAAAATGGGAAGCATGAGTCATCATTAGTTTTCTGGGGTCATGACTATTCATAATGTTGATCCTAGCTCTTAAGTGTTTCAAAGTTATTTTCCTTGATGAAGTCCTAATTATCATATAAATTATTCTCCTGGTTCTGCTCACTTCACTCTGTAGCAGTTCTTTCAAGTTCTCCCAACTTTCTCTAAATTTGTCTCTTATCATTTGTTACGGTAGAATAATATTCCATTATATTCCTGTACCAGAATTTAGTCAGCCATTTCCCCATGGATGGGTACCCACTTTGTTTTTAATTCCTTGTTGTAACAAAAAGTGTCTCTATAAATATTTTTGTACATATAGGTCCTTTGCTTATTTCCTTAATTTCTTTTTTCTTGATTTATTGCTATAGCTAGCCTTTCTAGAACTATATTAAGTAATAGTGATGACAATGAATATTTTTGCTCTACCCCTAATCTTATTGGGAAGGTCTCTGCTCTTCTCAATTATATATAATGCTAGTTCTTCATTTTTAATAGATAATCTGTACCATCTTGAGGAAAGGTACAGTATTCCTGTGATTTATGGAGATTTTAACATAAATGAGTATTGTATTATAAAGGGTTTTTCTAATTTTATTGATATAACCCTGTGATTTGTAGTGTTATTTTTATTATGGTCATTGCATTTATAGTTTTCCTATAATTGAACCATCCCTATATTTCTACTATAAATCCAAGCTGATTATGTGGATAATTTTAAAAAAAATATGTTGCTTTAGTCTCTTTGCTAATATTTTATTCAGCATTTTCATCAATATTCATTGGAGATATTGCCCTATAGTTTTCTCTCTCTGATTTCTCTCTCCTTAGTTTAGTATCAAGACCATACTTATATCACAAAAAGAATTTTCTAAGTTATCCTTTTTCTCTATGTTGCCAAACAATTTCTGTACTGTTGGAGTTCATTGGTCTTTGATTGTTTGATAAAATATACATGTAAATCCATCTGTGCCCAGGTTCTTTTTTGGGGCGGAGGGGGATAAGCATTTATAATGCCTCCTATGTCCTAGGCACTGTGCTAAGCACTTTTTACAAATATTACCTCATTTGGTCAGTTGACTAAAGAGGAAACTGACAAATATCAGTTCATTAATAGCTTGTTCAAATCCTCTGAGTTTCAGTTATTTAAATTTTCTACATGGTTTTATGTTAACCTAGGTATTTTATATTTTCGTAAGTATTCATCTGTTTCTTTGAAGTTATCAATTTTTACTTTATATTTGGGCAAAATAATTTTGAACTGTTTCTTCCCCTGTTATTATTTTTCCTTCTCGTATTGGTAATTTGATTTTCCTCTCTTTTTAAAAAATACAATTAGTAATAACATAGAGAGCCTTTTTAAAATAGCTCCTAGTTTTATGTATTGATCTGAAATCTTCAGAACCATAATTTCTTACAGAACAGCAATATTCCATAATATTCATTACTATAATTTGTTTATCTATTACCCAATCTGTAGTTACCTATTTTGTTTCAAATTCTTTGCTACCACAAAAAAAAAATGCTGCTTCGAATATTTTGATATATATGGGACTTTTCTTGACTTGACCTTCTTGATATACGCCCAGCAGTGGCATCTCTCAATCTTAATTTTAACACAGTATTTTATGAGTTTTCACTAGTCAACAACAGCTGAGATTTCTTGTTCATAAACCATTCCATGACAGCCAAGTGAGGAGATTGCCATATGTAATTCCCATCCTGACCCAAGTTCTATCACCCTCAATTTGTGCCATGAACATAAGCAAAGCAGCTTCATATCTCTCTGCCATTTTCTTGCTTCCAAATGCTCAAAAAGTGATTAATGCATACTTCCTTTTCCAACCCTAAGTATATTAGCCTAGATTTCCCAAGTCAACACGTACCATTTTAACAAGTCAATTCACATCATCTCCTCCCCAGCTATACTGTGATTTTTTTAACAACAACAAAAACTCAACCATTTTTTCTGCCTGACTCCCTTTCAACTCATTTTTTTTAATCAGCAAGAATTTGAGGATGAAGGGCCAAGATGCGGAGGTACAAAAAATCGAGACAAGTGAAGGCCATAGAGGGGATTCTACTTCTATAATTTACTAGCTATGTGAACATAGGCAAACCACTTAAGCCTTGTGGCCTGTTTCCTCATCTGTAAAATGGGAATATTGCATATGGTACCCTGTTTGATCCATACAACAACTCTGTGAGGCAGGTGCTATTATCACACCCATTGTACTGATTTAAAAAAAAACTAAGTCTAAGAAGAATTAAGTCCTTTATCCAGTATCACATTGCTCGGAAGAATCTGAGCTGGAATTTGAAGCCAGGTGTTCCTAATGCCATGTCTAGCACTCCTATCCACTATGCCATAATGACTTTAAAAATCTTTAGAATTTGGGGTGGAGCCAAGATGGCGGCTTGAAAGATCTTTAGAATTTGTCTCACTGTATTGTTTATGAGGCCGAAGTGACATAATGTGTATGAAATGCTTTGGAAACTTTAGAGTAGGAAATAAGCATAGGACATTATTGTTATGACCATCATCATTATAATTATAGTGGAGGGACAGAGCCCAGCTTCATTCCTCAGAAAAGGATTATTGGGCCAGGTAGAAGAATAATAGCTTGTTGCATGTGGTCCACATCCACATTCAGAATGATGATTCCAGGTTGTGTTCATATAGAAACTTTCTTCTGATGATTCCCAGTGCCCTCATAACTCTCTATTGTATCCCAGGACTTGGAGGGACGGTTAACAAAGAAGGACACTGTTTTTAGAAGCTTTATCATTTCTGTTTGCCTTATCCCAGCACCTATTCCCAGGGGTATACTGGTAAATGTTTAACAACTGGCTCCAGGGGAGGGGGGAAAAGAAAAGGGGAAAATGTATACATGACATACTTTTAAGTTTAATCTGCATTATTACCATTTTCTTCATGACTTTTTAAAGTCTAGACAATCAACAAAACAATAAATCCAGCCCTGCTTTGTAGCATTTGCTGATTTCCAAAGTATAAATGCTCACACTGAAAATTTAACGATTGGCTCTCCCAAGAAAGGTACAAGCTGGCTCCAGCACATCCCTGCCTATTCCTCTAGTATTTTCTTCCCACACTCAGCCAAAAAATGTAACAGAGATAAATCTGGACACTTGTGAGATGCCATTTAATTTAGGTCTCAATCATGGGAGTTTATGGCTAGGATCTTTGTGATGATCTGTTCTATCTCCATTCTACAGATAAGAAAAATGAGGCCCAGAAAAACTATATTACCCTAGGTCATACATTAATTTGTGGCACACCTGTGATCCAGGGCATATTCCACTAACACCCACATCAGTAAAGCAAAGATAATTATTCCCTTTTTAAGATGGAAAAAAAACTCCTTTGTAGAAAGGTCATGGTGTTCCAATGTTTTAAAAAAGGAAATCATTCTCATAACAACAGCTGACATTTATATGGTGCTGTACAGTTTACATAAATTCTCCCTTGGTCCTCACAACAGCCCAGTGAGCTTAATACACAGATATCATTAGCTCCATTTTACAGACGAGGACATTGAAGGACAGAGACATTCAGTGATTTATCCGGAGTCACACAGCTAACCCAGGACTTTAACACTGTTCTCCTGACCACAAATCCAGTTAGCTTTCTTCTACTACTACGACGATGATGACGACGACGACGACGACGAAGAGGAGGAGGAGGAGGAGAAGGAGGAGGAGGAGGAGGAGGAGGAGGAGGAGGAAGAAGAAGAAGAAGAAGGAGAAGAAGAAGAAGAAGAAGAAGAAGAAGAAGAAGAAGAAGAAGAAGAAGAAGAAGAAGAAGAAGAAGAAGGAGAAGGAGAAGGAGAAGGAGAAGGAGAAGGAGAAGGAGAAGGAGAAGGAGAAGGAGAAGGAGAAGGAGAAGGAGAAGGAGAAGGAGAAGGAGAAGGAGAAGGAGAAGGAGAAGGAGAAGGAGGAGGAAGAGGAGGAAGAGGAGGAAGAGGAGGAGGAGGTGGCGGTGGCGGCAGCGGCGGCAGCAGTGGCGGTGGCAAAAAAAAAAGCTTGAGTCTGCATTGAGAATTCATTAGTTCTCTCTCTGGAAATAAACAGCATTTTTCATTCTGAGTCCTTTGTAATTATCATGGATCATTGTATTGATCAGAGTAGCTGTCTTTCACAGTTGAGCATTAGCATATTTTATTTATTTCATTAAACATTTCCCAGTTACATGTAAAAAATTTAACATTCATTTAAAATTTTTTTGAGTTCCAAATTCTCTCCCTTTCTCCTGTCCCACACCCCTCGAGAAGGCAAGCAACATGGTATCAATTATATATGTGAAGTCATGCAAAATATTTCCATATTAGCCATGTTAGAAAAGGAAACACACACAAAAACAAGGAAAAAGAGAAAGTCTTTAAAAGCATGCTTGAATCTGTACTCAGAATGCAGCAATTCTTTCTCTGGAGATGGACAGCATTTTTCATCATGGGTCCTTTGGAATTGTCTTGGATTATTGTCTTGATCAGAATAGCTAAGTCTGTAGATGATCATCACTACAATATTGCTATTACTATGTAGAGTGTTCTCCTGGTTCTGCTCACTTCACTTTGCATCAGTTCATATAAGTCATCTCAGGTTTTTCTGAAAACCATCCTGCTCTTTATTTCTTATAGCACAATAGAATTCCATCACAATCATATACCACAACTTGTTCAGCCATTCCCCAAATGATTACCATCCCCTCAATTTCCAGTTCATTATAACCACCAAAAAAAAAGTTGCTATAAATATTTTTGTACAAATAGGTCTTTTCCTTTTTCCCCTGATATCTTTTAGATCCAAATGTAGTAGTATTGCTTAGTCAAAGGGTAATGCACAGTTTTATAGCCCTTTGAGCACAATTCCATATTATTTTCCAGAATGGTTGGACCAGTTCACAACTCTACCAACAATTCATTAGTGTCCCAAGTTTTCCACATCCCATCCAGCATTTGTCATTTTCCTTTTCTGTCATATTAGCCAACATGATAGTTATGAAGTGGTACCTCAGCTGTTTTAATTTGTATTTCTCTAATTATTAGTGGTTTAGAGCAATTCTTCATATGACTATGGATAGCTTGGATTTCTTCTTCTGAAAACTGCCTGTTAATATCCTGTGGCCATTTATGAACTGGAGAATGGCTCCTATTTTTTTACAAATTTAGCTCAGTTTCCTATATAGTTAGGAAATGAGGCCTTTCTTGTGGAAACTTGCTGTAAATCGTTTTTCTCCAGTTTCCTGCTTTCTTCCTAATTTTGGCCGTTTGGGTTTTGTTTGTGCAAAAAGTTTTTAGTTTTATGCAATCAAAATTATCCATTTTACCACCTGTGATTTTCTCTGTTTTGTTTGGTCATAAAATCTTCTCTTATCCATAGCTCTCACAGGTCATTTTTTCCCATGCTCCCCTAATTCTCTTATGAACTTTCTTACCCATAATATCTAAATAATTTTCCCATTTTGACCTTATCTTGGCATAGATTGTGAGATGTTGGTTCCTGCCTAGTTTCTGCCAGACTTCTTTCCAGTTTTCCCATCAGTTTTTGTCAAGTAATGAGTTCTTGCCTCAAACGCTTGAATCTTTGTGCTTATCAAATATTAAATTACTATGGCCATTCACTACTGTGTATTGTATGCCTAATCTGTTCCACTGGTCCACCACTCTATTTCTTGGACCATATTAGATTGTTTCGATAATTACCACTTTATAGTCAACATTCTAAGAGAAAGATATATACCAATATCTTATTACTTATTTCTCTTCTAGCTCTAGTCCTTTGCACTTCTCCATCATGACCTGAGCCCAGTACCTTCCCTTCCTTCCCCTCTCCCCCCATTTTTGGTTGGCTTCCTTTTGCGTGTTGTCTTCTTCCATTAGATTATAAACTCTTTGAAGGCAGGACTTGTCTTTCTTTTTCATATTTGTATCCCTAACACTTAACACCATGCATGGCACATAGTAGGTGCTTAAATAAGTGTTTATTGACCATTATGATATTACATGAGGATTAGTGATTTCTACATAAGACTATCTTAATAAGAAGATAGGTATATTAGAACTGACTAGGATCTTGAAAGTTGAGCTAAATATGATTTTTTTCTCCGAATGAAGTATTTATTGAGAGTGTCTACATTGTGTAAGTTCCTGTGCCAGGACCGGTCTTACCAGTGACTCACATGAGTTGTTCCAGTGGGCCCTGCTATGTATTAGGAGATTTTTATTTAATTTGAGCATTTTCATTATTGTGTACATTTTTATTTATTGTGCACTCTTTGGTTCAAGCTCTCCTACAATTGTAGTAATCAGGTTACTAGTCATCAGGGACCGAATTGAAAGAGCAGCAGTTAGATAAATTGAATGACAACCCAGAGCGCTGTCTGTCAAGTAGAAATGATCACAATCTAAAGTAAGTAAATTTAGGCAAAAAGCCAAGACCATTAACCTAAAATACAGTCATTACCAGCAACTAACAAGTGCCCAAGGCTTTCAGTGTGCAGGAGCCCAAGGAGTATAGATTTTGCAAGGCAATTCCTATGCCCCTTCAAAATGGTTCCCCTAAAGTGCCCCTCATTAACATATTCACCTTTTGCAAGACTCTCTTCTTAATTTCCTTGTTCTTTTTCTCTTTTTCCCTCTTACTTTTTTTCTTTCTTTTCTAGCTCAATTAGTGATATTTATGGTACTTGCTAAATCACAGGCCGTATTGTAGCCATATTTCCAATTTTAGGGGAATTTCAGAGCTGATCCCATTCACCTCTCTGATTACTGCTCTCTATTCTTGTTCCACTCACTTTGCTGAGACTGTACATCTACATCCACATCCCTAGGAATGTCCAAGGACTTCTGCCATGGGACCCCAAGCATAAGATTCTTTGATATTTTTCCCCCTTTGTACTACATTGAGATTTCTGAAATCTGGTCACTCTATGGGACTTTCCAGTCTACTGAAGCAGTTTCTAACATCTATTTTCAGGTTCTACTCCAATGTTTCCTAAGCTCCTCTTCGTGAGTCTAGTTGTCAATAGTCGTAGCATGAGGTAATAGGCCAGAGTGGTAGCAGTGGTGATGTAGAAGAAAGGGCCCATCTGAAAGATATTATGAAGGAAGAATCAATAATACTTTATGATTAATTGTCTATGGGAGATTAAAGGAAGGGAAGAGAGTCAAAGGTGGCATAGATCTTAAGCCTCTGGGACCACTGACAGAGATAGAAAGAGGAACTAATATGAGAGAGGAAATGATGAATTAAATTATACATGAAACACATTTGTAATACATACCTTAGACATATTTAAATGAACTACGTTGCTTTTTTATTTTTTAACTTAAACTAGTATCCATAAATCTGGGAAAATCTCTACATTGGATAGCCCAGAAGATGGGCACCAGTTTCCTAAGTTCTAAGTATTCAGATTGCAATGTACACAAAAGAAAACTGACTCTAATCTATCTTTCCAGGCTGACTATACTTTAGTCTTTCTAGCATGTTCTATGTTCCATCCCAAATGCACCACTTGCTCATCCCTCTACATAACATTCAAGCTCCCATCTCACTACCTTTGCACAGGCTGTCCCCCATTCTAGGAATGTCCTCCTTTCTTATTATGTCTTATCTCTCAGAAATTCTAGTTCCCTTTAGGGTTCAGCTCCAGGGTCACTTCCTATAAGAAGCCTTTCCTGAACTGGATCACTGTCAGAACTTCCCCCCTCTAAAATTATTTTGTATTTAATTTATGCATTAATTTATGTTCACAAGTATTCAAAGTAATCGAAAGAGACAGAGACAGAAACAAAGAGAGACAGGGGGAAAGAGGAAGAAAGAAAGGGAAGGAGAGAGGGAAAGGCAGGAGGGAGGTGGAGAAGGGGGGAGAAAGGGCAGGGCACAGAGGAAGAGAGAGGAGGGCAGAGACAGAGAGAAATGTAGACAGAGACAGACACACAGAGACAAAAAGACAGAGAGAGAGAGAGAGAGAGAGAGAGAGAGAGAGAGAGAGAGAGAGAGAGAGAGAGAGAGAGAGAAAGAGAGAGAGAGAGAGAGAGAGAGGAAGAATTTTGGGGAGGAGAAGGAAAGGGCTAAAAACTTTAGGAATGTATCAGGAAAGGGAGTGGTACCTGAGCTGTTTTTTAAAAGTTAGGGATTCTCCAAGGTAGAGGTGAGGAGGGAGAGCTTTCTAGACATGGGAAACCACTTGTGCAAAGGCACAAAAGTAGGAGATGTAATTTTATTCACTTTACTTATGTCAGGCAGGGGTACTATTAAAGCCTTGTACCTCTCCGGGCCTCTAAGCCACATCTCACCAAATATCAGTTACAGCTTTATTCTGAGGACCACTGTTTTCAATTTTTCTCTATGTAAGCACTGGGAAGGTCCTTTTTGGAGGTCATTTCTCAGAACTCCTTCTCCACCTAAGTGATGTTATAGATATATTGAGTTTGAAGTGGTGACAGGGGAGTCAAACAGCAGCAGGAAATACAGTCCTAGGGCTTAGGAAAGATGTTAGGGCTAGAGCTGAAGATTTGGAAGGCACCACAACAGGATCATATTAAGCTGTGAGGATGAGCTTTCAGGGGGAATTAGTATAAAGGAAGAAAAGCAGAGAGTACAAAACTGTGTCTTTGGCAATACCCACAGTTTGACTGCATGAAGGAAGATTTTATGAAGGAATGGCACTGTTTTATAATAGAGAGTCAGAAAACCTAGGTTCAAAACCTGACTCTGCTAAGAATTACAGGTCTCAGTTTTCTCATCTCTAAGATAAGGGAGGTGGATTACAATTCAGTTTTTAAAAAGCCATTAACAAGAAAATATTTAAAGTAACAAAGTATCTAAAGTCCCTTCTACATCTTAAGTCTTATCACATGGAGAGGAGAGAGAAGAAGAAATAGGTGAATGTAACATAAAGAAATGAAAGAAGGAGACATATTTAAGAGAATATTTAGTGTCAAATGCATCAGAACTTGGATCCCAGAATCTAAGTAATCTTGCAGAAGGTGGGATTTCAGTTGAATATTGAAGCAATCCAAGAAAACCAGGAGACAGAGGTGAGGAGGGATGGTTTTCCAGTGTGGAGGACTGGCAAAGAAAATACAGAACTGGGAAATGATGTGCCTAGAAATAGTGAGGAGGCCTCTGGAGCCAGATTGCTCACTACTTGGAGGGGAGTAAAGTTTAATTATAGAGACTGTAAAGAAGGGAAGGAATCAAGTTGTAAAGGCTCTAAATGACAAATGGAACACCTTCTATTTGATCCTGGAGGTAACAGGAAGCCATTGGTAATCATTGAGTAAAGGGTAGGAAAGTCACTTTGGCAGCTGAGTGAGAATGGACTGACTGAAGCAGAAATACTTGGGGAGAGGGGATCAGCCAGCAGGCTATTGTCATAGTCCAGCTTCTGATCTTTTACCCCCTAATCGGAAGACTAGTTCTACCAAGCCACAGCTCTGGTTAGACCTAGTTATTTCTGACTTGCCTACAAGGCTGGGAGTGTGTGTGTATGTGTCACTTCTGCAGAAACAAAACTCCTTCCTCTATTTCTCACAGTTGAGACTCAAAGAAAGCCGGCTAAGTCAATAGTTGGAGTGGAAGAGGGAGAGTATTCCAGAGTATTGAGAAAAGATCCTTAGACCTGACATGGCTTGGAAGGGGGACAGGAAAGGAGGGCTCGAGAAGAAATAAGAATGTCTGGAATAGTCACTGTGGTGAGTGAGATTGCATGTTGATTAGGTATATATAACAAAAGGATTGCCTTCCTGAAGTAAGGACCCAGATGAGATCATATAACATGACTTTGTAGTGAACGCAGTCAGCCCAGTTTCATGATTTCCTCCAACTGCCTAGAAACAGAAAGAAGTCAAATTCATTGACCAGTGGTTTGCAGATTACTCTCTTCCCTTTTCTTAAAATCAGAATATTTTCCCCTTCTCTGTTCCTGGAACTCTTCTCCTGATTTCCAAGATCTCTCCAAGACCATAGATAGCAGCTCAGGAATCACATCAGTCAGTTCTTTCAGGACTCTAGTGTAGTTTGTCCAGGCTTGGTGAATGAAACCAACTGAAGACAGCTAAGTACTATCTTACTCTTGAATTTCTACTCCCTGAAAACCATTTTTTGTTCTATCCCCATCAGTCCAAATATCCTTCTTGGAAGAGAAAACAGAAACAAAATGATATTTGAGTAATTCAATTTTCTTACCACTGACCATTGCTAGTATCCGATTCCTTCCAAACAATGGTCCTGTCCCTTCTTTGATTCTCCTCTAACTCCACCCAGCTTGCTGAGTAACTTCTTCATATTTTGTTTTAAATCTTTAGGCTTCACTGTCTGTTTCCTGTCGCCTAATATTCTGTGATTTCATCAGCATGGCCTGGGGCCAGGGGAAACAATAATTAATCCCCCCTACTACACTTACGTGTTTGTGCCAGTTATCCAGTTATCAAGCAATAAGTATTTATTAAGCATCTACCACATGCCAGGCACTGTGCTAAGCACTGGGGGTGCAAAGAGGGACAAAAGACAGTCCCTGCCCTCAAGGAGCTCATATTTTAATATGCCATTCCTCCATATTCATTCTTACTTATTCTTGTGTCCATCTTCTATAAATGTGTTTTAAAGATCTAAATTGGTGGATGAGTTTCCAGGGTGCCTGAATCAGTCTTTTTAGGTAGTTCTACCTTTTTTCTATTCATCTGGAAATCTGCCTGCTTCTCCAATATTTATTCTTTTAAAAAAAATTTTATTCTCAATTTAACTACCCCCAAAAAACCCATTTCCAAATGCAAAGTGGAACAGAAAAAGGGGGCCAAATAAGAAAAAAAGAATCTCTATTACATATGGCTTGCTTTTTTAAAATGATGAAATAAATTCAATATATTACTTTTAAAGCTATCCTCTGTGTTTTCTTCTGAGTTTCCTTCAGTTTTCTTCTGTGCATTAAAATGCTTCAATGATCTTCTCTTTCTTTTTTCCTATCACTATCCCTAGCTCTCCTCCACTAAATAAATTTTTTAAAAGGCACGATCTTTATAATAAGCATAGTCAAGCAAAACAAATGCATACATTTGCCATTTCTGAAAATGTCTGTCTCATTCTGTACCTTGAATCTTATCACCTCTCTCATTCAAGAAATGGATAAGCACACTTTCTCATCAATCTTCTGGAGTCGAAATAGGTCACTGCTTTGATCAATTCTTAAGAAGTCTTTCGAAATTATTTTCAAAATTTCATTCTTAAGAGTTTCTCTTCTCTCTTGGGCTAACTTTCCCCCACAGAATATTAGACCATTGGATTCTACCTCTCATACTTCTGGATCCTTTGAAATCTGTTCTTTCTAAATCTAAGGTATAGATGAGACTATATTGGGCTTTCTTCTGGTCATCTTTCACAAACTGTGATGAAGTGGTCACTTGTGTCTAAGGTTTCAGTAATTTCTCTTTCAGCTACCAATTCCTCTTTGTTGATGAAACTAAAGTGTAAAACAAGTTGGTTCCTTCATCTTCTGAAAGATGAAAATGTCATTAAGTTAAGGCACAAATTTTTCAGCTGCTCTGTCTTCGGCAGAACATTTCCCATCCTCTACTCTCACCCTCATCTTTCTCTCTCCAAGGGAAGAATGAAAAAAGGTCATCATCTAACTGTCACCCATGCACGTGAAACCGGGAGGAATTCCATTTTATCTACAAACTCTATTTGGGAGGAAAAAATTAGAAGGGTATCTCATCACCCCACACTCTCCCAGCCTTCCAGAAACCCTGAACCACCCTTAGTAGACCTTACTCCTTACATATACAATGCCCTTGCCATGTACTATATGGAACTGAGGATGAGACAAGGATCCCCAACTATTTAAGGGTGGCATGAAGGGGGTCCTAAAACCTCTCAGTGATGGGCAGTCCTTCCCATGAAGACCTGGTAAGGGGCTGCAACATGAAGTAACAGAGATTGCACCAGTTTGGGACTCAGGGATCTGGTTTCTAATGTACCCTACAATTAACTATCTGTATATCTGTATACCTAATTTTCTGAAGTTCAGGTTTTCCATGTTTAAATTGATCTCTAAAGACCCATTTTCAGCTTTGAAATGCCTTCAACATTGGCCCTCAGTGACACCCAAGTTCAAGGTTCTCTGGGTCATCATCAATTCAAATCCACAGCTCATGAGCCTCCTGCCACTGCTTTCCTTTTTCCAGATGAAATGAGATTACACATTAATTCAAAATAAAAGGCACTTAATTAAAACAATATAGCAAAGTAAATAAGGAAAATCCTCCATACACATTTGGAAACACACTCTCCCACAGTTTTCTTTGCAGATGGAGGGAGAAGGAACATGTGGACAATTCACACTCCTAAGGATACATCCCAACAGAATCATTCTTTTACCCTCAGAGTCTCTGCTTGCTGCTTCCATGTAGAGTGGCTGGTGTTATTTCCTGGGCTGCTGTTTCTCCCCCTAAGAACTACAAATTCATTGAATTTCACTCCTAGTTGGCCTCTTTTTCACAGGGGAGTGGTCCCAGCTCTTTTGTGAAATAAACCATAACTTCAGGGCTATTTCAGGTAGCTCTACAAAAGAAAACCCACAGGAACTCTGTGGAGAGCAGGGCTATAAAGTCTTTGTTTTCAAGATCCTCTTTGGATGAACATGCAATACAAATTTATTAAATACAATTTGGCAGGGAATATGCTAAGTACAGGGGATGCAAAGAAAAGCAAAAACATAGTCCCTGCTCTCAAAAAGCTTAGGGTGAATGCATGATATAAATAACACATGCACATAAACAACATGCAAATAACTGTACCTATATGATATGTACAATGTAAATGGAAGGTAATCTGTGATGGATAATATTAGCAACTCTGATGCCAGAGGTCACTCTCCTTGAAGCTGCTTCCTTCTTCAGCGGACGGTCTTTCTCTATCCATGTCAGTCTGGAGGGTGTCTCTACTCTCCACTACAGACAGTGCAAAGGTAATGGTCCAGTAGCTTTCTTCCAAAGCTATGTGGTTGATAGGAGGAGGAGGAGGAGGAGGAGGAGAAGAGGTGAGAGAAATATTCCTCCCTGTCCCCTTGCTATAGTCTCCTCCACAGGTTCCTACTGGTTTGAAATCTCTCCTAGTCTTGAACTACTTCTCTAAATGTTGTACATTTCCCTCTGGACAAATTGCTGCTACCATACTCTCTCTGAGCCTTAGCTGACTTCCATGAACTCCTCAAGGTTAGCTATTTCAAGTTCCCAGATGTGTGGCTAATTTGTTTGCTCAACCAATTCCTTCAATTCCTTTATTGACGCAATCAGAGATGTAGGTGATCACTGTATAAAGAGATCAGGGCTAGAGGCATCTTTAAATTTAGTTTAATACCTCATTAACATCTCATGATTATATTTTATCTTTTCACTACAATTGGGGGGAGGGGCAGAGTAGGGGACCACCTACCCCCCCCCTTATCAATCTAATGTAGCATCCTTTCTGGGATTCACTTCCTCAACTTGAACTCACAATCAAGGTTTAGAGTCCGAAGATAGTTGGCTGTCTACTATCATCAAGGTTCTAGGAGGAACCCTAAGGGGCTGAACTTCTAGTACTATTACTCCAAAGCCCCCACTGGTGTGCTCCTCGTTAAAAATCAGGCAGGTGCATCCATTGGCTTTTAGAAAAAGTGTTTAAAGAGTTAGTAAAGTAAGAAAAGTTGGTACGAAACATTTTCCTTCAAACCTGGGGCACACTATTCTACAAGTATATATAATTCAAACATAGTATGATGGCAGTAGGTAACGTGAAAAAAAAAATGTCTAGCAAAAGGTACCTTCTGTTTCCTTCCCCTGGAAATCCTCTTCTCCATTTGTACAATCCCTTAGGTATAGCTCTCTGCTGGGCTCCAACAGTCACTGACATGTCCATAGCCAGAATTTCTCTCTGCCATGAGGGGTCATGAAGTCTTAGTTGAATTTCTTCAGATAACTATTGTTCTATATACAACTGCAATAATTTCCACTGCTACTGGCCACTACCACTCCAATGGACACTGCTACTGGATTCATTCAGTTACGGCTACTAATGAGATTTCTGGATTACCCGAACTCCTAAGGTGTTCTGGACATGTCTACCTCAGAATACTTAGTTGCCTAAGATTCAGAGAGAACAAATGCAAAGAGACAGAGGAGGTCAGGTACTCACAGTCACCGTGGCCAAGTGGGAGACAAGGCAGCCTCCTTTCCTCCACTCAGCTCTCAGAAAGGCTGCTCAAAGTAGCCCTGCCTCATCATAGTGACAAAGGGGCAGCTCACTTCTTATCTATGTCCACTGAGTCCTGGCTCTGTAATCCCTGGATCATTAGTTCTTTTGGTTCAGTGATAAACTAGAAGACTTTTTCTCTTCACACATTGCAAGCCAATCAGTCACACATGACTGGGAACAGGCTCTCCAAAGTTTCCACATGGTCATTTAGACAGGAATCAGGTGGAGAATATCCCTGAATTTCCCTAGGACTAGACCCCATAGACCAATGCACTCCTAATTACACTAAGATATAACAAAATTAAGCAAAGAAGACAAAGTGATTTTCTTCCACACTCCTCAGTCCATTGAGATTACCCCTAGAACACTGAGTAGTAATTGCCCTATAGTTACTTGACCTGCAAAGGGCAAGTTGGGGGAGTGAGCCCAGAGAGGGTGCTACATATTCTTTATGTCCCCAGAATCTGTCACAGTGTCTGACACATGGTAGAAGCTTAATTAATTCTAGTTGCTTGCTTCCTCACTCCTTCTGCTATGTACGAAGCACTGTACTCGGCTCTGGAGGGACAAAGACAAAAAGTGAAATCTTCCCTCTCCTCAAAGAGGTTAAATTCTGCTGTTAGCCATCTGATAGCTTGAATGGCTCTGGAATGCTCCTTGGCAGAGTCTCTTTAGTCCTAAGAACTGACTACATAAGGCCTGAGGCCAGTTGAGGCTTGCTCTGGGGTCTTCTCTTGGTAAGAGAACATTTCCTCACAATGCACTTAGTTAGTAACCTTGACATTTTTGTGCTGACAGCAAACTAGTGGGTTATAAACATATTGATTTCTTATTACCAAAGTCTCTTCTTCCTCCACTGAGGGCCTATTCCAGTGGCCTAGAGATGACCCTGAGCTTTCGATGTCCATGTTATTGGAGCACAAGCTCTGAAAAGCCTTAAAGACCTCCAGGATGCCCAATAATATACTATGCATCTGGAGGGAAAGGACAGGGAATGGAATAAGCATTTCTATAGTGCCTGCCATGTGCCATTATCTCCCTTTATTGGTACAACAACCTTATTATTATTATCCCCAATTTTATAGTTGAGGAAACCGAGGCAAGCAGAAGTTAAGCGAGTTGTCCAGGGTCACACGGATAATAAGTGGCCAGGTTTGAACTCGGGTCTTCCTGACTTCAGCACGCTATGACTCTAAGGACAAGGCTAGCTAAATTCAGAGAGTTCTTCATCATAAGATTTCCTTCATCATGATAATGATGATGATGGCCATATACCTAGGCATTGAGGGGTAAATATATCATAGCTGGATGTTAGAACAAGAAGAGACTTTATTTCAATTTCATCAGTTTACAAATGAGGAAACTGAGACCCAGAGAGGTGATGTAACACACCTATGAAGGGAGTGTTCACCCTGATGAAATCCTGGGTCATTTGAAATATGAAAGCTCAAAGTCTCTCCCTATCCTTTCCTGTGCTGGAGCAAATAAAACCACAGATCCCTCAAAATGAATAGCTATGGTGTTACAGCTAGGTGGCGCATTGGACCTGCTGGAGTCAGGAAGACATAAGTTCAAATCCAGCCTCAGATATTTAATATCGGTGTGACCCTGGACAAGTCACTCTACCTTTGTCTGCTATGATAATAATAATAGCTAGCACTTATATGGCACCTACTGCATGCCAGACAATGTGCTAAATGTTTTACAAATATTGTCTCATCTGATCTTCACAAGAACCCCCTGGAGGTAGGTGCTATGTTACCCTCATTTTATACATGAGGAAATAGGCACATAGAGGTTAAATGACTTGTTCAAGGTCACGTAGCCAGTAAGCATCTGATGTTGGAATCGCGTTTAAATCTTCCCGATCCCAGACCCAGGGCTCTCTCCACTGTTCCATCTAATTGCTTCAGCTTCCTCACCTGGAAAATGGGGGCTCTAATAGCACCTCTCTCCCAGGGTTGTTGTGAGGATCAGATGAGATAATCTTATAAAGAGCTTTGTAAACCTTAAAGTTATACATAAATGTTATTATAAGAATTTTCCTCTGCCCCTAGAGTTCCGCCTATGTACTCCTCTAGCCCCTGCCCTCAAATGCTTTCCTACACATAAAATCAGGTTCTAATGAACATCTAGAAGAATCTGGAAAGGGAAAAGAACTAATGAAATTGCCTCAGAAATGTGCACAGAAGGTGGGGAGAGGCAGTCCTATTTTCTTTGCTTTGTTCATGATGAAAGGTTTTCTAAACTAATATTAACATACAAGAATCCCTGGTCTTTGTTTAGTACTTGATGACAGATTTTCCTTTTTTTTTTCCTTAATAACTGCCCACCTGTCAGTAGCACAGGGTATGTAGCAAAGTAATTGTTCCTAGTCACCATGTTTGGCTCTGATGTCACGGCTAATGAGGATAGATGCAACCCTTACAACAAAGTGTATTCTACTTATGGTCAAAAGACTTGACTTTGCATCCCAACTCTGATGCCCTCCAGCTGTGTGACCAAGGGAAAATCGCTTAAGTACTCTGAGTCTCAATTTTCTCCTTTATAAAAATGAGTTGGTCTAGAAGAAGGAGGAAAGAGGGGAGAGAATGATGGATTTTGGGTCAGGGGATCTGAATTCGATTTAGTTATCTCACTTACTACCTATGTGACCTTGAGCTTCCTCTTTCTGGGCCTCAATACCCTCATCTATAAAATGAGAGGCTTAGACCAAATGACCTTGAAGATTTCCTCAGCTCTAAGTCAATCTGATCTCATGACAGCACTAGATAGAGCGCTAAGCCTGGAGTCAGGAAGACCTGAGTTCAATTCTAGCATCACATAATTTACTAGCTGTGTGACCCTGGGCAAGCCAGGTAATCTCTGTTTGCCTCAGTTTACTCAAAGCTAAATGGGCATAAGCACCTACCTTGCAGGGTTATCATGAGGATCAAATGAGATTATATTTTGTCAAGTGCTTGCACATAGTAGGTGCCTTATAAATGCTTATTCCTTCCCTTCCCTTCCCTTCCCTTCATGGATTATCCCTTCCTTCCAAAATCCTTTTCAGCTCTAAATCCTTTTTTTTTTGGAAGGGTTTGTTGTTAAAGAGAGATCAGTGTCACAGTGAAAAGAGCACCACATTTAGAGTTAGGAAACCTGGGCTCCAGTCTCAGTTCTAATATTTATTGCTTTGTGGCCATGGACAGAAGTCACTTAATTTTTATGATCCTTATTTCCTCATTTGTGAAATGGAGATGATAATATTTGCACTTAAAAGTCCAGCATGGAATAGTGAATAGAATATTAAGCTCTGAGTCAGGAAGCCCTAGCTAGGTTCACATCCTGCCTCCAACATATACTAGCTAGGTGACCCTGGATAAGTCGCTTGACTTCTCAGTATAACAGGCAACTTTCAAAGAATATAAGTGGCAGAGCAGGTATAATTCTGCATTGATATAAGCTCTCTACACTAATGAAGTCATAGGTCTGGTGATATGTACTTAGACATATATGTATATATACACAGAACACATGAATGATAATTTACGTATACTATATATGCGATATATAATATGCAGAACATATAATGTATTTTATACATATAATATATATGTATAGTGTAGTGGGCAACTAGGTGGCCAGTGAATAGAGTGCCAGGTCTGGAGTCAGGAAGATTCATCTTCTTGACTTCAAATCTAGGCTCAGATACTCATTATCTGTGTGCCCCTGAGCAAGCCACTTTACCCTCTTTGCCTCAGTTTCCTCATCTGTAAAATGAGCTGGAGAAGGAAATGGAAAACCACTCCAGTATCCTTGCCAAGAAAACCCCAACTGGGATCACAAAGACTAGGATACAAATGGAAATGACTGACCACTGGCCCTGGAGTCAGGAGGACCTGAGTTCAAATACAGCCTCAGACACTTGACACACTCACTAGCTGCGTGACCTTGGACAAGTCACTTAACCCCAATTGCCCTGCCTTCTCCTCTCCAAACAAACAAACAAATGAAAATGACTGAAAAATGTGTCTGCATTTAGATGTGTTATAAACCATAAAGAGCTATATAAATGTGAATGATTGACAACGCTAAAGTACTGAAGATTTGAGACTCCTAAGATCCTATTTGGTAGGTCCCAAGATTCCAGGCAGCCTTGCCGCAAGCTTAATGCCTCAGGGAGGAGCCCGTACTAAGTCCCAACCCCTGCGTGCTATCGTAGAGCAAACCACCGAGCATTGCAGAAAGGTCATTTGCATCAGATTCAAGTCGTGACATTCCCAAGATCGCTAACAATCGTGGAAATAGCTGTAGGATGCTGGCCCATCAGCCACAGGCAGAGTTAAAATACATTCATGCAGTCTTCAGGCCCAATTTTCTTTTCACCACCTGGTCTTGAGAGCCACCTAGTGGTCAGTGTTCCCAACTTGCCAACCAGATGTCAGGATTTAGGCCTACTCTAAAGGATTATGGTGATGCTTGTTGTATCTGAGATGGGACACTTTGTGGAAATACCATATAACTGAGGATGTAAGGATTATATGTCAGAGAACAGGAAAAAAATACAATTTCCCACAACACTATGTGTGTAGTGACCTGGGATAATGAATGAGCTTCACGCTGGGCGTCAGGAGACCTGAGTGCAAGCTCTGGCTCCATTACAAACTGCTTGTGGGTTTTAAGGGAAAGTCACCTAGTATCTTGAAAGCCTTATCTGTAAAATGTTAAAGTGGATGACCTCTGAGCTGAACTAAATTCTTTGATCTAAATAAGGTCCTCTCCATAGCCAAAAATCTGTGATCCAATAAATATATGTTATACCCCTTTCCTCCCACCCCATGATACTATAGACCCAGTAGCAGCAGGAAATGCATTGCTCCCCCAAAGTAGCGACTGCTTCATCTTTGCCAGGAAGAATTTGTTATATTCTCAGTATAGCAGACTCTCAGTATTCTATGGAAAACAGGTTCCAACGCTCCCTGAGAATAAGGAAAGGCTCTGTTGGGGGAGAGGGAGAAGGAGGCATATAGTTTCTTTTTGCCCATATAGACATATAAGATTCTGTTTTCTCTTTGCCTCTTTCCTTTTTCCTATCACTGGGGAGAGGCAGAGATTGGATGGGGAAAATGCTAAATGCTAACCACTGAACTTGAACTGGACTATTCCAGATAAGAAGAAATGAAATGAATTAGATTTAAACATTTCAAACTCAAGCATTGGCAAGCCACAAAACACGTGCTGGAGGCAAGGCGACTCATGATTTTCAATGGTGTGTAGACTGTTAACAATCCTCTAAAAAATATGACAAAGTTGATAGGATACAGTGGCCTAAAATTCTACAGGAGCAAGACAAGTTGGTACAGAGGGGGAGAAGCTCTCAAGAATGAAATTCTGGAGACAGGAAAATAAATAATTCTGATGAACAAAATGCAAAGTTAACTAAAGAGCTATACAGACAACCCATTGACTACCTTAGATTTTTATTAGATGTATAGAAAATATAAAAGCAAGGTCAAAGAATAAAATGACCACAGAGGTATTGCAGAGTCCTTCGTAAATAGTGTAGAGAGCAAAGCCATAAGCAGAGGGATACAGCCAAGGCTTGACTCCCAGGGTACTGACATCGGGGGAGGGAGAGACATTTCCTTCCTCCTATGGTTTTGGTACATTTTACTTTTCAGTCTTTCGCTGCTATATATACCACCAGGGGCTGGGAGAAAGTGAGAAGGAAGGAGAATGTGGGGACATGGGTCAGCGGAGAGAAAGGGAGGATGGGAGACAAGCCAAACACTGCCCTAGGGTGCCCATAGTCATGAACAGAATATCCTCTATGCTGCTACCACATCATTCCCCAATCCCTCCATAGCTGTTCTATGTGAAAAAATTCCTAGTTATACTTCTAAGTGCTAAAACTCAGAATGAGCTGAAGCTGGCATTTGAAAGCTAAAAACAACCAAAAATCAACTGACATTAGATATTCTACAGTAGGAAAAATCCCATCACATCCCTCAGCCCCAAAATCTTCCATTGCAAATACTCCCCACTGTCAGCAAGAGCTGATGGATTCAGAGGGCAGAGTGAAGCATATTTTCTTTTCTTTCTTTCTTCTTTTTTGGACATGGTTGATTCAGGAATTTGTTTCGCATGACTATACATATTTGTAATGACATTTATGTTTCTTGCCTTCTCAATAGGTGGGAGAGGATAGGAAAAATAAATAAGGAGTAAAAATAAAATAAAAGTGAATTTTTTTTCAAGGGAAGAAGAAGGGAATAAGCATTTATATAGCGCCTGACAAATACTAACTCATTTGACCCTCTCAACAACCCTATGAAATAGATGCTGTTATGATCCCCATTTTATAGCAGAGGAAATTGAGTCAAAGGTTAAGTGACTCACCCAGGGTCGCACAGCTAATCTGTGTGTAATTAGTCATAGGCTAATATTTGAACTCTAGACTTTCTGTCTCAGGTCCCAGTCCTCAAGTAACTGGGCCAAGAGTTGATACAATTCCTGAATAAAGGATCTCTTCCCATGGGGATCGTCTCTTGTCTGCAGCAGCCCTTCTGCTGGTTAGTGTCACTGCCATGAAGCCTGCAGCATCCCCTCCACTAGTAGTACTATCATTCTATTGGTTTAATCTTCTAAATGTCCTACCCAGTTCTTTCCGAGTGCCTCAGACATCTGCTCGGTGCTTGAAGCTCCCCCACTGGTGGGGCAGTGTGGTGTGGTGGATGGAGCACTGGCCTTGGCATCAGGAAGAGCTGGCTTCACATCCCAGCTCCAACACTGGGTGACTGAGCAAACTACTTAACTTCTCTGAGCCCCATTTTTTGAACCATAAACTGGAGAGAGTACTTGTAGCACCTACCTTTACAAAGTGGTTCTAAGGATCCAATATGTGAGTGTGTGTATACAGACACACACACATATGTATGATGTAGATGTGTATATATATTTATATGTGTGTATATATTATATATCTTTGTAAATCCTGAGGTCCTATGCAGATGGGAGCTACTAATATTAATGAAATTCCTATCTCAGAGTCCACAGCCCTTGAATTAATGGGTTAAACTCCTTTTCAGTCTGTCTCTCATCTGTTTTAAGCTCAACAAAATGGAGAGAGTGAAGCTCAGAAGTGGGATCATTGTTTCTCCTCAGAAAGTGATACTCACTTATTGCAGGCCTGGAAGGTGGAGCAATAAACTCCTCCCAAAGTCTTCCTTTAAAGGGTTCCAAACCTTTGGTACTTTCCTGCTCACTCCCCATTTTCCATCTGTGGTTCTGCTTGGTTTTGACTCTAAGGAACCGAGTGTCCCAACCCACCCTCTCCCTCTGCAGCTTCCTTTTGTGTGCAATCTTCCCCCATTAGAGTGTAAGTTCCTTGAGGGCAGGGACCATCTTTCTTTTTTTGATTTTACCCCTTAAACTTAGCACCGTGCCTTGCTCTTAGTAGGTGCTTAATAAATGTTGATTGAATTGAAAATTTAATTGAAATACTCCCGGCTAAATCCCTTTGGTGACTTCTCTTCTTGACTATAGGAAATCCAACAATCCTGACTATCCTCAGAGAAAGTGACACCTTAACATATCCATAGCTTCCTTCTTTCTCCCCAGAATAAGTGTTTTTTTTTTAAATTTACTTATTTTATTCTGAACTTAAGAAATAAAACAAGCATTTCCATAATATAGTAGAATAGAAAAAAAGATGATTATACATGAAACTGCAAATCTATTATGTGCAACTTGATGTTCCTTTTAAATATATAATAAAGTTATCATCTAAATTTCTAAAAATCACGCACCAACACGCCCTCCGCTTCGGTCTTGGCTTGTAGTCTTTTCAGATTTGCCCTTAGTGCGGTAGCTGACCTTGATATTGCGTTTGTCCTCATTGAAGGTGTCTGACAGCATGGCTGAAAACATCATGCTAAAAAGCGTGAGAGCAAGCACACAGCCTTGTTTCACTCCTTTGGTGACTAGGAAAGCACAAGAGCATCGTCCGTTATTCAGAACCCGGGCAAGCGTGCTGTCATGAAACTGACATACAATACTAGTGAACTTCTCTGAGCAACCAAATTTTGATATAATTTTCCATAAGCCCTCATGACTGACTATATCAAAGGCCTTGGTCAGATCTACAAACGTCATGTACAGAGACCTCTGTTCTGCTCTTGGCATTTCTCCTGGAGTTGTCAGGCAGCAAATACCATATTGACTGCTCCTCAGCCCTTTCTGAAGCCATACTGGCTCTCGGGTAGATGACCACCTTCCAGGTGAAGGATTACCCTATTAAGGAGGACTCTGGCAAGAATCTTGCAAGCAATGACTAAGAGAGAGACAACCCCCCCCCACCCCCGCCATTGTCACAGAACAATCCATTTCCTTTACCTTTATAGAGATGGATAATGGAGGCATCCTTGAACTCTTGGGGGATAACCTCTTCTTGCCATATAACCCAGAAAATTTCAGTCAGCTTTTATATGAGCAATGGACCACCCCCCCCACACACTTTGTAAATCTCAGCTGGAATAGAATCAGCACCAGGTGCTTTGCCACATGAAAGGAGCCTACTGGCATTCAAAACCTCTTCTTCCCAGTGGATAGAATACTGGGCCCGAAGTCAGGAAGACCTGAGTTCAAATTTGACCTCAGGCACTTACTAGCTATGTTATCCTGGGCAAGTCACTTCAATCCTGCTTGCCTCAGTTTCTTGTTCTGTAAAATGAGCTTGAGAAAGAAATGGCAAGCCACTTCAGTATCTTTGCCAAGAAACCCCAAATGGAGTCACAAACCCAACTGAAAATGACCAAAGACCGCAGTGGAGGGAGTGTTGGTGTGTAATTTTTTTTGTTTGCAGATGATGGTGCACTCAGTGTAGCCTCTAAAGCTGAGATGCAACAAAATATGGATCATTTCTCTGCTGCTTGTGCTAATTTTGGCCTAACAATGAACACCAAGAAAACACAGGTATTCCATCAGCCAGCGCCACACCACTCATACATGGACCCATTGGTTACAGTAAATGGAGAGGTTTTGAATGCTGTGGATAAGTTCACTTACCTTGGCAGTATGCTTTCTAAGGAAGCATACATTGATAATGAGGTTGACACACGCATTGCCAGAACTAGCTCAATGTTTGAGAGGCTCTGAAGGAAAGCGTGGGAGAGAAGAGGTATTAGACTGACTACTAAACTGAAGGGTTACAGACATGTGGTGCTGACCTCATTCATTGTTGTACGCGTGTGAAACTTGGATGGTCTACCAGCCTCGTGCCAGCAAACTGAATCACTTCCATCTGAATTGTCTCAGGAAGATTCTGAAGATCACCTGGCAGGATAAGGTACCAGACAATGAGGTCTTTACCTGAATTAAACTGCCAAGCATTCAAACTCTACTGCAGAGAGTGCAACTCCGATGGGCTGGCTACATTGTTCAAATGCCAAACATACATTTACCTAAAAGAATATTTTATGGAGAACTCACACAAGGCAAGTGCTCATATGGTGGTCAGAGGAAACGTGAGAAGGATATTCTCAAGGTCTCTCTTAAGAACTTTGGAATAGATTGTGCAACATGGGAGACATTGGCACAGGACTGCTAAGCATGGTATGCCCACATCAGAGAAGGGGCTATGCTCTATAAGAAAAGCAGAATTGAAGTAGCTCAAAAGAAAGGAGAGATGCACAAATTTAGAGAATCGTCCCCAAATTTCACATCGACTATTTGTGCATGATTTGTGTTAAAGCATTCTTAGCTCCTATGAGTCTGATCAGTCACAGCTGGATACATTGTAACTTGACTCTAACACAGTGATGGCATTTTGGTCCTCTTTGAGAACAAAGGACAATAACCAAGCCACCTAGCTGCCCATCTTACATATAATAATAATAGCTAGCATTTATATAGTAGAAGATTTTTTTAAAAGGCTAGCATTTATTAAGCACCTACTATATGCCAAGCACAAGAAACCCTGGGAAGCAAGTGCTATCATTATCCCCATGTTAGAGATGAAGAAACTGATTTTAAATGACTTGCCCAATGTCACACAGCTAGTCAGTGTTAGAAGTAGGATTTGAACTCAGGTCTTCCTGACTCTGGGCCCAGTGCTCTGTCTACTGTAGCACCTCTCTCTAAAAACTTTCCTTGGATTTTTTTTCTTATGAATATCTTAATATCTATAGTGTCATAAGGATAAGGATGAGTGTGGCATTCAGTTGCCTTTCATCCTTAATACATAGCCAATCCTTCTGCCATTTGGTCTGTATTATATGTATAACTGGGGCAGCCAGGTGGTGAAGAGGATAGAGTGGAGTCAGGTAGACCTGAGTTCAAATCTGGCCTTAGACATTAACTAGCTGTGTGACTCTGGGCAAGTTGCTTAACCCTGTTTGCCTCAGTTTCCTCATCTGTAAAATGAGCTGGAGAAGGGAAAGGCAAACCACTCCAGAATCTCTGCCAAGAAAACTCCAAATGGGGTCACAAAGAGTCAGACATGATTGAAACACCTGAACAGCAACAAAATATGTTTAACTCGGACAAATGTGGCATACAGACAACAAGCCAGGCCTGGAATGTGGTAGGAGCAGAAAGATGACATTTGGGAAACTGCAGATCTTTTAACGATCTCATACCGCTCACTGCCACAAAAGTCCTTTTTTAGGATCACAGATACAGAGCTGAAAGGGACTTCAGAGGCCATGCTATCCAAACCCCTCATTTTATAGATGTGGAAACAGGCCAGAGAGGGAAAAAAAAAAAGCAAATTGCCCAAAGTGACACAGAGAATGTCAGAAACAGGATTTGAACCTTTGACCTCAGACTGCAGAACTAGTGGTCTTTCTACTGTGCCAAGCTGTCTCCCTCTTTATGATCACTCATTTCGCCGGGTGATGTTATATGGATATATATCAGGGAACTTGGCAAATATGAGAATAATAAAGATGGGTTTTAGACTGGCTCATAGAAATCCTATATGTGAGGGTTACACTAAAAACTGGCATTTTCATATACTTTCAGGTTTGTAGCATGCTTTAATACATTGGTCATTTTAACTTCATGGCAGTCTTTGGACATAGGTACTATACCATTATTAGCGCTGTTTTACATATGAAGAAACTGAAGGTGGATCTTTGTACAATCCAATTTACAAGTAACAGCTAATATCAATTTAAGACAAAAGTGATTGGGTAAGAAGAGATCCTTCTACGTATCATTCTCCTTATTCAGTACACTCCAGTGGCTTCCTATTGCCTCTAGAGTGAAATCCAGTTATCTCTTCCATACCAAGGGGGTTAAAGATGAGGCGCCCCAAGATCTGGAAAATCCATGTAAAATCTTTTGGCCTTCCTTTCATACCAGAGAAAACATCTGAAGAGTTTCTTCTTCTTTTATGGGGTATTTACAGTACCTCATTGTAAAATTTGGGTTAAGTATTTTTCTGTGTCATCTGCTGGCCTTTGAGTGTCATCTTGGGCTCCCACAAAACTCCCCCCAAATTCTCATTTAACTTCTTATGCTGACCCTCAATATATTGAAACAGCAATGGGGAAAGTCGTACTGTGGAAGGGATAACTGTACATGTATAAACTCTTCTGTGGAGCTTTTAAAACACTTTGTCACCTTACTCCAACCTTCTGGATTTGTTGCATATTGCCCCCCCTCCCACACCCTGTGATCTAAAGCCTTCTGTTCTGTCCCTCACCAATGAGATTTCCCTCTCTTAACTCCCTGTCTTTGCAGCAGTCTTTCCTCGTGCCTAGAATGCACTCCTTTCTCGCCATAGAACTCCTTCAATTATCTCCTTCTATATGAATGAAGCCTTTACAGATGCCCTCAAGTGCTACTGCCTTCCCTCCTCAATATTTATTTATTCTCTTTATATCTATTCTATATATGCTTGTGCATGTTCTTGTTGTCTCCCTCATTAGAATGTGAACTTGTGAGTAGGAATTGTTTTATTTATTACATTTGTACTCACAGTGCCTGTCACATAGTAAGCAATTAATAAATGATTTTTTTGAGATAATAGGAATAACCTGACTCCAGTCTACATTTCCAGAATGATTACTATCAAGAAATTCTTTCTGCCAAGAGGAATGGGACCTCTTGGGAGAGCTGTACCCATTGTTAGGGGTCCAGTGACTATAGGTCAGAGATAGGAGGCCAAACTGAAAGCAAGGAAATGTATTTTCATGCAACAGAAGACTGTTCTTCCCGATAGCAGCTTCAGTTTCCTAGGATACAGAGTTAGTTTTTATAACTTTTCAGCCCCAGTTAAGATACACAGCCAACCAGTAGAATTTGGTAGCAATTTAGGATAAATAATGTCTTTCACAGGAGAGGGAAGGGTGGGGAAAAGGGGAATCAGCCAAAAGGGAAAAAATAGGGTTGTGGGAGAATATTTGCCCTGCAGTTTTCAGGATTTGTTATCAGAATGAGAAGATTATTTTCTGTTCAAGGGCAGGAGATGAAGGGAAGTGACTAAATACTTTTACAATTACAAAAACAAAACAGCAGAGTTAAGGGAAGCATTTTAGACAAGACAAAGGGGCAGATAAGTTATAATGCATGAAGCCATCCATTTTTATCATGTCCTTGTATAGTTGGTTATAGAGGAACTTCTCTTAACTCCAGCACCTTCCCTCATAATTATTTCTTATTTTTCCTGTATGCAGCTAACTTTGTATGTATTTATTTGTATGTTGTCTCCTCCATTAGATTGTAAGCTTCTTGAGGGTAGGGATCATCTTTGGCCTCTTTTTTGTATCCTCAGTGCTTAGCATAGTGCCTGGCATATAGTAGGTGCCTAATAAATGTTTACTGATTGACTTCTCCTTTGGTAATGATTGGAGACTTTTTTTCAATAATATTTTATTTTTTCCCCAATTACATGTACAATTTTTAACATTTTTAAAAAAGTTTTGAGTTCCAAAGTCTATCCTTCCCTCTCTCCACAAAGGCAGTAAGCAATCAAATGAAAGTTATGTATGTTCAATCATGTAAAATATATTTCTACATTAGTCATTTTGTGGAAGAACACTCAAAGAAGAGAGAGAGAGCGAGAGAGAGGAAGAGAAAAAATAGTATACTTCAGTCTATATTCAGATGCCATCAGTTTTTTCTCTGAAGGTAGATAGCATTTTTCATCATGAGTCCTTTGGAATTGTCTTGGATCATTGTATTGCTGAGAACAGCTAAGCATTCACAGTTGTTCATCATACAATGTTGCCATTACTATGTACAATGTTCTCCTGGTTCTGCTCACTTCACTCTGCATTAGTTCATGTAAGTCTTTCCTGGTTTTTCTAAAATCATCCTACTTGTCATTTCTTGTAGCAAAATAGTATTCCATCACAATCATATACAAATTGTTCAGCCATTCCCCAATTGATGGGCATCCCTTCAATTTCCAATTCTTTGCCACCACAAAAAGAGCTGCTATAAATACCCTTGTACAAATAGATCTTTTTCTCTCTTTCTCTTTTAAATGTCTTTGGGATACAGACCTAGTAGTGGTATTGCTAGGTCAAAGGGTATACACAGCTTTATAGCACTTTGGGCATAGTTCCAAACTGCTCACTGAATGCTTGGATCAGTTCACAAAGCCAACAGCCCATTATTGTCATTCGGGACTTTTAGATATTAAACTACAAGGTGGTTGGGGGATTAGTCCATCTAGATCTTATGAAATGATTGTGGTTTCTGTTTTATCCCCTCCGTACAGGTTATTCTTTATTCACTTCACTTTCTGGCCAAACTGGCCTTCCTGCTAATTCTTACAAAAGACATTCCATCTCAGATCTTGCTGTTTTTTTCAGATTCTTCACCTTCGCCTCTCAGAAGCCCAAGCTTCCTCTGAAGCTCAGCTAGAATGGCACCTCTTCCTAGAGGCTTTTGTTGTTCTCCCCAGCTTTCCCATGTCCTGAAATTACCATGTACATACACATAGGTAAGTATATGTGCATGTGTTGTTTTCCCTTATAGAAATTAACCTCCTTGAGGTACTGCTGAGTGTCTGGAACATGGTAGACACTTAACAAACGAATTTGATTTGTTGAACCTTCTTTACAACAAGACTGGTGAGTCCAGGTGTGGAAGGCAGGCAGGACTGTGTGTAGGAAAACCTGGGTTTCAATCCCACCTCAGACATACACCAGCTTTGTGACCTTGAGAGAGTCACTTAACCTTTCTGTGCCTCAGTTTTCTCATCCATAAAATGAGAGCGTTGGACTAAAGTCTCTTCCAGCTGAAAAGCAAGGGATCCTATGAACCATATGTCCATTGTGCTTTTGGGAAAATGGAAACACTGCTTGAATGACTTGCCCCAAACACAAATTCATGTGGATGGATGGATGGATTGGAGGAGAGAGAAGAGGGTGGGGAAGTGGGAGGAATGTGTGGGGAGGGAGAGAAAGGGGGAGAGTGAGGGAAAGGGAGGGAAGGAGAGGAGAGAGGAGGAGGAGGAAGGGAGGAGGGAACGAAGATAAAGAGGGAGGAAGAGGAAAAGAAATGGGGGAGAGAAGGGAAAGAGGGAGGGAGGAGGAAAAGGAGAGGAAGAGAAAGGGGGAGAGGAGAGAGGAGGAGGGGAAGAGGAAGAGAAATGGGGGGAATAGAGAAGGAAGGGGAGGAAAAGAAGGGGGAGACAGAGAAAAAGGGAGAGAGGGAGAGAAGGGGAGAGGGATAGAAAGGGGAGAGGGAGAGAAAGGGGGAAGAGGAGAGAGGAAGGGGAAGAGGAGAGAGGAAGGGGAAGAGGAGAGAGGAAGGGGAAGAGGAGAGAGGAAGGGGAAGAGGAATAGAAATGGGGGGAAGAGAGAGAAGAATGGGAGGAAAAGAATGGGGAAGTGGGAGAAAAAGGGGGAGAGGAGGGAGAAGGGGGAAGAGGAAGAGATGGGGAGAAAAAGGGAGAAGGAGGGAGCAGGAAAAGAAGGGGAGGAGAAGGAGAGAAAGGGGAGAGGGAGAGGAAGGGGAAGAGACCGACGGGAGGCTGTTCCCGACCCAGCCGCTAGGGGAGAGCGGGCGCGCTCCTGCTGGCATTATCGCCTCTCACAGCGGGGGCGGCGCGGGCTCCCGTGACTCGGGCGGGGCGCACCTGCAGCGCCGCGGAACCCGAGCGCAGGTGGCAGCGGTTTTCCGGCCCGAGGGGGAAGAACTTAAGTCCGCACACCGGAAGGGCGGCCCGGAGCGCAGAGCGTGGAGCGGGGAGCGAGGCCGGTAGAGGCGCTGCCGGGCGGCGGGGCAGGCGGTGAGTTGAGCGACCCGGGAGCCAGGGCGGGCTGGATGTGCGGCCGCCCGGATCCGCGGGCTGAGCGTGAAGTCCAGGTCCCGGTCCGAGTCCAGCTCCTCTGGGGCCTCGTCTGCCGGGGGGAATCCCAATCTTCCCCACTCTTCCCGGCTCCATCCGGCCGAGGCTCGGACACACTTGTTCGTCTGCGTTTCCATTCACATTTGGCTCCTTAAACCCTCCCGCGGTCAGACACACGTGTGGAAAGGACGAAAACCGAGGAGAGTGGGCCGATGACCGACCGCCGGCAGCAGACGTGTTTGCTCCTGTCCGCTGGCACGCTGCGTGCTTTATTTATTTTCTTCTTAACGCACGGCGGTCTATGCACATGTTTTATCCATTCTATTAGATTGTAAAGTACTAACGGACCAAGACTTAGACTTGATCTTGTGTCCCGGGGCCTTCCCGATTTTAACGAAACAATGAACGAATGAATGACGTTATCTTACGTTTGTGCATTCCATTCTATTTTCAAAGCACATCTACCTTTTTGATCCGCTCAACAACCCTGTGAGGCCGGCAGGATTGGTATTGTTCCCACTTTACAAATAAGGAAACTGAGGCTAGGGCCATACAGGAAACTGATCTTACTTAGTCTAGCGGTCCATCCGTTGCCACACTATCCAGTGACTCCTAGGACTGGGAGTCAGGGTATCAGGGTTTCTGGTCTGCCACTGACTTGATGCATCATCTTGAATAATTCACTTAACTCCCTTGGGTCTGTTTCCTCATCTGTTGTTATACAGGAATAAATCATATCTGCCCTGTTTACCTCTGGCCTTTAGGAGGCTATAAGGAGATGGTAGATATGAAAGGAAAGATAGGAAGTGGTTTGCAAACCAAAATTATTAGTCCCACTATTTAAAACTGAGGAATTCTGGGGTTAGGGTATAAGAATTCTATCAATACTTCTGTCTCCAGTATGCAGTACGTAAGGCAGATTGTTCAAAGGGAATGAAAGTTAACTGATAATCACCAGTTTCTTCTCTGCCTGTATTGTTTCTGCTCTAGGTTAATTCATCCAAATCAAAGATATTCCTAATGATTCAGACCGTTTTTTAGTTGATACCGTATTGATTCATAGCATTCACAGCATCTTCCTTTACTTGTCTTGGGTAGAATGGAGAAAACCTTGTGTCAGGAGCCAAGTAATTCTCTCTCTAGATATTTCAGCTACTACATTCAAAGCAAGGTGCTGGATTTAACCTGAGGGAATCTCAGCTAGTTTGAGGGACCTCAGGTACTGTGTAGTCCAGACCCTACACAAAAGGACTTATTCTATCATACCTGACAAGTGGTCATCTAACCTTTGCCATTCAAACAGATGTGGATCTGGTTGTTTTATTATCTAATTTATATCTCTCTAAAAGAATAGAATAAGATACTTTATCAAAAGCTTTCCTAAAATCTTGGCAAACTTTATCTATAGCACTTTCCTCATGTTCTAGTTCAGTAACTTGTCAGAAAAGGAAGTGAGGTTAGTTTGACATGATCTATTCTTGATGAAGCTGTGCTGACTCTTTGTAGCCACCGTTTCCCTTTCTAGATGTTTACCAGCCATCACTTTGGTTCATTCTAGAATTTTCCCAGGAATTGAAGTTAAGTTCACTTAGTTTACAGATTGTGTTAGCTTCCTTTTTTTTTTTAATTGTAGTATTTGCCCATTTCTAGTCTTATAATTTGTTTCCTCTTTTTCCATGATCTTTCAGATGTTACTGACCCTGCCAGCTCTTTTCTTACTCAAAGATATAATTCTTCTGGGTCAGGCAACTGAAAGATCTGAGTGTGTCCTAATACCCCTTTCTGATAGGAAGGAAAGTACAGAAACACCTTGATGTTTAGGTGGCTCAGTCTTGGAGCCTATCCCTAAATAAACTTTTCTTGAAGTCTGACCAAAGAATTAAGTATTCGGCTAGATCTGACTCAGTAGAGACAGAGCTGAATCTTGGGGCACTTCGCTAGGTTAAAGAAAGGCAACTCTTTTTGACTTCAGTTAGGAAATACTTGTCTTTCAGTCCAATCCATTCTTTTTTCCTAACTTGCTGTTTTTCAGCTCTCCCTTTCCTCAAACTACTACTCTTTGGTAAAGAAGTCAAAGTGTGAGAGTGGTTAAGGTAAAGACTACATTCGTTCCTGCTAAGCCTTCCTTATTAAATAATATTGAACCAGTGGTAACGAAAGGGAAGGGCTTCTTACTTTAGTCTGTGTTCTTGCATATATACAGTTTAGCCTACTTAAACTTCTCTGTAGACCTTAGGTTGTGGACATCTTTGAGGACTGTGGCATTACAAGACTCTTAAGCATCAAGGGATCTCTAGAAGAACATTTGTATTAAAAAGGTGAGGGTTTGTACCACGGAGCAGGTTGATGTTAAAAGTATGATACAGTTTTCTAGATGTAGTTCAACCTGTTTTCTTCGTCCTATTCCTTTCTGGGCTCCAGTTCATTATCTGTATGAAGTACCTGTCCCAAATACATGTACTAATACGCTACCTTGGTTAATGGCCTGGCCGTCTACCTAAATACCATAATCTAGACAAAAGGCATTTTTTTTTCTTTTTATTTTCCTTCCTGGATTGATAATGCTGATATCTTTTGAGTAGTCATGGATCATATTGAGGAGGCCTTGGCTTGCCACATTCAGTACTTTGTCATTCTGGAATGATACACCTGGAGAACATCTTCATATCTGGTCCTCATTTGGTCCCTTTGCAGGACATCCTCCACTTTACCTTTAGCAAGCATATTCTTTCTGATTTGTGCCTCATTGGACAGTGATCATCGGAGGGGCATTGGATAGTTATCTCTGTAGTTGCATTTATCATGGAATCTTATGTGATCCTATGGATAGGAGGTAGCTTATTTGAGGAAAGACTTTAAAAGTGCATTTTGACCCTCCCAAGTCTGGTGTTTCTTGTAACCAATAAATATTGGGCCTTGTAATTCTCTGCAGCTTTTAGTCAATTAGGGGATTGTAAAGATGAGGTCTGCTGTAGAAAACTTTTTTGTGAAAGGCAGTCTGTTCCCTTCCCCTGCTCCTCTCTCCTCTACCCCTTTCATCAAGGATACCCTGAAATGTGTTTAGATCATTCTCACAAAAACTTGTATAAAGATAAGAAAGTGAGCATGTGCATTGTAGTCGTTAATGTCTTATAGATTGCCTTTTGTGGACATTAATGTTGTTTTTGATATTTTTCCATTCTTTTGGTGCCTTTCCCTCCCTGAGGTATCTTATACAATGATGGCTAGTATCATAGAACTAGAGTTGGAAGGCACTTTGTAGGCCGTTCATTCCAGTCCCCTCTCTGTACAGATGAGGAAACTGATGTCCAGAGAAGTCAGTTGACTTACCAGGGCCACACAAGCAGTTAGTTGTAGAGCTGGGATTTGAACCCAGTAGCTCTGACTCCAAACCAACTGGAACCATTGATTTTTCGAGCCAGGTTTTCCCCAGTCAGTCCACTGAGCTGTTTCTAACGTAACTGTGCTCCCTCGAAATCCCTGAGCACCTCTGTATCTAGAAACTTCTGTATAGTTCTATCAGTCAACAAGTATTCATTAAGTACCCGATCTGAGCCAGACACTCCACTAGGTACTGAGGATACGAGAACAAATGAAACTCTTCTTGCTTGGCAGAAGTTGCTAGGTGGCGCAGTGGACAGAACACTGGGCCTGCGGTCAAGAAAACCTAAGTTCAGGTCTGGTCTCACACACTTATATGGGTTACCTTGCTGTACTCAACAGTAAAGATTATAATGGCACCTCTCTCTCTGGCTTGTTGTACAGATCAGATTAGATCATTTAAAAGAACTTGGTATAGTACCTGACACAGAGCAGATGCTTTAAAATGCTTGTTCCCCTCCCTTCAAGGAGCTTGCTTTTCTTTTTTTTTTCTTTTTTTACTTTTTAAAAAGTGTTTAATTGATGCCTTTTATTTTTACATCACAGTTATTTCTAGGTCTATACCACTGTCCCGCCCTCTCCCCTACTGAACCATTCTTTGTAACAAAGAAAAACTACCTGATAATCACTCTGACATTCTCCTTTTGTACATCTGCCCCTCACTTCTGACAAAGGGAGACTACTATGTTCCCTTATCTGTTCTCTAGCACCATTTCTTTTTTGTTTTCTCAGTCTCTCAGAGCTCAGGTTCCTTGTTGCGATTTTTCTCCTTTCTATCATAACAGGAATTATTACTTTTCTATACCAGTTTACTTTTGCTTAGTTTTACTTAGTTTCCAGTTTTTTGTTGTTACCACGAAGAGTCCTGCCGAAATGATTTCGTTTTCATCTTTGAACTTCTTGGGGTATACATCTAGTAGAGGGATTTATTGGGTCAAAAGGTATAAACAGTGATGTCACATTTGCTTAATTCCAAATGGACAGCCAAAATGGATGGATGGATCATTCAGCTCTACCCACAGTGTGTGAGTATTCCTTTCTTCCCAGAACTCCTTCAGCACTATCCTCATTTTGTTTTCTTGGTCAGTTTTGAGGGTGACAGGTAAAGATGCAGAGTTGTTTTAATTTGCATTTCTCTTATTATTATTGATTTGGAGCAAGTTTCCAAATGGCAATTAATGTAATTTATAACTTGCAGTTCTTTCAAAAACTGTTCCTGTCTTTTGACCACTTATCTTTGAGGAATGACTCTTGGTTATTCCTTTTTTGTATCCTTGAGTGTCAAGATAGTGCTGGAAACATAACTGATATTTCATAAATTCTTCCTGTTGATTCAGTTCAGCAAATGTTTATGAAAATAATTCCAATATTAAACTATAAAGAGAGGAAAACTATCAGGGCCAAATATTGACCCTTTGAAGCTAGGTGTGAAAGTACTATTATTCTTGCTGAAATTGGAAGTTGAATCTTATTTCAAGACTGTTCTCGTCCCTCCATTTAGGAAACTGGTGGAGTTTGATAGTCTTGTCTATGGAGTCCCAAATCTCACGCTTGTGTGTACTTGGATTCATCAGGTGTGATCTTTCTCAGTTTACCCACACAGAGCAAAATGAGTGTGAGAAACCAGAGACTCCAGCCAATAGCTGCTGCAATCCAACCATCTTCATCCATTCCATGCTTACAGCACTGGGTAGCCCTAGAGCAGAAATCTACATTACAGCAATGTGCTATCAATGCCGAGTCTGACACAGGAGAAGGAACTGATGAAGAGTTGTGTGTTTCTGCTAAGCAAGTTGTGTAGAAGGACACAGACAGGAGAACGAGGCTGATAGGAACGTATATCACAGAGGAAAGCTGCTTCATGGTGGAGATGGGAGGCACCTGTCCAGACTGCCCTAGTACTGCTTGTCCTCTGGAAACCTTGAAAATGACTCTCAAGGAGCTTGCTTTTCAGACTGGAAACTTCCAGTTTCCTAATCAATTGGTAGCTCTCTGCTTATCACTTTAGTTGCAGGAAAACAATCTGGCCTGCCTGAGTGAGATTCCTCTGATGCTTATAAATACGCAAGTTACCCTGAAGCATAGAGTGAGGATACCAAGGAATTTGAGATCATCATGAACTTCTTCCTCTTGCCATTCCTTGAAGTCCATTGTAACCAAGGTTCCCTGATGAAACCTTGGCTGTTTCCCAGTCTTGCCCTTCCCTGTCCCATGTTGGAGGTATCAAGCCTGGCTCTGATGTGGGGAAGTCATTGTGTTGCTCTAGTTAGGACTTCTCAGTCCTGGCCCCAAGGAAGGAAGGATGTCACTGAGCTGCTTTTGGGGGTTGATTTACCTTCATTCAGATAATTGCTCAAGTATATTTTATTTGTTGACCCCACCTCTCCTTCCATCTTATGTGAGCCTAGGTAAGCCATGTGCCCTTCTCTTAAAGATGCTGAATGAAAAAGTATGGCTGGTTTTTCTAATTCTTCCATGAAGCCTCTTATTCCTAGCAACAAGCTCTGAATGCTTTTATGATTCTGGTTCCCATGAACAAATTTTCTTTGTGTTTGCTTAGACTAGTTTGCCCCCTCTTTCTAGCTTTGTCTTCTTAAGTGCTATACTTCCTTGTATAGCACAGAAGGGCCTGGGGTAGTGGGGTTTCAATATCCACTGTCAGTCATTCTAAAAATGCATGATTATAAAATACATTTGTTACATTTTTCACCTAGTTGTCCTCCTGTTAGCATCTATTGGCTGCTTTTGTGGGGGTGGGGTGTTGAAGGCTTCACACCAAAATCTGTTGGATTGTTTTTGCCCTGGTGTTTTTCACTGTTTTGAAGGTAATTCTGCTTATGCTTCAGGTCCAGTATAGGACTAAGAATATGAGTAGAAAGGACCATTAATTGGCAGGAGACAATCCCCCTGCCCCCAAAGGCCATTTTCTTAGTTGACTATACACATGCACAAAGTGTAATCTGATACAAGGAGGCAGACTCATCCTCATCGTTTCAGTGAGATTTGGTGGGATGAAATTCATGATTGGGAAATGGCCCTAATAAGAAAAAGAGAAAATATTGAAGTAGTTTGTTTAAGAAGATACACGAGAAAATTCAGGAACTGGGAGGGAAGTTATTACAGGGAACATTTGCATGAGAATCAGTGGAGGAAGGAACAAGTAATTTTTTTGTGAGTACACTCTAGACCAGGGGTGGGGAACCTGCAGCCTCGAGGCTATATGTGGCCCTCTAGGTCCTCAAGTGCGGCCCTTTGACTGAATCCAAACTTCACAGAACAAATCCCCTTAATAAAAGGATTTGTTCTGTAAAACTTGGACTCAGTCAAAAGGCTGCAGGCAATGACCTAGAAGGCCACTTGTGGCCTCAAGGCCGTAGGTTCCCCACCCATACTCTAGACCCATTTGTACAGAAGGAGGAGATAGAATTTGGGAATCTTGGGAATCCTATCTTGGAGGCATGATATAGGGCTGGGGAACTTTACGTATCAGGATATCTGCTGGAGTGCCCTGGCAAAAGCAGACTGCTTAATAAAATTCTTAGTTCACTGATAATTTGGTGTTTCAGAAGGTAGAAGAAAATACTTTAAATCCTTTAATGAGGCATCCTGTCCAGATGGAGGAGTCTTGTAATCAGCTTGTTCTTGTTCTTTATTCTGGTCAAACCACATGTGGAGTATTGAGTTTGTTCTGGGCGCGACATTTTAATAAAGGACGTTGAAAGGTAGGGAGTGTCCAGAGTGACAGGATTGTCGACCATATAAAGATCATATGAATGAACTAGAAACACTTAGCTTGGCCAACAAGTCAAGTCAACGAGCATTCATAAAGTGCTTACTTCACTGTGCCCAGTGAAGAAAATTGGAGGTGGTGGAGATGTGACAACTGCTTTCAAACATCTGAGAAAAAAAAATCTTGCAAAGAGGCATTAGACTTGTTTTTCCACAAAGTATATACCCATCAATTCAGGACTGGCTAAACCAGTTGCAGTATATAATATCACAGTGCTGTAAGGAGTGATAAATGTGATGAATACAGAGAAGCATGAAAAGACTTACATGAACTAAAAATAAGTTTCTTTTTTAAAAAAGCCTCTTTGTTTTTCTCTGCTTCAGAGAGCGGCACTTGAAGAAATGGGTGGAGGTTGCATCTGCAACTCTAGTAACTCTTGATGCTAGGAAAAGACTTCTAATAATTAGAGTTGTTCAGAGAAGAACGGGTTGCCTCAGAAGGTGGTATCTTCTGAGGGAGGCTGGATGAATGATTGTTAGTGGTGTGGTAGAGAAGAAAGGCTAAACTAAATGACTGCTGATAACTGTTAAAACCAAGTCTTATGCTGAGATTCCTCAATTATCTGAGGGGGAGGGGAAGGGAACGGGAACGGAGTTTTTAGTTAGAGTAATGGTGCTCAGAACTATCCTTTAGGAAGATTATAAGTGTTACGTTGTGAAGGTTGGGTTGGGGAAGGGATAGAAGTAGCAGGACCAGTTAGGAGAAAGTTACAGTTGTCTAGGAAAGAAGAGATAAATGCTTAAAGCCAAGGAGATTGCAGAAGAGATGAGAGGATCAATACAAGAGATATCATGGAAGAAGTTTTGATCAGACTTGACAGCTGATTGGATGTGGGCATGCTCTTGAGGAAAGAATTAAAAATTGAGTGTGGGTGACTGGAGAATGGTCATGCTTTAAACAGAAATAGAGAAGTTAGGGGAAGGTGCAGGTTTAGAGAAGATTGATTTCTGAATATGTTGAATGGGCCATCTAGGTGGAGATCTATATTAAGCAAAAATAAGAGAGGAAAAATAAGGAGAGGATTAAAAAGTGGAAAAACAAAACAAGTTTGAAGTAGGAGAAAGAATATGAATATTCTATGATTACCCTGGAGATTTTATGCTAATGTCCACTCTTCCCTTCCAGGTTCTGGTAAACTAGTTGGTCTACTAGACAAGATGACTCAATTTGTCAAAACCTTCCGGAACCATTGGAAGAAAACTACATTTGGTGCCTGTCTGCTGACCTGGGGAGGACATTGGCTGTATGGAAAACACTGGTGATTATCTGATTTTCTTTTTCAGGAAAAATAAAAAAGTGGCTGTAGGGGAGAGCTGGTATAATGAAACTAATTAAAACCTTGTACACTTTCTGTTCTAAATTTGAGTTCTTTTTTTAAACTCTTTTTGTAACCAGAAGTTATAGGAAGCTAAGTAGAACTGTCAATTAGTAAGTCATTATCTGTAGGTTAAAGAACAGAAGGTGAAGAAGGGCTGTTTTCTGCATTCTAAGTGGGGAAAATAGAATAATTTCCTATGATTGGGAGGAATCTAGGCTTAAGGATTTTTGTACTGCTTTCTAGGGTCCCTGCCCTCTTCCTAACCTGTTATCGCTTCTGCTTTTCCACTCACAAGAAGCTTATATCTCCTAACCCCTATTTTTCTGCTCCTATAGAACCTCTCATCATTCAGCCCCTCCCAGTCCATTAGCCTTCTAATGACAGTTGATTCCCTTGCAGCCTTGACTCCCTGGTCACTTAATGTGCTTTACTGCTGCCCTTATTCTACCCTACCTTGGTGCATCCCTCCCTAACCTTGTTTGCCCCCATATACTGCTATTTCCTGCCTTCTTTTTGTGTGGTATGATGCTGATGGAGAAAGATGCAAATCTCTCCCACTTAAATTCTATAGCCCTTTGTGCTGCTCATCAGTCCTTTTTATTGGTTCCCTGGCATAATCTGCTCAGTAGCTATTCCAGATTCTCTCTACTGTGTTCATTTTCCCTACGCAGAATCATAGACTCGTGAGGTCTTAGCGATCATCTGGTCCAACTTGTCCTTGAACAGGAATCATCTGTGCCTTCTGTGACAAGTGGTCTTCAGTGTTGTAGACTTCACTGGCTCTTGAGGCAACAGGCCAGATTGTTAATGACAGTTTTTCTTTACATTGAGCCCAAGTCTCCATCTTTACAATTCCTTCCCACTTTGCTAATTCTGCTTTCTGAGGCCAAGAGAACAAGTCTAAATCCTCTTCACCTGACTACCCTTACAATATTTAAAGACAGATGCTTTCCTCTGATGCTTCTCTTCTCCAGGCTAAACATCAACTGATTCTTGGACAGCTTGGTCTCCAATGCCTTCACTGTCATAGCTGCCCTCGTATGACACTCCAGTTCGTCAGTATCCTTCTTAAAATGTGGCACCCAGAACTAACCATAGTATTCCATGTAGGATCTGACCAGGACAGAGTACAAAGGGACTTCCAACCTCTCTCCCAGGGCTACTGTATCTTTATAATTTAATACCGAGGTTGTGTTAGCTTTTTTGCCTCCACTATCATATACCAATTCATATTGAGCTTCAAGTCCACCAAAAGCCCCTCCTTCATTCTTAGCACATCCTACTGCTTCCACCTTCATTCAATAAACATTTATTGAGCACTTGTTTAGAAATATGAAATTATAGACTTAGAATTGGAACAGCCCTTGGTGTTGTCTTCAGCATCTCCAAGTAGGTTCATAGGATTTAGAACCTCAAGGGAGCATAGAAGGGATGTAGTTTAAACCTTCATTTTTGCAAACGAGGGTGCCAAGGTCCATAGAGGTCAAGGGACTTGACCAAGGTCATAGATAGCGTAAGCAATACAGCCTAGATTTGTGCCCAAATTATTGGGAAGTTTTTTCTTAGGATGAACCAAAACCTGAGCTCCTGTAGCTTCTCAGTGTCTTTAGTTCTTCCCTCTCATATGGTATGGCTTTGAATCCCCTCACCATTCTGTTTACCAGTGTCTGCTGTGCTCCAGCTTGTCAGTGTCCTAAAGTGATGCCTGAAATGGAGGCAATTCGTATGAATGCCCTTCTCGTAGAGTTTAGTCATGAAAGGGAGAACTAGGGTAGAGATAGCAGGATGAGATGAAGTAAGGGTTTTTTAGATTGCCTCTGAAGTCCCAGCTATAGATCTAGAATCCAGCAATGCTTAAGTTTAGGGTACTTGTCATACTCTGCCCGTTGGGCCCCCTCCCAGAATTGCACGGTGGCAAGAATGCTGAATCTTTAATTAGGGGACTTGGGTTTGAATCCTAGCTCTGCTGCTTGTTACTTTGTGACCTTGGAGAAGCTTTTTGGCTTTTCTGGGCCTCGGTTCTTCATCTGTGAAGTGAGAGAGGTGGACTAGATATCCTCCCAGATACTTCCTGCCCTAAATCTATGACTATGACTCTCAACTATTGCAAATTCTGAAGTGGCATGCTCACTCGTACCACCGGTTAACCAGCCAGTTTTAGGAGGGTTCTCTGCCATGGGGAGTGCCACAAAGGTACGTGGGACATGTACCTTCTAGGAGCCTCTAGTATTTTAGGAGGAAGGAAATACTATATACAGTATGCTATATATAGTAATAACTTAAATACAAGGCATTTTATATCAAGTATCTTACAGTTAAGTGCTAGGAATAAGTGGTGTTAGGGAAAATGAGGACTTCCAAGTATAGAGATTGTACTTCTGATTAGGATGATCAGAGAAGGCTTCATGGAATTGAGCTTTGAAAAATGATTATGATTTCAGTGAGTGGGAAAGGAGAAAGTAGGAAGGTAATTCCAGCTAGAGGGAACAATATAACTGAATGCATGAAGCCTATTCCAGGGATGCCAAGCAGCCTGTCTGCTTTGACAAAAACAGAGTTTGTGTTGGGGAGTAGTGGGAAAGAGTTCTTTTTAAATTTTGTATTTGTTATACGGCTTTTTTTTCTGGAGATTTGTAAATTATTTCAATTAGTATTTTATTTTCTGTGTTCAGAAGTTCTTGGCAATCCTCTTCTATTTTTTCCTACAGTGTTTTTGTCCTGTCATGGTCTGCGGGAAGACCTATGATTCTTAAGTTGTCTTTAAACATCCTGTCTTTGAGATCTGTGTGTTTTGAAGTTTTTTTGCATAGTGAGCATGTTTTCTTTTCATTTTATTATTTTTTGCTTCTCTTCTATATAGTCTTTCATTTCTGTGTATTTATATTCCCAATCTGTTCTCTCTTTTGTTTCTTTGGTGAGACTTGCCATAGCAGATTCCAGTTTTTTTATTCTGCCCATTATTTTTGCTGTTCAGGCCGTATATTCTGCTCATAATTCTCATTTCTCACTTAAGCCACTCTTTAAACCACTTAAAACTTTTAAGCCACAGCATGTTGTAGTTCCATGTTCTCTTCACATTCTACAAGGTCTTTTGTCTCATCAAGTGTTGGATCATTTTCCTTGAACAGTATTTATTCATAGATGCCTGAACTTTTTTGCTGGATCTGGAGGTCAAATGGTTTCCCTGTTGATTTATTCTCTTATGAGTTTTCTTATTCCTGAGATCTTTCATAATTTCAATCACTCCAATTTTCCCCTAGTCACTTTCTGACCCTGTCCCTTCTGATGATTTCTGTGGGAGCTGGATCTTAAAGCATCTCACCCTGGGAAATTCACCATTCCTCCACCTAGATCTCTGCCCCAAGTGATATTTGAGTGGTCACAAGTGGCCCCAGCTGGATGCTTTGCTCTTGCCTCTGGCTTAATGGAGCCCTTGCACCCTCCACATGGTACCCTTCCCTGGTGTCCTGTCCTGCTCCCTCCGTTCATTAGTTCTCTGATCAGAAAAGGCTTCATGGAATTGGGCCTTGAAAAATGAATAGGATTTCAGTAGGTGGAAATGGCAGAGGTGTGGGTTTTAGGGGAGAAGAAAGGTGGAAGGTAATTCTGACTAGAGAGAATAGTGTAATTGGCCAAAATTGAGTGACCAAGATTATGGCCACTGAAACCAGGGCAAACTTCTGTAGCCTGGAGTCAGGGTCTTTATGGCACTGGAAGGAAGGAGGGGATACATGTGTGTAGGGGTGGCTTTTGTTGTAAACCTGTGGCAGATCCTTGGGTGTGCTAATGCTTCCTCACAGCTGGTAGCGTGGAAGGTAGGAGAAGGGTGTTAAGTAAACTCAGGGTCAGTGAGCGTCAGTTCATGAGTTTTGGGTTTTGTTTTGTTTTTAAACCTTCTTTTGGATTCTAGGTGTCCTAGACAATAGAGCAACTGAATGTTACATATTTAGTGCATGATTTCCATTTTGGAGAGGTTTGAGGTAACCTGGGGAATCAGAAAATGTGTAGTTCTTTATCTTGTTGATCACATGACCTGGAAGTGTACATTTTGTATTTGTTATAAAGTATGACTTAAGTTGATGTTATTTTGCTAAATAAAGTTTTCAGTTCTTTAGATGATCTTTGATCTCAGTGATGTGGGTAGTTCCTCCAATGATTCAAGTTTCTATAGATATTTTTTTTTTTTGTGCTAAGTTTTGGTTTGGAAAAGCGTTCTAATCACCATCTTCAATTCCTTAAACTACTCAGTGTGTGTAACCATGGTCCAATTGCCATCTGGCAGTCCTACTAGAATTACAAGGGCAATTCTTTTTTTTTTAAGCTTTTATTTAGTATTTTATTTTCCCCCAGTTACATTTTAAAACAGTTTTTAGCATTAGTCTTTAAAACTTTGAGTTCCAAATTCTCTCTTCCTTCCTCCCCTCCCCACCCCCCAGTTGAGAAAGCAAGCAATTTGATATAGGTTATATATAGATATAGATAGATGTATACTCATGCAAAACATAACCATAACAGTCACGTTGTGAAAGAAAACATAAACAAGAAAAAAACTCAAGAAAAATAAAGTTCAAAAAGTACGCTTCAGTCTGTATTTCTCTGGAGATGGGTAGCATTTTTCATCAAAAGTCCTTCAGAGTTGTCTTGGATCGTTGTATTGCCAAGAAGAGCTAAGTCATTCACAGCTGATCGTTTTACACTAGTGCAGTTACTGTGTACAAAATACATTCCACTTTGCATCAGCCCATGCAAATCTTTCCAGGTTTTTCTGGGAGCATCCTGCTCATCATTTCTTAGAATACAATAATTTTCCATCATAATCATAGACCATAACTTGTTCAGCCGTTCCTCAATTTATGAGCATCGCACAAGGGCAGTTCTTGAAGGCAGCCGCAAATCAGCCTAACAGATGATAGCTTTGACGGGTTTTTTATTCATACTGTTTGAAAATGAATGAAGTTAAAGAAACTTGTTAAAATATTAGGTGGTGAAAGAAGTAGGTGACTAGAAGCCTTCAATACATGGCTTCAACTGAGTTGTCATTGCATTGGGACTAGTAGTTGCCCAAAGTAAAGATGGCACCATTTAACCAAAGAATATGTAGGTGTATATTATAACTCTTCGCATATACCAATGGTTTTGTTTCTCGTTATTTTCCTTTTCATTGCCAGTTACAGAAATGTGTTTGAAATAGCCATATATTTTTATGTGGCATAAAATGGTATGCAGCATACCATTTTAAGTGACAATATCTTAATTTAATTAGTAATTTTCTTTCTTTCATGTCAGTCATGTCGTTGGTTTTCTCTGAGTATTTTGTGTGATGTTTTAAGAAAAATGAGTTCCAAATTAATTTCACATTTGCCATATGAAAATAGTGGATATTTCCTTTCATTAGCATACTGTTTCTTGCAGCATATACATATAAAAGATATAATGAAGCCATGGTAATGATCCTATGTGATTGGTCTGAGTATTTGAATTGGGCCCTGGCATATGGACCCTTAGTGAGTAGTAGATTCTCTAAAGTGGTAGCAGGATTCCTCTGAAGAGCATATTATTTTCTTACTTGAAAGGGGCAGCCTCTGCCTTGCGGACTACATGCCTGACTGCTCAACCGCTTGGTGAGCATAAAGACATACTACATGAATTGTAGTTCTGAAACAAAACTATCCAAGATCAAAACAGGATTAAAAGAGACCAGGCATAGCAAAACTATACAGATTCAATTTGTAATTAATTCCCAGACCAGATCTTGTAGAACATAGTCTACAAGGTATCCTTGTAGGAGTTCCCTTTTTCTTCTTTCCACAATAAGTTGTTTTGGTATCTTAAAGAAGATACATAACTACTGCAAAATAATTTTTTGTGTAATTAGCTTACTTATATAGAAAAGAAATAAATATTTGCAAGATTATTATCAGAGAAATTTGATACAAAGATTTTTTTTTTCCCAATTAACCACTTCCATCATCCTGGATGCATTTACATTGTCAGTGCAGAAGCTTTTTGATTTTGAGTTGCCTCTTTTTCGATAGACACAATATTATGTTCCTTCACTTAATCTTTTTCTTTTTCCTTAAGGTGGCCTGGTTCCCACTGGCATTCGTCTCCTTGCCCTTGATCTCTTCTTCTCATTTGATGCTTCCACTTCCTCTCCTCCCTGCAGATAGTCCTGGTCTTTAGTTTTTAAATTTTAATTTTTAGCACCCTTTTTCAAAAGATTTCTCTTATTTTCTTCATCATCTCTCTTCTCTTTCTGTTTACCGTAGACTCTCATTCTCTGATTCACGGCCCCTCTAATTATCTGGCCTCTCTTTTCTCCGTGTTCTTCATGCAATTCAAGGTGTCCGTTCCAGGCTCTCTCTCCTAGGTGCTTTCTGCCACTGCTTTGTAGGCCTTACTCCATGGATTCCCCTTTTCCATTGTGCTTTACTTCCAGAACAGTGCCAATTATTGCAGGTGTCAGAGAGGACACTGCTCTGTGGCGGAGCGCCTCTCCCACTATGCCCCTGATTATGCATCCCACCATTGATCTATTCTCCCTTTTGTTGCCTCCCCTACCCCACCCCCACACACATTTGCCTAGAAATCTCCATGTGTCTGTGCTCTCCACTCCAGGTGTAGTGCTCTCCATTCCAGGTAACCTTATTTTCCTGTCACTCACTTCCAGACTCCTTTCCCTCCAGGGACTAGATCCCAGCCTCTTCCCTCACTGGCTAATTCTTTGTTTGCAAACCTAGGTCTCTGCCCCAAGTGACTTTTGGGTGGTCAGAACTAGCTCAAACTTAGTGCAGTGCTCCTTCCCTGAGGCTTGGTAGGATTATTCATAGCCCCTCATGCATGGCTTCCAATTCCATTCCCTCTGTTCCTCACTTCTTTGGCCCAGTACCTGTAGTTCAGAGTCTATTTTCCCAGATACTAGCAGTTTAGAGCTTTGCAGCTCTGGTGCTTCTGGGTTGCAAATTTGAGCAGGCTTTTGCTCCTGAAGGGCTCTGGCCAAGCTGGCTATTGAAGGCTGAGTAAACTTCTGCAGCCTGGAGCCAGGGTTTCCATAGCACTGGAAAGAGGGAGAAGGTATCAGGGTGGGGGGAGAGGGTTTCGATTTAAGTCCCTGTCATGTCCATGGGTCTGCTAGTACAGCCTCACCGCTGGCAGTGTGGGAGGTGGGGGAAGGATGCTGAATGAGCTCAGTCAGTGAATGTCAGTTCTTGATTTGGGTTGTGGTTTTTTTTTTTAATCTTTTTTTTTTTTAATTCTGGGTGTTCTATTCCATTGAAACAATTGAAGTTGATTTATCTTTGGTGCTTAATTTCTCTTTTGGAGAGGTTTCAGCGGTAAAGAGAATCATCTATTTCCATTTAGTCTCTCTTTTCTGATTAGAACTTTTTTCCCCTGGTTCCTCCATAGTTTTCTCATATGATAGTTTATAGACATCCTAGAGTTATAGTTGTGCTCCTGGATAATACCCAGTTGATCAATTTCCTTTGCAGACGTGGTAGCAGAATGAATATGGCGCACTAGTGTGGTTCCATCTTGTATCATACACAGTAGAACAATTAGCTGCTTTATTCTATATGCTATATGTGCAACCTAAAATTGCATGAACTTTTGTAACAGCTGTCTCACGAAGTTCTCTTCTGTGATACTTGTGGATCAAACCCAGGTCTTTTTCCATGAACTTACGTCAAAGAATTATAGCCATCTGGCACTTTGATTAATTTATTTGAACCCCTGGTAGGGCTTTCTTTTTATCCTAACAAAACATCATTTTATTGGTTTTGGACTGTAATTCTAAGTCGCTCTATAGTCTTAAATCTTGATCCTCTCATCTGGAGTAGTGCTGCTACTACCTTATTTTTATGTCCTATTTTGAATTGCAGATAATAATACTCAGATTATTAATTTTGCAGGATTGCTAAGATTCACAGTGAGATAGCTTAATGCTTTATGAAACCTAGGCATCATATAAATGTGAATTATTATTACTGTGATATGATATGTAAAGAGCACTCATCCAGGAGTCATAAGACCTAAGTCCACCGGTGGTACTCACTAGCTGTGTAATCCGGGCTTAACAAGTTAAATGACTATTCTTATCCTTTGACTTTATTAATTGGGGAATGGCACTTATTCTTATAAATTTGACTCAATTCCCCACATATCTTAGAAGTAAGACCTTAATTTTTCCCCCCAGTTACATGTAAAGATAGCTGAACATTCATTTTTATGGGATTTATGAGTTCCACATTTTTCTCTCTCCCTCCATCCTCCCCAAGACAGCAAGCACTCTGATATAGATTTACTTTGATCTGAATTCAGACTCCATAGTTCTGTCTCTGGATATGGATAGCATTTTCTATCATAAGTCTTAGGATTGTCTTGGATCATTGTATTGCTGAGAACAGCTAAGTCTATAATAGTTGATCATTGCAGAATGTTGCTGTTACTGTGTACAGTGTTCTCCTGGTTCTGCTCAAGAAATAAGACCTTTCTCAGAGAAACTTGCTGCAAATATTTTTCCCCAGTTTCTTGCTTTTTTTTTCTCATTAGCTGCATTGATTTTATTTATGCAAATACATTTTAGTTTACTATAATCAAAGTTAACCATTTTACTTTGAACTTCTCTGTCTCTTCTTTGGTCATAAACTCTTCCCCATCCACATATCTGACTTATATTTTCTTCCCTACTTCACTGTACCCAGCTATGAATGTGTGTATATTCTTCCTTCCTTTAACCATTTCAGATGAACATGAGGCTCCTGTCATCTGTTCCCCCACCAGTTGCCCCCTCTGTGTTATATAAACTCCTTTTTATGCCCCCTGTTTATGTGATACGATTTTTCCCTTATTCCTCTCCCTTTCCTCTTATCCCAGTACATTCCTTTTCCCTACCCATTCCATTCTTCTCTTGAGATCATCCCAACACAAGAGAATCATACCTAGGTCCTTTGTCTGATTAGACCCTCTCTGTGTAACACTTGGTGAAGAAAAAGTTCTGAGGAGCTACACATACCTCCCCATTTAAGAATGTAAACATTTTAACATTATTTAGTGCCTTGTGATTTCTCATCCTTGTTTGTCTTTTTAAATTTCTCTTGACTCTTGTGTTTATATGTAATATTTTCTACCCAGCTCTGATGTTTTCATCAGGAATGCATTTCAAGCATTTCTCTAATTCAAAGTCAATTTTTTCCCCTTGTGGGATTATACTCAGTTTTAATGGGTAGATTATTCCTGGTTATAAGCTCAGATATTTTGCATTCTGGAATATCATATTCCAAGCTCTCCATTCCTTTATATTGGTGGCCACTAAATCTTGTTCAAGCCTGATTTTGTCTCCTTGATATTTTAATTATTTCTTTGTCTGCTTGAAATATTTTTTCCTTGACCTGAGAGCTTTGCATTTTGGCTATAATATTCTTGAGACTTTTCATTTTGGGGTTTCTTTTAGGAGGTGATTTTTAAATTCTTTCAATTTCTACTTTGCCCTCTGGTTCTAAAGTAACTAGACAGTTTTGATTTATGATTTCTTGGAATAATATGTCTAGGTTTTTTTTTTCCTTGGTTTTTGGGTAGTCCTAAATTATCTTTCTTCAGTATGTTTTCCAGATCAGTTGTTTTTCCTATAAGATATTTCACCTTTTCTTCTATTTTTTTTACCAGTCTTTTGGCTTATTTTATTATTTCTTGATGTTTCATGGAGTCATTAGCTTCTATTTGGCCAATTCTAATTACTTTTTTTTAATAACATTTTTCTAAACTGTTAAGCTTTTTCTAAACTGTTACTATTCTTTTCTTAAACCCTTAAGGTAGGTGTTCCCCATGGTTTGTCCTTGGTTCTCTTTATGTACTTTCCTTTGGCAGTTTTATCATCCTTTATTTTATATACTTCCACCTGAGCTCCCAGTGGCAATCTCTGATTCCCTCTTGAATGTCTTACAAGCACCTCCAACTCAATGTGTTTGAAAAAGAACTTATCTTCCCCACCCTTCACGCCCCATACACAGACACATACTCCTACCCCTACCTCTGACAAAACTTTGCCTTTGAAATCCTATTCATCTTTGAAATGGTACTTCCTCAATGAAGCATTTGCTGATTTTTTTCCCCCAGTCAGAATCTTTTTTCTTCCTCTAACATTAGTTAAAAGTAATAACAGCTCTCACCTGTATAGTACCTTAAGGTTTACAAAAAGGTTACTTTCCTAACATTATCTCATTTGACCTTCATAGCAGTGCTGTGAGGAGGGTAGTGTAGGTATTATCCCCATTTTATAGATAAAAATACTGAGGCTCAGAGTAGTTACACAATCACCCAAGAAACAAATGTCAGAGGCTTTGAACCCAGCTTTTCTGACTCTTAAGTCCATCATTCTATCAGTTCTGATTTGTACCTTTCTCCTACTCTCATTTTATTCCATTCATCTCCATGAGTCAGGGCCTGTTTCATTTTTGTCTCTCTTAGGCCCTCACACAGTGCCTGGCACATTGTAGGTGTTTAACAAATGCTATTTGAATGAGTGGATTTCATATTGAGCTCCTTAAGAATACAGGCTGTGTGGTATCTATCTCTGTATCTGCAGTGTCTGGCCTTCCTGGTATATAGTCTAGGACATACTAAGTAAATGTTGAAATGAAATGAAAATAAACACTAGTATGTAGCAAGGCCCTTGGCCAAGTTTCATAGTTTCAGTAGAGGTGAAAATAGAAGAATGTGTTTTCCTATGAGATGTTCCATTCATTTATTCACAAATATTTATTTACTGTCTGCTGTGTACAAGGCATTGTGCTAGAGGCAGAGAGGTTTTCAAAGGAAGAGACAAGATTGCTTCCCTTTAATTTATGCTCCAAGGGGAATTAAGATTAGTATACTGGCATACGAGTATTGTAGTATCAACTGTGTATATGATAGAAATAACCTCTATAGAAGAAGATCACTTCTGGGGATTAGATGATTAGAGAAAACAGCACAGAGAGGTCGGTATTGAAACCAGGCCTTTTCAGCATGGGTGGACTTCAAGAGGGGTAACATAGGGAAAAGGGTAATTTTGATGGAGAAAATTACTTGAGTAAGGGCTAGAGACGGGAAAGCACAGTGCTTCTTTGGATAGGTCAGCTTTCCTGGAGTGTCAGGTTAAAGAACTTAGTGGAAAAATAGGTTGAGTCCAGATTGTGGAGAGTCTAAAGGGCCAGAATGAATTTGGATCATAAGTACTGGGGAACCATTGAAGGTTTTTGAGCACTTAGATGATATGATCACAGTGGTGTTTTAGCATCATTAATCTAACTGCCATACACAGGGTAAATTGGAGTAGAGAAAGGTTAAGTCCAATTTAGAGGCTCTTGCAATAGGCCTGATCTAAGGGAGGGGAAAAACGTCTGAACCAAGCAAGAGTTGGAATACCAAGGAGGGGATGGATTTGATAGACATTTAGAAAAAAGAAGTGGGCAGAATTTGGTGACTGATTTGACAGGGGTAAAAGAAAGGGAGCACACAAAGTCTATTTGCATTCAGAGTAACTGTGGGAGAATGATGATACCATTAACAGGAACAGGGAAGTCAGGAAGAGGAGTTGGCCTCTGGGGGAAGATGGTAAACCCAGTTTTAGACATGTTGAATTTGCCATGTGCCAGTGGGACATCCAAATCGAAATGTGTCAGATCCAAGGTGAAATTATTATGCATGAGACACGCATGACTAGATTACTATTTTCTCTTTTAGGACAGATTAAGGATTTAGTAAAGTATTGTGGTTTTGAAATCGGGGTTTTGTGTTTTGTTTCTGGCATCTCCTGCGTCTTTGATGAAGAGGGGGATGCTCCAATTTATCACCAGTTCGTATTAGCCTCTGACTTCCTGGAATTAGCTGTCTGTGGCATCTTAAAAGCAGCATTTTTTTTAACCATTTCAAGGTTCTTCTCTTTCTGGGTGTACAAGCTGATGCTGAGATTTGGGGTATTCATGGGAGCTATTTAAAGTAGCACATTTGCTAGCAATTAAGTAACATGGCTGTAAAACTGGATTTGTTAGAAGTCAGTCTTTTTTTTTTCTAAGTGTAGTGTACATTTGTTATATTCCCTTTCCCCTCCCATTCCTTTTTCCAAATAATAGGTGCTAATGAATCTAAAACTTACTGTACCCAAGTCTTGTTTGGGGGGCTTATATATGTTATAGATTTAGTCTGGTTGTAAAGTAGAACCTGCTCTTTGGAAAGGATAGCAAGAGTTAGAACCAGAACTGTCCTCTGACTAAGGAAGCTTATATCTTAAGGAAAAAAAAGTAGTATTCAGATTTTCTCTTCAAGGAGACTGTTAACAAAGGTTGTGGGGGTCAGACCTCATCCAGACCTATTGTCTTTTGCAGAGCCAAATGAATTGGGATAAACAGCACTTTACGCCACTTATCCATAGAAGTAGTTTCTGATAAAAATTTTTCTAATGTAAATGTCCTTCATTAGTCTGCAAACAGACTGTTCACTTTTTGATAGTTATGTAAAGGAAGCATAGTATCATGGTTGTGGCTGGGGCTTAAGAAATATTTGTTGTTTAATTGAAATTAAAAATATCCAAAGGCCTTTTCTCAGTCTTCCTATTTCTTTACCTCCTTGCAGCTTCTCTTGGATACCTTCTACTGTCTGGGTTTTAACACCATCAATCGCTCTCTTCTGCTGTCCTTTCTTCCTATCTGACCACGCCTCCACTAAATTAACATCCCTGACCCCCATCCTCTGTGGGTGTACCCCAAAACTCAGTCCTGGGCCCTCTTGTGTCTATAATCTTTCTCTTGAAGATTTGACCAGATCCCACGAATTCAGCTTTCTCTGCAGATGACTCCCCCCCTCTCCCTCCCTCTTGAGTTCCTTTCACACATTTCCAACTGTCTGATGAAACCAAGCACCTCAAAAATCTTCGTCCCTAGATCCACTCTGTTCCCTAATTTCATTATCTCTGAAGAGGGCACCACCAGCCAACCAGGTTTGCAGGCTCGGTCATCTTCTCCCCTTACTTCCACGTCTTGTTAATCCTACTTCTTGCATGCACCACTTTCTCTCCATTCCCGTGGCTCCCACCGTCATCACCTCCCACATGGATAACGGAATAACATTCTCATTGTTCTCCTTGCCTTCTCCAGTCCATCCTTGACTCCACACAGCTACCAAAATGCTGTTAATAAAGTTCAATTTGATCATATTGATCCCTTGCTCAAAAGCTCTCTAGTGGTTTCCTCCTACCTCTCTGTTTGACATTGAAAGCCCTTCCCAGTCTGGCTCTAGCCCTCCTTTCCAGGGTTATTTTATATCACTCCCCTGCACCCCTGTTTATATTCTAGCCACATTGGCTTACTTGCTTTTTCTCATATGGGGTATTCTGTCTCCTCTCCTAGTGTCTCTACACAGGCTGCCCCCATACCCAGAATACCCTCTTTCCCTCCTAACCTCTGACTCAGAGAATCCATAGCTTCCTTCAAAATTCAGATCAAACACTAACCTTCTACATGAGAAATTGCCCTATTCCTTCCCCAGATGTTAGTAACTCCCCCCACCTCCCAAAAATGACCCAACATTTACTTTTTTTTTTTTAATGTGTTTTCTGCAATAGAATGAAACCTCTTTGGGGACAAATGTTGAGTTTTTTTGGTCTTTTTAATATCCCCAGCACTAGCACAGTAGTTCTTTAATAAATGCTTGTTGATTGACCGATGGATGTAATCACTGACAAAAGAGAAAGGAGACATGGCCTAGGCTGGCTGATACAGCTAAATGATGGATAAAATGAAACGGTTGGACCAGACATGGAGGGGAGGGCAAAGAGGGAAGCAAGAGAAGTTTATGAATAAGGGAGCAAAAAGAAGGGAAGAAGTTAGTGAACAGAGAATGGGTCACTGTAAAAACTGGAAGTAAGAAGCTAGTAAACAATAGATCTGCCAAAGAAGTGCAAAGAGAAATGAGTAGAATACTCCTATGTGGCATGAAAGTGGATTGTCTGAGGTTCAGAAGGCCTTGCCTCCTCAGTGATGAAAAGAACTTGGGCCTCGCTTTGGCTTTTCTAATTATTGGGACATGGGTGGTATCCTAGGAACAGGCACTATTATGGTAACATGAAGCCAGAATAAGAAAATGAACCTACAAAAATTAGGTACCATAAAGGGAGAGAAAAAAAGATATGAGCATGAAGCAGGGGTTTTTAACCTGGAATCTGTGGACTTTTTAAATTTATTAATATTTTGATAACTGTATTTTAGCATAATTGATTACTTTTGTAATGCTTTATATTTTATTCTTATTAAAAACATTCTGAAAAAGGGTCCATGACACGCAAAAAAGTTAAGAACCCTGGGCATATAAGAAGAGGAAATCTCATGATCTTCATTTCTCTACAGGTCAAAATGAGTAAGGGAGAAATGAGTAGTGCTAAGGAAAAATAATCCTCCTCTACTTTAATCTGGCGCTTTTTTAAATTAGGGATTTCCTTCAGAGATTGAAGAAGCATGGTGGAAAGAACACTATGCCAGAAATCAGGACACTTGGGCTCTGTTTCATACTTTGTAAATAACAGCCTGAACTTGGGCAAGGCACTTAAATTTCTTAAAGTGGATAGTGAACTGGATGTGGTGTCAAGGAACTACAATAATATTAGACATCCGGTCACATGTCTTAATAGAAAATTGTTGCTGGGTGGAGAGTATTTTCTTTTTACCCAGAAGAAGTATGTGGTAGACTTTGGGGTTTTGAGTCACCTTAAGAGCTCCACATTTTTGTCTAGGAATAATGAACCAATCATTAGCTCTGACATGGGTTAAGACAATGAAGAATTTTTATGGCAAATTACAGAAATAGTCCTAAAAGCTTCAGGATTCCCAAATAAATACTTGACGTGGTCTTAAGAGCAAGAACATATAGGGAAAGACACTGTGCAATATGGACAGAAAAGCATGAACTGAGCACAAACTCATTCTAGCTAAAGGGATGTTGTGTATTGCCTCTTAAGATATGAAATACTGTGTGTGTGTGTGCGCGCGCTAGCCTGTGTATGTCTCTGTGTGCTTGTGTGTGTCTGTTGAGAAGGGACAGAGAGGAGACAGAAGTGTGAAGAAATTATTTTATATTTCTATTTTAAGACCTTTTAAAAAATTAAGTGAAAATAGAGCTGAGCAGAACCAGGAGAATATCATACGTGATTACAGACACAGTATCTCTGATGACTAGCTTTGATAGACTTGGCTCTTCTCAGCAATGCAAGGTTCCAAGACAACTCCAAAAGACTCATGATGGAAAAAGCGATTCACATCTAGAAAAAGAATTACAAAGTCTGAATGCAGATTGAAGCAAACTATTTGCTCTCTTTTTTTTTTTTTGCTTTTGTTTCTTTTTTGTTTCTTCTTTCTCATCGTTCATTCCATTGGTTATAGTTCTTCTTTACAACTTGATTATTGTGAACATATGGTTAGTGTGAAGGTAGATGTAGAACCTGTATCGGATTGCATACCATCTTGGGTGGGGAGGGGAGAGTAAAAGTGGGGGGGAGAAAATTTGAGACTCAAAAACTTGAGGAACTGAATGTTGTAAACTAAAACTAAAAATTAGGGAGAGTGTTATCCAGCTTTATATGTAACATATTTATTACTTATGCATTGACTTGAATATTTCTTTTGTATTCTTGTTAAGTAAATGGTCATATTTAAGCTTCCCCAAAAAACCCGAAAAATTAAGTCATTAATTTAAAAAAAAACAAACCGAAAATAGAGCCTCTTTGAAAACCAGCTTTGTTAGAGGCCAGGTTGCAAAAGGGTTGCTGTTTCATGGATACAATCCTAAGATTTATAACTGGAAGGGACCAACCCACTCTTTTGGACAGGTGACTGAGGCCTAAAGAAGTTGTGACTTGTCCAGGGTAAAGAGTAGCAGAACCCAGGCCTTGTGTGATTCTACATCTAGTTGTCTTTCCATCACAACAGGACATTTAGGTATCTTATGTAAAATAGAAATAAATCACCTAGGTGGGAAAAGAAAAAAACAAGTTAGGAAAAAAAGGCAGTCACTGGGAAATCACTGTTCTAAATGAAGGGCATGTAGTGTGATCTTTCTCTTTCTTCTGCTAGTGAAATGAAAAAGGATACCGGAACCTTGAGCACCCAAATTGCTGACCGAAAGTACAGGGAAGGAGATCTAAAGACTGTTCTAGGATTAACTGGAAACATTGCCAGATAAGACTGTGCCTTCAGCTGGGAAGGAGCTGTGGATCAGGTCTTTAAATCCAAGTGAAACCAGATCCAGCTGAAAACAAGCCTGAGGTGTTAGTTATCAAGTAGGTGAGAACTGAGGAGCCAGAGGTCAAGGCAAGGTTATCCCTTGATGCCTGTAAGGACCTTTGACATATGGGGTTGGTTCAGGACAATAAGTGGACATGTGGAGGAAGGTTCATGGCAAGTTATTGAGCTTGTTCTCTTCAAGAGACTAAACTAGAACTAGATTAAACAGTTAAAGATTGTTGAGAAAGGAGCCCTTATCATAACTATCTGTGTACAGTATGTGCTTTTTAAATTGTCCTATGTTGTGTATCCAATTTAAATATAGTATTCTTTAACATTTAATTTATTTTTTAATAGAAAAAACAGAATTCAGTTGGAAAATATTCTGTAGGCTCATTTATTCAGTTAACCACAGCTGTGGGAAATTTAGGTATTTAGACCAGGAAGCTATTCACAAAATATCATTATTCACCTACTGGTGAAAATCTTAATTGTAGACAAACTGTTTATAAGGAAACAGCCTCTAGAATGCTAGTCTGGAGCATATAAAGTGAAAATAGGCATCATATTTGTCAATAAGGATCAATTCTGCATCTCCACAATGATCTGAAAATGAAGTAACAGAGAAATGACAGCATGGGAAAATTACATTAGATAACAAGAAGCATTTCTGTTAGTGAATGTTATTCAACATTAGAATGTGATACTCAGCAGAGCAGTAGTATTATCTCTTCAAATGGACTTTTAAAAATAGGATAGATTCTTATTTGACCAGGATAAATTAGGTGTGATCTGGCCTAAAGGAGAGAAGAGCTTACATTATTCTGTAGCACATACATCAGCAGCCTTTTTTTGGTCTGTGCCATCTTGAAGATAGAACTACAGTAGTTGGTTGTCTTCCACTTGGTTCTCTCCATGCTTCCTGTTGTGCCACCATTACTTAGTGGTATTAATGGAAATTCTTACTGTGCAGTGAGAGTGAGGACTTCAAGAAAGTATACTCATTGGACATCATATCAGACATGATAGTCTACCATAACACATTTTGTGTATCTGCAGGGGTCTGCCAGTTTTGGCTGTAGTACCTGAGAGATTATTATTGTTCATCAGGATGATGGGAATCTCATGTAAATATAGAGATCCCATTCTTAGAAACATTCAAGAAGACCATGAATAACAATAGATCTTGGATGGCTCAGACATCTATTTGCTTGTGGGTTGGAAGATAGAGCAAATCATTTCTTGAGGCCATTTCTGGGAGCTTCTCTTATCATTATTAGGATGCAAGTTCTTTGCAGGTTGTAATTATTTCATTCTTTGTCTTTGTATCTTCAGTACCTAGCATAATATCTTGCATATAGTCTCCACTTAATCAGTATTTGATTAATTGATAGTACATTTTCCTGAAGGAGTGGTGAGCTAAAGCCATGTACCTGGCAGACTACTCATAGTAGGAATTAGAAACCAGGAGTATCGAAGGTTGAGTTAGAATGGCATAGAATACTAGATACCAGCTGGCATTTGTAGTGATCTGGGAACATCTTTCAAGATATGTGAGAAAATGGCAGGCATATATTATATCTGTATACCTATGTCAATGGGATGGGGGACTGACCTGTGCAGAGACTAGCAGACACAGTACTTGAGCTTTGGTGTCTTTAATAAATGGATACCTGCCTGGCTGCTTTTTAGCACTTTTCATGATCACATAAAGCACTGTGTAATAAAGAGAAAAAAGATTAAGGTCATAGTTCTGCTACATTTTGCTATAAATATTCCAGGAAAGATGCATTTAGACTGCAGATCTTTCAACAAAGCAAAAATGTTGTCTGTAAAATGGGACCAGGTATATCTTTTCCATGGTGCTAAGCTATATAGTATCTGTTGCCTTAAGGATTAAGGAAAAAGGTTTTTATTGGCACCCAATGTATTGCTACTCATTCCACCTTGGCTCAACTCCAGAGAACAGATAATATTGCTAGCTGGTTAATTTCATTTCTACATTTTATATCCCTGCCAGCTTCTTGACTTGAATTTTTCACTTTCAGCAATTTGCTAAATCCAGTTAATTTAAAAGTGGTTTTCGATTTTAAATTCTCAAGTGGAAATGTGGAGAACCTTTTGCCATTCCAACAGTAAATTTTGACTCCCAACTTTCCTTTATATCAGATTTATCAAACACACAGGGCAGCATGTATACCCCTGGGTGCTGCCCAAGCCATATTAAAATGTAATTGGGAAAATGTTTAATGGAATAAAAATACAATACAACATAGATAATGTTAATTTGTAGTTTCTAAGTAGGTATGTGATCTGAAGATACACAGCTTGATATGATAACATTGAACAAGTAGTAAGTGCCTACTGTGTGCCAAGCATTGTGCTAGGCAGTGGGGGTACAGATACAGTGAATGAAACAATCCCTAGTTACAGTGAATTTATATCCTAATGGATAGACAGATTGTTCTAAAAGCCTTACTGCTAAAACTTAAAACTGCCAAGACTTTTGGGACACCCTGTCTGTAAGTATATATAGAATAAATGTGCAGAGAATAAGTACAGATGAATACAATGTAATTTATATATTGCTTTGGAGTTTGCAATGGAGTTTATGTATTGCTTTAAGATCTACAAAGCTCTTTTTTTCACAGCTTTGTGAGATGGGTAATTAATATTATTTTCTTTATTTTGTAAATATGAGACCTAAGGCTCAGAGGGGCTATCTTGCCCAGAGTCACACAGCTGCTATAGGCCTTCACTGTGAATCAAGTTCTAATAGCCTGTATGGATGGCACCTTATTTCTCACACATTTTATGATACTCATAGAAATCAATGTAGTTTAAATAGATAGATTGCAACATATAGCCATCAGAAGCACTTTTTCATGACTCTTTATGGAGTTAGATACAGGCATATATCCCTCACATAATCTCATCCCAACCAATTTTGTTTTGCAGTAAAGTCACTAATATAGCCAAACCCTGTTATAACATTATAAAAACCGCACCATGATGTCATTTGACAGATCGTACAAGACATAAATTGCATGCTTTATCTGCCCTCTATAATGATGTCTCACTTGCTATATTATTTTTGTGCAACCAATTGATGGCGTTAGGTAAGGAATACTGTCAGCTATTTTGCCCTTGTTCTCACTGTGCTATTTAGAAGTAAGACCTAGTATCTCCAGTAACAGTTGGCAGATAGATCAAGGAAAATGAAGGTTTTTATGAGGAGATCTGCAGGGAGCAAAAGGTTTTTCATCTCTTGGTTTAGCCAAAAGATCAGAAGATCCTGAAAACCATTCAAACATCATGAACAATTTTTCTTCCTTTGGGGGTTTCCAAATGAAGAACTATCCATTTTCTACCAGGTTCCTTAATAACCATCTAAGCCTAGATGATCAATCATTTCTCTGAACCAAGGGGGGGTGGGTGTGTGGGTGTGGGTGGGTGTGCATACACACACACACACACACACACACACACACATACATACAAACATACACACACACACACACACACACACACACACACACACACCCCTCTACTCACTCGGTCATATGTCATTCTCTGAAGTTTATTTTTCTTTATGGTTCTACTCCCACCCCAATCCTTTGCTGCTCCACAGGGCTGCCAGAGGACACAGCTACTGGCAATGTAATGTTTAATTTCAGTACAAGAAAATAGTCTTGTATAAGTTGAAGTGGTTGTTATAAATGCTATACTTGGAGTCTGTTTTTGCTGTAAAGCATAAGTTATATTGGCATGCTTTAAAGGAAAAGCTGGTGCTACAGATTGCTGCACAATTTGCTTTTAGATCGTAGTGGGAAATGTCTTTTTGGGGGGGAATCGGATGGATCAGTATGATTTCTCTCTCTCTGCAATGTTGTTATTGTAATACAGTCATCTTATTCTGCAGTCCTACAGTAATAAATAAAACATTACAAGTGCCTTGGAATAAATTTAGAGCAACCCTTTATCTGTGATAGTAGAAAAGTTCATGCCCTGTAAGTCTTTGGCATATGAACATCAGTAGATTTTCCTGACTTGGCGCCTTCTAAATTCTTTCTTCCAAAGGCCTCCTCTTTGGCAAATGAGAAATTGTCAAAGAACCCTTAAATGTGAAATGAAATTTTGCATCCCTTTTCAGATTTTTAAACTACATTTTCTTATTCCTTATAGCCTATGGATTTTTTTAAAAAAAATCTTTGTACATTTGTGTTCTCTTCTGTTTTCCCCCTTAGTGATAATGTTTATGCATCTCCTTAAAAATTATTATTATTTTATTCTCTGCAGTATATTTTGGTCTTAAAGACCCCATGTAAACTATGGTGGACCTAAAGGGTAAAGGGTCCACTCCTAGTGTTCAAACTTTCATTGTGATTATGAGACTTGAGTATGCTGTAGTCAAAACATCCTGATTCTCAAAGTTGTTATTGATATAATGTACTGGATATTTTTTTTTAATTTATTTATTTATTTTTAGTTTACCACACACGGTTCTACATAATTTTGAGTTCCAGATTTTCTCCCCTCCCTCCCCCCTCCCTCCCCAAGACGGCCTGGAATCTCATATAACTACCATGTATAATTTCGCATTGAATTAATTTATACACTAGTCAAGTTGTGGAGAAGAAGTTGTGGAATGAATCATGAGAGAGAAGAGACATAACCAAAAACCAAAAAAAAACAAAAGAGAAGCAAAAAAGGCGAGCATGTAGTGCGCCTCAATCTGTATTCAAACTTCACAGTTCTTTCTCTGGATGAAGATAGCATTCTCCATTGTGAGTCCCCTGGAGTTGTCCTTGCACCTTACGTTGCTGAGAAGAGCGAAGTATGTCAGGGTTGGTCCTCACGGAGTCCATATATCTGTGGTTGCGTACAATGTTCTCCTGGCTCTGCTCCGCTCACTCAACATTATGTCATGTAGGTTTTTCCAGGTTGTTACGAAGTCCGTATCATTCCCATTTCTTATGGCACAATAGTATTCCATTACCTTCATATACCACAGCTTGTTCAGCCATTGCCCAATTGATGGGCATCCCTTTGATTTCCAATTCTTGGCTACCACAAAAAGAGCCACTATAAATATCCTTGTACATATGGGTCCTTTTCCCGCTTGTGTGACTTCTTTGGGATACAACCCTAGAAGTGGTAATGCTGGGTCAAAGGGTATGAACATTTTTATAGCCCTTTGGGCATAGTTCCAAATTGCTCTCCAAAATGGCTGGATCAGCTCACAACTCCACCAGCAATGTAACAATGTTCCAGTCTCCCCACATCCTTTCCAGCATTTATCATTTTCCTGTTTTGTTATTTTAGCCAATCTGACAGGAGAGATGTGGTATCTAAGAGTTGTTTTGATTTGCATTTCTCTAATCAGTAGTGATCCAGAGCATTTTTTCATATGCCTATAGATAGCTTTAATTTCTTCCTCTGAAAACTGCCTGTTCATTAATCTATCTATTCAGTGCCATACCAATCGAACTACCAAAAAATTATTTTACTGAGCTGGACAAAATAATAACAAAATTCATCTGGAAAAACAAGAGGTCTAGAATATCTAGAGTATTAATGAAAAGAAATGCTAGAGAAGGTGGCCTAGTGATACCAGATATTGAACTGTACTACAGAGCGGCAGTCATCAAAACTGCCTGGTCCTGGTTAAGAAACAGGGGTGTGGATCAGTGGAATAGGATAGGTACACAAGTAGGAGAAATCAACAAGTTTAGCAATCTACTCTTTGATAAACCCAAAGAGGCCAGCTTCTGGGCTAATAATTCATTATTTCACAAAAACTGTTGGGAAAATTGGAAAATGGTAGGGCAGAAACTGGGCATAGACCAGTATCTTACACCATATACCAAAATAAAGTCAAAATGGGTTCATGATTTAGGAGTAAAGGCCGATACTATAAGTAATTTGGGAGAGCAAGGAATAGTCTATTTATCAGATTTATGGAAAAGGAAAGAATTCATGACCCAACAAGAGATAGAGAGCATTACAAAATGCAAAATGGATAATTTTGATTATGTCAAATTGAAATGTTTTTGTACAAAAAAAAGCCAATGCAACAAAAATTAGGAGGGAAGCAGAAAATTGGGAGAAAATCTTTACAACTAGTATCTCTGATAAAGGCCTCATTTCTAAAATATACAGGGAACTGAGCCAAATATATAGGAACACAAGCCATTCCCCAATTGAGAAATGTACTGGATATTTTTAACATCAAGTGATCAGACAAGGATACCTACATCAATATCATTTGTGAAGGAAGCTAGCTCATCATCTCAGTGTTGGCTAGAATTGGGCTAAACTTGTACAAAGAATGGCTAGGTTCCATTCACTCACCATCTGCTCTGTCTTGGACTTCTACCACTCTAGCTTCTGTCTCTAACATTTGTCTGAAGGTTACCTTTTTCTGGCATATCCATGGGTTGCTTCTCTTGCTCAGTGAGGATTATTTTACCTTTCCATTCTATGGCACTTAGTTCTGCTTTTACCAAAATCTTCCAGTTGGTATCTACTTTACATGTAATCTAATCCAACCCCCTGCTCCAGTTAGGAAATTCATTTGCAAATGGTTAATAAGGTCATCTCTTCATTGAATGCACCCAAGGAACAGGAATCTGATCCCATGAGGCTATCTATCCTAATTTCATACTGTCTTGACTGTAATTTCTCACATAGAGATGAAATCTCTCTCCCTAGCACTTGTACCCCTTCTTCTACAGTGGTGTAAAGTAAATGTGATCCCTCTTCCACATGCCAGCCCTTCAAATCTCTGAAAGCCCAGAGGGGGTTAAGTGCTTTGTCAAAGATGACCATTTATAGTAAAGCTAAAGCTAGGACCTCTGCGTCCTGACTTTTCACTTTACTGCCCTTTCCATTCTGATACTCCGTTGTTTGGAGAATGACAGTCATTCTTAATAGAGACAATGGAAGAAAAATTGGAATTCAATGGTTCCACTTTCTGTGTCATACATTAACTGTTAATACCAATCTGCCTAAAGTGGTGGTTCAGTCCTTTCTTTGTTTTTCTTGCTACAGATCCAACTTTGGAATCTGTTTTTATTGTCCTTAGCATTTTGCAGCTTATTTTGGGCTTTGACTATCTTGACATTATCTTAGAGGACCCAGCCCTCTTAGATTCTTCCTTGGTTCTGTGACCTTCATCCCATTTGCTGTACATCTGCTTTATTTTTGAGTTCATCAGAGTGATGTGTAGCCGTATACATATCTTAAATGCTTCTTCCATATCCTGGATAATTTGTCATAAGAATTTCACTGTAGGGAGCATTGGTCCATCCTTATTGAGCTACCTTTCTTTTAGAGTTTTGGGCCATTAAATTATGTTGACCATTGGCTTGGACTTTTTCAAATCTGCTTTCCTAAAGCCTAGGACGTGTTTGACTGAACCAGGAATTTCTCTCCTTGGCTATCATGAATACTAAAATAACATAGTCACTTTCTCTAAAGGTTCATGTTAATAGCAAGTTTTTACTTATTAGTGAGAGGTAGGATTTGAATATGAATTTGTTTCTTTGCTTCCTCCACCTTTCTTCTCCCAGCTTTGCTCCTGACTTCAAAATCGTGTTTCAGCCGCTGTCTCTTCCTGGATCTTCCCTCAGTGCCTGGAGTCCTCCTGACCCTGAAACATCCAACCATTCCTATAGCTTTGTCCCCCTAGAATATCCTTTCCCTAGTCAGTCTTCATCTCCTACTGATGAGTTCCTCTTTAAGCCTCCATTTTTGGCCTAGCTAGCCAACCCTTCAGGCTCTGCTTCTGATTTTCTTGACTTCAAAACTAACATTTCTGTCTACCTCTTGTACTTAAAAACCATCATTAATACTCTCCCCACTTCAGCTCCCTATTATGGATTGTCTTCCTCCATTAGGCTTGAGAGCAGGGACTGGTCTTTTATTTTTGGCTTTGAAGGTCAAGTGGAGAACTTCATATTTGAACCTGGAAGTGATAGGAAGCCATTGGAGTTTATTGAGTGACCATGGTCAGACCAGTACTTTAGGAAGATCACTTGGGCAGCTAGCTGAGTGGAGAGTGGATTGGAGTGGAAAGAGACTTGAGGTAGGAAGACCAAATAGCAGGCTGTTGCAATAGTCCAGCTTTGAGGAGATGAGGTCCAGCACTGGGGTTGTGGTGATTTCAAAGGAGAGAAGGCGGCATATGTTAGAGATGTTAGGTAAAATTGGCAGGCCTTGACCATAGGTTAGATTGGGGGGTTGAGAGTAAAGTAGAAGTCAAGCATGATACCTAGATTACAAACCTGAGTGACAGGGACAGTGATGGTATCCTTGACAATTAAAGGATAGTTAGGAAGAGGGGAAGATTTAGAGGAGGCAGGAGATAACGAGTTGAGTTTTAGACATGGTGAATTTAAGATGTGTACTGGACATTCAGTTTGAGATGTCTAATAGATATTTGGAGACATGAAACTAGAGGTCAGCAAGATAATTAAATTCTCATAAGCTGATGAGATTACCAAGTGAAGGGAGAAGAAAAGAGAGCCCAAGACAGAGCCTTGTGGGACACTGATAGCTAGGGGGTGTGATCTAGATGAAAATCTGTCAGAAGAGACTGGAGAGTGGTCATATAGATAGGAGGACAACCAAGAGAGAGAAGTATTATGAAAACCTAGAGAGAAGAGAGCATCCAGGAGAACGATGGTGCCAGAAATAGCAAAGAGGATAAGGGTAAAGGATGAAGATCGAGAAAAGGCAATTTTTGAGATTTGGCAATCAAACATCATTTTTTGCTATCCTCCCCTCACCTCCCTTCATGCTGAAGTCACCAAATGTTGAAGTATATGTTGACTTGGTTTTGAGAATCCTGTCAAGTTCTCATAGAATTTCTGTTTCCTCTTCTGCAATATATGTTGGCACATAAGACATAATTACTTTATGGTAGTAATTTTGCTTATATTGCTCATGATCAATACAAGATAAGATGGCCAAATGTCTCATGAAGTAGTGTTGCCTTTGGATTCAGAATAAAACTAAAATCTGCTGGATTCTTTTTCCTCCCCCCAGAAAATTTGTAAACTGCCCTTGCATTTTTTTGATTTAGTGAGAATATGAATATTGTTGCAGTTCAGTATCTCTAGTAGTATCTGAACTCATTGGACTAAGCTCTTACATTTATAGTACCTACAGTCGCATTAATGTTTATAGAAGCCTGTATCATTACTGTCTTCTGTCCTCTTTTCTGCTACTTAACCACTGTTGCAGTAGAAAGTGTCTGTAAAGAACAGGGGTTGGGGGATGGGGGTGGGGGTTCACATTATATTTTACATTGTTTCATAAGCGGCCACAGCCAAAGATTTTGAAACCCAGTAGCCAACCTACAACTTGCAAGCATCTCTCTATATGTAATTAGTCAAGTCCTTGGACAGTAGGTGAGTTCAGACTATCACCAGGATTGTGTTCCAGGCCTTTTTACCTTGCTAGAAATAGCCAAAAATTACAGTCTCTTGGTGTAGCCTTTGAGAGCCCAGGAGCTCCTCCACAAAATGATGAGGACTTCTCCGAGTCCCATAACTAGAATTTAGGTTTTCAAATGAGCATTATTCTTTTCAAAATTGGTCCTTTGGGAGGTTTTACACTTATTCCAAGGATGATGCTGTTACACGGATGATATTTTGAAGCCTTGTTTTGGAATGATTTTTAATCTTATGCCACATTCTTTCAAACGTCTTTATTAAAGTTGGCAAGGAAGATTTGATATTAGGGTGGATTTCAATTTTTATATGGTCAGAAGTCATTCAAATCCCAGTTTGGTATGCGTTGAGGGGTAGTCAACCTGATTATACTGGTTTCTTTAGCCAGAACGAAGTATGGTTATTATGAGGGTGATTTTCTTAAAATTTATAAACTGATTTGTATAGTCACTTCTTCACATCCCATTCCATTTAGTGTATTGACATTCGGCAAATTTACCTTCATAAAGCAGTTTGGTTTAGAGTAGCACTCTGAGAACTCGAAGCAGTTATTAAGATTGAGAAATCTTAGTGTTGAATTGCATTGCAAATCACAAGTCTTTCTAAAAATCATTTCTAGCAGATTTGATATTTTATAAAGAACGTTTATAAAGAAAGATATGTTTAAAAAAAAACCTGTTACAAATTCACATATAAGTGTCCCCAATGTGACTGGGACCAGAAGAATTGGATTATAATTAAATTGTAGGTTTGTTCTGTCTTGAGCTAATAGATTTGTGAGAGCACAGACCATTGAGATGGGGCCTGGTATTCCCTGAAAAGGAAATGGAAATCCCAAATAAGAGAGACTCAGAGTCCCAGACAGTGGAGAATTTAAGAACTCATAATACATTGTTGAAGTTTATTAGAGGCTAGGGTAATATTTTCTCAATCCCCACTCTTTTGGACTTCTCTATAGCATTTGATACTGTTGATCACCCTCCTTTCCTAGGTATGCCTTTCTGTCTAGGTTTCCATGACACTGCTCTCTGCTGGTTCTTATCTTACCTGTCTCAACATTTCTTCTTAGTTGCCTTTGCTGACTAGGCCGTGTCCGCTAACTGAGCATCCTCCAAGGCCCTGTCCTTGCCCTTCTCTTTTGCCTTTATATTATTTTACTCAGTCATCTCATCAGTTCCCTGTTCAGTTATCATCTCTGGGTATATGATTCTTCTAAGCTCTCTTGATTTCATTTTGCATCATGAACTACCTATTCGACATTTAGCACTAATTGTGTCGTAAAGAGCTTAAACTCAACATATCCAAACAGAACTCTTTTCTCTTTCCCCCAAACCCTCCCTTTTTATTATTTATTTTTTTCTGGAGCAGGGGAAGGCAGGGCAATTGGGGTTAAGTGACTTGCCCAAGGTCACACATCTAGTAAGTGTGTCAAGTGTCTGAGGCTGGATTTGAACTCAGGTCCTCCTGACTCCAGGGCTGGTGCTCTATTCACTGCACCACCTAGCTGCCCCGAAACCTTCCCTTCTTCCTGAGCTTTCTTATTACTGTTGGAAATAGCACCATCCTCCCAGTCACCCAGGCTAGAAGCCTAGGTATCATTCTCAGCTCCTCTCTTGCATTCATCCCACGCATCCAATCTGTTGCCAAGTCCTGCCAAATTGACCTTCCCAATATCTCTCTTCTATACCCTCTTTTGTCCTCTGATGCTGCCACCCTAGTGTAGACCCTCATCACCTCACACCTGGAGGCAGTAATATTCTAGTTGATCTCCCTGCTTCAAGTCTCCACTCAGCTCAGGTCTGACCATATTGCTCCTCTACTCATCAGTCCCCAGGAGATCCCTGTTTCTTCCAGGTTCAAATGAAAAATCCTCAGTTTGGCTTTTAAACCCCTTTATAATTTTAAACCCTTTCTACCGTTCCAGTCTTGCTATACTTTACTGTACTTTGTGATCCTTGCTGTGATAACTTGCTGTTAACTCACATAAGACATTCCCTTTTCCTGATTCCCAAGTATTTTCACTGGCTCTCTCTCCCATGCCTAGAATACTCTCCCTTCTCATCCCCGCCTCTTGGCTTTTCTAACTTCAAAACTGAGCTCAAATCTTACCTTCTATTTGAAACTCTACCTTCTCTCTTACATTGCCTTACATCTACACTGTAGATAACTTGTATGTTCATAGTTGTTTGCATGTTGTATCCTCCATTAGATTGTGAGATTTTTGAGGGCAGTGACCATGTTTTTTGCCTTTATATCTTGAGAGCTTGGCTTGATGCTTGGCATATAAGTAAAAAAAAAAGTTCAAATGAGGGTTGTTGGATGGACAAAGTCATGAAATATACTGAGGTCTCTGAAAACAAGAGAAGCTAATTTAGAAATTTTTGATGAGCAGAGTCAAAGAATAATAGTTATGTTTGGGATTAGGTGACTAAAGAGAAAAGTTTCCACTTAAGGTGTCATACCTGTGACTGAAATGAACCTCACCTCTCCAGTGATCAAAGTGGCTGAAAGAAATAGCTTAGGTGAAGATGGGGGCAGTATAAATTCATGAGTTAACTAGCAAGAAATAACAGTAACCAGTTGGATTTAATTTAGAAAAGGAACCAGTTGACTGTGAAACTGGGAGGGCTTAGCAAAGAATGATTAATGTTTAATATAGAACCAGTAATAATAATAACAATAACAAAATAATGATAGCGATGATGGTGATGGTGACGATAGCTCACATTTCTATAAGGCTCTAAGATTTACAAGTACTTTCCTTATGGCAACCTTATAAGGCAGAGAAATGTCTTTGGCCCCATTTTTTTAGGTGAGGAAGCATAGAGGAAGTGCTTTTAGGTGCTTTGTCCAAGGTCACTCATGACTGAGTCTAGCCCTATATTATACCATACTGCCTTCTGGCAAACTAATTCAATAATATGCAGCTTTGCTCCTGTAACTTAACCTAGTCTTTGAAATGGAATGGAAAATCTTTATTAAACACTTTTTGCTAAGCACAGGGACACAGTAAAACCAGGAGTTTCTGGGAGCTCACATTCTGATTGTGAGAGGCAACATGAAGTTAGGGTGGCAGCATCAGAGGACAAAATCTGTAGGATCTGTAGAGCTGCTTTTTCTTTTTAAATCACAGGTGACAGAATATTAATGCTGTTAGGACTATACATAAAAGATAGCAGCCCATGATAATGGAAAAATATATAGAAGTGTAGAGAATATACATATTAGATTATTTTAAGGTGATAGCTTCCTGTTACTTCTTTTGCTATAACCCACTTAGTACTTGGCCTTTCTGTCTGCCATGAACTAAGCATGAACATGAGGAACAGGAAGAATAGAGGCCAGTACCTTTAGGATAAGCAGTATTATCTGAGCGCTGTCACCTTAAAATACATCTGCCATTTCCCCATAAATCCACATTGCCTTCTCCTGTGTAACCAAAAACAAAAAGTTAAGCAAAACATGTGCAACATTTTGTGCCTCTCTATGGAGAGTTGAGAAGTGGATTTAATCATTTGTTCTAATGGACCATGATTGGTTATTACTGTTAACCTGAGGTCAGTTGCCTTTTTAGTCCTGTTTTAGTTAGTGTGGAAATTGTTTTCTTCATTCTGCTTTCATCACCTTTCCTAAGTTCATACAACTTTTCTCATAGTTTTCTGAATTATTTTTCTTTGTCATTCTGTAGGATCCAGTAATATTCCATACACGCCACAGTCTATTCAGCCATTCCCAATTTTATAGGTACCCATTTTTGTTTCCAGGCTTCTTTGTTTTGCTTCTGCAGAAAAGAACTGCTGCAGTATTTTGGTAAAAATGGCATCTTTTGGCCTTTGACCTCTTTGGGGTATATGTCTTACAGTAGGATCTTTGAGTCAAAGGTCATGAACAATTTATTGGCTCTTCTACCATAGGCTAAAACTTTTCCAGAACAGTTAAGTAGCATCTTGTTACCTAGGTGAGGGCTGTTGAAAGTCTGTGGTACTGTTGGCAAGCATAGATCATTTTAACAGATTTTGCCAGCGTGGTCAGAGCCTCCCATCTCTGAAGTTTATACATCAGTGAAAACACTGCCTTCCCCTCAGTATCCCAGAGCCCACACTTAGTCTTTGTTTCACTTTTCTTCAGTGACACAGAGATGCATATCCATGATAAGGTGAGACGTGGCTGCTTCCTCTTGTTCGTATTTTTTTTCAGTTCCTCAAGGGTTCACATCTCTGGCCATGTCACCTGGTCAGTTACAGGATAAAAGATCTGAACTGAAAGGTACCTGAGAAATCATCTCATTCAGTCTCTTCATTTTGGTAAAAGATGGTAAAAACATCTTTGTGGATTTATACCCCAAGATCCCTGCTTCTTTATCCCTCTCTTCCCAAGATCAATATCTTGTGGCCTTTGGGCATTAGTATTGGTTGGTTCAAAAAATGTATTAGTGCTTCTTGTTAGCCTTGCAAGCAATCACACACAAAACATGGGGCCTGCCTTTACATAGTATTACAGGATATTGGACACACATGGTTCTTTTTTGTGTTGTGGACTCCTTTGACTATCTACATATGAATGCCTTCTTTGAATGATGTTTTTAAAGGCATAAAATATATGCACTTTCAAAGGAAACCAATGATATTGAAATACAGTTATTGATTTTTTTTTAAGTTCATGGACCCCAGGTTAAGAACCTTATTTATAGGGTATGGAAAATTTGTATCATGAGGCCCCTTAAAAATTCAGGAATATAATTAGCAGGCAATGATGTCATAAAGTCAGTATGTGTATGTTTCCAATGCTTTACTTGAGACCTCCTTTGTAGGAAGGGTCATTGCTCTGGCAGTCATATCACACATGATCAAAACTCATGATGGTTATGACATTCCCTTCTCTGGGCTTCAATTTGCCTTCTAATACATAGTTGCACAAGCAAATGTTGATAGAATTTGGCCAGTGAGTCTTCTGTTCTAGGGTTGCCTTGTACACTGTGCTGTGTATATATTATTATATGACATGCATTGGGCATACAGAAGCAGAAAAGAAAAAACTCTTTCACTCAAAGAGATTTTCTTCTACTGTGGACCTGACCTAAAACAAACTAATGAAAGTAGTTAGGAAAGGCTTCCTGTATGAGGTGGTGCCTGACTTGAGCCTTGTATGAAGCCAAGATTTCTGAGAGGTAATGGAGGGTGTTCCAGGCATCCTTCGTAATGGCACAAAAGTGGATAATAGAGTACCAAGTCTGAAGGAACAGCAAGTAGATTGAATGCGGAGGTAATAATATGAAATAATTCTGGCAAAGTGGCTGTGAGCCACATTATGAAGGACTTTAAATGCCAGGTTGAGAACTCATTGTATCATTCTGGAAGGAGCCTAGATTTTTGAGCAGGAGAGTGTCTTTTGCTTTAGGATCAGTTATTTTGGCAACAGTATGGAAGATGAATTGGAGAGGGGAGAAACTGGAACCAGAGGGAGAAATTTAGAGACTTATTTCAGTATCCTAGATGAAAGTTGATGGGGAACCTAAATGGAATCATAGCTTTGAGACTGAAGAGAAGGGGATGAGTGTAAGGGATGCTATAGAGGTAAAATTAGCAAGGCATAATAGCTGATGTGAAGAATGAGGGAGAAGGAAGAGTTGAGAGTGACTGCTCAGTTGTTGACCTGTTTTATTAGAAGTTTGGTGATACCTTCAATTGAAATAGGAAAGTTTGGAGGAATATTTGGGTTTGTTGTTAATAATGTTTTTCAGGGGGAACAAGGGTACATGTTGGATATTGTGTTTTGTGTTGGATTTTTAAATAAGATGCTTAAAGGACATCTAGATGAAGATGTCCAGTAGGGAGTTAATGTGTGACTGGAGTTCAGGTCACAGATTGGGACTGATTTGGGGATTGAATACAGAGTTGGGAATCATTTGTATAGAAATGACAGTTGAATCTGTGGAAGACAATGAGCAAGAGACAATGTAGAAAGAGGAGATAACAGAAGGATTGGAACAGAGCCTTAGGGAATTCAGGTTTAGGGACCTTCTGTCCAAGGTCCTATGGTTACACTATATTAAATTTATGTTACAAAGCTAGCTAGGCCAGTAGGCTTCTTGTTTCATTGGAATTTTAATGAAACTTTGTTCTTAGATAATACCATTCAAACTAGCAGCTTTTATACCTTCCAGATGAGTGGAGTTTAGAGATTCTTGTAGGTTAGCAGGATGTTTTTTCTGGCCTTGCTGTATCATAAGAAAATAAGTAGGCAGCCCTTTTCCTGTAGCTGTGGTAAAAAGCAAAAACCTGTTTATTTTATTTGTTTTAGTTCAATAATAGATACAAAAAATGGATTCGAATTTGTGTTGAAATGTAAAGAACACTAAATACATAATGTTAGTGAAAAAGCATAGAGAATAAAAGAATGAAGGTATAATCATCTTTTTTTCTTTTAATTTTTTTTTAAATAAATTGCCTTTTGGTTGCCCAATCCAAGTACAGATTTTCATAATGGCCTAGAACCACTTGAAATTATCTTAGTACTGCCAGCAAATTACATCCATTCTACACTGAGCCTTCTATTGAAAAGATTGTGGAATTGTTAGCCAGAAGAGCTGCCTGGTGCCGTAATGACGCAAACTGTATTTAAAAGCTTCTTAAAAACTTTGAAGCTAAATAGATGAACTTTTTTTTGACACTTTCCTTTGAATTTTTTTCTAAACTGATCTTTGTTATGCCAAAAATGTTCTACTTATGATATCATGGATGGTGACATTAAAAAAAAGAGAAGTCTGACTTTAAATGAAATAGCAGGAAAAAGAAAACAGATTAAGAAACAAATTATTTCACTATTATCGAATGACCAGAGTAATTTAACTGGGGAAGGAATGAAAATGGAGATTGTAGAAATAAGCAACATAGAATTTTCTCCAGAGAAATTATTTTTCAAGTTTTTTCTATGCTATGTTATCTGCTCCTTATGACTTTCTTAGTAATTTAAAAGAAATGTTTACATATGTTTTGCAAAACAAACTCTTTTATTTGAATCCTAAACTTTTTATTGAAAGCTAATGTCCATTTCCTTTTTTCTTTTACCTTGATAGTGATAACCTACTAAGGAGAGCAGCCTGTCAAGAAGCCCAGGTAATACCATTCAGTGTGATAAAATTAAATTCCGCCTTTCTTATCTCCGTTGTGCAGTACTTCACCCAGACTGTTCCAGGGTCTTTGGCCAGATATAGTGCCTCACATGACTGGAGTTGGGGCTATTTCTTCCTAAAATGTGGGGCTACCTCAGGCTGTGAGCCAATTTCTTCCTAAAATGTGGGGCTACCTCAGGCTGTGAGCCAACTCCTAATGGAACACTAGCAGATTAGCTATCTGGTGAATAACAACCCTTCCTTTCCTTCTTCCACCCCTATACCTCCCAAACTTACTTTGTTCTATAGTAACACTTATTAGCTGTGTGACCTTTGGCAAGTCACTTAACCGTGTTCGCCTGAGTTTCCTCATCTGTAAAGTAAGCTGCAGAATGAAATGGTCAACAGCCCCAGTATCTCTGCCAAGAAAATCTCAAATGGTGTCACAAAGAGCTAGACCTGACCGGGGGCGGGGAGGGGGCTAGGGGGTGGAGACTAAAATAATAACCACAAGGCTGCATATTTGGCCTAGCTCAGCCTCCTTTGATTTGCCTTTGCATGGAATGACCTCTGAAGGACTGATCCAGCTGTGGGCCGTCCCTACATCTAGATAAACTTTGAGGATTGTGTTCATGTGTGGTACTACATTTTGGGACTTGCCTTTCAAAGTTTATTAAGTGATACTATTAAAATCCATCTCAAGATTCTTTTTGTTGTTCTAGACCTGTGTTTTTATCCATGTGGGAAGTTGCCACATTTATCTGCAGTTCTCAAGAGAGCATCATGTTGGCTTTATATTTTGCTCCCCTTAGCATTAGAGCATAGAACTCTTCTAGTGCATTCTCTTCATTTTATAAATGAGTAAACTAAGGCCTAGTCAGTTAAATGACTTGTCCAGGGACCCACAGGTAGTAAGTGGAAGTGTCAGGATTCAAACCCAGGCCTTCAGACTCCAAATACATGCTGCCTTTTCTGTGGGTTTGTGGCTTTCTTTAATCAAGATGTGTCACAAGTTTCAAGGAGTTGGTGACATTTTGAGAATACATTGTGTCCATTAAGCTTATCCTGTCAGAAATACAACAAAAGAATCATTAAAATCATCAATGGAAAAGAGAACAGTACATTGAGCTGGAGAAGTGGGTGGCAGACAAATTCACATTTGTTCCCGAAATATTTTCAGAGATTACACTGATGTTTCATACTATTAATAGATTCCCACTAAAGTGGGAGTGATAAAACCACTTTAACTCTGTTTTAAAACCTTGTCAAGTTTTCCCTTTTAAAATGTTGTTTAGAAATGTTTTGTTCTGATGGGGACATTTCTTTTAGAATTAGTTCTGAGGAACCCTCTTGCCAACACAGCCTTTATAAAACAGGCTGTAAATATTTCAGGTTCAAGTGCCACCTAAGCGGTTGGGGAAAGTGTTTTTTTTTTTTTTTTAATTGAAATTGCAGGTAACAGCTAAGCTAGCAAGTAGCAGCTATTTCGGAAATTCCTCTTGGGAGAGGGAAGATGACTGCTTTAAGAAATGAGAAAGTTACTTGCTTCTGATTGGGAAGTGGCAGTCATGCAGCTTCACCAGGCTGGTATAGAGTTGCAGTTATGAAGCCATAATCTCCCCCTTTTCAGCTGTTTGGAGAGGGAGCGTAGCTCTCTAATGGCAAATCTTCCTTGCTCATAAAATAAGAAGTCTAGAAGAATGTCTTTCTAACTAACCTGATCTAAAAAATTTAGGCAAGTAGATAGACCAGATTTGAATTAGAATAAGTAAGAAAACTGACTGAAAAGTAAAGAAAAAAGCCATTATCATTGGTAGGAAATTGGAAGGACTTTTAACTCCAAGCTAGCCTGAAGTCTCAGAAGCTTATACCAACTCAGAAAGAATTTTATAATATTAATAGTTAAGCTAGAATACAGCTTTCTAGTAAGGCTTATGGATCCTACTAGAGTTAGATTAAATCAAAAATTAGTGGAAAAGCTTCCAAATTTTCAAGAATAAAGCAAAGACAAGTAAATTTACCCTAAAGATTTTCATTGACCTAGGCAAACGAGAGTTCTCATCCTATCAGAAAATGATAGGCTACAGGGGTAGCTAGGTGGTGCAATGGATAGAGTAACAAACCTGGAGTCAGGAGGACTCATCTTCCTGAGTTCAAATCTGGCCTCAGACCCTTACCAACTGTGTGACCCTGGTCAAGTCACTTGATCCTCTTTGCCTCAGTTTCCTCCTCTATAAAATGAGCTGGAGAAGGAAATGGCAAACCAATCCAATATCTTTGCCAAGAAAACCCCAAATGGGATTACAGAGTCAGACATGACTGAAAAACTACCAAACTGAATAGATTGTTTATTATATCAGCATATGAGAAAGTACCCACTCAAAACCATTGAGACGTCGCTTGATCACCAAGCAGTAGATTCTAAATAAAAGTACACAAGTAAGCAGAGTGAACAGCTAGCTGCATAATAACCTTTAACTTCCAAGAGTGCAGAGTCACCAGTGAGACCTTTCCTTTGCATTTAAACACTTGGTTAGTTTGTTTTATAGATAATAAAACTTGTGAGAACAAAGATGGTGGTGTTTTTCATCTTAGTATTCCTAGAAGCAGCCAGGTGCCCCATTGGATAGATTGCTGAGCCTGGAGTCAGGAAGACTTGAGTTCAAGTCTATCCTCAAACACTTACTGGCTCTGTGACCCTAGGCAAGTCACTTAACCCCTGTCTGCCTTAGTTTCCTTAATTGTAAAGTGGAAATAATAATAGTGCCCACCTCACAGAGTCAAATGAGATATTTGTAAGCACTCAGCACAGTACTTGGCACATAGGAGGCACTATATGTGTGCATTTCCCTTCCTCTCCTCCAGGACTGCTAGGTGCATTGCCCAGCACAATATGTCATTGGAAATGAATGAAGGTTACTGAAGGTAGACTTCATTTTGTCCAAATTGACCCTCAGTTGACCACAGGGACTAGATCATCCTTAGATCCCCTTTCCCTTCTCTTCCCCTACTCTCCAACTCCCTATTCCCCAACCCCAACATGAAATTCAGAACAGAATTAGGAAGGACAACTTATCCTAATAATCAACAAACAGGCCATAGTCCTACTAGATCAAGCGGTCTGGAGCCCTTTATCTACACTACACATTCAAAAGTAAAGCTAGTTTTTCAACCAGTCCTTGGAGACCCTTTATTTTATAGTCTGGCTCCTGAGGACTCGGATATGGTTGGAGGAAGAATCTTCATTCAGATTACAAAAAGAACAAGTTCTTTTCTTAAATTTGCTCAGGCTTAGTTGTCAATCAGAAGCATTTGTTAAGTGTCTACTGTGTGCCATGGAACAACCATATGCTGCTTAAGTCTAACCATAGAATTTTTTATAATAAAACATTGATATATCATCAATGCAATGGTGCAAAAAGTGTGCAGAGGCACATGTACGGAAGTTCTGTGGCTACTGAGTTTTCAGCTGCCTCATTTGGTTCCGGCATGGCAAAGCAGCAGTGTGCTTCCCTATCTCTTTCCAGGATTGCAGTCTAGGCAGTAGCTTCTGCCAGGAGCAGCTCTAGTTTATACTCTGGGAGGTAAAAGGCTTGAGTCCTTTTCAAGTGCACCCACAGACCTGTAGTACCTGTTGTGTACACTAATCATGAGTGAGCTAGATAAGGAGGTTGGTAGAATTTCTTTTCCGTCATACAGGGTAGGGTTAGAGGTTATGCTTATGAGTCTTTCAGGTAGACTGGCTATTTCTGTTTACCTATGTCTTCTCCCTTAAGGGGGAGGGGAGATCCCTTATTTGGATTATACCACTACCTGAAACATTCAGGGAGTACTTGTTTTTAACAATAACAATAAGAATAGAGATAATGAAGACCAAAAGGATACCCTGTATATAAGGACCAGTTGCTTAAATGTAGCATTCATATTTTCTCCCCTTTCCCTGGTCCTCTTTAGTCTTTTTCTTCACCATTTGTTGCTTATGACTGATTCTTTCTTCACCTTGATTTGCTCATTTTGAAAGACCTACTTCTGCTTCCACCTTCAGCCTCAGTCTAGTATTTTTCTCCATCCACAAAAGCTAGCAATTTTTCCATTTTATATACCCGCTCTGACACTCCTCCCTGCCTTGTCCCCCTCCTTACCCCCACCTTTTATCCTTGTATTCTCATCACCTTTCTGTTCTCTTTTATGTCTTGTATCTTCTTTCGGATCTGTCTCTTTGCTTTGTAGGAGCATGGAATGACTGCTACAAGGTTATGAAAAGGAGGTAGTAGATTGATAGGTTTTTATATATAACATAAAAATGGTCTAGTAAACACCAGCATTCCATATAAATAGCCTTTGTAATTAAAGAGATAAGGATAATACTTTAAAGACCAAGGAAATGGTGAATGGATTTAATTTCCCCTCTGACAGACTATAGCCTCTCTGGCCGTGTCTTCTTGATCATGGCCCTTGATATTGCTCTTGCAGAAAAGGGGAAAAAAAGGTTAAAATTAACTTATTTCTTATGTTAAAATGCCCTTGGGAGAAAGCTTTCTGTTGCTCAATTTCAAATCTGTTTCCCTGGAGGGTTTTTTCTTCCAGTGCCTGGGAATCTGAAGGAAAGTGACTTGTTTTGTACTCTAGAAACCAGATGTCTATGAACCTGCCTTCTCTTAATTTATACAAGAAAAAGTTGGAGTTGAAAAACCATATCAAAAAATTAATGAAGAGTGCAGATAGAATAAGGAACAAAAACTTGAGATGGTCAATAATCTCGATCTACTCTCAACTTGATTCTTAGATTCTCATTCCTACCCATTTCAGGATCCTGTGACTTCTAATTACAGTCATATTTATTTTCTTTTTGTTTGATTTTTACTTATTTGTGTACATGGTTTTTCCCTCCTGGTAGAACACAAGCTCCGTAAGCTCAGGGACTCCTTGTTTCCCCCCTGCCCAGACCGTAGGTTGACATTCAGTTGACTCTTGTTGAATTGAATCTGTCTTCACTGTACCCAGTCCTCATGGCTCTAAATAGCTGTGCCGATTTCAAGTACCGGACCCAGTCCATAGTAGGGTTTCTTCCCTTTTCTAGTAGGAAGACTACTGGCACCTTGTTCTGGCACCTCGGCCCTAGCCGTTTGAAGGACATTTAAGACACACATCAGCAAAAATTTGTCCAGACCTAGTTACCTGCTATTCCTATGCAGTCTTTTTTCTGCCCTATTGCTACCCCAGCCTTGTGAGCCATCGGGATGGTGAATCAACCCAGGATCACAGGGCTACTCAAGATCAGATCTCATCCAGATGCTCATTGGTGCCCGCTTAAGGGATCCTAGCTTTTTGTACCCACCTACTGATTCTTCCTCACTGCCTCAAGGGAGGCCCTCCGCTCCCCTTACAGAGAAGGTCTTTTTCAGTGATCCTATCCTAACAGTGCCATAATTTTAGTATTTTATATGCACAGTAACAACCCAGACAATTTGACACACAGTAAAAGGGTCATCTCATTCCACCTCTCATAGGTGAGAGTTTATAGGATTGAGTAAATAGTTATTGTCATATGACATTTAGGCATGCTGCAATTTGTAAATATAGGAACATGGAGGCATTCACTTCATCTCTGGTAAGGCTAAGTGCAATACAGGTTGAGAATGAGTTATTTTGGCCCAAAATATGTTTAGTAGCTAAGTAAAAGACAAGGGAAAATCCATTTTTAAAACTTTTATTCTCTTAGGTATTTGGAAATCAACTCATTCCTTCGAATGCACAGGTGAAGAAGGCAACTGTCTTTCTCAACCCCGCAGCTTGCAAAGGGTAAGCATGTGCATACTGTGTGTGTGTGTGTGATAAAATATAAATTACTTACTTTGCTAACTCAAAGATCTGAAGCATTCCTCCACTGGTATCATATCCTTTTGATGACAACATAGATAATCTTCCAGCATGGTCGTAGTTGAAACATGAATCACCCTTGGGCTGAGCCTTTTTAATTGAGCTAGCTTGACTTCAGACACATTAAATTAATCGGAGAACCTAGAGGACCTTATAAGACCTACCAGTACTTGATTGTCATTGCTTTTGAGAACCTAAGGTTGGCACCACACCATGAGATACTAGAGAAGAGTTTTGGATAGCCAGAGTTAATAAGAGAAAAATTATAACTCAAAAAGATAATTAAAATCATCGGGAGAAGTCAAAGGAACTAAGTTTCTTACTTTTCTTTAGTCAAACCTGATCCACTCTGACCCAGGTAGCTGGGATCAGAGGAAGGCAGATGATACAAAACCATTGGTAATAGGAAGTTAGTTATGGCCCCTTTAATACCTGACTTGTACTTAAATTTTGTTACTATGAAAACTGATTTTTTTTTTGATAAATGTATTGATAGGGTAGTCATCTTGGAAAACCACATTCATTCAATAATGTTCCTCACTCTTGTGGAAAAAATTTAGAGCTGTTAGGCACTCTAGGGTTGAGTTCAACCCCTTCCTATTTACAGGTGAAGAAACTGAGGACCAGAGTAATTAAGTAATTTGATAAGATACTAAGTGTCAGAGACAATATTTGAACCCTGGTCTTCTTGACTCCAATCCAAAGCAGATCCACTATGCCATATTGCCTCTAAGCAAGATGTAAAATGTGGCCTAGGTACTAGATTCAGAACTTGTTGAATGCCTGGATTCAGGATAGTGTCCAGTATTAAACTGGTAAGATGAACAAGGGCTATAGTTATAAAAGTAACAAGGATACAAAAATATGTCAGCCCACGACCTGATTTACATTCAGCCTGCTGAGAAAATCAAGGTGACTGACTTTTTTCAGTACATATCATTTTGAAATACAAACTTGTATGCAAAATGCACATGCTATTCAAACTCTAGGGCATTTTTTTTTATTCATCCTGGCCCTACTTAGTCATACCAAAAGTAGAATATAAGCTCCTTGAGGGCAGGGACTATTTTCATCTTTGTGTATTATCTAGCACAGGTTCTCTACCCCTGATCTAATACCTAGCACAGTGTCAGGAACACAGAGTAAGGTCTTCATGCTTTATGAGTATTTGAAATGTCACTAGTTTGTCCCCTTGACATAATTATAGGATGGATTAGAGAGGCACAGCTTCACTTCAACCCTTCGTAATATTTTAACAACCATAGCAGTTGTAAAAAAAAATATATATCAAATGAAAAGAATAGTCTGTTTATCCTACAGCTGAAAAAAATATTTGGAAAATATGTCTAGTCTAAAGAAGCAGCTGATAGAAGCAACAAAATAGCATTATACAGGTCTTCTTGGTCTAGTGTTTTAGCTGGTTTTAGAGAAACATGATTTCATGGTGCACTGTTACAGGGGACAGTAAGTTCCATGAGAACTATGGTATTGCTGAGCAAATGTTCTTGCTGTGGGATTGTGTTATATTATAGTAAGGCTTGGTTATGATGCTGTTGCTGTTATTATGGAAATATACTTGTCAGGATAGTATTATGTAGGGTATGTTTAAATGTCACACATGTATATACATATATAAATATATATTTCACCTATATTTTATATATGAAAGACCTGTGCGTGTATATACTTGTATGAAAATACACACAAAGAAAAAAGTACCAAACAAGTGATTCCCTAGACAGAGGAAGAAATGGATGACGTTTCTGATATAGATTGTAATATATAGCAGTTAGATGTTTTCAGTTACTTGGACATCTCTTACAAGATCTGGTACAATAAAAGTGAGCACATGATAATTTTTTTTAATTTATGTATTTTATTTCAGCAAAATAAATAAAAACAAAGTATGTGCCCTGAAAATAATAAAAAAATCAAATACATAGAATATGTATTTTCATAATTTACTATTTGTTAAAAAGAAAGGGAAGCTCAGGCCTGTCAAGATAAGTTACCTGAACAGGAGGCAGACAGCCCAGCTGTCTTGAATCTGCTCCAGCAAAATACTGAAATTTGGTCTAGGCTAAATAATGATCAAGAAATCCAGTGAGAAACTACTATAAATGACTTTTTTTCATTTTGGAACTGCACAGAAGGTCAGCCAGAAGCCCATATAAAATAGGAACAAAGGCCCCTCCGACAAAGCCAGCACCGGTACAGGGTATCCTCTTGACACAGCCTTAGACGGGACAGGTGTGGCTTGCATAGCTCTGTATCAGGAGGTAGCAAGAATGAAAATTACCCTGAGAAAGTACCAGAAGAGAGATCTCAGAAGCCCTAGGGAGTGGCAATGGACAGTGACCAGCAGTGCTTCAGTGCCCAGACCTGAGTAACCTAGGCCCAGAAAAGACTCTGAAAATCTAGTACCCCAAATCTTAAGTTCCAGTTTGCCTTATCCTGGGAGGTAGAGGTAAACACAAGAACCCAGAGGATACAGGATGAGACCAGGCAAAACCAACCACCTTGCCCAAAATTGTGGCAAGGGGTAGAAATGGGCCTTGGTACAAAATTTCAGTTCAGGAATTAAAGCTAAAGAGATGAGGAAATCAAAGAAAACAATGATTGATAACAAAAACTTTGCAAAGCAAATTTAGAGATCCCACAAAAAGAGTAACTAACAATTGCAAGTAGATGCTCAGAGGCTAAAATAGATTTCCCACAAATACTGTATCAGTACTTGGAAGAAATGAAGCAAGATTTAAAAAGAAATGCAAGCTCTGAAGGAAAGATTTGGAAATAGAGTAAGTAGCTTGAAAGAGAAAGTGGTAAACCTTACCCAAGAAATGGATTTCCTGAAAATCAGAAGCGACTAAACAGAAACCAATGAATCTTTGTAACAGCAAGAAATATTAGAACAAAATCAAACAGGTGAAAATATAGAAGAAATATAAGATATCTGAAATAAAAAATAGCTGACCTCAAAAGGAGAGAGGTCAGAATCAAGGAAAGAGAATTTAAGAATCATTTGGATTCCCTGAAAACCATGATTTTTTTTTTTTTAAGGCTAGACACTATCTCAAGAAGTCATAAATCAAAAAGATTCAAATCTATTACCTGAAGACCATGTAAAGATATTGTGCTGATCACTTTCTGAAAGGAAGCCCAAAATGAAAAGTCCCTGGAATTCACAGTTAAAACTAAAAGCTTCCTTGTCAAAGAACTGCAAGCTTCTAGAAGGAGGCATTTCAGAGAGGAACTACAGTTAGGATAAACAAGACTGGCTACTGGGTGGTACAGTGATTAGAGCACTGAGCCTGGAGTCAGAAAGACCTGAGTTCAAATCCAGCCTTAGACACTTAATAGTATGTGACATTGGACAAGTCACTTAACCATTACCTGCCTCAGTTTCCTCATCTGTAAAATGGAGATAATGATTGTACCTATCTCCCAAGGTTGTTGTGAGGATCAAATGATATAATATTTGTAAAAAGCCCTTAGCACAGTTCCTAGCACATAGTAGGGACCGTATAAATATCTTGGAATATAATATTCCAGAAGGCTAATAAGATAGGTTTAGAACCAAGAATAACTTAGAATAACTTACTTGACAAAGCTGAGTATGATACCACAGGGAGGAAAAATGGAATAGCAGACTTTAAAGCTTTTTCTGATGAAAAAGACCAGAGCTGACTGGGAATTTTAAAATATAAACACAAGAGTCCAGAGAAACCTAGAGAGGTAAATTGATTTGAGCATTGGGAAGGAGTGTTATGGGGGGAGAAAAAGTAAGTGTCCCTTCATGTCTTCAAAGGGTATTAAATTAAAAAACAAAACCCAATAATCCAGGGAGTAGATTGATTCCATCCTGAGAGTTTGAAGAGGAGAAAGAGAACAGAGGGGTAAAAGGAGAAATACACTGGTGTAGAAAGGAGGAAGAAGGGAATATAACCTGGTATTTTTCATAACTGGGAATACATGAGAAGAAGAATATACAAATGTGGAGGAGAAGGGGTGAGAGAGAGGGCATCACATGAACCCTTCCCTTATCTGAAAGGGATAAAGTAAGATTGAACACAAAGTGTAGTGTAGAATTGCATCACAGTGAGGGAAACAAGGGAGAGTAAGGAGGAGGTTCAACGGGAGGTTAATATTGGGGAGGGAATAACCACAAGCAAAACAATAAACTTCCTGATCCAGAAGGAGCAGTGATGGTGGGGGAGGGGAGAAAAAGGAGGCAAGTCAAACTGGAGTGTCTTGGATTGCCTCTTAGACATTTGGGAAATGGCTGGGAAAATGTGGCAGATGAATGTAATGCAATACCATTGCACCATAAAAAAATGATAAAGGAGATGGTTTTAGAGGATCCTGGGTCGTATGTAAATCCAGTTGAACCAGGAAAATCATTTATGCAAAGACAGCAATATTGTAAAGAAAAACAAGCGTGAAAGGCTTCAGAACTCTGAGTTCTTGAGGACAGGGTCTGCTTTTTGCCTTTCTTTGTATCCCCAATGCTAAGCACGGTGCCTGGTACATAATAGGTTCTTAATAAATGCTGATTGGCTGACACTAGAGGCCCTCTGATGAAGCTGTCCTGTCAGGTGACAAATATGAGGAACAGGGATGTTTTGGGTTGTGGCCACTGTTTGGATTCATTTTGCTGGACTGGCCTTATTTGATACAAGAAATTTTTTCTTTATTTCTCTCAGTTTTTAGTGGGGGTGGGGGTGGGAGTTGCTAAAAAAGGAAGACGACGCAGAGCCAAGATGGCAGCTGGAAAGCAGGGACTAGTGTGAGCTGCCTGCCAAGTCCCTCCAAAAACCTACAAAAAATGGCTCTGAACCAATTCTAGAACTACAGAACCCACAAAATAGCAGAGGGAAACAGGGCTCCAGCCCAGGATAGCCTGGATGGTCTCCGGATGAGATCTCTCCTGCACGGAGCTGGGAGCAGAGTGGAGCAGAGCCCAGCGTGGGCGGCGCAGACCAACCAGACCAGGAGCCAGGCGAAGCATGCCCTAGCACCCTGAATCAGTGAGCTGCAGCAGTTACCAGACTTCTCAAACCACAGACACCAAAGACAACAGAGAAGGTTAGTGGGAAAAGCTGCGGGAGTGGAAGGAGTTCACGGTTCAGCCACTGCCCCAGGGGCCAGCAGAGGTGGGGCAGCTACAGAACTACAGCTGCAGTTGCTTCCGGCCCCAGGCCCACCTGGTGGGAGGAATTAAGTGGCGGATCAGAGCAGGAGTGAAGAACCTGCTGAACATCTAAGTCCAGTCCAGGTTGGGGGTTCTTGGGGAAGGAGCAGTGCTGGTGTGGCAGAGCTGGCGCATCCCCCCAAGCTTGGAACATAGTTCTCTTAACTTTACAAGCAGTCATACCCCGCTGAAAAACTCAAGGGTCAAGTTAGTTGGCTGGGAATATGGCCGGGCAGCGAAAACACACCCAGATTCAGTCTCAGACTCTGCATTCTTTCTTTGGTGACAAAGAAGACCAAAACATACAGCCAGAAGAAGTCAACAAAATCAAAGAGCCTACAACAAAAGCCTCCAAGAAAAACAGGAACTGGTCTGAGGCCATGGAAGAGCTCAAAAAGTATTTGGAAAAGCAAGTTAGAGAAGTAGAGGAAAAATTGGGAAGAAAATGAGAAGGATGCAAGAAAACCATGAAAAACAAGTCAAGGACTTGCTAAAGGAGACCCAAAAAAATACTGAAAAATACACTGAAGAAAACACCTTAAAAAATAGACTAACTCAAATGGCAAAAGAGCTCCAAAAAGCCAATGAGGAGAAGAATGCCTTGAAAGGCAGAATTAGCCAAATGGAAAAGGAGGTCCAAAAGACCACTGAAGAAAATACACTACCTTAAAAATGAGATTGGAGCAAGTGGAAGCTAGTGACTTGATGAGAAATCAAGATATTATAAAACAGAACCAAAGGAATGAAAAAATGGAAGACAATGTGAAATATCTCATTGGAAAAACCACTGACCTGGAAAATAGATCCAGGAGAGATAATTTAAAAATTATTGGACTACCTGAAAGCCATGATCAAAAAAAGAGCCTAGATATCATCTTTCAAGAAATTATCAAGAAGAACTGCCCTGATATTCTAGAGCCACAGGGCAAAATAGAAATTGAAAGAATCCACAGATCACCTCCTCAAATAGATGCCAAAAAGAAATCTCCTAGGAATATTGTCACCAAATTCCAGAGCTCCCAGATCAAGGAGAAAATACTGCAAGCAGCCAGAAAGAAACAATTTGAGTATTGTGGAAACATAATCAGAATAACCCGAGATCTAGCAGCCTCTACATTAAGAGATCGAAGGGCTTGGAATACGATATTCCGGAGGTCAATGGAGCTAGGATTAAAACCAAGAATCACCTACCCAGCAAAACTGAGTATCATGCTCCAAGGCAAAATATGGATTTTCAATAAAATAGATGACTTTCAAGCTTTCTCAGTGAAAAGACCAGAGCTGAATAGAAAATTTGACTTTCAAACACAAGAATCAAGAGAAGCATGAAGAGGTAATCAAGAAAAAGAACAAGAAGAAGAAATTGCAAGGGACTTACTAAAGTTGAACTGTTTTGTTTACATTCCTACATGGAAAGATGATGTGTATGATTCATGAGACCTCAGTATTAGGGTAGCTGAAGGGAATATGCACATATATATATATATATATATGTCTATATATGCATATGTATGCATATTTGAGGGTGTATGTATGTATATATGTATGTGTGTGTGTATAATACATATATATATATATATATATATATATATATATATATATATATACAGAGAGAGAGAGAGAGAGAGAGAGAGAGGGAGAGAGGGCACCAGGTGAGTTGAAGATGAAGGGAAGATATCTAAAAGAAATAAAATCAAATTAAGGGATGAGAGAGGAATATATTGAGTATTGAGAGCAGGAGATAGGGAGAAATAGAATGGGGTAAATTATCTCGCATAAAAGTGGCAAGAAAAAGCAGTTATGTAGGAAGAGAAGAGAAGGCAGGTGAGGGGGAATGAGTGAATCTTGCTCTCATCAGATTTGACCTGAGGAGGGAATACCATACATACTCAATTGGGTATCTTACCCCACAGGAAAAAAGGAGGGAGAAGACAAAAAAGGGGGGATGATAGAAGGGAGGGCAGATGGGGGTGGAGGTAATCAACAACAAACACTTTCAAAAGGGGACAGGGTCAAGGGAGAAAATTCAATAAAGGGGGATAGGTTAGGAAGGAGCAAAATATAGTGAGTCTTTCACAACACGAGTATTGTGGAAGGGTTATACATGATACGCATGTGGCCTATGTTGAATTGCTTGAACTTCTTAGGGAGTGTGGGTGGGAAGGGAAGAGGGGAGAGAATTTGGAACTCAAAGTTTTAAAAACAGATGTTCAAAAACAAAAAAAAAAGTTTTTGCATGTAACTAGAAAATAAGATATACAGGCAGTGGGGTGTAGAAATTTATCTTGCCCTACAAGAAAGGAAAGGAAAATGGGATGGGAAGGGAGTGGGGTTACAGAAGGGAGGGCTGACTGGGGAACAGGGCAACCAGAATATATGCCATCTTGGAGTGGGGGGGAGGGTAGAAATGGGGAGAAAATTTGTAATTCAAACTCTTTTGAAAATCAGTGCTGAAAACTAAATATAGTAAATAAAAAAAAAGAGAAGAAAGGAAAAAAAAAAGAAGAAGAAGAGGAGGAGGACCATTATGATACTTTTGAAAATACACAGAAGGGAACAGAAGGAAATTCAGAAGAAAGCACAACCAGGGCAATTTTGAATGTGACATGTAAAATTTATTATACTTTCTTTTAAGCAAGTGGTGATTCATGGTTTCATATAGTTCCTTGTGTTTTAATATGTGTGTGGAAATGTACTTTCTTGGTATTTAAGTTCATGATAAAAAGAATTTCCTGCCCAAAACAGTTAAAGGAAGACTATACTTTTAATAAGTACCAATATTATCCCTTGTGTATAACCTAAGTTGTCATTTCTTCTATCTTCATTTATGTAATTGTAGGCAATGTATAAATTATTCCCCTATGCCTGCTTTATTTCCTACTCTGCATCATTTAATATAAATCCTGCCATATTTCTTTGAATTCTTCATGTTTTGCTATTCCTTACCACACTGTAATATACCATATTTTATTAGGCCATCTTCCAGTCATTCATTGGACACATATTTTCCAACTTCTATTACTATAGATATTACTGATGTGATTGTTTTGGTACAGATAGGGCATTTTTTTCCTGTTAATGACTTTCTTGGGGTATAGTAGTAGTATCATTATGTCAAAAAGCATGAACAATTTTGTAACATCTATTGTGTAATTTCATATTGCTCTCTAAACTGGCCAAACTAGGTCACAATTCCACCAGCAGCAAATTAGCATTTCTGGCATTATATCTGGCATTATAGTGTTGGTGATGGTGAGCATCATTATTTTGCCCTTGATCTTAATGGGAAAGCTTCCAGTGCTTTTCCATTACAAATAATGCTGGATTTTGCTGTTAGGTGCTGTTGAATCTTTCATCTGCTTCAGTTATTACTATAAGAATTTAGATGAAACCTGGTAATTGATCCCATATGTAAATTATATTATTTGGAGCTTTTGCCTACTAGTAATACTGTTCTCATTGATACTAGTCATTTCTGTATCTCTTCGGTCTTGATTATGTTTCATTTCTGTTCAGTAGACATTTGTTAAGTGTCTTTTGTGTGCATAGTATTATGCTAAGGGGACTTGAGGATAAAAACAAAACAATGTTTGCTTTCAAGATGCTTGCATTCTATGAGAGATACAGTTTGTATTCAGATAAGTAAATACATATAATTTCATAGAATGTTAACAAGTGGGATGATCAGGAAAAGCTTCTCAAAAGTGGTAGCAAGTGAATTAAGGTTGGAAACAAGATCCATAGTTGCTAGATTGTTGTGATTCATCTCAGGAATTGTGGGGAATAGGAAAGTTACTAAAGGATGGAACCTGGAGCCAAGGCAGTGCTTTGGAGACCTGGGAGATGGCTTGTGTGAATGCGCATAGTAGAGGTTGGAGTGTGGAGTTAGGGGGCAACTAATCAGAGTGGATTTCACTCCGTTTGTCTAGAAAACTTAATTCCATTTGGGGAAGACCCAGTACCCATCCTACTGTTCCAGTGGTGAAAATAGTCTGTTTTTCTATCTTCTTAGTGTTAGAAACTAGCTACATAAATGGATCAATGTATTTTTTTAACATCACAACCATTTCCTTAAGTCATGCCTTTCCTAAAAACAAAGAAAAACAAATGGACAAAGTGCATTGCAACATTCCATTGTCCCCCATTTTTCTACTGAGCATAGACTTGAGTCTTCAGTTTTCTGGATCTAAAATTGTTTGTTGCAATTAATCTGAGTGCAGCCTCCATTTAGAGTGGTTTTCATTTACGTTGTTGAATTCATCGTTCATATTCTTTTCCTGGTGCTGCTTTCTTTGTGTCTCTGAATTCTTTATATTTGTTATTTCCATAGCTTAGTAATATTTAATTGAATTCATATATCACAATTTATCAACTACTTCCTAATTTGTGAGCACTTATTGGTTTCCAGTTTCTTGCTACCATAAAAAGTGTTGCTATACATATTTTAGCATATATGAGACTTTTCTTTGACCTCTTGAGGACAAATGCCAGTTGTGGAATTTCAGGGTCAAAGAATGATTTATTTAGTAAATTTTCTGAGTTTTGTACTTCCTAAAATTCAGTGGATGGAGTAAAGCCGTAAAGGTCCATAGTGTTATTTCATATTCTTTTCTATAGGGGATGTTATAGGCTTTTAAATCTCCCTTTGAAAGACTTGTTAAAAATATTTTTTTCTTGATTTTTCTCTATCTACAGAAAAGCCAGAAATCTTTTTGAAAAGAATGCTGCCCCAATTTTACACTTATCTGGTATGGATGTGACTGTAGTCAAGGTAAGACCGATTCATGAATACACCTTTACACAAAATGGACCCATAGAACCGTCCACCCTATATCTCTAGACCTCTTGAATGAGTGAATGAATGAATGAATGAGTTCCTTTATTCAGTATCTACCATGTGCCAAGAATTGTGCTAAGCACCAGGGATACATTACTAAAATGGAACTTGTCCCTGCCCTTAAGGAGCTTACATTCCAATATGTAGAGACAACATATATAGGGAAGTAGTGACCAGGGAAGGATGTTTTGATTTGGGAAATTACAGAGATGGTGAGTGCAACCATAGGGGAGTAGATTGACGTATCTGTTCCAGGAACAATGACAGACTTTAATGGAGGCTGGGAAGGCTAAGTGAATCATTGAATTGTTGCTCGGGCCAGGTTCCAGTGACCACCAGCAGTCAGGGCAGGGGGGATACCTTCTCCAAGGGCTGGTTTCTGATCAGAGCAGCATGGCAGTTGATATAGGAGCTAGCATCCTAACACTTAGGGCAGGGCTGTCTTTTTGTTTCTTTTTGTATCCCCAGCACTAAGCACAGTACCTGACACATAGTAGGCACTTAATAAATGCTTATTGAATTGAATTTAAAGAATCAGTCTTCCTCCTTGTGTGGCCCTCTTCCATCCTTTGGTAACTTTCCCATTCTCCACAATTCCTCAGAGATAAACCACAACAATCCAGCAACTCTGTGTACAAGTTCTTTTGGTCCTTTGAAACCAAAACCACTTAATAGGCAGGAAGAGAGTGAGACATGATTTCGCCTTCTCGGGCATGCTAAAAAGCGAAGGTCAAAGTACTCGCTGGTGCATCTTTGGCATTATATTATGAAATTATTGCTTCTTGGATGACAAGAGTTGTTATAACCGGGGTGGCTAGGTGGCTCAGTGAGTAGAGCACCGGCCCTGGAGTCAGGAGGACCTGAGTTCAAATCTGGCCTCAGACACTTGACACATGTACCAGCTGTGTGACCTTGGGCAAGTTACTTAACCCCAATTGCCTTGCCAAAAAGAAGGAGTTGTTATAGCCATGAGAATTTTCTTTTCCCCCTGAAAGTGTAAAATTCTCAAGGCCTGGGGATTATTTCAGTACCTGACCATATAACCATAGCCCCTCAGATAGGCCTTCCTTTCTTTCTTTAGAAGGAACTCTAAAGGATCACCCTTTTAAGTGCTCAATGATTTAATTAAGAGGAAGAAGGAAAAACAAAAAGGAACAATACTATTTCAGAGACTCCTGTAAACACAATCTTACTATGGAGTGTTTGTTACAAATTGGTGATGAGCCACTCAGAGATCAATAGACATATGTATGTAATTCTGTCTTGCTAACTTTTTTATAAGGCTGCATTCATATTTTTACTCTAAACTCTATTTTTATCAATTTATTGCTCAGAGCTCCTAAAACAAGAATGTTGCACACATGTATTTTAAAAACTAGTTCCCCAGACTTAAGCTATAACTTCTTTCTGTGATCAAATGCTTAGTATGTGCTATCAATTTCACTCCCTTGAGTAAAAAGCTAGGCCCCAGAGTCATCTCTAAAGCATTGTTTCACCTGGATTTGTTGCAGCTACTGTACAGCTAGGTTTTGCCCATATAAATGTTTCCCGTGTAGTCTCAGTTGGATATGGTTTTCATTTCTTTTAGTTCCTTGGTGACTTTTAAAGTATTGTTCTGTCACAAAGATAAGCACATTTCATTTTTTTAAGTGGCCTCTATAGGTCGATACTTAGCTCTAAGCAAATACAAATACTGTCTATATATGTTTAGGATTTTGTATGCCAGCTTTACGGATAGCTAAGCACAAATGTTGCTTCCTTCCCAAATAGCATAGTAATATCTTTACTGTCCTCTGAAAGAAAATATCTCTTGTGATTATTCCACACACCTGTGGAATAATAGTATACCCACACCTGTGCATTTAGTTTCCATAATGCTTTAAAAAGAAAAGTATTATAAACTTAGCCATGAAATGAGCACTTGCATGGGAAGCCAGGAGCTTGGTTTCCTCACCTGCCCCTGGTCCTGACCGTACACTTTTAGATAAGTCATTTAATGTCTCTGGGTCTCATTTTCTTCACATAAAAAATGTAAGGCCAGAAATCTCTGAGGTCTTTTACAGGGCTTAGGCTTGATTATTATTTTGTTAACATTTTAGTTATCAATCAATTACTTTTTGAGGGGTGACTAACTTAAAAGTTCAAGATTTTAAACTTTGGGCACTCGTGGTCCTTGGATTGGTCAACTGAGCCAGGGCTTTATTTCCATTCTAGACAGATTATGTAGGACAAGCCAAGAAGCTGCTAGAATTAATGGAAAACACAGACATGATCATTGTCGCAGGCGGAGATGGAACTCTGCAGGAGGTAAGACTGTTTTGCTGTTTGAAGGGATGTTGAAGATGTAGGAAATGGACACCATGTCTTAGTGTGTTGCCACTGAGGGATGGTTATGTTCTAGAAAAGTGATTTCTTTCTAAGCTCTAATTTTTAGGATAGTTACTACTTTCTGAAATGTGTGTAGTGGTAAAATTTCTGCCATACTCTTTGCCCACTTCTCTAAAACCTAAATTCCAAGGAATAATTTTTATTCCGTGTAAGTTTAATACTTTTCATTTAGGCATGAGATAAAATGGAGAAAACTTTTTTTTATTGTGATATCAGTATGTCAACTGTGAGAGAAATTTTTATGATATGACATATGAGTGAACCTTAAGGTATACCCTTTCCCATACCCCTTCTCATTGTTTGTAAAGTGGACTTAAACCTAGTTACACCAGCATTGATTTTTCTTTTCAAATATATGTATCTACTTTTTCATATATTTGGTTTCACAAAGGCAGTGAACCTTTTTTATTGAAAGGTTTGCCATTTCTCTGCAGCAAACTCTGACATCTTTAATTAAAAATCAGAAAGCTATTAAAGACACAAAAATGCAATCCTTACTGCTGCTCTACTCTTTGGCTGCTGCCTAATGAACATCAGTACCTAATTTCAAGGCTTTATCTGGTATAATTTGGTTCCTTTTCCTCCCAGATCACAAAACAAGAAGACTGCAATAGTTAGAATTCTGTCTGATGCTTGTATTAGAAATTCCATGAGCTGTTTTAGAGATCTTTTTAACACATTTTGTTGATGGTGCATTTTGTCTTTACATCATAGTCATTCCTGGGAGATCTCTTCCTCCATCCCCCTCTCATTTTGAACTTTCCTTTGTAGTGAAGAAAAACAGTTAAACAAAACATCTGACAGAGGGACTGTATCTGATCGTGTGACAACATTTTGCCTTAGTACTTGCCTCTCTCCCTGAGGACTCTTCTCTAGGACTATCAGGGGTTTTTAATTTTCTCAGTTTGGGTTCTTTTTTAGTAATATTTTGAAGTACAGTGTTGTAATAATTTTTTGTGTATGTTCTTTTGGTTCTGTTTATTTCACTCTGAAATAGGTCATATACATCTTTGCCTGTTTTTCTGAATTCCTCCTGTTCATTTCTTACTATACAAAAATATTCCACTGTGTTCATGTAACATAGTTTTGTGTCCATTTTCTAGTTGACAGATGCCCTTTTTATTTCCCAAAGATCATTTTTTAAAGGCTGCACTAATAACCTGAATAATTGTTTTTGCAGTGTAATAGTGTAATAATCTTTTTCCAATGAGTTGTATGATATTTTGATCAGGTCAGGAAAATGTCACATAGGCACTTTGGCTATAAAGGATAAGAAAGAATGACTTCAGTTTGATAAATGTCTATTAAGCTGTTTGATTTTGGGAGATAGAAGGACAAAAATGTTTTTTAGGAACAATTATAAACAGTACTTGTATTCAAAGTACTCACATTTACTAGGGAATACAACTTTTTTTTTTTAGCTTTTTTTTTTAATATATTTTTTCTTTTTATTTTTAGTTTGCAACACATGGTTCTACATAATTTTGAGTTCCAGATTTTCTTTTCTCCCTGCCCCCCTCCCTCCCCAAGATGGCATGGAATCCCTTATAACTTCCATGTATAACTTTGCATTGAATTAATTTACACACTAGTCAAGTTGTGGAGAAGAATTGTGACCAATGGAATGAATCATGAGAAAGAAGAAACAGAACCAAAAAAAAAAAAAAAACACAACCCAACAACAAATACAAAAGAGAGGAAAAAAAAAGGGGTGGGGGAGAAAAAGGCGAGCATGAAGTGTGCCTTGATCTGCATTCATACTTCATAGTTCTTTCTCTGGATGTAGATAGCACTCTCCATCGTGAGTCCTTTGGCGTTGTCTCTGCATATTGTGTTGCTGAGAAGAGCAAAGTCTGTCAGGGTTAGTCATCACAGAATCCATATATCTGTGGTTGTGTATAATGTTCTCCTGGCTCTGCTCCGCTCACTCAGCATTATGTCGTGTAGGTTTTTCCAGGTTGTTATGAAGTCCGCATCATCCCCATTTCTTATAGCCCAATAGTAGGGAATACAACTTTTAAAGCAAGTGAACATAACGTAATTTGAGAAAGAACATTAATAATTACATGGGTCAGAAAGATAGGAAGATGAACCTAACCAGAGCCTGGAAAGAGGGGAAATATTCTAGCAGAAATTGGTATATAGGGAAAGTGGTTTGTAGGCTTAATGGATGAGACTGGGCAAAGTCATGAGAAGTAAAACTTGATGGTATTTAATGTTTGTTGCTGGCGTTGTTTTAGTCTGAAAATGAGAGGCTGATAATTTAGTTTTGAATAAACTGAAAAAGTTAGGAGGAGGGGAATTTCAGCTAGGTTATAGGGAGAAGGATCATTGGCTTTATTGAAGATTGTGGAGTAGTGTGCTGTAGGGAATGTTTCTGAGAAGTTTGAAGGAGTGGAGTCAAGGGAGAGGCCCCAAACTGGCCTTAATTTTTCTAGTGTAAGAGAAAGCAAAATGATCTGCTGTAAATGGAGACGGTGAGGGGATAGCATGGGACTCGAGTAAGAAAAAAGTTTTAAAACAGTTACATTGGAGGTTAAGATAGAAGTAGCACAAAGATGAATTTTTGTAGGTTTCTATTTAAATTGAATCTAATTCTGCAAGGTAAAGGAAATGCTTGCTAAAATCTCTTCCACTGCTTTGTAGGTTGTTACTGGACTTCTTCGAAGAGTAGATGAGGTAAGCATTTAGAGCTTCTAGGCTCTCAATTTTGAACATTTCTCCTTCCTTTTCTTTCCTTATTCCTTTGTCCTTATTTCCTTTCCCTCTATCTTCTATACTCTTCATTGAAAGAACTTCCTAGAATGGGCTTCCTTGATTTGGGGGAGAAAAAGTACTCAGGAAGTACTGATTTCTCTCTAACAAGGCATTTTTATTATGTCAAAGTAGATTGTTCTACATAACAGGTCCATCTAGGGCTTTTCCAATAGCTTGTACCCACTGTTGCTTTACCATATAATCTTTCTCCCTCCCAGCAGAAAAAAAAATCATTTTCTAAAGAATCTTTTCTACAGAAACAGTCTTTGGGAACATTTCTATGCCCATCATTTTTATGGTATTTGCTGCATTTTGGTGCCCTTGCTACCTTCCTTGTCTCACTCGCTCCTCATTTCTCTTTGCCTCATTTGGGAATTTCCCATTAGAATCACATCAATTACAAAACCAGAGGAACCTGGAGATGGTTTTTTCTGCTTCCTAAAGAAACTTGAAACGCTCTCTTAAGTGGTGTGGTAGGGAAGGTGAAAACAGTGATTAAAGTGTCAGGAAGTTTCTCACCCTGGGTTACTTCCTAGAGGGCCCAGGGAGAATCTCCTTCATGAGACTAGAAGTCAATGTGAGTAACCAAATTGAAGAGGAAATAAATTTACTAATGTACTAGGGGAGATTGCCTTTTTGTTGTTAGTTGTACTCTCTTCCTAGTGTACAGATTTGATCTATATAGTTTTTCTGACCTCTCAGAGTACACAGCTAATTAAGCAGCATTCTTCAGCATTTAACTGGACCAATTGAAAGCTGATTACTGGGAGTAATGGGAGGTTCAGCTGTTTGTTGACTGCTCAACTAGGCTATTAATGAAGCCTTCTGGAAAGTCCCTTCCAGTCACATCATATATTTCTAAAATGGTGTCTTTGCCTCCTCAGAAGCCAACTTAATTTCTTTTGTAGGTCGGATTCAATTGAGTCATATTGTAGAGCTTCTGGGTTCCCTTGGTCTAGAGTTTTTGACCCAAAGACAGCTCGTGGGGAATGCAGATTTTTAAGCCATCAGAGTGCAGTAGTGTAAGTTGCAGAGTTGTGTAAATTAATTACTTTAGAACATCTTGCTGTAGCATATTACAGGTCATGCAGTTTATTATGATTGGTTTATAACATTGGAGTCTTCATGGTATAAAGGAAAAATAATGATTAAAAAAAATGGGTTTTTTAACTGAAAAGGATAGCTATGAATCATCCAGGTAGAACTCAAAGGGCCCTTAGAGGTTATGTATTACAGCCCTTCATTTTGCAGGTGAGGAAGTTGAGGCTCCAAAGGATAAAGTGACCTGCTGACCAGCATAGTGTCACCTCGTAGTGACAGAGCTGGGATTTGAACCCAACTCCTCTGAATCTAAATCCAGTGTTCTTTTCATTACACCACTGCTTCCCTCTGTCATATTTAATTCTGTTTTGAATGATTGTCCTTTGTTCTCAAAGAGGATCATGACATCAGGAAGATGATGTCATGACTTGGAGGTGAATTGGTTTTAAGTGAGAAAGGGCTGTGCAAAGTCACTAGCCTCACTTCCTCTTCTGGGTCCAGTGGCCAGATATAGATCAGGACAACTGGAGATGGCCCAGGGTCTTGAATGATAAAGCAAGTCTATCTCATAGACCTGTGGATTTTTAAAATTTAGACAATTAAATAAAAATATTTTAAATTAAAAATATTAAAATTAAATCTGATTTAATTTTTTAAATCAAATCCAAGTGTTTGAATTCTCTACTCGGCATTTGCAAATTGGGAGAAGGGGGTACTTAATTGATTCTTTCTGTTTATTGTTATTGTATTTCCATCGGTCTATATCAGGGATGTCTAAAATGCTGCCAGCAGGCTGCATGCGTAGAAATTTACATAAATGCTTTAGTAAACAAAGCTGAGCTCCTGCAAAGCTCTCACTAAAATGGCAAATCAAAATATATTGTCTATTGTTTCAATAAAAACCTAAGGTGGGACAGCCCTGGTCTATATGATCATGGCCCTATTCATCTCACAAAACACTTTTCTAACTTGTTGGCACTAGTGGGTTCTCCAGAATCTTTCTGCCAAATTCTAAGTCATTGTTCATTGATTGACTGGTTTGAAGAAGTGCCCAACTACTGATACCTGCATGCCATTTCCAGGAATGGGGATTGCACTGCCATAACTAACATAGCTATGGTCTTTTTTTTAACCTGATTTTTTCCTGTTTTTTTCCTTTTTTTTCTTTTTCTTCACCTCTCCAGGTTACCTTCAGTAAGATTCCCATAGGATTTATCCCACTGGGACAGACCTGCAGTTTGAGCAGTACTCTCTTCCCCGAAAGTGGAAACAAAGTCCAGTAGGTTGTGTATGTGGGAATTTAACATTAATGAATGTGAGGGAATGGAAGGAAGAACTCACGTGTATGACGTAGCTCATGTCAAAGTGTTGTTAGCTGGTAGTCACATATCAAAGATATAGAAACAATAATTATGTGAAAGAAAGTGATAATGATGAAACCATATGCCAAAATTTATGGGTTGTCACTAAGGCAGTCCTTGGTGGGGGGGAAATTATATCCCTAGAAACATTATTAAGTAGAAAAGGAGAGTATCAATAAACTGAATATTCACTTAAAATTAGCCAAAATAAACCCTAAATAAAGCAAAAAAAAAAAAAAGAGGAAATTCTGAAAATTAGAGGAGAAATTGGTAAAGTAGAAGCCAAAAAGATTATAGAAATGATAAACAGAACTGAAAATTTTAAGTCACAGAGAAGATCCAAGATAGAGGTAAATTAAAATAGTTGTAAATGTCCTGGTAGGATTTGTAATTATCAAGAAAAGGGTTATTATGGGAAAGATAGTTCTTGAGGTCAGAGATAGGAATTTGAATAAATGGCTTCTCCGTCCAACAGTAATGCTTCTGGTGCCCCCTGTCAGTAGAACTTGGAATTGGAATTGTTGTTTGCTTTGTCTTCAGTGATAAGTAATAATGATCCCTCTTTCTAGGTCCCATTTCCAAATGTACTCTTGTGAATAAGATAGGGCCAGAGAATTGAGAGTAGCCATTGCTTGAATTAAACCCATCCTTTGGTCTCATTGGTATAATCCTATGAACAAATGAACTCACAACCTAATATTGCCTTTCAGGGGTAACTTCAGTAGGTGAAGTCTTTATACCCAACAGAAGACAAATAGCTCTGGCCCCTAAAATATGATAACCACAAACATAATTTCTTTTAATAACTTTTCATCAGGTGAAGAATCTTGGAGTAAGAGTCAAGAGACTCTTCTGTTCCCTCTTCTTTCCCCTTAAAAAAAAAAGTTTTATAAACCTAATGTGGTGCTAAAGTGCTCTTTTGGTTGTTAGTACATCTGTGTAAATTTCAGAACTGTTTTCTATTTTTCAGGCTTTCTTTAAAGTTTATTTTAGGGGCAGCTAGGTGGCGCAGTGAGTAGAACATCGGCCCTGGAGTCAGGAGGACCTGAGTTCAAATTTGCTTTCAGATACTTGACACACTTACTAGCTGTGTGACCTTGGGCAAGTCATTTAACCCCAATTGCCCTGCCTTCCCCCCTCCAAAAAAAAAAGTTTTTATTTTATTTTAGTGGTTACAAAGTACTAGGCCATTTAATGCTTCTCTGTGTATATAAGTGTTCTGATCTCCAAAGAGTACCTCAGATATTTAGCAGGTAAACAAACTCAAATCACATCTTTCATTAAAACTCCTCTAGTGATTTGGCCCTTAATAACAGCATGTAGCATTCAGCTCATCCCCAGCCACCCTGAAACCAGGGATAGATGCAAGAAGCCTATTAAATTAGCTGGGCTTGTTCTCTTCAGGTAAGATTCTCAGGGAGGCAGATGAAACACATTGAATTGATAAGAGGTTTATTTACCTGACATAAACCTTCTGTGCCTTGGATCTTGATTGCTTTGGAGGTCTTCTCTTTCCTTCCTTTCAGTATTGATCAATTGACCTGCTTTAGCCAACATATCCTTGCTATATAATTTAGGAAACCTAGAGGCAGAACCTTTCCCTTGGAGGGAAAATTTGTCTTTGGAACTTTATATGTATCCTTCTCCTTTCTACCTATTCCTTTATCCTCATTACTTGTGGCCTGAGGCTACTCTTTTTCAGGCAGAAGGACAAACTCACATTTTTAGGCTTGCTTATCCCATAATTAAAATATTACTGTTTCTTTTGCTACTTTTAAAAATTAAATTAAAATTAATTTGTAAGCATATCCAAAGGCTCTTGTGTAATCAAATCAGCCAAGCCTAGGTTCAGAATGTTTGCGGCCTCTGGTAATATGGCAAATGCCTGAGGCCATCTAAAGAGAGCAAGATACTGCTTTTTTGTACTGCTGTCAAGATGTGTTGCACTGTAATTACCTTAGAGGAAAAAGAACCTTGAATGTCGGGGTTGTTGAGGTAAATGAGTTAAGGATCCTATCCATTCTGGTTTTCATACTAAAGTGTGGGGATATACTGAAGTGTTACTTTTCGGGTGCTTTGGACAGTTGCTGAACAATGACACTTAAGGCCAAAAGTTGATTGACTTCTGCTCTTCACTTTAAGAAACATTTTGGAAATGATATGCCTGAATTTTTAAAGACACAACAGTGTTCTCTACGTGAAGGTGAACATAGTTCTTTTAATCAAAAACTACTAAACTCTTTTAAATCTACAGTAGTGTTTCTAGGGTTTTGCTTAAGGTAAATGAAATATTTTTTTAGAGCCGTCAGTGTTTCTGGTCAGTTTCTTTTTGAGATGAACATAATTGAAATGACTATACAATTTCCCCTTTCCTCAAGTGGCTAATGCCATACTTTAAACTGCTAAGTGCTCTATTTTCAGAAGATAAGTAATTCAGCCCCTTGAAGACAAAAGAGAGGAAGTTCAAGTGGACTCCAAACTGCTTTCTCCTTTTTCTATTTCTGGAGATGAGCTACAAGTAGCCCCTGCACAATTTGGGTGGCTAGGGGATAAGAAATTTAGGTTCATATTTTACCCCTGAGGCCCATTAGCTATTTGAGCCTGGGGAAATCACTCCTCTAAGCCTGTTGCCTCACCTGCCTCATCATTATCTAATAGCTATAGTATTTACTTCATAGTGTTGGCATGAAGATTATTGATAATGTACACAAAACACCTTGTATCTAAGTACTTTGAAGTGAGAACTATTATCAGCTCTTACCTGGGTGATTTAATTCTCAAATATCAAAAGAAAAAGTGAATTCTCTCTTAAATTTTAATCTGGCTACTTGAGAATTCAGACTATATATAACTTAAGCAGCTGCTCAAATATGCATGTTTTTGAGGCCTTTTTTCAATCCTCATTCTCCTCTACCTCTTCTCTCCTCCTTGATAATATTCTTCCCTCTAGGTTTTCAGGACACTGCTCTCTCCTGGTTCTCCTGCCCACCTGACTGCTCCATCTCTGTCTCCTTTATTGGTGCCTCCTCCAGAGCACACCTCTAACCTTAGGTGTCCCTCAGGAATCTGCCCTAGGCCCTCTTCTCTCTTCCCTGTAGACTGCTTCACTTGGTGATCTCATCACCTCCTTGTGTACTTCATTACCACCTCCATGTTGACCTTTCTCAGATCTCTCTGTCCTGCCCTAACCTCTCTGCTGACCTCCCATCTCAAATCTCCAGCTGCCTTTCAGACGGCTTGAACTAGATGTCCAGTAGACATCTTAGACTCAATATGACTGAAGGACTAAACAACCATGCAGTGACCTGTCCACTAGAGTTCTTAAAATGAGTGCTGCTTAATTATTTATCTTGCCTGTAGCTTGTAAGGTGCTTTTCAGCATATAGTTCCAAGCATTTATGCACCTGTAACGGTGATAGTTAGCCTCTAAGGGGAAGTGTGTACTAGAGATCTGGGGGACCGAATGTCCTGAGATTCTGTAGTTGGAGGAAACTTCAACTCTCATATTTCTTATACTCATGTTCTTTGACTCTTAAAGGGATGTTTTTGTTCAGTGACTTCAATGTCTTGGCAAAGTACTAAAATTATTATTGGTATTTTTATTATCATAATGTTTTGGCTTCATTCCCATAGTATTAATTGCTAATAAATTCAATAGCCAGTCGTCTTTATTCTTTTGTCCATATCAGGCCTTTCTGCTATATTTGTGTCTGGTGTCTGACCTCATATATAGCCTATCCCAAAAGTCTTAGGGCTATTTTAGGCTATTAAAGGTAATTAAATAGCTATCTGAATAGGTGCTTAAGCTATTACTTAAGGTAGTGTGGAAAAATTCACTAAGACTTTTAGAACACCTTGTAGAATTCTTTTCTTTTGACTGTTTAAATACTAGGAGAGATATGTGATCCTTATTATTTCTTAGCCATCCCTCACCCCTCATGCCTCCTCCCACCAACACGCTAAATAGACTTTGCATGTGTCTCTTCTGTGTGTCAGTGCAATTAGGAAACTCCTGTTCAGAACCTGCTTTTCAGACCCCAGCAGGTTTGTGAGCATAGGCAAGTTCTTTCAGACCCTGTTTTCACATCTGTAAAATGGATAGAATACTACAGTACCTGCCTCACAAAGTTAGCGAGAGTATTTTGCATACCTTAAAGTGATATATGAAGGTGAATTATGTCTTTTAGGCACATTACAGATGCTGCATTGGCCATTGTGAAAGGAGAAACTATTCCGCTTGATGTGCTGCAGATCAAGGTAGGCAAAGCCTTTGAATTTCTGCTGAGGAATTACTTGCTGTATCCAGGTTCCTTTTCTAGTGGTGAAGTTCCCTTTTAAAAAATTAGCAGCAGGGAGGGTCTAGTATGTGTAGGCAAAAATAAAAATCCATTGCCTTGTTCTAGTCGTTAAAATTATTCTGATATTTGGAGCTGACTGTTTATACATCGAAGGTGTATAAATCTTTATGTTTATAAAAGGAGTGCTCTGTACTGAAGTAAATGCTCAAGGCCCTTTAAAATCTATTCCAAGATGATGGATAAGATTAAAGCATACTTTAAAAATGCTGCTAGTTACAAAGGAAGCTAGAATCTGCTCTCAGACGTTTCATGTGGCTCTTTTATTTTGCCTGCTTGAGATAATGGTACAAATGTTGGGCATTTTTTTCTGCTTTCCTTTTTCTGCCACCACCCTCAGCCAAGCCTGTATGTTCTTTTTATATGACTGCTGTGTGATACAGCAGAGAAAGTGTCTGGAGGCCAAAGATGGAGTAGTTTGGCATTGCGACAAGGCGAGATAGAGAGGACTCTTCTTGACCATACCTGTCATCTCAGCATCTTCTCTTTTGTTTTTCTTTTTTGTTTCAAATGCTCCTATTTTGTGAGTTGATTCAGCCATTGTTGGTTTATAACTACTCTTTATACTGCTAGTATGGTCAAGGAAGTGAAGACCATCCACAGATCAGTTCTTAGGTCCTTAGAAAATGTCTCATTCCAGACTACTTTGGTTTCTTTTGCACCCAGCTAAGATAAATGTGGCCTGGCTTCCTGGAGCAATCTCTTTGTAGATTAGGAAAATAATTATTAACTGCAGCTTCCTTCCCCCTGTGCCACCCCTTCCTCCCCTCCCCCTCCCCCATATAATTATATCCATGTAGTCCTTTTCAAATTCCAGTTAGGCATGTAGTTAAGAATTCTCTGGAAGGTATTGCAGTTGAGTGAGACATTTTATTCCCATCAGGTCAGTCGTGTGGTAGCTGATAGGAGTAGAATCCTTGCTAGGTGACACAATGAATAGACTCCTTCCTGGAGTCAGGAAGACCTGAGTTCAAATGCTGCCTCAGACACCTGCCTTGGTGTCTCCATCTGTAAAATGGGGACAGTAACAGCTTTTACCTTCCAGGGTTGTTGTGAGGATCAAATAAGTTTATATTTGTAAAATGATTCGCAAACCTTAAAAGCACTACGTAAATCTTAGCCAGCATCAGCATCATCATTAATATTATTATTGTACCTGAAATGTACATGGAACCATGACTGGCTCTCTTCTTTCTAATGTCCATTTAGAGACTTTCTGGTTATATCCACGTAGAACTGTTTTTATTTTTTGTCTTTATTTCCCGAACCACTATCATTGCGTCTTAGACATGCTAAGTGTTTAATATAAATGAATGAATGGCATGTAGGATAAAATGAGAGGGAACATCATTTCCCTGACTACCCTCTCCTCCTTCTTTTTTTCCTCACAGCTTAAGTGCTGTTCCCTGAAGTGGGGTGACATGTATGAGACCCATAGTCTTCAACTGTGGTAGGCTTCTTAACAGTCAGTGGTTAATTCCTCCTTTCGTTTGAGGTGTTCTTGACAAATAGATGAATGCTTCTTCTAAGACCAGAAGGAGCTGATTTCTGTTCCCTGCCCTAACACTGCTCAGCTTAGTTAAATTCCTCATCAAGCCTCCGGGCCAGGTTCACTTAGGGAGTTAATCAGTAGGTGAAGTTTTGTTCATTGGCAGTGTTCAGTTATTTCAGTTGTCTGACTCTTTGTGACCCCATTTGAGGTTTTCTTGGCAGAGATACTGGAGTAGTTTAGCCATTTCCTTCTCCAGCTCATTTTTACAGATGAGGAAACTGAGGCAAACAGGGTTAAGTGACTTGCCCAGGGTCACACAGCTAGTAAGTGTCTGAAGGCAAATTTGAACTCCGGTCTTCTAACTCCAGGCCCAGTGCTCTAGCCACTTTTCCACCTAACTGCTTCATAACAGGTGAAGTATCCCTATTCAGTTCATTTAAATTCTTTATAGGTGAAGGTGTGCCCCTGGTTGACCCTCTAGGTACCTAAGAGACTAGAAAGATGAGTAAGATATGGTTCATGCTCATAAAAAATTTTTAGACTTACAGGGAATAAAACAAGTGTTGTATCTGGTATCACTACTACCTGAAAGGTGATTTTCTAGGTGAATATCTGTGGGTCAGTGTCATTCTCCCTTTCTTTATGCAGGGTTAAGTCTTCCAAGACCAGTTACACTAAGAATAGAATCTCCCAGGCCCAGAATTTCCTCTGCTCCAGCCCCAGGTTCCCACACAACCGTTTAGAAGGCTCATCTTCTCCAAGTCAGGGATATATTCATCTTCAGCCCAAGAAAGTAATTCTTCATCTTAGAACCTCAAGGTGTCTTCTCACCTCCCTGCTTCAGTCAGTGTTTCATTCCCCTTCTGCCATTTTCCTACAACCTGCTATTGAAAAATGTTCAACTTCATCAGCAAAAGACAGCGTGGAGGCAATTTCCAAAATAGTCTTGGAGGAATTTGGGCAGGATGTCTTCTTGATTTCTCCTTTAACAGAGAGTGGTTGTGTTGTTGTTCCCCATATAAAAAGTCCACCTGTGGATTAACAGATCACACCTCCAAGTGGCATTCATTTACTGTTGAATAATCACTGTAGTGCATCTGCCTCTTAACCCGGCTCCTGCCACAGTTTTCTCAGGTAGGGACAAGCTGTTTGTGTAGTCTGACTGCCTTCTTACTGCTAAGCCTTCCCAGAAGAGAGACTCAGGCTTGAAGGACTAGGTAATTAATACACTGCAGCCGTCTTAGCCCTTAAGGATCCAGACTTTCCTGTGCTAAAGGAGTGTTTTTAAATGGTATCCCTAAGTGTATACATCTAACTCTTCCACTCATAATTTGAGCAGTAGCTCTTTGAGAACTTAGATTTTCATCGCTCCTCTTCCCCATTTAGTCTGTGTCTTGGCTGTAGTGCATTATGATGCCAAGTCCTGTCAGTTCTTCCTTCACAGTATTTAACACCTGATTCTCTGGACTAATTCAGTAGCCTTTTGGTTTTTTTTTTCTCCTTCAAGTCTCTTCCCCCATCTAGTCTGTCCTCTACTCAGCTATTGAAGCTGTTTTTCTAAAGGGGAGGTCTGACTATGAACCCCCACCCCCATCTCACCTCCAGGAGCAAATATAAAAAACTCCGGTTTTCAAAGCCCTTCATAACATGGCCCCCTCCTACCTTTCAAGGGGTCTTACCCTGTACTCCCTGCCATGTATTCTTTGATCCAGCGTCACTGACCTCCTTGCTGTTCCTTATACAAGACATTCCACATCCCACCTCCAGGTATTTTCACTGGTTGTCCCTCCTACCTGGAATTCACTCCCTTTTCATCTCTACCTTCTGGCTTCCCTAGTTTCTTTCAACTTCCAATTAAAAATCCTACCTTCTACAAGAAGCCTTTCTAGATCTCCCCTTAATGTTAGTGTTTTTCTCCTATTGATTATCTCCAATTGATCTAGTATAAGTCTTGTTTGTGTATACTTTAATGTTGTTCTCCCCATTAGACCATGAGCTCCTAGAGAGCATGGACTGTGCCTTGTATTTCTTTGAACCCCTAGTACTTAGCACAGTGCCTGACACGTAGTGGGCACTTAATAAATGTTTATGGCTAACTAGTACTATATCTGGCACATCTTCCTTTACCTATATAATGGGTTCATTGTACCTAGTTAAAAGAGAAGGGATCACTTCTCCCAGAATGGAATCCTTTGGAAGCAAGCCTAGATTTGAGGAAAATTTGACCTCCCTCCCAGAAACCAGACCTTTACACACAAAAACAACCTTGTGTGTTGACAAACTGGTACAAAATATCACCCTTCCTCATAAGATAAAGTAGAGGACCTGGGACCTGTACTCCCTGAATACTGAATTGGATGTCGTTATACTTGGCTCTTTCTTAAGATTTTCCTCAGAGGAGACATGTTGCTGAGAATGTTTTCTCTTGCTGAAAATGACACTTTTTCCTTCAGTGTTTCACACTGTCCATTTGTTTCATCATTCACAGTTGGCATCTCCTCCATTGATGTAGCTCAAAACTCCTACAAGTTTTAGGAGATAAGATGCTGTGGCCAGAAAAACTTATCACTGGGTCATTAGCCTTTTGCTAATGAACTTTTCAGGATTTAGCTAGTCTGGTCCTCAGATAGTAGACACACAGCCCATCCCCAGATCCAGACTCAAGCACTGCTGGGACTTAAGTTTCACCATCATAGCCTTCAAGAGCCCAGAGCCATCTATCTTCATACCATGATGAGGCATCAAAATTAGCCTTTAGTCAAAGATGACTATTGAAAATTCATAGTATACTTTCCTTCTCTCCTCAATAATTTTAATGTGGCCCGCATTTTCTTCCTGTGATTTTGAGGAATTTTTGGTTCTATTTTTTATTTTTTCAATTAGCAACCTTTAAAAAAAATTATTCTGGCCTTCCCCACTATCCCTCCTCCACTAAGTGAATTTTAAAAATAAATAAAGCTTTCTATAAATAGCTGCATAGTCCAGCAAAATGTATTCCTATGTTAGCCATATCTGAAAATAGATTTTAATCTCGTCAGGAATGAGTGGTATGTTTCATCTTTATTTTTTTGGACTTGTGGTTAATCAGAGTTTTAAAATTTTACAGAGTTGTTTTTCCTTACAATGTTTCTGTCATTGTATAAATTGTTCTTTTTCCACTTACTTTGCTCTGAATCAATCCATATAGGTCTTCGCAGTTGCCTCTGAATTTGTCCATTTCATCATTTCTTATGGCACAATAGTATTCCATTATATGTACCATATTTTGTTTAGTCATTCCCTAATAGGAGGATATGCCTTTAGGTTCCAGTTTTTATGTTTTTAATAAAATATCTAAAAACAAAGAGTGAAACTTAGCCTAAAAACCACTTGTGGCATATATAAGAATAGTTCTCCTATAGCCTTGGACCCATCTGTATTCTTTCTATAGAGTTTAGTCTATATCATTTATCTTTGATTACTGAATATTTCCAGACCAAAGGTTCATTTCATCAAAGTTCATGTCACTACTGTTTTTCTGTCTGTGTCTTCAGGGAGAATTGTTAATTGCTCATACTTAGTTTCTTCTATCTCCAAAGGTGTCCTCAAATTAAAGCCCCTATGAGGTGAATCTCATATGTGACTTTTCTTCTGCAATTATACTTTTCTTAGGACTCACCCTAAATTTCTGTCCTACACAGTATCTTACTTTCATATCAACCAAGGCATAATCTTCCCATCTGCTCCTCTAATCTTTCCTTCCCAGGAAATCATCCTGCACATCTTAAGATGAAATATGGGCAACCATACATACCTTGATACTGAGACAGGCACAAAAAGTTTATGCTGATAGTTCTGCCTCTTTTGTCATGATCCACTGGGAGCTGGTATCCAAAAGAGCCAACCCAGCTGATCAACAAACTTTAGCTCTTCTGCTTCGAGTGAGATGGCAAACTATAAAGTTAAAACCCAAAAAAATGACTGTTAAAAAATTTAAAATTATGTTAGTATGGTTGCATTTGTTGGGATCATTAACCTCATTTCCTGTGTTTACTTAACTTACAGGGAGAAAAGGAGCAGCCAGTATTTGCATTATCTGGTCTCAGATGGGGATCCTACAGAGATGCAGGAGTCAAAGTTAGCAAGTAATGTAGTATTATTTTACAAATATGTGATGTTTTTTCTTTCTTTATATTCTCTTTATTAGGGTTTTCATTGAGTGGTATGATCATAGTTTTTTGAAAAAAGATTCTATTCATTTATGGTTTTAGAGATACCGTATTTCATTCATTTTCTGTGTTTTTCCTACCCCATTTGGCAGACTTCTAAGTTGAGTTTTATTAATTAATTAATTTTTAGTTTCCAACATTCACTTCCACAAGATTTTGAGTTCCAAATTTTCTCCCCATCTCTCCCATCTCCCTACCCCAAGACAGTGTGCATTCTGATTACCCCTTCCCCCAGTCCTCCCTGCTATCACCCTCCCTCCCCTTCTTATCCACTTTCCTTCTATTTTCCTGTAGGGCAAGGTAAATTTCTTTTTTTTTTTTAATTTCTTTTTTATTTTTAGTTTTCAACATACTCAGTTCCACAAGTTTTTGGATTCCAAATTTTCTCTCCCTCCCACTCTTCCCACCAACCCCCCAAGATGGCATGTAATCCAATGTAGGTTCTACATATACCTTCACATTGCCCTTATTCACATAATAGTCCGGTTGTAATGAAGAATTATAACCAATGGAATGAATCATGACAAAGGAGAAGCGAAACAAAAGAAAAAGGAGAAAAAAAAAGAGAGAGAACAAAAAGTTTGTCTCAATCTGCATTCAGACTCCATAATTCTTTCTCTGGATTGTGCATAGATTTTTCCATCATGAGTCTTTTGGAGCTGTCTTTGAACCTGGGCAAGATAAATTTCTAAACCCCATTGCCCGTCTATCTTATTTCCTAGTTGAAATAAGTTGAGTTTTGTTTGAATTATAAGAGTAGAGGTTATTTTTGTGGAGGCCGGCCATCCTTAACACAGAGAGATTGGGAGAGCTTCCCAGCTCATGCTGATGTTGTCTGAGGAAGGCAGTAGAGTCACTATTTCAATGCAGGCCTTCTGAGGGGGAGAGTGTCCAAGTTTAGAGCCATGATCACGGTGTCTTTGTGACCTGATTGGCACAAGGGAAGCACTTCATGGGTCTTGTTTCTATACCAATGCGTAGAAGGGCTTCTCCGAAAGAGGGAGCACCCTTTTTCTTACACTAGGAGAGCGAGGGATCTCTGCCTTGGAGGGTAAGGAAAGAGGTTTGGTCATATAATAGCCTGTCATAGAAATAAAAAGTGGGAGTATCGTGGATCTCTCATGGAAAATGAATTCATTTGTGGAGATCTCATCAGGGACTATAGAATTGTTGCAGTTAGTGAATCAGTAAACATTTACTAAGTATCTGCTACATGAGGACATTGTCCACAGTTCTGGGGGAGATAAAAGCATAGCTGAGACATGGGCCAGTCTTCATGTTGCTTATAGTGTAGTAGGGGGTTGGGACACAAACACAGAGAATTAAACAATATTGCATAAAAAGTGCAAAACAAAGTGGTGTAAGAGGTTCTACAGATGGTTGTGTTACTGATCAGGTGATCAGGGAAGGCTTCATGGAAGAAGTGACATTTGAGCTGGGCCTTAAACAAGTATTTTTCAAGAAGCAAAGATTCCATGACTAAGAGAGAACATTAGGAAAGGCCTGAAAGTGGGAAAATGTTTTCAGGAAAAAAGAGAGTAGTCTGATTTTGCTGGGTTAGTCATAGAGGAGGGATAACAGGAGGTAAGATGGGAAAATGAAGGCTGATGCCAAAATATTGAGGGTCTCAAAAGCAGGTAACAGAAGTATGGATTTTATTCAGTAGGCAATAGAGATCCACTGAAAAGTTTTTATTTTATTTTATTTTTTATTCTGAATTTAATGAATACCAACCAAAAAAGGAATATTTCCCTAAATAAAGCAGAACTGAAAAAGAGGGTGATATCTGAAACTGAGAATCGTCATTACATATAGCTTGCTGTTTAAGTATATGATAATTCAATATGTCACTTCCAAAGCAGTCTGACTGCTTGTATTTCCTTAAAAACTTTGGGTTTTTATGTATCTTTTTTAAAATGCTTCAATGACCCTCTTTCCTTTTTTTTTTTTTAAACATCTATCCTCCACTCCCCCTCTCTTCCCACCCAACAACTTCCCTTAAAAAAAAAAGAAAAATATTATCCATAAGACAAATTATCATTGAAGCAATGCACATCCACACATTTGCCTCCATGTATATATGTATGTCTATACGTAAAGATGCACATACGCGCGCACACACACACGACACACGTGTATATATCATTCTATACCCAGAATGTATCACCCCATTTTCAGGAGGTGTGGGTTGTGTACTTCATCAAAAGTCCATAGTTGGTTACTACAGTTATCAGAATTTTATCATGTCTTTTATCTTTGTTTTTCTTTACAGTAGTGTTGTTACTGTATGAATTGTCTTAGTTTTGCTGACTTTACTGTACATAAGTTCATGCTAGTTTTCCCAGGTTTTTTTTAACTGTGACTTTTGTCATTTCTTATGGTGTAATAGCATTACCATGAAAGTTTTTTGAAAGAGATGAGCAACACAACCAAATCTATGCAAGTGAAAGCTTCTCTTCTTTTGTCTTTAAAAATTAAATGTTTTGTTGAAAATTTTATAGCCTCCTAAACTTTAGTAGCCATTTGCAGTTTAATTTCAGTGAATAAAATATAAACATCTTCCCTCCTCCCCCAATCTTTTATTGCCAACTCTCTTTGCTCCCATTTGTCTTTTTAATCACATTTGTTCCTTTTGTCTTTCATGATTATCTCTGTCCCTTATTTAGGTAAGAATTTCCCCCCTCCGTCCCTTCCAGTCATAGTTATAAAACATATCTCCTTCCTTTGTCCTCTAAGTTTTAATGATATGACCGTTTCATCTTTAAATTATTTATCCGTTTGTAATTTATCGTGGCTTGTGGCTTATGGCATAGTGTAGTTGTCTAAAGCCAGAGTTCTTAACTTGCTTGTGTGTGTCATAGACTTCTTTGGCAATCTGGTGAAGCCTCTGGATCCCTTCTCAGAATATTTTTAAATGCATAAAATAAAATACACAAGATGACAAATTAAATGAGTTATATTGAAGCATAGATACCAAATACATTTTTAAAACAAATTCACAGATCCCAGGGTTAGAACTCCAGGTTTAGACCTAATTTCTTCTGGACTGCTTTCTGTTTTTCCCAGTAATTTTTGTTATATATAGAGTCCTTACCCTAGTAATTAGTGTCCCTGGCTTTATCAAACACTATACTACTATATTCAGTTGTTTCTAGATGGTGTTGACTATCTCATCTCTTCCATTGGTCAATTTTTATATTTTTTAAGGACTAAATCTCTTGATGATTACTTTTTTTTTTTGGAAGGGAAGGCAGGGCAGTTAGGGTTAAGTGAATTGCCCAAGGTCACACAGCTCGTTGAGTGTCTGAGGCTGGATTTGAATTCAAGTCCTTCTGACTCCAGGGCCGGTGCTCTACTCACTGCGCCACCTAGCTGCCCCAATGATTACTTCTTAATAGTATAGTATGAGATGTGGTGTTGCCAGGTTCCCCCCCACCCCCTTTTAAAAAAATATTCTTTTTAAGATTCTTGACCTTTTGTTCTTCCAGATGAATTTTATTTCATCTATATCTATAAAATAATCCCTTGGTAATTTGATTGGTAGTTTTAGATAATATCAGTGTTTTGTTTTGTTTTATCATACTGCCACAGATCAAACATGAACAATTAATATTTCTCCAATTATTTAATACTTTCTTAGTTCTTCCTTATTCCAGTAAAAAGTGTTTTGTTGGTGTCATTCTATGTCCTGAGTATGTTGCCAGGTGTTATTAGTAACATACAGAAAGGCTGATTTTTGTGGGTTTATTTTCTGTCTTACTACTAAGGAAATTTATTCCTGCAGCAATGTGAAAGACACATCATAGCAGGGAAAGAGTGAAGGTGAGATGGCTTGTTGGCAGATTATTGCAAGGATCCTGATAGTTGTCCTAGGGTGGTGGCTGTAGGACCTAAAAAGAGGGGACACATTTGCATGAGATTGTAGAGGTGGGCTTGACAGGACTTGGTAACTGATCGAATGTGAGAGTTAAGTTAGAGAGAAAAAGAAAAGGACAACCTTAAAGTCTTTATGGGGGAACCTGAGTGCAAGCAGCACAGGTAGCACAGAGCAGGGGCAGCAGCAAGCTCCTCTGAAAGCAGCCCAAATATCCATTCCAGGGCTGAGTGGTTCTTCTTTCATGCCTCTGCCAGGAGAAATAGGACTTCTAGACTGTCCCTTTGCCACCATCACACAGAACTCTCTGCCTTTGAGGTTTACTACATCCTTTGTTATGACCTGATGCAATTCCTTCTCACAGGTTTTCAGGGGTTCACTACCTGGTTCACAGCTTCCCTTTCTTTCCACACCTCTGCAGTTTTACTTGGGTACTTCCCCATACTTATCCATCTTCCCTCAAATACTCAGGCTTGCCAGTTAATCACTCTCCTGAACTCCTGTGAACTTTTACCTTCACTCTGTCTTAGTATTTGCAAGGATAGCCATACCCTTGATCCCTCATAATTGTTTTATTTCCATGATCCATAACTGGAATTTCTCTCCTCAGTCATAACCTATCTTTTAATCTTTCCTTCTGCATCCTAAATCTAGCCTTTATTGTCACTGTAACTTCTAGTCTCTTTCCCACTTCCCATATTCCCAGTCTGTCACCCTTGCTCTAACCTTCCTTCTTTTTCTTCTCAGGCTTGACCTTGTGGGTAACTCGGTCATCCCTATATTATCAGCTCTCTCTGCATCCCTCTTTGTCCTATCAGCAGTTTCACCTAGCCAGCCCCAACCCTGGGTTATTCCCACTATCTGCCTTCTGCATTCTAACTCTTGTTTACTGAACATTTTTGGAGAAAATGAACTGACTGCTGACTCGATTCACTACAAATTTGTCTAATTTCTTTTTTTTGTTTTTTTTTTTGGGGGGGGCAGGGCAATTGGAGTTAAGTGACTTGCCTAAGGTCACACAGCTAGTACATGTGTCAGGGTCGGATTTGAACTCAGGTCCTCCTGACAGCTGCCCCCAGATTTTTAAAATTTCAAAAGGATTCTTACTGTAGCAAAGTAGTTCTCTTATTTTTCCTTGACTCACTCTTTCACACTCTCCACAGTAGCTGTTCCCAACCTTCTCTTCTCAGAACACCTCCATCATTGTCTCCTGCCATCATGCATCATAAACTCCCTCTTCTCCTCAGTTCCTGCACCTCTTTTCACTTAACCCTTCTCTTCCCCTTTGGACTAGTCTCTGAGGAAGAGGTTAAAGTGGTCAGCCCTTCTCCTTATGCTTCTGAGCCCATCTCCTCACACTTTTAGGGAATTGGTTTTCTTCATCCTTCCCTCTCCCATCTTCAATCCGTCTCTGCAAATATGTTTCTCCCTAATACTTGAAGGAAAAAAAACAACAACCCTTTTACTTGACCCTGCTTGTCCCTCAAGCATTGGTCCTATTTATTTCCTTTTTACAGCCAAATTCATAGAAACGTTTGTCTGCATTCACCTCCTTTTCCTCACCTCCCACTTACTTCTCCACCCCTCACAATTAAGCCTCAAACTATTCCACTCAATAAAACTGCTCACTTCATAGTTAACGGTTTATTAATTACCTGCTATATCTCATAGTCTCTTGTCAGTTCTCATCGTTCCTGATCTCTGCAGCATTTGACATGGTTGACACCTCTTTCTCCTCCTGCATACTTTCTCCTTTTTGAGTTTTTGTGGTGCTACTTGATTCTGATTCTTCTCTTATTTGTCTGACCACTCCCTCTCAGTTTTCTTTGCTGACTTATTATCCAGCTCCTGCCAACTCTGCTTGGGCATATCTGAGGTCTGTGTCCTAGACCCTTATCTTTTCTCTTTCTGTACCTGCAATGAGGTGGCTCAGTGGATGTAGCACTGGGCCTAGAGTCAGGAAGACCTGACTTCAGATGCAGCCTTGGACACTCACTAGCTAAGGGACGCTGGACAAGTCACTTAACCCTGTTGGCCTTAATCCACCAGAGAAAGAAATGGCAAACTGTTCTGAGATCTTTGCCAAGAAAACCTCATGCAAAGTCATGAAGAGTTAGATGTGACTGAACAACTGAATAGTATCCAATGATTTAATCAGCTCCTGTGGATTTATTTATTCCCTCTGTGCACATGACTCCCAAATCTACGTATCCAGCAGCCCTCCTTCCTTACTTAAACTTGGGTCTTATTTCATCAACTGCTGCAAAATATCATCACTTGAGTGTCCAAAATAAAACTCACACATACAGTCCCTCCCTCCCTCCCTCTATCTCTCTCTCTCTTTCTCTCTCTCACAGGTCCTCCTGCCTCTTTCCCCTCCCTCTTCAATCCATCTCACACACAGATGCCAACTTGATACTCAGAGCACAGGGTTGTCTACATCATTCCACTGCTCAGGAAGCTTCAGGAGTTTGTTGCCTCTAGGATCAACAGTCAACTCCTGTGTTTGGCACTTAAAGTCCTTCACAGTCTAATTCCTGCTTGTCTTTCTAGATTGGCTTCCCATCAGTGTCCCTCACACATACTACACTTTCAGCAAAACTAACTTGACTTCTCCTTGTACAATGTTTTATCTCTTGTGTCCGATATTGAACTGACAGTCTGTCATGTCTGGGAATGTTCTCACGCCTCACCTCTAGTCCCTGCTCCTGATACAGAAGGCCTTTGAGATCTCCCTCCCCAGGTGTTAGTGCTTCTTCCTTCCCAGAATAACTTTGTATTTTGTTTGTATTTGCTTATGTTGTTTCTGTGTTGCCATTACATTACCTCTTGCCTGGCAGGGACTATTTGACTATTTTGTCTTATTTGTCTTATTTTGTCCTCAGGCCTTAGGGGAATAGATTTGTACTTGGTAGGTGCTGAACAACACCTGTTGAATTGAACTGAGTAATGAATTGTATCTTTGTACCTCTTCTAATAAAGTCTGTCACAGCCAAGTATTTTGTTAGTGCTTACCCTCTTTAGTTATGGAGATATTGTTACGTTCTGCACATCATCCTTGTATGTATTTCCTCATCTTTCATTTGCATCTGTACTACAGTTTTGTTTTTATTTTTTTAATTTTACAAAACCTTCTGTTCAGTACGTAACCAAATTTCAACATCTCAGCACATAGAAAACTTGTTAGTAGCCTTTTTGAGAAATGTGTGAGTGGGCAAATGGTGCAGCTGCCAAGATGTATTAATCACCACCGTAGTGCAGATACAGCTAAGCACTGATAGAAATGTCCTACAGACTTGGCTGGGCATGTGGCTGTGCTCCATCTGGTGACAGCTGTCTGATCAGGGCATTTTAGGATGCTGCTTGATATACAGTTTAACGTCTTAAATGGGACCATCCACCAACTGAAATGCCCTGATTGGTCAATGGAAAGAAACCAGGCTGACAGGACTGTTTCCTAGCCTGCTGAAGAATTGCATAGTGTCAGGTCATAGCTATTGGAATGTGAGGGGATCTGGAAGTTTAGAAACTAGAAGCCTTAGCAGGGAAATGGGGAAAGTTCACCTGTTTTGCAACTGAAGAAATAGAACTTTTGTTGGAAGTAAACTGTATAACCTGGAGAGCTTACCTATTCAGGAATAGAGAGAAGGTCCTCACTTTCTTATCAGTGGGGATCATCTCATTCTCCTGATTAATAACTTTAATAGCTTTCCATTCCCTAATGGATCAAGTCATACCTTCTCTTTCAGGTTGAATTGGAGGTGACAGTAAAGACTCCACCATAATCTGGCCCTATCCTACTTGCCTGATCTTGTCTCTTATTATTCCTCAATGCACTATGAACTCCTTAAGGGTGAATCCTTTCTGTGAGGATGCACTGGCCTTTCATTTGCACTTAATTGTTAGTTACATTGAATATGTATACATGTCTCTGGCTTTACTCTGGTCTTTCTTAGACCTGCTTGTTTCTGATCTTTTCTCATCTTGATGTTCGTACCATGTATTTAGGCACAGGATCATATTCATTTTAATGCTTTATCATGTAGTGGAATTTTGTAGGGACCCAAAAGGGTCATCCTTACCGATCTGGGTTGGGTCCCATAATAGCAGTAAGGAGTCAACCAAGAGTAAAATAGGTACCATTTCTTCCAGCTAACCAGGGCAGATTTCTAAGAGGGACAGCGGTCTACTCTGAGCATGACTACATAAGGGTCCCCTTATATAGAGATTTTTAGGGCACCTTCAATAAGTTTAACATTATTCAAAGTAATATTGTATGAAACAAAGAAAAGAAAGATGCTTATTCATAAAACAGATGGTTATATGAAAAGAATGGTATATTTATTGGGGAAAATGTGTGTTCTTAGCTATTGGAGATGGATAAGGGCATTAATGTCTGAGTATAGCTATTCTCACTTGAAGAAATCTGCCTGTTGGACCACATGGGAATAGGACTTTCCCAGGACTCTAGGATCCTCCACCTTCAGTAACTAAGTCTTTTGGTTTCAAGAGGTGAGAATGGAAACACTGAAGGACACTGCTGTAGCTGTGTCCTTCAGCTCACAATAAAATAGCTGAAGTCAGTGTGCCTGGACTTCTTTTTTCAGGGGGAAAGTGGGGAGGATCTTTGCCCACTTCTCTCATAATCACATACTTTACAGTGTTGTTCTGTATTATTTTATGTGTTGTCTCCCTGACATGATTATAAGTTCCTTCAAGTCAAGGATCAAGTCACATATTTCTCTTGTATCCCACAGCATTTGGCACAATTCTGAGCACTATTAGGAGCTCAGTAAGTGTCTGTTGAATTGTATCAAGGGCAGATAAGGTGGAGTGAGAAGTCAGTTATTTATGAACTTTAAGATAAGGATCTACCTTGGGAGCCTCTCAAACCCCGTTGCTAGCTGCCTCTCCCCTGCAACTCATCACATAAAAATTTACTGCTTACATACCGTTTTAGACTGTAGCTTAGTCCCCCATTCCAGCACATTATATTGGTACTAGCAGCAGTAATCCTTGCCTTCATGTACAAAGACCACTGCTGCCTTCTCCATTGTCTTTCAGTGGATCTGGCTTCTTCTCAGGGTTCTAATGGCTTAGTTCACGACCCAGCCAAGCCTTTTCATTCTTCGCCACTCTTGCCCATGTCTTCCCATTAAGCCTTCTGGACTGACCTCTCATCATGCAGAAATATCTGTTATTGACCCAACGTGCCAGGATAAGATGATTTTTTTTTTACTCACACAAGTTCATTTTTCTGACCTTAGGTCTAGGTATGTCCCTCTTAGCATTATAGTCTTGAGGTACTTATCACTATGTATGTGAGGGTACAGATATTTACATTCATGTGTGAATGGTGCAATCAGATGGATAGGACTTTTGGAGATGTTGCCGATCATATTTTCTGATCAGAATTTCATCTTGATCCATTTCAGATACTGGTATCTTGGACCATTAAAAACCAAAGCTGCTCACTTTTTTAGTACTCTTAAGGTAAGTATAACACAAAATATGGAAAATTGCAATTAGGACTCTTTTCATTTTGTTTGTAGTAGAAAAGGGAAAAGGGGGTGAGTGGGACATATTTCATCTCATTTTGCAGAGGAATTGCATATGTACAAGGCTACATCTCCAAAACAGGAAATATACACAATCTATTTGCTGGCAAGTTGTCTTGTCTCATACCTACCCATTTACTTTCATCCCTGCCCCCATCTACCCTTGTAACACTACTTAACCTATTTATTTATTTTCTGCTATTGTTGAAATCGTAAGCATGCTGACTTATCTTTGTGTAGATATCTATTTATCTGGAAAAATGTGTGTGTTAATATAAATGTGTGAATAAATGTGCCTAGATAGACTTGTCTGTGTTTAGATTTGCATCTCTCTGTATTGTGAACAGATCTCAAATTGGAATAGGTATGTATTATTAATATTATATATAAGCTAAAGGATAAGTGCCTTTTGTGGGTTGATTGTGAAGGGAGAGTCAAAATAGCTAACTGGGTTTTTAGGTTGTAAAGTCTGGGTAGAAATAGACACCTTTCTTAAGCGATAATTACAGGAGGCTTTATATCAGGGGCTTTTTTTAAAAATTTTTTTTTTATCAGGGGCTTTTTAACTGGAATCTGAACTTCAAAATATATGCATGGTTTTAATATATTTCATGTCAATGAAACTATATTTCAATATAATTAGGAGTTTTTTTTTAATCCTATGTTTTTTATTTATGCATTTAAAAGTACTCTGGGAAAGTATCTACAAATTTCAACAAAAGGGTCCACGACACAAAAAAGATTAAGAAATTGCTTTATATAGAAGAGTTAGGGTTAAGAAGCCATTTATATGAAGAAAAGAACGAAAGTTTTAGGATTTGAGGCCACAAAGGGTAATCTGGAATATGAGATTTTGGTGGCAGTAAGCCACTTAACCTCCCTAATGCTCAGGCAACTCTCTGAGTTTATCAGTTGCAGAGAAGGTGCCAGCCTGCATTGGTTTAAAAAAAAAAAAAAAGGAGTTTCTTTACTCTCTAGCCCTGAAATCACAGGTCCAGTTCCCATCTCTGCAAATGAAACATTAGATGTCTTTACCTTTGGATGCTCTCCAACTCTTGAACCACAAATGACTCTTTTAGGACCTCTGTTTTCTATATTAGAACATCTTCTTACATGCCCATTTACAGGCTGTGTATACACACGCACACACATACGCATGTGCACATGCACACGCACCTCTGCACTGCTGAGCTCAGAAGTTCAGAGGGGAGGAGCTAATTTGTGAGAGACAAATGAAACCAGAGATGGCCTAATTATGGATTTGGAAGCAGAAAATTAGTATCTTTGTCCTTCACTTAAGTAATCCTTGATATAACTCAATAGTTTTGTTTTTATTAGCATCTGTGTGTGTGAATTGAATTTGCTATGGAATGATTCACTCCACACACTTACTACCATTGGCTTTGGCTTCTTGGTGTATTATCTTCATGGTTTTCCATCCTAAAAGGAAAGACTGTCATGTACTAAGTTGTTGGTTTGAAGGAAAGATTCCTTAAATCTTTTTGTGATGAGGAATCAGCTTTAGGGATTCAGTCTTCAGATTCCTTCTAGGGCCACAGATTTCACAGGGAAGAAAAGGAAATTGTTGCCTTTCTGCCCAAGATTTCCCAAGAGTTGTCATTAGCAACATTTTTTTAATCTTCATGTTAATCTAGGAGTGGCCTCAGACACATCAGGCCTCCATCTCGTATGTGGGACCCACTGAGAGGCCGCCCAGTGAACCAGAAGAGAAGCCTCCCAGGCCCGCTTTATATAGGAGGATATTCCGAAGGCTTGCATCATTCTGGACGCGTTCTCAGGATGGTGAGGGAGATTATTTAGAGGAATGGGATACCTTCTCTCTATTCAAAAGTGCCCTCAAACAGCTTCCCTAATCAATCAATAAGCATTTATTATGTGCCTACTATGTACAAGCGCTATACTGGGTGTAAGAGATACAAATAGAGTAAAGCAGTCCCTTCTCTTGAGGAGCATACATTCCAAAAGTAAATATAGGCATTGCTCAAGCTGGGAAAGACCTTCAAAGGTCATTTGGGTCATCCTTTGCTTCTAGTCAGTACAGCACTCAAACTGCCAAATAAACTAGTCTGAGTTCTCTGCCCCAGCAGTATTCATTATATGGCAGCATATTAAGCCCAGCGGATGGTGGTTAGAACCTCTTGTGTTGTTGTGTTTTGTTTTGTTTTTTGTGGCAAAGAATGGGCTCCCTCTTCTTTATTCCTTTTGCTGCTGTTCTTGGTTGGAATGTTTCCTGCATGGGTCTTCCACAGTGACTCTAGCTCTTCCTCTCCTCTGTGTATAAGTGAGGTGTGCAATAAATAAAGCAGAGGAAGCAGAAAGACTGGGCCAGCAGAATGAAGTGGAGCTGAGCAGCTGACAACCCCAGTCATTTATTTTGCATTGGTAGTAGTGGAGCACTAATGGAAGTAATTGACCTGTGCCTAATGGATTCACACAGCCGACTCCCAGAAGGTAAAGCCAGAGGTCTGGAAAGAAGTGCAGCTGTCCACCCTTGAATTATCCATCACAACACGGAACAGTCGACCCGACCTGATGGTAAGAGGGTCAGGTTATAAATCGGTATTTTGTGTCCTTAAGTGAGGCAGCATAGGTCACTTGGTTTTTCTACAACTCAGTGTTTTGGTTTGTACCATGTAAACGAGTGAAAGGATAGAGATGGAAGGGGTGGGGGGAGAGGTATGAAGGGGGCCATGATGTGGTGGGATCCCATGGTGTGGGATGAGGCTAGTGAGGTATGGAATCATAGAATGTCAAAACTGGAAAAAACCTTAGGGAACTTGGAGTTCAGCTTTTTCACTTTCTAGGTGACAAAGCAGAGGCCAAGGAGGTGAGGGTTCTTCTGGAGCCTCTGACTAGGATCTAGATCACCTGATTTCCAGTCCAGCTGTCTTCCTATCACAATGCAGTACCTCCCCAGCCATAAGCCAGCCAGCTTCTTGGGCTCTAGTAGAAATTTCCAGCCCTGCAAGTGTTGGCTTAGAGCAATCTTCAGCTTTTCTGCCCTTGAGGCCACTTTGACAGGGCACAATCCCTGTAGGCTGTCAGCATAAATTTTAAAACACAGTTTTATGTGATCTGCATTGTGATCCAGCCCAAGGACCTAGATTACATATTTTGGAATCACTGACTTAGAGAGTTCCAGGATGATTGCTAAAGTGCCTTAGATTTTTTTACATTGGTGAACTAACAGAAAAAGCATATCCTCTTTGTCACTTGTTGTGATGGATGATGTTAGCATCACAAATGGACTCATGTGTAAAAACCAGTGAAGTCACAAACTAGTCAGCCCTTCCACAAATTGGCGGGTGCTGACGAAGAGGATAAAAAGCCCGATCAAGATAATAACATTTTAAGAATTACATATTTTTGGGCAGCTAAGTGGCACAGTGAGTAGAGCACCGGCCCTGGAGTCAGGAGGACCTGAGTTCAAATCCAGCCTCAGACATTTGACACATGTACTGGCTGTGTGACCTTGGGCAAGTCACTTAACCCCAATTGCCCTGCCAAAATGAAAAAAAAAAAAAGAATTACATATTTTTGTTGAGTCTATTTCATTTATTCATTTATATGAATAGCAGTTCTTATATAAGGTTACCAGCGTTATAGAAGTTGGGAAGAGTAGAAAATTTTCCTGTGTCTACCAGGATGTGCCACATAACCATTTAGAGACTCTGTTGGCTTTACCTTTACGTCTTTGCTTTTTGTATCTATGGAGAAGGAGAGGTGGCATCAAGATCTAGATAACATATTTGTTTGTGTGGAATAACTTGAAATTTATAATTTGAATCTAAAGTTAAAATCAGACAGAGAAAGAGGAGAAAAGAGCCCCAAGGGTGCAGATATAATGGACATTCTGGTGTAGACCATCTAAGAAAAGCTGATTGAAAAAAAGGTACTGCAGCTTAAGTTTTAAATATTTCCTTAGTTCCCTTTGTCACCATTGTCTTAGCCTCTCAGACAGAGGATGATATCTGACTTTTGCATCTGCCCATGTTACCATTTTGGACAGATGATAAGTTACCATTGGGAAGCTCAGTGATATCTTCTTAAATTTGATGTGTAGTGTCACCATCTCAAAGCTTCTGGGTGGAGAGGAGTCACTGGTGATTCCAGACGCCGCCCCAGTCTTGTCATTCCTGGAAGAGCAGTTGTCAGTGGAGGCAGAGCCATCTTCTACTTTATGAGACCTATTTTTAATTAGAGTTCCTGCTAGCCCCAAGCTATCAGACTGATCAGATTAGGGCTGGTCAGGAAGAATGAAGACTAGGAGTCTTGGGGAAGCTAGGTGGCGCAGTGAAGTAGAGCACTGGCCCTGGAATCAGGAGGACCTGAGTTCAAATCTGGCCTCAGACACTTGACATACTTACTAGCTGTGCGACCTTGGGTAAGTCACTTAACTCCAATTGCCCTGCCTTCCCCCCTCCAAAAAAAGAAAGACTTGTATTATATAGGATTATGTAGGAATACATCAGGTTTTATAGGTTAGATGAGCTTGAGGTTGCTTTCCAGAGGAGCAAATGGGATTAGATAGCTGTCCAACCTTAGGTTTTTATTAAAACAATAGACAATTTACACTCTCTCTCTCTCTCTCTCTTTCTCTCTCTCTCTCTTTGCTGATTTTGTTATGGTCCAGTGTGTCACTATGGCCCTTGCAAAGAAGCTTTTGGCCACTCCTACCTAGAAAGGGAATGAAGTGATTACTGGCCTATTTTTAATGAAAGAGAGACTGTGGAATAGTGGGTAATACTGCCGTATGAGTCAGGGACACTTGGGTTGAGATCCCATATGACCTATATTATCTACATAACCATGAGTAAGTCACTTCTCTGAACTTCAGGCAGCGATCAAAGTTGTAAGCAGATTACCCTCTGCATTGGTGGAGGGAATTCCCAAACTGACAAAATCACAGGTACTTGAAATACTGCATATGGCAGCTCCATGGAGTCGTGGTTCCAGTGCTAGACTTGGAGTTGGCAAAGCCCAAGTTCCGGTCCTGACCCAGACGCTTAAGGGCTGCATCGTCTTGGAAAAATCACTTAATCTAAGCCTTAGTTTCTTCATCTGTAAAATGGAAATAATAGTGGTATCTCTCTTGGAGGTTCAAATGAGGTGATTGATATAAAGCACTTGGCAGACCTTTGAAGGCCACATAAATTATTATTGTTGTCATTCGTGCCATTTGATAAGTGATAGTCCTCCTGAATATCTCCCAATGAACTTAGTACAGGAAAGCAAGAATTAAACTGAGGGTCATCCAGATACTGTCACCAGAAGAAAGTAGGCCATTGGCTGCATGGGAATCCTACGTGATGGCGACACGGAGAGCTAGGCTTCCACTGCTGGCCAATGACTTCCCATGACTCAGTCACCAGCAGGTTGTAGAGGGACCTGCACAAGGTGACCACATAAGGTATCCTTTCTTCCCACAGTTTATATCGTACACCTTATACGTGGCTCTCCACCGGGTGGCATCAGTAAGAATAGATAATGTGAAAAACATTTCCATGGCATGAAAGTGACTAATCAGAGGGAAGGTCTGCAAAGGGGATCAGGAATGACATTAGTAATATTACTAATTGTTTTTAGTGATCAGTCTCTGCTGTGAATATCTCTGAATTATTTTGGCTTAGGAAACAAGAAACAGAAGTGAAAATCAGGGTCCCTGAAGGGAAAAGTCACTGTAAGATCCATGAGAGCAAGGACTGTGTCCTGTCTAAACTTCTCTTCTTCCCTCACCTAGCATAAGCCTTTCCCCACATTCAACATTTACTAAGGCCTTACTGAATTGGATTGAACCTCTTTTAGCCATGAACAATCCAGGGATAATACCCAGGCTAAATCTTATTAGCTGCAGTGTTAGAAGCGCTAAGAAGAGTTTTCTGAACTCTCTTTCTCAGGGCACAGAAGATTTCATGAACATTTGCATTGAGCCGGATGCTGTCAGTAAAAGTGACTTCATAAGGATGGGGTAAGTGCAAGGAAAAGAGGCTGGTTTGGGGGATGATGGGGGTGAGGTTTTAAGACCCTAGTGTTCTCTAAATTCACCAGTGGTCTTGAGAATCAAAAGAAAGAATCAGATGGCTTTGTTTTTGTCTTCTGCTTGGATTTTAGTTTAACTTTTCAGATTGGACTTCCAGCAATGGCTCCACCGCCCACCTTCAGAGTCCTTTATGAAGAAAGCATATATACTTCATACCAGCCTTAGCTTTTAACCTGCAAAGAAAGTGAGAGAACTTAATGACCAGCTCACCTTTTTCGTTTCCCAGGACTGTAGTTAATTACATTTTGTAAATGCTTCCTGTGTACCAGGCATTGTGCTAGGCATGGTGGATATAAAGCCAGAAGTGAAGCAAGTCCCTGCCTTCAGTCATTCCAGGAGAGATGCTGTGTCTGCATATACGCAGCACACCAAGCAGATAAAGGGAACTTGGGGAGGGGAAGAGGTGGAAGACACTGGCTGCTGGGCTTCAAAAAAGGCCTTGTGCAGAAGAATTCTTTGAAAACCCCACCCCTGCCAGACCTTGGATCACACACCCTTTCCATAGGCCTCCACTACACAGTCCTGCTGGTCTAGAGAGGCTACCGCAGTACTGGGCCAAGGGATGGGCTTTCCCTGCCACTTGGCTGGTTTTCTTTCTCCGTGCTCCCTCTACTGCCTGAAGAGGGGAGAAGCACATTCATCTGCAGCAGGGGTCCCCATGGTTACTGTCGTATTTACAACTCTAAGCTTTGGCATCAGGGAAGGCCTCACTTGAGTGAGCGCCATTCCTGTAGTCAGTGCAGAATCTTCAGCCTCTGGATACAGCCTTGGGTTTATCTGCTGTATGTGGAAAATGCCTTTCATTTTCTAGAGAATAGATAGAAGCTATGGTTTCTATTGTCACTGAAGCCAGATAATGATGAAATCTCCTGTCTTTAAGTGTGGCATCTGGTGATGGCTAATCCTAATTATGTGTGCCAGGTTTTGTCTCGTGCAGTTTGAGAACAGGAGTAGATCCTTATAATGGAGTGATTCTGTTGTATTGGTGGATTTTTGGATGGCATAGGAAAAGAGAGTCATGTGTAGTGCTGAGTTCCTCCAAAAAGGAACATTTTAGCCATATTAGGACAGTTGGAACTATGAGGGCAAGAACAGGGAAAGAGGAATAGGGAGGAGACCTGCGATTTGATTAGTAAAGGGAACTCCCAGCTGAGGAAAAATACAGGTCAGTAGCTTTTCTGCAACCTAGTCTTAGAGAGTTGCCTAGGACACCGAAAGACTAAGTGACTTGTTCACAGTTCCGCAGCCAGTATGTCAGTGGTAGGACTTGAACACAAATCTTCCTGATTCTGAAGCCAACTTTCTAGCCCCTTTCCCATCAAAAGATACAGGCATGGTATAAAAATATACATATGTGTGTATGTATGAATTAAATTCATTATTTAAGAACAAGAACATGAGGAATCATCTGGCTTTATTTAGGTGAGAAGAGTTTGATGGGCCATGTTTTCTAGTGGGATCATAAAGAGAGTCCTTTGCATCTCGCTTGTGGAATCAATTATCCTTTTTTTCTGGCCACTCCCTTATACGAAGAAAGGCTTCATTGGTGTTGTGATCCCTCTTGAAATCCACAAAACAGTTTGAGACAAAGCCAGGAGACCAGTTTTTCTCCTCAGTCTGCTACCTTGACGAAATAATTTAAACTTTTTGGGCTTCTATAGCCTCATCTTTAGATAATAGGTAAGGAGAGAGACTAGAAGATCTTCAAGTCCTTTAGAGCTCCAGAATTCTGACTCTAAATTAATTTGGAAGGACTAAAAGAAAGATCATTTACCCTTAGTTGGTATCTTTATTGTCTTGAAGTATTATTAACCTAGCTAGAAGAAAAAGAATATTGAAAAAGAAAAACAAAGGTTTTGGGTTTTTAATTTTTTTTTTCATTTATTTGAATCCTTTTAGTCAGGGTTGTACTCAGAGAAATCTGAGGTTACTAAGCCAGAGCCTATATTCCAACTGTGTCACTTCTACAATGTCTGTACTGGTAGGAAATATTTCCCCCTTTTCCTAACGTCACACTTCCTCTTACTTTTTTCCCCGGAATTTCTGCCAGTGGTTATCTGGCTTCTGCCCTATCTTTTGATTTCTCCTATTTTTTCTATTGTCCCTCTCATCGCCATCTTCTCCATAGTTACCATTCAGGTTTTTAAATCATTTGCTTCTCAAGAGTTACTAAGTCTTTTGGTGATTTCCCAGAAACGTTTTCTTCTCAGATCCAGACTTTCAACCTAGGTCATGTGTATCATACAATGATTTGCTCGTCTGCCGACCGCAGATACCTTTGTCTAATCCCATCAACTACAGACTAGTGACCCTATAGCAGAGGAGGCTCAGAGTGGGTGAAAGTTATTTTTTGTCTCATTCTCATTAAGCAAAATATCTGCTTTTACTCACTACAGGGGAATGGCATCCAATGCATCTGAATAATTGATGGCAGAAAAGGTAGAATAAGATCTGGGATTTCAAGACATTTTTTAAAAATCTAATGAAGGTTTCACATTTGAAGATATAATATTATAGCTAGAAGACTAGGAAATAAACATTGGATTGATTCACTTTGATTTCTTATTTATCTTTTCTCCATTTCTTAAAGAATTTGATATTTGATGCCTATGCCTTTGACTTGCCCAGTGGATTTGGGAGATTTAATAAGGACTTAGTTTAGGTGTAGTACTAGATTCAAATACTGAATTTTTCATTGTATTCATGTGACGATGAGAGATTACAAGCCTCTACAAGGGAAAAGCATTGGAATTAGAAGGCTTGAGTGCCACCTCTTCCCCTTAACTGTTGGCATGAGCTTGGAGAAGTCACAGACTCTCTGAACTTCAGTTATTAGTATTAAGTGCTGACTGTGCAGAGATCCCTGCGCTGGCTGCTGGGAATATGCCAGTATCTCAGCCCTGCGCTAGATTAAGATATGGCAGTGGGGGATGCAAAACTAGATTATAAATATTACAAATAAGGCTGGACTAGGCTGTGTGCTGGATTTTGGAAGTGGGAGAGTTGGATTTGAATTGTGGCTCCACAAGTATTAAGCTGGCACGGTGCCAGGTGTGGGGGGTGTAACAGTGGAAATAGTCCCTGTCCTCATGGAGCTTACATTTGTAGGGGAAAGCAATTTGTGCACATATTAATGTGTACAAAATAGAAGGGAATGCCTTAGCACCTGAGAGGAGTCATACAAGGCCTGGAGTAGGAATTGACATCTGAGCTAAGCCCAGAAAGAAGCTTGAGGGGTTTTAAGAGTTTGGGCGAGGAAGGGAGCACATTCCAGGCATGGAGGACAGCCTGTCCAGAGGCATAGGGATGGGAGCTGTAACATCATATGTAGGGAGTAGCAAGAAGGCCAGTTGGGTTGGACCAGAATCACTTTGGTAGCTCTGTGAAGGATGGATTGAAGAGTACTTTTGACAAAGGGTAACCAGTAAGGAGGCTATTGTAATAGCCGAGGGTAGGAAGGTACTTGCTGGCAGTGTTACCACGAGCAAATCATGTAAGCTCTCTAAGACTCTGTGATGACCCTGTCTGTAAAACAGGGGTATTTGGACAGTTCACTTCTCGGTGTTGTTATAAGAAAAGTGCTTTGGAAATCTTAAGGCACTATATAAATGTGGTTTAGCATTATACTTACAGACTCTAAAGGGCTATACAATTTGAAGAGATTTCTTAGCAATTCTTAGATGAACATCTGATTTGATTTAGAATAAAAGTTGTCTTTTGATTGAAAATTAAGGTGCTGTTGAAACCTAGGTTTATATCAAGAGGTCAAAGATGGTAAGGAGGAGGAGGTATGTTACCTGTTTTATTGTTTTTTGTTATTTTTCCCAACATAGTTTCATTCTGATTTAGTTGATGAATTTCCTTTTAGATTATTTAGAGAGCTCAGGACACGAGCAGAGGCAGTACTGCTTTGAATTAAAGAACTAATCTTTGTTATAGTGCACAGTCATGTATTCTCACATAGGCTTTGGTAACACATTGTGTTTCCAAGTCTCCAGAGTTGAGTGAGAATTTGTGTCTGAAATGGACACTGGCCACCATAGGCCTTCTTTGGCTGCCATGTTTGGTTGTTTGGGAATTTTCTATCTTTGGCTTCTGTGTGCTCAGGCCTTAGTTCCACTTTGAGTCTACTACTTTATTGCATTGTAAATTCCTAATTACAGTTACTTCTGGCCGTTTCTAAGCTTGCTTTTTGCTGCTTTAACAGAAGTCAGAAGATGAGAGACCCCCACGTGTGTTGTGAAGGCTCTGAGAACCTCCAAGCTAGCCGATGTACATTGCTTCTCCCTGAGGTAAGAGTTCAGGGGGTAGCAGGCTTGCATCATCTGTCTTTTAACTCCTCTAAGGCAACATGACATAGTGGAATCAGCACTAGATTGGAGCTGGAAGACCTGACTTCAGACTCCAGCTCTGACATTTACAAGCTGTATGAAGAAAGGCAGGACCCCCCGAGTGTTTTCCTCCTTTAAATGTGAGTAACAGTATGTGTACTTACTGCACAGGGTTGTTGTTGCCTTGTAAAATGTAAAGCATTCTATAAAATGCAAGTTCTTATTCTTATTCCTCCTTAGGATTGGGGTTTTTTTCCGAGATCCTAGCCTTCAATGTTAAAGGTCCTTTGTCACTCTACCTTAGAAAGGACAAGGAAAAGTCACTTCCAAGGCCAGGATTTGATATTTGCATCATGGGGCATTCTAATTTCTTTTTTTTAAGTTATGTAAAACATTTCTGTATTAGTCATTTTGTACAGGAAAACTTGAATAAAAGGAAAAAAATAAAAGAAAGTGAAAAATAGCATGCTTAAGTCTATATTCAATTAGTATCAGTTCTTTCACTGGAAGTGGATAGTATGCCTCATCATTAATCCTTTGGGGTTGTCTTAGATCAGTTTTCGCTGAGAATAACGAAATCATTCACAGTTCTTCATTGGACAATATTGCTGTTACTGTCTACAATGTTCTCTTGGTCTTTAACTGTGCATCAGTTCATGTAAGTCTTTCCAGGTTCTTCTGAAGTCATCCTAATTGTCCTTTCTTAGGGCACAATAGTATTCCATTACAATTATATACCACAACTTGTTTAGTCATTCCCAAATTGATGGGCATCCCTTTGATTTCCAGTTCTTTCCCACACAAAAAGAGCTGCTACAAATATTTTTGTACAAATAGGTCCTTTTCCCTTTTTGGGGTATGTCTTTGGGATATAGACCTTGCAGCAATATTGCTGGATCAAAGGGTATGCACAGTTTTTGGTAGCCCTTTGGGCATAGTTCCAAATTGTTCTCTAGAATGGTTGGATCAGTTCACAACTCCACCATTAGTGTCCCAGTTTTCCCATATCCCCTCTAGTAGCCAACATTTTCTTCTTTTGTGATGTTAGCCAATCTAACAGGTGTGAGGTGGTACTTCAATGTTGTTCTAATTTGCATTTCTCTAATCAATAGTGATTTAGAGCATTTTTTATGTGACTAGATAACTTTGACTTCTTTGTCTGAAAACTGCCTGTTCTTACCCTTTGACCATTTATCAATTGGGGAATGACTTGTATTTTTATAAATCTGACTCAGATCTCTTTGAGAAATGAGGCCTTTATCAGAGATACTTGTTGCAAAAATTTTCCCCCAGTTTTCTGCTTTCCTTATAATTTTGGTTGCATTGGTTTTGTTTGTGCAAAAAATTTTAGTTTTATGTAATCGAAATTATCTATTTTACAATTTGTAATGCTCTCTATATCTTCTTTGGTCCTAAATTCTTCCTTTATCCACAGATCTGACAAACTATTCCATGCTCTCTTAATTTGCATATAGTATCATTTAATTTGCTTATGGTATTTACACCTTTACTTGTAAATCATGTACCCGTTTTGACCTTATCTTAGTATACAATATAAGATATTGGTCTATAACTAGTTTTTGCCATACTATTTTTCAGTTTTCCCAGCAGTTTTTGTAAAATAATGAGTTTTTGTTCCAAAAGCTTGGATCTTTGGGTTTATCATGTACTAGATTACTGTGGCCATTTACTATAATGTAATTTGTACTTAATCTATTCCACTGATCCAGCACTCTATTTCTTAACCAGTATCAGATTGTTTTGATAATTACTGCTTTATAACGCAGTTTGAGATCTGAAGATGGCTCTAGAGAATAAAATGAGGCTGGTGACCTTGCACAGCCCTCCCTCACTTAAAACCAATTCACTTCCAAGTCTTGGCATCATCTTCCTGATGCCATGGTCCTCTTCGAGAACACAGGACAAACAACAACAAACAACAATGGCTATACTACCTTCTCTCACATTTTTTTCATTGATTCCCTTGATATCCTTGAGCTTTTGTTATTCTTATTATTTTTTCTAGCTCTATAAAATAATTTTTTGACAGTTTGATTGGTATGGCACTGAATAAATAGATTAATTTGGGTAGAATTGTCATTTGTATTATATTGGTTCAGCCCACCCATGAGCCATTAACATTTTTCCAGTTGTTTAGATCTAACTTTATTTGTGTGAAAAGTGTTTTATAGTTGTGTTCATATAGTTCCTGGGTTTGTCTTGGCAAGTAGACTCCCAAGTATTTTATATTGTCTACAGTGATTTTAAATGGAATTTCTCTTTCTGTCTCTTGCTGCTGGACTTTGTTGGTAATATTCTAATTTTTAAAAATAGGTTTTCTTGATCTTTCCTGACAACTTATGATATCTTGAATAAAAAAAAAAAAACAACTATAGACTAATAAGTGAAGATGTCCCTTTTACCAAGTGATTTGTTAAAACTGTTACTCAAGGTTACATATAGACTTCCATTAAAATTCTCCGTTGGAAACATCAAAATATACATCTGTCATTATCTCCTGGAAGCCTTCTAGTTTATCCATTTCCTAGCCCACTTCTGTTTAGGACTTGCCTCAAGATCTGAAACCAAAATATCTCTCATTATCCTCCAGTAACAACATTACACCTCTAAATCTGCTCACATGCAATAACAGCTTTCATCTGTATTCTATGTGATTTCATAAAATCCATACAATATGACATACTTTAACTCATCTGTGCCTTCTTTATCCTATAAAATTGTCCATGTTCCCCCTTCAGTCCTTCACAGGGGAAGGGGTGAGGTGTCCATGCAACTTGCTGTGGTTCTTCCTCAAGTGTAGGTCTCTCAGTGTTGCCTGAATACCAATGGAATTTAGCCCTCAACTGTCATGTTTTTTGTTGTTGAGTTGTTTTTTCAGTCGTATCTGACTCTTCATGACCCCATTTGGGGTTCTCTTAGCAAAGATACTGGAGTGGTTTGCCATTTCCTTCTCCAGCTCCTTTTACAGTTGAGGAAACTGAGGCAAACAGAGTCAAGTGACTTGCCCAGGGTTACACAGCTACTAAGTGTCTGAGGCCAGATTTGAACTCAGAGAGAGGAGTCTTCCTGACTCCAGGCCCAACCTCTACTGTGCCATCTAGCTGCCTCTATTATATGATTAGCCCATCTCCTTTTCCAGTCATGGTTTTATCTAATGATTATTAATTACACTGCTATTCTTGCATGATTTTTCATTGGTAATTGCAGCTTACATAAACCTATCATATGCATTTCTCTTGCCCTGACTCTGAACTTTAATTCTTAGGAGGCAACTAAGCTTCCACAACTAGCCATGTAGCATCACATGTAACAACACTGACAAGATGAGCCTGTGTTTCTGGAAGAAGCTCATTAAAAGCACTACTCAGTGTCCCAAAGGAATTCCTCCTGCCCTCCCCTGCTTTACCCTATTCAGTTCTGAGCAGAGTTCATCCATCTCCAGTTATTGTTCACTATATATGCTGATGAATTAGAGGTAGAGATTGACCATCCAACTGTACCTCATAATTTTAACAAGTCATTCTCATCTACTTAGTTTTCCTGTGTGAATATACAAAAACTTATCTGAGTAATAATCTAATTTAGGAAGATCTACAGTGGCTTGGTGCACTCAGCATAATGTCATCTGCCAAAAAGAACCATAGCATCAATGGGGAATCCCTCTTCCCTTTGTACTCTACACTGGGCAGATATCCTCCATGATGGTGGCAAATGTATGCATATCTCCATGTTTTATGCCTTGCTTAATATAAATAATCAGAGGGCTTTTGAACAAAGTTTACCAACGTTGTAACATCTCTTATGAAATCTTGTGTGCTTTTGACATCTGTGTGGGATGAGCCTTGGGATATACATGGGACATATCAGTGCCAAGAGCTAATGGAAATAGTTACGGTTGGAGTTGCCTCAGTTTCAAGTCATATTCTCGTGTTAGGACGTGTTCAGGATTTTGAGGTACATTCCTCCTCAAAAGACTTGGGAACACAGTTGTACTACATGCCGTTGTTTCAGTCTAGTACTGTGACTTTTGAGTTCTCTGCTCTGGGATTCCTCTTCTCTACAGGGAACAGGTGGGTCCTTCAGCATTGACAGTGAGGAGTTTGAAGCCATGGGTGTGGAGGTGACGCTGTTGCCCAAGAAGCTCCAGTTCTTTTGTGACCCAAGACAGAAAGAGAAGATGCTCCAGATGCCTGCGCAGTGACCGTAAACCAGGGGACAGAAGCCGACTCTTCTCGAGGAGTGGTGGGGGCACTGCGCTGTGCTTTGCTACTGCACTTGGGGTGAGAGGTGGGACCACACTCAAATAGCATCACCCTGTTATCTTGGGGGCTTCTTCTTGTGCAAAGTGCCCTCTGCTACTTGGAGCACCCCCAAATGTCCTGTTTACTATCTGTCATGTTGCCAGCTTCCATTAAAAGTGTACTTCAGTTTTTGTCTCGACAGTCTGCCCTCTTGGATGTTGGTTTCCCATGGTGTATATCCCAACTTTCAAGGAGTTTCTTACTCTGTCAAACAGCACATAATGAAATGGAAAAGGGCGGAGGCATCTTTTACCCCCAGCCCCCAAAGTGCTTCTCTGATGTGTTAGCATGACCAGAAGGTGACATTTCTTCCTTAAGGCAATGCTGGTGGAATGGAAGCTCAGTCAGGTCCTACCCAGCTGGAAAGCGTTGAATACAGGCTTAGTAGCGGACTCTGCTTCTCTCTGGGGCCAGTCTGGCCATCTCATCCCCACCTTTTCAAGAGATAACAGCCTCTGGTCACCTACAGTTGTGCATAATCAGAGAGGGGTTTTTACATTATGGGATTATCCATACTGATAAAATTACAGCTCCTTCAGGTATTGAAGCCACTTGCTCCCTGTCACCTTTAGGTGACTCTGTTCCCTGGAGGCTTTTTCTGTCCCTGGTAGCTCTTGAGGTGATGCCCTTGTTTGTAAGGCCTTGTTTTCATTTTCCTCTTGACTTGACCCTGCCTTAACAGAAAGCACATATATAGTGGCTTCTCCCTTAAATTGGAGTATGGCATTGCGATGCACCTGATTTTGAACCTTTAAATAAATATAAGCACAGTTCAGGAAAGGAAAAACAAAAAGTCCTGATGGAAAGTCTGCTCTGAGCAGAATTTTCTTTCCAACCCATTACACCCTGAAAAAACCAAAACATACCCCCCAAGCTTACCTAATTTATCTTAATGTATATTTCTGTATTTCATTTGTGCTTATTTTCTTAAGTAGGAGCTTTAAAATAACTTAAATTTATAATGCTTTCAGGTTTTCAAAAATGCTTCCTTTCCAGCAACCTTCTGACATGTTATATGTAAATATTTATCTTCATTTTTCAGGTAAAGGTTCAATTAGATTAAACAACTTGCTCATAGTCACATATTAGTATTTGAACCCACTTCTTCTGACTCTAGACCTGTGTTCTTTGTATGAGACTAGACTGCCTAATTTTGAGTAGGTACAAATATACTTAAAGACAACCTATCACTCCCCTTCTCCTCGGCCCCTGCCCAGGGTGAAGTGATCATGATTATAAAAAGTAGTAATTTGTAGTTGTAGAGAGAAGGATCTCCAGATTTGGAATCAGAAGACTAGGATTCAAATCCTGGCTGTCTTTTAGTAGCTTCTGGACTGTGGGCTAGTTAACAGAGCTTTTATTGCCTCAGTTTCTCATCTGTAAAATGAGAAATACTTGCACTACCTACCTTACAGGGGCATTGTGAGAATCAGCTGATACAATGTATATAAAAATATAAAGAGCTATTAAAATGTCAATTATTTCGCCCCCCTCCCCATGCAGTATATAGGATGTTTTCTATAGTAGTGCCTACAAACAGCAAAAACCATTACTTTCCTCCCTCCATGTTTTGACTTCTGAGTTTCTTTTCTGAAACAGAGTAGCTACACAGATTTCTGGGCTCTTTTCTCTACTACTTTAGTCTTTTACCTAAATTGTGCATTTGGATTGACGGTGGAGAGGATGTATTGAACAGAATTAGTATTATATACTGCTACCATCCATTCCTGTTTTTAGTATCAACATCTTTAAGTGGAAGTACATTTCCGGTTTTTGTTTTATATGTTATACAGCTTTATTTTACTGGTGAAATTATAAGACCAACTCTTCCTATGTGAGTTTGCTCTTCTATCTCTTGAAGAATATAAATCCATATTGTGATGTTATTTCTTTGCTTTTATTCATACTGTACCCTATCTTATAAAGAAACAAAGAATTATCTGTAGGGGTAGCACTGAGCAGCAAGAAATCTGGTTTCCAAAGTGTTCTACTTAGAACAACACATTTTTATAAATGTGTTGATGGTAGTTTGCTTTGACAAGACTAGAAGGAAGGAACAGAATATTTTTTTCATTTGTTCCAAAGTTGCTTATAAATAGTAAATGGTCTCAGGGTACAACACTGCCCCCCACCAAAAAAAATAGAATGAAATAAAACCTAACCTTTATCATTTACCAAATTTAGAAAACGGATTACTACATTGCAGTAAAATTTTTAGCAAATGATACTGGCCGCATGACCTTGGATAAATGACTTAATTTTTCAGTACTGTAAGCCATTATTGTCAAACTCTAATAGAAACTGGTATTAATTTTTTTTACTCCATCCAAGTTCACTACCTCCTAAAATATATCGTTTGTGAACCCCACATTAAGAATCCATAAAATAAATTATAGACAAGATCCTGACAGGCATTAGCAAAGGGAGTTTTCTTGTACCAATGAAGTCAGTTTCAGTACCTACCCCCTAGTATTTTCTTGATTGCATCCCTTACTCCTGGAGTTGGAATATTCAACTAAAGTGGAATAATGAATCTTTCTCTTTAAGATGAACTTGTAAATTTATCCTCTGTCCTTGAACTCCCAGGGATGGTTGCTGTTCCAAAAGGAATGGTGGACCGCTAGGAGCAGCAACCTTTCAGTGATGACCCAGGGATAAACATGACGTTGCAGCCCAAACAAGCTCCATGACCCAGCATAAGCCCAGGCAGAGGCAGGCGCCTCACCACCAGCCACAGAGTGATTACTACAACCATATTCATGTTAAAATGTGAACTTTAATTGTAAAAACTATTTTCTGTAATATAGTCATATCAACCTCCGTAGACCACTTGGCTCAGATCTATACAGGCATGATATAAACGATACAGTAACCATTTGTACAACAGAACAAATTCAAGTGCCATTTTTGTCTTATCATTAGGGTCAACCCCAGCCTTCCTTGGGCCTTTGGAATTGACACAGCTCAGAGTTAGCAGGGTTTTGCAAGCATCGTCATTGGAGTAGTATTCACCCTACTAATTTTGTGGTTTCATATGTGGTAGGTAAAGACTCTTCAGGGAAAGAAATTTTGGAGAGGGAGGGAAAAAACCATCAGGTGTTTGTTATTGCTAGCATGACATTAATAGATGTGCTTTCCATCTTTAAGGTGTTCAGGAGGCTACCCTGGTCATATGGTAAGAGAAATCAGATTATGTTTAGCTACATCAATTATTTTTTCTTTAATTTAACAGGTGCTTCTAGGATGACCAAAGAATGTAGTGAATAAACCTAATCCTTGTGGTGGCGGGGTTGGACATTTCTTCTCCTCTCCCCCACCCCAGCTCATTGCCCCCAACCTTTCAACGTTAGAATAAAGGTCAGATACCTTTATGTATCTGTATACCTATTATGTATTTATCTGGTTAGGAACATGCGACTTTACTGCTAAGAAAATAGATTTCTTTTGCAGTTGGTGTAACTAGCGTGTTGTTTCCTTCAGGAATAACTAAACCTTGTTTCCTGAGAAGAGAATATTCGTTACCTGATGACAATTTCCATCCCTCTGCCAAGATATTTAAATCATACTCCTGTGGTTTCTTAGGGTAGGTTTCCTTTATATAACAAAATGGCCTTCTTTCAGCATTGTAGTTTTGAAATCCCTTAAATATTTAGTCACTTACTGATAGAAAAATAAGATCAACTTGCAGGATTTTCTAACAATTTTCAATAATCTTCTATAGCTCTTTAGAGCATAGACCTATTAGTAATCAAGGTAAGATTTCTAATCACATCTTTTAAGGACATGCTGAAGGGCATGGACTATTCCCTTTCAACTTCTTGTCCCTCCATGTCTGTATTTGACTGGGGTAACATCGGTTTTTTTTAAAATAGGAAAAAGTGCTACAGGTCATCATAAAGGATGCACGGGCACTATGAAGGTAAGGGGGCTGCTCTGCAGTCACAGTTGGGGAGGCTGTAGCTTTTACCACCAAAATCAAGGTATGCTTGAACCCATCCGCCAAGTGCAAAGACAGATCTTGGTGATAAGACACCTATTCATGACCTCCATCCTTGGGTCTCCCCAGTTTTTTTGTTCTTCCTACTAGAAAGCATCAGCTCTTGGGAGAACACTCTCTTCATGCCCCTCAGTCCTTACAGGCATGAGTTATTGAGATTGGCAAGACCTCTGGCATCTATAAACCATGCCCAGAGCTCCACTGTGGCCTAGAGTGTTAAGTTTTTACCTTTCCTTGGCTGGGGAGCACCACTACCATTAAATAGGTCATTTTAGTTGTTCTTTAAAGAAGGTTCCCCCAAAAGACTCCTTTAAAAGCAAATAACCTCATAGTTCTAACTATTTTAAAGGATTTTCTAGTTTGCTCAAAACATAAGCATCTTCAATTACTACAGCTTCTGTTAAAAAGAATAAGAAGGCCGTAAGGCTTTAAATTTATCTTCATCCTCCACTGCCCACATTGAAATGTGATAGATCAGTAGTTGGTATGGGAATTTTCATACTATATAGGTTTTTTACATATGTTTCGGCCTCAAATTTTGCTTTATTTTAACATAGGGAAGAACAAGAATTCTTACATATGCAAATATGTACCACAGATTCTATTTAGGCAAATCCCTCATGTTCCTTTTAATCTCTAGCCTGCTTCTTCACCCCCACCCCCCCACCCCCCAAATTGGAATGAAAAACATCTGTGATGCTTTGATGGCTCAAGTCAATGACTGTTTACTATGGTTCAGTAGCGTACAAAGCCCCTGGTCCAGTACTGCAAACCAAGAGGGGTAATCACCGTCCTAGGGAACAGGAATGCTTCAGGTATAACTAGATCAGAAAGCTCATGTCAGACAGATTTGAATCCTGTCTCCTTGCCTTACAGTGATGAGTACTGCCATTGTTCAACTCTGCAAAGTGAGCCGGACTTTAAAGAAATAACACGTTTGGAGTCCACAGAACGACTTGTTCTAGCTAATGCCTCTTACGTAGTTCTGACATCCTCTGTACCTAAGCGAGTGCCTCTCCATCATGAGGCCCAGGCTCTTGGTTTCCAGCCTGCTCCAAGGGATTTGATGGTGATGGTTAGACATAGGTGTGTAAGCTCTGCAGAGATTAGAGGGTAAAAGCCTTACCTGCTAGCATAAGGCAAAATTAGTGGGTAATGACAGAAGGGGCTGGATTGTACCTCAGGTTGAATATATATCCCCAAAAGTCTCTTTAAGCTTTAGATCCTATGCGTTGTGGGGGCATTTTAAAGACAGTGTATTACTATCACATATATATCTTCATTTCACAGTACTTGAATTTCACACCCTAAAAGCCAGGCTCAGCAAACACTTCTTAAAAAAGTGGAAGCCTTTGTCAGTCCTGATGGTAAGAAACATAATTTACTATTTCCTCATTGTTCTTCCCAACTGTGGCAATTCATCTGGTGGATCATGGTCATAGATATTCATATTAAAATAACATAGTGAGAGGGAGAAAGTGCTTCCCATAGCCCAGGCTATGGAAACTGAGACTGGCTCCCAACTGAGATCCAACAGAAAGAATAGCTTCTACCCCACCACTTCTGTGGGCCTAGATTGTGAAAGGTCTCTTTATAGCTTACAGAAGCAGGCTGCTGACTGCAGCTGACTAACAATTCCCCTCTTCTTCCCCCAAGTTAACAGGAGGGCAGTCACTCCCCACTTACAGCGTGGCTGTGAAAGACATCCAGACAGAAAGCTCTCTGGGAACTTGGATGTACCCACAACTCACGTTCAGTGGTTTCTTGACCACTATACCCTGAGAGAAGGCACTGTTGAGGTTCCTTCCTATCTAGGAAGGGAATAAATTAAACTTCTCTGTCCCCACTTCAGTTACTAGACTCAAGAATGCCATAAATGGCCCTTCCTACTAAAGATAAGTAGGGCCTTTAAAAGAGATCACATCCATTTCCTTACCTCTGTTTAATGTGATACTCTGACCAATTGAGCTAACTAGCCCCAGTACTCACTAGATTCTGTCACAAAAGGTCTCCCGTAACCCTTTGAAGAGTTTAACCTTCCTTTCAGTTTCATGCCACTTTTCTATGCTATAAAATAAACCCTGCCCTTTAAACCCAGCAACACATAGCCCTCAGTGGAAATTAAATGGTGGGAAGATTTTTGAAAATGGGCATGGTAGTCAACTCCTGCCCTCATCCAAGATATAGCCTGAGCTATATAGAATGAGGGAAAAGGGAATGAATGGCCTGTAGTAGTCCTAGAAAGGTGTCAGGGCCTCATTCAACTCTTGCAAGTTTCCTATGACATTCATACCAGTTTACAGTAGTAAGTAGATTGAGAAGCATACTTGTGTCCTGCCCTACAGTCACTGCCACCAAAAGGATACTTCATTTAGTTGAAGCAACTGTCACCAAACAGGAAATCATGATGAGATCAGAGGATCAAAATCCTAAAATGCATCCAGGGACTTGGAGAGGGTATCTGGGCCCTTGCCTTCAGGTAAAGGTCTATTTCAGTCATACTGGGCAGATGGTTGTCTTCTCTTGAATGTTGCCGGTTAACAGAAATTCTACAACCTTCCTGAAGTCCATTCCAGTGTTTTAGAGAAGTGGGCTTCCAATAACTTGTCCTGGTAACAGATCTTCCACTCAATCTCATCCCTGAGTCACTCTAGAAGATCTCCTTAAGAAATCAGCTTTCTCTCTCACTTCCCAAGGTCAGACCAGGCCAAAAAACCTGGGCAGCTTTGGGGTGAAAGTTCTATCAAAGCCAGAATACAAAACCAAGGTCATTCACAATTTGAGGGATAGGAAAGGGGGGAAAAAGGAAAATGTAAAAGTTACACTTGTTGAAAAGTATAAATAATGTTTTTTTTTATAAACTTGTTAAAATAAAAATGAATCCTTTGGGAGCCAGTGGGGTAAACTCCAGGGGTGCACTTCTCTTCACATGAGGGAGTCATTTCTTCACCAGCCGTCTCTAAGGGCAGCAGGGATTATCAATGACCAGCATCACATCAATGCCATATGCTTCCAGCAGGTCTATAAGGAAACTTCGGTCCCCTTGGGGGTCCAGGCCCATGCCCCGGGCATGCTCTGCTGTCAAGGTCTTGTCCTGGCTTGCAGAGACCTCTAGCAAAGTCTGGAATATCCTGTTGTTCTGCTCCAGGAAAAACCTGCAATGCCCAAGTTATAGCATGAGAAATGGAACCGAGGTCACCCACATAATTATCAGAAAAATTCAAATGTGAAGACATCATTGATACTTCTGTTTTCAAGGTATTTTAAAGCATTTACTTTTTAAAAGGCAAAGGGCATTTTAAGGGGGCTGGAAGGGACAAGAAGAGAACAATTACTTTTGCCTGGAGCGACAGCTTTAAACTGAAAATTAAGAAAAGAGGGAGAAAACTGTTGATAAAGATCAACTAAGCCGAATTTGAAGATGGTAACAGATATGACATAAGATGAACAGTCATGGAAAGGTCCAAGAACTCATTGGAGACAGTGTCCAGAAAGGGATAGTAATAATCCTTTAAGGAAGTGGTAAAGAGGAAAATTCATCTAAAAAACCTTAGCTTCCTTCAAGGATCAATTTATTAAGGCCCTTTCCTTGAAGTTCTCACTAATCCCCTTAATTGGTAGTGGGCTCTCCTGCCTACAAAAACCTTGTATTTATTTTTCTTTATATTAGTTGCCCCTAATGCAGGGGTTCCTAACCATTCTTTGTGCTGCTAAGTATCAATCTGAAGAAGCCTATGAAGTTCCTTGCCTACATTCATAACTGAAGGAAATGCTCAATTTCAATTAGTGAAAATTAAGGTGTAATTTTTTTCCCTTCCAGGTTTGTAGACACCCCCGCCCCAATCCATCCATGGACCCTCTGGGGGTTCAAAGATCCCAGGTTAAGAACCTTGGCCTAGGATAATGTAAGCCCTTTGAAGGAAGCACTCTTGTTTTTTCTAGCATGTAGCATAATGTTTTGTACACAGTGATAGATGATTTCCTTGGTATAGGAAGTCCCAGGTAAAGAAACTTTCTCCTACCAATACAGATTAGAACCTTCTCTGCAATTTCTAATCTTAAGAGAACTGCCTAGAACATTGAGAGGTTAAATGAGTTGCCCAGGATCACTTGATTCCAGCTTTAGCTACCATGGCATACTGCCTTGTACAACATATCAGGTATTTAATAAAAATGTACTGAATTGCCTGACAGAATCAGTGAAGATCATGAAAGGTCTTGACAGCTTAGAATGAATCTAAGAAAATATTTTTAATACAATTGAAATGAGTAATTTGACATTTAATTGGTATAAATCTACAAAATACAATGGGACAGTAATGTCAAGACAGCTGAATTAATAGCTTAGTATCTAAAACCCTGAAAATGATCATCCCAGCGACTGGCCCAGAACTAGAATAAATAAAAACTTACAAAAACAATCTGTTTGAAATAATGCCTATTTAATAAGAACAACTGCTCATGATTGGAATCACTAATCTTATTTCAATTAGAACTCTGCCCGCAATGATACTAAATTGCCTATCTTTTGACCCAGTGCTACCCTTAGAAAAATATAGCATTTTTTTGGAATGGCCAAAAATGAACCCAAGGAGGTATTATCAATCAGGAAATGGCTGAATAAATTATGGCATATGAATATAGTGGAATACTATTGTGCCATAACAAAATGACAAAAGGGATGGATTTGGAGAAACCTAGGAAGACTTCTGAGAACTGATGCTGAGACTGTTAACTAACACTGTAAAAGGAACATCCGTAACTCCTGAAAAAGGGCCAACTTACAGAACAAAGAGGTCTTCTTCACATGGGTTGCAGTCCTCACCCACCTCTTGAGAGTACAACAGCATCTGCCTGTTTTAAAAAAGAATGTAGTCAAGTATTTGCATATGCACAGCAGACTGCCTGAGAAGCCCAGGATGTGATGCATACAGCTGGGTGGTTATACTAGACTTCCTGACCAATTCAAGGGGCAGGCCCAGCAGTGTGAAACCAGGTGAGTAAAAACTGGAAAAGAAGGAACACAGAATACAGGCAAGGGAGAACTAATCAGAGCTGGAACACAGGCCTTCCCTTCTCTTTTCAACCCCTTTCAGTTTGCCCAGAGGTCATGCTAATTGCGCGTCTCCTACTTAAGAGGTAGGGCACTCTGGCTGTAGAACCGTGTAAAGCAGATGAACAATATTAAGTCCCTTGGCCCTCATCAAGTTGGGTAAAAAAAGGGGACAGCATTACAGAAGGAGCCTGACTTCCCTAGGAGGAGGTTCTTCCTTTTTACTTCCCTTCATCTAAGTATTACACGTTTAGTTCTGAATGGGCAGAAAAGTTCCCAAAGAGTGGGTAGGACAGAAAACCTGTATATTTCCTGCTTACAAAATGAAGGGCCATCCCCTTGTCCCATAGGAGTTTCCATTCTCCTCTTGGCCTGGTTCCTGAATCTTCTGCACCATGCCCCAAACTCTGACCTCCTTTATTTCCCAATCCTTTCTGCTCCATTTTCTGTTTTTTTTTTCTCCAGTGCTTAGTAGAGTACCTGGCACATAGTAGTGGTTAATGTTTCTTTCTTTTCCTCCTTTTCTTCTAGAGTGAGGTATATAACAGGTAGTCCTGGGCTGAACAGTAGAACAATACTATATCTCCATTCTCCCTGTACCTTATTCCCAAAGCAGGTTGCCCACATTTTACCCCCACCTGTCCTACCATTCACACTGGCACCTCTCCACTACCTCTGCTCATTAAGTCTCCGGTATTTTTCTTTATCAGCACTATTGAGCTTAAGCAGTGGCTGCAGGTGTTCATGGTGTGTCTTCACATTCTGGTTGTCCACATAAACATCATACAAATCGTGCTTCTCTTCAAAGATCTTCTCTGTTGTACCTGTAAAAGCCAAGGTCAAGAATCAGGAAACCAGGTTGTGGTTTCATAGTTTTATCAAGGAATTCCATAATAGTTTCCAAGTGGTCCAGGAATAAGGAGGAAACAGCACTTGATAAATGAGATAATGGTGCATAGTAGGCACTTAATAAATGCTTATTCCCTCCCCCCACCCAAAAAGATAGGCTCTTGAAGAAGAAAATGTAGTCAAAGTCAATAAACATTTTTTAAGAGCCTACTATGTGCCATGTACTGGGGATACAAAAAGAGGCACTCTAATGGAGGAAGACAACATGCAAATAAATATATACAAAGCAAGCTATATACAGGATAGATGGGAGATAATTAACAGAAGGAAAGCACTAGAATTAAGAGAGGTTAGGGAAGGCTTCTTGTAGAAGATGGGATTTAAAGGAGGCCAAGGGAGATCAGGAGTTGGAGAGGAGGGACAACAGAAGGACCAGAAAAAAAAATGCCCTGGGGCCAAGAAATGGAATGTCTGACTGCCTAATAGAGAATTTTGTATTTGATTCTGTAGGCCAGGGCTGTCCAAAACATGGGCCGTGCAGCCCACCTGTGTCCATCACAAACACAGAAATTGACACAAATGCTTTAGTTAAAGCATTTGTGTCAATTTCCACACCGGTAGTAAACACTAGCAGGCACTGGGGGCTGAATGCAGCCCTCGGGCCAAACTTTGGACAGCCCTGCTGTAGGCAACAGGAATTCACTAGAGTTTGAGTGGGGGGAGAGATGTGTGACATGGTCAGACCTGTACTTTAGGAAAATAACTTTAGTGACAGTGGTGGATGGGCTGAAGTGGGGAAAGACTTAAGGCAGGCAGACCCACTAGTGTGTTTTTACAATAATCAAGGCTTGAGGTGATGAGGGCCAATAGAGTGGTGGCAATGTGAGGAGAGCAGAAAGCATAATCAACAGAAGTTACAAAGGTGAAATCAGCAGGCCTTGGCAACAACTTGGAAAAGGGGGATGAGAGAGAGAGGAGGGTCCAGGATGACTCCTAGATTTCAAACATGAAGAACTAGGAGGATGGTATTGCCCTCTACAATGATAGGGAGGCTAGGAGAGGGAAAGATAAGAATTTCTTTTTAGGGCACAATGAGTCTACTGGATATCCAGTTTGAAATGTCTGAAAAGCATTTGAAGATATGAGACTGAAGGGCAGAAGAGATAATGGCAGAAGAGGTAGATCTGAAAATGGTCAGCAATCTATGGAAGCTGATGAGATCATCAAGTGAAATAGTATAAAGGGAAATGGAAGAGGACCAAGGACAGAACTCTGGGAGACACCTACGGTTATAGGGTGTGATCTGAGGGAACATAGGAGACAGAAGGAATGGTCAGATACATAGGAGAACCAGGAGAGTGATCCATGGTATCAGTGGCCACAGAGGTCAAAGAGGATGAGGATTGAGAAAAGGCCACTGGATTGGCATCTAAAAGATGATTATTGGTAACTGTGGAAAGAGTGGTTTGGGTGAAATGATAAGGTCAAAAGCCAGATTGGAAGAGAGGAGAGAAAGTGGAAGTACCTACTCTAGACAGCCTTTTTGAGGAGTTTAGCTACAAAGGGCAGAAGAGAGAGCAGTAGTGGAGATGGAAGGCCCAAGTGAGTTTTTTTTTGAGAATGGGGGAGACATGGACATGTTTGTAGGCAGTAGAAAATGAGCCAGTAGACTGGGAGAGTGAAAATAAGTGAAAGAAGGAATGATGGAGGGGGCAATCTGTTGGAGGAGATGGGATGGAATGGGATCATTTGAACAAGTAGAAGAGTTAGCCTTGGTAAGGAAAAAGGCCACTTCATCATGTAAAATGAGTGGAGAAAAAAATGGCAGAAGGTATATGCATGATATGTGAATGGAAGAGGGAGCCCATGGATTCTGTTTTTTTCTGTAAAATATGAGGGAAGGCTCTCAGCTGAAAGTAGGGGAAGGGGAGGTTTGAGGAGAGAAGAAAAGATTTGGAAGAGATGCTGTGGAGAGTGAATTGATGAGGGACGTATAGTAAGTAGGGTTGCCCAGCAGCAGCCAGGGCCCAGTTGAGGTTATGTAACAAATTTTTAGTGGACTCGGTCAGAAGGTTGTCCTTCCTTAGGTTCTCTACATCCCAGCTGGGAGATTGGGCTGGCAGGAGGAGGCCAAGTTGTCTTGTGCTGACCCAGTTGCACTTGGTTCCTTTGGAAGGTGCTCAGACTGGCCCCTAGCAGATTTTTCTCAGGAGACACACTGTGCCCCACAGGGCATGAAAGTCTGGTTCCATGGGCTAAACAGCCCTTCCAAAAATACTCCAAAAATACATAAAGGAAAAGGAAATACAGATCAGAATGAAGGGCAAAATGGAGTCATACTCACAAGCGACATAAGATACTTCTATCTCTAGGTTCTCAATATCTGCTACATTCACGTAAAAAAAGGGTTTGGATTCAGGAATTGTTCCTCCTATGCCTGGCAGAGAGACATTGGCCAGGCAGCAGCAGCAATATACTGTGGGCAAGCAGAAGAGAGAGAGATACCATTTAGAAGTGACTGCCACCATTTATCTCTTCCCCCCTTCCCCCAAACACTGTCTTCTTTTCTCTGCACCACCCCAACCATTGCTATGGGACCAAATAAAAGCATCCTTCTCTAGACGTCACTGAAAAGGTCTAGAATGCAAAATGAGGCTTAGTGAGATCAGAGGTTAAGCATGGCCATTATTCTAAAAGTATAAATTCAGTATTTCTATATAAGATAGTATACCAATGGAATGAGTAGTATTAGCCCTGGGACAGCCCAGTCATTGAGACAGGGTATAAGGTCAGTAGAAGCCAAGTTTAATTCTGATATTTATTTTTCTCCTTCGCCTCCCTTTATCTCTTTCAGTTGTTTATAATAGTCCTACCTTAAAAAAAATTTAATTTTTAAAAATTAAAAGAAATAGTCCTACCCGTAAAAGTTCTTCTCCGCCTGTGATAATGGTTTCCAACTGGTATGACTAAAACTTTAATAAATAGTATTATCCACACCACAGGATATGTTGAGACTGTGGATTATTATATCTGATTTCATAATAAGGAAACTGAGTCATGAAGTTTGAGGATCATAGAGCTGGAAAGAACTTTAGAGGCCACTGAATACAATCCTCTCCTTTTATAAGTGAGGAACCTGTGGCCCATGGTCACATAATACCCTACTGCCTCATATAAAGAGTTAGCATCTTAGCTTTCCACAATGCCAACTGTGACAAATGGGAGACTAGGTAGTATAGTAGATGGAGTGCTAGGCTTGGGGTAAGTAAGACTTGAGTTCAAATTCTGCCCAGTTACAATCATTTGTCTCTCTCACACTGCCTCCTCCCTCCATTAAATTAAAAAACTTAAAAGAAAATCCTTAATATTCATAGCCTAGTGAAATAAATTCACATACTGACCGTGTCGAAAAAAAATGCATGTCAAGTCAATCAAATCTACCAAGCTTTGTGATTCCTAAGTAAGTCAACTGACTTCTCTGGACCTCACTTTCCTCATGGAAAAATGAGGAGGTTGGACTCAATGACCTCTAATGGAATAGTCTCAGACCTCATCTGTAATGCGAGGAGATTGGATTCCTCTGAGGTTCCTTTCAGCTCTATATTCAACCTATGGCCATCATATATATGATCACCAATATCTCACCAAAAGTAAACCTCCCATTCCCCTCACAGGATATACCACCAAACAGCTGCTCAAAGCTCCTGGTGTCACTACGAGCATTGTTACCTCAGTAGAGGTGCCAGGTCCTCCCTATTTATTATTGTTTAGTATTAACATCACTCGAAATGATCATCACCAATAAGCAGCTTAGAAACCACTCAATTCCTTCCTTCATCTAGTCCTGCCTAGCAATATCCATGGAGTCTAACACTGGTCCTAGTAGAAACATTCTCAGAACAGGGCGCCTCTCCCTTCCTTTAGATGTCACTTACCTCTGTAGCACACAACTCCCACAGGTGGAGGAGAGAATATCAAAATGCGTTTTCGAAGCAAAGCAAACTTCCAAAGGATCAGGATTTGCTCTCCAAAGAACTTAATAAACTGAGACATGCAGCCAGCTGGGTGTGTGATCTGCAAAAGATAAAGACATGAACAGCTAGGTGGAAATGCCACAGGGAGAGATTCAGCACAAGCATGTACAAGTCCAAGAAACAAAGTAAAGAAGTACCCCTCAAGCAGTCTCCAGAATTATGATGCTAAGAGTCTGGCTCCAATCCAACCATATCTGGAATACAGTATTCTCTTCTGAATGCCTTATTTAAGTCAGGGCATGAACAAGGTCAAGCACATCCAGAGTAACCTAATCAATACTGCAGGGTAAGGGGACTCAAAACTTGTCATCCAAAAATCAGTTGAAGGAACCAGAAACGTTTAGACTAGTTACAGAGAGGCTGTCTTGGTTCCTTCATTAGTTCATCTTCCTCTTGCCCTCTTCTATGGAGAAGAGCCTATTGTGTGTATGTCCCTAGGTTCAGTCTCTGTTCATTTCTCTTATGCATTCCCATCATTTCAACTATCACTTGTTTCTGGATGACTCCTAACGCTACATCTCCACATCTCTACTTAGATCAGGGATCCTTAATCTTTATGTCATGGATCTTTGTGACTGTTTGGTGAAGCTTATAGATTTCTCAAAACATTGTTTTAGATGCATAAAATAAAATACATATGATGACAAAAAAAACCAGTTCTACCGAAACACAGCTATCAAAATGTTTGCCCCATCCAAATTCCCAGATCCCCTAAATCTGTCTATGGCCCCCAGGTTAAAAACCCTTGACATAAGAGGTTCCACTGTTATGTCAAACCAAAGTTGCCTAAAACCCCATCCCAAATTGTTTCCCTGTCCCAGCTTTACTCTCTGTTCACCATACCACTATTCTACCAATCAACCAGGCTTAGAACCTTAAAATCCTTTATTTCTTCTACCAATTTTTAAAAATTATTTTAGTATTTCATTATTTGTATTCCTTCCTCCAATTCCCCAGATATCAAATCATTCCAAAACCTGTTTATTCTTACTTTAGAATGTCTCCCAAATTTGTCTGCTTCCTTTCCATTACCATCATCCCTCATCACACTACAGCAAAAGCCACAGCTACCCTGCCTCTAGTCTAACCCCTCCAGTCCATCCTAGACATAAGTTAATTCTCCTAAAATGATCCTTTATCATGTCACTTTTCTATGACCTTTTTGTTTTGGTGATGCCCCATTAAGAGATAAACTCCAGATTCCTTAAGGATGAATTATAAAGCCTTTCACATTCTGAACCCAACCTCCCCTTCTATCCTGATCTCCTATGTCTCACCTGACATCTCTCTCACAGTGACCTCTGAACATACCTTGTATTCTTCCACCGGTGTGACTTTCTTCCTACTTAGGATATTCTCTCCCCTCTCTACCTAAATCAGGATTTTTCGGCCATGGCAAGTTTTTGCCAATCAACCATGCTACTAAAGTTCTTTATTTCTTCCACATGTTTGCAGATTGACTGTCTGATCCTCCTCTGGATGGATGTATAAACACTTATTTTTTTTTAAACTTTGTCAAATGTTTTGCTTAAATGTTACTTTAAAAATGTTTAGGGTTCTTTTATTAAAGTTTTTGGTATGAATGGAGGTATTTTATGCTTAACGTTCTATATGCCAGAGCAACTAATTCCCAAAGATTCATAGTACATTCAACGAAAAGTTCTGCTTAAGCCTATATAGAAGCAAGGCTAAATGAAGCAGTAATTATGAAACCATTAAGTATTAGTGAGCAAAGCACCGAATTGTACCTAGGTATTTTATTTTAAAACTCATTCTTTAGGACAGTTTACTTCTTATTTAATGTGAATGCATCACTATTTTAATAAAAATCCCTTTGTATTTAAGGGTAAGTGAAGATAGAGGCTTGTGTCTCAGTTGACCACCCTTTCTGAGAAGTTTGGCCAATAGGACCATGAGGCCATAATCAAGGCATCACTCCTCATATGTGGTCCACATATGTTCTAAGTTCTCTAAGAAGAGAATAATCCAGTTCTGAGCTTGCATACATAATATAAACAAAAGAATTGTGATTGTTCAGCATGAAGACATGTTTAGTTCAAGGGTTAGACTTTTTAATATCTATAGCCAATGAGTTACTTATTTACATAATATATATAATAATTAGGATACTTAGTATTTCTGCTCAGCTCAAGAATAAATCAATAGGCCTTCCTCGTTGGACTCTGTTGTTTCCTTTGGAACATGGTAAGGGGTTCAAATGTCACCTCTTATGCTAACTGCCTATAGTGAATTTGGGCAAGTTGCTTAACTTCCTTGGTCCTCAGTTTTCTCATCTGTAAAGTGAAGAAGTCCAACTTTAAATGGTCTGAGAACTCTGTCAGATCTAGATCTACGAATCGGGTTGCTGTGACCATTTACCTATTTTAAAGATAAAGCTTCAGCACAGCCACCCTGGAAAAACAAACAGCTGCTGTAGCCAAGGCACTTCTCTCACCCTCCAAAGCTGCCCAAGACTGTGCTGGGGCCTCACTCACCTTCATCTCCGGGTACATGTATCGATGGATGGAGGGCAGCCAGTGAACGGGGTGCACAGAGTTGGGTTTTCCTTCACCAGCATGAAGCACACCTTTTTTGTCCTCATAGAACGCAGCCAGATGAGAATAATGCCCCGGCATTTCCAGCTGGTGTCTGCACAACACACATCCACGCACAGTGAGAACAGCTTGGAGAACTGACATATCTCCACCTTTGTGTTCATGGAACGAACACCAATGCTTGCAGCTAATACCTAGGACAGTTAGGCTTTGCCACATACAAGTGAAAACTCTAGTTTCTAAAATGAGCCTCCTTCTATATTCTCACCAGAGTTTTGGTTTAGCTCGATTGCTTTTGGGGACTACCACCAGCACAAAGCTGCTTCCTAACCTGATTGGTTTACCAACAGTACAATGTGGCCACCGCCAAAGGGGATCGGTTCTCAAGGACCAAAGAGCTAGTACTCTCCCACTGCTCATCTGCTACAGAGCTGATTTTTTAACCCTTTCCAACACAGCTTTTAGCTCAAAGGGCCTTAACCTTTTTTCAGGTCATGGACCCAACCCCCATCAGTCCAGTGACACTGATGGACTCCTCAAAATAATGCTCTTAAATGCATTAAATAATTAGGATTGCAATTATATTGAAATGCAGGTATCAAAATGTTTTTGTAGATCCAACAACTATAGTAATTTTTAATGTAGCCATAAGCACAGATTCTATTTGGAAATATATGCCATGACTATATAGTATGCAACAAAGGAAGGACCAGGCATTTATTAAGCCCCTGTATGCCAGGCACTGTGCTATACAAATATTAGCTTATTTGATCAACACAACTCTATGAAGTAAATGTATTATCCCCACCTCACAGGTGAAAAAACTGAGACAGACACAGGTTAAGTGACTTACCCAGGGTCACCTTGCTAGGAAGTATCTGAGGCTGGATTGAACTTGGGTCTTCCTGACTTCTGGCCCAATGCTCTACCCACTGTACCACCCACCTGCCTATATTCATAATTGAAGGGAATGCTAAATTCCAGTTAGAGGTAGTCAAAATAAAGATGTAATATGTTTCCCATCCAAGTTTACAGACCCCTCCCCTAAAAGTCTTTGGGCTCCAGATTAAGAATTAAGATTGTTTAAGCCATAGAATTCACCTTCTCCTGCCTCACTAATCCTTGGGTAGCTAAAAATGTGAAAAACTTGATATTCTACATAAATCTGAACAGGAAAAATTTGGAACAAGTTTTTGGAATGATCTTCAGGCAAAGTCATGTTTTGGGTTTGTTTGGTGGCTTTTTTTAGAGGGGGGTATTCCCCCAGAGAAAATCAATGAAGCCTGCATTCAAACAGCTACTCAGGGAGAAGGTGCTCTCTAGAGGACAACTCTCATTCTGATTTCGGGGCGTGCTATGTCTTTTTTCCCCCTTGCATATGGAGATAGCCATATAATGAGTAACAAATGACTGCTTTGCAGCTTTTTTATGACAATTTCCCAGTCCTCTCACCACCTAAAAAAAAAAAAAATTAAAGAAATAGAGAGTAGCAAAGCTCTTCCTCTAAGGGATATTTGACTTTTCTGAGAATAGGGCACATCACAGACCTCCTACGGAGCTGGATAACAGCACATGGAAAGCTTAACTGAAATTTGAAACTGTCCACAATGATTAAGTCAAGATATGTTTAGACAAGGCAAAACCACTACAAAGAACGCTGCTGAGGGGAAAACCCAAATTCTTTTATAAGATCAACTATTGATTACCTTGGTTAATGAAAAGGTTCAGCAAAACAGATAACACGATGGGGCAATGAAACCAGTTTTATTTACTAATTTTTTGCCCAATTTGTTTTATCTGTTTTAAGTTAAGCTGTCACTTTACATTTTACCTGACCCCATGTTCAAAGAAAAGTCAGCTTCTCAAGGCACTTAATGGTTGTCTCAGATGCCAGCTGACTGATTTCAATATGGAATATGAGGAGGAAGGGAGAGAGTGGGGAAAGGATAGGAGGGGAGAGAAGGAGGAAGAGGGAGTGGGGAGAGGCAGGGAGGGAGAGAGAGAGGGGAAGACAGAAGGGAAAGGGGTAAGGAAAAAAGGAGTAGGATGGAAAAGGAGAGGGACAGTGGGATGGGGAGAAGCAAGTGATGAATTGAAGTGCCTACCATCTTGAGTGTTACAGTTATACCAGCGCTGAAAATCCTAGATGTACTAGGATGTAGAGTTCTCTAGACAACTCATTATAGAAGGGAAACTGACAAGGTAACCAGGATATCCAGATGTGGGAAACCAAGATGGTGACTTGAAAATCATGCCTTGGGGGTTCAGTTAAAGGAACTGAGATGTTTAGTATGTTCCTGGGAGTAGGAGTTTGTGAAGGTAATGATGTGGTAAATTAATGCTGTCTTCAAATATTCCAAGGGCTGTTGCAAGGGGAAAAAAATCAGACTTGTTCTGCTTGGTTTTGAAGGGCAAAACCAGAATGAAAGGATGGAAATTATAGAAAGACAGATTTTGGTTCAATACAAAGAAAGATTTCCTAACAGTTTTAAATTAGAATTGTCCCCAAGACAGAATGATTAAGGCAGGGAAGGGGAATGGGAAGAGGAAGCTCTCCATTACTGGAGGTCTTTGAGAAAAGACTTTGTGGTCCTTTGTCAAGGATCTTGTACGCAGAACTCATGCTTTGTACATAGTTAGACAATGACTTCTGAGGTCTATTCTGATTTTGTGACTCTAGGATTCTGCCAAGTTCCAAAGCCCTGTAGCAACGCCAAGGAACACTGGAAGGTAAATAAGACTTTAAAGTATGAACAAGTAAGAGATCCTTCAAGATAAGTACACAGATAAAGATGAATGGACTGAGACACCAACATATCTACAATTCACTTTCAAGAGCAATGACACTGAAGAAAAAAGTAGGTAGAGATTTGCCATTCATTTGGGGTAGAGCACACTGCTGTGCTTGCCAGACTAACCCCACTTGACCAGAAGATCTAAGGTACTGGGCTCTAGTCACCTGTACCCTCTCTCTCTACCCTTGACTTGTCAATAAATCAAGCCTATTTTTGAAAAGTATTCTAGGCCCTGTCAAGCAGATAGTGGTGTGCTCCAGGTGGATCATGGGACTGGAAATCAAGAGTCTGTAGAATGACAGCTAGGGGGCTCAGTGGATAGAGTGCCAGCCCTGGAGTCAGGAGGACCTGAGTTCAAATCCAGCCTGAGATACTGTGTGACCCTAGGCAAGTCATTTAACACCAGAATGCCGCCAAAAAAAAAAAAAGGAACGACCAGCCATTAAACATCTAAGAATTTATCATCCCCTTAAAAAAACAAACCACGAGTCTTAACTGGAATCTCTGCCTTTGCAAACAAGGAAGAACAAAAATGTCATAACTTAACTATAGATGGGCGAGTTCACTGGCTTCCAGTCACAACCTTCAGACAAAAGCAACCTTGAGGCACTCCAGGTTTCTTCATGTTAGGTCTCCAACCTTGGGCTCTTCTGGGGAATGGCACACTTTCCCTTTGGCATGGTTCCCCAAGGGAACTTGGGAAGGGGGAAGGGTACCACTGGGTATAACTCTTCCTAAAACAAGGCCCAGTTTTATCCAGCCTCCAGCTCCCTAAACAAACCTGTTTTTACCTAACCTAAGTCTTTGTCTTCTGATGCTGCCACATAACTCCAGCCAAAGAAGAAAAGGGCAAAGTTTGAACTGGTTTTCAGCTGCCTAATGGGCTTTTGATAGGAAGGGAATGGAGACCCTTTGGGAGGAGTAAAAGGAAAAGTTGGGGGGAGTAGAGTAGGGAGAGGAAGGGAAAGAAAATATATAGCTAAACTTCAGCTGAGAAATATGAATTTTAAAAAAAGGCTTTCCCCAATTGCCTACATAAGATAATAATACATTCAAAAATTGATAAGATGCTTGAGAAATGTTAGGTTCTGAGTTAAAATTCAGGGTATGTAAAAAGAAGTTAAAAGTGTTATGAGTTCACTACAAAACCATTTCTGTCTGATTTGTACTTGCTTTAAAAAGTTGTTCCAAAAATTTCCTACTTGGATGTTTACTTGAAGTTTCTATTTCAATCAACAATCATTTATCAGACACCTGCTTATCGCTGAGCATGGTGCCAAGCTTTTGGAGCAATACAAAAATTAAAACCCAACAGTCTTCCTGAAGCTTTCAATCTAGCTGTTTATGAAAATGTCCATTTTTCTACAGAAAAATATAAAAATCAGAGACAGGATGATGTAGTGGAGAGTTCTTGCACTGGCACAGGAACCCTTGAGTTCAAATCCTGCCTCTCATGCCCACCACCTGTGTGACCCTGGGAAAATCACTTAACCTCCTTGAGCCTCTGGGCCCAGTTTCCTTATCTGTAAAATGAAGGGGTCAGACTAGATGGTTTCCAAGTTTCCTCCCAGCTCTATAGCTATGATCCTATGACACTTGGTTACGTATCTGTGAGGAAACACTGGAGCAGCAGCTCAATATCTTTAATGTCAAGCAGTTATTAAGTGCCTACTATGTGCTAGGTGGTACAATGGATAGAGCTCTGGACTTAGAGTCAGGAACACCTGAGTTCAAACCTGGCCTCAGACACTTACTAGTTATGTGACACTGGGTAAGTCACTTAATCCTGTTTGCCTTAGTTTCCTCATCTGTAAAATGAGCTAGAGAAGAAAATAGCAAATCACGCCACTTGTCTCCAAGCACTCCACTCCACAAGAAAACCCCAGATGGGGTCACAGAAGAGTCACGACTGAACAACAACGGGCTAGGCACTGTCCTAAGAGCTGGAGATACAAAGAACGGCAAAAGACAGTTCCTCCGAGAAGCACGTGCTTCCTGAGACCACTTACAAAAACCCACTGCCCTGGGATGGGGGAACCCTGTGGTCTAGTCCCAGCTCTGACATTGACCAGCAGCTATACAAAGTAAAACAAATCTCTTTGGGTCTAGTTTCCTCGTCTATAAAATGCCAGGGCCTAGATTCCAATGACCTTGTATGGCCTTATGGTCTTTTCCAGTTCTAAGAATCACATCTTTCACTTGCCACCTGGTGGCAGGATAGTAAAATAGTCATGAAAGTTAAGAGGGAAGAATTAAGCCCTTTAAATGCCAAATGAACAAAACCACCCATCAAAAAAAAAATCCTCTACAGTCTCAAAGTTAAAGCTCTGCAATAGAAATTATTTTTGTGCTGTTAGTTTGGCTTTTAGAAGGCATTTTGGTGTCCACTTCTGAATGTAAGTATGTGAAGTTCTGAGAATTTACTTCAAGCAAAGAACAACCACATTGTAAATGTATAAAGATTTCCTAGAAAAGTCTCTGATTTCCCAGTCTGCTACACTCTTCCACACTGTGCCCAACAGATAAGGAATAACCTGCACTTCTCAAATTAATACAAGGGATGATCTAAGAAAAATGAGGTTCTTTTTACACACCTAAGGCAAGTGAGTGATTGTTTTGGTTAGGGTAAACCAAGTTCAAGCCACTGAATACTTTAATTAAACTACAAGTTTAAGTAATAGAATATAAAAGAAAAATCTCACTCCATGGTTGACTTATGTATTGTGGGGAAGTGGTCTAAGCTTTTTAAATAGACTTAAAATCCTTTTGTTAGAAAAAAATTCCTTTGTAATTGTATTGTCATAATGAAACTTGACTGGTGAGTAAGAGCTTTTAAGATAGGTGGAGTTTATAAAAGTGGACACACACACACAAGGTACAACTTACCGGACTTGATTCTCTAAAAAGTGCATGTATCTGTAAAGGAGGGTATAGGAAGGCGAAAGAATGCCCACGGACTTCATACGTGCTCCACGCTCCAGTTCACTCTCCACAGGCATGTTAGCAAAGCAGGCAAGGCCAAAGAAATGCCCTTTCCGGAAATAGCTGAGGGAAACCAAAATGGTCAAAAAAGAACAGGAATACTCAGAAACAAGGGTTTTCTAAGTGTTGGGAGGGGGAAAGGATTTGCTCAAAGCAGTCTCCTCCTCTATTTAATAAGCTTACAGCAAAGTGACCTTTAGCTTGAAACTTCAATAGACCTTTGGTCCCATGCATTTATGACTCTCTAACAGGCCAAAAGACTACTCCACATTTGGGGAGAGGGGTATAGAGGAATAGGTTAGTGGGTGACAATACACTCAAAAAAGCTCATCAGGAAGGGGATGATTTCAGAAAAATCCCTGGAAGACTTACATGAACTGATGCAAAGTGAAGTGAGCAGAACCAGGAGAACAATCTACATAGTAACAGCAATATTGGTTTTTGGTTTTGGTTTTTGTTTAGCTTTACAATGTACAATTTATTTTAATGGCTGAATATTCAGGGGTTTTAGGAGACAGATTATATGCCAGTGAGATGTCATATTTTCACATGGTTAAGTGGAAATATATTTGTCTCAACAAAAGACATCTTTGCTTAAGTACTCTTTTTTATTGTTTTTGTTTTGCTGAAAAGGCCACTGAATGAGCAAAATGATCTTATTCGATGGTGGTGGTATCATATTAGATGCCCCTTCCCACGGCAATAACAGTGCACATAAATATTAGTATGAATAATGGATCAGGGTTGGAAATGATTTAATAACATTACTTTGAGTAGCACAACTGTTTCAGACAGTACTCAGACAGGTATGTGAAATGTAGTAAAGCAATTATATTTAAGCAACTTTAATTATGATGAACACTATCAAATGAAAACTGGAAAGAAAATTACAGTAGAAACCTTTTGTAAAGATAGGACTCAAAAATGCATATTTAAATTCTCGATACCACAAGGTTTACAAATTAACACTATTGCAGAGTAGCCTACTTTGCATGAACAGATATTTGCAATAACAAAATAAGTCAAGCATGCCATGTGGCAGTTTAAAAACCCAAACAGCATGCTTATTGATATATACAGTATAACTCACTACCTGCTAAAATAAACATAAAGATTACAGTATCCAACATCTTACTCTACAATTAAAACAAACAAACAAAAACCTCAAACAAGAAACATGACCAACGAGAGTGGAAAAATAGGATTTATGGAATTCTGATTCAAACTCATACTCTTATATTTCCCTTGAAATTTCCCTTACTTTTTTTTTAAAAGATGGTTAATGTGGAAATGTGTTCCACATGACTTCATATGTATAACAGGGTACCATATTTCTTACTTTCTCAACGGGTAGTAGAATGGTAGAGGGAGGGCAAGAACTTGGAAAATAAAAATTTTTTAAAAAGCTCATCAGTAAAACTTTTCATTTTCTTAATGCAAAGAAGAAAACCAGAAAAAAGGCAAAAGGGAACACAAAACAATTTTATTGCCATTTTGTTAAATTTCTTATTTTTATTGTTAGCAAGAATAGTAGGAATAATAGCAGCATTAATATAGTACTTTTCAGGTAAGGAAATGCTTTACAAATATTAACTCAGTTTATGCTCACAACAGCCCTGGGAGGTTTTGTAGATGCTTTTACCATTCCTAGGCTGCCAGAGGTGGTGAACTGCCCAGAGTCTCACAGCTAACAAGTACCTGAAGCAACATTTGAACTCAGCTCTCCTGAGTCCACCGCACCACCTAGCTGCTTATCCTCCCTATCACCTAGTTCACAACTTTAATGGCATTCTCAACCCCTCGCTAACACCACTGGCAAATCTTGTTTCTATCCTGATAGAACACAGCTACCATCACAGGACCACTCCTCATCCCCTCTCCCCTGAACCACTTTAATACAGTCTTATAACTGGTCTCTCTGGTCTCTCACATTTCGTAATTAATCGATAAACATTAAGCATCTCTTATATGATAGGCATTGTTCTAAGTCCTGATGATACAAAAAGAGGCGGAAGGTGGTCCCTGTCCTCAAGGAGCTTACAACCTAATCCCCACTCCAAGCCATTCTGCACTCAATCACTAATGTGATTTTCCTAATTCCTATCCAGCACCACCCTTATCCACTCAAATGGCTCCCTATTAACCTGCAGGATCCAATACAAATTCCTTTGTTCGGCATTTAAAGCCCTTCACAGCCTGGTCCCTTTATACTTTTCTAGTCCAAGATCAAGCTATACTGGCATATTGTTGTCCCTCCATCGTAACACGCTATCTCCTAGGTTTGCATTGGCTGTCCTTGTGCCTGGAATGTGCTGCCTCTTCCCCTTGACCTCTTTAGTTTCCCTGACTTCCTTCAGGACTCAGCTCAAATCCTACCTTCTGCTGGAGGCCTCTGCCAGTCCAAAAGAGCTGCTAGTGCCTTCTACTAGGATTATCTTCAGTCTGCTCTGTAGATACCTGGCCTTAACGTTTGTTTGTTGAATGACTTACTGAATATACATGTACCTTTTAAGAAACAAGCTATACATAACAAAAGTACATAGTTCTTTATATTAATAATATGTACTAAGCTACAACAACGGCACCTCCCTCAGCACTGTTGAGAGGATCAAACAATAGCTGTAAAGGGCTTTGTATAATGATATATAAATGTTTATTTTTATTATAATACAATCTTTTTTCTTGTTCTTTGTATACGTTGTAACCAATGACTAAGTTCATACTAAAAAGAAAATTTTAAATTATAAAAAGCTATCCTGATTAACTGTCGGTGACTAAACCTGTCCCCCAGATGAATTGGTTGGCAGTTAGAGAGGCCCCTGTGAAATGTCACCTATAAAACAAATGATCCTCATTTATTCATAGCACCTGACAAATATTAAATACTTAATAAATGCTTCGGTTGGCTAGCTATCATTGAGAACTTGGGACTTCTTTTTCTCTTTTTCCTCCATCTTTTATGCAAAGGGTACCTCGTCAAATGGTTAGAAAACTCTCCAGGACCACTTCTCCCCCTTAAAAAAAAGGGCTCAAATAAGATTATCTCTAACTAAGCCTTTGAGGCCAGTGCTTAAATACAAGGTTGACTGAACTTTGTTCTCTTTTCACTCTTTTCAGTAAGTGCTGAACAAATCATCCTAGATTTGGGTTCCCATCACACAAAAAAGGAAATAATGACCACAACGGGGGAACTGATAGTCACTTTCTAGAAGAATTCCAGAGGACGATAAAGGTCTGTAAACAGCTGAGTTATCTTCAAATGTTGCCATTAACTAACATGTGGAAACCTCAAGTTCTCTACTTTAGAACTGGCAATTGGTTTCATGGAGGCTTCCCTCTCCATCTCATCCACAAGACGAGAAATACAAATGGGTCAATTCTGCCTCTTCCCTATGGCAAACAGGCCCATTCTTGTGGAAAGAATGGAGGAAAAATAAAGAATGGGGTAGTTAGCTTACTTTATGGTATTTTAGCGACCAGAATAACTACCCAGCTCTAGATGGAGAGTTGTTCCGTTTCAAAAAGCTTCATGAGTCAGAAGCTCAGCAACTGGTAGTAAAAAGAAGAGTTTAGGAGGCAACATCTCCAGAGTTTGTAGCATGACACAAAATGGACAGGACTCAGTCTTTGGGAAATGGACATCGCATTGGCTAAGGGAGTAGGGAAACATACACTTCATTCCATGTACTATGATTGACTGTCCAGACTTTCCCCATAGTGCCAGAGCAGCCTCCTCACCCTGGAAGTACACTGGGTCCCAGCAATCCCTTCCTCTGACTGGCCAGTTCCTCCAAGAACCTCCATTTAAAGGAAAACGCCTAGATTCACCATGTCTTCATTCCTCTCTGGATTCTACTCTCGACTCTCCAGTCTTTCTCTACCATAGCCCTTAGCAAGTACCTTCTCCACACTCCCATCCCTTTGTTTTTCAGCTTCCTCCCCTATAACATAACCTCCCTGAAGCCAGAGATAGCCTTTCTGTCTGCTTAGTACAGTGCCTGGAACACAGTTAAGTGCCTAACAGATGCTTGTTTTATATACTATAAGTACTGACAAGTAGCAAGCTAACCCCATAGAAATTACACTCTTAATTTCTTTTAAAAGTTGTTTTGTCATCTTGTTAACAAATAGTCAGTTTCTACTGCTTGCAAAGCTTATTCTCACAACACCCCTTGAGGAGTAAATAGTACCTGCAATACTTCTCAAAGCCTGGAGTTTAAGTGCATGTGTATTCCCTTTATTTTTACAATATGGAAATCAATGCTAAAAAAGGTTAAATAACTTGCCCAAGGTGATACCACAAAAACATATCAGACTCAAACCTTGGCTCCTAGATTCCACATCCAAATGCTTTTTCCCTCCACAGTGGCATGCAGCCTTTGGGTGTGGGGTCAGAGGTAAGAAGGCCATGATCTGAGAATGTGGGTAGGGAATGTGGAAGTGGTACTCTCTCCCCACCACAGGCTATTAAAGGAAACAAGTTGTGCAGTCACAAGATCCATGCATGCTAGCATGGTACCTTTGGGGAACATCATCGTCATCTCTTGTTCGGAGTCTTCTGGCTAATATATCAGATTGCATGCCATCTTGGGGAGGGAGGGGGAGAAAATTTAAAACTTATGGAAGTGAATGTTGAACACTAACAATAAATTAATTTTTTCTGGCTAAGTTCAACATCTCCCTGCCCTCCCCAACCCCTACAGCCTGAAGATGCCCTAGACTAAAAGAATGATGTTCCTCTTCCAAATGACTCCTACCCAGGATGCTCCAGTGTCAGATTGGCAATGAATGGGAAAAAACCCACTGTAGTTGGCATCTTTTCCCTTTATTTTCTCCATTCTCCTAAACTGGAGGGCTTGATCAATAGGAAAGTGAGTTATCTGCCCACATTTTAAAATGATGCTATGACTCCATATGATACAGAAAGGCCCAAGACATCAAAGCCTGGCTCTTCCACTCACATGCTATGTGATCAAGGGTTAAGTCCCTCTGCCCTCCTGTACCCCAATTTCCCTGTCAAGTAATAATAATTCTAAATACTGGCTGACATTTATTTGGGACTTTGTTTTTTAAATACTTTACATAAAAGATCTTATTATCTAATTTTCATAACAACCCTGTGAGAGTTAGTTAGGGTCAGGGTTAATAATACTAGAGGCAGTATCCTCATTTTACAGATGAGTAAACTGAGCCTCATGGAGATTAAAGGATTTGCCTGTGGTCACAGACATCCTTAAGTGTGTGAAGTAGTCATCAAACCATCTCTTTGGACAGTATGTGTAGCACTCTTTCACTACTGCCTCTCAACCAATATGGTATTGAAAAGAGCACTAGATCCTGAGTCAGAATTCTAATTCTGACATACCATGGTGACCTTAAAAAAATTATTTAAAGTATCAGAACCTCACTTTCCTGTAAAATGAAGAGAGTGAACTAAGTGAAATCTAAAAGTCCCTTCCAGCCCTAAACCCTCAGATTCTGTAACACTACTAACTGACTTCTTGTAGAATGTAAAGTAGTAGCATCAATCATCAGGCCGCTCTACATTTGTGCTGGTGACATCGACAATGGTCCTTGCCTTACATAGGCATAGGGTGTTTTCTCTCCTTATTTCCTCTTTCAGCGTAGCAGAGGTTGTGGTCAATGGGGCCATGCTATTTCCTTCCCTTCCTCAAGGCCGGGTATGAGTCATGGTTTCAGCCCATTGATTCCAGAAAAGCTACTCCTTTCACTCAAGTTCCTTCAGCCTACTTTTCACAAAAAGTCATTTGTTCAGATTCTTCCTTGAAAATATTTTTTGTATCTGGCATAGTACAACTGAAAGAGAGACTAGAGAATCAGAGGACCAGAGTTCGTGCCTTATTTAAACAGCAACTAAAAGTCTGATCTCACATTAAAATTGGCAGCTGGGTTTTGATACCCAAAATCTAAAATATTAATTTGGACCCAAAGAAAACGTCATTCTTTGATGAAAGTTTCAAACCATTATGTTGGGGGTGGGAGGCGAGGTGGAGGTTTCATAATTTTCTAGAAGATAAAGAATTTTCTGGAGGGGGAGAGTAGCAAGGAGGAACAATAGTTAGAAGGATATGAGTTCACAAATACTTACATGAAGTCAGACTGAATTTTATGGGACCCACTGGCCATAGACTTGAATTCAACTCCTTCCAGATCAATATCTTGAGGCAGACACCATTCCAACATGTTACCTATGGAACATAAAGGTTCAGTCTGGAAGAAAGCGCTTCCATAAAAGTGTGCAGTAGAGCAGGCCACTCAAGACCCATGTTGTTCGGCCTGAAACAAACCCCTTCAAAATGTCAAAGTGATTTACCCTGCCTCTCACACAATCAAATATTTACTGGAGCGTGTGGCAATAGACATTACAAGGGAACATTGATTTGTCAGTTTTACATGTGGAGCAAAAGCATCCTCTATGTCCTGTAATTACTTTCTCTTGAATCCGCTGATCCATTTGACTACACCAACCGGCTTCTTTTTCCTTTCACTGCCACATGATATCTGTACCACTGCCCTCATTTCAGCAGGCTCTCTCCAGACTTGTCTTCTGTCCATACCACTCTAGCTTAAAATCAACTTTTCTGAGGACCTTGATGACCTTACCAAATCCAACAACCCTCTCTGTTCTCATATTTCTCACCACTGCTGACACTGAATATGTCTTCATGAAACTCTCTACTCCGTTGGTTTCCATAATATATTATGCTAGTTATCTCATCACTTAAGTGGCTCTTTCTTCCACCCATCTTCCCTGCCCCTACAAATATAGGTGTTCCTGAGATTCAGGTCCTCAATTCTCTGTTTTATCTTTTTCTTTTCACCTCATCACTTCTACCCAGCATATATCCCAAACATCAATCTCCAGTCCTAATTCTTCTCCCAAGTTTTAAACCTGCATTTCCTATAGTCTTTTATAGACATTTCTACTTGAACATACAACCCCATCAACTTAAAAGTCACCATACCCATGGACTCATCATCCTCTCCAGCAACAACAAAAACTAGTCTTCCTACCCCACAACTTCCTTCTTTCTATCATTGACATATCCAGTTTCTCAGCCTGAACCCCTGGAGTCTTTCCTTCATTCTACCATCTTATGTAGCTCATTAAGTCTGATTAATTCTTCCTTCAAAATATTTTTTTTTGTATCTGGCATAGTACAATGGAAAAAGAGACTCTAGAGTCAGAGGACTGGGATTCAAAGCCCACTTTTGCCACATACTAGACTTGCAACTTTAGGCAAGTCACTTTTAGGAAAGTCATCTTTAAAATGAGAAGTTTGGGCTACCAAGCTTCTTAGGTCCCTTCCAGCACTAGGTATAACATTTTGTGATCCTTTAATTTCTTTTTTTTTTTTTTGGCTATATGCCTTCTGTGGACTTTTAACATTACAGTAATTTCCATTTGCACTCATCCCATCCCCGCCCCTTAAGCCTTCCCTTGAAGGGAAAAAAATGTCTGACCAATAAGGCAATTGTGTCAGCCAGTATATATTGCATTCCACATCCATAGTTTCCCACTTCTCTACTGAGAGACAGGATGCTCTGTTCTCCTAAACAAAGATTATCACTACAAGTAATCAAGAGAGATCAGCTGGCCCCTTCCAGTATTAGGCACAGTATTGAAGTCAGTGTATATTGTTCTCCTAGATCTGTCAAAACTCTTCCCATGCTTCTATGAATTCCTCATATTGTAAGTTCTTTTGAAATAAAAATATTCCGCGATGTACATATATCACAACATGTTCAACCAACCCCTAATTGATGGGCACCTCATCCATCAATATCTAGTCTTTCTGTTAATAATAACAACAATAAGTAGTATTTATATACTTACTTTAAAGTTTGCAAAGTGCTTTATAGATGTTATCTCATTTTATCTTCACGGTAAGCCTGGGGGCTATTTGCTATTATCATTTCCATATTATAGATGAAGAAACTGAGGCAGAGAGTAAGCGACTTTCTTAGGGTCACACAGCTAGTATGTGTCTGAGGCTGGATTTGAACTCAGATCTTCCTGACTCAAGGCCCAGAACTCCACCCACTTCAACACTCAACTGATCCTACAAAGGATGCCATTCTCAATATTTTACTATATGTGGGACCTCCCCCCCCGCCCCACCATTGACTTTGGAGCACACACTTTCTATTCCTCCCCCATCATCCCAGTCCAAGCCCCTGTCATCTCATATCTACATCATTACAGAAGTTTAGAACTGAAAAGGACCACACAGATCATTTTCCTCATTTTCCAGATTCAGAACCTGAGGCCCAAAGTGACTTATACAATGTCTCTACAATGGCAGAGCCAGAGCTAAAACTAGGTCAGCCTCTCTCCCAGGCCAGTGCTCTTTCCTTTAAACCAGACAGCCTCCCTTTTGAATCCCCAACACGGTATAATGCCTGGTGTCCTAGTTGTTGCTGAGTCATGTCCAACTCTTCATGACCCTCACACGGGATTTCCTTGGCAAAAATACTGAAGTGGTTTGTCATTTCCTCCTCCAGCTCATTTTACAGATGAGGAAACTGAGGGAGAGTTAAGTGATTTGCCCAGAGTCACACAGCTAGTAAGTGTCTGAGGTCACATTTCAACTCGGATCTTCCTGACTCCTGGCCCAGCACTCTATCCACTGGGCCATATAACTGCTTCTTTGTGTCCTAGGAATATTCAACTATTAATCAGATTTAACAGCTATATTTGCATAATGTCCACGATTATTTCTCTGTACACTAATGGAAACAGAAAACGATCTCTCCAAAGACAGAAAGTCTTTGCTGAAGCAAAAAGCCCTTCTTCTAAATGTTGACATATTTACTCAGTGACTATTTACACATCAGAGCTGTAAATTTGATGGTACCTAAAGAGTCTTTTAGGTTACACTTTAAGGCTCTCCATAAGTCACTGAATTCGTAGATTCTGTATAATAATGATAGCATTTTCTTGGAAAATGGATGAGGCAGAACACAGTAGTTTACTTCCAATTATCTTGTCATATAGTCAAAATTTGAGTTTCACAGGGAAAATACCATAATAATGAAATGCTGGAGCAGACACGATCCTATAAGCATCAGATAAACAGCATGAATTAATTCCTTACAGAGTCAGAACAAATTCCTTACTCGAGTGCTCATCTCCTGGGCTTTAAAATACCATAATCATAGGATCACAGAAGTAGCCAATCAGTAAGTATAAGGGGCTATTACATTCCAGGCATGGTGCTGGGCACTGGGGATCCATGTACAAAGGAGGAGACAATCTTCCAGATAAGAACTTACATTCTGATGGGAGAGAAAACAAATGCATCTATAGGTATGTACAACAAATACAAAGTTAATAAATACAAATCTATACAAAGTAGTGGAATACAAAGTAGCTGGGAGTATGGGGTGGATCAGGAACGGCTTCATGCAGAGGATGATGCCTGAGCTGCATCTTAAAACAACAGAGGGACCGTGATGTGGATGTATTGAGAGAGCACCTTCCAGGCCTGGGGGCAGAGTCAATGCAGGTGGAGTGGGCAGGGTGATGGAGGAAGGAAGAGGGAGATGGATAGGTAAATGAAAGAAAGAAAGGCAGAAAGAATGTTGCATGTGAGGAAGAGAGAGAGAAGGCTAGTTTGATTGAATCACAGCGTGCAAGATGAGGCTAGAAAGACAACTTGGGGCCAAGGTTGTACATGGCAGAGGGAAATATTTAACAAAATCAGTAAAAACACAATTTTTGTTGTTTAGTTGTTGTTCAGTTGTGTCTGACTCTCTTCCTGACCCCTTTTGGGGTTTTCTTGGCAAAGATACTGGAGTAGTTTGCTATTTCCTTTTCCAGATCATTTTATAGATGAGGAAGCTGAGACAAACAGGGTTAAGTGACTTTGCCAGGGTCACACAGCTAATGTCTGAGGCAGGATTTGAACTCTGGTCTCCCTGATTCTGGGCCTAGTGCTCTATCTACTGGCCACCTAGCTACTCTAAAAACACAACAGAACATTGATAATGTTCCTCCCAGAGTTGTTATGAGGAGAATATGATACAATATTTGTAAAGTGCTTCACAAACCTTAGATCATTATATAAATGCTAACTTTTGTCATTACCATTACTTTTGAGGATTAGACTCTCCCATAGTAAGCCTTTTTCTCCAGGGGACAACTTTCTGCTAATGCCACAAAGTGACATACAACTCTGCCCTGGGCAGACTGACGTAGTTCACTCATTTCAGTCATGTCCCCTTGGCAAAGATACTGGAGTGGTTTACCATTTCCTTCTCCAGCTCATTTTACAGATTGAGTAAACTGAGGCATAAAGGGTGAATGACTTGCCCAGGGTCACACAGCTAGGAAGTGTCTGAGGTCAGATTTGAATTCAGGAAACTGAGTCTTCCTGACTTCAGGCCAGGCATGCTCTCCAGTTTGCCACTTGCCACCCAAATAATACCTGCTAAAAGGCTACTTGAAGCCCAACACATATTAGCGCCCTCACAAGTCTTTTTTGTTGTTGTTGTTCTTAATCAAAGCACCAATCAATCATGCCAATAACCACCAGGCATTTGGTAAATACCTATTATTGCCAGGCCCTGTGCTGTATGCCAGGGATATAAAAACCAAAGGGAGACAAGTCTCTGCCCTAGAGGAGCTTATATCTTACAATCGACATATTCACTTTCGTGTCCCCTATGTCCATTACCAGAAGAAACCAAGGGAATTCTATCTCCAGAGGCAGGCAGACACCCTACTAGATACAGGCTTCCATTCTGAATGGGCACAGAGATGGAGGAAGGGGAGAAGAAAAGGGAGGCATATGGAATCAAGCCTCACTTGGAAAGGGGGCTCCTGGTCGGGTGGGACTAGGTGGCTTCTGAGATCCTTAGATCTGAGGAATGTTCTCCCTTAGCTCAAGGGACGGAAGAGCTGTTAATCCACCCCAGAGAGGGCAGGGAAATTAGATAAGGACAAAAAGATGCAATACTACAAGGGACTCTGACCTGATTCATACAGAAGGAACTCAGTAATAAGCTGAGGGGGCCAGCTAGGTGGCATGATAGAGGACCAGCCCTGGAGGCAGGAGGACCTGAGCTCAAAGCTGGCCTCAGACACTTACTAGCTGTGTGACCATGGGCAAGTCACTTAACCCCAATTGCCATAATCATAATAGCACCAATACCTTGTTGAGGAAGCTGGTAAGGGAGAATAAGCTGAGTTCTCAATTTAGAAACCACTATAGAGCACAGGACCAACTTAAAGGTAAGAGGTCCTAGGTTCCATTCCCAGCTCTGCTACATATTACTCTAGTCATCTTAAAAATCACCATTCTGGGCCCCCATCTCTTCATCTGGAAAACAAAGTGGCCAAACCAGACAATGTCTAAGATGCCATCTTTAAGTTCCACTTCTGGAACATTCAGATTCTTGAATAACAACTACTCATATGTCTGTGTGTCTTATAACCTCAGGAGACACCTAGGTTCAGTTATTAATATCTCTGTTTTAAAGATGAGGAAATGACCCTCATCACAAACTGGCACTCAATACCAGGGAAACTTATGGGCAGATAGGTGGTGAAGTAGATAGAGTGCCTGGCCTGAAGTCAAGAAGATTCATCTTCCTGAGTTCAAATCTGGCTTCAGATACTTACTAGCTATGTGACCCTGGGCAAGTCACTTCACCCTGTTTGCCTCAGTTTCCTCATCTGTAAAATGAGCTGGAGAAGGAAATGGCAAACCCCTCCAGTATCTTTGCTAAGAAAACCCCAAATGGGGTCATAAAGAGTCGGACACAACTGAAAACAGCATCAACCAGGGAAACTTTACTTGCTCATATTCGTGGCCCTTCCATTTTCCAAATGGCATTGAGCTGGGACAAGGAGACATCTCTGGGCCTTTGTTATTCCAGCAGAAGGACTTAGCCCAATGTAGGCAATTTCCCACCCAGGTGGTGCCTGAGCTAATTGCTGCTACAATCAGTAAGCTTCCTTCCCTTCCCCCCATCCAATTTTCTTCCCAATTCTCAAAGATTCTAAGGTCTCCTCTCAAACTTAAGGAGAGCTACATGGGGTCTTTTCCCCCCTGAAGTGAAGCAGAATATGCTTAGGACTGTGGTCATTTTATATTCAGTACCTGTGCTCCTAGAAGACTGGAATGAGGTTATGTTTTCTTGATTCACCATATAGCACGGGAGCTCCAAAGATGGGGAGCAATGGGGGCCCTGGATCACAGTGCCACCTACCAACCTCACCCTGAAGCCAGTGAAGCCGAAGGCCTTATTTAAAGTGTTTGGCTGAGAGACTGTCTTCCCTTAGTGTAGTCTGGCTTTTACTCTCTCTGTTCATTTTTGAGGGCTGGCTGAAGCACCACTCACAAAGGACTTTATCACAGGAATAATGACATTACAGATGTCCAGAAAAAGATCAAGTTAGTAAGTAAAGTGGCACTCAGGCTGGAGAAGAGCCCGTTCCCTGTGCTTGCCATTCCAAGTATGGAATGCACTGCCTGCTCACCTCTGCCTCGTTGAATCTCAAGGTTCTATCAAAGCTCAGCTCCAGGACTACATCCTACCCAAAGTCTGCCCTGATCCCTCCCCCTCTTAGCAGATGTCATCACCTCCCTCATCCTCAGAAATGTCTTTGCATCTACTTTGGACAGAGTGTCCCAAAGGTTTTAGTGCCATCTTAAGCATAAAATGGCACTAAGGTTTTTGGGACACCTGTGTATATTTTGTATTTACTTTTCTGGATACATGTGGACCTCTCTCCCTCCAATGGAATGGAAGGTCCTAGATGGCAGGGGCTATTTCAGTTTTGGCTCTGTATCCACAGCACCTAACAAATATGGGAAGTGCCTAGCAAATACTTATTGAATGAATGGAGATGAGAATCAATCAACCAACATTTATTAAGTGCCTACTACATGCCAGGCACTGTGCTAAGCACTGGGGATACAAAAAAAAAAAGCCAAAGACAGTCCCTGCCCTCAAGGAGCCTATGGTCTAATAGGAGAGACAGCATACAAACAAATATATACAAAGTAAGCTACATACAGGATAAATAGGAAATAATCAACAGAGGGAAGGCATTGGAACTAAGAGGGGTTGGGGAAGGCTTCCTGTAGGTGAGATGTTAGTTGGCACTCTAAGGCAGCCAGGGAGATCAGTAGTTGGAGCAGAGAAGAGAAAACATTCCAGGCATGGGGGAGAGTCAGAAAAAATGCCTGGAGTGGAGAGATGAAGGGTCTTGTTTGTGGAACAGCCAGGAGGCCAGTGTCACTGGATCAAAGAGTACCTGTTGAGGAATAAGATTTAAGACGATTGGGAGGTAAAAGAGGGCTAGGTTATGACGAGATTGGAATGCCAAATGGAACATTTTCAAAACAATTCTGAAGTACCACATCATATCTATCAGATTGGCTAAAATGACAAAACAGGAAAATAATAAATGTTGGAGAAGATGTGGGAAAATTAGAACACTAATGCATTGTTGGTGGAGTTGTGAACTGATATAACCATTCTGGAGAGCAAATTGGAACTATGCCCAAAGGGCTATAAAATATACTCTTTGACACAGCAATACCACTTCTAGGGCTGTATCCCAAAGAGATCATACAAATGGGAAAAGAACCCACATGCACAAAATATTTATAGGAGCTCTTTTTGTGATGGCAAAGAATTGGAAATAGAGGGGATGTCCATCAATTGAGGAATGGCTGAACAAGTTGTAGTATATGGATCTAATGGAATACTATTTTGCTAAAAGAAATGATGAGCAGGTGGACTTCAGAAAAATCTGGAAAGACTTACATGAACTGAGGCTTAGTGAAATGAGAAGAACCAGGAGAACATTGTACACAGTAACAGCCACATTGTGTGATGACTGACTTTGATAAACTTAGCTCTTCTCAGCAATGCAAGGATCTAAGACATCTCCAAAAGCCTCAAGATGGAAAATACTATCCACATACAGAGAAAGAACGTGAGGGTCTGAATGCAGATGGAAGCATACTATTTGCTCTCCTTTTCTTGTTATTTTGTTTCTTCTCTCGTGGTTCCTCCCATTAGTTTTAATTCTTCTTTACATCATGAATAATGTGAAAGTATGTTTAATATGAATGTATATGTAGAGCCTATATCAGATTGTATGCCATCTTGGGAATAACGGAGGTGAAGATGGAGAAAATTCAAAAATCAAAATCTTATGGAAGTGAATGCTGAAAACTAAAAAAATTATTAAAAAAACCAAATAGAGCATTTTGTATTTGTTCCTGGAGGCAATAGGAAGTCTCTGGAGTTTTACTGAGTAGAAGAGAGTGGGGTGATAAGATCAGACTTGCGCTTTAGTAAATCACTTTTGTGGCTCAATGGAGAATGGATTAAGACTGGGAAGAGACTTGAGGCAGACAGACCCACCAGCAAGGAATTGCAGTAGAGTAGTGGCAGTGTCAGAGGAGAGAAGGGGAAGTATTCAAGAGATGTTGACCAGTTTTGGTAACAGCCTGGATGGATGGGGGCTGGGGGGGTTGACAGTGAGGAATCCCAGATAATTCCTAGGCTGTGAGCCTGAGGGACTTGGAGGATGGTATTGCCCTCTACAGTAGTAGGAAAGGTAGAAGTAAGAGAGAGTTTAGGGGGAATGATAATAAATTCCATTTTGGACATATGAGTTCGAGATGCTTACTGGAAATCCACTTCAAGATGTCTGAAAGACAGTTGGAGATACAAGATTGGAACAGGACAGGTATATCAGAAAATGGTCAGTAATAAGATGGTAATTAAATCCATGGGAGCTGATGAGATCACCAAGTAAAGTAGTACAGAGCAGAGCTTCTTAAACTTTTTCCACTCAGCCCTGGCATTTTGTGGCCTGAGGGCATGCACAGTGCAAAGTGTGCATGCTTTGTGTTCAGAACCAAGGCTGCAATGAAGTTGCCCAATGTAAGGGCAAATGCTGCCAAAAACACCTTGGATTCTTTACTCATTTGATTTTTAATTAATTTTTGGTCATTGCACGTTCAGAAATACTCTGGCCAAACCCACCAGCTTAAAAAGTGCTAGCGAGGGAGAAGAGGGTCCAGGACAGAACCCTGAGAGACACTGACTATTAGTAGGTGTGATCTGGGAGAGCATTCAGCAAAGGAGACGGACAAGGAAAGATCAGATAGGCAGGAGAAAAACTAGGAGTGGTGTCCTGAAAACCTAAAGAAAAGTGTATCAAGGAGTGATCAACAGTGTCAAAAAGCCACAGAAAAATCAAGAATGAAAATTGAGAAAAAGCCATTAAGCAATCATTAGGAACTTTGGAGAGAGCAGTTTCAGTGGAATGATAAGGTCAGAAGCCAGACTATGAGAGGTTAATGAGAATTGGGTTGTTCAATTGTTACCAAAAACTTGGATCTCTGGTTTTGTACTCTTTTTTAATGAAAGGGGCAGCCACAGTGGTTAGAATGCCAGGCCTGGAGTTAGGAAGACTCCTCTTCCTGAGTTCAAATGTGACCTCAGACACTTCTAGCTCTGTGACTGGATAAGTCACTCAACCCTGTTTGCCTCAGTTTCCTCATCTGTAAAATGAGCTGGAAAAGGAAATGGTAAGCCCCTCCAGTATCCTTGCTAAGAAAACCCCAAATGGGGTCATGAAGAGTCAGACATGACTGAACAATATCAAGATTCTTTTTAAAGAATCACAGAATCTAGGAGACCTAAAGAAAACCCTCTTGAGATTTGGCCTAGTCTGTACCAGGACAAATACTCTTGATAGCCTGGTGAAGTGGAAAGAGGGGTGGATTTGGAGTCAGAAAAGCTTTGTCACCTATGTTGGCTTTGGGCATGTCACTTGATTTATTTCAGCCTCTGTTTCCTCATCTGTCAAATAAGGAAGGTAGACAAACAAACCTAAGATCCTGTTGCTCTCTGCCCCAGATATCATTTACAAAAAAAAGACTTTAAAACATAAAATATTAGCTGTACATCAGAAGGCAAAGGAAATGTTAAGAAAAGACCTAAAGAAGGTAAAATTTTGAACCTGGAAATTAAATCAATGCTAACTAGCTTTTCCCCAGTGTCTAAAGACCATTAGATTAAGTACTCAATGGGGGTGGGAGGTGGGAGTATCATTTCATACACACCCTGTTATTTTACTTAATTCTCCACTGAGTTCCTAAAGGTTAAAATAGAAATCATGGCCAATGACCACAAACTGACTTCCCCAGGAAACCACAAGCTCAGCAGGTGAATCATCAGCAACCTGGGAAAGATGTGGTCAATGTGAGATTAATAGGAAAATGAAAAGCGGCCACAATCAGGTTTCACTGCCAAACCGAATGGGAAAAAAAAGGAAGAAAGAGGAAGACAGGGTTAATAACCATTCCATAGGGGTAGTTCCATTTTGGATAGAAGGAACTTTCTCCCTGACTCCCTCATAAGTTTGCTATGTTCTTAAGTAAAAGAATCTCAGGAATCAGATGGTCAACAAGCATTTATGTAGCTATTCTTAGGTGCTAAGCACTATAGCAAGCACTGGGAATAGAAACAGACATAAAAAAACACAGCCCTTGCCCTCAAGAAGCTTACATTCTAACGGGGAAGACAACACATAAAAAGAAACAGAAAGGGCGGTTGGGGAGAAGGCTGGGAGGGAGGGGCAAAGTAGAAGAATTCCAAGCGCAGCCTGGAGAGGATGAGACATGACTGGCCTGGGTTCCCTCCTTAAATGGAGGTCCTGGAAGGAGCTGGCCAATCAGAAGGAGGAGTCGCAGGGACAGAGGGTACATCCAGTGTGGGAATTGCTGGTGAGGGAGGCTACAGGATGAAGAATTGGGGCATGGTAGAAGAAGTCCAGAGAGTGGCCTGTACAGAAATGTAAATATTATACCAAAGAGCCTTCCTGTCTTGTCCGTCATCCATCGGCCATGTAAGTAATTTATTCTTTGCCACAAGTCAGATGACCTGGGTTCTGTTCCAAGATAGGCCATGGACCAACAGAAGGATAAGAGCCCCATTTCTTGATCTCTACACCCTGTGATTTCGTTTGGTTACAGAAGCAAATAAGTTAACAAGCAAAAACGTACTTCATTGACTACATGAAGATGCTCCAAGGATTAATAATTGTTTATAAAATGAGAACCACAAAGGCAATCGATGCTACAGCATTTATGTACCGTCTATGTAAACAGATTTAATATAATCTTTCAAACACATGAATGAGAAATGTATCACTAAATTAACAAAATATTAGGTTAATTTATGCACTTTAGGATGTGTAGTAAAACTTAGCATGGGATCATAAATTTGGAGCTCATCAAGGTCAACCCATTCATTTTATAGATGATGAAACTATGACCCAGAGAGGTTAGGTCAAACAGGTAGGGAATGTGTTCAAATGTATTAGAATCTAAGCCTTCCAGACTCCAGCTAGGAGACATGGCAGATATAGCATTGGGCCTAGAATCAGGAGGACCAGAGTTCAAATCTGGCCTCAGACACTTACTAGCTTTGTGACCCTGGGCAAGTCACTTAACCACCATTTGCCTCAGTTTCCTTAACTGTAAAATGAGAATAGCAGCACTGACTTCACTGGGTTATCATACAGATCAAATGAGATATTTGTGAAGAGCTTAGCATATAGCAGGAGCTAAAATATTTAAATGCTTGTTCCTCATTCCCCTGCCCCTATCTCCCAAGTCCAATGCTCTATAGCATCAGTGCTCTTCACCGTGCTATTTCTTACACCACCTTGTAGGGCTTCTAGCTAGATTTTATTTCTCTAGCATCCTAATTTTCTATTCATGGCATGGGATTACCGCCAGTGTAGAAGAATCTCTTAATTTATATATACACAGCTATCTCGATTTATCCCAGAGATGGGTCTTGAACCACTTAATGCTTCTTCCTTCTGTTCTCAGGCCTCTTCACCTCCAAAAATACCAGTGAGAAAAGTCAAGCACTGATTTGTGTCCAAAGCCAGCTTGGCTGGAGTGATTTGAATGTTAAAGTTGGAGTCAAGAGGACCTGAGTTCAGATCCCTCCTCAGACACATAACTGTCTGTGTGAACTGGTCCAGTAAACGAGCATTTATTAAGAGCTTACCATGGGCTAGGGACTGCTCCTGGAGATCCAAAGAAAGGCAAAAACAGTCTTGGCCCTCAAGAAAATCACTATATGACGGAGGGGGCGGAGAAGGTAGGAGAACATGTGAACAACTACATACAAACAAGATACAGTCCATTCTGCTATAACTGAACATACGTGCTCTTAAAAATTACCAAACTATGCAAAACTAAGCAATAAAAACCATAGGGCTTATGGGGGAAATGTGGTTGGGGCACGACACTCAAAAACCCTGTCAGTGACATAAAAAATAGGGGAAACTAATGTTAAAAAGCAGCAATTTTACAGGTGTTAAGTGGTTAATACATAAATAATATAATAAATAGTGGTGGCACCAGACTTTGTGGGTTTAGGTCAACCTTCCTCCATCCACAGTACCCAAAGATAGATGACAAATACGTTACTTTATCTTGAAAAGGATCTTAAGTTTTGTTGCTGAAGTGGGCTTGGGATGGGTTATAGCTTGTAAGTTAAAGGGTTATTATCCAACAATGCAGAATAAGGTGGTAAACTGAGGTCACTAGTAGGTGTTTGAGGCGTGTACACTTTGTGCTCAGTTCATCTAGATGTGGTTTTCTGTGTCACAATGAGTGAATCAACTAAGTAAGCTTGATTTTTACCTTGTATTCAAATTGTTTCCTAATAGATCAATCAATCTGGAACAAATCAATGTTTTCAAATCAAGAATTAGAGCAGAATTGACTGTGTACACAAGACAACTCAGAGGTAATCTCAGAGGGAAGGTGTTAGCATTGAGAACTGGGAAAGGCTTCTTACAAAAGATGGGGTTTTAGCTCAAACTCCAAGGAAGTCAGAAATGCAAGGAGGCTGAAAGGAAGAAGATTCTAGGCAGGGACAACAGCTAGTGACAATGCACAGTCAGGGGGTGGAGTGCCATGTTGGCAGCCAGCAAGAAAGTCAGTATTACTGAGTTGTAGGGTATATGAAGGGGAGTAAAGTTTAAGAAGCCTACTCAAGTTCCTTCCTTAACATCTCAGTGTCTCTGTTTCTAACAGAATGGAGTTAATAATAATAACCAGGAATCTAGGTGACACAGTGGATGAAGCACTGAGCTGGGAGTCAGGAGACCTCAGCTCAAACAGGACTTCAGACACTTATTAGCGGTGTGACCCTGGGCAAGTCACTTAACCTCATTTACCTCAGTTTCCTCATCTGTAAAATGAGCCAGAGAAGGCAATGGAAAATACTTCAATATCTTTGCCAAGAAAATCCAAAAAAAAGGGTCATGAAGAGTCAGACATGACTAAAACAACTGAACAATAACAACAACAAATAATAATAACAGCTAGCATTTCTAAAGAGCTTGAAGGTTTGCGAAGGGCTTTACAAATGTTAACTCATTTAATCTTCATAACAACTCTGTGAGATATGTAGTATCGTTATCCCCATTTTACAGATGAAGTAGCTGAGGCACAGGGAAGTTAAGTGACTTGCCCACTGTCACAAGTCCTGGACACTATGCGATGGGTCACCACCTGCCTCACAGGGTCATTATAAAGGATCCAATGACATACTATATGTAAACTTTAAAGCTTACACTATGTAAACTTTAAAGCACCATATAGATGCTAGCTATTAACAGTTGTCACAGTGGATGGTGACAATAATAGTAACAGTAGTGACCTTGAACAAGTCATATAATCTCTATGCCTCAGTTAGCTCATCCCTTATACTTCCTTCTACCTTTGAATTTCTTGTCCCTTTGCTCTTTCACGGCTCCCTCTCTCCTAAACCTGAAAACCAAATACAGTTATCTCTTCCACATCGAGACTTTCAATATTGCTGGTTGACCTAGGAAATTAAATGGGAATTTCGGGGGAGTTTTGTAGAAGTCACAGATGACATGGAGTCTATGATCAAATTCTCAACCCAAATCTTACAATAAAGTACCATAAATGCCCCATAAAGGAAAAAGAAAAAATTCAGACTTCTTCTTTGGTACGAAGGGAGGGCCAAAAACTCCTAACTTCACCAACCTATCCCACCCCACCACCATGTGGAAGGGATAACTGTACCTCCTCACCACCACCACCACCACAACTAACCTCCACAGAAACTTAAGAGTTGGAGGGGACCTCAAAGTTCATCTACTCCAATACCTAACCCAACAATAATTCCCCCCTCCCACCTTGCCCTTCATCATACCCAACACAGCCTCTGAAGGAAGACCTCTGGTGAGGAAGAACCAACTGCCTTCAGAGACAGCCCAGTCCACTTCTGGACAGTGCTAATTCAGTGGTTCTCACAGTACAACACTAGGACCCCTAGAAGTGCTTTATCCACTGTGCCACCTAGCTGCCTTGAGGGCCTCAATAGTTTTCAAGCGTGCAAAGGCACCCTGAGACCAAAATGTTTGCCATTGATCACGTCTAGAAAATATGTCCCAATCTGCACTTACATCTATCACCTCTCTGCGACTAACAGACATAGACCACAGCTCCCTGTACTATTCAGGAATAGCATGAGTTTGTCAAATACTTTGCTAAAATCTAGGCAAACTTATGTAAAGTGGGACTTTTCTACCCATCTAGTAAACCTGTGAACAAAGGAAATTAAATTAGCCTGGTGTTCCTATGGAAAATCACACTGGCTCTTTGTAAAAACAACCTAATTTTCTAGATGTTCAACTAACCATCCCCTTAATAATGTTCTAGAATTTTGCCAGAATCAAAGTCAAGCTCCCTGGCCTTTCATTTGTAGATTCTAGCAACTTCCTTTTTTTTTTATTTATTGCTCTCCAATCCTGCAGCATCTCTCCCCTGTCCTTCAGTCTCTCAGAGATCACTGGCAGTGGTTCAGCAATGATATTTGCCAGTGCTTTCAGTACTCTGTGATTTAGGACTGGGACTATTTACATCAACTCCTGAAGGACAGCTAGGTGGTCTCTTACTAGTTCAAGGTTAAGTACTCCCTGCTTATGTGGGGGTTCAGCTCCTCATTAGTCACTTTTCTTCTGCCCTTTCTAATCCAAGGATCACTTTTCTTGCCAGAGAAACAATAGGCAAACTAAGAAATGAGCATCCCCTCCTGTCTGCCATCCATGATCATGCTCCCAACCACATCAAACAGTGGTCCTATCTCTTCTTAGCTCTTCCTCTTAACCTCCAAGGATAATTTTTTTTAGATTCCTTATTTTCTGTCCTTAAATTTTATCTATTAGCCTCAGCTCATTCTGACTTTCAGTGCTTCAGACATTATTAATACCCAACCATGCCATTTTCACATTCACCTTTTGTCAAAATCTAAGTTTTGATATCCATATTGTTTTCTTTAGACAACTCCCCCTCATCCGTGTCTGGGGAGTTAGATCTCCTTGTATTTTATTCTAGAGAGCTTCCCACCCCTCCTGATGTTTCCTGTAGAATTTTAATCTATGGGACTCTACCGTTCCTTTCTCTGAACCCTTTGAGGTCCTATCTCCCAAATTCTGAGGGTCATATCGTGGCTTTCTTCTCCTCTATCACCAGTTCTAGGATGGAAGGCCACTTTCCCAGCCAAAGCTCTCATCATTTATGGCCCAGGAACCAGTTCCTTCTTGTTGGTGACAATCAATTCCAGAATAGAAATATCTCTTGTACGTTGTGCTACTTTTTAAAAGATGTAACACCACCAAGGTAAGTCAACCTTATTAGTTGCTCTGGTTTTGGAAAATGTAGGGTTCCTGAGGGTGTCTAGATAATTGACTATCTAACCCAATCCCCTTATTTTACACATGAGGAAACTGAGGCTTAGATTAATTACCCAAATGTACACAAGTTGTAGGGTACTAGGTTGACACAGTAGCTAGAGCACCAGCCCTGGAGTCAGGAAGACTTGAGTTCAAATCTGGCTTCAGACACTTATTAGCTTTGTAACCCTGAGCAAGTCACTGCACTCTGTTTGCCTCAGTTCCTCATCAAAATGAGCTGGAGAAGGAAATGGCAAACCACTCCAGTATCTTTGCCAAGAAAACCCCAGACGGGGTCATGGAGAGTCAGACATGACTGAAACAACACAAGTTGCAAGTATCTGAGCCGAGATTTAAAATCCAGATTGCCTGACTCCAAATCAAGTGCTATTATTCCCATGTCCTTTTTCTGGGTGTTTTACAGCATAGTCTGATGACAATATTTACTATTTCAGATGTTACTGATATTCAGCCAAATGTCACCCGCCATGCTTCCCCTCTGGTTGTTAAATATATATTAATTATAATACATAAATTAATAATAAAAATAGCATGATATAAATTAATCTCTGCTATCAAATAACTTATATGCACTTGTACTATTAATCTGCTCTCCACCCATTTTCTGCCTATTTACTTATCCTATTAATTTTGAATAAGGTATGTAGCCTTTGGAAGCCACATTACAGTCAATGATACTGGCCCATCAAGTGTCCTTAATACTTATGAGGTCAAATTTGCTTGTTAGGATCTCTAGTACACCTTGCTTATTAACTACACTTTGGTGTATAGATCTGAGGCCAGGAGTATGGCTACTAGCTTCTTCCTTCGACTTTTATCTCCTATGAATTTCTGAGTTTCTCTTTTGTTACTTTTCTTTCTACAAAGTAACTACTCTGTATCATGTCTAGCTTGGTGGATAGAAGCTCTCTGCTTCTTTCCTTTTCAGGTTAAAGCCCGTTTCATTAGGTTTCTAAATCCCTAGGCAGATAAATACTTGCCTGCCCTTGTTAGATACATTCCACCCCTGGCCAGGAACCTATCATTCCCTATATTCCAAGCAGCTCTCAGTTCCCTACTGGGCAGAGAAGCAGCTACTCTAGCAAGTCTTACTGACTAGGCAAGTGAATTCTTTTATCTTCTCATTCTACACAAAGCATATTCAAAACTTCCTTTTGGGAAGGCCAGAAGCAATCATAGGCAAGCAGGGCTTATATAAAAAGAAAAGTAATTTGTACATAGAAAATGGGCAGTTTTTATGTATATATGTGTATATATACAATGTATGTAGATATGTGTGTATTTATACACACACACATATTCCTCTTTTCTTTTCAACTGTATATATGAAAGTGATTATGTTATTCGATGTTTGTTAAGTGCAGAATTTTTAAAAGGGAAAAAAGAAAATTCTAGTAATTTCCTTTCTTCCTCAAGCTTCTAATTGTATCTCAGCATTTCTCAGCTGAGAATCCAGTTCACTACTTTACTGAGAAGGATGAAGATGTCCAGCTTTCTTCTTTCCCACTTGAAAAATGTCTTTTCCCACCTCTTTCCCCCTTTCTTTTCATCTTAGAAAATGAGGTGTTATTCCTCCTCGCCAAAGCCAAAACTCTACCACATGGGCCTAAAAAGATGTGTAGTAGAAACAATGCTGAACTCTGAGACAGGAGACTCTGGTTCAAATTCCATCTTTGATACTAGCAGCTGTTGACCTCCGAGGAATGACGTTATAGATTCAAAGGTGCTGAGAGATGATCCAATAAGTGTCAGAAGAAGACAAGTAATGGTGATAGGTGACTCCCTGATGCAGGGCATGCGGCTGTTATTTAGAGAAGAGGCTAACAGTAAAAGGCTGTCTTCCTGGAGCAAGTATCCAAGGAATGACAGGGAACCTACCAAAACTTGTCAAACTGGATCAATTCTGGCGATTTGTACAGGTACAAATTACAAAACCAGAAAGAACTTGGGAAGCCTTGCCAAAAATTATGAAGCTTTTGGCAAGGAACTGAATACCTTAGGGAAGCGGGTGCTCATCAAAGGCAAAGGATTCAAAAGAGAAAGATGAGATCTGGAAAGTGAGTTGCTGGTTAATAAGATGGTGTCTGAGAAGGGGAATTGGATTTCTGGGACGCAGGTCTATATAGGAAAAACAATTTTTCCTAGGCCACGATGGAATGCACATTAGAAACTGATAGGAATATATTTGCCTGAACTCTAACAAAAATAATCAAAAAGGGAGGCAGTGAGACATAACGGACCCTATACCAAGCTAAATACCATAATTATAATATAGAAAAAATGACAACAGACATACCAGAAATTCACAGATCTTATTCAAGTAAAGAGTCAATATTCCCAATTTGTTTATAGTATCACCCTTTACGTCTAAATAATGTACCTATTTTGACCCTATCTTGGTATACAGCGTGAAACGTTGGCCTACACCTAGTTTCTGCCATACTATTTTCCATTTTTCTCAGCAGTTTTTGTCAAATAGTGAGTTCTTATCTCAGAAGCAGGAGTCTTTGGGTTTATCGAAAGGAGCCACTACTAAAACCCATCATCTCAGATGTCTCTATACACAAATATAGGTAACATTTTGTAAACTAGAGCAAGATGCACTAGAAATTCTAATATTTGTATAAAGGAAAAAAAGGAAAGTCTGACTTCATGGATCCCATTGAGACCTGGTAGAGCAAGACCCCTCAATGAAAGGTTCTAGAGGTTTACTCAAAGGTAAGTGGTGGTAGTAGAGTAGCATGTTATTCACACGAGGAAATCCAGAAACCACAAGTATGGTGAGGTACATTCATGCATTTGGATGAAGATAAATGGTGGCAGAAATGAAAGTGATACTGTCATCACAGTACAATACAGACCACCTGCACAGGGAGAGGAAACTAAATGAGGAGTCTGAGAAAGGGACCACAAGCCTAGCATGATATACAATAGTGATGAGAATTTCCATTATCCATATACCTGCTGGAATTCTCTACTAAAGGAAGAAGGGTCAGAAATTCCCAACTTAATTCCACACTGGAATTAATTTCATTCTTGCAAAGGTAGAGCAACAAACAAGAAGGAAAGTCAATTCTAAATCTGATTCATACTAACTAGGAGGAATCAGTTGTTAGGGTGGAAACGATGATCACTTCATCTTAGAATTTATTAAAAAGGAGGAGAGTAAAACTAGGAATTGTCTGACATCCAGAACTATTTCCAATGGGTAGAAATCATGAGAAGGCAAATGTTAAAAAAAAAAAAAGAAAACTTCCTTTCCTTGCTATAAGAAAAAACTTCCTAACAATTAGAGTAGAATCTCAAAGTAGAATGAACTGCCTCAGAAGGTCTTCACGCAAAATCTGAATAATAGTGTCAGAAACATTGTAGAGGACATTCTTGCTGTGGTTGACATTGGACTAGATGGCCTCTCAGGTGCCTTCCAACTCTTGAGATTCTGCAGTTGTGCAACCCTGGCTGCTAGGCGGTGCCATAGTACACAGAGCCGGGCCTAGAGACTGAAAGACTCATCTTCCTGAGTTCAAATCTGGCCTCCGACATATATTAGCTGTGTGACTCAGGGCAAGTCACTTAATGCTGTTTGCCTCAATTTCTTCCTCTGTAAAAAGACCTGGAGAAGGAAATGGCCAACCACTCTAGTATCTTTTGTCAAGAAAACCTCAAATGCGTTCACAAAGAGTCACAACTTAAACAACTAAACAACAACAGCAAAGCCCTGTGTAAATGTGAGCTGTCATTATTTCTATTGACTCCTGCCTTTCTCCTCTATATTCCAAACTTGACACCCTTGCTACCTAAAGTAATCTTTCAAATGCACAGGTAAGATCACCCAGTATGACTTTTAATTGCCTGATGAGTAAAATGATGACATTTGAGGTGGCCATACCAGGTCTTTTATGCTGCAGCTTCAAACTAGCTTTCCAAACTTATTTCACAGCACTCCCCTCCTTCCTAAATTCCAAACTTCTCTGATTTCACCTTGCCTGGCTCCTGCCCCGGTGACTTTGCACACACCCATCTCCTGGCCTGGAATAATATCTCTGCCTCCTACTTTCCCCTCCTTTTAGGCTCAGCAGCTACCTCCAAGCATAGTTCTCTGATCACACCCGATAAACAGGATCTCTATTCTACCCCTGCTTTGCACTTAATCATTTGCTAACTTCTATCAAAATCACCCATATACATGTGTTCTCTCTAGCCTCCTTCCTAGAGCATCATCTCCCTGAGGACCCAAACCATGTGGTTTTCCCTCACAGTGCACAGATGTTTGTTCAAATGAAAAAGAAGCCTCAGACATCAAAGAGAAACAGTAACACCTCAAAGAAAACTTGCCTCTTCAAGCTTTCTCAGCCGTCTACACTCCATTTTTTTGTGCCAATAGTATCACCTAAGGAAAATTCTACATACAGGTGTGCGCATTGACTATAGACTGCTGGGGTGGTAGCATGATGGCAGAGTAAAAGCAGAGACTTGCTTGAGCTTTCCTCCAAATGCCTGTAAAAAATGAATCTTAACAAATTCTAGAGCGGCAGAACCCACAAAATGACAGAGTGAAACAAATTTCAAGCCCAAGACAACCTGGAAGGTTGACAGGAAAGGTCTACTGCACCAAGCTGAGAGAGAAGCACAATCCAGCACCAAATGGGCCCCAGTGAACCTGGAGCAGGCCTCAGGGAACTGAATCGCTGGCAGCTGTAGCAATTTGCAGAATTTTTAACCCACAAATGCCAAAGACAACTTAGAAGGTGAGTAGAAAAGGTCTGTTGGACCTGTGTGAGAAAGGAGCACTCTCAGCCCACAGACAGTGGTGGGGGATCAAAGGGCTGATCATAGGGGGACTGCAGCTCTTTGCTGGCACTGAGACAAGATTCTCTTGCTTTGCCCATGCTTGCATCTGTGTCGAGGTCCTGGAGTAAGAAGGAGTGCTGGCAAGGTGGAACTTGTGACAGCAGTGGAGAGAGAATCCTCCTCACAGTTCCAAGGCAGAAAAGAGTGCTTGTGGTCACTCACAGACCAGAGCACAGACTAGGAGAGGAGTAAACACCTCTCCTTTGATCATACCACCTTGGAAGAACTGAAAATTTACAGGTCCCTAAAAGTATCTCTGAAAACAGCTGCACAAAACCCCTGAAGCTTGGGGGACAGTACACTCGCCACACTGGAAGCAAAGCCCTGTCTTAAAAAAGAGTTAAATAGTCAAGTAATTGACTGGGGAAATTAGCAAACAACAGAAAAAAAACTCAGACCACAAAATCTTACTTTGGGGATAAAGAAGATCAAAACATATAACCAGAAGAAGTCAACAAAGTCAAAGCTCCTACTTCCAAAGCCTCCAAGAAAAATATAAATTGGTCTCAAGCCATGGAAGAGCTCAAAAAATAAAGGAAAAATTGAGAAGAGAAATGAGAGTGATGCCAAAAAAATCATGAAAAACAAGTCAGCAGCTTACTTAAAGGAGACCCAAAAAATATTGAAGAAAATAACACCTTAAAAAATAGACTAACCTAAAAAGCAAAAGAGATCCAAAAAGCCAATAATAAGAATGCCTTTAAAAGCAGAATTGGCCAAATGGAAAAGGAGGTCTGAAAGCTCACTGAAGAAAATAATTCCTTAAAAATTAGAATGGAGAAAATGGAAGCTAATGACTCTATGATAAATCAAGAAATTATAAAATGAAACCAAAAGAATGAAAAAAATAGGAGACAACGTGAAATATCTCATTGGAAAAATAAATGACCTGAAAAATAGATCCAGGAGAGATAATTTAAAAATTATTGGACTACCTGAAAGCCATGATCAAAAAAGGTACCTAGACATCATCTTTCAAGAAATTATCAAGGAAAACTGCCCTGATATTCTAGAACCAGAGGGTAAAATAGAAATTGAAAGAATTCACCAATCGCCTCCTGAAAGAGATCCCAAAAGGAAAACTCCTAGGACTATTATAGCCAAATTCCAGAGTTCCCAGGTCAAGGAGAAAATATTGCAAGCACTCAGAAAGAAACAATTTGAGTACTGTGGAAACAAAATCAGGATAACACAAGATTTAGCAGCTTCTATATCAAGGGATCAGAGGGCTTGGAATATGATATTCCGGAGGTCAAAGGAGCTAGAATTAAAAGCAAGAATCACTTACCCAGCAAAACTGAGTATAATACCTCAGGGGAAAAAAACAAACATTCAATGAAATAGAGGACCTTCAAGCATTCTTGATGAAAATACCAGAGCTGAACAGAAAATTTGACTTTCAAATACAAGACTCAAGAGAAACATGAAAAGGTAAACAGGAGGGGCAGCTAGGTGGCGCAGTGAGTATAGCACCGGCCCTGGAGTCAGGAGGACCTGAGTTCAAATCCGGCCTCAGACACTTGACACATGTACTAGCTGTGTGACCTTGGGCAAGTCACTTAACCCCAATTGCCCTGCCAAAAAGCAAAAAAAAAAAAAAAAAAAAAGAAAAGGTAAACAGGAAAGAGAAATCATAAGGGACTTATTAAAGTTGAAATATTTACATTCCTACATGGAAAGATGATATTTGTAACTCATGAGACCTTTCTTAGTATAAGAGTGGTTGGAGGGAATATGTATATATATATACATATATGTATACACACACATTTATAAACATATGCAGAGGGCACAGGGTAAGTTGAATATGAAGGGATGATATCTAAAAAATAAAATTAAGGAGTGAGAAAGGAATGTACTGGGAGGAGAAATGGAGAGGTAGAATGGGGTAAATTATCTCATATAAAAGAGGCAAGAAAAAGCTTTTAAAATGGAAGGGAAAGGGGGGAGGTAAGAAGGAATAAGTGATCAGAAGCAAACACTTTTGAGAAGGGATATGGTGAAAGGAGAGAATAAATGGTGGGGGGCGCATGATAGGATGGTGGGAAATATAGTTGGTCTTTTACAACATTACTATTATGGAAGTGTTTTGCATGACCACACATGTATAACATATATTGAAATGCTTGCCTTCTCAGTGAGGGTGGGTGAGGAGGGAGAGAGGGTGGGAGAGAATTTGGAACTCAAAGTTTTAAAAGAGAACGTTAAAAATTGTATTTATATGCGATGGGAAACAAGATATACAGGCTATGGGGTATAGAAATCTATCTTGCCCTACAGGAAAATAGAAAGGGAAGGGGATAAGGGGGGTGGTGATAAAAGGGAGGGCAGATTGGGGGAAGAGGTAATCAGAATGCATACTGTCTTAAGGTGGGGGGAGGGCAGAGATGGGGAGGAAACTTGGAACTCAAAATCTTGTGGAAGTGAATGTTGAAAACTAAAAATTAATTAATTAATAATAAAAACTTTGAATGTAAACCAAGGGCCAATAAGCATCATTAAAATGTTTTCTCAGAAGATGGAGCACTCAAAGGATGAAAAACAAACAAACCATCATCTCTTAGGGGCATTTGTTCCATTTTGTTGCCTCCATTTTCATATCTACCCTAGTATTTGGGGACACAACTCTATGGTCTATGACAATAATAGCTTAGGGGAATAGAAGAGCTACTTCCTACCAAAAAAAAAAAGGGAAGAAACAGAGATAGATGATGTCCTTATTTAAAACTGTCTCTCCTCTCACACCACCTTCCTCCCATTGAGCCAATGACAAAGAGCAGCTTTGAAAGAAAATGGAACTTGGGTTAAATTTACCATACCACCATTCCTGTTCCTGATATCCACTATCATTGAACATTATCCACTATCATTACAGGGACCAATCTCTCAGAAGCTTTTCTATACATACAAGTATACTATCACCTTTCCCTGCCCCCACCCCCCAACACAGTCCCTTCAAACCCAATTTTATTAATTGTGAAACAATTAGGGACAGATGGTGTAACAACAATGCTACATGCCGCTACTGCGGCTGTGTAAGGCCAATAACACCAGCACACAGGAGGGCTGCTAGCACATGTTCTTTGATCTGCTTTTCTATGGAAAGTAACATTAAGGGGTTTATAATCTGACTTTAATTAAACATTCATATATCATTCCCTTAGTTCAGGGGAAAAAGTTAGTACCATGAACTTCAGGTAAAACACAAACAGAAATTACAAACAGAGAGCATATAAACAGAGCAAATAACACAAATCAGCAGACAGAGGTTCTGTCTGTCCATAGCAATACATACATACATACATACATAGTTACCAGAGAGAAAAGAACCAACACCTTGGTTTTCAAGCTCCTTAACAATGGCTACCCAGAGTCTCATCTGGTCAAATCATGCAATACTCTTCCAGTGACTGGGCCCCAAGAAAAATGCTAACCTCAGAGTACATATACACTTCTTCAGGGTCAGAGGGCCTCACAACCATGTGACCTAGGCCTTCCTTTGACTTAAGCTGGTCATCACAGACTCCCAATTCAATCAAAGACTCTTGATTGAAACAAAGGCAAGACTCAAAGGCACTTGATTGTCTTAGTGCTGAGAATCACTCCAAAACAAAAGACAACAAAAAATCCCACTTTGCTTGCCACTACGGATGGGCACCACCTTCTTTTTGGTCCTGGTCTTTTCTGTTCACCAAGGGCTACTGGTTCAGGGTAGCTCTTTCCCTTCCTCCACAGATCAAGGGTACTCTAAGCATAAGTAGTGTTTGTAAAATGTTTAGCATCACAAATGAAAAGCTACAGTTATGTATAAATTCACCCACTGCAAAAACCTTTCATAAATTCAAATGAGCTAAACAGCGACTCTCTTTAGAAAAAATTCTAGAGGGGAATTTCTTACCCCTTCTCTAGACATTCTTGGCAACTCCTTTTCTTCCCAGTTCCTCTTAGACTCTGACCAGGGACAGCTAAGTTTAGTGCTCAAGTCTATTAGTGGGTGATCATGAGCAATATTTTCCTTTTGAAAATTATCCTTTTAATCTAGAATTGATGGTACAACGATTTCTAGAGTTCTCTGGCTAGTTTTGTCCTGGACAGTTCTTAGGCCTCAAACAAAAGGCTCTTCCTACCAGCAGGAACCATCATCTCTGGAGATCCTTAATGCCAACTCCCTAATTAGGTGGGGCTGAAAGATAAAAATCTCACCTTTTATAGTCATTCCCAAAAGAAGGATGGATGTGCTTACCCTATCCTTGCATGTAATAAAATAAGGTACTCATCTGCCACCCAGATAATCACTTTACATGCAAAATCTCATTTGATCCTCACAATCACCAACAGGAGGTCTAAGTACCACAATAGAGGAGAAAACTGAGGTTCACAATTGCCCAAGGGTTACACAGAAAATAAGTAGCTTTGTAGGAATTTGAACTCAGGACTTCAAATCCTTTCTCTTTCTACTAATCAAGCAGCAACCCAGAAATTAAGCTGAGTGGCCACCACACTAGTCTGAGATCTTTGGAATAAGGGTATCTATTCTCATTTTCATCCTATAGAAACACTCCCATCAACCAAGCACAGCACTACATGCTGGGGACATAATGACAACAGTGAAGTGGACTATTCTTTCAAGAGCTTATGACCTGGCTAGGAAAGAGAACACGAGCCAGCACGAGTGTGAGTGTGTGTGAGTGAGTGAGTGTGTGAGTGTGTGTGTGTGTGTGTGTGTGTGTGTGTGTGTGTGTGTTTTAGGGACAGAGACTGGATCTGTGATTTCATTGGCAAGGAGAGCTCTCAGATGAAAAAAGAAACCTACCTTTCCCAATTTAGGTTTCTACCTTCTCTGCAATTTATAGTCTTAAGTTACCAGGGCACTAAGGGATTAAGTGGCTTGCATGGAGAAAGCACGTAGCAGGGACAAAACTTAAACTCATGTCTTCTGGGTGCCCAGGTCAGCTCTCTATTCATCCACAATGCAACTCTGCTTCTAAATAGAAGGTAATTTGGTGGAACAAGAGAGCCATCAGTGAACACTTCAAGTATAAGTTGACTTGTGAACTGACCCTTGAGGGAAATGAAGGATTTTAGGAGGCAGAGTTGAGGAGGAAGGGCATTCCAGGCATGGAAGACAACCAATGGAGAGCTACAAGTGTGTCATGTTTGGAAAACGGTAAGTCTAATTTGGTCTAATGGACCACAGTTTTCATCAAGAGGAATTTCTATTCTGAAGGGTTTAAAATGCCAAAATTGTTTATTCTTTATCCTTGAAGTAACAGGGAGACACTGCGAATTGAGGGGGAGAATGACATGATCAGATCGGCACTGCATTGAAGTCACTTTGACAGCTGTGTGGAGGATGGATTGGAGAAGAAAGACTTGAAGTGAGAGATGGCAAATCATGGTTGGAGCCATATGAATGGAAAAAAAGATGGATGAAATAGACTTGGAGGTAGAAGCAATAGACTTGGGGGTGGAAAAATGACAATATTTGTCACAGATATGCCGCAATAACCTAGAGAGGGGAAAAAAGGGCAACAAACCAAACTTGCAAACTTGGGGCAACTAACTGTAATTGGGATAACTCCTGACTAGAGGTGTCCCACAGGGCTCTGTCCTGGGGATGTTTCTCTTTTCCACAGGTGATCTCATAAGTTCCTATGGGTGTGATGACCATCTCTGTGCTGATGATTCTCAAATTTACCTATCCTGCCCTAAACTCTCTGCAGACCTATGAACTGTAATTTCCAAATGCCTTTCAGACAGCTTGAACTGACTGTCCAATACACATCTTAAACTCGACATGTCCAAAAGGAAACTCATCATCTTTCCCCTAGATTCTTCTCTCCCTTCTAATTTCCCTGTTACTATAGAGGGCAACACCATCACCATCTCAGTCCCTCAGTCTCAAAACCTAAGTGTCATCCCTAACTCCTCACTATTTCTCATCCACTCTATTGCCAAGGACTGTCTGTCACCTGTGCAACATTTCTTGATGTGCCCCCTTCTCTGTTCTGACACTGCCATCACTCTGGTGTACACCTTCACCACCTCACTCTGACTTATTCTAATAAACCTATTGGTACATCTGTCTGCTTTAAGTCTCTTCACCATCCAATATTCTTCCATTCAGCCACCAAAGTAATTTTTCTAAAGATCAGACCCTGACAGGATACAGGCCCAATCTGAGACCTTTGCCCCTTACCCCAAAAGAGTTTGGGTCCCATTTGTCTAAAGGGCCCTGGAAAACCCCACCTTGAAATCTCCTTGGATTTCCCCACTTCATTTCCAGTTCGCTAGAGGCCATAAGCTTTTCATTATCTATCTGCCCAAATCCCTTACTTCTGGATTGCATTCAGGCTACTTCCCACTCTTGATTTTATCAATCCCATTCCCTTGGTTCCTGTGGCCTTACCTCTAGGCACCACAGCCTACTAGCCACTCCCATCAAGATCCTCCCTGGACCCTCCTCCCCTCACCCCAGACTACTTGGCCACCCCTAGATCCCTCCCACAGTCTTTCAGTATATAAGATGCATCTGGCCTCCCTGAAGTTGCGCAGATTCCATCTAGCCTGCTTCCCTAAGCGTTACAAAGGCTCAAGGTTCAATCCGGCCCTCTGGCATTAGCCATACAAAAGGCTCAGATTCTTTAAGAGTCTAGCCGATGCTGAGATTTCTTAAGAGTATGGCCGATATGGCGGATTTTTAATAAACTTTGTTTTTCTTTGGCTGAAATAAGGCCTGGGTTGAATTCATTCAGGCAGGACCGACCTGTCGATATTTCTGGGTCCCCCAGCACCCCTAAACCTCAACAACCCCACGATGTCACTCCTACTCAAACCACAGAGGCTCACTGTTACCTTAAGAATCACGTCATCTTCCCTTTGGCTTTCAAAGCCCTTCATAACCTGGTCCCTTCCTACCTTCGCTGTTTTCTTACACTTTCTCCCCCATGTACTCTTCCATCCAGTGACTGGCCTCATTTCCATTTCATGAACAAGACACTGGTTCTCTCCGCTCAGGACTTTTTCTCCCGCTGTCCCCTTCATTTCTGGGTTGCTCTCCCTTCTCATCTCGCCAAAGCTCAATTAAAATCCCACTGCCCCTGGCATCCTTTAAATTCCAACCAACATCCCATCGTCTACAGGAAGCCTTTCACCTCTCTTAATTCCCTCCCTCTTTCAATTATTTCCTATTTCCCCTGCAAATAGGATGCTTATTTGCTTGCTTGTTGTCTCCCCCATTAGACTGTGAGCTCCTTGAGGGAAGGGACTGTCTTTTGCATCTTTTTGTATCTGCAGTGCTTGGCAAAGTGCCTGGCACACAGTAGGTGCTTAATAAATGTTTATTGACTAGCTGGAAGGGTGATAGTGCTCTCAAGAAAAATAGCGAAATTTGAACAACATGTGGATAGGGTAGGGGAAGGATAATAAGTTGTTTGATTTATGTTATGTTTGAGACGCCCAGGAGAAATCTATACTCACTCTATCAGTACTCCGTGAAATACATAAAGTAACAGGCATTCGAAAACTTCTTCCTCCCTCTTCCCCTCCCCCCCCCCACTCCCAATAGCCTAGAAGAGGCTTTATTTAAAGAGGCTTCTAGCTTAATCTCTTAACTAGGCTTCTAACTTCAGGAGATCCTGAGATTAAAGAAAAAAACTGCACTTATCCATTGGGACAGAGTCCCAGGATACCTAAAGGCAAGTTTCAAGAGAAGGTAGCCACAGGAATTCTCTTGTCAAAGAGGCGGGGGGAGGAACTCTAGTCAGGTTAGAAAAACCTGGTGATTACTCATGTCCAGGGTAAATGAGGCAGAGCGAGCACCGCTAGGTGGGGATGGGCTGTGGGCACAGCTGGGAAGCCAGGGGATGGAAATTTGTAAAGTCAATGGAAAGGTGAGGGAACAGCCTTCCTAAAGGGTTACAGCAACCCCAAGCGGGGGGAAGTCACCTGAAGAGCAAGCTAAACAGCCGCACACACACCTCCCCACCCAAGCCGGAGGTGGGCGTGCTCCCTGCTCAGGTAACGGAGAGAGCCCGCTGCCGGAGCCGGACTCAGCGGCTTGCGGTGTCAGACTCCGCAGCCCGCGGGGCCCCAAATCCCCGGAACAGTGACCGAGGCTATAACTCCCCCCGCTCCCAATGGGGGCCCTACGAGGCTGGGGTGCAGGTGTGCTGGTGCGATGCGCGCGCAGCGGAGCCTCTCTTCTCCCCCCCCCCCCACCCCCCATTCGGCGGCCAGCAGCTGCCAGGCCGACAGCCCAGGTGGGCTCCGGCGGGGCTCTTACCAGTGCGGGGATCGAAAGTGACCACGAACACGGCCACCACCTGGTCCTCCTCCTCCTCCAAAGACAGACGCCCGGACTGCTGCCGCAGCAGTTCCCCCGGACCGAACTCCGCCTCCTCCTCTTCTTCCTCCTCCTCCTTCTTCTTCTTCTTCCCGGGCTCTGCAGCCCGCCGGGCCCCGGATGCAGGTCCGCTTCCCAGGCCCCCGCCGCCGCCCCCGGCGCCCCATCCCCGGCCGCCGGCCTGGAGCTCGGGGGCCTGCGGCAGGGACACAGCTGGGCCCTCGGCCCAGCGCAGAAGCGGCGCCTCGTCTCCCTGCTCCACCATGGCGAAGCGAGGAGGAGCCGCGGGCGGGGAGGGGGCGGGGGCAGAGGCGGGCTAGCGGGGATGCCCGGCCCGGCGGGAGGGACCCTCTCCGGCCTCGGGCTCTAGCCCTCCGCTTTCCTCCACCTCCTCTTCCTCCTCCACCTCCTCCACCCCAGCTACCCGCCTGAGCTCACCTGCGCCCGTGCTCCCCACCCAGCGGGCCACCCTCCCTCCTCCGGCCAGGTGCCGCTTTCCCAGCGAGCCCCAGAGGATAGGCACTCTTGCATTTTTCCGTTTGTTTCTCTGATTGGGGCTGCTGGTCCATGTGCACCTAAATACACACACGTGTGTAGATTGGATCATTAAATATTGATGGGCGTTTGGGGGCATTGTGCATGCACCATATACGTACACAGTACGTACACAGAGATACACCGCAAGTATATAGGCAATACACATATTTTATCACATGTGTATTATATTCAATTACATATAATACATATTGTGTAATTGTGCATTACATTTAAATATAATATACATTTAAACATAAATACATTGCTTAATAGTGTATATATATTGTCTCATATATATTCACACTGCATGTACATATATGGCATATGCCTTTATTATGGTGTATGTACATATATATACACAAGTATTTATCTATGTAAATATCACACTTTCTTTGCTCAGAAGGTGTAGAAAATTCCAGGTGAGGAAAGTCCCACTAACAAAGATCAACAACTGTTCTTAACTTATAGTCCTAGGACACCAAAAGGATTTGTTACTTGCCCAGGGTCACAGAGGTTGGTCTTCCTGACTTTGAGGTGGTCCTATCTGCTACACAACATGGCCTCTCTACAGTGTTCCCATATATACCCCAGTATATATGTGTATGTACCCTATATATTATAATGCACATGTAATACCTGTCAAAGCTTTAGTAGCCTGAAGAGGTGGAACAAAGGGTGATGTTATGGAGCTGGACACTCTGACTGTCCCTGTATTATCTGGGCTGAGAGCCTCAACTCTTGGAAGAAAGGTTGTATGCATGTATGTACATATGTAGGTATATTCAGTTTCCTGAAAGGACCAGCAACAGACTAGGCATCAGTGAGGTTCTGATCCTGATGCTGAAACTGTATGGCCTTAAGTAATTTCGACTCCATTCATTTCAATCCGTAGAATCATAGATCTAGAACTGGAAAATAGAGATTAAATTCTTGAATGAAGCAAAAGAAGAAATTATTGAGGATAGGTTAAGCTAGGTGGTACAGTGGATAGAGCACCAGGCCTGGAGTCAGAAGCACCCAAGTTCAAATCTGGTCTCAGACACTTTCTAGTTGTGTCACCCTAGGCAAGTCACTTAACCCTGTTTGCCTCAGGTTCTCATCTGTAAAATGAGTTGGAGAAAGAAATGGCAAACCACACCAGTGGCTTTACTAAGAAACCCCGAATAGGGTCAGGAAGAGTCAGACACAACTGAACAACTACAAATAACAGTTTTAATTATGTAATTTTAAAAATAGCATGATAAAATAGTATCAAAATAAAAACACAAGTTTATTTTAATGGGGATAGTCAGAAGAAACGTCTGATTCACTGGTCTGGGGGCAACTCCTATGGAGCTGGGCATGTGCTTTGGTTCCTTCCAGAAAAGACAAGTGCTTTGGGATGACTTGGCAATTCTTAATTCTTAAGTGTTCACTATCACCAGTGATGGCAGTTGCATTGAAAATGATTGACAATTGAATCAGGAGGAGTCATCTATTAGAAGAACAAGGAGAAATGTTTTCTGGCCTTTGGGGGTCCTACCTACATTCATCTCTCCCTTGGACTTCTAACAAGGAGTGCAGGGGTAGAGATTTCTTTCCCTCCCTCCCCAAGAGACAATGGCAGTAATAAACACATGGAAATGTGAATGTGTTTGCCTGGACAAACTTTCAACTAAATCTCAAGACCTCAGCTCCCTCTTCTACCTTTCTGTTTCTCTAATCAAAACTCACCCAAACACCAAAAATTAAAAATGGACTTTCCAGCCCTGGCAGTAACCTCATAAGCTCAAGAAGTTCCATGTTTCCTAGTTGGGTGCAGGATGATTTTCACCATCTCAAAGGAGAAAAGTACCACTGCTAGGAGGGTTTTTTTGGTTTTGGTTTTTGGTTTGGGTTTTTTTTTTGCAACAAAAGAACTAAAAGTCCAGGCTGTGCAGCAGCTGGCTTGTTCTTGGAGTTGCTTAGACAGTATAAATCCTAAGTAAAGGGGAAATATCCTAAATATCTATTCAATAACCCCACAAAATTGTCTTTATCTATTAGAAGACTTCCTCTAATGTGGGAGCCATGAGGCAAAGAGAAGCTTGACTCCCAGTCACCCTCCTTCCTGCCTCCCTGACCATGAACCTATCTGGTAAATTCAAAGCCAAAGCCTATTGTGGAAAGGGACTTACTGGGCCAGGAGTTACATTAGGAAAAATGTTTTGTGAAGTACTTGCCAGATGAAAGCTTAATATCCAGAATTTACTTATACAAATTTATAAGGATAATTACCAATCCTCACTGCTTAGTCAAAAGGATATGTGGTAGGATAAGTCACAGAAGCCAGTCTCCTGGTAGTTTAGGTCTCATATTGGAATGTATTATTTATCAGTTTAGAAGAGAAGGTTTACTTAGCCTTGTTGAGAAAGTAACTCAATAAGGAACAGCCCAACAAAGAACCTGGAAGATTCAGCCTCCCTAACCTCCATATGGAAATGGTTCTGGTCAACAGATTAGGGTGTGGTGCTTCACTCAGCCTTGGGAAATCTGCCAAGTCTGGAAGGGCCCTGACTCCAAATGTGCCAGCCCAAGGTAAACAGGGAGCCTCAGTTATTACAACCTGAGGCCACTAGAAAGTTGCTTCAACATTGATGTAGCTTGAGCCTTAGCTCCTTGGGATGATGAAGTTTTGAGTGTCTTCCCAGGATGCTACCTAGGTACTTAGGAAAAGAACTAACCTACATGCCAGGAGGTGAGAAACCCTGGCCTATCACCTAATTCACCAAAGAGAAAGCCAAACTGCAAATAAACACCTGAAATAGGTCCAGTTGCACTAATAATTAAAGAAATGCAAATTAAAAGAACCATGAAGCCCAATCTCACCTAAAGGAGATGTCATAGTGTGAAACAAGTAGGTAAGGAATCCAAGAGATCTAGGTTTTAAGTTCTGGGCTCTTCTACTAACTCTCCTTGTGACCTTCAGTAAATCACTTCCCCTCTCTGGGCCTCCATGACACCTGTAAAATAAGATGGCTGAACCAGAAGATTTCTAAGATCCTTTCCAGCTCTAGCCTTCTGTGATTCTATACTTTGGGAAAGATGACACTGAACAAAATGGAATGTTAGAAGAAATGGGGAAACAGGTCCTAGGAACGTCAAGATTGAACTAGGAAGGACCTTAAGCCATCTAGTTCAACCTGCCCATTATGCAGATAAGGAAACTGAGGGCACAGGTAGGTTGAATGACTTGCCCAGCATCATATAGGTAGTAAGTATCAGAGGTAGAATTTGAATTCAGATCCTCTGTCTCCCCAGTCTGGGCTCCTTCCATGGTACCATTTCTCCTTTTCCAAGTGACAGTCGCCATGAAAGTTGGCCCAGTCTTTCTGAAAAGCAATATGGCAAGCAACAAAAGTCATAAAACTGGCCAAATCCCGTGATCCCATCCTTTGGAATCTCTCCCAAGTAAATAAAGAGACCTATTTGTATAAAGATGTTTATAGCTGTGCTATAGGAAAAAACTGGAAACTACCTAAACGTTTCACAGCTGGAAAATGACTAAGCAGACTGTGTTAGATACACTGAGGCAGGGAGGATGATGTGGCCACACAGAAGGACAAACTCAAAGAGCAAACAGGAACTTGGAAAGATCAGTATAGGATAATGCACAGTAAAAAGGGCAGAACCAGAAGCTCTGTGTAACAACCAACTGCAACTACGTTTGAAAAATTGTATGTGCACACACGTGACTATAAGGATGCCAGGTGGGCAAACAATAGGTGCCATCAGGACCTGTATGTAAACTGCATTGTTCTTATTGTAAAGGCAATGGTAATTTTTTTTTTAATCATCTGCTACTTGACACCATTCCTGACAGGACTGCTTGCCCAAGTTTAGGCTTCGTGGCAGAGCAAACACCATCCTGGTTCAATGCCATTCTTCTCAAGTAAACCAGGAATGGCAAAGAGAGAATTAGAAGTAAAGGCATGTAGGTAATATCTGATCCCTCTCTAGTCTTTGTAAAGTCCCTGAAAGACCTGAGTTCAAATCTTGCCTCAGATGCTGATTAGACGTTGCCCTGAGCAAATCACTTAACTCCTGTCTACCCGTTTCTTCAAGCATAAAAATGTATAAAATAATAGGATCTGCCTCACAGGGCTATTGTGAGGATCAAATAAGATACTTGTGAAAACACAGCACCTGGCACATAGAGGGTTAATAAATACTATGTGGCGCAGTGAGTAGAGAACTGGCCTTGGAGTCAGGAGGACCTGAGTTCCAATGCGGCCTCAGACACTTGACACACTTACTAGCTGTGTGACCTTGGGCAAGTCACTTAACCCCAATTGCCCAGCCTTCCTCCAAAAAACAAAAAAAACAACAAAAACATAAACAAAAAAAAAGAAAAGAAAAAAGTGCTTGCTTCGGCAGCACATATACTAAAATTGGAACGATACAGAGAAGATTAGCATGGCCCCTGTGCAAGGATGACACGCAAGTTCGTGAAGCGTTCCGTATTTTTTTTCTCTTTTGGTTTTGTTTCTTCTTTCTCATGATTCATTCCATTGGTCATAATTCTTCTTTACAACTTGACTATTGTGTAAATAAGTTCAATGCGAAGTTATATGTACAAGATATATTGGATTCCATGCCCTCTTGGGGAGGGAGGGGGAGAGGGGGGAAGAAAATCTGGAACTCAAATTCATGCAGAACTGAGTATTGTAAACTAAAAATATAAAATATTAATTAAAAAAATAAATGCTTCTTCCATCCCTTCTTTCCCCCTTAAATTAGTGGCATTTGAAACAGCCAAATTCAATTTTTTTTTCCAATTCTTTACTCGAGGTACAACAATTATTCAGGACTGACTCTCATGTAAGTAAACAGTGCATAGCACTTTTCTTGAAGGAAATTGAAATGTGTTATAGACAAGATCTCTTTCTTCCTTACCACATCCCTGTGAAGCAGATAAAGGGAGAATTTTTTTTTCTTCTTATGAATGGTAAAACTTGGGCACAGGAAAAGGCAAGGAATTTCCCAAGATCAAATGACCCTTCTCACTTTTTAGCTGAAATTCATCAAGGATTTAAACAGCTGAGACTGGACATTGAGGACTAACTTTGGCTAGTTACCAATGACTTTGAGAAAGTTGGGGTACCAGGATGACCAGAAGAAAAGGTAAGATGATATGGACACAGTACTTAGAATGAGCCCATTACTATTCCCCTGGAATTGGCTTCTTCCCAAGAATATCCATGTGTGTGTAGGTGTACAGTATTTACAGGGATGACAAAATGATGTGATTTCAGGAGTGCCAGGAAAGCTTTGTCAGTTGATCAATAGGCATTTATCAAGCACCTATTACATGCCAGGCACTGTGCTAGGCAATGGGGGATACAAATGCATAGAATCAATCAACAAATATTTATTAAGCATTTGCTCACTACTCTGATAAAAAGCCAGCCATCTCCATCTGGCCCATTAACAGCTTGCTTTTCAATTAACAAGCATGTATTTTTCTCTCCCTCTCCCATCTCCCTACAGCTAGTGGAAAGAAGAAAAAGAAAACACAAAACCCTGGTAAAAAATATGCATAATCAAGCAAAATAAATCTCCATGCTAGCCATATTTTAAAATGTCTTATTCTGCATATTGCATCCATCACCTCCCTGTCAGGAGATGAATAGCATGCTTCATTCTGAGTCTTCTGGAATTGTGCTTGGTCACCAAATCGACTAGAATTTACAGCTTCCCAAGGAAGACCATCAGGTTTCAGCAATCTGGACTCCTCCCCTCCCTGATCTCATGTCAATACCTATAATCAGGTGAGCTAGAATGCTTTTAGTAAGTAAGAACTACCAGCATTTGCTGAAGGGAATTTCTCATCCTGAGTTCTTAGAGAGAACCCAGGGAGATTCTCACTTTCTAGTGCAGGGGTGGGTCCACTATTACACAAGTCAAATAAAGTGAGTAGCCAAATGGAAAAGAAAAGAAATTTACTAGTACACTAAGCAGGACCACCCACCCACTTACCCAGTACCTATTTAGATAAGCCCCTTATCTAGCCCCCTAGAGTATAAAACAAATCAGCAGCATACTGGTAACTGGACCAATGGGGTGTTGCTCTGCCATACTGGATTTCCAGTAATGGGAGGCTTAAGATTTTATTGTATAAGCTACCTGCTCAATTAGGCCAGTGGTGTGGCTGGAAAGCCCTTTCCAAAGAAAGAACAAGGTTATCATTTTAGTCACACAGGATGTTTCTAAAATGGTGTATTTTGTCTCCTTCCATATAGTCCAGTCAATATCTCGATGAGAAAAGTAGATGAATTGCCAGCTTCCACAAGCTCTGGCTACAGTCAATGGTCACAGACAGCTCTCTCTCCTCTCTGTCTCTCTCTCTCCTTCTCTCTCCTATGGACTCTAACTCCCTAGAGGAAGGGATAGGGAGCCTACTACCATGCAAGGTGCTCCCCCCATGGCAGGCTCTCTCACAGTTAGGCCTTATTATCTTTCCATGGTCCCTCATAGCCCTCCCCTCCTCCAGTGACTCAGAGAGCAGAGCAGTCTGTCTTTTCAAAATGCCTACCCAGCAGACAAAATCATGACATCTCGTCCCTGTTGAATCTTGGCAAATCTCTCAGCTTTCTGATTTGACTCCAAGTCCTGGGTTCTGGGAGGAAGCCAGAGGAATGTAACTGAAAACTTCTTCCCCTCCAGGTGAGTTTTACCTTCTTAATATCATTAAGAATTGACACTGGACCTATGATTTCATTGCTATAGAAAACTCCTAATGCGTAAATTCATTTTTGCCCAAGCAGGTTGGCACCTTTTCTGTAGTATATCTAGTCTTAGTTGCCTAGAACCCAGGGAGAGGTTAAGTGATTTGCTGAGGTTACATGGCCAGTATGTGTCACAGGTGGAATTTGAACCCAAATTTTCTTGGCCTCAAGATCAGCATTTTATGTTCTATGCCATGTTGCCTCTTAACATGATTGTCAAGCTTAAGGTATACCACTGATTGCCATTGCCAGCTCTCTGTTTCTGTACCATCCTCCAGCTCCTGCACCCCAATCAAGTCTCTCCCAAGGGAAGAAAAAAAATAGGGAAGACCTTTTCTGCATTTGCATGTCGCTCTCTAGCCATAAGAGCTAATGGCCACTCAGAGCTTCCAGGGCAAACCCAGCTCCCCACATCCAAATAGGAATATGACTATATTGATTTACACCTGTTCAGTTACACACACACACACACACACACACACACACACACAAATGAGGAAGTAATTTCTAACAGGTAGATATATTCAGCTAAACTCTTCTGTCATCCTTAAAGTTAATACAAATTTTCAATAAGTAACCAAACACCTAATTTTTATTACAAAATTAAATTAGATAAGCATATTGAATGTAAGAGCTAGAAGAGGGCTTAAGAACAGTGGAAAGAATGCCAGACCTGGAGACAAAAAAGAACTGAGTTGAAATCCTGCCTCTGACACTAGTTGTGTGACCTTGGGCAAGTCACTTAACTTTGGTTTGTCTCTCACTTTCCTCAATTATAAAATGAGGATATTAGTGGTATGTACCTCCCACAATTGTTGTAAGGATCAAATGAGACAATATGTGTAAAGCACTTAACATTGGTGCACTATATAAATGCTTATTCTCTCCCTCTCCCTCCCAGGCAAACCTTATTTTATCATTAGAGTATAGATAATTGCCCCTACTTTTTTTGAGGAGACACACACAGGTCCTTTCCTAAGAAAACAGGTTCCAAGATTCAATAAACACCATAATTTCTGCCTAGCTACATAAATTAACTCCTTCAGTTCCTGAGACTAGAAAGGGCATAATCCGAATATTCTTTAATATAGCTGTCATAAAAGCTATGAAAATGAACGCAAGTAGCCTTCTTAGAGTATGAAACTGAGCATGATGCTCCACCAAACATTCTAGTTAGGTCAGATCTTCACAGCAAAAGCAAAGCAAAACAAATACAATAATTGAATAAAGCAAACTGACCAGGTCCTAAGGTGTGCTGCTGCTGAGTAATAAGGATGTGGGAGTGTGAACATTGTGATGAAAGCCATCGCTATCATGAACATTTCAGGAAAATTTACTGCTGCTAACAGCGAGTCTGGCAAGAAGCACATTGGCATGCACAATACAAGACTGAAAAAGCAGTAGGCAGTGAATAAAGTTCTGGATTTAGGAATCAGGAGGGAATCTGGCTTTCACTCCTGCCTCTGATACTTACTAGCTATGTGACCATGGGCAAGTTACTGAGGAAGTTAGATGTCCAGGTGGATAGAGTGCCAGACCTGGAGTAAGCACTTACCAGCTGTATGACCCTGGCAAATAATTTAATTAACCTGTCTGCCTCAGTTTCCTCATCTGTAAAACAGGGATAATAATAGTACCTACTAGGGAGGTTGTGGAAATAAAATGAGATAGTTATAAAAGCACTTTACAAACTAAAGTACTCACTATATGTTAACTATTGTTATTTTAAAATTATCTTGGCTAATATGACAGAATAGGAAAGTGACAAACACTGGAGATGATGTGGGAAAACTGGGGATATCAATGCATTGTGGATGGAGTTTTGAACTGATCCAACCATTCTGGAGATTAATTTGGAACTATGCACAAAGTGCTATAAAACTGTGCATACCCTTTGATCCAGCAATATCACTACTAGGCCAAAGATCATAAAAAGAGAAAAGGATTTACATGTACAAAAAAATGTAGAGCAACTCTTTTTGTAGGGGCAAAGAATTGGAAATTGAGGGGATGCCCATCAGTTTGGGAATGGCTGAACAAGTTGTAGTATATGGATATAATAGAATGCTATTATGCTGTAAGAAATGATGAGCAGGTGGATTTCAGAAAAACCTGGAAAGACTTACATGAACTGATGCAAAGTGAAGTGACAGAACAAGGAGAAAATTGTACACAGTAACAGCAACATTGTGCAGTGATCACCAATGACTAACTTAGCTCTTCTCGGCAATACAATGATCCAAGACAATTCCAAAGGACCCATGATGGAAAATGTTATCCACATCCAGAGAAAGAACCGATGGAGTCTGAATGCAGATCAAAGCATACTATTTTCACTTTATTTTTTCATGTTTTTTTTTCTTTTGGTCTGTTTCTTCTTTCACAACATGACTAATATGGAACTATGCTTCACATGATGGCACATACATAACCTATATCAAATTGCTTACCATTTCAGGGAGAGGCCAGGGAGAGAGGGAGAAATGTTAAAAATTGTCTTTCTATGTAATTGGAAAAAATAAAATATTATTAAATTAGACCAAAAAAAATCTAAGCCTCAGTGTCCTCATTTGTAAAATGAGGCTTAAAAATATCTATAATGTCTGCTTCTCTATGGGGTGAGGAGCAAAGGACACCATGCCTATAATTGTCAGCAAAATATTTTTAAATGAACAACGGCAGCTAGGTAGCACAGTGGATAGAATGCATGACTTGGGTGTCAGGAAGACCTGAGTTCAAATCCTGCCTGTCACTTAGTGTGCCCTGGGCACATCACTTCAATTTGTCTCTACCTCGGTTTCCTCATCTGTAAAATGGGCTTAATAAATAACCTACCTCACAGACTTGTCATGAGGATCAAATGAGTAAGCACCTGTGAAGGGATTTACAAATCTGAGGAGTTACATAAATGCCAACTGTAATAAATTAAACAGCACTTACGATCATAGACTCAGAACTATGACCTTGGCCTCTGGTCCAATTATGTTAAATAGAAACTGGGGACACTAATCTGTACATCTGTACATTGAGTTATAGAATGTATGGGCAGCTAGGTGGAGCAGTGGATAGAGGGTTGACCCTGAAGTCAGGTGGACCTGAGTTCAAATCCAGCCTGGTCAAGTCACTGAATCCTGATTGCCTCAGTTTCCTCATCTGTAAAACGGGCTGGACAAGCAAATGGCAAACCAGTCTAATACCTTTGCCAAGAAAACTCCAGAGAGTGTCATGAAGAGTCTGAAACAAGTAAACATTTTAAAATGCGTTGTTATCTATGCTTTACTGTGTTTTAAAATTCATTTTGTTGATGTTTCCCACTTATGTTTATTCTGGTTGGGCCCCACTCAGCAATGTTGCTGGCAGCCTAAGGTGTGTTTGACATCTCTGGTCAAGTCATCTAGTCCCTTCATTTTAGACATAAGGAAACTGAGTCCATTAAATGTAAAAAATGACTCGCCCATGGTAGTGATGGAGGAGTCTGGCATTTGAACCCGTATCCTTCTGACTCCAAATTCCATCATGTTTCCACTCCTTAATGTGGAACAAAGAAGCATCTGATAGAGAAGTCAAATCAGTATGGGAAATTTAAGCAACCTCAAGAGTCAAATAGGCAGTATGGCCCAATGGACGAGAGTTGGCCTCAGGTTTAGGAAGACCTGGGTTCAAAATCTACCTCTGGTACCTACTGACTATGTGATCAGAGGCAAGCCATTTAAACTCTTAGGGTCCCAGGCAATTCTGTGAGACTATAAATTGCAGAGAAGACAGAATGTTGCCCTACCCCGATGAGAAAATCCCCACACTTGATTCAAATCTAGCCTTAGATCCTAGGTGTGTGGTGTGTGACCTTGGGCACTTAACCTGCGTTTGCCTCTGCTTTCTCAAATGTAAAAGGGGATAATAGCACCTGCATTTCAGGGTTGTGGTGAAGATCAAAGAAGTAATATTTGTAAAGTGGTTAGTGTGGGGCCTGGCACATAATAAGTACTATATAAAAGCTAGCTTTTACCTGATGAAATCACAGGTCCAGACTCCCCCCTTCCCCCCCCCCCCAAGTCCTTTTTACTTTCCTTGGATCACGGTGATATCATCTCAGTGAGTCATATTTACTCTTATTTTTTTTCCCCTAGGAGCAGTCCCAGATTTCTAGGAAGGGGAAGCAGAAACAATAGATTAAATAGGACCAAGAGAAATATCACTGCCAGAAGGCAGATCACCTGGCTCCAAACGCTACACTGGAGACATCCCCTCTTCCCAGTCCCCACTCCCAGTTTCACATGTAGAAGAAACATGTAGTTTCACATATAGAACATAGTTTCACATATAAAAGAAACATGTAGTTTCACACATAGAAGAAACATATAGTTTCACATATAGAAGAAACATGTAGTTTCACATATAACTCTTTGCAGAGCTTGGTCTCTTTTCCTCATCACTTCCCCAGCCCACACTATACAAACCCATGGCCTCTCCTCTTTTGGAGACTTTCAAAAAGAGAAATTATAAACAACAATTGTCAATAAAAACAAATCTTCAAACAAACATTAAACAAAGAGAAAAAAATCTTACTCCTAGACCTTTGCCTTTAATATGGTAGAAACAAATGTGATCCAGAAAGAAAAGATTTTCATTCTGTGAGTAACTTGGTTTTTCCGGAAGGTGGTGGGTGTAGCAAGCGTGGCTTCCAAGGGTGAGGAAGGGCAGGTGGGTGGGGTGGAGCTGGTTGCTGATATACAAAAGTCATTCCCTGTGTTTTATATCCCTGGACTTTCCAGGGGACCGAGTTCTGACTGAGCTCACCCTGAGTAACTGAGGCACAGAAGCAAGATACCCTGCTAAAAACCAGCAATCCCCGCCCCTCCCTGCCCCCAAATTCCTCTACTTGGAGATCTTTGGAATTAGAATTAGATGATAGAAAACTGGGAGGGGCTTTCAAAAATTCTAGTCTTACTACCTCATTTTACACAAGAGAGAACAGTGCTCAATGGTGAGGGGAAGTGATTTACCCAAGATCGTAGCAACTAGCAGGTCTGGGACTGAAATCCAGAACCTGTAATAGCCTCTAGTTTGGGAAACAAATCCCCTCTAAAAGGGGTAAGCCTGTCAGTTATTTGTACCTTAGCGCCAATTGCATTAAACCTTTCCAAGTTTATCCTTTGGGAGGTTTCTATAGGAGGGAGAATCAAAGGAAGGAGAGGGGAGAAAAAAAACTATTTTTGTCTCCATCTTTGTTATGAGTACTGGAGAATTCTCCTCTCAAAACTTTTAGGATCTCTTCCTTAAGCAGGCAGAGAGTCTAATTAAAAGAGGCATTCATTTTTCTTATGAGTGTTCTTGCTTGATTTTAGAAGTTTGGGTGATAGTTTTCTCTCTCATTTCATTCCCTTCATTTTTCTTTCCAATAATTGTCCCCCTCCCCTAGGTTATCGTGAGAATGAAATGAGAAACTAGTGAAAGATATTTCAAAATATAAAACATTACACAAAATAGAGCTTTAGTAATAGTAGCAGTCTTCTTCTTGGGAGTAATTTTTATCCATCTTCTAATTCTAAGAGTGGTTAATCTTCCTCTCTTGCCTTTTCCCTGACAGAACACATGATCCCTAAAGACCCTTCCAATTCTAAAAACCTAAGATTATTTTTGGTCTGTCCCTTTATCCTTCCTAACGGCCGTTTGATCACTTGTTCCTCTGAAAATTTAAGTGATACAGCCCTTGTGAATCTGTGTCGGGGGGTGAATATGTCAGAGGATCCAGAGAAGTTTGCCCTGTTAGGGACCTGAGCTAGAGCCAAAGTCTATGTGAGGCTCCTTAGCTATGGTGATTAAGTACCGGTGGGCTGAGTGGTAATTACAAGCTGTTAGCTTAAAACACGGGCAGGTGAGTATTTATAAATAGTGTGTGCTAGGCTTACTGCTCACTTATTTCTCTGCAAGAATAGACTTCATCCCAACCTTTTGCTAGTGGGATTTAAAAAAAATACATCTAGGAAATGAAATCCATATTTGGCTAGCACGTGAAACATAGGGGTAAGGGGAGAATGAGTGGAGGACCTAGAAGGTGGGACTGTGGGATAGAATTGGTTTTAATATCTCATAGCCTCTAAGAAGTTTTCTTTATTCCACATGCAGTGAGTCCTGTAAACTGAGTTACAGAGGTGGGTGGTGTTTAAGTTGTATCAATCGTGTACAACTGGTAGGTAATATTTAAGGTGTATCAATGGTGCATCTTGACCTCTATTGAATAGAGAGAAACCTACAACTTGAGAACCAAATTTTCTCCTATTCTCTCTTTGCTGCAGACTCCTGACCAGTACTTTGAAGCCCTTGTGGCTGAGATGGAAGGAAATAAGAACAAAGATGACCTGGTGCTGAAATGGAATGTCTCTTTCTCCAGTGAAAAAGATGCTGGGAACCTAGGAGGAAGGGAGGAAGGAAAAAACAGTAACAAACTCCAGGAAGCAACCAAGAGCTCCACTCAGTGTTCTCCGCCAATTTCCCATTGGCCTGCATCCTCATTTCAGACCCCAGAGAAGATCGGTGAGCCTCAGTCCCCGTTGACTAGGGTGGTTCCTGAGGAGATGCCCACGTGCATCTCCAGTCAATCTACACCTCCTCACAGCAATTCCAGAGAGAGTCCTGACCAGACAGCGAATGTCTCCTTGCCGCAGAGTCCTTCGGCATACCCTTTCATTGACATCTCTGGGACCCCAGTAGCATCCTGGAAAAAGCTGCAACTTTATGACTCTCCACGTACACCCAAGGTAAGCATATTAGAGAGCTGATAGCTAAAGTCTGTCTGTCTCAAATATTTCCCTTTCGGAGATACAGTGTGTTTTTCATTTTCTGAGGGGAAAAAAGAATATAATCCCTTTTATATTTCCATTAAGTGTTCTATTTGTGAATCTTAACAAACTTTAAGCACTCTAACCTTTTCTTGAGATGATCAGTCAGTCAATAAACATTTGTTGTTGAGTCATTTCAGTGGTGTCTGCCTCTCCACGAACCACCTTGGGGTTTTCTTGGCAGAGATACTAGAGAGATTTGCCATTTCCTTTTCCAGCTCATTTTACAGATGAGGAAATGAGACAAGCTAGGTTAAGTGACTTGCCCAGGGTCACACTGCTAGTAAGTGTCTGAGGTTGGATTTGAACTTGGCTCTTCCTCTCTCTAGGGCCTGCATTCTATCCATTGTACTACCTAACTGCCCCTCAATAAACATTTATTAAGAGCTTAACTGTGCTAAGCATTGGGGTATACAAAGAAAAGCAAAAGATAGCCCCTACTCTCCCGGAGCTAAGAGAGCAGACAAAGCAAACAATTTTGAGCAACAATTATATGCAAACTAGCAATATTCAGGTTAAATTGGAAATAATCAATTAAGGGAAGGCAGACCATGAATGAAGATGGTCAAGACTTGAGATGAAATTTGCATAACATTTTATCCACATTAAGGAACACTTCTAGTTTATCCTTTTTTTAAAAAATAGGATTTGTTGAGATCTTTCTTTTCATAGACCTACATTTCTTTCTGGTCTCCTATTCCTATAGAGAGCCATCCCTTCAAGCAAATGAACAACAACAAAAAAAAAACTTTAAAAAGAGGAGTGAGGATATAAGGAGGGAAATTAAGCAAAATTAACCAATACATTAAAACAATTCTAACTTTATTGTAATGTTCCATATTTGTGGACCCAACTTTTGCAGGGGGGAGGGAGGGTTACCTTCTTATGCCTCCTTTTTTGAGGTAAAGCTTGACCATTATATTTCTGAAATATTCAGTTTAGACTTTAATTGTTCTTTTCACTTCCATTTTTGTAATTTTTGTATGTATTATTTTCCTAGTTTTGTTTAGTCCATTTTGCATCAGTTCCTGTAATTCTTTCCAGACTTCTCTGAACTTAGGTTTACCTTTTCCTATAGCACAATAATAGTCTGTTTGTATAATTGTTCAGCCATTTTCCAGCTGGTGGGCAACTACCTTATTTCCAGTTCTTTGCTACCACAAAAAGTATGAATATTTTGGTGCTTTAAAGGAATCTTTTTTTTTCTTTGTCCATGACTTCCTTGGGGTTAAAAGTGAAGTCTCTAGGTCAAGGGATTAGTCACTTTATTTAAATCCAAACTGCTTCTCTGAGTAGTTAGAATTCGAAGTTCAACCTATGATGGTTTAGCGTGCCAGTCCTTCCACCACCCCTCCACCATATCTCTGTTAATTTGCTGGGTGTGAGGTGGAAACCCTCAGGGCTGTTTTGATTTCCTTTTCAGCAATTTAAAGCATTTTTTCCTATGGTTATTAATAGTTTCTCTTTGGGGAAGTGTCTGTTCCTATCTTTTAAAGACTTGGGCCTCCCAGTACATTTTTCAGATCATATAAAGAATAGCGTATAAAGCATATAAAAAAGAGCATATGAAAGCATATAAAGAATAGCAAAGCCCTATTGAAAAGTATGTATTAAATGGATAGGGAGGCTCAGACTCCTTTATCCCTTTTAATTGATGATCAGTTGCTGATCTCAATAAACAAGGATGGAGTTTTTTTCCCCTCACTCTTCTGGGGTATTTCATTTGTTGGCTTTTGTTTTGGGCTTTTTTTTAAATCACATAAGCACTTCCTTCATTCTCAGGTGTCTCCAAGACTTGGTTCTCTGCCATCTGTATGATCGTCTTTAGTTGGCCTTTTGTTCTACTTTCCCAGCCATGGTGCAGTGGATAGAGCACTGGGCTTGGAGTCAAGACCAGAGTTCAAATGGGGCCACAGCACTTACTCCCTTTGTAACCCTGGGCAAATCACTTCTCCTTTCCTCAACTGTAAAATGGCAAGAATAGCACCTGCCTCCAGGGGTTATTTGGAGGATCATCTGAGATAATATTTGTAAAAAAGTGCTTACCACAGTGCCTGGCACCCAGTAGTTACCTATATAAATGCTTATTCCTAGCTGCGTGACTTTGGGCAAGTCACTCAATCCTGTTTGCTTCAATTCCTCATCTGTAAAATGAGCTGGAGAAGGAAATGGCAAACCACTTCAGTGTGTTTGCCAAGAAAACCCCAAATAGTTCATGAAGAGTTGGACATGATTGGAAAAACAAATGAACAACCCTTCCCTTCCCCTGGTGATATTTGACATCAATAAATAGTTTGCTTTTTGGAAATTCACCCCTTGAAGGGCTAGTTGTATGGCTCCCATATATTTTGTAATTTTTAAAAATTTATTTATTTTAGTTTTCAACATTCACTTCCATAGCATTTTGAGTTCCAAATTTTCTCCCCATCTTTCCCCTCTCCCCATCCCAAGATGGCACGTAAATTGATATAGGCTCAACATATACATTCATATTAAACCTATTTTCAATTAGTCATGTTGTAAAGAAGAATTAGAACCAATGGGAGAAACCAAGAGAAAGGGGGAAAAAAGAGAGCAAATAACATGCTCCAATCTGCATTAGGACTCCATTGGTTCTTTTTCTGAATGTGGACCAGATTTTCCATCATATGTGTTTTGGAGTTGTCTTAGATCCTTTCATTGCTAAGAAGAGATAAGTCTATCAAAGTTAGTCATCATATAACGTTGTTGTTACTGTGTACAGTGTTCTCCTGGTTCTGTTCCCTTCACTCAGCTTCAGTTCATATAAGTCTTCCCAGGTTTTTCTGAAGTCTGCCTGCTCATCATTTCTTATAGCACAATAGTATTCCATTACAGTCATATACCACAACTTGTTCAGCCATTCCCCAACTAATGAGTATCCCCTCAATTTCCAATTCTTTGCTACCACAAAAAGAGCAGCTATATTTTTGTACATGTTGGTCCTTTTCCCATTTGTATGATCTCTTTAGGAAACAGACCTAGAAGTGGTATTACAAGATCAAAGGGTATGTACAGTTTTATAGCCCTTTGGGCACAGTTCCGAATTGCTTTCCAGAATGGTTGGATCAGTTCTCAACTCCACCAACAATGTATTGGTGTTCCAATTTTCCCACATTTTCTCCAGGACCTATCATTCTCCTGTTTTGTCATGTTAGCCAATCTGATAGGTGTGTTGTGGTACCTCAAAGTGGTTTTGATTTGCATTTCTCTAATCAATAGTGATTTAGAACTCTTTTTCATAGATTGCTTTAATTTTGTTACCTGAAAACTGCCTGTTCATATCCTTTGACCATTTATCAATTGGGGAATGACTTGTATTCTTATAAATTTGATTCAGTTCTCTATATATTTTAGAAATGAGGCTTTATCACAGACACTGGTTGTAAAAATTCTTTCCCAATTTTCTGCTTCCCTCCTAATCTTGGTTGCATTGGCTTTGTTTGTACAAAAACTTTTCAACTTAGTGTAATCAAAATTATCCATTTTGCATTTTGTAATGTTATCTCTTGTGTTATAAATTCTTCCCTTCTCCATAAATCTGGCAGGTAAACTATTCCTTGCTCTCCCAGATTGCTTATAGTATCAGCCTTTACATCTAAATTGTGAACCCATTTTGACTTTATTTTGGTATATGGTATAAGATATTGGTCTATATCTAGTTTCTGCCATATTGTTTTCCAGTTTTCCCAGCAGTTTTTGTCAAATAGTGAGTTCTTATCCTAGAATTTGGGGTCTTCGGATTTATCAAACAGTAGATTACTGTAGTCATTGACCACTGTGTCTTGTGTACCTAAGCTATTCCACTGTAGATTCCATATTTTTTACACCTGTCATTTGCTAACATAGCTTTCTTCCCCCTCTTTCCCTCATTGAATTGTCCCTGATAGCAGTTAAGCAAAATTAACCTTCTTGATTCTATAGAATAAGAGCTGGGAGAGAGTGTATAAACTATCCCTACTGTACATAAACTGAAAATGCTGCTGGCATTCAATAATTTATGGCTGGCCAGGAATAAGGGTTTAAAATTACTTTCAAAGAGATGACACTCGATAGACTGTTAGCTGTTTCCATCGGGTAGCAAAATCCAAGGCAACTACCTTTAATGAATGTTTATGCCTCCCATAAATGAATGGGTATGGGAGAGAGATGTCCTGGAAGAAATTCTTAGTACTTCTAGAGTTGGAAGGGATCTTGGATCAACTATTTCAGGAGTTCTTAACCTTTTTTATCATGGACCTCACTGGCCATCTCGTGAAGCCTATGGATCCCATTTTCAGAATAACATTTTTAAATGCATATAATACATAGGATTATGAAAGAAACAATTATGTTGAAATAGTTATTAGCATACTTGTGCATGGACTGTGCAATGAAAATGCATGGACCCCAGATTAAGAACCCGAATCTAGTCCAGAGCCCTCATTACACAGAAGTGGAAACTGGATGTGAGGTGGCCAGGTTTAGCCAACTAGTAAAAGTGGCCAACCAGAATTCAAACTCTGTTATTTTGATTCTCTAAAAATCCAAAGATCTTTACACACCACCATGTTCTGGTCAGGAAAGTTTGTTTTTGTTAAATCTACTATGTGCTCAATGTTTGATACCAAAACGTATTTTTAGTCATTTTGGTTTTCGTATGGCATTTGGCAAATTTTGCAGTGCTTTCCCATTGTTTCATTTGATCTTTCACAACAATCCTTTGAGGTAAATGTTGTTGTTCATTCTTAACCGACTCTTTGCGACCCCGGGGAACCATACTGTCCATGGGATTTTCTTGGCAAAGATACTGAAGTGGTTTGCTATTTCCTCCTCCAGTAGCAAACGGAGGTTAAGTAGCTTGCCCAAGGTCACACAGCTAGGACATTTCTAAAGCTGGATTGGAATTCAGGTCTTCTTGACTCCAAGCCCAGTGTTCTACCCAGTGAGCTACCAGCTGCCTCTTGTAAAAAGTACTTCTATTTATCAGTCCGGATCTCCTACATCTTACTACTGAGGAAACTCCCTCGTTTATTGTTGCTGTTCAACTGCATTTTTTTTGGAGGCAATCCAGGTTAAGTGACTTGCCCAGGATCACATAGCTAGTAAGTATCTGAGACTGGATTTGAATTTGGCTCCTCTTGACTCCAGGGCCAGTGCTCTATCCACTCTACCACCTGTTCAGTTGTTTTTTCTAACTATTCATGACCCCATTTGGGTTTTTTTTTTGTCAAGGATACTGGAGTAGTTTGTCATTTCCTTCTTCAGCTCATTTTACATACAAGGAAACTGAGGCAAACAGGGTTAAGTGACTTGCCCAGGGTCACACAGGGTCAAGTTTATAAGAATAAGAGCCATTCCCCAATTGATAGTCAAAGATAGACAAGATTCAAAGAAAAAAAAACTCCAAGTTATCAATAGATTGGGGGGGAGTTCTGAATTACTAATAATTAGAGAAATGCAATTCAAACAGCTTTGAGGTTCTATCTCATGCCCATCAATTAATAAAGTTGATTCAAGAAAAGAAAGAAAGAAAAGGACAAATGCTGGAGGTGCTGTGGAAAAACGGGTCTAGTAATGCACTCTTAGTAGAGCTTTGAAACAGTAGTCATTTTGGAAAGAAGTTATTAAACAGTGCATAGCCTTTAACAGAGCAATGCCACTCCTAGGTGTATATCCAAAGAAAGAAGACACAAAGGAAGAAGAAAAAGACCCATATGTTCAAAAATGTTTGTGGCAGTTCTTTTGTGGTGGTGAAGAACAAGAAACTAAGGAAATACACATAGAAGCAATAGATTAGGGGGGAGTTCTGAATTACTAATAATTAGAGAAATGCAATTCTTATAAACTTGAATCTATTCCCTACTTATCTTGAAAATGACACCTTTAGCAAAGATACTTACAAAAATTTCCAAGTTAACAGTCTTGAAGAGTTGCCCACAGCACTCAGTTTGTGGCTCACTCAGGATCACACAGGCAGTTAATCAGAAAGCACTTGCTTATATGTCAGGCGCTGTCCTAAGTACTGGGGATACAAAAAAAGGCAGGAGGGGGAAAATCAACAACAAAAAGTTCCTGCTCTCTAAGGGTTTATATTACAATGGGGGAAGACAGCATGAAACTATCTAAGTACATAGAAGATATATACAGGGAATATGAAGGTGATCTCTGCTAAGAAGCAGAAGACAGGTTAGAGAGGAAACCAAGAAGGTAGAATTTGAGCTGAATCTTAAAGTAAAAGTCAAACGAGATGGGGTGGGATAGGGCAGAGCATCCCAGGCTTGGGAGACCATAGAAAAAAACAGATATGGAAGTGTCCTGTCCAGTGAAATGCAATAGGTAGTGAATAGATATCAAAGGTGGAACTTTAGATCAGGTTTTACTGACTCTGAAGTAGGCTCTCTCTCCACTGCGAAACATTTTCCTTACACAGTTCAGTGACGATTCAGTCATACTTGGGGTCAAATCATGACCACTTTGTACTCTGTGAGAATTTCCTATATATTAATGTCTATATTTTCCCATATCCTCATGAAAAATGTAGAACAAGGGATTTAACCTTTTGCCCGGCACAGATGCCAAGTTATCATTGGTTTCTACTATGAGATTTTTTTACCCCCTTTGGCTTTGTTTTCTGGGGCCTGGTTAGGTTGGAGGCCTTTTATTTTGCTTCCCCTGTCCCCCTTTTCACACCACACAGAGCTATCTAATTTAGGGGAAGCCTTCACTTTGTAAAATATTCTGCTGATTTGTATGATCTGAGAGAATTGTCACTTTTTTAAAGGAGTTATCTCTGCAACATAATATTGAGGCCTGGATTATACGAGAGAGAGAGAGAGAGAGAGAGAGAGAGAGAGAGAGAGTGTGAGAATGAGTGTGTGAGTGTGAGTGTCTTAGGGTCAGGGTTTCCAGCTCCTATATGTCCTATATAGTGGCTTTCATTTACCTAATGTGGAAAAGTGACTGAGAGATGTAGAACTGTTTGTATTAGAGAGGCAGTGGCGGGGGGGGGGGGGGGGGGGGGGGGGGTCAGGTTGTGGGAAAAGACAGAGAGAAGGGGGAGGAGGGGAAGACGGACAGAACCCAAGTGAACAAGTGCAAGAGTGTGCACTTATGCCTAGTAATTGGGAAGACGTGCATTCAGATCTTGCCTCGGCCTAACACTGGTTGGTCACTTAAACATCTCAGTGCCCTGGCAGTTTCACTGTGAGCTCCCTTTACCATTGGAAATTATAGGTTAAAAAAATTAGTCCAATCCTGACATACGTTTGAAATTTAATTTTGTTGTTATCAAATCAGACCCTGCTAACGAGTAATATATATTCTTCTGGAAAGCCATGTACAAGAAGTTCTAAGCACTTCCGATTTACACCTGCCATTAGCGCATACCAGACGTCCCCATCAAGTCAGGTCAATGTGAACCCCTTCACTCCAGAATCCTACAGGAGGATGGTCTCTCAATCCAGTGGCAAGAGGAAAATAAGAGGAGAGTCGTGAGTGTCATTATACTTTTCTGTTTTTTTCCTCTTTTAATTTGTTTTATGTGCATTTCTAATCTCTCCTTCCACTGAACAATTGAAAAATAAAAAAAAATTGAAAGAAAGAGACTAACAAATATGCTTGGTCTAAAAAAACAAATTCCTGCATTGGTTATGCTTAAAAATGTATGTCTTTCTGCAGTTAAGCTCATCACCTCTCTCTGAGAGGAGGCGCATGTTTTAACTTTAGTCTTTTTAAATTTGTGGATTGTCACTGCATTCAATAGAGTTGGTTTTCACTAATGTTTTCAATGTAAAAGTTCTGCTCACTTCACTCTTATCTGTTCATAGAGACCTCAGTTTCCTTTGTAACAATCTATTTAAGAACTTCTTATGACATAATATTCAATTAGAGTCATATACAAACATTTGTTTAGCCATGCCCCAATAAAGGAGATACCCCCCAAAGTTGCCATGGCTACCATAAAAAGAGCTGATAAAACTATTTTTGTATTTTTTGTTTTTAAGAATAATTAACTATCCTGACTTTTGAGAGAGAGTGAAGAATTTTCAAGAAAATTGAGATTTCAACTTTAATCAGATTTAAATTCTCAGTATGTGTTCCTGTTAACATACGAAACCTTGACAATTTTGGCTAAAACCCTTTGCTTTTTGCAATGGAAGTCCAGAGGTATTTGATATTTAACAAAGATGTGACAATCCTTGAGTCTATTTTGCGTGTATTTATATGTTACGTGTGTATGTATGTGCAAACATGATATCTGTTTTTGTACCTCTCACTGATAGAAGTAAACTCCTTTAGGGCATCATAGGAGGTTGGATTCATTATATTCCCGCTACCTGAAACATAGTTGCTTCACAAATGCTTGTTGACTGAATTTTTTTTTTCCCCAAGGTGAACAGTTGGTGAAATCGGATCCTCTTCTAACTGCTATTGAGTATTGCGGGTAGACATAGTACCTTATGTTCACAGGGTGGGCATGTTGTCTCGAGTCCAGTTTGTATTCAATTTATGGGGACTGTAGGGAAAAGGATTTTGAGGTATTCATAGATAGTTGGGAGTCATGTGGGAGCTAGATAGCTAAACAGTTGATTTGAGTTGCCCTACAAAATAGTTTGGGAGGTAGAAATTTCTTAACTTGCTGTGTGTTTCAGGACTGCTTCACTGTTTTAAAAGTATCTTTTTTGTTTTTCTAAAATGTAGGGAAAGGAAGCGTACTGACAGAAGCAGTCTGTTCTGTTAAGAGACTCCTTATGCTAACGTTTCTTAAGTTGGGTTTTATTTCCTTTATGGCTAGGTCTGTTGTGTTGACCAGTATAGATTCCCAGGATAATATCACCAGAAGCATCAGTAAATAGAACTTCTGCACAAGTTACATTATTAGCCTGCTTCCGGTGCTGATTATTGTAGCGTTAACGTCTCTTTGAAATGTAGCTATACTACTTGCTACAAGCCAGAAATGACATTTAATGTAAACTTCTAACAGTCAAGGTGGTTAATTTTATGGCCAGTATTAATATATGGAACTTGAAAAGGAGATTAGCTTCAACTAGACAAACATACCCACCCTAGATTTTGCTCGAACACGCTTGCGAATTTCCCTTACAAATGATCAAGTAAAGGCATTGATATTTGGGTGAATCTTGTCTTCTGGTTGTCTATTTTCCTCAACATTCCCTTCTGAGGCAATAAAAATCAACCCTCAGAAGGTTTAGTCATTGAAATTGTCTGAGGGAAAGTTAGGGTGGGCAGGTTTATCTCCTTGAGTGCGGAAATTCAGAAGGAATTGACATTCATTGTCCTTCAGCTGCATGGAAACACAAGAGAATTTAGCATTTAACAAGAACCACTAGCTAAATAGGAAATTACCAGTTTGACAGCAAGTCCCGAGGCTGTTAATGCTCTAGAAACATTTCTCTCTTTTTTTTCTGATCAAGAAAGCAGACTTTTATTACTGTTGAGCCTGATGTTATCTTACGCTAAACTTGTCTTATAAGAAACTTTGTATATTTAATCTGTGTTAAGTCTGCTTATTTTAGACTCTTGAGTTGAGGACCTCAAAACATCACAGCCCAATTCTCCCCCAAATTATGAGTCACTTCCAATACATGGTTATCCAGGCCTATGACTATACTACAGTGAGAGTTAGGGAGTGTACGGTGTTGTTCTAGGGTCACTCTCCTCCTCCCACAGGCAGATTGGGTTCCTAGAGGGGAACAGATTACTCCTCACCTCAGGCTTCTAGGGGTGACCTTGAAGAGTTGGGGTTGATTTCTAATACCTTTTCTTCCAAGTTCCTATCTTGGTAGTGTGTTTCTCATTAATTAAGTCAGCTGGAGTTAATTAGCTTTTAGTTAGGGCTATTTAAAAATGTGATATAACAGTTGATATAAAAGATCCCCAAGTGGCAAAGAGGTAACTCACAGCTTGTGGTTAAAGGGAAGTCCCTCTTTTCCTTTCATGTAGTTCTTAGAAGTTCCCTTTAGTTGAACTCTATTGAGCTCGGAGAATAAGTACCCTAGTAGAGTCCTGAGGCTGCCTGTCCCCTTGTCAGTCAATAAACATTTATTAAGTGCCTACTGTGTGCCACATACTATGTGAAGCGCTGGGGATACAAACACATGTAAAAACAAATACGGTCCCTGCCCTGGAGGACCTTACAATCTAGAGGGGGAAGACAACATATAAAAGGTGTTGGGGGTGGAAGGAAGGGGAGAGGAGAAGGCAAAAAGAGCATGATGGAGAATCAAAAGAAGTTTAGAAGCAAAGTAGCTGATGGTAAATGGGGAGAAGATTGCACTGAGATTTCTCCTTAAATAGAAGTCCTGGAGCCCATAGTCCCAGCTTCCGGTCAGAGGGCCCAATCAAAGGTGCTGAAGGAAGATACTGATGAGATGAGAGTGCTAGGCAGATTCAGTCCTGCAGAATGAGATTTCCCAAATGAGTTTACTACGGAAGGAAGACATGATGGAGAGGTTCAAAGGGATCCAAAAGCAGCATAGATGTTGGTAAATGTGGCTAGAGTGTCTACTGTTACCATGACTGGGGAGACTAAATCTTGGGGGCCTTTAAAAGGTCTCAAGGTTTTCCTTTGGCCAAGAGAGATGGAAGGTGAAGACAGACTCTTTCCCCTTACTCTTGGGGATCCCCTCTCAAGGAGCTTAGTGCTGTTGCACCACCACTGGGCTGGCTGGTTAGCAAAAATCAGCTAGCAGTCAAAGTGCTACCTCCCCACAGAGCATGACTGATTCTCTATAACCAGCCACATGACTTCCTCTTTCATACCTTGATTCAATATAGGTGTCTAGAAATTGTTTACACTATTAATTCTATAACTCAAAGAGTTTCTCACTTGATAAAGGTATTGAATGAGTAGTTACTTCAACTATGGAGTTGAGGGGTGTGGGGCAGCTTTCTCATTTGTATATATTCTGTTTGGGTTGTTTTGTTTTCTAGTGATGAATCTGACTTCTCTGAAGACAAGGGAGTACAAGGACTGCCTGCCAAGGTGAGTGAGGGTGTCTTTACTCTGACGTAGGCATGAATATCTCATGAGATTTGCCATCTGTTTGTAAACCACACAGTGCCTGGATCTGTTTGGATTTTAATCCAGGGTCTTTTTGCTATTACATTAACGTCTATATCTTTGTAACCTAGGATTTCTTTTACAATTTCATTAGCTCAGGTATTTTTCCAAATCTAATGGCTGCTGCCCCCATCTGACATTAGGGAGAAGTAAGAACTGATTGATATAAAGAATCAGAAGTTTAGAGGAGGAACACATTCCAATTAGAGAAATGTGGGCAGGAGGTTGACTTAAAAAGCTGGAGTTGGGGTCTAGGCTGCTAATGGAGTCCATGAATGGTTTCTAAACAGAGTAGGAATTGGAAAAACCCGATTCACAGAAATTGTATGTGTATCAAGACTCTTGAAAATAAAGAGATTAGGGAGAGGGAAAAAGGTGCTGTAGAGCCCAATTTGAAGTAATTGGCTAGATTAGTTATATAAATTTGACTTTCCAGAAATCCCACCAAATACATTGGTAACTTAAACTTTCCCCCCTTCTGTCTTCAACTTGAGGAGGCTTTAGATATCAAACATCTAAGCACTAGAAGGGACTTCAGAGGCTCCAGCCCATACCTCCAATCCATCATCAGAGGTAGGCTTGAAGACCTCTATTCAGAGGGATCCTCTTACCTCCCCAGGGATCCCATCCCACTTTGAATAGTGGGATCAGCATGAGGAAGTTTTGTTGAGTCATTTTGCGGTCATGTCTGACGTTTCATGTCCCCATTTGAGGTTTTCTTGGCAGAGATACTAGGATGGTTTGCCATTTCCCTGTCCAGCTCATTTTACAGATGAGGAAACTGAGGCAAACAGGATTAAGAGACTTGCCCAGGATCACACAGCTAGTAAGTGTCCGAGACCAGATTTAGTCTTGGGAAGATGAGTCTTCCTGGTATCAAGTCCAATATTCTATCCACTGTGCCACCTCGCTGCCCAGATCTCACTGACTCCTAAGTCCAGTGCTTTGTTCACTCTGCCACTGATCCTTTAAGTAGAGGAGGTAGCTGATAGAGACAGGACCTCAAATCTTATGTAGAGCTTAAATTTCAAGTGAGATAATTGACTACTACTGTAGACTTCTCAAGTCCTGTGTTTTTAAAAGAAAATACTTTCATAAAGTTTTAAGAAAGCCATTCTTACCATTATATTTAGAACATATTGAAGGGCAGTGCTAGAGATGGGAACACTTGGGGGAGGGCAAGAGTAATCTAGGCCCTAGAGCAAATGACTTTGGAATAAGCTTCTATTTAGAAATGTATAGAAAAGAATATAACTAGCAGATCTTGCAGAAGATGAGCCTGCAAGACTTGTTAATGATTGAAATTTGGGGAATTAAGGAGATATAAATCAAAGTTAACTTTATTCTTGGAGGTCTTCTCAATTTCTCCTGTTGTACAAGTGGTATTACTGCCATCCCATTTCCCCAATACTGTTATTAAAGATCAAGTTTGTCTTTGGAAATTGTAAAAACCAAATCCAATTTTAGGAACCATTGGTTTATGGGCAGTTTAAACATTAGAGGTGAGGAGTTCTTTAAAGGGATAACAGGGGAAGAACAGAACACTTAAGATTAAGCTTGGAAGAACAAACATCTGTAGTAATTGTTTGGGGCAAGAAGAAAAGAAAATTGGGTGTGAGAAGAAATAGTAGAATATAGGGTTACTGAAAATTAAGGTAATGAGGAGAAAGTCATTGGTGTCAAAGGTTAAGGAGGACCAATCCCTTGGATTTGGTTAGAAGATTGCTGCTGACCTTAGAACAGTTTAGGAAGGCAAGATGACTAAAATCCCTTTCTATATCCTTCCCAGCACATTTCATGCCATCCTCCCTTCCTTCAATCTTCTCAGAGATGTGTCATAAGAGAAAGCAACATGGTTTCCCGCTACGAAAAAGAATTCCTGGAGTTAGAAAAAATTGGAGTAGGAGCATTTGGCTCTGTCTACAAGTGCATCAAGAGGCTGGATGGATATATTTATGCTATTAAACGCTCAACAAGACCTTTGGGAGGATCCTCAAATGAGTAAGTTTAAATTTCATTGCTTTGAAGTAGAGGAATTTGTCCAGAACATTCAAGATTTCCATTACAATCTCATAAGGAGGTGATATTTCAATATATCCTTAGATACTTAATTGCAGCACAGCTTGAAGCTCCATACAAAATTTTCTTGCTTTTTTCCCCAGTGTTCTTATTACACTCATAACATTGGAGCAGCTAAGTGGTGCAGTAAGAGAGCGCCTGGAGTCAGGGAGATCTGAATTCAAATCCAACCCCAGACACTTGCTAGCTTTGTAACTTAACCACTGCCTGCCTCAGTTTCCTCACCTGTAAGATGGGGATAATAATTCCATCTACCTCCCATGGCTGTTGTGATAATCAAGTGAGATAATATTTGTAAAGCATTTAGCACAGTGCCTGGCACATGGTAAGCACTATATAAATGTTAGTTATTGTTATTATTAATTATTATTATTATAAGATTCCTAAAACTTCAGGTTTAGAGGCAGGGGATTAAATCTTACAGAATAATGTGATGATGCTTTACACTCAGCAGCATGATCCGTACACAGCTCTTGGTTGCTCTGGCTGTTGTTTTTTTAACTTTGCGTAAATTAGCCCTCTGTATGTGTGCCTGCCTTGAGAGGACCCTTCTAGGAATATCCAATGGGTCAGGAATTCTGCCCATAAAACATTCATGGTGGCTTAAGGCAGTTCCTTTTTAACTTGCACAAACAATTGAAGCATCCAAGATCCTGTTTAATGAATGAGAAAAATTAGCAACTTTGCTTTCTATTTCTTGTTCTAGAACTGAACAATTGGTATGTAAGTTCTGCTTTGACTATGGCATTGGGAAATGAAACTGCATTTAGCATTAGGTTGTTAGAGCCAGATAACATTCTTGTGCGAAGAGGAACAAAACATTAATTAGCCTTGAATATAAAAATACTGAAGTTGCCCATTCTTCTCATGGAAATTAGCCATATAAATTAGATTATCTATGACTTTTACAATCCCATTGGGATGGAATAAAAGAAATCAGTAATATGGAATTTATATTTTGGACCCACATCTTTAGTCTTGATAGTCGAGCTGAAACTGATCATGTTCCATGTATTTCTCATTGCCCTCCCCTCTTTTATGTTGCTCACTCTTCCTTAAGGCCGGCCCTATGTGTTCATATATTCTTGGCTATTTTATAGTTTTGTTGGTAGGACAAAAGGCTAAAATCCAATTATCCACTGAACTCTAAAGAGTCATTCCAGGATGGAGGAAAGTATCTTTTTTTCCCCCTATTGAAATATGGTCGATTATTGTGACAGTTCAAATCCTCCCCTTCCCCACCCCCTTCCACTTTGTAATGGGACCAGAAATAGAAGCACACTTGCCTTCCTGGCAATAACCACTGAGAAACTGTCTCCTGAAGCCATCATTATTGGTTTTTATTTTCTATATGTGTGAATGTTTCCAAAACATTTTGTACATGTTCTCATTTTGTTATCCTTCTGTCTCTAAGAACCTCAGCTTTGCGAGAAGTTTATGCACATGCAGTGCTTGGACAGCATCCCCATGTTGTCCGTTACTATTCTGCATGGGCAGAGGATGACCATATGATCATTCAGAATGAGTACTGCAATGGTGAGTACTGGGACTCTCATCTCTGGGGAGTAAAATGAAATCTAAGGTCTTTGGGAACTGTCCTCCATTGATGGCACCTCATGTTATGGTAGCTACCAGTGACTTACAGAAATGATTTTCTACTATAGGCCTACATAGGCAGCATGCCTATGGGATGATCTCAATGGTGCTCTTGCCCAGGGGTAGAGAAATGAAGTAGGTGAACTATGCAAATCCATATTCTGCTCCTTGACTTCAACTATGACCAAATCTGGCATATGGCTGTATCTATACTATTGCTTCCTCCTGTTTTATGTTCAACGTCTGATCCAAGTTCCGTAGTTGCTTTTCTTTAAATTATAAACTTGTCATTGTTAAACAACTTGTTAGAAGTTTATAAAATTCAGATAAAATTATATCAGGGTAGATATGGGATAGTTCACATGTATAGGGTATGGAAAATAATTCAACAAAATTCTGTTAAATACCTACCATGTACTGGGAATACAAAGACGAAAAATGAGTCTTGGCTCATTACATTCAGGTTGTGCATTGTAAAGTCATGTTCAGTGTATTGGCTATACTGAGATGGAACTGTTGAGCTCTGTAAGAGGAGATTCTTAACCTAGAGTCCATAAACTTTTTTTTTAATACTCAGATAACTGTATTTCAACATACTTGATTTCCTTTATAACCCTATAAATTTTATGTACTTAAATATTATTCTAAGAAGGTATCCATTGGCTTTATGAAAGGGATCTATAACATAAAAAGGTTAAGAAAACCTCCCCTGCTATAAGGTAACTTTAAAGGCCTCTAATTATGGGATCAACTCAGAAGATCTATTTACTTCTGTACCTGCCGTGTAAGCCTACAGTAGGTTAAACTTAGAGGACTAGAGGATCTCCTTTGGATATGGATTGGTTTGAAATCCCCAGGATCCGTAGATTGACATTGTATTGAATGGACCTGCCTCGGCTTAAAACATATTTCTCTCAAAAGGTCTTGAATCCTAGTGGTGATAGCCATCATATCCTTGTCCCACCTCCATCCCCCTGTCCTGGCTCACCTCCTACACCCCACCTTCCAAAGAAAAAAGCTGGTTATTTCTTCCATAGAACACTATTGCACTTCTAGTAGCAATACCAGATAGACTATAAAGCTAGGTCCCAATGAGCATGAATACATGATCTATCCTTAAGTGGTTGCGTTATTCAAATTCATACTTTGTTTATGCATTGGGCTGGAACCAATAAAGCACATTTTACATAATTATGACTTCAAAGAGTTCCAGTTAAAATACTTTGAACTACTTTAGGAGATTCATTATTCACATTAATTGTGACCTAGCTTTAGTGCCTTGGGTTTTGAGTGAAGTAAATTCTCTTTAGGTCTAACTAGTCAAGAATAGTGAGTCATCTCACCATTCACATTGGTTTTTCTATAAAGATGCAATTCTTTATCCTTTTGTTAACCAACTACTCTGTATGGTTTGTTTTGATAAGCCTGTAGTATGATTTAAGGAAATATTACAACCTATGTACCTTCTAACTAATGTAGGATTCTAGGAGTTAGAATTAGGCTCTTAGCTTATCTAGTGTTCTCATCTCTACCTCCTCCTTTTACTCATTTTGTAGATGGAAAAAACTGAGTACTGGAGAAATGAAGTTACTTGCTTAAGGTCTCTCATGGGATGCAGGGTTTGAAACCAGACTCTCTGTCTTCTAATTCAGCGCTCTCCACAGAGTACCATGTTCTGTCTGTTGATTCTGACATTGGTTAGAGAAGCATTCATGGCATGATGAGGTAGACGGCCAGTTTTGGAGGCAGGAAAACTGGGTTTCAAATTCTCCCTCTCATGCATACTGGCTGGCTGATGTGCCCCAGGGAACGTTAAATTACAGATACTGCTCTGTATAGGGAATTGAGGGGAGTTTCCACACTGGGTTTTGGAATGAATGATAATGAATCTACAGGGCCGGACCACCAAAAAATGTCTCTGATTTTTAGTTTTCATTTACCTGGTGAGCTTTTGAAAAGAAGGCCCAGTTTTCAAGTATTCAAGCGGCTGGCTCTTTCAGTGTTGGAAACACTGTGACTGCCCACCTATTTATCCTGAGCTGTCCAAATTACAGTCAGCTTGATGGCCCCATGGATAGAACATGGGGCCTGGACTCGGGAACACCTGAAGTCAAATCCCGCTTCAGATGCTTGCTAGTCCTGTATCCTTGGGCAAGTGCCTTACCTTCTTTATGTGTCAGTTTTCTGATTCATAAAATGGGGGTCACAAGAGTACCTACCTCTCAAAGTTGGTTGTGAGGATAAAATTATATGATACATATATATAAAGAACATGAAAACTTTAAAGTGCTATATAAGTACTACCATCATTATCATCATCTTGCTGGGCCTGTTTATTTCACTTGAGGCTACCAAGTGCCATCAGAGTCCCATGTTAAGTCAATTCAGCAAGAAGCATTAAGCCTTAACGAGGTGCCAGGCATTGTGCTAGGCACAGTATATTCCTCGGAATACTAAAACAAACCAGAAGTTGTCTCTGTAATCAAATAGTTTACTTAGGGGGTGGGGGAAGAAAGAGAAAGAAAGGAGGAAAGAAGGAGAGAGTCTTCTGGCTCTTGAGACGTTAAGAAATATAATTGCCCTCACCTCCCTACCTGCAACTTCAAGCATTAAGTGACTTCCAGGTTCACTTTGGGGTGCTTCCTCTCCTTTCTGGGAAATTATGCTTTCCAGTTTATCCCCCAGAATTGTAACAATGAGACTCCAAAAAACATGAAATCCACATAGAGTATTTCCTCCTCCTACACTATCGATGCCTTCACCTTCCAAATAGGATGTGATCACTTGGGTGACTTAAAACTTAGTGAGGGGTTCTAGTTCTCTGTGTATTTATTTATTCTCTTTCCAGTCATCCATCCCTCACTTTTTCCTTGTATTTATTCCTTCCTTTCTGATGAATATGTCATCCATATTGAATTATTTCTTCCCAAGCAGGATCTTAGCAACTTTTTTTTTGTTTGATAAGCTGTTATAGCCCTCTAGCCCTCAGAAGGAGCGTGATATATGGTTCCCTTCCAAGTCATAGAAAATAGGCTTTTGAACAGAACCGTGTCTAAATGCAGTTTTACACAGTGGCATCCTCATAGATCTGTCATCTGCTTTAGCCCCACCTCCTAGAAAGGTCCTTAGGATTTCACAATGATTTCACAAATGTATAGCACTCAGGATACTGTAAAGGACTTTGCTTGTACTTCCTCAGGAGGTAGGCATTATAAACAGTAATAATTCCACTCCAGAATTGTTCACGGGTCTCTGCTAAACAAATCATTTGTAAAGAACACGTGGTGGTTTAAGACAGTGGGAACGGTGCAGAGTTATTCCAGTACTGTGGAGGGTGTTAGAAAACCACTCCTTTGGCCTTTCTTTCTTTTTTTCAAAGCCTTTGCCTTCTCCTCATGCCTCTCCCAGAAGATTTCTCTTTTACACAAAGGCACATGGGTTTGTTTTTCAACAGATTGGCTTATGTGCTTTATGATTGCCTTTGGACTCTCTCCATTTGACTTCCTCATGTTCTCTGCTAGGTGGGAGCTTGCAGGCCGCTGTATCTGAAAATGAGAAACTTGGCTGTTTCTTCCAAGAGCCAGAACTCAAGAATATGCTCCTGCAAATCTCCATGGGGTTGAATTATATCCATCACTCGGGTCTGGTGCACCTGGACATCAAACCCAGTGAGTACATCTCTGCTTCCAGAATTCTCCTTGCTACTACTGTTGTGTCCTTCCAATATCATCTGTTGTCAGAATATGTGGGTGTATTAAAGCAAATGTTTCTGTTCACAGGCATAGCATCAGACACAATTCTTCCTTCTGCTTCAATGGGAAGGAAAAAGGAAAAAAAGTTTAAGTGTGTGGGGGGTGGGTGGGGGGAACAAAACTTACTTATGCTTTTCACTTGATACAGGAAAAGAAAAAGGTCCTGCTACGGTTGTTAGTGCAAATCTGTACATTGAGAAGGTTTGCATACCTGTTTTTCATACTACTATTTCTATACCTTTTTGAGTCAAGAAATAGCTAGGATAAAATACAGTAGAGTGCTTTTAAGAACAGGAATTTAACTGAGCAGTCAAGTGTTAATAACCATAGTATTAGGAGTCGGCCTCAGTATATGTTTTCTTGCTTTTTAGGAGGAAAGAATGGCAGTATGATTTGCAAGTGACTTAATTTCTTTGAACTTCACTTTATCTATCTGTAAAATGGGAATAATGGCACCTGTTGAGCCAACCTCAGAGCGTTGTCAGGATGAAATGAGTTGAAAAATGTAAAATATTTTGTGAACTTGAAGGATTATATAAAACCAGTGGTGTTTTTTCTTTTTAGAGGAATGGTAGTATGTGTTTTATATTAATCAAGATAATTTCCATTTTTGGGGTGGGGAGGTGTTATCAACATGTATTAACTGAATGAATGACTAAAGTATTTATTAACAGCTTACTATATACAAAGCTAGCTGGGGGACTGAAGTTAAGTACCTTAACCTCTCAGTGCCACCAGGGAATTAGGGAACAGCTAGGTGATGCAGTGGATAGAGCACCAGGCTTGGAGTCAGGAAGATCTGAGTTCAGTTCTGACCTCAGACACCAACTACCTGTGTGACCCTGGGTAAGTCATTTAGCCTCTATTTGCCTCAGTTCCTCATCAGTAAAATGGAGGCAGACAGGAGAAGGAAATAATGAACCACTCGTGTATCTCTGCGGGGGAAAAAAAAACAAAACCCATGGACCAAGGTAATGGAGCCACATAGAGTTCCATATGACTGAACAACAACGGATATACAACCCGCTATGTTAAATGCTGGTGGAGATACACATAAAAAAGCTCTCAAGGAACCATAATTGCCATTCTTATGAGTGTTCATTTATTCTTGTTAGGTAGTTTAGCACTTGAAAAAGATGGTCTGATGAAAGAGTGTTCCTCCATGAGGAGCAGATGCCAGATTCTGGTCATAGCCCATAATCCGTATACAATCTAATTGAATTGCATCATATCAAAGATGAGAGGAAATTTCAATGAAGAGACAACAGCCATAGTTGTAAGGACAAAAAAGGAGGGTATTTGAGGAGGGGAAAAGAGTCCTGAAAGATGTAGTCATAGGCTAAAAGATTTTCAGGAGCCTTTATTCAAAAGAAAATATTTTCCAATTTTTTTTTCTCATTTCTGGGAAGAAGAGACATTAACTCTTTAATAAGTCCAACTCTGTGCAGGTAACATCTTCATCTGTAAAAAACAAGAAGATGATATCGCATATGTCTCAGAAGAAGGGGAGAATGAAGATGACTGGTTCCTTTCTGCTAATGTGATGTACAAAATTGGTGAGGCTACCTTCTCTCCATACCATTTGATTATGGTGTGATGAAATCTGCACTGATAATTCCGTTCCTGTTGTAGCACTTCTAGGAGAGATCTCCTTTAAAAGTGATGTTTTCTTTATCTTAGGTGATCTGGGCCTTGTGACTTCAATCCAGAACCCCCAAGTAGAAGAGGGAGATAGTCGCTTCTTGGCCAATGAGATTTTACAAGAGGTACAGCTGTAAATCAGGGAGGTAGTTGGGGATGCTATGTATTGACAGATGCTGAACCTGCTGACATTCAGATGTGCAGGAAATGTAAAAGTATCCCAATGATAATACAGAATCTCTTTCCCAGCCCAGATGTAGGAGAAAGACTACAAATAAATATTGTCCTAGATTAGCGGCTCTCAAAGTGTGGTCTAGGGAACCCTAGGGGTACCTGAGACTTTTTTCAAGTAGTCTGAGAGGTCAAAACTATTTTCATAATAAATATTTTAATTTCTAGTATGGTAAATATTGATAGACACATAAACAAAAGCTTTTTTGGTGGGGAGGAGTCTCAATTTTTAAGAATATAAAAAGGTGCTAAGACCAGACAGTTTGAGAACCACTACCCTAGATGACTCTCTTATTCATTATAGATCAGTACAGTTTAAGTATTTGTTATTAAACGCCTGTTAGATGATATAAAGACAAAAGATTTTTAAAAAATAGTTCTAGCCCTAAAGGACTTTACATGCTTGTAAAGAAGGTTTCATGCTGCTCTGAGATAAAATATCAATCAGTCAGTTAAATTCAGATGTTACCTTCCTGTCAAGCTCCTATTTTGTAAAGCCTTCATTTCACCCCTTCCCCACCCCCTAATACTTCTGATAATGCTGAGTACTTCTTGTAACTGCAATGGCCTTGGAAATAGTCTATCTTTGAAGATATCTGTCATGAAATATAGAGTAACGTGGCATCCATTCGTGGCTTTGATAATGGTGGAAGGGAAAGAATCCCCTTTCCTGTGTATCGTCCTTTTTTATAATGTCCTTCTCCTTGAGCATATTGTGGTTCTGTCAGGTTCCTCAAAATTCACAAGTGCTGGGGCAGCTAGGTGGAGTAGTGAATAGAGCACGGCCTTGGAGTCAGGAGGACCTGAGTTCAAATCCAGCCTCAGACACTTGACACTAGCTGTGTGACCTTGGGCAAGCCACTTAACCCCAATTGTCTTGCCTCCCCCATCCAAAAAAAAAAGGTCACAAGTACCTGTGGGCTGAGTATAAAAGTTTTTAAAATCTTTTTTCTTCCCTCCAGAAACAAAGAAACTAACTTAAAAGTCCAAAATGCACGTATTTATACTCATGTGTATTTGAGAGAGTGACTGAGGTTTCTCCCAGAGACCGTTTGCCCAGTCTCATTACCATAAGTAGACTCTTTCCCTTTTCTTTTTTTGGAAGGACTATCGATACCTGCCCAAAGCAGACGTGTTTGCCCTTGGATTGACAATTGCTGTGGCTGCAGGGGCAAAGTCATTACCAAGCAATGATGAGCCTTGGCATCATATCCGTCGAGGCAACCTTCCAGCTCTCCCACAGAAGCTCTCTGAAGACTTTTACAACTTGCTTGAGGTTGTATTTCTTATAATATTAGGTTGGCATTTGGGAGGTGGGGGTAATAGGTGAGAAGAATAGAACAGATTGGTACAGTTAGAGTGGAAGGAAGGGGAAAGAATTAAGATCCAAAGAGCAGAGCAAACAGGGGAAGACATCAAGGCAGGATCGGGGTTGTGAGGCTACACAGATTTAAACTTGGAGTGTAAGAAAGAATGGTTAAAAGCTGCTGTCTAACTGTCTGGACCTTTAAAAAAAATTTTATAACACCGTAAAAAGGCCACCTGTTTGTGCTTTTGGGGGAAAAAGGCACTTTCAGTTCAAGTATTTGTGTGCTACTTACACTCAATATTATGCTAAGGTTGGATGGTAGGGAGAAGAGGAAGAAGGGAAAAAAAAAAAGTCTACAGTCCCTATCTTCAAGGAGCTTTTCTCTCCCCTCACACTTTAAAAATACATTTTGTTTTTACTACTTCTGCACTTCCTTATATTTCATCTTCCTCTCTTTCAGTAGAGCCATCCCATGTAGGGAGATCATTCCAGCATTTCCAGGTAGGAAGAAAACTATGACCAAAGGCAAAGATGCGTAGGAATCATCTGAGGCAATTTGGCCGCCACTAATTGAAGTAGCTGGTCCCCATGATTGGTATTCATCAACAAGCATTTATTATGTGCCAGTCACTGAGGATTCAAATTTTAAAATGAGACCACTCCTGTATTTTAGGAGCTTTGATCCTAATAGGAAGATACAGTACATGTAGGGAAGAGGCAGGAAAAAAGAAAAAAGGAAGACTGGGGCTATGTGGTTGGAGAACTCAAATGCCAAGTTAAACTCAACCTTTAACGGGCAGTAATAAAGTGCGTGGAATGATGGGGTGGAAGCTGTGGGTTTCTTATATTGCTCTTCTGTGAATAACAAAACGGGGATAATAATAGCTCCTACCCTGCAGGATTGTCATAAGGATCAACTATCATACATACATACATACATATACACATATAGTAATTTAAAAATCTTAAATTACTTTATAAGTGATGGCTATTTAATTAGCTATTTTTCTCTTTTAAACAGGATTTATTGATACAATAAATGTTTTTTGTTTTAAAAAGAAGAGCATAGGAACATGGATTTTTAGAACTGGAAGGGACCTTATGTGGAAGCTTTGCACAGGATGGATTAAGAAGGGAGAAGCCAGAGACAAATGTAGCAGTGAAGCTATTGTTATAATTCAGACATGAAGTAGTTAAAAATGGGACAAGAGTGAACAGGAAGTCGATGGATGTTAGAGATTTTTCAGAAACAAATGATAGGCTTTAACTGGATGGAAGGGTGAAAGAAAGCATTAAATGTTCCCTAGTGCTTAGGCTAGAGAGATAGTAGTAACTTCATAAAAATAGAAATGTCTAAAAAAGAAGCATTTTTATGCAGGGTGAGGAAATTTATACCTGTTAAGATTATGGTAATTGGACATCCAATTAGAAATGTCTAGTAAGCGATACATATGAGACTGAAGCTCAGGTGGAAAAGTTAAAACAAGCATGTCGACTTTGGAGTCATCTATGCAGAGGCAAGACTGGAAGCTACAAGACTGGGCAAGCTTAAAGAGATACAGAAACAGATGACTGATCCTTTAGAAGTGATCCCAATTAGAAGCAAGAGGAAGAATTTCTGGAAAGGGATAATAGAGAGGACCAGTCAAACAATAAGAGGAGCTAAGTGTCAAAAGAAGGGAGTATCACAAAGAAGACCAGGTGGTTAATAGTGTCAAGGGGCATAAAGGCAGAGGTGTGCTGGAGCCATCTTGAACAGATTCAAGAAAGCCAACTCTTAGGTTTTCAATGTGATCATTTGCACCTTGGAAACTGGCAAATTCTACCAATCAAGGCTTGATTTATTTTTCTGTTGATTGTCTAGACTTAAAGGGATGGAGAAAATGTTAATGCAGATTAAAGTAAATGTGCTGTATGTACATTTTTTTCCTTAGAGTGCTGGTTGTTGATTACTAGCACATTATTGCATGAGAGGGGTCAAGTTTTAAAATCTTCAAAAAAGTACCTTAGATGTGGTTCTAATACTTTACTTCCTTTCATAGCTTATGATCCATCCTAAACCAGAGGACAGACCAACAGCAGCTGCTTTGGCTAGGAGCACAGTCCTTAGACCCTCTTTGAATATAACTGCAGAACTTCAGAAGGAGCTGGACAGAGAAAAGTCTAAGACGGCTGAGTTGGAGAGGTGAGTTCTGAATATTGTAGGCAATAAAGAATCTAGTCAAGGAGCACTCATGTTATAGCTTGGAGCCACATATACAGTTGCCACATTAATCAAAAGAGCCCAATGATTTCAGTTTGTTCTATGGAATCACAAACTACAACAATCTAATAGAGGAAACCAGTCTTGAAGAACTTCCAGTCTTGCCTGAAAGACAGTCTTGGCTTTTGAGTACACTCATGCCTTACTCATAATATGAAGAAAATGGATGGCTGCCTGCTACTACATCGGTGCTTTTTGGTTTTTTATTTTGTTTTTGTTTTCTCACTTTGGTTAGTTATATCTGATTGGCAAAACCATTATAAGGGAGTTCTTGTTTGCCACATGGCTGGTCTTGATCCTAACAGACTGTCTGTGAAAACAAGAAAATGAGGGGTGGCATTAATAATTTCGGTGATGGTTTCTGACTGGTAAAACTATCCCTGCCACAACTGGTAATAATTAGCTGGATCAAATGAAACAAACTTTTTTTTTTGTCTTAGGGAACTAAAAGAAGTTCATCTTGCCCAAAGCCACCAAGAAGATACCAGTCAATGTTCTCCTGGATCCCTTGCGGTCATTGCTGAAACTGGGTCAAGTAGCTCCAGTAGATTGGTGGGAGGGAAAACCAAAAGGTCACATAGTTTCACCTTTGGGAAATCTGAGTAAGCATAGTCCTGTTCTCCTTCCACACAACCTCTAGAAGAGATCCATTTCATGCTAACCAGCCTCACTTTGAAGTATGGCTCTAGAAATGTTTGATGGCTCCTCCAACCTGGACCTTCCTTGACACTACTTACGGCTGCTATGAAATGGAAAAGTGGCCAATAGGAACGACTGCAACTTCCTGCTGCAAGTTCTTTCTGGACTTTGTATCCTAGGTCTAGCTCTCCCCTAAAGGTACATTGGCTTTTCAATTGGATACAGACTTGAAAAAATAATACTAATTGGTAGGCATTTCTCTCTGCCTACCCTCACAACCCTACATGCCACCATTCGGTGCTGTTGAGCACAGATACAAAAGAGTTTGGGGGCTCTAAGAGATTGATGAAATGGTAAGATATTCAAGTGACTTTCCGGGCTTGAGAGGTGGTTGTTGTAGCACTTCCAAAAGGATCCTCAGAAGATATCATTTTGCCTAGAGAGAGAGATGGGATCTTTGCATCAACTTTAGAAATAAGGTCTGCTCCCAACAGAGAATTCCTAATGCATTTGGAACTAGTGATTCTTCTAATATATTTTCTGGTGGGAGAGAACATTCTCTGTTCTTCCCATAGTTACATGAGTAGTCTAGCCATTAATTGAAATGGGAAGTTATATTTGCAAATAGGAATACTTTTGAGGTTGCCAACAAGCTGTGACGAAACATTGGAAGAGGAATCTGATTTTGCCGTCTTCTCACAATCTTGCCCTTTTCCTTCTGGTGGCTGTTTGGCTTTAATTTTCCCCCCTAGGAATCACTAGTTTCTTTTGATTTTAAAACCTGAATTTGGCTTTGTTTCTAGTGATTTTTAAAGAGATTAATTTTAGTCCTTTCTCCTTTCCATCTTTTTTAAATGAACAGAACATATGTAAATAAAGGTTTTATTTTTCCAAAGCCAAACATGGGAAAATTCTTTTCTTTTGGACAGAACAGTTAGTAACTTGAAAAAATCATTGACAAAAGCACCTTTTATTCATTTGGATAAGAGTTCAAGAAGCTGATACCGAAAAGTCTTTGCAACATTTTTACATTCTAACAAGTAAACAAGTAGGCTACTCTATATACTATTGTCTATGTGAACATTTGACAAAATCTATTTGGAAATATCTCCAGGTGTAATGAAGACAGATGTTAATTGTCTAAATGTTATACTCTAATTGAATAGATCTAGACTTTTTCTTATTTTTGTTATTTAGTCATTCAGTTGTGTCTGACTCTGTGACCCCATAGACTTTGTCTCTGGGTTTTCTTGGCAAAGATACTGTAATGGTTTGCCATTTTCTTCTCCAGTGCTGTCACCATTTTACAGATGAGGAACTGAGGCAATAGATGTTGTGATTTGCCCAGGGTCACATAGCTAGTAAGTATCTGAGGTTGTATTTGAATTCAGATCTTCCTGACTCCAAGCCTGGTACTCTATCCCCTGTATCACCTCACTGCCCCTCCTTTTTCTTAATCCCATTCCCATTTTCAGAAGCAAATTGAAGAAAAAGTCCTGAAGTCCTTCCACCGCCCTCCCCGCCCCCCCCCCCCCTCCCCGCTATAAAATAACTTGATGAGGAAATGAGGCATGGTGCTTACTTCTACTGTTGCAGAAGAACTGGGATTCCTTTTTTTTTTTTTAAATTAACTGCCATCTAAGAGTAAAAAAAAAAAAAGGTACTTTCTGGGTGTTTTTCAGTACTCCCTCTTCTCCCACCATTCTTTGGTATATCCTACTTTCCCTCAACAGCCCCAATCATTTTCCTTTTGTTCACACCCAAATAATTTAGGTGATAATCCTTGCTGTGTAAGAATTAAGAATAGAAGTAGAGATAATGCCATATACTATGCATAAGAGGCCCTGGTTGTATTTTTGTATTATTGCTCTTAGCCGTAAGCATGGGAATAAAAAAGGATCTGTAATCCCCTTGGTATGGGGGAATTGTCATCCATCTCAATTATTTGTGACTTGGTAGATAAGTCCTTGGAAAATATCTGAATTGCATAGACTTAAGCAATTTGCCCAAAGATCAGTAGCTACTAAGTGCTGGAGACACAATTCGAAACCAGGTCTTCTTTAAACTAAGCCTAGGACTCCACTATATCACAGTCTTTTTCATTGGTAAGCATTAGTACATGAGTACCTGTATTTCCAACTATAAGCTAGAAACACCGAGGAACTCAGTCATTCTGCCCTGTGATGACAGGCTTCACCCATTCAACGAACATTTATGGGGCCCCAGCTATGTGCTTGCTAGGCATATAGAGAAATAAGGAAGTTTAACCAAGAAAAAAAATCAGGAGGTATGTGAATAGCTGTCTTCACATGTGAAGGGATTAGATTTGCTTTCTTTTGCCCCAGAGCCAAACAGCAGTGGGTGGAAGTTTGCAAGGAGGTGATTTTTTCGGCTTGATGTCAAGGAAAAACTTCTTAACAATTTGAGCTGTCCCAAAGAGAAGTGATCTGCTAAGAGAAGTATGATGGCTTCTCTCTCCTTGGAAGTCTTCAAGCAGAGGTTGAATGGTGACTGGTTGAATATATTATAGTAGGGGTTTCTTTCATGTATGGGATGGATTGTTGAAGTCCTTTCCAACACTCCAGTTGTGTGATAGAAAGACAATGAAGCAATCCCTACCCCTAGAGCTTTTATATTGCATTAGTGGGTGCACAAATTAGTGATGCACAAATAAGCAAATGCTAAATATATGCATAGTAATTTGCTGCACTATCCCCAGTTCTCCAACTGTCACTGTTTTTCCTTTTCCCTGCACTGTGAGGAACAACAGCAGGAATTTTGGGACTAGGAGACTAAGGGGAAATGACACTGTCTGGCAGCTTTGGAGAACGATGAGTTCAAAAAGAAAGGGAAGCAGGGACAGGTTGGGTTGAAGCTCCTTGCTAGACTTGGTTAATTCTACTCTCCCTTTTCTGTTATGGGTGACCTGTGACCAGATGAGGTAAAAAACCAGCCCAGCTTAGATTACCAACTTTCCTGGAATTCGCTGGATCTCAAATGCTAGCTTACATGACTCCATTGAGCAGAGAATTCCAGAGCTCCTAATGACCAATCTTTATGGGAAATGTGAGCCAAGCATCCTATGTGGTCATTGTTGTTCAGTCATTTAAGTTGTGTCTGATTCTTCATGACCCTATTTGGGGTCCTTTTGGCAAAGATACTGGAGTGGTTTGCCTTTTCCTTCTCTAGCTCATTTTACAAGTGAGGAAACTGAGGCAAACAGGGTTAAATGACTTGTTCAGAGTCATGCAGCTAGTAAGTGTCTGAGGCCAGATTTGAATTCAGGAAGATGAATCTTCCTGACTCTATCTACTACATTACCTAGCTGTTATACCCCACTTTCTGCCCAATGGGAAATTCCAACTGTACATGGTCTGTAACTCCTGATTTCTGAGTTGTTGTTGGTTCTTTGTTCTTGAAGAAGACCAGTGACAGAAGGGTGTGATCCTACATTGGAGGATGGTGAGGAAATTTTGGGGTTTAGGAGAGCAGTGAATTCACAGCTACTTGGTAGATAATTTGTCTTATGCATTGTTCCTCAGGTTATTAAGTACTATGATACCTATTGATTCTATGTTAAAAGTAAAAATAATATACGCAGCATAAGTGCTTCCCTAGCGAGCCAACTCCATTAGACTAAATGATTGGAGTGAAATGATTAAAGCACTCATTGAAACGTAGAACACAAAAAATGTAGTGGGTGGTGGGATGGGGGTTCAGAGCTAATTTTGATTGGTAGATACACAAATTCACATACCTTCTCCACCAGTGTGCAAAGTAGGTAAAATCCATTGGAGTGAGAGAGAAGAAAATATTAAAATTTCTATTTTCATCTTGAATGAGAAATCAGCTTTACAAATATTAAATATATAGACTGGCACTAGTGCCCCTCCCGCTCTTGATATGTATTTTAGATAGTCACACTGTCTTGTATACAATTATACAGAGGATCCTAAGAGAAGAGTGGGTGGTCCACAGCATGGGAGGATTGATAATGACTCTCTCACTTATTTGTTTATGGTACATTGTCATTTATTGTGATATATGTATCCAGTTAAGTGCATTTATAGATCACATGATCTAGTTTAAGCTAAAATACTACTTGAAGATACCATTAAAGTAAGTACAAATAGGCAATGAGATGGCAGAGCTAAGACCTTTTGTGTTCACAATGAGTTCTTCATCAGATACATTATGAGATTTAAAAACAATGACTACTCAAACTTGACAGAACTTAGCCAAAAATCTTAATTATCATAGATGGATTATATTCACTATCAATGACGAACCTCCCTACAAATATGCTATACTTCTGAGATCTGTTGATAGCATGAAGCCATCATAATTAGAAGGATATTTTAAAACCTGCTTGTATCACCAAAAATTATTTAAATGTGTTATTTACAGAATCACACATCTGTACAGATGAACTTGGAAACAATTTTCTAAACACATTTAAAAAATTTTTTTACAGATGAAGAATTGGCGAGTTTTGAGCCCATTTGTCAAAACTTTGAAAATGCAATCCCTTCCAATTGTTTTGCAAGAATGTTGCATTAGTGAAGATGGCAATGTTTTTAGTCAAATGTCAACAAAACTTTGTGTAACTGATGGATGAGACTGAAAAGTGAGTATTGTGCTTAAGGAAGTATAACCAATTATACATTTCCATTTGGATCTTTGTAGCTTTGTGGGCTCCCTTTGAGTTTTGAAAGCCATTCAAACTAAGTATTAATCTAAACTGAACTTGGAACCAGACCCTCAAATTGCTGTCTCAAGGGGATTGATTAAGTAAACGGCCCCACCCCATTTAAAGTATTAAGATGCTTGAGACCTGATACCTTTACCAGGTGAGAATACTTCTACTGAGTTAATCAATCATAGGCTTTAGACTGCGTGGGAAAATTCCTTGATCAACTGGAATTATGTTAAACAGGAAATGGGTTCAAATTGATGGAGGAGATCTGGCCATACCTTGTGGGTCACCCACAAAATATTGAGTGCATTTGGGCCTAAGAGACTCAAGTATCTGGTCTCAGAGAAGAGAGAGTTATTCCTGAGGAGGGCTTGTTTTGACTGGAGAACTTATGAACTCGAGAGCCAGAAGTTATTAGATTTTCCATCTTCCAACTGGCATCCTAGAAATATCTCTGAATTGGCTGGTGACAGTATCTTCATCCAGTGCTAAGGACAGACTAGGTGAGATGAAAGGAAGATTTTTCGAGGCTTGACAAAATATCTCCTCAGAAAAGCAACAACATACCTAAAGGAGCACAACTTGAGGACTCTAGCAAAATGACTTGCAAGAGTCAAAAGGAAAGATGTTCTATTAGCTAGGCATTGAATCTTGAAAGAGTGGATTTAAGGTTGGTCAATCAGCAACCATTTATTAAGCCAAGCGCTGGAGTTACACAGAAAGGCAGAAATAGCCCCTGCCCTCAAGTTGCTCACATTCTCTTAAGGGAAATAACACAAATAGCTAGGTGCAGACGAGGGATATAGAAGCGGATGAAATGTCATCTCAGGGGGAAGGCACCAGCAGCTGAGGGGACTGGGGAAGGTTTTCTCCAAAAGAGTGATTTGAGCTTATTCTTGAAGGAAGCCAGGGATGGTGAGAGGCAGGGATGAGGACAGAGCATTTCAGGCTAGGGGGTTATCCAGTTCAAAGGGTGGTGTTAAATCAAACACAAATTTGGCTAGCAAGAGTTTATACCATAAAGGTTCATAATTTCCCAATCATAGGGGGCTTCATGAAAAAAAACAAAACAAACAGCTTTTAGTAGCATGTGATGGTTTTAACATCAAGAAACTTGGAGAGAATAAAAAGGCTACTTGCTCCCAAAGCTTAGTTCTTAATGGCTGTGCTTATATGTGCCCACAGCCAGTATAATACTTCATGTCCTTGATACATTTTACCTGAGCAGTTTAGTTAGCTTTGCAGAGGATTGAATCATAATGCCGACTCCACCATAGGGGATTGCACATTTATAAAGAAAGTCACAAATAATTCTTTGCTGGGATTATGTGCTACTCCTCAAGGCCCTCCGTATCTTTATGGTTGAGGTTTTACTGGTATCTTTACGGTCTTAAATTAAACTACCATCTTTAATCCCTTCCTGGACTCTGAAGGAGTAACTCAGTCCAACAAATCCTTAAGTTCATACTCTGTGCAAGACATTATGTTCTTTCCTATTTTCACTCTTTTCACTCAAGTCTAGAGGCTGCCTTGAAAAAAATCTTTGAATTAGGACCCCAAGATTCTTCCCAAAGAAGAGATGAGAAAATTCAACTTTTTTAAGTGCTGGGAGACTACATGTGTGGAACATTATTTTTAACAGAGTCAGTTGATGTATTGGTGAGGGTTTTTTTTTTTTAATTCTTACTTGGATGAATTATTGTGGGAACAATGTTAATGTAGGATAAGCAACTCCACTTTGTTTTAAGGCTCCATTTTGTGACTAAATAGTTGTTTTTCTGTAATAAGATAAGGACTTTAATGATATAGTTTGGCAATAACGTGTGTTACCCAAACCTGGTAAACAACTATTAATGACGCGTGACCCCCAAAACTGATAAAGACCCATTGCTGTAAATGTGTGTCTCAAAATTGATAAACAACTGAAAAACACCAGCTAATGATGTTGAAGTGACTAGTAAACACCATAGAAAAGATTTTTAACTTGCCAAGCTAGCATAAGCTGCACGCATCTGGATAAACTCAGTTGAGTTCATTATAGAAAGAACCAATCAAAAAGTCTCCTAATTCCCTGGAGGATTTGGAAGTGTTTCATCTATATTCCAATTTAAATTTCTACTCCCCTTAACTAAAAGAAAGATAGAGAAATGCAGATTCAGAACCCATCATTTTCAAAATAGACTATACCACTACTGTCAGAGTACAGAAAGATGACTTTCTTTTCTCCAGATCATTCTGGTTTTCACAATATTACTCATATTTTAAAGGCAATTTTTCCTGTCTTGTGGGAAACCATAGGTTTTTTTTGAATTGGAAGGAAACTTGGGGATTATCTAGTTCACCCCCTTGTTATACAGATAAAAGACACTAATCAGAGAAATGTGATGTATCTAAGGTCTCACATTTCATTTGAACAAAGGTCTTCTGACCCTAAAATCCAGTGTCCTTTCTATAACATCACAAGTTCTGCTATAGTATTTATTATTATAATTATCATTATTACTAAAAACATTTTTTCAAAGATACATTTGTATAACTACTCTGTTTACTACCTAAATTCACAATCACTTTTTAGGGAGATTTTCAACATTTTAGTAGTGCTTTTCTAAAATGTCCTTTCTGCTGCTCTCAGCTGGAGGAATCTATGAATCAGTTTCACAACTAGAAGCCCTAGGATCCAGAAAACAGTAAAGAAATGCCTCAATAAATAAAACATACTGCAACTTAATTCTTCCATTAAGGAATGCAATTAGCATAGAAGTAAATATGTTTACCTTTGATGAAAAAGGCAAAAGGTTGAATTAGGGAAAAAAACACTGCTTCCCATTGATTAGTCTCAGGAGGTAAGGAAGGGTTAGGATTCAATTCATCTATATATTTTCATTACCAAAAGCTGCTCTCATTTCTTATTTGATCTGACAGTATAAAGAAATAATGTACTGATAATTCAAAAAGGCCCACGTAGGTCTGTATATTTTGGAATAGGTTGTGTTTAAAAAGATATTAAAATGGTTTCTATCAGCAAAGCCAGTAGATTGAGACTTAATGTTGAACAAAGCTAACAGTGTAAAAAAATTTTCATTGTGTTTAACAAAAATTACTTAAGATGGGTCTAAATTATGCTGATAAGAAGTGGGGGCAAGAACCTATTCTTCAACAAAAGCTGTTGGGACAACTGGAAAGTAGTTTGGAAGGAGCTAGGTATAGACCATTCTCTCATACCATTAACCAAGACAAGCTTCAAATGGGTTCATGACATAAAGAGCAACATCATAAGCAAATTAGAGGAGCAAGACTATACCTGTCAGATCTATCGGTTGGGGGAGAATTCATAACCAAACAACATAGAAAAGATGACATGAGATAAAATGAATAGTTTTTTTTCCTTTTAGAAATTTTCTTTTTTTACATATTTAATTTATTTTCAGTTTGCAACATTCATTTCTGTAAGTTTTAAATTTTTCTCCCCCTCCATGCCCTCTCCCTCCCCAAGACAGCATGCAATGCTATATGGGCTCTACACATACATTCCTATTAAACACATTTTCACATTAGTCATGTTGCATAGAAGAATTATAACAAATGAGAGAAACATGAGAAAGAAAACAAAACAAAAGAGAAAAGTCTGCTTCACTCTGCATTCTGCCTCCATAGTTCTTTCTCTGGATGTGGATGGCATTTTCCATCATGAGCTCTTTGGAAAAGTTTTAGGTCCTTGCATTGCTGAGAAGGCCTAAGTCTATCAAAATCAGTCCTTGAACATTGTGGCTGTTACTGTGTACAATATTCTCTGGGTTCTGCTCACTTCACTCAGCATCCGTTCATATAAGTCTTTTCAGGTTTTTCTGAAGTCTGCCTGCTCATCATTTCTCATAGCACAATAGAATTCTATTACGTTCATATACCATAACTTGTTCAGCCATTCCCCAATTGATGGGCATCCCTTAGATTTCTAGTTCTTGGCCACCACAAAAAGAGCTGCTATAAATATTTTTGTACATTTTGCAAAGAATTATTTGTGACTTTCTTTATAAATGTGCAGTCCCCCATGGTTGAGTCGGCATTATGATTCCATCCTCTGCAAAATGGGTCCTTTTCCCATTTTTATGATCACTTTGGGATACAGCCCTAGAAGTGATATTGTTGGGTCAAACAGTATGCACTAAAATGAAAAGTTTTGATCACATAAAACAACTATTTCTGCACAAACAAAATCAATTCAGCTAGAAAGAACAGAAGAAGCAGATAGGTAGGAAAAATTCTTTGCAGCAAGACTACTGAAAAGTCTCATTTCTAAGATATATAGGGAACTGACTCAAATGTATAACAATAAAAAATTTCCTCAATTGATAAATGGTCAAAGGAGAGGAACAGGCACTTTTCAGAAGAAGAAATCCAAGCTATTGATAGCCATATGAAAAAATGCTTTGTCACTAGTTATAGAAATGTAAATTAAAACAACTCTGAGGTTCTACTTCATACCCATCAGATTGGCAAAAGAGGCTCAGTGGAGAAAAAGGCACATTAATGCGTGGTTGGGGCCAACCATTCTGGAAAGTAATTTAGATCTATGCCTAAAAAGCTATTTAACTGGTAATACCCTTTGAATCAGAGAGATCCCTATAAAACCCTATTAAAAACATGTCTAGTCAAGCAAAAACATTCCTTCATTAGCCATGTCCAAAAAGATATGTCTCAATCTTCACTCTGAATCCGTCACTTCTCTTTCAGGAAGTGGGTAGCATGTTTCATAAATACATTAGAATTAGAATTGATCATTTGTGTTGATCAGTTTCCAAGGCTTTCAAAGTTGTTTGTCTCTACAGTATTATTGCTATCATATAAATTGTTCTGTTTCTTCTTACTTTGCTGTATATATCAGCTTGTGCAAGTCTTCCAAGGTTTCTCTGAAACTGTCCTCTTCATAATTTCTTTAGCTATTGTGGCTCAAGAGCACATTCATAACCATAACTTGTTTAGCCATTCCCCAATTGATGGACATCCCTTCAGTTTTCAGTTTTTTGCCACCACAAATAGAGCCTCTATAACGTGACTACTGTGAAAATGTTTAATATGAATATATGTAGAGCCTAAATCAGATGGCATGCTATCTTGGGATGGGGAAAAGGGAGGGAGGGGGAGAAGATTTGGAACTCAAAATCTTATGGAAGTGAATGTTGAAAACTAAAAATAAATTAATTTTTTAAAAAAGAGTTGCTATAAGTATTTTTGTATATCTGGTTCTTTTCCCTCCTTCTTTGATCTCTTTGGTGTACAGACCTTGTAGGGTTGAGTTTTGCTTTTTTTCTTTCTCAGTATGTGTGTGTACAGGCATGGGAGAGGAGGAAGAGAATGTTAACCTGAAGATTTAAAAAAATGAATATTAAAAAATGTGTTGAATTCATAAGTAGCTCTCAAGATGGCCTTCCAGATCTAGTGGGGGGTGGGGAAGGAGAGTCATATCAAGTATGTCATGAGGTAGCCCACATTTTTGGACAGTGCTGATTTTTAGGAAGTTTTCCCTTTTATATTGAGTTGGAAGCTGTCTCCGTGTAACTTCTATTGATTGGTCCTAATTCATCCTCTAGGGTCAAGCAGAATAAGCCTAATCTCTCTTCCCTCCTCTCCTCTCCCCTTCCCTCCCCTCCCCTCCCCTCTCCTCTCCTCTCTTTAACAACTCATTTGTAGTGAGATGGTATTTGAAGCCTTGAGAGTATAGGAGATCATACAAGGAAGAGAGTGTATACAGAAGAAAAGCTAGTCAAAGGAGAGTTGTTGAATTCTTCTTGTTTAAGGAGCGGCAGGGGGATGATCCTTCAGAGAGGAACAGGGAAAATGATTAGAGTTGAAGTGCTATGGAAGACAAAAAGGAGAGAGTACACTGCCCACCCCCCCCCAAAGGGTTGTTGTTTGTCCTTCATTCTTGAAGAAGACCATGACTTCAGGAAGGAGATGTCGTGACTTACAAGTGAATTGGATTTGAGTTGAAGGAGGCCTGTGCAAAGTCACAAGCCTCACTCTCTCCTCCAGAGCCATCTAGGTCCAGTGGAAAGATATAGATCAGGATGACCGGAGATGGCCTAGGATGCAGAGGGAGGCCTTGGCCTTCTGGAGTTGTCTGAGGCAATGCCCATTCAGTGATTAGGGCTAGGTGAAAATGAGGCAAAGAATGACCTCTTTTATCTGATCAAAAACAATAAAATCAGTCTGGGAAAGGATAATCCTCAAGGTTTCTGACCAAAACAGAAACAATTGCTATTTATACTCACTCTGAGTTATCAGAATCCAAACCATAGGGGGTCATCAAACAAGCTTTAGAGGTGCTAAAAATAGTGATGCTACTGCTGCTGAGAAAGAAAGAAAAAAAGAAAGAAAGAAAGAGAAAGGAAGGGAGGGAGGGAGGAAGGAAGAGGAAGGAAGAAAGAAAGAAAGGAATGAAGGAAGGAAGAAAAGAAAGAAAGGAAGGAAGAAACGAAGGAAGGAAAAGAAAGAAAGAAGGAAAAAGAAAGAAAGAAAAATAATAATGATAATAGATTTCACATTTGAGAATCACAAAAATCCTGGGAGATTGGTACTATTACTCCCTTTTTACAGAAGGGCAAAATGAGTATGTGAGAGGTTAAATGCCTTGCCCAGGGTCATGTAGGTGGGTATCTAAAGTGGGATTCAAATTCAGGTCTTCCAAACTTCAAGTTCAACATTCTTTGTCAAGGATGAGGACTTAAAAAGATGCCACTGGCTATCGCAATAAGAGGATCATTAGTCCTTTTGGAAAGATGAGTTTAAATTTGAGGGAGAGGTTTGAAGCCCGATTGCAAGGGCTCAAGCGGATGGAGAAGTAGAAGTATCCACTAAGTGCTACTATTTGTAAGAGTAGGTCAGGCAGAAGTGTGGCAGTGATGGCTGAGAAGTTTTCACATTCTTCCCTTTGAATTTCACTTAGAAAGGTCTAGAAGGAAGGACAAGCAAAGGAAGTTTGACTCCTGCTGTTTTGATGTGAAGCCAGGCTTAGATGGTTAAACACTATCATTGTACAAATTAAAAGCTCTTATGTGCAGTGTATGCTGTTAGTTTAGGGCAAGAACTGAATTAGGAGTACTACTTGCCATCAAGTTTCATACACTTTACAGTAGAGTAGGTGCCAAGAAACACCAATAGGTAAAAACAAATTAATTTGTGATTACTATCAGGGCAGCCTCGAATGAGTTCAGTAGACAAAAGGCTAAAACAGCACCTGGTTGATACAGAGGCTACGAGCTTCAATGATACTTCTGCGAATGCATCAGTAATTGATTGGAGAATAGTAGTAATTGAAAAGAAGGAAGTGAAATATAAACCGTGTTAGCAGAGTAATTAGGAAGCCCAGTGGAGCTGTTGGAAGGATAAGTGTGTCCCAAGTAATTGCACCACCTTTCTGGCATGCAAAGGTGACATTTAGTTGGGTGTCTTTAAGGTGAAGCAGGCATGATGGCTTTGGGGAGTGGATGAAGTACTGGCTGCAATTATATTGCCTTTTGGTAGAATTCCTTATCTTTGCAGACAGAACTGTCATAAGTAAGCAGCTGTAGAGTCTGTTAAACTTTTACTGCTGTGATTCATTTCATAGTGTCTGGCTTCTGATTTCTATGACCCTTTGTTATTAGGTGTAAAAGGATGTATTTGCTTCTTAAAACTTTGTAACTGCAAGTAATATCATTTCTTTTTTAAAAAAAAATATTTTATTATTTATTTAATATTTTAGTTTTTGACATTGATTTCCACAAGATTTTGAGTTACAAACTTTCTCCCCATTTCTACTCTCTCCCCCACTCCAAGATGGCATGTATTCTGATTGCCCCATTCCACAGTCAGCCCTCTCTTCTGTCACCCCACTCCTCCCCATCCCCTTTCCCCTTACTTTCTTGTAGGGCAGAATAGATTTCTATGCCCCATTCACTATATATCTTATTTCTTAGTTGCATGCAAAAACAACTTTTTCTTTTGAACATCTGATTTTAAAACTTTGAGTTCCAAATTGTCTCCCCTCTTCCCTTCCCACTCATTCTCCCTAAGAAGGCAAGCAATTCAACATAGGCCACACATGTATCATTATGCAAAATACTCCCATATATGGTCATGTTGCGAAAGACTAACTATATTTCCCTCCCTCCTATCCTGTCCCCCTTTATTCAATTTTTTCCCTTGACCCTGTCCCTTTTCAAAAGTGTTTGCTTTAGATTACTTCCTCCCCCATCTGCCCTCCCTTCTATCATCCCCACTTTTTATCCCCTTCCCCTACTTTCCTGTGGGGTAAGATATCCAATTGAGTGTGTATGTTATTCCCTCCTCAAGTGGAATCTGATGAAAGCAAGATTCACTCATTCTCCCTCACCTGCCTCCTCTTCCCTTCTAACAGAATTGTTTTTTCTTGTCACTTTTATGTGAGATAATTTATCCCATTCTATCTCTCCCTTTCTCCCTCTCTCAATATATTCCTCTCTTATCCCTTATTTTTTTTAGATATCATCCCTTCATATTCAACTTACCCTGTGCCCTCTATCTATATATATGTATATTCCCTTCAACTACGCTAATACTGAGAAAGGTCTCATGAATTACACACATCATCTTTCCATGTAGGAATGTAAACAAAATAGTTCAACTTTAGTAAGTCCCTTATGATTTCTCTTTCTTGTTTACTTTTTCATGCTTCTCTTGATTCTTGTATTTGAAAGTCAAATTTTCTATTCAGCTCTGGTCTTTTCATTGAGAAAGCTTGAAAGTCCTCTATTTTATTGAAATACCATATTTTGCCTTGGAGCATTAAACTCAGCTTTGCTGGGTAGGTGATTCTTGGTTTTAATCCTAGCTCCTTTGACCTCCGGAATATTGTATTCCAAGCCCTTCAGCCCCTTAATGTGGAAGCTGCTAGATCCTGTGTTATCCTGATTGTGTTTCCACAATACTCAAATTGTTTCTTTCTGGCTGCTTGCAATATTTTCTCCTTGAACTGTGAACTCTGGAATTTGGCGACAATATTCCTAGGAGTTTTCTTCTGGGGATCTTTTACAAGAGGTGATTGGTGGATTCTTTCAATTTCTAATTTACTCTCTTGTTCTAGAATATCAGGGCAATTTTTCTTGATAATTTCTTGAAAGATGATGTCTAGGCTTTTTTTTTGGTCATGTATTTCAGGTAGTCCAATAATTTTTAAATTATCTCTCCTGGATCTATTCTCTAGGTCAGTGGTTTTTCCAATGAGATATTTCACATTGTCTTCCATGTTTTCATTCCTTTGGTTTTGTTTTATAATATCTTGATTTCTCGTAAAGTCACTAGCTTCCACTTGCTCCAATCTAATTTTTAAGGTGGTATTTTCTTCAGTGGTCTTTTGGACCTCCTTTTCCATTTGGCTAATTGTGCCTTTCAAGGCATTCTTCTCCTCATTGGCTTTTTGGAGCTCTTTTGCCATTTGAGTTAGTCTATTTTTTAAGGTGTTATTTTCTTCAGTATTTTTTTGGGTCTCCTTTAGCAAGTCATTGACTTGTTTTTCATGGCTTTCTTGCATCACTCTCATTTCTCTTCCCAATTTTTCCTCTACTTCTCTTACTTGCTTTTCCAAATCCTTTTTGAACTCTTCCATGGCCTGAGACCAATTCATATTTTTCTTAGAGGCTTTTGATGTAGGCTCTTTGACTTTGTTGGCTTCTTCTGGCTGTATGTTTTGATCTTCTTTGTCCCCCCAAAAAGACTCTAGAGTCTGAGTCTGAATCTGTGTTCTTTTTCACTGCCTGGCCATGTTCCCAGCCAATTACTTGACTTTTGAGGTTTTTGTCAGGGTATGACTGCTTGTAGAGTAGAGAGTGCTTTGTCCCAAGCTTTAGGGGCTGCACTGTTATTTTTGGAGCTACTTCTACTTCACTGTCACCACAAGCTCTGCCACAGCAGCACTCCTCCTCCCCAAGAACAGCCAAACAGGATTGTGACCCAGATCCAAGCAAGGTAAAGCAAGCCCTGTACTCCCACTCTGGTCTGCCGCTTGATTCCTCCCACTGTGTGAGCCAGGCACTCGGGAAGCAGCCGCAGGAGCTTCCTGCTACCACCACTGCGCACCACCTCTGCCACACCTAGGGCTGGGGCTGAACCGCTTTCTGGTCCGATCTAGCAGTTTACCCACTAACCTGCTCCATAGTCTTTGGCGTTTGTGAGTTGAGAAGTCTGGTAACTGACACAGCTCAATGATTCATGGCCCTAAGGCCTGTTATGGGCTGACTCCTGGTCTGGTCTGTCCTAGCATGGCCCACACTGGGCTGAGCTCCACTCCCAGCATCATGTGATAGACCCTTCCCAGTGACCATACAGGCTGTCCTGGGCTGGAGACCTGCTTCTGTCTGCTATTTCATGGTTTCCACAGCTCTTGAATTTGTTCAGAGACATTTTTTAACAAGTGTTTGGAGGGATTTGGGGGAGAGCTTAAGCAAGTCCCTGCTTTCTAGTGGCCATCTTGGCTCCACACCCCAGTAATATAATTTCTTAATCGGAGGAATATTTATGAATCAATATTACTTGATAAATGAATGTATGCATACATAGATAGCTATACTGGTGAGTTGAGGATTTTTTTTTTTCCTTGACAAGAATTAGAATTCTTGGGAAAATTTCACTGTCCTGTGGAATCTAAGCTGACATTTCATATGTGGTACAACAAGGGAAAAATAATGTAAACACCCCCATAAGGTCTTTGGGATCCTTCTTGAAATAACTGGCACAGGCCCAGGCAATTTAAGAGCCAGACCTACCTGGGAGGAGTCATGTCTATATCATTTGTCTAGTGCCCTGAAAATGTTCATTATTTCTTACTTCCTTTTGCTTTTATTCCTAAACCTGATTTTCCCAATAATAACCTCCTAGACAAGTGTCCATGTGGGCCAAAATGGCTTTCATAGATAAGACCTTCCACATGCCTCCTGTTAACTAACCTTGAGCAAATTGGAAAATATTATCATTTTATACTCTTGTTCCTCTCAATAATTTATTATAGTAAAAGATCCCCAAAAGTAGGTCTGGAAATTGAGATATTATAGACAACCTCTTGACCCTGCCAATGACCATCTTGGAATCACTGAATATGATTTCTCTCACATATCACAGATAGGACTTTTCCTATACAAAAAGGAACTATCATCCCAAACTGAGGAACACCCATACCATATTCCCAACCTGGATACTGGTATTTGGTTTCTAACCCTGGTTACAAAGAATATCCTTTAATAAATATATGCCACCAGGCCACATAAGTGGTGATTTCAGTGCTAGAGGTACCAACCCTTAAGCACTAAGCATGGTAGGTAGAACCAAGATGGCAGAGTAGCAGGAAGAAGTACAGCTGAGCTGCTCCCTACAACTCTTCCAAAGAGATCTAGAAAACTCACTAGACTGAGTCCTGATTGACTAATGTAAGAAAAAAATCACAGTGCGTCATTTTTCTAGACTAGTAGGTATAGAGAGACAGGTCTTTGGACACTGGGGACAGGATCTAGGCAGAAACATCTTCATGAAGCAAGGTCCCTTCCTTGTTCAGGATTCAGGGATAGGGGATAGGCATTAACCAGCAGCCCTGTAAGAGATCTTGGCAGACTGACGAGGGGACACGATCCTAAGGGTAATGTGCCAGGGCAAGGAGTGCTCATGGACCATAGGTTGTGTATAAATGAAGGAGCAGGGTCAGAAGTAAGCAGCAGCTGTGTGGCTTTGACCCCAGAAGCACAGCAGAGGCTCAGTTCCAGCTCCTAGCCCAATCTGAAGCCTGTGGAGAAATAACTAAAGGATACTTATTGATAGCCTATAAAAGTAAGTTTAGAGAGACATCTTGGCTTGGGAGGAGGCTGTATTGATAGAAATATTCAATGAGCTTAAAACAAGAACCTAAAAGTCTATTTAGGAAGACATCTGATATTTAAGAGAATACCACTAAGTAACTCACTTGGAGGCCAGGAAGAGAGAGCATTTGTGGTTTAGTGTTGCACTTTCACTTCTTGGTTTGCCTCTACTGGTCTGGACTCCACCTCTCATCTTCTAAGGATGTGCTCCACGTGGAACTAGTTTATCAGTGGGGAGACAAACTGAAAGTAAACTTTTAGGGTGAAGATGATTAGGGAGAATACCCAGGGATGCCTTTACTTACATGGGTCCTTCTACATGCTTATTTCATTCAATGACCCACTTGGATGGCAGTCAGGGGTGGAAATAGGAGGGCATATAATTGTGGTGTTTCTATACTATCTCTTGTCTACTGTGACCATGCCTTGCTATGCCTTGGGGGTGTGTCTATTTACTTGAAGAGTGAATCTGTAACATGTTAATGCATACATAGCCTAGTTTATTCTGCAAAAGATGCCAGTCTGAGTTTCTGCCCCATTTCTACAAGGCTATGTGTGAGGCATTATTGTGTATAGATTTTATATTCTTTTATATCTCATGCCACTTAGGATCTTTTATCATAGTTCGTATATAAACCATACAATACTTCCTCTGTATGTCTTATCATTTGTTCACATTTAGTTTTTTAATATGGTTATTTAGGAAACACTTATCTCCTCTGTTGTTTAGTCATGGGGTTCTCTTGGCAAAGATACTGGAGTGGTTTGCCATTTCATTCTCCAGCTTATTTTACAGATAAAGAAACTGAGGCAAACAAAGTGAAGTGGCTTGGCCAGGGTCACATAGCTAGTAAGTATCTGAGGCCAGTTTTGAACTCAGGAAGAGGAGTCTTTCTGACTTCAGGCCTAGTACTCTGTCCACTGTTCCACCTAGCTGTCCTCTGCCTCCCCTACTAGACTGTAAACTTCATGAGATCGAGTACTGTCTTCTTTCTTTTTCTCATGGCACCTAGCACAATATATTGCCTCTAGTGAGTTCTCAATAAATGTTTCTGAAAGAATGAATGCCTATGTGGGCATGGAGTTATTAATGAGTTTCCACATCTGAAAAATGAAGGAAGTTGGACTAGACTATCTCTATGCTTCCTTCCATGTCTAATATTCTATAATTATGCAATTCAATTTATAAATAAAGAATTATTTTTTCTAATATGTAATTGGAGATTTGGCTTTAAGGTTTTACCTTCCAAATAAGGGGGCCATCTTGTGGTGAAATATTGAAACAGCAATGCAGAAACCCATAAAGTAGAAGGGTCCAGAGTAGACAGACTCTGGATAAAGATCTTATCGCTGCATTCTTTTGTAAATGTGTACAAAGCATCTATTTAATAAGACGTTCTAGATTTTTTTTTTTAAGGATTGAAACCACACTAAGTAGTAAAAATTTTACAGGATTCATAATTTTCCTTTTTTTTGAAAACCGAGATGTTATCTTTGTTTGCATAACTGTGGTTCATTGTTTGCATTCTCCTGATGATTCTGTGATAATATCTAAAAGTTCCTTCTGCACCCAGGGACATTGAACTTATTCATGTTGTCTTCGTGCTCTAACTTTCTACTTGTCCTATCTTGGGAAGATGAATCTCATCTTCCAAATTGCTAGAGATCCTGGCCAATTTGATATCATTCCAAACAGTATCATGATTCTGTTCATTGACAAAAATATTAAACAGTGGCAGAGGGAAAATGTGGGTTAAATGGAATGAATGCCATTGATTGAGTGGTGCCTATGTGGAAGGTGATCTCCAGGGCTCTGCTCCAAGCCTCAGGCTTTGGCGCTTTACCTGTTCAACATATTTACTGGTGTCTTGGATGAAGCATAAATGGTATAGGCATCAAATTTGGAGGTTATACAAAGCTAAGAGTGATGACTAACATGTTGGATGGCAGGCAGAGTTAGGATCCTGGGAGATCTTGTCAGACTAGAATGATGGAACAAATACAATGACATTTGTTAGTGGATACATGTAAAATCTGATATTTGAGTTCAAAAAATCAAATGCATAAGTCCAGGATTGAGAGTGGAGGTGGGGTTAGGGTAGACAGTTTGTATGAAGAAGATTTGAGGAATTTTAATGGAATATAAGTTCAGTGTGCAACAACAGGTCGTGCTGGGTGTTTTTGCCTATTAGAATGTAAATTTCTTCATGCCAGAGATGATCTAATTTTTGTCTTTGTCTTTCTTGTGGTTGGTAGACACTTGAGCTTGTTAAACGAATGACCTAGGATGGATCGAAAGGAAGGTAGGTAAACAAGTTAATGCAATCTTAGGCTGTGTTACAAGAGGTAGAGTGACTGGAAAGAATGAAATATTGATTTACTGAACTGCCCTGGTCAGACTAAATCAGGAGTGTTTTGGATAGAGCTTCCTCTTCCTCCCAAATTTTTAGTATCTCCTTATTTAATGGCTCCTTCCATTCTGCTCATAAACATGACCAGAACTTTATCATCCTTAAAAGACCTTAACTTGAATTTACTAATACCCTTATGCTATCATCTTATACCTTCCCTCACTATCTCCACTTTCTCATCTCCCACTCACTCCTCAGACTAATCTGGCTGTCACCTCTATTCATAATTCCTAGATTTACATATCTAGTCCCAGTCTTTCTTCACATCACTAACTCTCTACTAGATGTCTCCAATTTGATGTCCCAGAGGCATTTCATACTCAACATCTTCAAAATACAATTCATTATCATTTTCCTCAAACCTCACTTCTTTCAAACCTCTCTATGTCTGTAGAGGGTCCCACTATCCTTCCAGTCACCTATATTCACCAGCCTTGGAGTCATCCTCAAGTCTTCCTCTCCCTATTGTCCAATCGGTTGCCTTGTTTTGTTGACTCTCCCTTCACAATATATCTTACATCTTTCCCTTTGTCTCCACTTATACACCTCTGTGGCTCAGATCCTTAACATCCCTGTCCTACACTCATTGCCTTAACCTCCTAATTGGTCTACCCACATCCAGTCTCTTCCCCTCCACAATCTGCCCTCCAGAGGTAACAACTTGATATCCCTAACGTACAGGTCTGACCGTGTCGTTTTTGCTCTCTTACCTTTATATGAAAATACATACGACATTGTAGGGGCAAAAAAGACCTTCATAATCTGGCTCTAGCCTACTTTTTTAGGCTTATATCCCGTTTCTCTTCTCACACTATGTAACAAGACAGTCTGCTTGCTGTTCATTATTCACCATATTTCTTCTTTTGTCTCTGTGTCTTTCAGAGGCCATCTCCATACCTGGAATGCACTCCTGCCTCACTTGCAGTTGTAGCTTACTTGTAGCTCCTGTAATCTCTAGCTACCTTCAAAGCTTAACTCAGATGGCATCTCCTACAAATAGTCTATTCCATTTTCTCCCATTTCCATCTACTTTGTACGTATATGTACATATGTGTGTATATATGTGTGTACACATACATATATGCATATATACACATACATACATACATATATATATACACATTAACTGCAAGGGGAGACAAAGACAAAAATAAGACAGTCCCCAAATTAGAGCATTTACATTCTAATGGGGGAAAACAACCCTTGCACAGAAAATTAATACTATATGTAGTATACTCTCTCTATACAGTAGTAATTATATAAAATGATATATAGTAGTAATTAATTATATATATATTCTTTTTCTTCTTATTAATTTTCTGTGCAAGGGTTGTTTTCGCCCATTAGAATTTAAACTCCTTCAAGCCTTCAGAGACTATCTTATTTTGTCTTTGTCTCTCTTGCAGTTGGTAGACACTTTAGCTTGTTAAATGAATGACCTAAAATGGATCCAAAGGAAGGCTTCCAGAATTGTGAAGTGACTGGAGACTCTGTCATGCAGGGATGAGCTGGAGAAATAAGTGGTGGTGTTTAGCCAATAAAATTGAAGTTTTAGGTGGGATGTAGTATTTATCTTCAGGTGTTTAAAGGGCTATACAGTAGAGAAGTGATTAGACTTTTTCTGCTTGGTCCCAGAGGGCAGCACTATGACCCACAAACAGGTAGAAGTTGCAGTCACAGATTTAAGGCCCCATGTTAGGGAAAATTGTCTAAAAGAATTATAAAAAAACCCCTAGAAATAAATTAGATGTTCAATGATGGAATGGCTAAATAAATTACGGAATATAAATGTGATAGAATATCATTGTGTCATAATAAATGATGGATGTGAAGATTTCAACGAAATCCAAGATAGTGAGGGAACAATGAAAACAGAAAGGAATATAGACACTAACTAAATAAAAACAGTAACAAAAATCCACAGAAAAAGCTAAAAAAATAACAAAAAATGAATGTGCATTACTATGGTGTTAAAGTCCGTATTTTCATCTTTTATGTTTGGGTTAACAATTCATTAAACAATAGCAATTTACAGATAGGTGTAGTCATTTTTAGTGCCTTTATTTTGCATCATTTGATTGATTTTATTTTCTTATTTACATATTTGAATATCTGTACTTGTCAATACAAGTTATAATTTTTTAAAAAATTAGATCTGTCCAAAAGTGAAAGGGGCTGCCTTGGGAGGTAGTGGGCCATCCCTCACTGAAAGTTTTTGTAAGCAGAGATTAACAGGAATGTTGTAGTAGAGGGAATTCTGATTAGGCTCAAGTTAAAATAGCAAAATTCGGAGATTTCTTTCAACTCTGAGATTCTATGATACTAAACCCATGAATCCTGTAATACAGTAAGGTACTATATAACCCTCCAGGAAAAGTTCCTTACAAGGTCCTGCAGAGTTGTGTCCTGCTTTGTTTGCTCATAAGATCATGACATTGATGATATTCACGTGTGGTTCTTGCTTACAATTATGCTGCCGTGGCCCCCAGACCCTAAATGTTCCTGTAGAGGGAGAAATGAACCCAGGGATGCAGATATCCCAAACCAAAATTCCCAAGGCAAGGCTGCCTGGAGCGAATTTGCTGACCCAAGCATTCTTTAAGTCAAGGAGGCAAAGATTTATTACGCTATAAGTAAATAAAGCGGGCAAGAGTTCTTAAGGAACCTGCAACCATACAGGGCTACAGGGAAAATTTATGTACATGATTTAGGGATGAAACCTGTCAATTAGGTGTGTTGGGGTGGGATTAGGGAGTGGTCACGGGGTGATTAGAGGTTGGTCAGTTCTTAAAGGAACATGCACTTTTTGTATCTACTGCGTAGGGAAATAACCCAAAGCGGGGCTACCTGGGAGTGTGGCTTTGCCTGTGAAAGTCACTAAGTCACCAAAAGTTCACGGCTGACTGGGAATATCCAGGTGGATTCCATCACGTGTCTTGTTAGACAAGATTAACGTATACATTTGAACTATGTCTAGGATATATGTTAGACTCGGTATATGGTCAGTTATCAACACCTGGGAATCAAACTATAATTGGGCATAGCTGCTTACTAAGGAAGAAGCAGAGATAATTTTGGGGCATACTGCCCTTTAGCTAGAGCAGCTGCCTGGGAAAGAATATGCTTGAGAACTAGATGTGTTCTTAAATTGGAATTCTGCCCCAGGCACAGGCACCCAGGCAGAGGCTAAAGGGAAATGTGATGTTCGAATGAGGGTCTAAGCACAAGCACCCCATCATTCCCAGTTTATTTATAAGAAAGTTATAGGAAATTGGATATTTAAAAAAACAAACTCTAATGTAAATTATTTGTATATGAAATGTTTATTGAGTTAAACCATTGCTACACAGCACAGTTCAACAAACATATTCAATACCTATTGCATCCAAAATACTGTGAGAATTACTGAGGTTACAAATACCCTTCCCCCTTCCCCTTAGTTTACTGGGGGGGGGGGGGGGGGGCAGGGGCGGGGGGAATGGACTAGATTAGGACTCAAAGGATCTGGCATTTTTTCGTAGCTAACTAGCTGTGGGACTCCGAGCAAGACAAATTAGCTTATCTGCACCTTGTTTTCCTCATCTTTTACAGATAAGGATTTTACAAGACTCTTTCGTGTTTTGAGGAAGTATTAACCATGTTATTAATGTTTTGGCTTATTTATGACTGTCTTAGAAATGAATTTAACTTGACCCCTTATAAAATTTGTTGCCTGCAAAGCGTTTTTTTATTTTTTAAAATATTCTTAGTACATTGAGAGACATCATTAGGAGGCTTTGGCTCTTCTATTTTTCTCTCTCTCCAAAATCATTATTAATTAAAGGCCACGAAAGGAAACAACACAAGATAGCAATCTTGCAAACTGTCGAATGACCTGTATAGAGGAGAATGACAAGGGTGAAGAGGAGGGAGAGACAGGTGTAGTCACAGAAAGCAAGAAAGGTGGGTATTTGAGCTGAGCCTTAGCAGACATTCCTGGGAACACGGGCTGATGGACGAATGAAGGCTTACAGACTGGGTACGCGCCAAGCAGGTACAGGAGGAGGGAGTCTTGGGGGCCTCCCCCATTAGAATGTAAGCTCCCCGAGGGGAGGAACTTTTTCTTAATTGTAGCCCCAGCGGTTAAACGAAAAGTCCGGCCCATAGTAGAAGTAAATAAATATTAATTGAATTGAAAGGAATTGGGACGACGCAGGAAGAAGAGTGGCGACAGCCTGGGAAACGAGCCACGGTTTGGTCTGGAGGACCCGGAAGAAAGGACGAGGGGGAGAAGAGCGAGCAAGCACACCGCAGAACCTGTTTCCAGGATCTCGGGGCCTGCGCAGAGGCGCTGCGTCCGACCCTCCTAGCCGCAGGGGGGCGCCGGCCCCGGCGCCTCTGTGGTCGCGGGGCGGCGGCGGCGGCACTACTTCCGCTTCCGGCACGTTACATCTACTGGGTCCTCATCTACCAGGCTCTGAGCCGCTCGCCGGCCTCCGCGTTAGGTAAAGGCGGGGAGAGAAGAAGGAAGGGAACGGGGCGGAGAGCGGGGCGGGGTGATCCGGGGCGGCTTCTCGCGCTGCCGCCCTTCTCTCCCCTGCGGCCCAACCCGTGGGCAAAACGCCCGCGCGTGGTCTCGGGAGCGAGTGCTAGTGGACATATGCGACAATCCCACCGCGTGCGGGGATAATGATGAAGAAGGGGGAGGGGGAGCAGGAGGGGACGTAGTTCTTCCGTTCACGTGACGTAGCGGAAGTGTGACTGGGGCACGTTCGAATCCCGGCACTGCTGTAGTTTCAGGCCTGTGAGGGCTTTGAAGCCGTCTTGCCCCGCGCCGCCCTTGGTTTGCAGTTGAAACCACAGCCACCGAGAGTGGTTAAGTGACTTGCTCAAGGTCCCACGTCAAAAAGTGGCAGAACCTGGGTTTGAATCTGGGGCCCCTGACACCATAGCCAGGGCCCTCCCCACACCACTTTGCTCAGCAGTACGATGAGGGTATTGGACTAGATGACCACCGAAGTACCCTGCTCTAAAATCAGCGACCTGCTTCTGTGTCTTCTCCTTTGTCCGGTGGTGTGGATATCTCCGATGGTGGATGGGGTGGGGATGTGAATTTGACAGATGTAATAATTACCCTCTCCCCTCCCCCCAACCTCTCTAGTCCTTACTTTTGGTGTAACAAACATCATTGCACACCCAGTGTACCGGTGAATCAGGCCTTACAGTTACAAAGACAAGAAATGAAGATGGTGCCCACCCCCAAGGAATTTACATCAGCCTTGGAGGAGCTGGTACCCGAGCTGCGAACTGAAGGAAGGATTCTGAGAACGAAGCTTGATAGGCCTGCCTTCCACTGTAGGAGGGCTTGGGAACTTAGAATGTCAGGTTGGGGAGATGGCTGGTAGGCCGCTTTGACCGGAACGTCAGCATTGTCGAAGGGGAGTAGTGAGACGTAAGGCTGGAAAGGGAAATTGGAGGCACATTGTGGAGGGAAGAGGTGAAGTTGAGGAGCATATAATTCTGGAGGCCTGAGCCATTCACTGAAGGTTTCTGAGCACTGCGATAACCGTCAGATTCATAGAAAGATTTTTTTTTTTTGCAGTTGCCTGGGGGGAGATTGGAGAAAAAGGGGAATAGAAGCAGGGAGACCAATTAAAAGATAGTAAAACATGAGAGAAGGCTTGAACTACACAGGGTGATTGAGTGGAGAGATGGGGAAGGTCAAAGTGGAGGACAAATTGATTAGACATGGCAACTTACTGAATGTTGTATTGGATAAAGAGAATAGAATCAAGGATAACAGGTTAAAACTGGGGAGTTTGAAGGAAGATCCTGTTTAGAAGGAGGCAGAGCATCAGTTTTGTTTTAGATACATTGAGATACCACAGGGAGGCCTAGATATATAAATGGTATATAAGTACTGGCATTCAAAAGAGGTATTATGGCTGGATATGTAGGTGGCAATTTAATTTACTAAGCATTTATTTAGGACCTGTTATGTGTGTCAGGCACATAAATTCGCTTGAAGACCTCCATTGAGTAGGAACCCACTATATTCCTAATCCCCAGCCCATCCCACTTCTGGATGACTCTAATAGTTTTTCTTTACCCAAGCCCAAACTTATCTTTTACATCTTCTGACCATTGCTTCTCGTTCTGCCATCTGGGGATAAACAAAGAGTCCAGTTCCTTTTCTATATGATATTCCTTTAAATATTTGAAGATAGTCATGTCTGTCTCCCATTCCTTTCTCTTCCAATTCGGAAGTCTTCTGCTTAATTGAACTGACAATTAGGGAAAGAAGGTGGATGATCCAATAAAGAAGATCAGACTAGTAGGAGGAAGACCAGAAGAGAGCAGTGTCTCAGAGTGAAACTCTCCTTATCTCTCCTCCCCCTCTGGAAATGTATGCCGCTCCCAAACTACCTTGAATTATTTTGTATATATCCTAAAAATACTTTCTGCCTTCTTTCATTAGAATGTAAGATCCTTGAGGGCAGAGGCCATTTCACTTTTGTCTTTTTTCCACAGCTCCACAAAGTCCTCTAAGCTGCAGAGAAGTCCAGGAGGATGAATACTGAGGCAAGGCCATTGGGTTAGCAGTTAAGAGATTGCAGGTTGAGAGCAGTTTGAGTAGAGTGAAACCAGAAAACAAATTGAAAGGGGTTTAGAAGTGAGTGGATGGTATGGTGGTGAAGGCATTGAGGCTATTCTAGTCTGCTAGCTGTGAGGATGGGACTGGAATATCCTGTATGGACAGACTATCCATATATCAGAGCCATAATTGTTATAGTGAGGTTTACAGCAGGGCTTCTGCTTTGCATTTCTACTGGATTTGTTGGAGTTTTGTGGCCTGAGGGCACTTGCAGTGCAAAGTGTGCATACTTTGTGTTCAGAACCAAGGCTGCACTGAAGTTGCAAGGTACAGCGTGGACAAGCACTGCCAGAAACACCTCCGATTCATTACGCTTTTGATTTTTAATTAATTTTTGGTTATTGCTCATTCACAAACCTTTCACTGTTGCCAGATTTTTTGTGACCCCCATATGGACTCGTGACCCACAGTTTAAGAAGTGCTGGTTTACAGTATGAAATAATTTCTGAAGCCTTCAGACTTATTTTAGTTTAAAATGCAAATCAGCAACCCTTTGCCCTATTTGTGAGGACTTTTGGTGTCAGCTTGAATACACACGTATCCTCTGGAAGCCAGACTTTAAAACTGTTTTAGTTGGCATAGAGAGCAACATATAACTCAGTTTTTTATTCTTTAGGAAGAAACTCTAAACCGGCTAAGAAGAAAAGAAAACATAAGCCATGTTTCGAAGACCTGTTTTACAGGTAACTTTCTTCCCATCCCAAATGGGATCATTTGCTATCTGAAATGTTTTAAAAGTTTGAGTACTTTTAAACCATCACTTTGGTGGGGCAAAAACCTTTCTTAGACCACGAGTTTTTAACCTGAGGTCCAGGGACCCCTCAGTGGGGGGACCATGGAGATGTAGTGACAAGGAGTAATCTTCGATCTCTACCAATGCCCTCAGAATGTGACAAAACAAATTGGGTGCTGCTGGGGTACTATAGTCATCATCTACATTGTGCATGACTTGGGGGTCTCTCACCTTTCACTTAGGTGTGTAAATAAACTCTATTTCTCTCTGAATTTGACTGGCTCTCCCAACCTATGCTCAGACTCTCTGGTCTAAGTTACCAAAGACAGACCACTACCACATGGTTATACTCGAACTTCTCAGAGTCCTAGGGGCTTCCTCTTCCTCACTACTCTAGCTCTTGAGCATCCAGCATGTTTTCTATCTGTATAGCCTTCTTCAATAAAGACACTTGTGGATCTGAAACATAGCCTTTTGCTTAGTGGCAAGGCTAAAGAAATAACTATCAAGTCACACTCTTCCACCAGTGTGTTTAGGTGTGATGAAGAGTGGGCACAGGGAGCAGCCTAGAAGAGAAACGTGTTGGAAAGAAACCAGTAATTGGTGAAGCTGTGCAGTAGGCTGCAGGGTTGGTGTCATGGGTCCATTCAGGAACATTTGTATTATGTGGAACTGCTTCTCTGCTAATGAGCTTCACTTCTGATGCTCACACTGTTCAGCTGGGGCATGTCCTTGACTGGAAAACAACTAGGCGGACTTTTTCTTCACCCTTGGCAAGGGCTAGCTTTGCACGTGAATAGTAGGCAGACAGCTGCAAAGATCATCAAAGTACCTACTTCTAGTAGACCCCGTATGGGGTCACGACCTACAGTTTAAGAAGCCCTGCTCTAGGGCCGGCGCAGTCAGGACAAGGATGCAGTGCTGTGCAATCAGAACCTGTGCTCTCCAGCCAGAACCTGTTTTGTGCCCACACAGCCACAGTTCAACTTCCCTTCTTAAACCAGCTTAAACCAGCTCCAGAGAGCAAAGCCCATAGGAAACACTTTACCTTTATTGAGTTGTAGATGGAGCTGAAGGGCAAAAGCTGTGCCTGGAGCTCCTGTACAGTGATGTCATTACTCTCTGGCTGGTCCTGAGTTCTGTGGAAGCTTCTCTGCTGACTGTTTGAGTCTGCAGCTGAACCTCTCAGCTTGGCTCCCGAGTCTTTCTTCAGTTCCTCTCACCTGCTTCTGCTCTCTCTTGTCTTCATTGTACTGGTGTTTTAAATGAGAGTCTCCTGACTCTCAGTGACTCACCTTTTACTGAAAAAGTTACGACTTTGCTAGTCAAGTTGACAGGCCTTTTTCAGTCATATGTTTATATGATTTCTCATTATCTTAGTTTTGAACTCTTTAATCATAAATCACGTATGTATAGATATGATGAGGTACCTTTAAGTCTTCAGCAAAGCAGTCTATGTCTTTGATACCTTTGAAACTTTCTTTGCACTCACATTTTTCTGGCTTTTCATAAATAATAGATCTTTCAGTCTTTATATTAAGTTGTTTCCACACAAACAAGACGTCCCTCCACACTGTTAACAAAGAGTTCTAAGTCCTGGAATCCAAGCCATAGATCTTCTGTCCAAAACTGTCCAAAATCCTTTCTGAAAGCAGTATTTTCATATACTTATTTTAGCAGTTTATATATATAAAACAATGTTCATTTTCTACTCATATTAGACAGCAAAATATTCATCCCTAACAGTAGCAATAAGCAACTTCACTTGATAGTCAATATAAATCTTTTAGAGCAAATACTTTTTCTGCTCTTTTTATCAACTATTGCATATGAAAATGGCTTAAAGAGACTGCACTTTGCAGATAGATTTTAAGGGAGAAAAATTACATTTTTATTTTCACTATTTCCTCTGACTGAAATTTAGCATTTCTTTCAATTATTTAAAAACATTATTCTGGAGATTCCATAGGTTTCTCCAGCTTGCCAGAGGGATCTATAACACAGCAAAGTTCTGCCTTACATTATTTCTCTTAAATGTTCACACTTGCTGAAGGCCCAAAAAAGTCTTGGACTTTTGCCTGATTGATCACTGTCATTCCAGTTGTATGTTGTTTAATGTCCATTCTGAAGTGGAAATTTAATTAAAAAAAGAACTCTATTGTCTTGAGAGGGTAGGGTGACTTGGATTTTGAATCTGCTGGCAGAATACCTGAGAACTTTTGAGGACTGTAGTGGTTTGAAAATTAGACTTTGGCAAATCAAAGATCAGGATCCAAGCATTGTGCATGTGTTTTAACTTTTGACCCAGTAGAATACTCGCCATATCACTTATCTATAGCTCTTTTTTAAAATTTGGATTTGTGCATTTGGTCATTTGTGCTGATATAATGTACCTTAAGCATATATTGGGATATATTCTAGTGTCGTGGAAGTAGAGCAGTCCCAAGACTATCATAAAGCCTGAACTCATTAAGTACAGGGGATGTCTTATCTAAATTTTTCATCAGCTCCTGTGTCTTGTATTCTGTGCAAAGTACATACAGATGATAGTAATAGAGAGAAAAGGGAGGAGGAGAATCATAACAGTATCTATTTTCTCTTCTTCCCTTCTGGAGCCAGTGGAGCATGAAGTGGATTGTGGTATGGCCTTGAGTTGGGAGAAATTTTGTGGCCATCTTAACTAGACCAGATAGATTAGCCTTCAGCTGTTTACAGCAGTGATTTTGCTGGTGGTGTGCTAGCTGCCTGGAGCAAAATTGCTGGTTTATCTTTGTTGCCTGTCCCCTTTCCTACCACCTGCTTCCTTTAGCCTTACCCTGGGGGAGGGGAGGGGAAGGAAAAAACATTCATTAAGTGCCTGTTATGTACTGGGCACTGTGCTAAGCACTTTTTACAATTATCTCATTTAAACCTCACAATAGTCCTGCATAGTAGGTGCTTTTATTATCCTCATTTTACAGTTGAGGAAACTGAGGCAAACAGGTTAAGTGACTTGCCAAGGTTCAGACAGCTACAAAGTGTCTAAGGTTGGATTTGAACTTGTCTTGCTGACTCTAGGCCCAGTACCAAATTCATTGTGCTACCAGTTGTCCAGGCTCTTGGTCTCCTTGCGCTAACTTCTAGCTGACTAAATGGTTCTCTCCTTACCCTTTCTGAAATTTCTGTTCCTTGCCCTGCCCTCTCCCTTTCCCCTTCAGAATTCTGTTTCTTGTGTGTCTTTAAGCACTCAGCCACAGCTGTGCATCTGATTAAAGTAGTTTACATTCAGGTATGAATGATGTCCATCTCTCCTGGGATTGTTTATTTTAGGGGGCCTATATATATATTTTTCCTGGCAAATGGTGAAACTGAAATACAGTTTGTATATGAGGCTACTGTGATGTTTCCACCCTGCATGTTGTGCCAATGTTAGCTTAGCCATGCGACCTAAAAAGAACTCTGACCACATGGGAATCCAGAAAGGAACTGGACAGAGTCAAGGTCTGTCTTATTCTTTTTCATTCTTAGGGACATTTTAAGTGTTTAACAGGGTCTTGTGATGGAGATAGTCTCTGTTATGCCCTTGGAGAGAGAGAAGATTTTGTCTTTTTGTGATGAAGAGGGTGCCTTTGAATGTGTAATGAAGACTTATTTTGAAAATTCCACTGAATAATTTTTTCAGCTAGCAAATATTTTCTTTAAATTTTATAGATAATTGTTTTTTGAGTTTAAAATAGCTTATTGTTTATTTAAAAAAATCACTTGGTTAGCAAATATTCTCTTTTCTTTGCTACTTGTTTTGTTTGTCCTTTCTGGAAATTAAAGCTATCTTATTGTTTCTTCCTGTTTAGGTACTTGGTCGATTTGCAAGACATTACTCTGAAGGAAGTACCAGTTTAGCTCTGGAACGATGTAAGTAGCTGATAGCTAAGGTTGTAAGTTTAAATTAAGGGTTAAATTAAATTAAGCTTAAATTAAGTTATATGTATTTAACATATGTAACACATAGCATGTGTTTATGTATGTGTGTGAAGACATATGTAACCTTAAATTTACCTGTTAATTTATTTGTCTGTGACAAATGACATAGGAATTCTTTCATTGACTTAGGTTTTGTGCCTGAACCAATGATCCCATTCACTGGGGAATAGATTTCTAGCCAGAATGGCCCTTAGAGAGCATCTGGTCCAAACCCTTCATTTTATAGATGAGGAAATAGGTCCAGCAAGGTGAAGTGACTTGCTGAACATGACACAGAGTAAGAGGCAGAGCCAAGCTTAAGCCCAGGACCTTTGATTCCAATCCAGGGATCAGCTCTGCCACTGTTTTGTCACTAGCTAAGGTAGGATGGGCCACCTCAGTAGACATTTCTAAGAGTCTGCTCTTTTTCTGCCAAGCAACTTCCTACTCCTCTACTGAGTGTGATCAGTTTTAGAGTTCAAGCTCCGTGAAAAGTCTGAACTTTAGAGGAGAAGGAAAAGGAAAAGGGGTACATAAAGCTGAACGTGCCTTGAAGAGAGGATATTTACTCTTCCATTTTCCTTCTTCACAAGTCAAAGAGGAGTAGGACGGGGATGGAGGTCCTTGAGAGGTGGTGGTGTTGGAATAGTAGTTCAGGCATTTGCCCAGGTGCTTATCAAGTATCTGCCTTCCTACTTTGCCTCTAATTAGGCTTTTCCTTGATGTTGAACTTAACCTCACATAGGGATTCTCAACAGGGAAATCATAATCAACTATAGACTATATTGTAATCAGTTGCTTCTCATTGGACTATAGCTTCTAGGAAGCATTTGAAATACTAGCATCTTTAGGGATGGGGAGAAGAGGAACAAGATGAAAAGATGGCCATCTACATGCCACTCTCCCTGAAGTTCATGAGCATTTAAAATGCTTAACATTTTAAACATTTAAAAAGTTCCAGGGAAGGAGACTGACACTGTGATGTACTGCAGTGCATTTCAAATGGATATGGTTTTGAAGAGGATGTGTGATTGGAGGCTTTTGGCATGTGCATGCCTTCCAGCATTTTCAGGGAGAAAGTGAACATGTTCAAATTAAGCTGAACTTCAGATAGCAGTGGACTATCTACCTTCTCCTCTCCCTCTATTTTCCAGCATGAACTCCTTGTCACAATTCTCCCTAGTACTTGTGTCAGTCACGAGGCTTCTTTCCTGTAGCTGAAGTCCTGTAGAACCTGTGCTGGGTGAGGGCAGGCTGATGGGCATCCTTTGGTCTCATTCCACCTTGTCTTAATGGTGACATTAACAAGATTTCAAATGTCCTTTACTTCCTTGGCTTGAGGGTTCTGAAATCTTAAGTTATAACATTAGGTAGAGGAATAAGAGGTTGCTTTGTAGAAGTAGGGCAGATTTTCAGAAATTTTTGCTTATGGTCTCCACATTTCTAGCTTAAGTTAGTGATGGAGTGGTGCCAGAGGAGATGATTGGATTTGAAATCAGCGGTCCTGGGTACAGATCCTAACTTAGCCATTTACTACTTGTGTGATCGTGGGCAAGAACTTCACTCTGGTTCTGTTTCCTTATTTGTATTTTTTTTTTTTTGGAGAGGGAAAGGCATGGCAATTAGGGTTAAGTGACTTGCCCAAGGTCACACAGCTAGTAAGTGTGTCAAGTGTCTGAGGTTTGATTTGAACTCAGGGCTGTTGCTCTGCTCACTATAACACCTAGCTGCCCCATGTTTCCTTATTTGTAAAAGGAGGAGATTGGACTGGATGATTTCTCTGATCCTTTCTGGCTCCTGTGAAATCTTATTTTATAGGAAACATGGCAAGTGGGAAAAGAAAATAATTTTAGGAATTCCTCTGTTACCCAGCATGGTTTTATAGATAACTAACTTTTCTTTTTGCCTTATTAAACAAAGTATGTTTAACTTTTTACAAACTCATGGCCATTATTGTGAACATAATTTATTCTGCATTTTATAGATGTGGGAGGTGTGGGACACTGAGCTCAATATGTACCCAGGATGTATCCTAGAAATTATATATTTTTTTAAATTATATTTTGTTTCCTATGTAATCAGCAAAAGTCTACCTTCTTTCCCTTTTGTCATTGAAACAAACCCCTTGGCTGCAATTTGACCTTGCCACTGTGATGTTATTGCAGTTCTGCAATTGTGTGTAAATATGTTTTTTTTTTTAAGTTTATCCCTTCATTTCTAGGTCCACTTTCTAGGTAATAAAAGCTGCCTCTGAGGCTTTATTCCGGTACCAATAATCAGTGTTCTTCTGAAGTCAGAGACTTCTCTCCACTGGTCTCAGCATTGGTCTGACTTACTTTCCCTCACCTTCCATTTTGGAGTGGTGAAGTGGATAGAGGGCAAGACCTGGAGTCAGGAAGACCTGAGTTCAGATGTGGCTTTAGACACTTGACAAGCTTCGTGACCCTGGGCAAGACAAATCTTAACCTCTGTCTTCTTCAGTTACTTCAAATATAAAATGGGGATCATAATAGCACCTACCTTTTAGGATTTTTGTGAGGATCCAGTGAGATAATATTTGTAAAGCTCTTAGCACTGTGTATGGCATATGGTTCCCTTCCCGTTCCCCCAGTTAAAGTATAGTGAGACTTAGTTTGCTGTTGTGCTTTGGGGTATTTCCCCCAAGTTTTTGTTTTTCAGTTGTACATTTATCTTTATTTTTTATTTCAGCTCTTAATCGTGTCCAGTTACTTGGAAGAGTGGGTCAGGATCCTGTCCTGAGACAGTCGGAAGGAAAAAATCCAGTCACAATCTTTTCTTTGGCCACAAATGAGATGTGGCGATCAGGGGAAAGTGAGACATCCCAGCAGGGTAAGTTTTAAAGACTTTTGGGTGAAGCAAATATATTTATTAATGGATATTTGATGATAGATAGGATTTTTATGGGAGTTTACATCTTATTTATAAGACACCCTTCTTTCTTATTTGTACATTGTAATCTTTTGTAAGTAAACTGAAGATCCTGGTTCTTTTCAAAGGTGACTCCCAATTTTATACCATTTTTTTACAGTGACTTCCTTAAGACACATTGTATAATACTTTTCTTATAGAGACAACTTGTGTGTATTTTTTTATTCTGACTTGAATAAAGACTAAATGGGCTTTTCCATACACATAGGATAACAAAAAAAGAAGATTGTACATAAAAATGCAAATTTCTTTTGTGTACCGCTTGCATTTCTTTAAGTTCAACATGTTTTTTAAAGCTGTTCTGTTTGCCTGTGTTTCTTCCTGGCCTTTTGTTCTCTGTACATTTTTTGAAAAGATGCCTCAGTGACCTCAGTGACTTCTTTTTTAACCTACTCTATTCCTGGCAATGTACTGTACATACATCCTCTAAAGCACTGATTTCCAAAGTTGTATGATCTTTTGGGATGCACAAAGAAAGCACGAGAACCAAGGAGAGCAGCCCAGTTATTTAGCAAGCTGCCTGCCTCTGCTGCTCTCTCCCTCTTCCTATGCACATGATGGGCTGCTGCGTAGGATGGTCTACTATACTTGTTTCTCCCCTGGTCAGTGGTCAGGCAGTCCATCCTTAATCTAGCCTAGCTTCATCCTCTTTCCTCCTTTCTCTCCATGAAGGCAGTGGCCAGTCATTTGCTGCTTGGCTCCCTTGAGGCCCTGCTGCCACTCTGTATGAATGATGTCCAGGCACATGGATTTCCTGCTACCCAGCTGTTAAAACCCTCCTCCCCCTCTCAACAAGGAGGGGCTCAGCCATAGATAATTAGCAAGAGTGGAAACCAGCAGCAGCAGCAAGAATCGGGCTGTGGCAGTGGGTTTGAGGCTTGCAGAATTCTTTCAGATCTGTAACATTGTACCAAAGGCTGCCCCATCACACTCATTTCAAACCCACCAGACAGTTTGGAAGCAAATGAAGAAGGCATATGTTAAAAGGATTTTGTTTTCCTATTTTTTTCAATAGAAAGGAGAGATTACGTTTCTGTTCATTAAAAAAGGAAAAAAAATTTTAAAGTAGCCCAATTTCGACGCTTGACCAATGTTGCACATACTTGGATCGCCTTATTTTTTCAAGTTTTGCTATAATAGCCATTGAATGCAACTAGAAATAAACCTGACAGGTTTTTTGAATCACCGTAATCACAAAGTGCTAAACCAAGATAAAAAATAATAGTATGTTCACATTGCTTTCACTGAAATGATTTTTTTTTTGGTGAAATCAAAAACTTTTTTGTAGTATTAAAAAGGAAAAGAAGTTTTAAGAATATTATTTCAGCTTTACCTTTTAAAATGGCTATTTTGGACATATTTTATAATATACATGACATTAATACAGTAGGTATATTACATAATTTATGAATAAATATGTACATAAGCAGCTATGTGCTCAAAAATTGACTGATGGTGGTGTGAAGTCAAAAAATTTTAAATACCACTGAGAACAGTTTTTTAGGTTCAGAGCAACTTATCATTACAATTTACCACCAGGTAATCATTTCTTTTGTCCAAAACAGTTCATGACAATTGTCTGCTGAGAGAAGTTTTGTCCAGATTGGTGGAGGGCTCATATAAAACAAAAAAATTAGTGCTTGAATTATTGAATCAAGATAAAAACACTGTTTTGTTTAAACTTAAGTTGTTTTTAATTTATCTTAGGTTAGTTGCTTGCCTTTTTATAGTCTTTTGCACTTCATCAATGCCACTCACCTGAACATCTCGAAAATTTAATAGTTAAATAATTTTACTGTACTTGCACTATGTTGCCAGTAAGATTCAGGAATTTGGACCTAGTCTGTGCTATCATCTTAGGCATCAGGATCTAAAAAGAACCTTTTCTTTTTGTTCTGTGAGGAATAATTGCACTGATCCTACTTTGTGTGGTGTCTGCTAATATTTCTACCCCTCTTTGTAATTTAGGTGACATCAGCCAAAGGACCACATGGCACAGAATATCAGTTTTCAGACCAGGCCTGAGGGATCTGGCCTATCAGTATGTGAAAAAAGGGTAAGTAAAGAAAGGAGGACCTATGGGAAGGATTAAATGCCTTCTAGAGTGGAGGACAAAAACATCTTACTTCAAGGAGATTGTAGGAATCATGTAGTTGAAGAAAAAGAGTTTATAGTCTTCAGGGCTGAGGTCATCCCATAATTTTTTGTTGATGTATCTTATTTTGAGGCATAAATCCTATAAAAAAGCTAAGCAAAACTGCCCAGTGATATAACTTTCCTCTCTTCAACCTTGTACATTGCCTTTTCTTAGTAGAAAGTATGGTTAGCTTGGAACCAAAACCGTGCTTCCTATTTGACCTGAGATCTCTTGTCTTTTACTATTGTCTCCATTTATAATTTTTGTCATTGCATATATTATTTTGGTTCTGCTTCTTTCTGCATCACTTAATATACTGTCTTTCTCTGTTTTTCTGAGTTCTTCATATTTCTGTTCAAAATAATATGTGTATGTACATACACACACACATACACACAGAGCTCAGCCATTTCTCATTTGTAGGGCATTTAATTTATTTCCAGATTTTTGTTACTATAAATAGTACTTTTATGAATATCTTGGTACTCAGGGGGTACTTCTTGATGTCATTGACTTCCTTGGCACATAAACCTAATAGTGGGACCACTGGATCAAAGGGTATGGATAGTTTACTTTTATATAATTCCAAATTATTTTCTGGAATAGTTGGACCAATTTGCGGCTCAAATAGTTATGTATTAACGTGACTTTTCCCACAGTTCTCCAACATTGACTGTTTCTATCATTGTTGAATGACAGTAGCAAGATATTGTGACTATTAGGCTTAGCTTCAAGTCAAGAAGATCTGGATTCAGATCCTTCTCTGACACATCTGTGTGAATGTGGTCAAGTCATTTAACTTCTTAGGGCCCCGGGTTACTCTCCAAGACTATAATTATGCATGAGTTGCTAATCTTTAGTTGTGGAGAGAATTTCCACACTGGTACTTACCCTTTAGCAGTGAAATCAGAGGTCTAACCCCACTGTCACCCTCAAAAACTTCAAGCATCTTTGACAACTTAACGAGCATAAAGTGATACCTTAGAGTTGTTTTAATTTTCCTTTCTCTAATTAATTATTTAGAGAATTTTTCATATGGTTGCTGATGATTTGAATTTCTTTTGAAAACTTCCCTTGACCAGATGGAAAATGGCTTTCACAACAAATACTTGAAGATCTTCTCTGTATTAGGATACAAAATTGAACAAGTTAGTCTCTCCCAGTGTGAAGGTTGTGATTTAATTGGGAACCAGAACATAAAATGCATTAAAAACTTCCGTAATAGTACAAAGGATGTCGTGAACCTGGAAAGAAAAAAAAAGAAAATGAAACATAATTATGTTTCAGTAAATATTTGTTTATTTGCTAACATCCCAAGGAAATATTTTTCACATCTCAAGAACAGATAATTTTTTTTATACTAAGGCAAACTCCTTTTTAAGAGAAAACTCAAATTCATAGCAAGAGTAGTATGTATTTGCACTTGACTGAAACAATCAGTGAACAAGTTAAGCACCCTCTAAGGGCAGGATCTATACTAAGCTCTGGGCTTCAAAGTACAACGAATAAGGCAGTCCTTACCTATAAGGAGGTTACATTCTAATGGACATCCAGATATAGTTATGTTAATGTACATGGAATTACTTTCACATTTAGCAATTTATGCAGATTCAGGTATTCTAGGGATGTAGGGGAGAGGCTGTGTTGTCTCATAGCCATCTTCATAGTTGTGTGTTGTCTCTGACTTTAGCCAAACTTTTGTGTTTGTTTTTGTTGGATTTTATTTGCATATGTACATGTGAGTAAGGAATTTTTAGCAAAAAGATTTATGTACATTGTCCACCTGTGTCATCCTAGGGTTCTTATATCACTTTGTCTTTGAGGATTGTAGTAAGCATGACTTATTATGGAATTGGGTACAACTAAATTGAAATAGTCATTTGGTAACTTCCTTATAATCCTGATTACAGAATTTGGATTCAAAAGGGAATTTTAAGGTTATCTAGTTTAGTTTATGGTATATTACAGTGAAAAACCTAGAGAAGATTTAAAATAGCTTATTTAATACTGATGGGTTGGGGTACATTTTAAGTGCCAGCAGCTTTATTTCAGAGAGGACAATAAGCCTTAGCTATTCAAACAATAAAGTTTTATTAAGCTCCTGCTATTGGCTAGGCACTGTGTTAAGTGCTGGGTATACAGAAAGGCAAAATACAGTCCCTCCCCTCAAGGAGCTTACTAATGAATGGGGGAGAGAACAAGGAAAAAACCACATACAAACAAGCTGTATACAGGACAAATAAGAAAATTATCAGAGGGAAGACACTAAAATTAAGAGTTGGGAAAGGCTTTCTGTATAATTTTCATTGAGACTTGAAGAAAGCCAGGAAAGGCACTAGGTAGAAGTGAGGAGGGAGAGCATGCCAAGCTTTGGAGACAGAAAATACCCAGAGTCAAGAGATGGAGTATCTTGTTTGTGGAATTGCATGGAGGCCAGTGTCACTGGATCAAATAGTATCTGGCAGGGAGTAAGGTGAAGAAGACTGGAAAGGTAGGAGGAGCTAGGTTGTGAAGGTCTTTGAATGCTGAAGAGAGCATTTTTTGTATTTGATCCTGGAGGTGATAGTGTGTGGGATGACTATCACCAAATTAAAAGTCTGGAGTCTGAATCAGAGATCAGAAAAGGTCTTATTCTTTCTCATGAGAAAGGTCACAGCCCTTGTTGCTCAACCAGCGTTAGCCAGGGAGTGCCAATGCTGGCTGGAAGAAACAGATTTTTATAGTCCTAACACGTGCCCCCTCCCACTCTCTTACCCCTTTCTCCATTGACTGGGTACTCAGGGTGTACATTCTAAATGCGGCAGCTAATACCCAATAGAAGCAAACATGTCCATGTGTGGTAACTAGATGCATATGTGTACTAGGAAGTAGGAGCAACCAGGAACTGTATATGCTGAGCTCCCCAACCCATGCTGGAGAACTAGAAACTTATTGGGGAAAATGGAAATTTAACTCAAGGCTTTCTGGAGGAATGAAACTTGGGCCTGTGGGAACTGCATTGTAGCCCCTCTCTCACACACAGAAGGAGACAGATAAGACATAAGAGTGCAGCAGGGAGGTTCCAGTGAGGGAACTTCACTGTCAGCCATCCCTCACAATAGGAAATCACTGAATTTTATTGGGTATGGTCAGAGGATGGGGGTTGGGGGAGACATGATCAGACCTTCCATTTAGGAAAATCATTTTAGTAGATAAGTGGAGGATGGATTGGAGTGGAGAGTGACTTGAGGCAGACAGACCCACAGGCTATTGCAGTAGTTCATGTGATAAAGGGCTGGACCAGAGTAGTGGCAGTGTCAGAGGAGAAAAGGGGGCATATTTGACAGCTTTTGCAAAGGTGAAAAGGACAGGCCTCGGCAACAGATCGGATGTGGGAGGTGAGAGGTAGTGTAAGAAGTCCAGTCTAACTCTTTGCTTTTGAGCGCGAGCGATTTGGGGGGATGGTGTTACCCTCAACAGCAATAGGGAAATTAAGTGGGGGGAGGGGCCTTGCAGAAGAGGGGAAGGGAGGGTTTGGGGGAAAGATAATGAGTTAACGGTTGGACACGTTGAGTTTAAGGTAGTTACTGGACGTCCATTTCAAGATGTCTGAAAGGTAGTTGGAGGTCTGCAGTGAGATTAGGGTGGGATAGGTAGATCTGAAATGGACAGAAATATGATGGTAGTTAAATCCATGGGAACTGATGAAGTCACCAAGTGAAGTAGTATAGAAGGAGGAGAGAAGAGGGCCCAGGACAGAACCCTCTGGGACACTTATGGTTAGAGGGTGTGATCTGGGTGAGGAACCATCAGAGGAGATGAGTGTTTTGATAGGTAATACGTGTGGTTATGTATGTTAGTAGACTTTTTCATACTTGTGTATGCACATGTTTGTGTGTATGTGTGTGTGTGTTTTTACCTCTCCAAATCAGATTGTAATGTGAAGCACATGTTGGAATTCATCAGCTGTTTCACTTATTTGTTTACATTGTGTTTTCAACAGGGCCCGAATTTTTGTGGAAGGGAAAATAGACTATGGTGAATACGTGGATAAAAACAATGTGAGACGACAAGCCACAACAATCATAGCTGGTGAGAAATTTTTTTCTTTAAAACATTTATCCTTTGGGGGAGAAAGATACTCTTTATCATCCTCCCTCTTTGTGCATTGTAAAGGCTAAAGCATGTTCTGTGGGATTTTGAATTGAGCATTTGGGGGTATTTTCATGAGGCACTCAGTTAAATACTAAGTGATTTGAAAGTCAGGTCAGAAGAATTTCAAGTGTGTGTTTGCTGAGGAATTTGCACATTTACCAAGAGCTCAGGATAATTACAATGTGATACAATACAAAGAGTCTTAGAGTTTGGAGACCTGAGTTCAGGTTCTGGCTCTGACATTTAATGGCTATAAGACCTTTAACAAATGACTTAGCCTCAGTTTCTCCATCTGTAAAGTTGAGTAAGAATATTTCATCTCTGTGGTGGTAGGGGGAAAGTTTTAAGGTGTTATCTTAAAATGTGACAAGCGCTAAGTGTGTAATTGCTGAACATAGAACTCAATTGTCTTTCACTTTATGATACTCTTTAGCTAAGGTATAGGTCTATCTCTCTGAAAAGTCTTTGACTCTCTAGCAAAATAGAATTGAATCATTACTACTAGTTGGTAGCATAGTTTCTCTGTTATGGTGTATTTTCAGCACTGATTTTGGTTACTTTTCAGGAGAGGGGTAGAGTGAGGGTGGGAATAAAGGGAAGTAGTTAAATTTTTTTAAAAAAGGCACTTCCTAGAGATACTGGGAAAACTCAGGTGGATCAATTCACAAGTTCTTTCTTATAGTTCAGTTGAGACTTCTAGATGCTATCTGCCTGCTTAGAACTGAGTTAAAGTTGAAATTTTTTCTGTCTCTGCTTCCTCCTACCACTCCAGTTGATGGCTGCAAATAGTAATCACGCTGGGACCTACTTTGATTAAGGGCTTTTGTCATAGATCATATCTTAAAGTAGTGCCTGTGTGCCACCCCAACTAGAAGTTTCAGTCCTTTTTTGCCTTTTTCTTTGAACTAGAATTTCACATTCCTTAGAAATGACTCACTGTTACAGATTTGTTTTCCTCCCCACTACTAGTAGCTTAGACAAATGAACTAAGGTTATTTGAAGTGTCACTTTTAACTGTAAGATAGGTATAACTAACTCCACTACCATTTATCAAATCTATAAAAGCTTTTTTGGTGTAATGAATTTCCATAGGACATAAATCAAGAAAGGGGATGATGCAGCTTTGGGGTTTCAGGGACCCCTGAGGGACTGAAGTACAGGAGAGGGTCATCTGAAATGAATTCATGGACTCAAGCATTCTTTAAGTCAAGTTAGCAAAGGGTTATTGTAAGGCCAACATGGCGGGCGGATCTCCTTAAAGAACTTGCAACCTAACAGGAATGATACTAAAGCTTACATAGGAAAAGTAGTGGATTATCTGGCAGATACGCTAATTAGGTAATAACAGGCAACTTTAGTCACAGGTGTCATTCACTACTGGAAATGGGGCGGGTGAGGGGAGGTTTCCTAAGGAGTGTGTTTTTGGTCTGTTATGTCTATAACAAGATAGCTTCTGAAGTTGATATCTATAGCTTGACCTCTGGGTTGTATACTGTAACTGTGGGAATCAGTACATGATAGTTCTGCTGGTAGAAGATAGTCCTGTTCATACAAGGGAAATTGTACAGAGGTCAGCTATTTCTTGTAACAGGGAGAGATAGTTTGCCCTACTGGGGCCCACTTATGAGTTATTGCTAGGCATAGGGTCCTTGGGCTGGGGAGAAAACTGTCAGCAGTAGTGTTTTGAGGCTAGGGAAAGATGTGATCTTGGAAGTGGGGTCCAAGAACAAGTACCCTACCCTTCCTGTTATGTCATTAAGTGACATTCCTGTCAAAGAATCCATTTATTTTATCTGTGGTCACTCTTTCTACAAATGTAAATTGTACTTCCTTCAAACCTTGGTGGTTTCATAAATTGTGACCAGAAGAATTAAGAAATCTGGTGACTGACGTTTTGGAAATCTGGAGTACCTGTTAACTCTCTAATGCCTTATTTTTCCACTCAAGGGTCAAGAAGCAGTTTGTTAGCTGGGAATTAGGTTAATATTTAGTATAAGATGCCTAAATTTCCCCTTGTATCCTTACCCCCTCCCCTCCATACTCCCAGAGAGCTATCCCATGTAATGATTTTTTTTTTAATTCAGCAAAACTGATCAGTATATCTCAAAAAATCTGATACGATATGAAATGTTCCACACCATGGTACCCACTGCCTCTGCAAAGGATGCTTGAAGACCTTCAAAAAGTGGGGAAACAATTGCCCTTCTCTATTTCTTTGGAAAGCACCTACCTATTTTGAAAGATTTAAAGATCACCTATAGGGTCTTTGTAGTCATATTTGCCAGTTCTTTTAGCACTGTAGCACTTAATTTGTCTGGTTTTGGTGACTTGAACTCAATGAGGGCAGCTAGATTGCTACCTGATAGTCTCATCACTTATATTCTGTTTCCATTCCTTATTAACCATTTTTTGTTCCATCTTTCCCAGTTCAAAGGTTAATACCCTTGGAAGAGAAAACAGAAGCAAAGTAAAAATTGAGTAGTTTAGCCTTCTCAGAGTTATCCATTAGCATCATCCCATCCACCCCAAGTATTTGTCCTAGTCCTTATTTTGCCACCAAGGATGGGTTTTAAAAAAGCCTTTTTGCCATTTTCAGTGTTTTATCGCCAGTCTCAGATCATATTTGGATGTTAATGTTTCTGACATAAGTCCTATAGTATCAAGGTACTCTTGAATTCTTAGTTATTTGTCATTGCTTCTATTTCTCTTTGTGTCTTTTAAAGTCTAAGTTTGTTGATAATTTTGCTGTGCATTTGTAGTGGTTTCAGCTCCCCTTTTCCCTCTATATAATCATGCTTATCAAAAAAATATTTCTTTTGAATAGAATAGGCCTTTTCAAAGATAATTTGCAGTCACGAATCCTTTCCTAGGAGGTCTTGGTGATAGATGAGGTAAAATTTGACTCTTTGCATTAGAGTTTCTAGTTCTCTATATTATCTATACTTTGTTCATTTATATATGGACAAGTAATGAGAACAAATACTTTGAGGGCATACCATCCCCTACAGCTGCTGGTAATGTGTTGTCCATTTTTTACCCAACTTGGGAGTCCACCATAAGTCCAGATTATTTGAGTCTTAAACTGACTCCATAGTTTCAGGTCAGAGATTTCAAGAACTCTAGTCCCTAGAGTTGCTTCCCCTGCTTCTACTGTGATCTTACTTATTCTAGAGGATTTTCACGTGGAGGCAGTGTGATTTTCTACTTCTGGTAGTGAGAACTGAAAATTGGGCCATACCCCCTTCTCTTTAAGGTAAAGAGTTCTTACCATGGCTTTTTATTTTTTTTTAAGTTATATTGATGACTTTTGGTTTTATACCAGTTGTTTCCCAGTGTACCACCATTGAGCTTTTCCCTGTGACAGAGAAAAACAATTAAGGCAGCAAATCAACTCTGCATGTGACAGCGTTTGCAACATTCTCTGCCTTTGGTCCCCTACTGCCTCTTTTGCAAAAGGAGGGATGTCTATTTTTTTAGTATTTTTCAGGACTAATATTAGTCCCCAGCCTGACTTTTTAGCACCTTTCTTTGTCTAAGGGGACTCTAAAAAAGCTGCTTCCTCTTAACGGTGGGGTGGTATCCCTACTGTTCTTCATGATGGTACCTTTTCCTAATCAGTCCGGACTGAAGAGGCTTTTAGCTCCCGTAGTTTGCTTTTACTTTTTAACTTGAGGTATAGATTTGTATCTCCCCTTCACATGTTGGATGTTCTTTTAAAAAGGCACATTAACTCTCCATGATTGTAACTACTTTTTAAATGATAACAAGGCAGCTTCAACAATTTTAAACATTTTTGAAGAGGAATAATAACATAGTGACTGTTATTGATCAATCAAAGTAGTTTTCCCCAAGTTCTTTTGGGAGACCTGTTTACTCCTTCCAAGTGAGCAGTGTATATGTATGAGAGGGGGTATGACAATGGATAGAGTGCTATACTTGGATTCAGGAAGACCTGGGTTTGAATCCTGTTGCTGGCAGTCACTGGCGGTGTTATCTCGGACAGGTCAGTTAATGTCTGTGTCTCATTTTCTAGTTTGTAAAATGGAGGTGATATAGTGTTTGCCTCATAGGATGGTTGTGAGGCCTGATTGACAGACTGTACATAAAGTGCACACTTTAAAGTACTTTGTAAATGATAGCTATCGTAGATAGAGAATAGAATTCTGAAAATAACCATTTTCTCTTTGGATTCCTTGCAGAAAATATCATATTTCTGAGTGACTACATAAAAGAGAAGGAGTGAAATGGACAACTCATTCAAGGCCAGTGTTGGGACATCCTCATTTTGAAATCATGTAAAATCTTTGGAATTTCTTTTGACAAGAATTAAACTACATTTTTTGCATATATATAATGAACAAAAAGCATTTTCTTCTTTCTCTTGTGCTGTGACCCTTGGATGACTTATTTTGTATCTTATTTATTTAAAACCTGGTTCACATTTTTTAAGTATAAAGAACATACATATTACTGGATTTGCAGTGTCAGTCAGTTCAGCTTTCTGCCTGTATTATATGTACAAGGCGGTCTGAAAGGTCTAAACAGATGCAGTGAAGTTGAGTCCCTTCTGCCCATAAACCAGTGAGTGACTCAACAAATCTAGAGGCTCTGGCCTCTCATGAATGAACACATCATCTGTATCTTCATCTAACTCAGTGTAAATTTTAAACATCCAAGAATAACGAGTCTCTAGGACATGTTCTGACAGAAGTCCCTTCAAGATGACAGCAACTTACTAGTAGTGACTGTCGTGAAAGTCCTAAATGCTGTCCCTTGAATTACCTGGTCATTTTGTTGGCATGTTCACTCTTTCAAGTAGATCACAGCCCTATCTAATTTGTATATCAGGTGGCTGTCCCTTCACCTCGTTGTCCTCAGATGGGAGGGTGCTGCTACAACTATCTTCAGGGTAACTTTTCTGGGGAAACCTTTGGGGAAGCTGTACTCATACTTTTGCGGCTCCTGAGCCTCAATCATTGTGCTTCTCGTTAACAATTACTATTTTTTACTTTGAGACAACATACTAAACAAATGAGAGCAATAATAAGCATTCATACATCCGTATGTTTATATGTGGCTACAAACAATCTATATTCATCATACACATTCACGTATATGAATGTACACCCCCCTCACACCCACACGCTATATTTTGACAATGACCAGTGTCGCCATTAAAGTCATCTCAAACCCTTAAAGTACTGGAATTTGTTTCCTTCACTCATATGGAAATCGAATATTACTCCCTTCAGCGCTCTCAAAATACTAAGTAAACTTGTCTTAAACCCGCGTCATAAAGTAGAGCTGAAAACAGCTTCCTAGGAAAAGATGTGTCTCTTCTTCAGCATCGTTCCAGTGATGACAGGAAACATTTCTTCAGCTTCTCTTAAGCTAACAGTTTTAACCATCTCTTTCCATAGTAGATTTCTCACAAAGTCAAACACATCTCATGGGGAAAAGCACAGAGTACAGATTTTTCATAGCTCCTCACAGACCGCACATAAGCACACTTTTTTTCCACAGGGAGTAGTACTTTACATCAGTTTCTCACCTGTCATTACCAATTTTTCCAGCATTTTTTCTGCATCTTAAAGCTGTAATAACTGTCAGCCCCCAGCTGTTATTGCACAGACCTGGTTCTCTATCCCCCCATTGCCCATTCCATTGTTCCCATCCTCAAGTTGACTATCCCAAAGTCCTACTCAATTATACCCACCTGCAAGGCCTGCTCCTTAGGGAATAAAAAGAGCTTTCATCTTAAACCATTTCCTTTATCACTCCTTCCATCCTCTTGTGCTAACTGAGACATGGCTCTCTCTTCATGACACAGGTTCCCTGGCCACCCTTTTCCAGTACTGATTGTTTCTTCACATATTCCCCTGACTCACTGATCATGGTTGGGGAGTTGGAATACTTGTTCCCCATTGCCACTTTTAGACTTTGCCATTATTTGGTGACTTCTCCTTTGAGGTTCATTCAGTCCATATTTATCACTCAATCAGGATAATAATTTCTCTGTTGACCTCTGGGACATTCTCCTTTTTCAGTGAGTTCAGTGCCTGGCTTAAAGTCTTTCTTTTTTTCTCCAACTCCCACCTTTATATATTAGGGGCTTTCAACATTAATATTGATGTTCTCTCCAACATCCTAATTTCCAGTTCCTCAGCTTACTTCTCATGACCTATTCCTCCCTCCCTAAGCTATACATAGAGACAGTCATACCCTCTAGATAAGAGCTTCAGCCAAGGTAGACCCAGTGTGATAGAAAAAAGGGGTAGAATGTGAGAAATGTGGGAATGGAAGTGAGATGATTTGATACCTGACAGGATATATGGGTTGAGGAGGAATGAGTGGAGGATAATGCCAGGGTAAAGGCTCCGAATGCCTTACCTCAGACAGCTGTCCTTGCCCTAACTCTGTTTATCCCTACACAGTCTAATATCCTCTCCATCCTGTTCACCCTGCTTCTCTTTTATTTCTTAGTTCCCAAATGGCAGGAGGCAAAGGGAAGTCTAGTTTTTCCAGCTGGAAGGAAGAACTGAAGGGTTACAGATGGAGAAGACCAGCTCTTACCTGACTGATAAAACCTGAATTTCTTGGCCCCATGTTTGTCTCTGGGCTCCTAAGTTCTCAGGGTTCTGCAGTCCCAGGCATCATCTACTTGCATTATTCCTTCAGTCTCCTTCCTGCTGGGAAAAACTACACTTCTCAACAGCCCCTTGCCAGTAAGGAGCTATTGCAGGACAAGTGGACACAGTACATAGCTGACATCCGGGAATTGTCATTTTGTGGAAATCAAAGTTTGGTACAGGGTATAGTGGTGGGAGAATTGCTGGGAATGAAGCAAAATAATTACATACAAACATAACTTCTAACATCTTTAAAAAAACTTGTAATATGTGTTATGTCTTCCTTTGGCTATAGTCACTTGTTTTACGTGATCTGACGTTAAGTTCACTAGATTTTGACGTGTTCTTTTATTCTTTTTTTTTTTTAAATTTAAATTTATTTATTTAACATATTTGGTTTTCAGCATTGATTTTCACAACAGTTTGAATTACAAATTTTCTCCCCATTTCTACCCTCCCCCCCACTCCAAGATGGCATATATTCTGGTTGTCCTGTTCCCCAGTCAGCCCTCCCCTCTATCACCCCCCTCCCCTATCATCCCCTTTTCCCTTCCTTTCTTGTAGGGCAAGATAAATTTCTACGCCCCATTGCCTGTGTATCTTATTTTTTAGTTGCATGCAAAAACTTTTTTTTGTTGTTTTTGAACATCTGTTTTTAAAACTTTGAGTTCCAAATTCTCTTCCCTCTTCCCTTCCCACCCACCCTCCCTAGGAAGTCAAGCAATTCAACCTAGGCCACACGTGTATCATTTTGTATAACCCTTCCACAATACTCATGTTATGAAAGACTAACTACATTTTGCTCCTTCCCAACCCATTCCGCTTTATTGAATTTTCTCCCTTGACCCTGTCCCCTTTCCAAAGTGTTTGTTTTGATTACCTCCACCCCCATCAGCCCTCCCCTCCATCATCCCCCCCCCTTTTATTTTTATTTTTTTATCTTCCTCCCTCTTCTTTCCTGTGGGGTAAGATACCCAACTGAGTATGTATGGTATTCCCTCCTCAGGCCAAATCTGATGAGAGCAAGGTTCACTCATTCCCCCCTCACCTGCCCTCTCCCCTCCTCCCACAGAACTTCTTCCTCTTGCCACCTTTATGCGAGATAATCCACTCCATTCTATCTCTCCCTATCTCCCTCTCTCAGTATGTTGCTCTCTCATCCCTTAATTTCATTTTATTTCTTTTAGATATCTTCCCTTCATCTTCAACTCACCCTATGTCTGCTCTCTCTCTTTTACATATATATATATATATATATATACACACACACACACATATATATGTGTGTATATATATATATACATACATACATACACACACATACATACATATACACATAGATATATACATACATACACATTCACTTCTATATATGCCTAAACATATATATATATATGTATACATATTCCCTTCAGCTACCTTAATACTGAGGTCTCATGAATCATATACATCGTCTTTCCATGTAGGAATGTAAACAAAACAGTTCAACTTTAGTAAGTCCCTTGTAATTTCTGTTTCTTGATTACCTTTTCATGCTTTTCTTGATTCTTGTGTTTGAAAGTCAAATTTTCTATTCGGTTCTGGTCTTTTCACTGAGAAAGCTTGAAAGTCCTCTATTTTACTGAAAGTCCATATTTTGCCTTGGAACATGATACTCAGTTTTGCTGGGTAGGTGATTCTAGGTTTTAATCCTAGCTCCATTGACCTCCGGAATATCGTATTCCAAGCCCTTCGATCTCTTAATGTGAAAGCTGCCAGATCTTGGGTTATCCTGATTGGGTTTCCACAATACTCAAATTGTTTCTTTCTGGCTGTTTGCAGTATTTTCTCCTTGATCTGGGAGCTCTGGAATTTGGCGACAACATTCCTAGGAGATTTCTTTTTGGGATCTATTTGAGGAGGCAATCGATGGATTCTTTCAATTTCTATTTTGCCCTGTGGCTCTAGAATATCAGGGCAGTTCTCCTTGATAATTTCTTGAAAGATGATATCTAGACTCTTTTTTTGATCATGGCTTTCAGGTAGTCCAATAATTTTTAAATTATCTCTCCTGGATCTATTTTCCAGGTCAGTGGTTTTTCCAAGGAGACATTTCACATTGTCTTCCATTTTTTCATTCCTTTGGTTCTGTTTTATAATATCCTGATTTCTCATAAAGTCACTAGCTTCCACTTGCTCCAATCTAATTTTTAAAGTAGTATTTTCTTCAGTGGTCTTTTGGACCTCCTTTTCCATTTGGCTAATTCTGCCTTTCAAGGCATTCTTCTCCTCATTGGCTTTTTGGAGCTCTTTTGCCATTTGAGTTAGTCTGTTTTTTAAGGTGTTGTTTTCTTCAGTGTATTTTTCAGCATTTTTTTGGGTCTCCTTTAGCGAGTCATTGACTTGTTTTTCATGGTTTTCTCGCATCCTTCTCATTTCTCTTCCCAATTTTTCCTCTACTTCTCTAACTTGCTTTTCCAAATCCTTTTTGAGCTCTTCCATGGCCTGGGACCAGTTCATGTTTTTCTTGGAGGCTTTTGTTGTAGGCTCTTTGACTTTGTTGTCTTCTTTAGGCTGTATGTTTTGGTCTTCTTTGTCACCAAAGAAAGAATCCAAAGTCTGAGACTGAATCTGGGTGTGCTTTCGCTGCCTGGCCATATTCCCAACCAACTAACTTGACCCTTGAGTTTTTCAGTGGGGTATGACTGCTTGTAGACTAACGAGTTCTATGTTCCACGTTTGGGGAGGAGGTGCCAACTCTGTCAGACCAGTACTACTCCTTCCCCAAGAACCCCCAACCCGGACTGGGCTTAGATCTTCAGCAGGCTGTGCACTCCTGCTCTGATCCGCCACTTAATTCCTCCCACCAGGTGGGCCTGGAGCCGGAAGTAACAACAGCCGTAGCTGCCCCACCTCCGCTGCGCCCGGGGCTGGAAGCCGAACCGCGAACTCCTTCCACTCCCGCAGCTTTTCCCACTAACCTTCTCAGCTGTCTTCGGTGTTTGTAGGTGAGAAGTAGTAGTATTCTATTTCCATTTGGAAATTTCTATAATTCTGGCACCTACCTAGTGCCGGGCCTGAAGTCAGGAAGACTCATCTTCCTGTGTTCAGATCTGGCCTCTGACACTTAAACTTTTTTTTTAAAGTAGACTTTTCCATAAAGAAACTTGTCCTCAGTAGAGGGAAGAATAACAACTCGAGCTACCAGGTCCCTCTGAAGAATTTTGCTTGCTTTCTGAAGATTAATCAAGCTATTTTACAGCAATAGCCACTGTTGCTGACAGGTGATGTTTTTCGTTTGCAACTGCACATCCCTTTGCACTACAGTAAGATTGATCCTGTTTTATTGTGGGCTTGAATGATGCTTGAAATGGTTGAATTCTCCACACTAACAGCCAATATCTCTAACAATCATAGAATTGTGCTCCTTAAGAGCTATAGCTTTTGCACATTTCCTTGGAGCAATAGCTTCTTAAAAAAAACAGACAATTTAAAACAGGACAAATGAGCACGATGAAACACATGCATATGGCACAAAAATCCATCACTCAGCCGATGGAGAACTAAGGTTAAGCTAAGTCTGGTTTTATCTGCTCAAGGCCGATGTTCTGAGTCAACCTAATGTCACTAGAAGCTTACATACTTTCACAAAAAGAAACCTTTATCAAAATCATTGATGGTTCTGAGTGACTCTCACAGTACTAAACTTTATCAGTCATGCTTTTAAAATATGGGAACTCCATTAAGAAACTGAGGAGAAGCGTTAAGTGACTTTTCCTGTAACATACAGCTAATTTAGAGCCGGTTTAAGAACCCAGGTTTTCAGACTTCCAGTTCAGTCTTCCTACCAGGAAACCATGGATGTGCGGATTGGATAGATTTTCTTATTCATGCAGGATTCATTGTCTCCAGATCATCGAAGTAAGAGTATGACTCTGTAGATTGGAATGTGTACGTAGTGATAATCTGGACTCACTGTGGGACATCGCCATTTCCTCAGAGTTCTAGAGGTACTCCTGAGAGACTTAAGGAGAGGTGTCTTTAATGCTATTGCCTTGAACTCTCATTGGTGTGTTCTTTTTCCAGTTTCATTTAACCAACTAACATAAAAAAGCTTTTTTACAAAGGAATATTTACTATAGCATTTTGTTCCCTGGGGAGAGGGTTCAAAGTTAGAATTCTATGTAGCGTTCACCTCACCAAGTTCACTTGCTGTGATTCCCACTTGCCTGCATTTAAACTATGCTGGGTCAAACAGATCAGTAGGGATGTTGTCTCACCCACCCCCAATCTAGATTTTGGAAAATGTTGGCATTTGATAGCTGCTCTTGGACTTTAGGTAGCTTACTCTCCTTACCTTTTGAAGCTCATAACACTGTAGCCCTCATTAATATTCTTTCAGTTAAAATCAAGAATAGAGACAGAAACAGTAGAGACAGAACCACCATTTGGGCCACGTGCCATGAGATGGCCTGACGTCCCTCCCAGCCCTGAGGACCCACAGTTTTCATCTTGGCCAAACGTTGACCAGTCAGGAAAGAGTAAAAGAAAAGACTGCTGCTTTGGCCAGTTCTGGCTCCACACCCAATTAATGGTCTTCACCACACCTGTAGCAGACTGGAACCAGTTATAGGTCAGCTCATGCTTGCAGTAGGGGAGTGTAGCTCTTTCATGACATGTCATCATGCTTTTCCAGAGTCGTGTTCCCCAGCCTCTTCCCCAAGGGGATTTAATCGTTTAAGCATGCTGCATATATTCACTAAGCCCCTCCTTTGTCAATAGCCATATTATGTACTATTAGATGCTTTAGTGGCATGAGTTAAATGAAATTTGTCCTTGCAATTGAAATACAAGTGAGGAGACTGATTGAAATGATTTTCTTTTTTAAAGATAAATTATATTTTGGAGAGGATTCTGGGAAGATGGCAGAGTATGCCAGAAAATTCCAAGTTCTCCAGGTTTCCCCGCAAATGACATAAAATAGTGCCTCAGGGTGAACATAGAGCAGTTAAACAAGAATTGTGGCAGAGCATTGGTCCTCCTGAGACAATTGGAGAAGAAGAAAGATCTCAAGATGAGATTTGTTCCCTGTGAAGACTAAATACCTCCAGGCTAGTTCTGCTTAAACAACAAGCAGTGAGCCCTATGGTTAGTTGCACTGGGGGGCAGGCTTGGCCTCAGCCACAGGATCTTTTACCTCCCACATAGGAGAGTTGGGCATCTGAGCTAGGAAAGATTGAGGGAACCTCTGTTGACAAGGAACAGCAGACCCAGCTGTGCTGTGGAGGTGTTGCCTTGGGCAAGAAAGAACCAGCACATGCCTGGTGAATGCAGAAGCAGTGGAGCAGGAAAGCCATGCTCTGTGGGCACTTACAGGAGGGTGGAGTCCTTGGTTTTGATTCTAGGCCAGAGGGGAGAATTGAAGGAAGATTAGAAGCCAGAGGCACCATCCTCCATACCCCAATATTACAGGCAGTTACAAAAAAAGGTGCTACAAATTAAATGAGCAGGCAAAGGAGAAAATCGAACCATAGAAAGTTGCTATGGGAATAGAGAAGACAGGTTCATCTTCTGAGGAGGATACCAAAGCAAGAAAGCCTCTCCTACTCCAAAGAGCAATGTCAAATGGTCATCTGCCCAATCTGTAGAACTTAAAAAAGTTTAAAAATGGGGGGGGGGGGCGGATCCAAGATGGTGGCTGGTAAGCAGGGACTAGTGTGAGCTCCATACTGAGTCCCTCCAAAAACCTATAATAATGGCTATGAACCAATTCTAGAATGGCAGGACCCACAAAACAGCAGAAGGAAGCAGGGCTCCAGCCCAGGACAGCCTGGATGGTCTCTGGGTGAGGTCTATCCCACACGGAGCTGGGAGCTGGGAGCTGGGAGCTGGGAACGGAGTGGAGCAGAGCCCAGCCTGAGCGGCGTGGACCGAGACCAGCAACCGGGCAGAGCATGCCCTAGCGCCCTGAATCAGTGAGCTGCGGCAGTTACCAGATTTCTCACCTACAAACACCAAAGACTGCTGAGAAGGTTAGTGGGAAAAGCTGCGGGAGTGGAAGGAGTTCGAGGTTCGGCTTCCAGCCCCGGGGGCAGCGGAGGTGGGGCAGCTACAACTGCTGCCGCTTCTGGACCCAGGCCCACCTGGTGGGAGGAATTAAGTGGCAGATCAGAGCAGGAGTGCACAGCCTGCTGAAGATCTAAGCCCAGTCCGGGTTGGGGGTTCTTGGGGAAGGAGCAGTGCTGGTGTGGCAGAGCTGGCACCTCCTCCCCAAACGTGGAACATAGAACTCGTTAGTCTACAAGAAGTCATACCCCACTGAAAAACTCAAAGGTCAAGTTAGTTGGCTGGGAATATGGCCAGGCAGCGAAAATGCACCGAGATTCAGTCTCAGACTTTGCATTCTCTCTTTGCTGACGAAGAAGACCAAAACATACAGCCTAAAGAAGTCAATAAAGTGCAAGAGCCTACACCAAAAGCCTCCAAGAAAAACATGAACTGGCCCCAGGCCATGGAAGAGCTCAAAAAGGATTTGGAAAAGCAAGTTAGAGAAGTAGAGGAAAAATTGGGAAGAGAAATGAGAAGGATGCGAGAAAACCATGAAAAACAAGTCAATGACTTGCTAAAGGAGACCCAAAAAAATACTGAAAAACACACTGAAGAAAACACCACCTTAAAAAACAGACTAACTCAAATGGCAAAAGAGCTCCAAAAAGCCAATGAGGAGAAGAATGCCTTGAAAGGCAGAATTAGCCAAATGGAAAAGGAGGTCCAAAAGACCACTGAAGAAAATACTACCTTAAAAATTAGATTGGAGCAAGTGGAAGCTAGTGACTTTATGAGAAATCAGGATATTATAAAACAGAACCAAAGGAATGAAAAAATGGAAGACAATGTGAAATGTCTCCTTGGAAAAACCACTGACCTGGAAAATAGATCCAGGAGAGATAATTTAAAAATTATTGGACTACCTGAAAGCCATGATCAAAAAAAGAGTCTAGATATCATCTTTCAAGAAATTATCAAGGAGAACTGCCCTGATATTCTAGAGCCACAGGGCAAAATAGAAATTGAAAGAATCTATCAATCGCCTCCTCAAATAGATCCCAAAAAGAAATCTCCTAGGAATATTGTCGCCAAATTCCAGAGCTCCCAGATCAAGGAGAAAATACTGCAAGCAGCCAGAAAGAAACAATTTGAGTACTGTGGAAACCCAATCAGAATAACCCAAGATCCGGCAGCCTCTACATTAAGAGATCGAAGGGCTTGGAATACGATATTCCGGAGGTCAATGGAGCTAGGATTAAAACCTAGAATCACCTACCCAGCAAAACTGAATATCATGCACCAAGGCAAAATATGGACTTTCAATATAATAGAGGACTTTCAAGCTTTCTCAGTGAAAAGACCAGAGCTGAATAGAAAATTTGACTTTCAAACACAAGAATCAAGAGAAGCATGAAAAGGTAATCAAGAAAAAGAACAAGAAAAAGAAATTACAAGGGACTTACTAAAGGTGAACTGTTTTGTTGACATTCCTACATGGAAAGATGACAAGTATGATTCATAAGACCTCAGTATTAGGGTAGCTGAAGGGAATATGCATTCATATATGTTTATGTATATATATGGGTAAATGTGTATGTATGGATATATTTTTGTGTGTGTGTATATGTGTGTGTGTGTATATATATATATATATATATATATATATATATATATATATATATATATATATATATATATAGACAGAGAGAGAGAGAGAGAGAGAGAGAGGGAGGGAGGACACAGGGTGAGTTGAAGATGAAGGGAAGATACTAAAAGAAATAAAATCAAATTAAGGGATGAGAGAGGAACATACTGAGAGAAGGGAGATAAGGAGAGATAGAATGGGGTGGATTATCTCGCATAAAGGTGGCAAGAGGAAGCAGTTCTGTGGGAGGAGGGGAGAGGGCGGATGAGGGGGCAATGATTGAACATTGCTCTCATCAGATTTGGCCTAAGGAGGGAATACCATACATACCCAATTGGGAATCTTACCCCACAGGAAAGAAGAGGGAAGAAGATAAAAAAAAATGGGGTGGGATGATGGAGGGGAGGGCTGATGGGGGTGGAGGTAGTCAAAAACAAACACTTTCGAAAGGGGACAGGGTCAAGGGAGAAAATTCAATAAAGGGAGATGGGTTGGGAAGGAGCAAAATATAGTTAGTCTTTTACAACATGAGTATTGTGGAAGGGTTATACATAATGATACACATGTGGCCTATGTTGAACTGCTTGACTTCTTAGGGAGGGTGGGTGGGAAGGGAAGAGGGGAGAGAATTTGGAACTCAAAGTTTTAAAAACAGATGTTCAAAAACAAACAAAAATGTTTTTGCCTGCAACTAGAAAATAAGATACACAGACAATGGGGCGTAGAAATTTATCTTTCCCTACAAGAAAGGAAGGGAAAAGGGGATGGGAGGGGAGTGGGGTGACAGAGGGGAGCACTGACTCGGGAGCAGGGCAACCAGAATATACGCCATCTTGGAGTGGGGGGGAGGGTAGAAATGGGGAGAAAATTTGTAATTCAAACTCTTCTGAAAATCAGTGCTGAAAACTAAATATGTTAAATAAATAAATTAAAAAGAACAGCAATATTGTATGATGATCAGCTGCAGATGATCCAAGATAATTTCTAAAGACTTATGGTGAAAAACGTTATCCATCTCCAAAGAAGTGATGAAATCTGAATGCAGATCAAAGTATACTTATTTATTTCCTTTATTTTTCCTGTTTTTTTAATCTGTGTTTTCTTTCACAACATGAGTAATATGGAAATATGTTTTGCATAACTGCACATGTATAACCTATGTCAAACTGCTCGTCTTACCAATAAGGAGGGAAGGAAGGAGAGAATTTGGAACTCAAAGTTTTAAGAAATGAATGTTTAAAATTATTTTTATATGTAATTGGGGAAAAATAAAATATTAAATAAATAATTTTTAAATAAAAAAAGTTTAAAAATCAAATGAGGGATACTGAGTAAAAATTTTAAAAAATGTAAGAACAACTCAAAAATTTAAGAAGATTATGTAAAGAAAGTCAACCATTTAGAAAAGGAGATCCAAAATCTTAAGGAAGCAAATGACTCCTTGAAAATCAGAATTGGTCAAGGGAAAGCCAGTTAAGTTATGAGATCAAGAAATGATAAAACAAATGTAAAGAATGAACATCTTATAAGAAAAGCCACTGATCTGGAGAACAGATCAAGAAGAGAAAGACATAAAAATAATTGGATTATCTGAAAGCTATGATCAAAAAAGACTATACAATAATGCTAGAAATAAAGAAAATTTTCTTGATGTATTAGAACAAGAGGGGAAAGTAGAAATAGGAAAAATCCACTTAACACCAACTGAAAGAAATCTTACGAGGAAAGCCTACAGGAATATCATAGTCAAATTCTGAGACCGTCAGCTCAAGGATAAAATATTACCAGCAACAAGAAGAAAAACAGTTCAAAAATGGCGGTACCACAATTAGAATCATACGAGGACTAGCAGCAGTGATGCTAAAAGACTGCAGGGCTTGGAACACCATATATTGAAGAGCAAAATAACTGGAGTTCTGGCCAAAAATATCATACCTAGCAAAGTTAAGCATAATCTTGAATTAAAAAAAAAAGATATTTAATGAATTGTCAGACTTTCAGGATTTTGTTAAAAATAAACCCGAACTTAACAGAAGATTTGACATACAAGAGCCAAGAAAAATGTAAGCTACTTATCAAAGACTAATTACAAGGCACTCATTAAGGACAGACTACCTTTTATATGAGAGAATGTAAAATGTATGTCTAAGATTGTTATTAGTAATTAGGTAGTTCATAAAAAAGATTGGGGTAGTCCTGAGTATGATATAATTTTAAAAAGTAAAACCATTTAGGAACAGGTAAAAAAGTTATATGAAGTGCAAGAGGAAGAACTGACACAGAGTAATTAGGTGAGGGAGGAGGGCTGATAGTTCTGGAGCCCTACTTTCATTGGAAATGGGTTTAAGAGGGAACAATACATATGTATCTAGAAGGGTATAAAAGTCTTAATTCAGCAAGAAATAAAAGGCTAAGGTTGTAGAGAGTGGGGGGAGAGGATAAGGGAGATATTTTTAGAGGGGAAGGTGAGGGACTAGGATAATGGGGGTAGTAGAAGGGTGTTTAGATTAGTGGGAATGGGAGAACGAAGGAGGGATCCTTGAAGCTGGGGTAAGTTAAGTAATAGGAGGGCAAGGTAGCAGGTAAAGCAAAGTAGAGGAGTCAGGAGGGATAGGAAATAAGAAATATACACAATACATAAAATAAAGATCAGGAGTAGAAGTTGTTAGGGAAAAAAGAGCAGGGGTGGTAATCATGATCTCATAGAAAGTTAAGGCCAAAGTAGATTTAATCAAAGGAAAAAATAGGGAAACTACAATAGGTGTCAGGCATATTCATCAATATTGTTCTGGACTATCTAAAATGACTAGACAGTATAAAGTTGGAATATTGCTCTGATAGAGGAGATGATGAGTTGGTGGACTTAGAAAAATATGTTAAGACTCAGACTTATGAAGGAGGAGGTTATCTAACCTCAAAAAAAGAAGACAAATATGTATAGTACAGTCCTATATAGATGCATATGAATGTATATGACTATATATGAGTATGATTATAAGTATATCTATGTATATGTATGTATATATACCTTTGTGTTTATATGTATGTATATATGTGCATATATGTATATGTGTGTGCATATATATGTATATAAAATATGTCTATGCTTAATTGTAGCCTTCTTGGGGGAGGGGGAAAAAGGGAGAAAAAAAGAACAAAGTAAAAAGTGTGTAACAGAGACAAAAGAAAACTTACAAGGAAGCAAATCAAGGATAGCTCAGAACAAAATGAGTAGTATTTGTTATATAGGCTTTCTGGAAATAGAAATTTATTACTGTATATTTTGAATTTTCTCTTACATTCTGCTGTGCACGTGACAATGCTTTTTTCCCCCTCTTTTCTTATTTTGTATTTAAGTTTCAGTATTTAATTTTCTAATATGTTTTCTTATTGTGTATATAAATTTTACTATTTAAGTTTAAGCTTAAAAAAATAAATGAAAAAATATTTTATTTTCCTCAGTTACATGTAAAGAAAAATTTTTAACATTCATCTAAATATTTTTTTTCAGTTCCCAATTTTCTCTCTCCCTCCTTCACCTCTCCCTCCCTGAGACAGTAAGCAATTTGATATAGGTTATACATTTTCAGTCATGCAAAAACTATTAGTGTATTAGTGAGATTGTGAAAGAAGACACAGGCCCAAAGGAAAAAAAAAACCATGAAAAAATACAGAAAGTAAAAAAAGAGTATGCTTCGATCTGTATTCAGACTCCATCAGTTCTTTCTCTGGAGGTTGATAGCATTTTTCATCATGGGTCCTTTGGAATTGCTTTGTATTGTTGTATTGCTGGGAATGGCTAAATCATTCACAGTTGATCATTGTACAGTATTGCTACTATTGTGTACAAGATTCCCCAGGTTCTTCTCACTTTGCATCAGTTTGTGTAAGTCTATCCAGGTTTTTTTGAAACCATCTTTCTCATCATTTCTTATAGCACAGTAATATTCAGTTACAATCATATACCACAACTGGTTCAGCCATTCCGCAATTGTTTGGCATCCCCTCAATTTCCAGTTCTTTGCCATATAAAAAGAACTGCTCTAAATATTTTTGTACAAATAGGTTCTTCCCACCTCAACCTTTTTTTAAAAATCTCTTTCTCTGGATTAAAGAGTATTCAGTTTTATAGCCCTTTGTGCATAGTTCTAAATTGCTCTCCAGAATGATTGTATCAGTTCACAACTCCACCAACAGTGTATTGGTGTCCCAATTTTTCCACATCCCCTCCAACATTATTTTCCTTTTCTGTCATGTTAGCCAATCTGGCATGTGTGAGGTGGTACCTCAGAGTTGTTTTAATTTGCATTTCTCAAATCACTAGTGATTGAGAGCATTTTTTCATATGATTTTAGTTAGCTTTGATTTCTTTATCTGAAAACTGCCTCTTTATTTCCTTTGGCCATTTATCAATTGGGGGATGATTTGAATTCTTATAAATTTGACTCAATTCTGTATATCTGAAAAATGAGGCCTTTATCTTGCTGTAAAAATTGTTTCTCAGCTTTCTGCTTTTCTTATAATCTTGGTTGCATTGGTTTTGTTTGTGCTAACTCTTTTGATTTAAAATAATCAAAAATTGGCCTTTTTACATCTTGTAATACTATCTCTTGTTTGGTCATAAATTCTTCCCTTCTTCATAGATCTGACAGGTAAACTATTCCTTGCTCTCCTAATTTGCTTATGGTATCACCCTTTATGTTTAAAATATGTACCCATTTTGATATTATCTTGGTGTATGGTGTAAGATGTTGGTCTATCCTTAGTTTCTGCCAAATTGTTTTCCAGTTTTCCCAGCAGTTTTTTTTCAGATAGTGAGTTCTTGTTCCCAAAGTGCGGATCTTTGTGTTTACCAAACTCTAGATTACTGTTGTCATTTCCTACTGATTCTTGTGTACCTAATGTATTCCACTGATCTGTTGCTCTATTTCTTAGCCAGTACCCAATAGTTTTGATAATTATTGTTTTATAATACAGTTCGAGATCTGGTATGTCTAGGGCATCTTCCTTTACATTTTTTTATTGGTTCCCTTTATATTCTTGACCTTTTGTTCTCCCAGATGATTTTTTTGTTATGATTTTTTTCTAGTTGTATAAAATATTTTTTGGTAGTTGGTATGGCACTGAATACGTAAATTAATTTAGGTAGAATTCTCATCTTTATTTTATTGGCTGGGCCTACCCATGAGCAATGAATATTTTTCCAGTTGTTTAAATCTGACTTTATGTGTGTGAAAAGTGTTTTGTATTTGTGTTTATATACTTCCTGGGTTTGTCTTGGCAGGTAGACTCCCAAATATTTTATATTGTCTTCATTTCATTTTAAATGGAATTTGTATTTCTATCTTTTGCTGCTTGGACTTAGTTGGTAATATGTAGAAATGCTGATTAATTATGTGCATTTATTTTATATCTTCCAGCTGTGCTAAAGCTGTTAATTTTTTCAGGTAGTTTTTTAGTTGATTCTCTAAGTATATCGTCTGCAAAGAGTGATAGTTTTGTTTCCTCGTCGCATCTTCTAATTCCTTTAATTTCTTTGTCTTATCTTATTGCTAGTATGATATTGAATAATAGTGGCAATAATGGGCATCCTTGCTTCACTCCTGCTCCTGCTGGGAAAGGTTTTAGCTTTTCCCCATTACAGATAGTCCTTGCTAATGCTTTCATTTATTTATTTATTTGAATTTTATTTTTTGGAGGGGGGAAGGCAGGGCAATTGGGGTTAAGTGACTTGCCCAAGGTCACACAGCTAGTAAGTGTGTCAAGTGTCTGAGGCTGGATTTTAACTCAGGTCCTCCTGACTCCAGGGCCGGTGCTCTACTCACTGAGCCACCTAGCTGTCCCGTTTATTTATTTATTTTAAAATTTTATCCATTTTTAGTTTACAACATTCAGTTGCACAAGCTTTTGAGTTCCAAAATTTCTCCCCCTCCCTCCCTGCCCCCTTCCCCAAGACAGCATGCAATCTGATATGGACTCTACATATACGTTCACATTAAACATATTTTCACATTAACCATGTTGCAAAGAAGAATTATAACCAATGGAATGAACCATGAGAAAGAAGAAACAAAACAAAAGAGAGAGAGAGAGCAAATAGCATGCTTCAATCTGCATTCACACTCTGTAATTCTTTCTCCGGATGTGGATAGCATTTTTTATCATGAGCCTTTTGGAGTTGTCTTAGAACCTTGCGTTGCTGAGAAGAGCCAAGTCTATCAAAGTTAGTCATTGCACAGTGTAGCTGTGTATCATTTTAAGGAAAGCTCTATCTGTTCCTCTGTTGTGTTTTTATTAGAAATGGGAGTTGTATTTTGTCAAAGGCTTTTTACTGCATCTCTTGCTAATCATATGATTTCTGTTGGTTTTGTCATTGATATGGTCAATTATTTTGATAGTTTTCCTAATATTGAACTAGCCCTGCATTCCTGGTATAAATCCCACCTGGTCATAGTGTATGATCCTGGTGATATATTGATATAATCTCCTTGCTAGTATTTTACTTAAAATTTTTATATCAATATTCATTAGGGAAATTAGGTTATAGTTTTTTTCTCCTCTGTTTGACTTTCTGATTTAGGTATCTGCACCATATTTGTGCCATAAGAGGAATTTGATAGAACTCCCTCTTTGCCTGTTTTCCCAAATAGTTTATATAGTGTTGGAATTAATTGTTCTTTAACTGTTTGGTAGAATTCACTTGTGAATCTATCTGGTCCTGGGAATTTTTTCCTTAAGGAGTTCATTGATCGCTTTTTCTATTTCTTTTTCTAAAATGTGGATATTTAAGTATTCTGTTTCTTCTTCTGTTAATCTGGGCAACTTGTATTTTTGTAAATATTTATCCATTTCACTAAGCTTGTCAGATTTTTAATTGGGCAAAAATAGCTCCTAATTATTGCTTTAATTTCCTCTTCATTGGTGGAGAATTCACCCTTTTAATTTTTGATACTTGTTATTTGGTTTTCTTTTTTTTTTTAAAAATCAAATTAAGCAATGCCTTATCTATTTTAAAGTTCTTTTCCCGTAAAACCAGCTCTTAGTTTCATTAATCCAATGGTCTTCCCACTTTTAATTTCATTAATCTCTCTTTTGATTTTTCAGGATTTTCCTCTAAGTACTGCTTTGACTGCATCCCATAAATTTTGCTATGTTGTCTCATTGTTGCCATTCTCTGATGAAATTATCCATTGATTCTATGATTTCTTCTTTGACCGATTCATTCTTTAGGATTAGATCATTTAGTTTTCAATTAATTTTTTTTAATTAAGGTTTTTTATTTTTAGCTTACTACACTCAGTTTCGCATGTTTTTGAGTTCCAGATTTTCTTCTCCTCCCTCACCTTCTTCCTTCCCTCCCAAGACTCCGGGATGGAATCTGATATATGTTCTACATATACCTTCGCATTAAACTTATTTACACAATAGTCAGGTTGCAAAGAAGAATTATGACCAATGGAATGAATCATGAGAAAGAAGAAACAAAACCAAAAAACAAAAGAGAGCAAATAGTTTGCCTCAATCTGCATTCAGTTCTTTCTCTGGATGTAGATAGCTCTTTCCATCATGAGTCCTTTGGAGTTGTCTTTGAACCTTGTATTGCTGCGAAGAGCCAAGTCTATAAAAGTTAGTCATCACAGAATCAATATATCTGTGGTTGTGTACAATGTTCTCCTGGTTCTGCTCTGTTCACTCAACATCATATCATGTAGGTCTTTCCGGGTTATTATGAAGTCCGTATCTTCCCCATTTCTTATAGCACAATAGTATTCCATTACACTCATATACCACAACTTGTCTAGACATTCCCCAATTGATGGGTATCCCCTTGATTTCCAATTCTTTGCTACCACAAAAAAAGCTGCTATAAATATTTTTGTGCATACGGGTCCGTTTCCCACTTCTGTGATCTCTTTGGGATGCAGCCGTAGAAGTGGTATTGCTGGGTCAAAGGGTATGCACATTTTTATAGCCCTTTGGGCATAGTTCCAAATTGCTCTCCAGAGTGGCTGGGTCAGTTCACAACTCTACCAACAATGTAACATTGTTCCAATTTTCCCACATCCTCTCCCGTATTTATCATTTTCCTGTTTTGTCATGTTAACCAATCTGACAGGAGAGATGTGGTACCTAAGAGTTGTTTTGATTTGAATTTCTCTAATCAATAGTGATTTAGAGTATTTTTTCATATGCCTATAGATATCTTTAATTTCTTCCTCTGAAAACTGCCTGTTCATATCCTTTGACCATTTTTCAACTGGGGAATGACTTGTATTCCAAGAAATTTGGCTCATTTCCCTATATATTTTAGATATGAGGCCTTTATCAGAGACACTGGTTGTTAAGATTTTCTCCCAATGTTCTGCTTCCCTCCTAATCTTTGTTTGGCTTTTTTTTTATACAAAAACTTTTCAATTTAATATAATCAAAATTATCCATTTTACATTTTGTAATGTTCTCTATCTCTTGTTGTGTCACGAATTCTTCCCTTTCCCATAAATCTGACACTTAAACTATTCCTTGCTCTCCCAAATTGCTTATAGTATCAACCTTTATTCCCAAATCATGAACTCATCTTGACTTTATTTTGGTATATAGTGAAAGATATTGGTCTATGTCCAGTTTCTGCCATACCACTTTCCAATTTTCCCAGCAGTTTTTGTGGGATAGTGAATTTTTAGCCCAGAAGCTAGATTCTTTGGGTTTATCAAAGAGTAGATTACTATAGTCATTGACTACAGTGTCTTGTGTACATAACCTATTCCTCTGATCTACTGCTCTGTTTCTTAGCCAGTACCAAGTAGTTTTGATGACTGCTGCTTTATAGTACAGTTTAATATCTGGTATGGCTAGGCTACCTTCCCTAGCATTTCTTTTGATTAATTCCCTTGATATTCTGGACCTCTTGTTTCAGTTAATTTTTTATCTATCTTTCCATGGCCCTTTATTTATTGCATGCAATTTTTTTGCATCATCATCTGAAAAGGATGCATTTGATTCCCCCTTCCTGGAGCAGCAACAGCTGGGGGTGGCGGTGGCTGGAGATGAGCCACCGGAGCCCTCTTCCCCTCCCTCCATGGTGGCAGAAAGATATAAGGAAAATGAAATCTTCAGAGAATTCTTCTGTACCTGGAGCAACTTGACAGATCTAGAGGAGAGAACCTATCAGCTGTAACTGACTGCAGAGGCCCACCCACAGCAGTATAGATGGATCTAAAGGGAAAAGTGATGAATAAGCAAAGTCTTTTCAAAGGAACTGTGTATAGGTTCCCTAAATTTCATGATGTGTTCAGTTTCTGTAATTCTTCCTTGTACTGGCTTCTGTACCATTTAGAGTCAGGATATTTTAGCTTTTGGGAATTTTGAAGAGGAAAAGAATCTGAAATCGGGAAGAAACAGTAGAATTTTTATTGTTTCACACATTTTTGAGAAAACTTTTTGGACCTCAACATCAGCTCTACTTTATGCTTCATTGTGATGTGAAGGTGACCCAGGATTCTTGAAGGCTGTGTGTCAACATACAACATATACCTTTGTCCGAATTCTACCAAGTCTGAAAGACTTTGAATACGGCCTGTTTACGTACTTAAATCTATTCTCTTCTAGCTTAACTGCATTCATAGGGGCGTATTGGGGAGTTTGAGGTTTTTCAGCAACAGCAACTTTCAAAGATTATTTGGTGAAGAGCAAAGGGCATTGCTGTCTGTATTGGTAGAAGGATTACCGCATTGCCAATATTTGTGACTCCTAGAAGTGTCCTTAGAAGAGCTTTTTCAATTCTTGGAGTTTTAAAAATATGTCTCGGAGTTGCAATTAAGTCTTAGTTTTTGTCTCAAGTAATTTACAGCAATAATCTATTCATTTAATTGTTCTTTAGCAGTGATACTGAATCCTCATGTTTATTTGGTACTTTAAGATGTAAGAAGCACTTTCAAAATAGAGCTGTAAAGTTGATATGGTATGAGTATTATTATTCCACTTTGATTGAGGAAACAGACTTAGAGCTGAACCTAGGTGTCCTGAGTCTGTGACCCATACTATTCTTACTATACCAAGTGAGAAGAGTGAGTAATGAAACTTAAGTTCTAGTTCTGGCCCTACCCCAAATTAGCTATGTGATCTAGAATGCAAAAACAAAACTTCGTCTTTCTGGATATCAGTTTCCTCTTTTGTAAAGTGAGTATTTTGGACTAAATGATGGCCATCCTTTACAGATATAAAATTATGTGATTTGAATGGTTCAAAATAAAGCAACTTTGAGTCACTGTCTCACAGCCATCAAACTGACAAAAATAATTAAAAGCAATGAAAAGGATGCATTTAATATTTCTGCCCTTCTGCATTTGATTGTGGGGTTTTTATGCCCTAGTGTGTGGTCAGTTTTTGTGTAGGGGCCTTGTACTGCTGAGAAAAAGTACCTTTCTGTCCCCATTCAGTTTTCTCCAGAGCTCTATCTTATCTAAATTTTCTAAAATTCTGTTTACCTCCTTAATTTCTTTCTTGCTTATTTTGTGGTTTGATTTATCTAGTTCTGAGAGTGGAAAGTCGAGGGTCTCCCACTAGTATAGTTTTACTATCCATTTGTTCCTGTAACTCATTTAACTACTCCTTTAGAAATCTGGATGCTATACCATTTAATGCATACATATTTAGTATTGATATCACTTCATTGTCTATAGTACCTTTTAGCAAGATGTAGTTTCCTTCTTTGTCTCTTTAAGTTAGATCTCTTTTTGCTTTTCCCTTGTTTGAAATCATGATTGCTACTCCTGTTTTTTTTTAGCTTCAGCTGAAGCATAATATATTTTGCTCCAGGCTTTTACCTTGATTCTGTATGTATAACTCTGCTTTAAATGTGTTTCTTGTAAACAACATATTGTAGGATTCTGGTTTTTATTCTACTTCTGTTTTATGGGTGAGTTCTTCCCATTCACATTCACAGTTATGATTACTTATTGTGTATTTCCCTCCATCCTATTTTTTTCCTCTTTATACTTTTCTCTCTCTTTCTTTTCACCTTGTCCCTCCTCACCAGTGTTTTGCCTTCTGAGCTTCACCTCCCTCAGTCTGCCTTCCCTCCTATCAGTCTCCCATTTTGTCACCCTCCCCTCCTACTTCCCAACTGAGTGTGTATGTTATTCCGTTTTTGAGCCAAATCTGATGAGAGTAAGATTCAAAACACGCTCACCGTGCCCCACTTCTCCCTCTGCATTGTAATAGGTCTTTTGTACCACTTCATGTGATAGAATTTACTCCATTCTATCTCTCCCTTCCCTCTTCTTCCCATTCAGTTCTCCTCACCCCTTAATTTTTTTATCTCATCTCATCAAAGCCAACTTATACCTTCACCCTGTCTCTATGAATACTCCTTCTAACTTCTGTTATAGAAATATAATTCTTTTTTTAAAAATTTATTTATTTGACATATTTAGTTTTCAGCATTGATTTTCACAAGAGTTTGAATTACAAAATTTCTCCCCATTTCTACCTTCCCCCCCACTCCAAGATGATGTATATTCTGGTTGCCCTGTTCCCCATTCAGCCCTCCCCTCTGTCACCCCACTCCCCTCCCATCCCCTTTTCCCTTCCTTTCTTGTAGGGCAAGATAAATTTCTGTGCCCCATTGCCTGTGTATCTTATTTTCTAGTTGCATGCAAAACTATTTTTTTTTGTTTTTGAACATTTGTTTTTAAAACTTTGAGTTCCAAATTCTCTCCCCTCTTCCCTTCCCACCCACCCTCCCTAAGAAGTCAAGCAATTCAACATAGGCCACATGTGTATCATTATGTATAACCCTTCCACAATACTCATGTTGTGAAAGAATAACTATATTTTGCTCCTTCCCAACCCCTCACCCTTTATTGAATTTTCTCCCTTGACCCTGTCCCCTTTGCAAAGTGTTTGTTTTTGATTACTTCCACCCCCATCTGCCCTCCCCTCCATCATCGCCCCCTTTTTTTTATCTTCTTCCCTCTTCTTTCCTGTGGGGTAAGATACCCAATTGAGTATATATGGTATTCCCTCCTCAGGCCACATTTGATGAGAGCAAGATTCACTCATTCCCCACTCACCTGCCCTCTCCCCTCTTCCCACAGAACTACTTCCTCTTGCCACCTTTATGCGAGATAATCCACTCCATTCTATCTCTCCCTATCTCCCTCTCTCAATATATTCCTCTCTCATCCCTTAATTTGATATTATTTCTTTTAGATATCTTCCCTTCATCTTCAACTCACCCTGTGTCCTCTCTCTCTCTCTCTCTTTATAGATATATACACATACCTATATACATACATGCACATTCACTTATATATATACACATATAAAACATATATATATATATATGCATATTCCTTTCAGCTACTATGATATCGAGGTCTCATAAATCATACACATCATCTTTCTATGTAAGAATGTAAACAAAACAGTTCAACTTTAGTAAGTACCTTATGATTTCTGTTTCTTGTTTACCTTTTCATGCTTCTCTTGATTCTAGTGTTTGAAAGTCAAATTTTCTATTCAGCTCTGGTCTTTTCACTGAGAAAGCTTGAAAGTCCTCTATTTTATTGAAAGTCCATATTTTACCTTGGAGCATGATACTCAGTTTTGCTGGGTCAGTGATTCTAGGTTTTAATCCTAGCTCCATTGACCTCTGGAATATCAGAAGCTGCCAGATCTTGGGTTATTCTGATTGGGTTTCCACAGTACTCAAATTGTTTCTTTCTGGCTGCTTGCAGTATTTTCTCCTTGATCTGGGAGCTCTGGAATTTGGTGACAATATTCCTAGGAGATTTCTTTTTGGAATCTATTTGAGGAGGCGATTGGTGGATTCTTTCAATTTCTATTTTGCCCTGTGGCTCTAGAATATCAGGGTAGTTCTCCTTGATAATTTCTTGAAAGATGATATCTAGGCCTTTTTTTTGATCATGGCTTTAAGGTAGTCCAATAATTTTTAAATGATCTCTCCTGGATCTATTTTCCAGGTCAGTGGTTTTTCCAGTGAGATATTTCACATCGTCTTCCATTTTTTCATTCCTTTGTTTCTGTTTTATAATATCTTGATTTCTCATAAAGTCACTAGCTTCCACTTGCTCCAATCTAATTTTTAAGGTAGTATTTTCTTCAGTGGTCTGTTGGATCTCCTTTTCCATTTGGCTAATTCTGCCTTTCGAGGCATTCTTCTCCTCATTGGCTTTTTGGAGCTCTTTTGCCATTTGAGTTAGTCTGTTTTTTAAGGTGTTGTTTTCTTCAGTGTATTTTTCAGTATTTTTTTGGTTCTCCTTTAGCAAGTCATTGACTTGTTTTTCATGGTTTTCTCGCATCCTTCTCATTTCTCTTCCCAATTTTTCCTCTACTTCTCTAACTTGCTTTTCCAAATCCTTTTTGAGCTCTTCCATGGCCTGGGACCAATTCATGTTTTTCTTGGAGGCTTTTGATGTAGGCTCTTTGACTTTGTTGACTTCTTTACGCTGTATGTTTTGGTCTTCTTTGTCACCAAAAAAGAATCCAAAGTCTGAGACTGAATCTGGGTGTGTTTTTGCTGCCTGGCCATATTCCCAACCAACTAACTTGACCCTTGAGTTTTTCAGTGGGGTATGACTGCTTGTAGACTAACGAGTTCTATGTTCCACGTTTGGGGAGGAGGTACCAGCTCTATCACACCAGCACTGCTCCTTCCCCAAGAACCCCCAGTCCAGACTGGGCTTAGATCTTCAGCAGGCTGTGCACTCCTGCTCTGATCCGCCACTTAATTCCTCCCACCAGGTGGGCCTGGAGCCGGAAGGAACAGCAGCTGTAGCTGCCCCACCTCCGCTGCCCTGGGGGCAGTGGCCGAACTGTGAACTCCTTCCACTCCCGCAGCTTTTCCCACTAACCTTCTCTGCTGTCTTTGGTGTTTGTGGGTTGAGAAGTCTGGTAACTGCCACAGCTCACTGATTCAGGGCGCTAGGGCCTGCTCTGTCCGGCTCCTGGTCTGGTTGGTCCAAGCAGCTCACGCTGGGCTCTGCTCTGCTCCGCTCCCAGCTCCCAGCTCCGTGTGGGATAGGCCTCACCCAGAGACCATCCAGGCTGTCCTGGGCTGAAGCCCTGCTTCCCTCTGCTGTTTTGTGGGTCCTGCCATTCTAGAATTGATTCAGAGCCATTTTTTATAGGTTTTTGGAGGGACTTGCCGGAGCGCTCACTGCTTTCCAGCCACCACCTTGGCTCCACTGAGATACAATTCTTAAGAGTTACAAGTATCATCTTTCATTACAGGGATGTAAACAGTTTAATTTTATTAAATAACTTATGCTTTTTTCTTTCCTGTTTGCCTTTTTATGCTTCTCCCAAGTCTTGTATGTGAAAATAGAATTTTCTGTTTAGCTCTGGACTTTTCATGAGGAATATTTGAAAGTCCCTTATGTCACTGAATGTTCATTTTTCTCCTCGATAGATTATGCTCAGTTTGTTAGGTAGGTGATTCTTGATCCTAGCTCCTTTGCTTTCTGAAATATCGTATTCCAAGCCCTCCAGTTCTTTAATTTAGAAGCTGCTAAATCCGATGAATCCTGCCTGTGGCTCCTTGATATATGAATTGTTTCTTTCTGGGTGCTTGCAGTATCTTCTCCTTGACCTCAGAGTTCTGGAATTTGACTACAATGTTCCTGGGAGTTTTCATTTTGGAATCTCTTTTAGAAGGTGATTGGTAGAGTCTTTCAATGACTATTTAACCCTCTGTTTCTAGAATATCAGGGAAGTTTTCCTTGATAATTTCTTGAAAGTTGCTGTCCAGGCTGGTTTTTTTTTTTTTATTATAGCTTTCAGGTAGTCCAATAGTTCTTACATGATCTCTCCTGAATCAATTTTTTCAGGTCAGTTGTTTTTCCAATGAGACTTTTTTTTCATTTTTTTCTCTTATTTCATTTTTAAAATTATATTCGACTGATTATTGATGTCTCATAGAATTCTTAGCTTCCACTTGCCCAGTTCTAATTTTTTAAAGAATTATTTTCTTCAGTTAGCTTTTGCACTTCCTTTTCCATTTGGCCATTTCTATTTTTTAAGTACTTGTTTTCTTCAGACAATTTTTGTGCATCTTTTTTTTTTAATTTTTTTTTTGTGCTTTTACCAGGCTGTTGACTCTTTTTTCATAGTTCTCTTGCGTAACTCTCATTCTTTTCTGAATTTTTCTTTTACCTCGCATATTTGATTTTTAAATTCCCTTTTAAGATCTTCCAGGAGGTCTTTTTGGGCCTGAGACTAACTCATATTTTTCTTTGAAACTTAGCATGTAGGTGGCTTGACATTGTTGTCCTCTTCCGAGTTTGTTTTTTGATCTTTCCTGTCCCTTTAGTAGCTTTCTATGGTCAGGACTTTTTTGGAGGTCATTTCCAGCCTATTTCATGACTTTTAAAGTTGAGTTCTGCTCTTGGGTTTTGGTGGGCACTGTCCCAAGTTTCTTGTACTTGGGCCTGGCCACTGGCTTGTTGCACTGAGGCCTCTGGGTCTGGCAGTTCTCCTGATGCTTAGGGCCTGGAGGTCTTCCAGCAGAAATGCTGTGCCACTGACCTGTTGAAGTGGGTGAGTGGTGTGGGCTGCTGATCTATGCTGAATCTAGGGGCCTCCCACTGGCTTGCCTGCACATGTATACGCTGGGCTGCAATTAACTTTTTTCTAAGTGAGACAGACCTTTTCTGCAGTTCATCTAAGTTTTTTGGGTTGGAAAATTGTTTCATCCCATCATTTTGTGGTTTCTGTCATTCTAGAATTTGTTTTGAGGTGTGATTTAAAATGGTTTTGAGAGGAATTGGGGAGAGCTCAGGCAACTGCTTATCTTTTCTCCAATGTCTTGGCTTAACCTCCTAGAAAGTGTTTTCTAGTTTTAATGACTTTTTCCAGAAAATATGAACTTGTGTCCTGAAAGCAAATGCAGAGAGACAGTGCCAAATGTAGGTTTCCCTATTGACAGAGCCCCTTGTTGATAATATTGGTACAGTGGAACAAATGAGTCTCTTTCTTAATTGGTGTTAAATGGAACCTAGAATTGTAGGATGGGGACAGTCAGAAGAGGGTGGGAAGACAAAGGAACCTAGTTTTGAAGCAGATTGAAGGATTCTGAATCCCATCTCTGTTGTTCAACTTTGTTGGCACAGTGGATAGAGCTCTGGGCCTGTAGTTAAGAAGACATCCTCAGACTCTTACCAGGTAGATAATTTTGGGCAAGTTAACTTAACATTTGTCTGCCCACAGTTTCCTCAGCCATAAGATGGGGATCAAATGAAGTATTTGTAAAGCAGTTAACACATAGCAGATGCTTAAGCCTGTTTGTTTTCTTTTTTGGGGGGGGCAGGGTCACCTAGTTCTAACCTTCATGCCCTACTTCTTTATCTGGAACATCCTCAGGAATGCCTGTTTCAACTTGTTATTGCTCACAATGAGGAGGATTGAGTGTATGGAAGGGTGGGCAGCTAAAATCATCTCCCCAGTTATCCAAGCCAAATTAGCGTCTGGCATAAAAACACCTAACAGAATGATAAAAAAGGCAACCAAATACACAATGAAGAGGAAGAGGAAAGAGAGGATGATTTTGGTTGCTCTCACATGAGCCTCAGTGCTTGGGTCTCTGGAGCCAGTGCCATTGTTCTGCATCTGCTGGGTGTGTCTTCTCAGGGAGAGGATGCTGAGAACATAAGAAATCAAGGATGCAATAAAGGGCATGATCATCCAGAGGGCAGTAAAGATATACGTGACAAAATTAACACTCTTCTTTTCCCTAATGTCTTCAGTGCAATTTGCTGTGGGTGTCATTTGTCTGTAACTATGAGTAACATCAAATTCTTTAATCAATATGAATGTACCAAAGAAAGAGAAGAGCACAGAGGCCATCAGAATCCATCTAACCACATGGGAAACCCTCCACTTGAGCCAAAGGAAGGCACGGTGGGAGAAATTGGCAATCTTCAGGCAGTAGAAGATACTGAGGCAGGTGGCCAAGGAGATGCTTAAGAAGTTAGCAAAAGTCCACAATATAGAAATTATTTGCATTACTGTGCTTGTTTCATTGAAATCGGTATAGAAGAGCAGGAAAACATCAGCTATGAGTATGCAAAGCAAACAAATCCTGGAGATGGCCAGGCTGGTAATGACAAATTCAGACAAAGACATTTTCTTGCTCTTGGCCAAACTGATGCAATTCACTAACCAGATAAAGCCATTACAGCAAATGCCCAGAATTGTCTCACTGGTTGTCACAATCAGAAACATGCTTTGGGCCATTTTGGTCATGTTTGCAGAAGGACTGTAAGCCTTGATTCTGGATCTCTGCTTGGCTACCTTCCTGCTATTCAGAGTTTCTCTGACCTGGGTTCAGAAGAGGGAGATACTTGTTGCTCCTCTCTGGTAGTAATCTCTTTTCTCCAATGGTTGTGATCTTGCCCTGGGAGGAGAGAGCAAAGGGTATCTAAGCTGAAGAGCTGTCATCAGGAGACCTTCATGGTTTCCTTCCAAGAAGATCTGTTGTTGTATTATAAACCAGCCTTTGAGTCAGTCAGCAACTTGGGTTGTCACTTTAAATTAATGGATGAAAGACCAAACAGGTTTTTGCTAAGATGCAAATGGATGCAGGATTCTGTGTCACACTGAGAAAGGAGGGGTGAGAGTCACATGAAGGAGAATGGTTTGTGCCCCAAAGAGAGGAGGATCCAATTCCGCCTAAAGAGTAGGTTTCCTTATTTCAGACAAGGGAAGGAAAGGTGAGAGTCACACAGTTGTACAGATAACTGGACTTGGAATGACAAGGGCAGGATTTGAGTCTCAATTCTGTCATTCATTGGCTGTGAGATCCTTGTTAAGCCAGGTAACATCTCTACACCACAGGTTCCTCATCTATAAGACAAGAGGGTTGGAGTAGATGATCTGAGATCCCTTTTAGACTGAACAACCTAGGGGTGTATGAGAAACACTGGTGTTCTTTGTTACCCAGAGAGTAAAGATTAGTGTCACACAGATAAAGTGGAGGGATACTAAGAGCATCATGAGGTGGATAAATGTCACTCAGAAGGGGTTACTTGTCACATCAGTGTCAGATATCAAGGCAACTCTTAAGATACTTAATTCGTATTAATCAAGTACTACTAGTAGTTAAGTATTAGTAGCAATAGGAATCGTAATTAAGTATTTACCTGATAGTAGGATATCATTAATAGTGGTTTATTTCAATTTTCTCCTCATATAATGTGGTATATATAGCTTAGACGAAGTTTAAAGAAACCTGATCAGAATCATTGTTGGTGGTGAATCATTCCCATAGCACTGGACTCTATCACTCTTACTTTTAAAATATGGGAACTCTGTCAGGAAACTGAGGAGAAAGGTTAAGTGACTTGTCCCATAACCTAGAGCTAATTCAGAGTAGGGCTGTATTAAGAACCCAGGTTTTCTGACTTCCAGTTCAGTCTTCATACCAGGACACCATGGATGTGTGGTGTGGATAGATATTCAGGCAGGATTTGTTGTCTCCAAATCATTAAAGTGGATTTAGGATGAACTTTTAGATTGGAATGTGTATGTCGTGATCATCTGGACTCAGTACCAAGACATCTTCATCTCCTCAGAGTTCTAGAGGTGCTCCTGAGAGACTAGGGGGAGGTGTCTTTCTCTAATGCCATTGTCTTGAACTTTCGTCGTTGTGTTCTCCTTCCAATAATTAGTGTACCAGTTTCATTTAGCCAACTAACATCCAAAAGCTTTTACAGAGAGACATTTACTGTACCAGTTTGTTCCCTGGGGAAAATGGGTTCAAAGTTAAAGCAATTTCAATGTAGCATTCACCTCACCAAGTTCACTTGCTATAACTCCCAGTTGCCTGTCTTTAATCAACGTTGGGTCAAACAGATCACTAGGCATATTGTCCCCTCATGTGCCCAATCTGGCTTTTGGGAAACACTGGCGTTTCATACCTGCTCTTGGACTTTGGGTAGCTTACTCTCCTGACTTTCTCAAGCTTGTAACACCATAGCCATCATCAATATTCGTTCAGTTAAAATCAAGAATAAAGACTGGAACAATAGAGATAGAACCAGGATTTGGGCCAAGTGCCGTGAGAGTCACTCCTAGTCATGGAAGCCCACAAGTGTTCATCCATCTTGGCCAAATATTAGCTAGTCAGGGAGGAGTAAAAGAAAAGACTACTCCTTTGGGCAGTTCTGGCTCTGCAGCTAATCAATGATCTGTCTCTTCACCATACACTTAGCACTACACAACTAGTTTCAGAAGGTCATCTCATGCTTGCAGTTGTTAGTGTAGCCTTTCCATGACATATCATCATGCCTTTCCAGGGACATATTTCCTAGCCTCTTTCCCAAAGAGGATTTAATCATATAAGCATGCTGCATATATTCACCAAGCGTTTCCTTTGTCAGTAGTCATATTATGTACTTCCAGATGCTTTAATGGTGTGAGTTAAACGAAGTTTCTCCTTGCAATTAAAATATAAAAGAGAGGAGACTTTGAAATAATTTTCCTTTTTAAAAAATAAATAACATTTTATTTTTCCCAGTTACAAGTAATGGTAATTTTAAACATTTATCTAAATATTTTATTGAGTCCCTAATTTTCTCTTTCCCTCCCTTACCTCTTCCCTCCCTAAGACAGTAAGCAATTTGATATAGCCTATAGATTTTCAGTCATGCAAAACCTATTACTACATTGTTCATGTTGTGAAAGAAGACACAGACTGAACGGAAAAAAAACCCACAAAAAATATGGAAAGTGAACAATAGTATGCTTTGATCTGCATTCAGACTCCATCAGGTCTTTCTCTGGAGGTTAATAGCATTTTTTCATCATGAATCCCTTGGAATTGCCTTGGATCATTGTAGTCATTCACATTTGATCAATGTACAGTATTTTTAAAAATTTTTTTATTTAATTTATTTAATATATTTAGTTTTCAGCGTTGATTTTCACCAGAGTTTGAATTGCAAATTTGCTCCCCATTTCTACCCTCCCCCCACTCCAAGATGGCGTATATTCTGGTTGTTCCGTTCCTCAGTCAGCCCTCCCTTCTGTCACCCCACTCCCCTCCCATCCCCTTTTCCCTTCCTTTCTTCTAGGGCAAGATAAATTTCTACGCCCCATTGCCTGTGTATCTTATTTCCTAGTTGCATGCAAAAACTTTTTTTTGCTTATTTTTGAACATCTGTTTTTTAAAACTTTGAGTTCCAAATTCTCTCCTCTCTTCCCTCCCCACACACCCTCCCTAAGAAGGCAAGCAATTCAACATAGGCCACATGTGTATCATTATGTAAAGCCATTCCACAATACTCATGTTGTGAAAGACTAACTATATTTTGCTCCTTCCTAACCTATCCCCCTTTATTGAATTTTCTCCCTTGACCCTGTCCCTTTTTGAAAGTGTTTGTTTTTGATTACCTCCTCCCCCTATCTGCCCTCCCTTCTATCATCCCCCTTTTATTTATCTTCCTCCTTTTTTCCTGTGGGTTAAAATACCCAATTGAGTGTGTATGGCATTCCCTCCTCAGGCCAAATTTGATGAGAGCAAGATTCACTCATTCCCCCTCACCTGCCCCCTCTTCCCTTCCTACAGAATTGCTTTCTCTTGCCGCTTTTATGTGAGATAATTTACCCCATTCTATCTCTCCCTTTCTCCCTCTCTCAGTATATTCATCTCTCATCCCTTAATTTGATTTTATTTTTTTAGATATCATCCCTTCATATTCAACTCACCCTGTGCCCTCTGTCTATATATATATATATTTATTTGTGTGTGTGTGTGTGTATACACACATACATACACACACACAGATATATATATATATATACATACACACAGATATATATATATATATATATATATGTATATATATATATATGCATATTACCTTCAGCTACCCTAATACTGAGGTCTCATGAATCATACACATCATCTTTCCAAGTAGGAATGTAAACAAAACAGTTCAATTTTAGTAAGTCCCTTGGGATTTCTCTTTCTTGTTTACCTTTTCATGCTTCTCTTGATTCTTGTGTTTGAAAGTCAGATTTTCTATTTAGCTCTGGTCTTTTCACTGAGAAAGCTTGAAAGTCCTCTATTTCATTGAAAATCCATGTTTTGCCTTGGAGCATGATACTCAGTTTTGCTGGGTAGGTGATTCTTGGTTTTAATCCTAGCTCCATTGACCTCCGGAATATCGTATTCCAAGCCCTTAATGTATGTTTCAACAATCTGGCTAGCAGCTGTTGTGGGGGTGAAAGCCCAACAACAAGAACGCTACCAGCATGCTGCAAAAGCACAGGTTCTTTTGATCTGCTTAACTAAGGAAAGCTACGTGAAGGGATTGACAAGCTTACTTTAATTCAGCATACAAATATCATTCACTTAGTTCAGGGGAAGAGACCAGCACACTGAACTTCAGAGCAAATCACAAACAAATTACAATCATCAACAGACAGACCAAATACAGATTCATAGTTACCAACATCTAGATTCAGACCAGGAGCTCAGAATAAGGGCTGGCCCAGAGTCACACGAGCCACCACTGCTGTGGGTAAGAGCTCCAAAGAAGAGAAAGCCAACCCCTGGTTTTATATCTTTTTCAGTGTCAGGGGTGAGTCACCCATGTGACTCACCCATGTGACCTAAAATCTTCACAAAGAGGCGACTTAAACCCACATGGTCTAAGAGCCTCTGATGTCCCAAACCTATCACTCAAACTCATGTGTAAAACTAGGCCCTCCCCTGAGTTAGCCCCACCTTGGGCCCAACCTTAGTTACCAATCCACACCCACATAGGTTTTACACCTAATAGGGGTTAGGGCCTGGGGCTTAGCACCTAGTAAGGCTCAATGAAATACACTGAATTACTCAAAGGAAACAAACCAAACTTTTCAAGGGCACTTGTTGAACTAAGTGCTAAGAGCCCATTTTGCTTACCAACACAATGTAGAAGCTGCTAGATCTTGTGTTATTCTAATTGTGTTTGTACAATACTCAAATTGTTTCTTTCTGGCTGCTTGCAGTATTTTCTCCTCGATCTGGGAGCTCTGAAATTTGGCGACAATATTCCTAGAAGTTTTCTTTTTGGGATCTTTTTGAGGAGGCGATCTGTGGAGTCTTTCAATTTCTATTTTACCCTCTGTCTCTAGAATATCAGGGCAGTTCTCCTTGATAATTTCTTGAAAGATGATATCTAGGCTCTTTTTTTGATCATGGTTTTCAGGTAGTCCAATAATTTTTAAATGATCTCTCCTGGATCTATTTTCCAGGTCAGTGGTTTTACCAATGAGATATTTCACATTGTCTTCTACTATTTCATTCCTTTGGTTATGTTTTATAATTATCTTGATTTTTTTATAGCTTCCACTTGCTCCAGTCTAATTTCTAAGGTGGTATTTTCTTCAGTGGTCTTTTGGACCTCCTTTTCCATTTGCCTAATTGTGCCTTTCAAGGCATTCTTCTCCTCATTGGCTTTTTGGAGCTCTTTTGCAATTTGAGTTAGTCTATTTTTTAAGTTGTTGTTTTCTTCAGTATTTTTTTCAGTATTTTTTTGGTTCTCCTTTAGCAAGTCCTTGACTTGTTTTTCATGGTTTTCTCACATCCTTCTCATTTCTCTTCCCAATTTTTCCTCTACTTCTCTAAGTTGCTTTTCCAAATCCTTTTTGAGCTCTTCCATGGCCTGAGACCAGTTCATGTTTTTCTTGGAGGCTTTTGATGTAGGCTCTTTGACTCTTTTGACTTCTTCTGTCTGTATGTTTTGGTCTTCTTAGTCACCAAAGAAAGATTCCAAAGTCTGAGACTGAATCTGAGTCCGTTTTTGCTGCCTGGCCATGTTCCTAGCCAACTTACATGACCCTTGAGTTTTTTGTCAGGGTATGACTGCTTGTAGAGTAAAGAGTGCTTTGTTCCAAGCTTGAGGGGGTGCACTGTTGTTTTCAGAGCTATTTCTATACAGCCAGCTCTGCCACACCAGCACTCCTCCTTCCCCAAGAACTGCCAACCCGGGACTTGATGCAAATTTTAAGCAGGCTCTGCACTCCTGCTGTGATCTGCCACTTAATTCCTCCCACCAGGTGGGCCTGGGGCCAGAAGTAACTGCAGCTATAGTTCTGTAGCTGCACCACCCCCACTGCCCCTGGGGTGCTGGCTGAACCCCGAACTCCTTCCACTCTGTCCCCTGCAGCTTTTCCCACTAACCTTCTCTGTTGTCTTTGGTGTTTGTGGGTTGGAAAGTCTGGTAATTGCCACAGCTCACTGGTTCAGGGCCCTAGGGCCTGTTCCGCCCAGCTCCCAGTCTGGTTGGTCCTGCCACCACCCATGCTGGCCTCTGGTCCCCTCCGCTCCCAGTTCCGTGCACGATAGACCTTACCCAGCGACCATCCAGGTTGTCCTGGGCTGCGGCCCTGCCTCCCTCTGCTATTTTGTGTGTTCTGCAGTTCTAGAATTTGTTCAGAGCCATTTTTTATAGGTTTTTGGAGGGACCTGGCAGGGAGCTCATGCAAGTCCCTGCTTTCCAGCCGCCATCTTGGCTCTGCCCCACTCAATGTACAGTATTGTTGTTACTGTGTACAATGTTTTCCAGGTTCAGCTCACTTTGTGTCAGTTCATTTAAGTCTAGGGTTTTCTTTCACCATTATGCTCATGATTTTTTATAGCATAGTTATATTCCATTTCAGTCATATACCACCACTTGTTCAGCCATTCCCTAATTGACAGGCATCCCCTCAACTTCCAATTCCATCACAGAAAGAGCTGCTATAAATATTTTTGTATAAATCAAATCTTCCCACCTCAACCTTTTTTTTTTTAAATCTATTTCACTGGATCAAATAGTATGCACTATTTTATAGTCCTTTGGGTATAGTTCCAAATTGCTTTCCAGAAGGATTGTATCAATTCTCTACTCCACAAACAGTGTATTAATGACCCAATTTTTCCACACCATATCCCCCCACATTTATTATTTTTCCTTTTCTGTCATATTAGACAATCTTTCCGGTGTAAAGTACTACCTTAGAGTTGTTTTAATTTGCATTTCTCTAATATATAGTGATAAAGAGAATTTTTTCATATAATTGTAAATAGCTTTGATTTCTTTATCTGAAAACTGCCTGTTCATTTCCTTTTGCCATTTATCAATTTGGTAATGACTTGAATTCTTAAAAATTTGAATCATTTCTCTGTATATTTGCGAAATGAGGCCTTTATCTGAGACCCTTGCTGTAAGAGTAGTTTCTTAGTTTTCTGCTTTCCTTCTTATCTTGGTTGTACTGGTTTTGTTTGTGCAAACTCTCTTTGATTTAATATAATTAAAAATTGTCCTTTTTACATCTCATAATGCTCTCTCGTTTGGTCATAAATTCTTCTCTTCTCTGTAGATCTGAAAGGTAATTTTGTCCTTGCACTCCCAATTTTTATAAATCATGTATGCATTTTGATCTTATCTTGGTATACGGTGTAAGATGTTGCTCTATCTCTAATTTCTGCCAAATTGTTTTCCAGTTTTTTTTTTCAAAAAGTGAGTTCTTGTTCCATAAGCAGGGATCTTTGTGTTTATCAAACACTAGATTACTATGATCATTTTCTACTGATTCTTGTGTACCTAATGTATTCCACTGATATATTGCTCTATTTTTTATCCAGTACCTGATAGTTTTGATAATTGCTGTTTTATAATACACTTTGAGTTCTGGTATGACTGGGCTACCTTCTTTCACATTTTTTTTCATCGATTCCCTTGATATTCTTGACCTTTTGTTCGCCCAGATGAACTTTTTAATAATTTTTTCAATCTCAGTAAAATAATTTTTTGTTAGTTTGCTATGGCACTGAATATGTAAATTAATTTAGGTAGAATTGTCATCTTTATTTTATTGGCTGGGCCTACCCATGAGCAATGAATATTTTTCCAGTTGTTTAGATCTGACTTTATGTGTGTGAAAAGTGTTTTGTAATTGTGTTTATATAATTCCTGAGTTTGTCTTGGCAGGTAGACTCCCAAGTATTTTACATCATCTATGTTTTATTTTAAATGGAATTTGTCTTTCTATCTCTTGCTGCTTCGACTTTGTTGGTAATATATAGAAATGCTGATGAATTATGTGGGTTTATTTTATATCCCACAACTTTTCTGACATTGTTGATTATTTCAACTAGTGTTCTTGTTGATTCTCTAAGAATACCATCATAGCATCTGCAAAGAGTGATAGTTTTGTTTTCTCATTGCCTTTTCTAATTTCTTTAATGTCTTTTTCTTCTCTTATTGCTATAGCTAACATTTCTAGTACAGTATTGAATAATAGTGGTGATATTGGGCATACATGCTTCACCCCTGATCTTACTGGGAAGGGTTTTAGCTTTTCCCCATTACAGATAATGCTTGCTGATGTTTTTAGACAGATACTATTTATCGTTTTAAGGAAAGCTCCATCTATTCCTCTGGTCACTCATTTTTATTAAGTATGGGTGTTGTACTTTGTCAAAGACTTTTTTCTGCATCGCTTGATATAATCATATGATTTCTGTTGGTTTTGTTATTGATGTAGCCAGTTATGGTAATAGTTTTCCCGAATATTGAACCAGCCCTGCATTCCTGGTATAAATCCCACCAGGTCATAGTGTATAATCCTGGCGACATATTGATATAATCTCCTTGCTAGTATTTTGCTTAACATTTTTTGCATCAATATTCATTAGGGAAATTGGGATATAGTTTTTTCCCCTCAGTTTTGACTCTTCCTGATTTAGATATCTATACCATATTTGTGTTATAAGAAGAATTTGGTAGGAGTCCTTCTTTACCTATTTTCCCAAATAGTTTATATAGTATTGAAATATTGTTCTTTAATGTTTGGTAGAATATACTTGTGAATACATCTGGCCCTGGGAAATTTTTTTCTTAAGGAGTTCATTGATGGCTTTTTCTACTTCTTTTTCTAAAACGTGGATATTTAAGTTTTCTATTTCTTCTTCAGCTAATCTGGAGTAATTTATATTTTTGCAAATATTTATCCACTTTACTTAGCTTGTCAGATTTATTGGCACACAGTTGGGCAAAAGAGCTCTTAATTATTGCTTTAATTTCCTCTTCATTGTTGGTAAATTCATCCTTTTAATTTTTGATACTTGTTATTTGGTTTTCTTTCATTTTTTAAAAAATCAAAATCAATGGTTTATTTATTTTATAGTTTTTTTAAAAATAAAGGCAGCTCTTAGTTTTATTTATTATTTGAATGGTTTTCTTACTTTCACTTTGCTTAATCTCTTCTTTGATTTTCAGGATTTCCAATTTGGTATTTAATTGGGGATTTTTAATTTGTTCTTTTTCTAGGTTTTTAAATAGCATGCCCTGTTCATTCACTTGTTTTGAGGTCTGTTTTGAGGGAACATGGGGAGAGCTCAGGCACCTTCCTGCCTTTTCTTCAACATTTTGGCTTTGCCTCCTAGAAATTGTTTTCCGCTTCAATGACTTTTTCCAGAAAATATGAGCTTCTCTCTTGAAAGCAAATGAAGAGAGACAGTGACAAATGTAGATCTCACTATAGACAGAGCCTCTTGTTGGTAATACTGGTACAGTGGAACAGATGAGTTACTATCGCTTTCTAAATTGGTGTTAAATGGAACCTAGAATTGTAGGATGAGGAGGGTCTGGAGAGGGTGAGAAGACAATGGAGCCTAGATTTGAGCCAGATTGAAGGATTCTGAATCCCATCCCTGTTCTCCAACTTGGTTGGCACAGTGGATAGAGCCCTGGGCCTGTAGTGAAGAAGACCTGAGTTCAAATATAGCCTCAGACTCTTACCAGCTGTAAAATGGGGAACAAAGGATTTGTAGAGCAGTTAACACAGTGCCTGACATATGGCAGATGCTCACTAAATGCTTGTTTCTTTCTTCTTTCTTGGGGTGCTGAGTCACCTTCATGCCCTATTTCTTTATCTGCAACATCTCCAGAAATGCCTGTTTCAGCTTGTTATTGCCAAAAATGAGGATGACTGAGTGTATAGAAGGGTGTGCAGCCAAAATCATCTCCCCAGTCATCCATACCATATTAGCCTGTGGAAGAAAAAAGCCCCATACAATAAGAGAAAAGGCAACCAAAAACACAATGAAGAGGAAGAGGAAAGAGATGATGATTTTGGTTACTCTCACATGAGCCTCAGTGCTTGGGTCTCTGGAGCCAGTGCCATTGTTCTGCATCTGTTGGGTGTGTCTTCTCAGGGAGAGGATGATGAGAACATAAGAAATCAAGGACAGAATAAAGGGCATGACCATCCAGAGGGCAACAAAAATATACTTGAAAAAATAAGCACTTTTCTTTTCCCTAATGTCTTCAGTGCAATTTGCTGTGGGTGTCATTTGTCTGTAACTATGAGTAACATCAAATTCTTTAATCAATATGAATGTACCGAAGAAAGAGAAGAGCACAGAGGCCATCAGACTCCATCTAACCACATGGGAAACCCTCCACTTGAGCCAGAGGAAGGCATGGTGGGAGAAATTGGCAATCTTCAGGCAGTAGAAGATACTGAGGCAGGTGGCCAAGGAGATGCTTAAGAAGTTAGCAAAAATCCACAATATAGAAATTATTTGCATTACTGTGCTTGTTTCATTGAAATCGATATAGAAGACCAGGAAAACATCAGCTATGAGTATGCAAAGCAAACAAATCCTGGAGATGGCCAGGCTGGTAATGACAAATTCAGACAAACACATTTTCTTGCTTTTGACCAAGCTGATGCAGTTCACTGACCAGATGAAGCCATTACAGCAAATGCCCAGAATTGTCTCACTGGTCATCATAACCACAACCATGCTTCCTGCTAAATGGGTCATGTTTGCAGAAGGACTGTCAGTCCTGATTTTGGATCTCTGCTTAGCTACCTTCATGCTATTCAGAGTTTCTCTGACCTGGGTTCAGAAGAGGGAGATACTTGTTGCTCCTCTCTGGTAGTAATCTCTTTTCTCCAATGGTTATGATCTTGCCCTGGGAGGATAGAGCAAAGGGTATCTAAGCTGAAGAGCTGTCATCAGGAGACCTTCATGGTTTCTTTCCAAGAAGATCTGTTGTTGTATTATAAACCAGCCTTTGAGTCAGTCAGCAACTTGGGTTGTCACTTTAAATTAATGGATGAAAGACCAAACAGGTTTTTGCTAAGATGCAAATGGATGCAGGATTCTGTGTCACACTGAGAAAGGAGGGGTGAGAGTCACATGAAGGAGAATGGTTTGTGCCCCAAAGAGGGGAGGATCCAATTCCACAAGGGAAGGAAAGGTGAGAGTCACACAGTTGTACAGATAACTGGACTTGGAATGACACAGGCAGGATTTGAGTCTCAATTCTGTCATTCATTGGCTGTGAGACCCTTGTTAAGCCAGTTAACATCTCTAAACCATAGGTTCCTCATCTATGAGACAAGAGGGTTGGAGTAGATGATCTGAGATCCCTCTTAGACTGAACAACCTAGGGGTGTATGAGAAACAGTAGTGTTTTTTTGTTACCCAGAGAGTAAAGATTAGTGTCACACAGATAAAGTGGAGGGATACTGAGAGCATCATGAGTTGGATAAATGGCACTCAGAAGGGGTTACTTGTCATATCAATGTCATATATCAAGAATGATAGTCACTCAAGGGCAACTATTAAGATACTTAATTACTGTTAAGTACTACTAGTAGTTAAGTACTAGTAGCAATAGTAATAAAGTACTTAATTACTTAATGATATTAGGATATCATTAATACTGGCTTATCTCAAATTTCTCCTCATATATCATGTATAGCTTAGGATGAAATTTAGAGAAATACAACCTCCTGAATACAACCTAATGCTATTCTCACTAAATTTCCAGGGTTATAAATCTTTATTTTCTTTCTGTCAGATGGCAGTGGTGACTTTTTCAGTGTAATCCTCATGAATAAGTTCCTCTTTTATTCAAAGCCAATTGTGTAATTCAGTAATTAGGACCACAGATTTAGAGGGGCATGAGACCTTAGAGGTCCTCTGGTCCAACCCTTTCATTTTACAGCTAAGGAAACACTCTGAGTGGGTGAGTGACTTGTCCAAAGTTACGCAGATAATGGGGGGGGTAGAGCTGTTATTCGAACACAGGGCCTGTGACTCTAAATTCAACATGCTTTTCACTGGACCATACTGTTTCTTTTTCATAAAATTAAATACTTCTTTAATATCATTACTAATTATGTAACTAATTGATAAAGGAAGTAAGACAGTATGTTGTAGAGGAAAGAATATTTTTCTGTAAAGAGCCTTGAGTTTGACTTTTTCATCAGATACTTATTACCTATGGAGTCACAGTCATGTCACTTAATTTCTCAAAATCTCAGTTTTTTCCCATATATTAAGGACAGATAATAATGCTTATACTTCCCAAGTACTTTACAGGATCACAAAAGTGATTAACTCACCTTAAACAATTATAGAAATGTAAATCATTGTTATGCAAGGTTGGTGTGCACATGTGAGATGTGATGTGGTTATGGGTTGTCTAAATATATAGATGTGGCTCTGAGATAGAATGGATAGTTAACTCTGGAAGCTGACCAACTCTTTTCCAAGGCAGCCTGCAGTTTCCTTCTTGGGTGGGGTAGGTGAAAAGGCCATGGTTGGATGCTTACTCCTTCCCTGCCCTCCCTCCAAGAGGGATTTTATTTATCTGCCCTTTCCTCTCAAGTATATCTGATCTAAGAGTATGCCAGATCTTCTTCAAGGCTTTTGCTTGTTTTCTGATAGATCAATCAAGGTATTTTATAGCAAAAGGTTACCAGTTTTGCATTGTTTTTCATTTGCAACTACATATTCCTTTTCACTACAGTAAGACTGATCTAGTTTTCTTGTGGGCTTGAATGATGCTTGAAATGACTGAGTTCCCCACACCAACAGCCAATATCTCTAACAGTCATAGAATTGTGCTCCTTTAGAACTATAGCTTTTGCACATTTCCTTGGAGTAATAACTTCTTAAAAAACCACAGAATTTAAAACAGGACAAATGAGCACAACGAAACACATGCATATGGCACAAAAATCCAGCACTCAGATGATAGAGAGCTAAGGTTAAGCTAAGTCTGGTTTTATCTGCTCAAGGCTAGATGTTCTGAGTCAACGTAATGTCACTAGAAGCTTACATCCAGGATCACCAAAAGAGACCTCATCCAAATCATTGATAGTTCTGAGTAACTCTCACAGCCCTGGACTCTGTCACTCGTATTTTTAAAATATGGAACTCCATCAAGAAACTGAGGGGAATGGTTAAGTGACTTGTTCTATAACATACAGTTAATTTGGAGTAGGGCTGGTTTAAGAACCCAGGTTTTCTGACTTCCAGTTCAGTCTTCCTGCCAGGAAATCATGGGTGTGTGGTGTGGATAGACTTTCTTATTCAGGCAGGATTCATTGTCTCCAAATCATCAAAGTAGAGTCAATTTGAACTTGTAGGTTCTAATGTGTATATAGTGATAATCTGGACTCACTATCCCAGGGCATCTCCATTTCCTCAGGGTTCTAGAGGTACTCCTCAGAGGCTGGGGGGAGGTATCTTTCTCTAATGCCATTGCCCTGAACCCTCATTGGTGTGTTCTCTTTCCAATAATAGTGTACCAGTTTCATTTAAACAAACATAAAACTTTTTTTTTTACACTGGGATATTTACTATAGAAATTTGTTTCCTGAGGAGAGTGGGTTCAGAGTTAAAGCAATTTGTATGTAGCATTCACCTCACCAAGTTCACTTGACGTAACTCCTTCTCTGCTGCCTTCAATCTATGTTGGGTTAAACAGATCACTAGAGATGTTGTCACCTCACCCCCCAACCTGGTTTTGAAAAATGTTGGCACTTGATACCTACTCATAAACTCACCAAACCCTTCCCTTGTCAATAGCCACCTTATGTACAACTAGATACTTAAATGGTATGAGTTAAATGAAGTTTTTCCTTGTAATTGAAAGACGTAAGAGAGAGAATTGTTAAAAATAATTGTCCTTTAAAAAACATTTTATTTTCCCCAGTTACATGTAAAAAGAATGGTTAACCCTGATCTAAACTTTTTTTGAGTTTCCAGTTTTCTTTCTCTCTTGCTTACCTTCCACCTCCCTGAGACAGGAAGCCATTTGATACAGGTTATACATTTTCAGTCATAAAAACCTATTAGTCTATTAGTCATTTTGTGAAAGAAGACACAGAAATAAAGGAAAAAAACCCAAGAAAAAAATACAGAAAGTGAAAAATAGCATGCTTTGATTTGCATTCAGTGTCCATCAGTTCTTTCTCCGGGGGCTGATAGCATTTTTCATCATGAGTCAATTGGAATTGTCTTGTATTATTTTTTTATTTTTTATTTTTTTTATTTTTATTTTTTCTTTATTTATTTTTAGTTTACCACACACGGTTCTACATAGTTTTGAGTTCCAGTTTTTCTCCCCTCCCTCCCCCCTCCCTCCCCAAGACGGCATGAAGTCTTATATAACTGTCATGTATAACTTCGCATTGAATTAATTTATGCTCTAGTCAAGTCGTGGAGAAGAATTTTGACCAATTGAATGAATCACGAGAAAGAAGAAACAGAACCAAAAAAAAAAAAAACAAAAAAAAAACAAAAAAAAACCCCAAAAACAAAAACAAAAGAGAAGCAGAAAAGGCGAGCATATAGTGTGCCTCAGTCTGTATTCAAACTTCGCAGTTCTTTCTCTGAATGAAGATAGCATTCTCCATCGTGAGTCCCCTGGAGTTGTCCTTGACCCTTTAGGTTGCTGAGAGAAGCACAGTATGTCAGGATTGGTCCTCACAGAATCCACATATCTGTGGCTGTGCACAACGTTCTCCTGGCTCTGCTCCGCTCACTCAGCATTATGTCGTGTAGGTTTTTCCAGGTTGTTATGAAGTCTGCATCATCCCCATTTCTTATGGCACAATAGTATTCCATCACCTTCATATACCACAGCTTGTTCAGCCATTCCCCAATTGATGGGCATCCCTTTGCTTTCCAATTCTTGGCTACCACAAAGAGAGCTGCTATAAATATTCTTGTACATATGGGTCCTTTTCCCGCTTGCGTGATTTCTTTGGGATACAACCCTAGAAGTGGTATTACTGGGTCAAAGGGTATGAACATTTCTATAGCCCTTTGGGCATAGTTCCACACCGCCCTCCAAAATGGCTGGATCAGCTCACAACTCCACCAGCAATGCAACAATGTTCCAATTTCCCCACATCCTTTCCAGCATTTATCATTCTCCTGATTTGTTATTTTAGCCAATCTGACGGGAGAGATGTGGTATCTAAGAGTTGTTTTGATTTGCATTTCTCTAATCAGCAGTGATCCAGAGCATTTTTCCATATGCCTGTAGATAGCTTTAATTTCTTCCTCTGAAAACTGCCTGTTCATATCCTTTGACCATTTCTCAATTGGGGAATGGCTTGTATTCCTATATATTTGGCTTAGCTCCCTGTATATTTTAGAGATGAGGCCTTTATCAGAGATACTAGTTGCAAAGATTTTCTCCCAATTTTCTGCTTCCCTCCTAATTCTTGTTGCATTGGCTTTTTTTGTACAAAAACATTTCAATTTGACATAATCAAAATTATCTCTATCTCTTGTTGGGTCATGAATTCTTTACTTTTCCACAAATCTGATAAGTAAACCATTCCTTGCTTTACCAAATTACTTAGAGTATCAACTTTTACTCCTAAATCATGAACCCATTTTGACTTTATTTTGGTATATGGTGTAAGATATTGGTCTATGCCCAGTTTTTGCCCTACCATTTTCTAATTTTCCCAACAGTTTTTGTGAAATAGTGAATTATTAGCCCAGAAACTGGCTTCTTTGTGTTTATCAAAGAGTAGATTGCTAAACTTGTTGATTTCACCTACTTGTGTTTGTCTTGTATTATTGTATTGCTGGGAATAGCTAAGTCATTCGCAGTTGATCATTGTACAGTATTGCTATTATTGTATATAGGATTTTCCAGTTTCTGCTCATTTTGCACCAGTTCACATAAGTCTATCCAGGTTTTGTTGAAACCATCCTTCTTGTCATTTTTTTTAAATTAAAAAAAATTTGTTTTCAGTTTTCAACATTCACTTCCATAAGTTTTAAATTTTCTCTCCCTCCCTCTGACCTCCATCCTGAAGACAGCAGGCAGTGCCATATGGGCTCTACACATACATTCCTGTCAAACATATTTTCACGTTAGTCATGCTGTATAGAAGAATTATAATGCCTGGGAGAAACTATGAGAAAGAAAACAAAACAAAACAAGACAAAAAAGAAAATAGTCTGCTTCGCTCTGCATTCTCACTCCATAGTTCTTTCTCTGGATGTGGATGGCATTTTCCATCATGAGTCCTTTTGAAAAGTTTTTGATCGTATTGCTGAGAAGGATTAAGTCTACCAGAATCAGTCCTTGTACACTGTGGCTGTTACTTTGTACAATGTTCTCCTGATTTTGTTCACTTCACTCAGCATCAGTTCACATAAGTCTTTCCAGGTTTTCCTGAAGTCTGTCTCTTTGAATCATTCTTATAGCACAGTAATGTTCCATTACAATCATATACCACTGCTTGTTCAGCCATTCCCCAATTTATGGACATCCCCTTAATTTCCAATTCTTTGCCATCACAAAAAGAGATGCTCTTAATATTTTTGTACAAATAGGTTCTTTCCACCCCAAACTTTTTCTTAATCTCTTTTCGCTGGATCAAAGAGTATGCACATTTTTATAGCCCTTTGTGCATAGTTCAAATGGCTTTCTAGAATGATGGTATCAGTTCACAACTCCACCAACACTATATTAGTGGGTCCTTTTTCTCACACCCCTCCTGCATTTATTATTTTTCTTTTTCTGTCATATTAGCCCATTTGACAGGTGTGAGGTGGTATCTCAAGAGTTGTTTTTAATTTGCATTTCTCAAATCAATAGTGATTGACAGCATTTTTCGTATGATTTTAGAAAGCTTTGATTTCTTTATCTGAAAACTGCCTGTTTATTTCCTTTGACCACTTATCAATTAGAGAATAACTTGAATCACTTTAAATTTGAATCATTTTTCTGTATATTTTAGAAATGAGGCCTTTATCTGAGACACTGGCTGTAAATATTGTTTCTCTGATTTTTGCTTTTCTTCTAATCTTGGATGCATTGGTATTGTTTATGCAAACTTTTTTTGATTTAATATAGTCAAAAATTGTCCATTTTCATCTTGTAATTGCTCTCTATCTCTTGTTTGGTCATAAATTCTACCCTTCTCCATAGATGTGATAGGTAAACTATTCCTTGCTCTCCTGATTTGCTTATGGTATCACATTCTGTGTTTAGATCATGTACCCAATTTTGATTTTTTTCATGGTATATGGTGTAAGATGTTGGTCTATCCCCAGTTTCTGCCAAATTGTTTTCTAGTTTTCCCAGCACTTTTTGTCAAATTGTGAGCTATTGTTCCAAAACCAGGGTCTTTTGGTTTGTTGTGTGCCTGATGTATTTCACTGATCGCTCTATTTCTTTTCTTTCTTTTTTTTAAAGAGGCGTCCAGTCTGGTTTGTTTCCATCACATACATTACATTCGCCTAACCAAATGAAGGTGCATTCAATATAGAATATTTCCTGCAATAGTTACAGTGTTTCGTGTTTCCTCTCACAGTATATTTTGGTGCAAAGCACTAGGAAGGCTAAGTATTTTTCTCTCTACAGAGGCATTTTATTCTTATAACCTTGTGATCTTCAATATTTTTAGATTTTATACAAAAAGTAAATGGAACCAGGCTCCCTCCTAATTACAGGTATGACCCTGTTATAAAAAGCTGATATATTTTCTCTTGAATCTTGTGAAATTAGGACAATTTGACAGAAATCTCTAAAAACCCAAAGTGAGTGAGTTTCCGAAAACGTTCAAAATGTTGGTACACAGAAACATGCCATGAAATTTGTAATAATTGGTTTGCCTTCCCCCCCAAATATTGATCTATTATAAATTAGAAGTGAATTCATTGGAAAAGAATACATTATTTTGCAAATGCTATAGCAAAAATCAAATGTTATCTAAAGTAGTTGCTTGAAATTTTCTTAGGAGAAAAGTTTTCTTGGTTTCTGTTTTCTTCCTTCCTATTTAGCAATATTTAAAGAAATAAAACCAGCACCATAAGAATGCTTGTGCATGGATTGTCTGTAAATGTAATATATCAGTAAGATATTTTCTACCTTTATATTAACATGAGGAAATGTGTTGCCCACTTTAGAAAAATAGAAACTGAAAAATTAAGTTGCATGTATCATTAAAGTGCTTGTGTATAAAATTTTAAGAGAAATAGTGGAATGTTTGATTTTCATAAAAACCTCATGTTTACAAATTAAAGGTGTTAGTATGAACCATGCATGAAAATGAACTGGAACTTTATACTATTTTTTGTACAATGAATCTTTTCATTATACTAGAAAATCAGTTGGAGATGAACTGATGTGAGGACAAGTACTAATATTCAACTAAAAGTTTCTCTTAATAGACTGTTCTTAGCATTCATTCACTGGAGAAAAATTTGAAATCATGCACACAACCTGGATGAAAATCTTGCCAAATAAAGTGAAAGTATGATAGAACTTCTTTGTCAAATAACACTACCAGCAGAGATATTCCCTCAGGTTGTTGACTGCCTGCATCTTCTGATCTTTAAGGGAAAACAAATTTCACAGTTTTTTGTTTTTAGATACAGTAGGATGAACCTGTAGACCAGATGCACAAAGTAAGACAAGTTATGATATAGGTAGAATAAAGCTACTTGAAAATATTTGAAGAGGCAATGGCCTTAGAAACATGTAGTCAGATGGTTATTAATTAGTGAGAAAAGAGCAGTGACAGTTGAATATTCATGAAAATATTTTTCTTTTTTCCTTATAGTACCATTTGAAGAAGTTAGTGGTTCTAAAACCAATTTAAACTCTTTCCACACAAATGAACTCCAAACCTTTCCCTACATCACTTGAAGTTATCAGACAAGAGTCTTAGATCTTGTACTCCTGCCTTTGGTTTTATTTACTTCAAGTGAAATTAGAAGCATTTGCCTTATGACTTTTCTTATGATGTTCAAGGTAAGTCTTTTTTTGCAAATGCCTTTCCATACTTACTGCATCTGTGAAGAGACAAGTTTTTGTGACTTTTACTTCAATGCCAAATCAACTACTTTATATTTTTTGTTGGGAGAATTGGGAGTTCCATCATGTTTTGAATTGTTTTGCTTTGCTTTTCCCTTGGAGGGCCCCAAACCCACTTTATTTAGAACAAAATCAAGGGACTTTTTTATAGCTCTGATTCCTAAACTGGCTGTGATTTTCCCAAGATATGATGATTTTTTTGTGAACCACAGTTATGTGCCTTATCATATCATGTTTCATAAGTACAAAGTGGACATTTATAAAATTTAACATAAATATTGTTTCCATTTGTGTGCAACTCAATGCGTTTAGTCAAGTTCTGTTTGGAAGTAAATTGGCATTTACAAAGTTTACAGTAAAGCAGCCTGATGTCAAAGTCGGCTGAAACTTTTGGTTTCCTGATTTTTTGCTGGCTATCTACAGTAGAAGGACTCATTGATTTAGGGCTGAGCCTTGCTTAACTTTATTTTTCTGTGCTGCTGGTGTGTTTTCTTTTCTTATTTGAATGATTTGTTCCTTTTAATTCATTCTGTGCAGAATGGGTAATAGAAGGGGGTGGAGATTCTACATTCTGATGGTTCATCTTTTACTTTTATTTCTGTGCTGTTGGCAGTATCATTAGAGCCTTTCTCTCTTTTAGAGTTTATTCCAGATAGAGTTGTCTTGTGGACAATTTTCATGTCTTTTAAGCATTATTTTTGAACTATATTTCCTCTTGCAAAGAACATATTTGGATGCAGTTAAATTGTATTCAGCCTGAAGACTTGGAACAAAAGCTGCTTAGGCTTTGTAGCTACACCAGGCGTAATTGAATCCCTCCTCAGTTTTCTATGAACTTCATCAAAATGCCTGCTTACATTCGATTTTGTAGCGAATGGTTTATAACATACTGGACAACTCCTCCTCAGCATTAGGAGAACATTTTTATTGCGTCCTTTGGTAGAGGAGTGGTTCAGATTGTTTCATGTTGCAATATACTTCTTTAGTTCTTCCATCTTTTTAACGTGCCAACAAACACTGTGTCTGGAGTTGAATTCTTTTCTAGAAGACAAGAAATCAACTGGTGGCCAAAATCAGAGTTATCAGAAGTTTTCAAGTCAGTGGGTAGTTCCTGAGGCTGTTCACCAGAAGTTGGTATTGCTTCAGGAGCAACTGTTTCTGCAGGAGGGGGCTCTACAATTTTTACTTCTGTATGGGGAGCTGGAGTTGTTTTGGACTGTTCAATGTAAGGTTCTTACATCTGCATTTGAGTTTGATCAGGAGAATTACTTGACTCAGTGACCTTAGCTGGATTATTAGTCCTTGAAAAATATTGAAACACTGCATTCTGATTAGTTTCAATGGGTTCTAGCCTAATAATATATTCTTGCTTATCCACGCTTGGATAAATGCCTTCTAGGAGATCATGTATGGCTTGGCTTTATCACTTACACCGGGAAGGTTGTCATTCCTCTGGAGACTTGGAGGGCAGTAGAATATTTTATGAGTAATTTGGTAATACTCTGAAGAGATTACAATAATTTACATTGAAAAATTGTATCCGCGTCTCTTAATAAAATGTGTTTTAGTTGTTTAGTTCCTGATCAAAAACATTCATTAATCTGCTGAATGCCAGATTTGGAAGTCTGCAGGGGTTGCTGTAACAAAAGAGGATCTCCAGGAGATCCAAGAGGATCTCCAGATCTCCTTCTATAGTTTGAGGCCCCTCTTTGAGACTCTTCTGTCAACTCCCGGTGTTGGTGGGCAGAAAGCAGGAAGGCGGGACGGGGGGCGGGGGGGGGGGGGTCAGTGGGGCCAGACTAGCGTGGGAGGCGACCCCTGCCACCTGGTACAGCCCCCCGCCGACCCCCAGCGCTCGCCAACCCCCTCCCCACCCCAGCTGGCGCTCACTCCCTGATGCCAAGGCGCAATGTGGGGCGCTTCCAAAGAATCCCCGCCGGGATGGGGCTGGGGCGGCTGCGGTTACGGCTCTATTTATAGATTTGATTACTGCTTTATAACATAGTTTGAGATCTGGTACGGCTAGACCACTTTCCGTCACTTTCCGTCACTTTTTTCACTTTTTTTTTTCATCGACTCCCTTGATACTCTTGACCTTTTGTTTTTCCAGATGAATTTTGTTATTATTTCAAGCTCTATAAAATAATTTTTTGGTAGTTTGATTGGCATGGAACTGAATATGTAAATTAATTTAGGTAGAATTATCGTTTTTATATTGGCTGGGCCTACCCATGAGCTATGAACATTTTTCCTGTTGTTTAGATCTGACTTTATGTGTGTGAAAAGTGTTTTGTAATTGTGTGTATGTAATTCCTGGGTTTGTCTTGGCAGGTAGATTCCCAAGTATTTTATATTGTCTACAATTATTTTAAATGGAATTTCTATTTGTATCTCTTGCTGCTTGGACTTTGTTGGTGATATATAGAAATGCTAATAAATTATGTAGGTTTTTTTTTATCCAGCAACTTTGCTAAAGTTAATTACTTCAATAATTTTTTTTAGTTGATTCTCTAGGATTCTCTAAGTATACCATCATATCATCTGCAAAGAGTGATAGTTTTGTTTCCTCATTGCCTCTTCTAATTCCTTTAATTTCTTTTTCTTCTATTATTGCTATAGCTAACATTTCTAGTATGATATTGTATAATAGTGGTGATATTGGGCATCCTTGCTTCACCCCTGGTCTTACTGCGAAAGGTTTTAGTTTATCCCCATTTTTTTTACATGAAAACTTTTTTACTATGACAAAGACATCATATAGTTTTTATGATCTTGGTCTTTCCTTCTTGCCTTTGTACAAGGCCAAAAGAGAAACATTTGCAACTTTTGCAACCTTGAATCGGACTCCAGGAATATCACCAACAGCATGACCTTTTCGACCAAATCCAGCAACCAAAACTTCATCATTTTCCTCAATAAAGTTCAAGCAGCCATTATTGGGAACAAAGGCAGTGATTTTTTTTTGCCATTCTTAAATCAGCTGGACTCTCACACACTTCCTGATGGCAGAATTGGGCTGTTTGGCTTCCACACCAACTTTTTCCAAAACAATCCCTTTGGAATGAGATGCTCCTCCAAATGGGTTGGCCTTCAAGGCAGTGCCCAAATGAGATTTCTTGTATTGTTTGTCATGCCACTTTTGGTCTCTCCTGTGGCTTCGGAGTTTTCGAGCAGTATGAAGACCACGGCACTTACCCATGCTGCCGCCTTCCGGGCTGAGAGAAAAGAGAGAAGCAGTTTATCCCCATTAAAGATAATCCTTGATCATGTCTTTAGAAAGTTACTATTTGTCATTTTAATGAAAGCTCCATCTATTCCTATCCTAACTCATGTTTTTTATTAGGAATGGGTGTTGTACTGTGTCAAAGGCTTTTTTTCTGCACCACTTAAGATAATCTTAAGATAATATTATCTTAAGATAATATTTCTGTTGGTTTTATTATTGATATGGCCAATTATGCAGATAGTTATCCTAATATTGAACCAGCCCTACATTCCTGGTATAAATCCCACCTGGTTATAGTGTATGATCCTGGTCATATATTGCTATAATCTTCTCGCTAGTATTTTACTTAAAGTTTTTGCATCAATATTCATTAGGGAAATTGAGCTATAGTTTTCTTTCCTCTGATTTGGTTCTTCCTGATTTAGGTATCTGTACCGTATTTGTGTCATAAAAGGAATTTGGTAGGACTCCTTCTTTGCCTATTTTCCCTAATCGTTTATGTAGTGTTGGAATTAATTGTTCTTTAAATGTTTGATAGCATTCACTTGTGAATCCATTTGGTCCTGGGAATTTTTTTTCTGAAGGAGTTCATTGATGGCTTCTTCTATTTCTTTTTCTAAAATGAGGATATTTTAGTATTCTATATCTTCTGTTAATTGGGGCAATTTATATTTTTGTAAATATTTATCCATTTCACTCAGATTGTCAGACTTATTGGCATACAATTGGGCAAAATAGCTCCCAGTTATTGCTTTAATTTTCCTCTTCATTGGTGGTAAATTCACCCTTTTTATTCTTGATACATGTTATTTGATTTTCTTTTTTCTTTTAAAAAAATCAAATTAACCAATGTTTTATCTATTTTATAGTTTTTAAAAAATAAAACCAGCTCTTAGTTTTATTTATTATTTGAATGGTTTTCTTACATTCAGTTTTATTAATCTCTCCTTTGATTTTCAGGATTTCCTATTTTTTGTTCAATGGGGGATTTTTAATTTGTTCTTTTTCTAACTTTTTTTAGCACACCCAATTTGTCAGTCTGGTCTTTCTCTACTTTACTGATGTAAGTGTTTAGAGATATAAATTTTCCTCTAAGTACTGCTTTGGCTGCATCCCATAAATTTTGGCATGTGAGCTCATTGTTGCATTCTGTCTTTTTTTAAAAGTTGAATCAATTTATTTTAAGTTTGCAACATTCAGTTTCACAAGCTCTTGAGTTCCAGATTTTCTCCTCCTTCCTCTCCTTCCCCTTCCCCCCCCCCCAAGACAGCATGCAGTCTGATATAAGGCTCTACATATACATTCTCATTAAACATATTTTCACATTAGTCATGTTGAAAAGAAGAATTATAACCAATGGAATGAACCATGAGAAAGAAGAAAAAAACAAAAGAGAGAGCAAATAATTTGCTTCAATCTGCATTCAGACTCCATAATTCTTTCTCTGGATATGGATAGCATTTTCCATCTTGAGCCTTTTGGAGTTGACTTAGAACCTTGCATTGCTGAGAAAAGTCAAGTGTATCAAAGTTAGTGATCGAACAATGTGTCTATAAGTGTGCACAATCTTCTCCTGGTTCTGCTTCACTCACTCAGCATCAGTTCATATAAGTCTTTCCAGGTGTTTCTGAAGTCTGTCTGCTCATCATTTCTTATAGCACAATATATTCCATTACATTCACATACCACAACTTCTTCAGCCATTCCCCAGTTGATGGACATTCCCTCAATTTCCAATTCTTTGCCACTACAAAAAGAGCTGCTATAAATATTTTTGTACATGTGGATCCTTTTTCCATTTGTATGATCTCTGGGATACAGCCCTAGAAGTGATATTGCTGGGTCAAGGGTGCCATTCTCTTTGATGAAATTATTGGTTGATTCTATCATTTGTTCTTTGACCTACTTATTTTTTAGGATTAGATTCTTTAGTTTTCAATTAATTTTTAAGCTATCTTTCCATGGCCTTTTATTGCATGTGATTTTTATTGCATCATCATCTAAAAAGGTTACATTTAATATTTCTGCCCTTCTGCATGTGATTGTGGGGTTTTTATGCCCTCTTGTGTAGTTAATTTTGTGTAGGGGCCATGTACCAATGAGAAAAAGGTACACTCCTTTCTATCCCCAACTAATTTTCTTCAGAGCTCTATTATATCCAACTTTTCTAAAATTATATTCACCCCCTTAATTTCTTCTTGTTTATTTTGTGATTAGATTTATTGAAGTTGGAGAGAGGGAGGTTGAGGTCCTCCACCAATAGAGTTTTACTGTGCATTTATTCCTATAATTCATTTAATTTCTCCTTTAGAAATCTGGATGCTATAGCATTTGGTACAAACATGTTTAGTATTGCTATTACTTCATGGTCTATGGTACCTTTTAGCAAGATGTAGTTTCCTTCCTTGTCTCTTTAAATTAGATCTATTTTTTGCTTTTCCTTTATCTGAAATCATGATTGCTACCCCTGATTTTTTTTTTACTTCAGCTGAAGCATAATATATTCTACTCCAGCTTTTTACCTTGATTCTGTATGTGTGTCTCTGCTTTAAATGTGTTTCTTATAAACAGCATGTTGTAGGATTCTGGTTTTTAATCTACTTTTGTTTTATGGGTGAGTTCATCCTGTTCACATTCACAGTTATGATTACATTGTGTATTTCCCTCCATCCTATTTTTTCCCTCTTTATATACTTTTCTCTCTCTTTCCTTTCACCCTGTCCCTCCTCACCAGTGTTTTGCTTCTCACCACCACCTCCCTCAATCTGCCCTCCCTTCTCTCAGCCCCCTCTATTGTCTCCCTCCCCTCCTACTTCCCAACTGAGTGTATATGTTATTCCCTTTTTGAGCCATATCTGTTGAGAGTAAGAGTCAAACCATGTTCACCCTGCCCCCCTTCTCTTCCTGCACTGTAACAGGTCTTTAGAACCTCTGCATGTGATATAATTTACTCCTTTCTACCTCGCCCTTTTCTCTTCTTCCAATGCAATTCTCCTTCTCACCCCTTAAGTTTTTTTTTATATTATCCCATCAAAGCCAACTTATACCTGCACTCTGTCTCTATGAATACTTATTTTATCTGCTATTACAGAGATACAGTTCTTAAGAGTTACAAGTATCATCTTTCTTTACAGGGATGTAAGCAGTTTAATCTTATTCAATAACTTGTGTTTTTTTCTTTATCCTTTAATTTAGAAGCTGCTAAATCCTGTGTAATTCTGACTGTGGCTCCTTGATATTTGAATTCACTCTTGTTGCTTGCAGTATTTTTTCCTTGACCTGAGAGTTCTGGAATTTGGCTACAATGTTCCTGGGAGTTTTCATTTTGGGATTTCTTTTAGGCGGTGTTTGGTTGATTCTTTTAATTACTATTTAACCCTCTCTTTCTAGGATATCAGACTGTTTTCCTTGATAATATCTTGAAAGTTGCTGTCCAGGCTGTTTTATTTTTGGATCAAGGCTTTCAGGTAGTCCATTAGTTCTTAAATGATCTCTCCTGGACTGATTTTCCAGGTTGATTGCTTTTCCAATGAGGCATTTTTCATTTTCTTCTCTCTTTTCATTCTTTTGATTTTGTTCGATTGATTCTTGATGTCTCATATAGAGTCATTAGCTTCCACTTGCCCAATTCTAATTTGTAAGGAATTATTTTCTTTGGTTAGATTGTTGTATCTCCTTTTCTATTTGGCTTTTTCTACCTTTTAAGGAGTTGTTTTCTTCAGTCAGTCTTTTTTCATTTTTTGTGCTTCCTTTACCAAGCTCTTAACTCTTTTTTTTCCATGATTCTCTTGCATAACTCTAATTCTTTTCCCAATTTTTTTACCTCACTTATTTGATCTTTAAATTCCCTTTTGAGCTCTTCCAGGAGTTCCTTTTGGGCCTGAGACCAATTCCTATTTATCTTTGAGGCTTTTCATGTAGTCACTTTGACATTGTTGTCCTCCTCTGAATTTATGTTTTGATCTTCACTGTCACCATAGTAACTTTCTATGGTCAGGGTTTTTTTTTCTTCACATTTTTTTAGTGTATTTCATGACTTTTAAAGTTGAGTTCTGCTCTTGGGGTTGTGGGGCCCTATCCCAAGCTTCTTACACTGGAGCCCACCCACTGTCTTGCTTCACAGACATCTCTGGGGCTGGCAGCTTGCCTGATAATGCAAGATCTAGAGCCCACAGCACTGGACTGCTGTGCCACTGACCCGTTGAAGTGGCTGGATGGCCTCGGTTGCTGGTCTGTGGTGGGTTCAGGGGGCTTCTGCTGGCTTGCCTGCACATGATATGCACTGGGCTGCAATCACTTTTTTCTTAAGTGAAACAGACCTTTCCTGATGTTCATCTAAGTTATTTGGGCTGGAAAATTGTTTAACCCCATCATTTTGTGGTTTCTGTCACTCCAGATTTTGTTTTGAGGTGTGATTTAAAATGGTTTTGAGGGGAACTGGGGAGAGCTCAGGTAACTTCTTGTGTTTTCCAAACCATTTTGGCTCCACCTCCTAGAAATTGTTTCCTAGCTTCAATGACTTCTTTCCTGAAAGCAAATGCAGAAGGACAGTGACAAATGTAGATTTTAGCATAGGCAGAGCCTCTTCTTGATAATATTGGTACAGTGAAACAGATGATTTACTGTCTCTTTCTTAATTGGGGTTACATGGAAACTAATATTATAGGATGGTGAGTGTTCCAAGAGGATGGAAAGAAAAAGGAACCTAGATTTGAGCCGTATTGAAGGATTCTGAATCCTGTCTTTGTTCTTCATACTTGATTGGCACAGTGAGCAGATCTCTGGGCCTGCAGTTAGGAAGACCTGAGTTCACATACAGCCTCAGACTCTTACCAGGTGGGCAAGTAACTTAACCTATGTCTGCCCATAGCTGTAAAATGGAAATCAAGAGAAGTATTTGTAAAGCGCTTAACACTGTACCTGACATATAGCAGATGCTTACTAAATGCTTGTTTCTTTCTTTGGGTGCAGAGTCAACATCATGCCTTACTTCTTTATCTGGAACATTCCCAGGAATGCCTGTTTCAGCTTGTTATTACCCACAATGAGGAGAATTGAGTGTACAAAAGGGTGGGCAGCTAAAATCGTTTCCCCAATCATCCATGCCAAATAAGCGTCTGGCAGTAAGAAGCCCAACAGTATGATAAAAAAGGCAACCAAATATGCAATGAAGAGAAAGAGGAAAGAGAGGATGATTTTGGTTGCTCTCACATGAGCCTCAGTGCTTGGGTCTCTGGAGCCAGTGCCATTGTTCTGCATCTGTTTGGTGTGTCTTCTCAGGGAGAGGATGATCAGAATATAGGAAATCAAGGACAGAAAAAAGGGCATGACCATCCAGAGGACAGTAAAGATATACTTGAAAAAATAAGCACTTTTCGTTTCCCTATTGTCTTCAGTGCAGTTTGCTTTGGGTGTCATTTGTCTGTAACTAAAAGTATCACCAAATTCTTTGATCAGTATAGGTGTACTGAAGAAAGAGAAGAGCACAGAGGCCAGGAGAATCCATCTAACCACATGGGAAACCCTCCACTTGAGCCAGAAGAAGGCATGGTAGGAGAAATTGGCAATCTTCAGGCAGTAGAAGATACTGAGGCAGGCGGCCAAAGAGATGCTTAAGAAGTTAACAAAAGTCCATAACATAGAAATTATGTGCATTACTATGCTTGTTTCATTCAAATTGGTATTGTATGTTAAAACATCAGCTATGAGTATGCAAAGCAAACAAATCCTGGAGATGGCCAGGCTGGTAATGACAGATTCAGACAAAGACATTTTCTTGCTTTTGACCAAGCTGATACAGTTCACTGACCAGATAAAGCCATTACAGCAAATACCCAAAATTGACTCACTGATCGTCAAAATCATAAACAGGCTTTGGGCTATCTTGGTCATGTTTGCAGAAGGACTGTCAGTCCTGATTTTGGATCTCTGCTTGGCTACCTTCCTGTTATTCCAGAGTTTCTTTGACCTGGGTTCAGAAGAGGGAGATGCTTGCTGCTCCTCTCTGGTAGTAGTCTTCTCTTTTCTCCAATGGTTATGTTCCTGCCTTGAGAGGATAGGATAGAGGGTATCTAAGCTGAAGAGCTGTCATCAGGAGACCTTCACGGTTTCCTTCCAAGAAGATCTGTTGTTGTATTGTAGACCAGCCTTTGAGTCAGTCAGCGACTTGGGTTGTCACTTTATATTAATGGATGAAAGACCAAACAGGTTTTTGCTAAGATGCAAATGGGTGCAGAATTCTGTGTCACACTGAGAAAGGAGGGGTGAGAGTCACATGAAGGAGAATGGTTTGTGCCCCAAAGAGGGGAGGATCCAATTCCACCTAAAGAGTAGGTTTTCTCATTTCAGACAAGGGAAGGAAGTTGGGGCAGCTAGGTGGCGCAGTGAGTAGAACACCAGCCCTGGAGTCAGGAGGACCTGAGTTTAAATATGACTCCAGACACTTGACCCACTTACTAGCTGTGTGACCTTGGGCAAGTCACTTAACCCCAATTGCCTTGTCTTCCCCCTTCAAAAAAAAAAAGAATGAGAATCACTCAAAGGCAACTATTAAGATAATTACTATTAAGTACTACTAGTAATTAAGTACTATTAGCAATGGTAATAAAGTACTTAATTACTTAATGATATTAGGATATCATTAATATTGGCTTATCTCAGATTTCTCCTCATATATCATGTATAGCTTAGGATGAAATTTAGAGAAATACCTCCCTATTTTACAAGTGAGGAAACTGAGGCAGACAGAGATTAAGTGGCAAAAGGACTTGTATGTACAAAAATATTTATAGCTGCTTTTTTTTTGTGGTGGCAAAGAATTGGAAACCAAGGGGATGCCCATCAATTGGGGAATATCTAGACAAGTTGTGGTATATGAATGTAATGGAAAACTATCGTGCTATAAGAAATGAGGAGCAGATGGACTTCATAATAACCTGGAAAGTTATATATGATCTGATGCTAAGTGATCAGAGCAGAACCAGGGGAACATTATTCATGATTACAGATACACAGTATCTGTGATGACTAACTTTGATAGACTTGGCTCTTCTCAGCAATGCAAGGTTCTAAGACAACTCCAAAAGATTCATGATGGAAAAAGCTATCCACATCCAGAGAAAGAATTATGGAGTCTGAATGCAGATTGAAGCAAACTGTTTGCGCTCTCTCTCTCTCTCATTTTGTTTCTTCTTTCTTATAGTTCATTCCATTGGTTATAATTCTTCTTTATAACTTGACTATTGTGAAAGTAAGTTTAATGTGAAGGTATATGTAGAACCTATATTGTATTACATGCTGTCTTGGGGGGTGGGGAGAGGGAGGGAGAGAAAATTTGGAACTGAAAAACTTGTGGAACTGAGTGTTGTAAACTAAAAATAAATTTATAAAAAACAAAACAAAACAAAAAACAAAGCAATGGTGGTAGGAGATTCCACGTTGTAAATATGCTCATATAGAATCAAATATTATAATGATATTTATTAAATCATTTAAATTGTTATGTAGGAATAAAGAGTTTTCTTTTTTTTAAAATTTATTTATTTATTTTTAGTTTACCACACACGGTTCTACATAATTTTGAATTCCAGATTTTCTCCCCTCCCTCCCCCCTCCCTTCCCAAGACGGCATGGAATCTCATATAACTACCATGTATAACTTCGCATTGAATTAATTTATACACTAGTCAAGTTGTGGAGAAGGATTATGACCAATGGAATGAATCATGAGAAAGAAGAAACAGAACCAAAAAAAAAAACCCCAAAAACAAAAACAAAAGAGAAGCAAAAAAGGTGAGCATGTAGTGTGCCTCAATCTGTATTCAAACTTCACAGTTCTTTCTCTGGATGAAGATATCATTCTCCATCGTGAGTCCCCTGGAGTTGTCCTTGCACGTTAGGTTGCTGAGAAGAGGGAAGTATGTCAGGGTTGGTCCTCACGGAATCCATATAGCTGTGGCTGTGCCCGACGTTCTCCTGGCTCTGCTCCGCTCACTCAGCATTATGTCGTATAGGTTTTTCCAGGTTGTTACGAAGTCCGTATCATCCCCATTTCTTATGGCACAATAGTATTCCATCACCTTCATATACCACAGCTTGTTCAGCCATTCCCCAATTGATGGGCATCCCTTTGATTTCCAATTCTTGGCTACCACAAAAAGAGCCGCTATAAATATCCTTGTACATATGGGTCCTTTTCCCACTTGTGTGATTTCTTTGGGACACAACCCTAGAAGTGGTATTGCTGGGTCAAAGGGTATGAACATTTCTATAGCCCTTTGGGCATAGTTCCAAATTGCTCTCCAAAATGGCTGAATCAGCTCACAACTCCACCAGCAATGCAACAATGTTCCAAAGGAATAAAGAGTTTTCTAATGCTAGTATTTCCTAGAGAATACAAACTCCCCTGAAGCCCAGACATATATTCCATGTTAAGTAAGGTTCATTGTAGGCTGGGCCCACTGATGGGTCAATATCTCTGTTGTAGTCATTTGTATGTTGAAGTTAATGCTTATGGAAGATTAGCTTGAGGATGTAGGAGGGCAAAGGAATGCAGTTTTTTCTGAACCCATCCATTTTCCCCATCTTCCACCTCTATGAGTAAAAGGTCGTCTGGCTTAATCTTGTGGTCTACATTTCTTCAGGTTGTTTAGCCTCAGGAATTTCTGTTTCAGGTAGGTTTTCCTTTCCTAGAATGAGGATGAATGAGTTCACAGAGGGTTAGGCAACTAAAATGATCTTTACTGTCATCTGAGTCATTATGGGGTCTGGCAAGAAAACCCTCAGCATCCCAGTGAGGAAAGTAACAAAGTATAAAAAAAACAGGAAGAGGAAGATGACTTTCGTGGTTCTCATTGATGCTGCTTCTCCTGGTTGTGTCTCCCTAGGGAAAAGGATGAGAAGGAGAGAGGCGATCAGGGACACAGCCAAAGGAATCAGGGTCCAAAGGAAACCAAGGAAGTCGGTGCCATGATCTTAAATATTGAATCAATAATATTTAATAATTGACAATTACTAATTAATAATAATTAATTTAATTAAATATTAAATTAAACATTAAATTTACAGACCAATGACACTGTGCTAAAGAAGGAGGAGACAGTGGAGTCCAATAGCATCCAGATAACCCCATGGGAAACCTTCTACTTGAGCCAGAGGAAGGCCAAATGGGGGAAACTGGCAATCTCCAGGCAGTAGAGAACACTGAGACAGGCAGCAAAGCAAATGCTTAAGTAGTTAACAACTGTTTAAAGAGTAGGAAGAATTTCTACTATTATTAAGTTATTCTGTGACTTGGGATAGAGTACCAGTAAAATACTATGGACTGTGGTGATCTACTGTATGAAGATCCTAGAGAAAGCCAGGTTTGTGATGATGAAATCAAAGAAACTTGCTTTCTCTTGACCCAACTGATGGAATTCAACAGGCCAATGAAGCCATTCACCAAAGCCCCAGAATAAACTCAATGCTTTTCAACATCACATAGAATGTTGGAGCTACACTTAGCATGGCTGCAAGACAATCATCTCTAACTCCTACTGATTTCTCTGCTGATCTATGATGTCTTTGTTCCTCTGTATCTTCTTTGCCATTCTTTAGTTTCCTTCACCTCAATTAAGAACAGACAGCTCGGTGGTGAATGGATAGAACACTAGGACTGGATTCAGAAAGATTCATCTTCCTAAGTTCAAATCCAGCCTCAGACACTTACTAGCTGTATGACCCTGGGCAAGTCACTTAATCCCATTTGCCTAAATTTTATCATCTGTGAAAATAGCTGGAGAAGGAAATGTCAAACCACTCCAGTGTCTCTGCCAAGAATACCCCAAATTGGGTCACAAAGAGTCTGAAACAACTGAGTAAAAACAAAAACATAGTCAAGAACACTGAGATTCCAGTTGCTCTATTCAGGTAATAGGGCAGCTCAGTGAATAGAGCACTGGATTTGGAATCAGGAAGACTCCTGTTCATGAGTTCAAATTTGGTGTCAGACACTATTTTTGTGACCCTGGGCAAGTCATTTAATTTTCTTTGCCTCAGTTCCTCATCTGTAAAAAAAATGAGCTGAAGAAGGAAAGGGCAAACCACTCTAGTAATCTTTGCCAAGAAAATCCTAAATGGGGTCACGAAGAGTGGGAAATGGCTGAACAACAACTGTCCAGAGTATCCAGGCCTTTTTAGGACCAGCCTTGTGACAGATATCAGGAGATTGACCTTGGCTCCTTCAAAGCAGGTGTAGTGTTACTCTTCAGCTCAGTATTCAAAGCTGTCCTCCTCTCAGTGATTTGGATTGTAAATCTATTTGATGGATGAAAAACCATGCAGCTCTTTACTAAGATGCAAATGATGTGATGTTCAGTGTCAAAACTAGAAGGGTTGGTGTAACATAAAGGAAAGTTATTAGTGTCTCTAAGAGAATTCAGTTCCACGTAGAGGGTAGGTTCCCACATCAAGTACAGAGAATAAAAGGATCAGGTGAGGAGAAGCAATGTAGTGGCAATGGGGAGATGGCAAGATGGCCAGAGTACAGGGGGGGAAGGTTGTATGGGATCACTCAGAAACATGACTGGTTATTATTATACTGAATTAAAAGCACATGCAAAGGGAATTAGCCAATATTTCAGTGCAAGAAAGGCCACTGTCACATACTGAGGGGTCAGTATCATATTTATAATAACCAATTACAAAATCACAGAATTTGAGAGTTAGAAAGGATTTCAGTAGCAGTGGTTTTCAGTTGTAGCTGACTCACTGTGATCCCATTTGGGGTTTTCTTGGCAAAAATATTGGAGTGGTTTGCCATTTCCATCTCCAGCTTATTTTATAGATGAGGGAACTGAGGCAAATGGGCTTAAGTGACATGCTCAGCATCACTCACCTAGTAAGTGTCCATGGCTGGATTTGAACTCAGGAAGATGAATCTTCCTGACTCCAGATCCAGCCCTCTATTCACTGAACCACTTAGCTGCTTTGGGAAGACGAGAGGATAGAAACACATTATGAAGTGCAGATGGTGAAAAAGCAAAAGATATCAACAAAAGCTTATTTGCAAAAATAAAAAAAAAATTGGGGGGTGGTTACCTAAAACATACGAGAGAGGCTCATGGCAAATATAAGTAGGCTAGAGCATATTACCAACAAATGACTAAATGGCAGAAAGTGGACCTGTCATGTGGCAAGAATAAGAGATAATGGATGGAGAGCTTGCATGTGACATTGATATCCCTATGCTAATTTTCTTGTAGTGACAAGGAGACACACTTCAGAATTTTTGTTGTTGTTCAGTTGCATCCAACTCTCTGTGACACCATTTGGGATTTTCTTGGCACAGATACTGGAGTAGTTTGCCATTTCCTTCTCCAGCTCATTTCACACATGACGAAACTGAGGCAAACAGGGTTAAGTGACTTGCCCAGCATCACATAGCTAATAAGTGTCTGAGGCTAGATTTGAACTCAGGTGTTCCTGACTTTAGGCCCAGAGCTTTTATCCAGTGAGCCACCTGTGATTTAGAATACAAGTCAATAAAGGGCTGTGTTCTGTACATAAATTACAAACTTGGGCAGGGAGAAGCATAAAATACCTCAGAAAGGTGTGTCTCTGTGGAAGCAAGTGGACTTGTGAAGAGAAACCCTTTCATACAAGTACTTACAGTGTATAGAAAACAATTAGTCATGTGGGTTCACAAGAGAGCAGTCTTTGAGTCTAGGGCAATAGCTATTTTTCAGAGAGGGATCACTTAGACTTTATAATCTGCTAGCCAGCAACTGTCAGAGTAATTTGATGATTTGCTTGGAAAGAGGATTGTATCAGTAAGGCAATAAACACAACATCAATGATAATCGTGAATATGCCTATGTAGTTCTGTATCACAAAGTGTGAGAGACTCTCCATATAGAAGGTAAAAGAAGTATAACTTTTATTTAGACACCAGAGAATCATATCCCATAACCAAATGTTCAGCTCTCAAACCCAGTTAGCCCACTTTGTCATAACAGCAAGGAACTTAAAATACCATAACACAGAATTTGGAATTCACAGTTTTAAAAACAGATGTTCAAAAACAAACAAAAATGTTTTTGCATGCAACTAGAAAATAAGATACACAGACAATGGGGTGTAGAAATTTATCTTGCCCTACAAGAAAGGAAGGGAAAAGGGGATGTGAGGGGAGTGGGGTGACAGAGGGGAGCGCTGACTGGGGAACAGGACAACCAGAATATACGCCATCTTGGAGTGGGTGGGAGGGTAGAAATGGGGAGAAAATTTGTAATTCAAACTCTTGTGAAAATCAATGCTGAAAACTAAATATGTTACATAAATTAAAAAAAAAAGAAAAAAAAATACCATAACACAGGCTGGAGCCTTACCATCCCAAAACCTCTTAGACCCCCTGCTGGGGTCTTCCCCAAAACAAACTCACAGTACAGCTAAGTCAGCCTGTTCAGTTCTAGCCATCATGAGGGTGGCCATTAGCAGCCATTACTGCTCTCTGTCTGCATTTCCTGTGACATAACTTCCTTTTCCTGTCAGGAGGCTCCTCTTACCACATGTAACTTAGGCTTCCTGTGATGTAAGCAGGTCACATGACTTATTAATGGGTGGGAAAGATCTTCAAATCTAAATTGCTATTTGATTTGGCCCCCGTGGGAATTTTGGGTTAACTGGTGTCAACAGAACTTTACACAACAATATAACAGAGATAACAAAAGATAAGCATATAAAAAACAATGTCCTTATCCCCCCCCCCCCCCCCCCCCCCCGCCTTGAATGAACGGGGCTCAAAATCTTGGTGTAAGGGGTGAAGATCCCATCCTCCAAAGCTTCTTCCTGCTGAAATTGGATGTAGAGCTGTCCCTGCCCCAAGAGATTAAGAGTCCTATTCGAAAGGTCAGCTCTTTAGCAAGTTGACATCTGGAATTTGGTTGACGCCAGGTCCAGGGATGACACATCACAGTTGTGGATAGGTCCAGAGATGACACATCACAGTTGTGGATAGGTCCAGGGGTGACATCTGAACACATCAGTGGGAGACATCTTAAGCGATCAGGCATCTGCAGGTGGATGGTACTAAGCCTGAAGGAAACAAATCTCACAAACACATTTAACAGGCAAAAATCCAAAAAGAAACAAAGAGACTATCATAGCCTCATCCACAATAGAATGCATGAGTCAAGGGTGCATTTTCATAACTATTTTCTCCTGGGTAGACTGTTACAGTACTGTGTTTCCCATGTGCTATAATTTCTGCAGCCTTTGGAACATCATCTGGCTTCCATTTTACCCATACTTAGCTCCCAATTTTATACTATCAGTAGAACCAAATCCTTCCTTTCCTCTGATAGTTATTTTGGAAAGAGGGTCAGTTTTCACAAGAGGTATTGTTTCACAAGGAATAATAATCAATTGAACTCTTCTATGCTTTTACACAACTATGTAGGTTCTTCACCTAAATTCTGGAGTGTCACAATAATTTCCCCTTGATAACTTGAATCTGTCACTCCAGCCAATACATGTATTCCCTGAGCTGCTAATCCTGGTTTAGGTAATATCCATCCAAAATGATTCTTAGGGATTTTCACACATATCCCAGTAGAGATTTTTCTTATCTCTTTCTGTCCAACAAAGCTTCTCTAAAAAAATGTAAATCATATCCTGCTGAACCAGATATTCCTGGATACGGTAGTGGGACATCTTCCCTCACAGTCTAATACTTAATATTTTGGATCTTATATGCTTGCTGCTTTCTAATTTGCAGATTTGGGGTCATCATTCTGGCTAGAGGTGTACTTCCTCCTAATGGTCTATTATTCAAATTACATAAAGCAGCAAACAAATTATCCTTCCAATGTTGATACAAATTATTAGAACTTAATTTTCTTAACTGTTCTTTCCACGATCCATTCATTCTTTCTATCAACCCAGATGCTTGTGGATAATATGGAATATGATAAATCCACTCTACATTGTTCAATACACAATATCTCTTCATCTCATTACCTTTGAAATGTAACCTATTGTCACTTTGAATCTGCATTGTGGTTCCATAATACAGATTTATAATATCTAGAGTTTCACAGGTGTTTTTCTGGGTTGAATTAAGGACAACCCACTAGTACACCTGAATAGGTGTCAACACAAGTACATATAAATTTGCATGCTTTGTCTTGGGGTAGTGGTCCAATATAATCTATCTGCCAAATCTGGGCTGGAACTTTTCCCCTTGCTATTTCTCCAGTTACTACCTGAGGAACAATTCATAACTTTTCCAATCGACATATATGACATTCCTCTGTTATTTGCTTTAACAATGAATAAGAGATACTAAAACCTTGATCTTTTGCCCACCAGTGTGTGGTCTGGACCCCTACATGGCTGGCTGTTTGGTGGACCCATTTTACTAGTACTGGATCATCAGTTGGTGTCAGAGTAGTGACAATATGTTCAGTAGCAATCTTTGCTAGTCGATCAGCATGTGCATTGTACTCACGTTCTGGCATAGTGAAGGGCAAGTGAGCATCTACATGAAAAACTGACCAATTAGTAACCAAAGACATGTCTCATATATCTTCCCATAGTTCTTTGCCCCAAACTCGTTTACCATGAATTTCCCAATTTTGATTTTTCCACATTGGCATCCATGTAACTAATCCATTAGCTACTGCCCACGAATCAGTGAATATATGACACTGTCCTCTTTTCTCTGTTTTAATAGCTTGATGTACTGCCATAAGTTCAGCATATTGACTACTTCCACCTATCCTAGTACTTTCCAAAGTTCTCTTAGTACATGGGTTATAGGCTACTGCTTTCCAACGTCTTTTATGGCCCAAATATTTTGCTGCCCCATCAATAAATCATACATGTTTCTTCTGCTCTTCAGTCAGTCCATCATGTCCGTCATTCCATTTTACCAATGATTGTACCAATCTTGCCTTGGTTCAGGGATTTTGTCATTTCCATCAATGTTGATGTTTGCAATGGATTCATGTAGAGCAGAAACTCCATTTTTGCCTGTTTTCGATCTATTCTGAATATACCCTTTCCATCTAATTATGCTAGCCTCTTGTGCATGTCCAATTCTATGAGATGCTGGGGTACTCATCACCCAAGTCATAATTGGGATTCCAGGCCTTAAAATCACTTCATGGCCCAGAGTCAGTTTTTCAGTCTCTACCAAAGCCCAATATGCAGCTAACAACTGCTTTTCAAAAGGTGTATATTATAATCCAGATGAAGGTAGTTTCCTTGACTAAAATCCTAAGGGTACATTTCTGCTTTGTCATTTCTGCAATAAACTCCAATTCACAGTCATCTTGGGAAGTCACTTGTAATTCCACTGGTCCACTTTGCATAGGCCATAAATCCAGAGCTAATTGTATAGCAGCTTTAGCTTCTTCAAAAACCTTACTCTGATCAAGTCCCCAGTCAAATTCATATTTTTTCCTGGTAACTTTATATAAGGGTTTCAAAATCTGTCCAAGATGTGGAATGTGGTGCCTCCAATATCCAAATAGTCCTATGAACTTTTGTTTCTTTTTCTTATTGTTGGGGATAGGAAAATCTTGAATCTTCTGTTGAGCTTGTGGGAGAATTTCTCGCAGTCCTTTGTTCCATTGTATACCCCCAAACTTTACAGTTTGAGCTGGTCCTTGAATCTTTGCAGGGTTGATTTCCCATCCTTTGCTTTTCATATGCTCAGCTTCTTTTACATTTTCTCCCTGTATCATGATATCATCTATGTAGTGGGTAAGCTGTACACCAGGTAACTTCAATTCATCCAAATGTTCAGTCACAATCCTATAACAAATAGTTGGGCTGTGCATTGCCTCCTCCTTTAATTTTCTTGTACAGTCCCTTATTGAATGCCAGGGTCTATCTGCAGTAGGCCACATAGTATCAGCAGTGTATTCCTCTTTATAGCCTACCACAGCCAATGCCAACAAATTGGTTGTTTGGTTATCTCCTTGCAAATTATAATCCCTAAAAACTTGCTGTACAAAAGAATTCTGACTAATGCTTATGGATCTCATACAATCCACAGAATCTACAGACACTCCTGTGGCCCGTTCATCACTGATTCTCACCATCCAAGATGTTAATGATTCTCCCATTCTCTGGGTGAATCTACTCAAGATAACTGTGGTTTCCTGCTGTGTAAAATCTTCCAAAGTCTCCCTGAACTCAGTATCACAGCCCTGTGTTTCTTGACTACTTCCTTGTATGGAGAGCATTTCTCTTTTGAGAAGTCTGGTGTGATATGGTAACACTCTGTGGCTCAGAAGTAGCAGTATGCCACAAAGTATCACCTCATGCCTGAAGTTCTGATGTTCTATCCTCCTGTCTAGATTCTCTGCCCCAGTTACCATGGTAACCATACTGACTGCTAGGCTCAACCTCGGCTGAACTGAGGTGCACTCTTGACCTCCCTGACTCCCTCTGCCTTCTAGCTGAATTTACAAGGCTGTTAGCTCCCTGTTGTTCTACCACCTGAGTTTCTCCATCTTGCTGTGGTATAGTAGAAGCACTCTCAGATATTTCAGTAACTGTCTGGGTCTGAGTTCTGTCTTGTAATAGTCTGTCTCTGTTTTCACATAAAATACAATAGGTTGTAAGTAAAATCCAGCCTCTTCTAGAGATCCCTCTCAGCACTTCTGTTCCTGGCTCAACAGTAACTCCTCTGAGGCATAGCTCCAAATCTCTAGGTCCTCCCCTGTGTAGTTTCTGCTTCCAATATTCACAGAGACCAGTGCCTTTAGACCATTCCCTTGCTAGGGAGCAGTAAGTCATATCCTCCCATCCTAGGACAACCATTTCTTCTTCTAAAGCCCTTCTACCTCTAAATAGAAACCTTATGCCTTGTGATCCCCTCCTCCTAGTTGCCAAATAATGTATCAGTAAAGCAATAAACACATTGCAGTGATAATCGTGAATATGACTGTGTAGTTCTGTATCGCAAAGTATGAGAGACTCTCCGTATAGAAGGTAAAAGGATAACTTTTATTTAGACACCAGAGAATCATATCCCATAACCAAACGTTCAGCTCTCACAGCCAGTTAGCCCACTTTGTCATAACAGCATGGAACTTAAAATACCATAACACAGGCTGGAGCCTCACCATCCCAAAACCTCTCAGACCCCCTGCTGGGGTCTTCCCCAAAACAAACTCACAGTACAGCTGAGTCAGCCTGTTCAGTTCTAACCATCACGAGGGTGGCCATTAGCAGCCATTACTGCTCTCTGTCTGCATTTCCTGTGACGTAACTTCCTTTTCCTGTCAGGAGGCTCCTCTTACCACATGTAACTTAGGCTTCCTGTGATGTAAGCAGGTCACATGGCCTATTAATGGGTGGGAAAGATCTTCAAATCTAAATTGCTGTTATAAGTATACAATATGAGAATTATGTAGATTCTTTTCTTTTTCTGGGGAAACAACTGAATCAAGAAATCATGTCTCTCCAGAAAACCTAGTGCTCCATATCTTACTTTGCATGATTGGAAAGTGTCTAACACAATGCCTGGCAGAGGGCAGACACTATAAATGTTAACCATTATTATTAATTCCTTAATTAGATATGATCAGTGCACAATGCCAGTGGTGATGAGATCCCTGATTTTTCTGTGTAAGGTAATTTGGAAATGCATTCAACAGGATTGAAGTCATCTGATCAGTAATGGGTTTGTTTCAAGTTTCAAATACATAATATTGTTTCAAATTGGTAAACCTTGTTATGTCAAGCAGCTTTTCATAGCTTGGATATCAGTACAGTATGAACTGAAAGAAACTAAATGCCGGTGGAAAATTGTTTAAAACCAATTATGTTATTTTATCAGCCCTGCTAACCCTGTTTTATAATGTTTTGCAACTGCCATTTAGGGAACTGGATATTTCCACCTTTTCCTTTAGTTAAGAGGAAGTTACAGGTAAAACAATTTGGCTATCACTTATGAAAGTTGTGAGATTGTTAATTAAGCCATTTGGGGTTATTGTTTCAATGTTAAAACCTAAAATTGGTAATCGATTACTGTGTGTGGAAAGGAGGGGATGAGGTGAAAGCCTTATCCGTATTGTTCTGTCCATTCAGAGCAATCTGTCTTGGGGCATGAGGGTATGCAGCAGGATTAGTCTATTCCACCTTGGGGAATTCCACCTAGTGGTGGTGTCAAAAAGCACAGCCCACAGTAGCTCTAAGGGTAGATAGGGTGGATATCCCCAACTCCCCTCCCCTAGGAAGATGGCCAAGGTAGGCTCTGATGTAGGATTATGGGGGGTCACTGGAGGCCTCATGTGCCAGTTACCATACACTGGGTTCATAAAATAAACAAACCATGTCTGCTTTGGTAGATACTGGTACAGAATGCACGATGCTATATGGGAACCCTGAAAGACATCCTGGCAAGTGGGTAGCCATGGAAGGATATGGGGGAAATTCAGTCAGGGCAAAACAAACTAAACTAAGACTGAAAATAGGGGACTTGCCACCCAGAGAGTATATGGTTTACATCAGTTCAGAAAAAGACTATAGATGGGAGTGGGCAAGGGAGGGGCATCAGGTTCAGCCCCTTTTTTTGAGTCCCTGTCAATTTCCTTTATTTTGTAAACTTGCCAGATTCCTAGAAACTATCTGTGTGGGCAAGGTCATCAGCCCTGGCCAAAGAGGTTGTTTGTGTCATGGAGCAACTAAACCATGAACTTGGCTTGATGAGGATCTGCAAATTTATGTATAATATAGAAATAATTTCTAATGATTGGTCTTTTAATCAGGACAAATTTAAACTTGAGAAGAAAAGAAAAAACCAAGCGAAAGGTACTAAGTGAAATCTCTTATGTATGTGAATCTTGGTAAATTTTTACTGCTTATTGCAACTCCATGGGAGTAAAAATAAGTGTATCTAGCCCTAAGTTGTGATTAGTGAAATTTCCCATTTCAGGTAAAAGCTCTTGGGACTGTAACTTTTTTTTTTCAGCTTTGAATTTAGGTATAGTTGTCTGATGGATTATTAAGTCAGTAATCTACCACTCAAGAGAAATGACATAAGCTAGTCAGAGGGATTATGATCCTGAATTGTCACAGATGGAAGTTTGCATCTAGGAAAAAGTTGAGACAACCTAGGCTTTAGCATAAGGTGGGATCCTTCTGACTTAATTTCCCCATTGTATTTCTTTGAACAGGAATATTTCCCACCTGATTGTTCCCGCGTCTGGCTATGAGGTGGAATTATCACTGCATGGTTGGCTGCCAAACTGTGACTCTTACCTGAAATCAAACAGAGCTAAGGATGCTTTATCCTGCCATATATGTGCCCTTTGGTTTAAGCCTGAAGGACCACTTTGATGTTGGTATAATCATGTCCCTGCTTTTTCCTTTTATAGCAAATTTCCATAATCAGAGCAAGTGGGCTATGGAAGATATGAGCACAATGCAAGTATGTGAGATCTCAGTCTGAAGGTATAGTAATTCCTTATCCCAAACAACTAGGTAAATGAGCATTCACACCTGTCATCAGCCTGCTAATATTTACATAGTCATGTCTAAAATTAAACTCTTAAATAGCTCATCCTTTCTGAATGCTATGGGAATAATTAAGAAAAGATAAAATAAGTTTGTGAAACAAAGATGCAAAGATGGTGTTATGTCATTTATATCGTTATTCCATGGACTAAGCCTGGGATATATTTGAGCTACTATAATAAAAGGCAGGTGCATAAAATCCGAGCTATTTTAACCTAGAATTATAGTCCTTTCTATATCCCATTTGAGAGGCTATGCTAACTTGTACTGAGACTTTTTGAAAAAGATTTTAGCAGGAAAAACTAACAAGTCTCTACAAGAAACTTGGAATCAGAAAAACAATTCTACTGAAGAATTGGTCCTGAGGACAAGACATTTTCCAGATTGTCCCAAGAAGAGATATTCAAGAGACCAGAAAGCAAATGGGATATCTGAATTCCAAGATTAAATTTGTTAATTAAATGGACATTGGATCATTGTTGATAATCATCATTATACAAGTCTCTCATTGACAAAAAGGGGGAAATTGACAAAATCAAATTTTTTCTGATTCCTTTTTGTAATTGACCCCAATATGTTGTAAAACTGCCCAAACCATGTTTATTAATCTTTGAACCTAGTTCAGAAACTTAGCTGGCTTGTACTAAGTTAAGTTCAGAATTGAGCTCTCCCACTAATTACCAAATGCCATAGGTTCTTCCTCCATCTCCCTAGGAGTGGGATGGAAGAAAATTGTAACAATTGTGGTAATTTTCTCATTGGTCATGTTGCTTTCCTACTTGTGCTTATATTGCTTTGTGGTTCATACTTACAAATGGGACCACCTGGATGTACCCCAAAAGGCCTTATATACCCTAGTATAAAGGCACCTTATAGACTTTGTGGAAGATATTCAGAAAGAATGTATGGGCAGCTTTTCAGGGGTGGATTGTAGGGGGTCCCAATTGGGGAAAATCCATAATGCACAGTAAGAAATGAAAAGCCTTTAACTTAAACTCCATGAAAGGTAGAAACTTGGACATGGTGACCCTTTAAAAATAATAATTTAGACACTGAGTCATAACTTAGATACTGTGACTAATTGAAGCCATAACGTGGACCCAGTGCCCATTTGTGTCCAGTACATGTCTGGTACACAGTTTTGTGTTTGGGTATTTACCCATCAGCATCGGCTTAACACCCAGGCTTGGAAATGAGCAGAAATACAAAATATCCACCAATCAGAAGAGATGTGCTTTTTATAGCTCCACCTCCTTTTGTTTGATTTCTGTAATTACCACTGGGCTTTCCTGGGATGTTTATGAGTATCCATCCCCAGACTGGCAACTATCAAACTCTTGTCAGGGATCCATCATACTGCCACAATGTAAGTATCCAATTGATTAAACGACTACCTATAATCAATTTGGAGCTCTTTGGCCTCTTCCTTTGGTATCAGACTTGTCCCGCTGTTTTGGGAGGGAGGTACAGAGTTCCCTAGGTGGGGGAATTCCAGACCTAACACTAGGGAACTGTTAGACTATGAAGAAATGATGGTCTGCTTATCTACAGGGGTCCCAGCTGCAGAAGCAGGTTTTTTTTTTCCTGCTGGTGCAGACTGAGTGGTGTCTGTCTTGACTACAAAGGACATACAGAGTCTAGCTTGGGGTGCAAACAATAAGTTATGTCAGCTCGGAAGGACGGGACTTCATTCTTGATGCATTCAGGGCCTACTGTATACTTCAGGTCCAGTTTTTCTAGAAGATAATGGCAATTCAAAAAGACAAGTTCAGGGGACCCCTTAACATTCCTTAACACCACAAAAAAAATTCCCAAGGCTAGGAGTTTTTTCTCAGCACTATAGAGCAGGCATATGTCAGCTTGTGCCACATGCTTCTGTAGGAAACCTCTCAGTGCCTCAGCTGAAACCGTTAAGCTGGAGAAGCTCATTCTCAGGATCTCTCCTTCAAGGCCACATGCAAACCAAAGTCTAGCACTGTCCTGTACTTTTGTTACAAGATGGGATCAACTGAAGAAAGCACAAGGGAAAAATTCTTAGAATTCTTAGAGGAAGTCCTTAAGAGAGTCAAAGAGAGCACTGAGCTCACTTTTATAGGTCACAAGGAAAAGAAACTGATTTTTATGCAGCCAGTCATTACAAGGAGGAAGCATTAGGCTTTGCGGGCAGTGCCTGGGGTCAAGGAGACCTATCTTCCTGTGTTAAAATCCAGCCTCAGATGCTTGCTATCTGTGTGACCCTGGACAAGTCACTTAACCCTGTTTACCTCAGTTTCCTCATCTGTAAAAAGGAACTGGAGAAAGAAATGGCAAACTACTCCAGTAGCTCTGTCAAGAAATCCTCAAATGTAGTCACAAAGAGTCAGATAGTACCGAAAAAATGACAACAACATTATGCTCTGAAACCCATTCAGCTTGGCTCTCGGGAAAGCAGACACATTCCACGAGGAGTTTCCCTTCAGTAAATCCAAACGATGACCTATGGCATGCACTGGAATATCAGATTGATTGAGGGAATTCTTCAAATTGATCTGGGATTCCCTAGATCACCCTCTTACATCTGGGAACAGATCAAATAAATTAAGGAAGGAGAGAAAGTATGGTGGAGTGACGGGTAGAATGAGATTTGGACTTTAGGTCGGAAGGTCTGAGCAGGAGTCCTGGGGAAGTCATGTAAATTTTTTGACCATCAGTTTTTTCAAGTACAAAATGAAAATATTAAAACCTGTACTCTCTACGTTACTGGGTTGTTGTAAGGAAAATGCTTTATAAAGTGGTTACATGCATGTAGCAAAATTATCATGGTATAGTAGATAGAGAGTTTGCCTTAGATCAGGAAGTCCTGGCTTCAAGATACAAAGTGGCAAATGATTCTCAAATCTACTTATCTTGCCTTAATCTCTCTGCAGACCACCTATCTTGAGTCTCCATTTCCCTTGTAGATATCTTGAACTGGGGGCAGCTAGGTGGGGCAGTGGATAGAACAAGAGCCCTGGAGTCAGGTGGACCTGAGTTCAGATATGACCTCAGACACTTACTAGCTGTGTGACCCTGGGCAAATTACTTAACTTTGCCTAAAAGAAAAGAAAGAAAATGAGTCAGGAGTCAAATGTCTTGAACTGGCTGTCCACTAAACATCTTAAACTCCACATGTTCAAAACAGAACTCATTATCTTTCCCCCTAATGTCTCCCACCTTCCTAACTTCCTTATTACTGTTATTACCATCCTTTTAGTCCCTCAGGCTTTCAATTTAGGTGTCATTCTCTAGACCTCCCTGTCACCCTGATTCCTCACTATCATCTCTCCCTTTCCTCCCTCCCTCCTCCCCCATCAAACCCAATCTGTTGACAAGGCCCATTGATTTCACCTTTGCAACATCTCTTGAATACACTCCAGTCTCTCTTCTGACACTACTGCCATTCAGATGCAGATCCTCATCGCTTCATGCCTGGAATATTGCAATAGCCAACTGCTGGTGGGTTTGCCTGCCTCAAGTTGCTGTGTACACCAGTCCATCCTCCATCCAGTCACCAAGGTTATTTATCCTAACATGCAGGTCTGACCATGTCACCCCTCTACTCAATAAACTCCAGCAGCTCCCTATCACCTCCAGAATCAGATAGAAAATCCTTTTTTGGTATTCAATACCTTTTATAACCTAACCCTTCCCTAAAGGGCTTGGCAAGCCTTCACACCAAAAGTGCTCATCTTCCTTGAACATACACATGAAAGTGGATGAGCAGTCCTGAAAAGGGCTTTGATGTCTCCCTAGCACTCAACTTTCACCTTTGGCTCCAAGAAGCTGTAGCATGTGCAGTGGTCAGTCTCTAGTAAACCATTTGGGCAGATGGGCCAAACCAGGTTGAGGGTAACCTATGAGGCTGTTGGTGAGTTAGGGGGGTATCTATCCCAAGCATGTGAAGACCACCCAGTGGAATGGGCAGATGAGAACAAGTTCCAACAGCTAGTCATGAAGGTGGCTGAAGCAGAGACTGTGGAGTGCTTAGAGCCTGGTGAGACTTCAAAGATGCTTCAAAAAGACTTCAAAGTCATCCACTGCATTTTGGGCTACCACCTGGGTCATCTTGAGTTTTTTCTTGCCACTGGACTTCTGTGACTCTGGAAGAGAGAGTGAAGCTGATAACTTTGGGCAAGTCTGCCTCACTTAAATCTAATTCATGTCCATGGCAAGATGGACATGATGTCCACCTCATGGTGTCAATGGTCCCCTTCAAAAATGAAGGACAAACACCACCTTAATTTCCAGTATATTTTCTTCAATCCAGTGACCCTGACATTTTTGTTGTTCCACAAACAAGACCTTCCATCTCTTGGCTCCAGGCATTTTCTCTGTCTCCCAAGCTTGGAGCTGTCCTTTCTTGTCTTGACCTACTACCTTTCCTGGCTTCCTTTAAGTCCCAACTAAAATTCCATCTTCTACAGGAAGCCTTTTCCAACGGCTCTTAATTCTAATGCCTTTCCTCTTCTAATTACTTCCTATTTATCCTGTATATAGCTTGTTTGTGTATTTTGTTTGTTTGTTGTCTCCCCCATTAGATTGTGACTTCTTTAGTTACTCTCTTTTGCTTCTTTTTGTATCCCTAGAACTTAGCACCTGGCACATAGTAGGCACTTAATACACATTTACTGATTGATAGACAAGCTCTCAGTGGCCAAAGCAACTCTCTAAGATTATAAGTTGCAGAAAACCCATCAATTTGCAGTGGTAGAGGAAATTTCCTCAGTTTGAGCTCTGTATCCCAATGAAATCATAGGTCTGGTCCTTAGCGTCATACAAATGTCAGCTAGCTGGCAGTCTTAAGGTGATGACCCAAAATGGATGCAAATGATTTCTAGGAACAATTTGTAAAAGGTATGCTAAATTTGAGAATAGCATGAAGGCCTAAATATCTTCATCTAGCCACATTTGTAAATACATCAAAAAAATTCAAATATATACCTCAACAAGGTCAAATGCAGGTGTAACACAATACTGAGGGGATTAAGTTGCTTTCTAAACCTCCAGATAGATTTGCCTAATCTCTGATGATTTACAAAGTAGCTCAGGCCCTTCCTCGTGACTTATGCACATCATTGAATTGCCTGCTCATTTCTCAAGGGACTTAATCTGAGCACATTATGAATGGGATAGCATGATCCCTTAGGAATTAGAGCATGACCCACTAATAAAATGCCTCCAGAGCATTTTGAGTTCTTGTTTTCTTTGGTTCTTTAGCCTCCCTTGATGTTGAATGAAGGAAAGTTCAGTGGACTCATGAGTGATACAGACATTGTTGGCAGAGCAGAAATGCTCAGTTCAGTGACAGCAGGGGTGGGGATCAAGGAAGGAGACATCTTTTTTCCTCCGTTTGACAACTCAGAACTGGGGCAAGGCTCCAAGTTACCTCCACATTCATCAGCAGCCACTTGGTTCTCCCTTCCCTTATCCATGAATGATCTGATGTCCCTTTCAATTCCTTTAAAAACTCTGATCTTGTCTCTTAGATTTCAAAAGCGGAGAACTGTGGAATTGTCACTTTCTGAAAACTGGATTTCCTGTTCTTGTATCAAGGTACAAAGTACAATCCCAGGTGCTTACCAAATATGGGAACTCTATCAGAATAAGCTGTCTTTTGGTTCCTTAAGAAAACTTTTAATATATGTCTGTATGTATGTGCATATGTGTATATATGTGCATATACATTCAGGAAGCCTACCATATTACTAACACAATGATTTGAGGTATCATCCAAATTTTATTGAGAATATGTGATATGTGAGAAACATAGTCTAGGAATAAACAATACTCAGAAAGCCAGTAAGGTTTTCATTATATTTTACATTTATTCTTTCTGAATAAATGAGTAGCTCCCTTAATGGAGTACAGCTTGTTCAGACAAATGCAAGCCCTTTTATTGGCTCCAATTCGAATCTCCCATCTTACTCTTCATTGGCCAGATGCCACCCCCTGAACTGCCCATGTCATGTCCCCCTGAAACAGCTCATTAAGTGTGGGTACAAGATTCTAACCTTTCACCTGATCAGAAGCCTGATTCTTCTAGATTAGGGCTGTCCAAAATACGGCTGCGCCCACAGTGGGATTTGTGCAGCCCACCTTCAAGCATAGAAATTTACATAAATGCTTTAGTAAATGAAGCCAAGCTACCTCAGAGCTCTCACTAAATGGCAAATAAAAATATATTGTCTATTGTTTCAATAAAAACCTAAGGTTGTATAGCCCTGCTCTAGATCACAGCTCTGATTAGAGCCAGTCACCTCTGACCTAACTCCTGTTATCCAAAGCTAGGAGGAGTACTTTTAATCCTGTGGAAACAAAATTCCTCCTATTGTTTCCCATAATTCCCCCTCTTTTCTTTTATTCAAATTTTTGTTTCCACATCTTTAATACTCCCTTACTCTCTTTCTTATGTGACTTCTTCCCCTTATCCATCTCCCCTTTAAGTGGGCATAAGGGGGAGAGGTTGATCAATACACTGACAAATCAAAAGGGGGCAGTCCCCTTTGTAAAGACAGATTCAGAGATCCGAAGGAAAACAATAATCAGTTGTGCCTTTAAGATTCAGAAGTCTCCTCTCATACAGCTGTATGGCAGGGATCTTCATCTGGTGAAATCCTCTTGTCTGGGCACCTGTTCTCCAGCACAGCATCTCAGCATCTTCTTCTTGTTTTCTTGTAGAAACCTGCTTTCTTTTGTCTACTCTCCTACAAAAATGACCTTGGCACAATTTTAAGTTACCATTCCTAAATCTTACACTTATATCATTCTTACAAAATCAAAATTGGAACCTTGACCAATTGTCATGTTTAAAAGATTCACATTAGAACCTAATTTTTTATACTTCACATTAATCCATTATTAATCCTCCCTCCCCATCAGGGGATGAGATTTCACTAAGGAATTAATAACAAGCTCCAATATATGCATAAATATATTAAGTAATCAATTCATAGAACAATTCCAACTTCTAGTCATGCCATGTTTCTTTTAAAGCATTTACAAAATGAACCACAAGTCATTCTTCTTTTAACATTAACTAATTGTAACAAAACTGAGACAAGTATGATATTAACTAGGTAACAAAATAATATTCTGCCAAGCCCTCGATCTTATTTTCTCCATACTATTACAAAGAATTAAAGGACCTTAACTTATACAGGAATACACACACACACACACACACACACACACACACACACACACACACACACACGTAACAGATATCAAGTCTAAATAGCTGGTTGTTGTTTGGGCCGAAATCCTAAGCCTGATAGTTCAATCTTATAGTAATCTAAGATGTTCCAGAATCAGTTATTTAGTAGATTTGTTATTGTGCTTACAAAACTTTTTGATTATAGAAATTTGCCACTAAGAGATTAGGGACATAACTTATAGTAAGGAAACAATATTTCTCCTACTTCCAGGCAGAAGTTATGTCAAACTGCAATCTGCATTGAGCCAGGCTTAAAGTCTGCCAGGTTTCAGTTGAGAGATTAAGTAGGAAAAATCCTGTCTCAGCTCAGATGGAATAGCCATTTTCCCAGCCTTCCCATGAGATCACCTTCTGCAGTCCATACCTGCACCTCACAGGGTTGTTGGCATTCTGGATCAGTGGCTCAGACAGCCTTTCTTATGTCCACATCTGGAGTTAGACTCAGAAAAACAGTCAGTTAACAGTCCAATTAGGTCTTTGAATAGCAAGTTCCAATAATCAAGTTCCAATCTCATGTTGGTTAAGGAACATCTTTAAAGTGAGCCTTAAATAGTTTGCATGCACTTCTACCCTTGTTCATAAAATTTTCCCATTAAGATCATAAGTTATTGCTCTTATAGATTTGCATCAGTTTCCCAAGCTTCTCTATCCTCCTCTAACTTTGCCCAATCTGAAAGAACGAGATATACTTCAAGAAATGAACCATATAAATATGATAAGTTCAAACACTAACTTTATCTTATGTTTTAGGTCATGGAATGAATTCAAATCAAAACAGAAACATTTGCCTTTTCCATCAAGGCAAAAGTATTCCACAAGTTACATCCCTCTAAGAAACCTAAACAGAAGATGTCTCTGACTTAGTTCTACTGGAACTAAGTTGATTAATTGACTGATTAATTCAGTCAGTTGTATTTATACCCAGTTGCTCTTACACCATTTTGAAACATGTAAGGACCTTATTCCATATTGATACACAGTAACTTTAAATTCCAGCCTTAGTCTATGGGATAGTGATTCAACATTGTGTTTGTATCTTTATTTCTTTTCTTTTATCTAATTATTCCCATAACATTTAGAAAGAATGTTCTTATTCCAGGGATTCTATCTTTCATATGACTATACAAGAGTAACAATTTACCCAATTATTTGATTGAAAACAGCAAGATTTCACATTTTTGCCTTAATCAAATTTTCCATTTCTCCCCATAAAACCTTCTAGGTCTTTGGGTACCACCACTTCACAATAGTAGTAAATTCTGACACATACTTTTCCATTTATCACTAACTACTTGTCTTGATTCCTGAGACCTGCCATCAGAAGGAAAAGAAAGCATCACAGCCTTTCATTTGCAGAATGGCATCTCTCCCAGATAGTGGGTTCTTTTTACATCAGATGGCAAGTCTCACTAGTCAAAACTTTACTAGGACTCACATGTTAAATTCTAATTTTATCCTAAATACCAATCACTAGAGACCAGTTTTGTTGACTTTAAGAGCCAGGTTTGGAGCTTGGCTGACTTCTGACTCTGCTGCTCTCTCAGCAAGACTTCCAGGCTTCCCAGCCTCAGAGGCCCAAGTCATTACCTGTGGGGCCTTCTTTGTAGCTATTGCCCCTTTCCCCTCCTTCCCTTTTGCCAGGTGGAGAAAGGTAAAGCTCTCTCTTCTTATCTAGACTATGGGGGGAGGGGGACTGAAGGGAATAAGGAGACTGTAAAGCCATTGTTTTGCCTAATTTATTCTCTAACCTGAAAGTATCCCAAAGTCTCCCCTCATCCTGAACTTCCATAGAACTTTCTGTCTCTACTCCCATCCTGTGTCACAAAATTTCCCCTGTCTCCCTTATCTTGTGCCATCCACCTTTCTCATCCTGTCCTTAGTCTCTTAACTCTTATATACGTAAGCATATCTCCCAGACATCTGAGTCCCACTTAGGGACTCATGAAGTTCACAGTGGGTTTGAATATAAACTTTAATATCAAGTTATTACAACAAATTATACAAAAGATTTTACAAAACATTTCTTCTCTAAAATGATAGGTATTCATGAAGAAAATCAGTTAGCCTTCCCTTGTTTTTAAATATATCACTAGAAATTAATTACATTCTGGAATCTCACATAGATAGTGAATGTGGTAGTCCATAAATCTCCAGATTAACATACATAAATATATCCTTAGATGATACAGGCTTGAAAATCACACTCCTATATTTTTCCAAGGATTCTCATTTGCTCAGTAAGAATTCTATAACACAGAAACATTTTACATAGAGTTTAGAAGAACTTAAATATAGGCAAAGCTTGGAAGTTTATCCTAATTCATTCACTCATCCATATATTATATATACATATATTTGCACAATTCTTAACCTAACATCTAGATTATAAGAGAAATTGCTTTTTCATAAATTTCCAAAGTAATATAACAACTGAATTCCTAGATATCACAAAGTATCAAATTTTCTGTTCATAAAACTTCTTGTACATAATTGACAAAAATTACTAGAGGAAATCTTACAAAGTCTTTGCATAATTAGCAAGTTTCCTTTCACAAACATACTTTTTAAAGTATTTTATAGCAAAAAAATTTTAACTATAACTTCCTTTTAAATAAAGACAAGATTTGGAAGTTTATGATTTCTTAAGTTACAGTAACGGTCCAATAGATCATCTTCTTAACCCATTCATCATTTTTCTCTGACAGTGCAATTTTTAACAACATTTGGGTAAGAGAAATTGCTTTTTAAACAATCCGTTATCAATTTAGGTGAATGCATTTCTAAATCACCTTGCACAGAGAATCATTCATCTCATCACCAGCATGTGGAAACTATCACCCTAAACCACTGCATATATTTTCATAAAAATCTGCTATAATATTATTATTACTTGTTTATGACCAAAATAAGTTTCAAATTATCACATTTTTATCACATCCTTTAAAAAAACCCAATTTACATGCAACAAAATTCAGATTAAAAATTGCTTTAGCACCATTTCTACCTCACAATGGTCTCTCAAGTTTTACAATCTAAGAGAACTTTAGAAATACAATACAATTTTAGAAATACAGAGACAATAAACTTCAGATGACATCAATTGCATTTCCAGATCATCACATATAAAAATTATTCAACATTATTACTTTTAACATTTTAATTACATCCTGGTATTTATATATTCCCTTAAATATATTTTATTTAGCTGTATATTCCTAGCTCTGAATAGCTCTTTTTCTGAGAATAGTTTAAAAATTTGAAATTATGTTAGCTTAAAATGTACTAGGCCAATATTGTAACTGTTGCCTCTGGCCCAGGCAAAGCTTAATAATTAATTGTACAAATAAATCTCTTTACCATTGTCAGTACCCATTTTTTAAAAACCCAGTTTTTAATACCCCCCTACCCTGATCCATCCTGAAATGTGGATAGACATAATTCCTTCTAACTTTCCATAACTTTGTCTGTTGGTTAACAGATCAGGCTACAAATTTTCATTTTCATTTAAAACTTCCTTGTACTCTTTAAAATCCCCAAGTCATCTAAAGAAAGATGGAGGAGGGAGTGACCAAGAGGACATGGGTTTGCTTCACCCCCCCCCATATAAACCATTCCTCTTTATATTTTACCTTCCATATTTCTACTCTAGCTTCTTTCTCTGTCTTTCCTAATCTTTACTCAAGCTACCTCAGACATTTCAAATAAATGAAAAAAAAAAGATTTTCAGGTACCAATTCTGTCCACTCTTCTGCCCCTAAGGAAACTAGATGGAGTTAAATACCCTCCAACCTCTGCAAAGAGCTTTTATAATGCAATTTAAACAGAACACTGAAGTCAAAACCCTCAGTTTTCTTTCTTGGACACCTGCCTGAGATCTTTTCGGTTTTGCTAATTAACCCCACATCTGAACTTGGGAGAGCCACTCCCAATCTCCAAAACTTGCCAAAGGTTTCACTCGCTGAATTTCAAATTTCCCATCACAAAACATAAAACATTTTTCACACACTCATAGATAAGACACCACACAGGACAATGTACACAAATAATTTAGAATTCGAATTCAGACCTATCTTAAGCATTAAATTAAGAGTAACACATTTCATGTTTCACATTTCTAAATACAACCAGAATGAATTAAATTACCTTTCAGTTGTGTTTCATTAAACAAAAATTTTTCTTTTATGTGAGGCAGGAAATGGTTTTAAATGCAAATCAATCTGAGGGGAAAAATTTCCCCACTTTTTTTCTTGTCTCTCACTTCACATTCCAAACTTAGCCAGATTTAGAATGGAGCAAGAGAGAATTTTTACCAACAACTTCCCCCAAATTTCTGAACCTTTTATACTTTCCTTAAACTTTAAACTAAATAGTAAAGTATTTTTCTCTCTCTGTCTCTGTCCTGTCTAGCCACTTACTTGAGACTGCTGCGGCAGGCAGGGAGGGTAGGGGAGGGCAGATAAAGAGAAAGTGGCTGTCTTTATTCTGGGTTAAACCACTGTTTTCCCAGTTAGCCAACATTTATCCCAATGGACTGTTTTTTTGGATAAATGCTCAGAGGAATCCTATCCTCCTCCTCAGTATCTTTTTCTTTTAAGAGCTCTTTTACCATTCTAGGCAAATATGATTTATCAACCTCAAATCTGAGAATTGACAAAGCAGTACTTAGATCCTGAATTTTCCCACCTTGATGAGGGACCTGACTTACGCAATCTTCAGTTGTTCAGTTTCATTTTTTCTCATTCAATTTCTTTACTTACATTCCTGGGTTCCCAAGGATTCCAAAAAATAATCCCAAGAATTTAGCAGTCTGAAAAAGGAAAACTCCAACCTTTGGGCACTTGGGCCTGCTGGAAACCAGCAGGGGCACCTCCTGTTGTCCCCAGTGAGTTCTCCTTTCTCCAATTCTAGAAATCCTGGATGAGCCCCCAAATTGTGAGAAACATACTTTGTCTAGGAATAAACAATACTTATTGGAAAGCCAGGAAGGTTTTCATCATATTTTACATTTATTCTTTCTGAATAAGTGGGTAGCCTCCTTAATGGAATACAGCTTGTTCAGACAAATGAGAGCCCTTTTATTGGTTCCCAATTCTAATATTCCACCTTGATTTCCATTGGCCAGATGCACCCCCCTGAACTGCCCATGTCATGCCCTCTCAAACAGCTTATTAAACACGAGTACAAGCTTCTAACCTTTCACCTGATCAGAAGCCTGGTTCTTCTAGATCACAGCTCTGATTAGAACCAGTCACCTCTGACTTACATGTTGCTATCACTCAAAGCTAGGAGGAGTACTTTTAATCCTGTGGAAACAAAATTCCTCCTCTTTTTTTCCCATATGATATCATAGAAGTATTACAAAAGAGTTACTATAGGTAATTGTATCACCAAGTGGAAGATATTTCTGTTAAATATTCCTAATGCTAAATGAACAGGGACATTGAATGGTAGAAATTTAAGTCTGGAAAGAAAATTGAAAGTCCTCTCAAGTAGATGTTTAAGTGCTATATAAATGCCTATTATTATCTAATCTGAACCTCTAATTTTACAGGTGAGGAAACTGAGGAAGGGATAGAAAATTTAAGTGACAAATGTCAGCCTCCAGAGTTTGGTCTAAAAAGAGACAGGATTTTCTCTAAAAGAGACAACAAAATTAGGTCAACCTTCAGAGTTTTCTCTAAAAAGAGACAAAATTAGGTTGACATGTGCTGCTTATTCCCTTTAAGCTAGCAAAAACATGCATATGGAAGTCAGAATAATTAGAGCTCCCAGAAGGGCCAGTTGGAAGAGATTATATACCCATACAGTAAGGAAGTTTTTCCCCATCCCCCACCACCAGCCAAAAATTATAGTTTCCATAAGGCAAGAAGAATAACTGGTTTTTCTCCTAGCCATAAACAAAGGATGTCAAGGTACCATCTTTAAGTGAGGGCCATAAAACAATAAGATAAGGGAAATGTCTGGTTCAAAGTGATTGGTTTTCATAAGAAGAATGCTCCTAGTTAGGTAAATCCAGTAGGAGAGTTTCAGGTTCAGTCAGAGAGTACACAAAACATGATTGTTATGCCAATCCAGGGTGAGCCAAAATGTCCTTTTCTGATTGGTCAGTCTAGGTTTTGGCCCTTTTTGAGTGTTGGCAGGGGCCTAAACAGTTCTCACAAGAGTATGTCCCACAGCTGATTCAGAGTAGAGCTGGTACAAGAACCCAGGTTTTCTGACTTCCAGTTCAATGTTCTTTCCAGGGCATAATGAATGTGTGGTATTATTCATACTGTATACACTCTCTTGTTCTTTTAGCATTCATTGTTTCCAAATCGTGAAACCAGAGTCATTTCTTATGGCACAATAATAGTAATAAAACATAGTCATTCCCATTGATGGGAAACCTTTATGTGCAGATGTCTGGCACACAATAAGAGTTTAATAAATGCTTTTTCCTTCATTATGTTTTTCATTCAATTTTTGAAAATTTTCTGTTAATGATCATGGTGCTGGAGAACAGATGAGTCAATGTCTGTCTTTAATGGCTTTAAGTGGAAACTGATGGTGAAGGAGGGGCAGGTCCCCAACTGAGCTAGATTTAGAACAGCCGGTTCCATCATTGCTTTTCAGAATCATCTGTGGGGTGAAGGGTCACCTAGTCCCATCTTTCAGGCACTATCTGGAGCATCCTCAGGAATGCAATCTTCAGCTTGTTATTGCCCAAAATGAGGATGAGTGAGTGTACAGAATGATAGATAGCCGTAATCATCTCCCCAATCAGCCATGCTGAATCACTATCTGGCAGGAGATCGCTTAACATAAGTATAAAAAAGGCAACAAAATATACTATGAAGAGAAAGAGGAAAGAGAGAATGATTTTGATGGCTCTTAAATGAGCCTCAGTGCTTGGGTCTCTGGAGCCAGGGATATAGTTCTTCATCTGCTGCATGTGTCTCCTCAGGGAGAGAATGAGCAGGAGAGAGGAGCATAGAATTACAACAAGGGGGATGACCATCCAGATGGTACTCAAAATTAATTGGAGAGAATAGCTACTTTTCTTTGTAATGTTTTCAGTGCAGTTTGTTATTTGTATGCTGCTAAAACAAATGATGAATTCTTTGACTGGGGTTGCTATGCAGAAAAAAGAGAAAAGCACATTGCTCAGCAGAATCCAGATAATAACATAGGAAATCCTCCACTTGAGCCAGAGAAAGGCAGAGTGGGAGAAATTGGCAATCTTCAAGCAATAGTAGACACTAAGGCTGGTGGTCAAACAAATGCTTAAAAGGTTAATAAATATCCAGACTGTATCCATAATTTCCTTTGCTATCATTTCCTCATAAAAACTGGGATGGACCAGTACTAAAATATCAATTACAAGTGCCCAAAGAAGGCATATTCTGGACAGGGCTAGACTGGTAATAATGAAATCAGACAAAGTCATCCTCTTGCTCTTGACCCAGTCAATGCAATTCAGCAGTCCTATGAAACTATTACAGCAAAAACCTAGAATTAACTCAATGACGAAGACAACCGAGAACACACTGTCAGCTAAATTCAGCATGATTGTAAAAAGAGAGTCAGCCTTGATTTTTTGAATTTTTGATTATCTGTCACTGTCTTCTTTTACTTGGGTTTCTTTGACTTGGGTCCAGAAGATAGAGATACCTGATGTTCCACTCTCATGATAATTTTTTCTTCTTTGTGTTGGTTGGGTTTCTGTATTTGGCTAGAATGTGGCCGGGCTTGGAGTTGTCCTTTGGAGTTGTCCCTTGGCTCCTTCCTGGCAAATCTGTAAATACTCATCGGACTAACCCTCAGATCTCTTCTCTTCTGGGTAATCTGAGTTGGCCCTTCCAATATATATGAAAAAACTGAGTAGCTCTTTGGTAAGATGCAAATAGATTCAACTTCACATTGAGAAAGGAGAGATCAAAGTCACGTGAAGAAAATGTTCTGTGGCCTAAACAAAGGAGCATCTAGTTCCATATAAATATATCAAATGCATTTCACTCTTATCTGAACCTGACAAAGGGAAGAATGAGAAATCTAGCAACTGTGGAACAGTGAGTTTGACTTTGATTTCTGGGAAAATTCTAGAACATATTAGTAAAGGGAAATATGGTAAACATCTAAAAATAGGAGAAGATATTACAAAATGCCAGCATGCCTTTACCATGAGCAAGTCAAATAAGACTAACAATTTCTCTTCTTGCCAGTCTTATTAGACTAGCAGGGAGGGGAAAGCTGTAGATGTAATTTAACTCTTTTTTAAAATAAATTCATTTAACAAGTCTCATACTATTTTTTTTACATAATCAAAGACAAAAAGAGGATCGTATGAAATCCGTTAATGTCCATTTCATACCACTTGCTTTTTAAAAAAGAATACAATAATTTCCACACATTATTTTCAAAACTTTCCTACTTATATCAATTTGGTTCTGAACTTCTGATCCTTTCTATGTAATTAAAAATGTGTATCAATAGCTCTCTTTTTTGGGACATCAATATTCTAAACTCCCTTTCCCCTCTCTAAACCTCCCATTTAAAAATAGAGAAAAAGAAAACCTCATGTAACAGAAAAGCATGGTCAATCAAAATGAACCCTCACAGTGGCTGTGGACCAAAACATGTCTTTTTCTATACCTTGAGTATACCCTGTCAGGTGGTAGGAAATGTGTTTCATCCTAGGTCCTCTGGAGACCAGGTTGATTATTGCATTTCTGAGTTCTTAAGTCTTTTGGAGTTGATTTCCTTAGCCATATTGTTTGTCCACATGCAAACTGTCCTCCTAGTTCTATTCAACTGACTCTGCATAAATTTATACAACCCAGAATTTTCTGGAATTATCACTTCTATCACTAATACACCTTACTATTCCGTTCCATTCACAGATCATACCTTGTTCAATCATTCCCCAGTTGATGGGTAGCACCTAGTTTCTCATTATTTAATTTTCTCTTTTTCTCTTTTTGACCCACTTTTCAAGATCAGGGAATTTATTTTGCTCGTTGACTCTCTCCTCACTGTTTCCACACTCTATCTCTTCCCTACACATCTCTGCTTGTTTCTCTTTGGAGTTTGGCATCTTCCTGTACTAAATAGTGTGAGTTTTGAACTCTGTCCATTTCAGCTTAGCGTGTGGCTCTTCTCATGTACACTTCCTCCCTACCACACTCCCACCAACTCCACTCCTTTTGAGTTTGTATGCTCTTTTCACACCCCAGTTATGAGAAATAGCAAGTCCCCAATCCCACTCTCCCCACCCACCTCCTTTCCACAGTTACGTATTCCTTTTACCCTCCCTTTTCTTTCCCTTCTTCAAAGTCCTCAGAATGTATCCATTGCACCCCTAGGTCCTCTGCTTTTCTTCCTGTACTCCCTCAGTACCCTAAGGAAACAGGAAGGATCTGACAGGCCCCCTGCTCTCCTCCCCTTCTTAGAGGGTTTGTACTATGTCTTTCCAGGATTCCCTCTAAAAGCTCAAATCAATGTACCTCTAATATATGAAGTTCGGGGTGAGTGCAGCAGAGCTGGTCCTTTAATTGTTAGGCCTGTGGGGAGAGAGAGACCTGTGCCTACAGCAGTCACTACTGGGTCAGGGTATTGCCCTCCTCGCTGAGGTCGGGGTAGAACATTGTTCTAGTTCCCCATGGGCAAGGGCAGTGGCGGAACCCTGGAGCAGCTGGGCGAGGCCGGTGTGGGCCAGGCCTGTCCACCCCAAGTGGCTCGCGAACATCGGCCCGAGAGGGCATGGTTGGGGGTGCACACTGTGCGGGGTAGGGAACCTTCCTGGGACTGGGCTGCTCACTGTCGACCGGCAACAGCAGCTGCTTCTCTTCCACGCCTGGCTCCCTGCTGCCCTGGTCTCACAGGTTCCCCTGTCCCTTCCTCCCTCCTGCCTCCTCCCAGACCTCATCTGGCCCCCGGAAGGCTGGAGGCCGGGTTTTAGCCTGGAAGAAAGCCCAGGAGAGGCGCAGGTGAAGGGGACGAGTGTCGCAGATGGGGGACATCAAAGGTTCTGGCATTATGCTATGCGCCATGTTGTTCTTGCAGACATATGATTTTTAAATCGTCCTGTCTTTGAGAGCCTTGACTTTTGCTTACAACGAAGGTCACGAGTTATGCAAACATTATTTCCCGTCGCCCTTCTTCTAGACGGTCCTTCACTTCGATGTACTTGTATTCCCTCACTCAAATCCAATTCACTTGCACCTTCCTGATGTCTCGGTCCTCTGAGAATGAAGGACAAACAACCACTTGTATTCCAAATCTGCTTTTCTCTTTCACTCTCATTGGTACTTAAGTTAATCTATTCTGCCAAGTATTTTTGCTGTGTAGGCCGTATATTCTGACATGTGTTCCCTTCTAACTTCTCTTAACCTTTTGAACAATTCTGGACCTACGTTCTCTTAGTACTCTGCAGGATTCTGTGTTTTATCAAACAGTGGCTGAAGTTTCTTTTCCTAGTATTATTTATTTAGAGGAGGTTGTAATCTTTTTTTTTTTTTGGAGGGGGGGAATGCAGGGCAATTGGGGTTAAGTGACTTGCCCAAGGTCACACAGCTAGTTAAGTGTGTCAAGTGTTTGAGGTCAGATTTGAACTCAGGTCTTCCTGACTCCAGGGCCAGCGCTGTACTCGCTGTGCCACCTAGCTGCCCCATAGGAGGTTGTAATCTTTTAGATGTTTTAGTATTCATCCTTCCTTCTAATGTTATCCTTTCTGTTGATTTGTCTGCTTGTATTCTTGGTTTTTGATTGAATTTTCTTTCTTGAGCTTTTGTGTGGTTTTAGTTTTTTTTTTCTTATATTATTTTCTCACTCAGTTTCTGACTCTTTCTCTTTTCATCAACCTCTTTGTCTGTGCTCCCAGTTTCTGGAAAGTCAACACTGCTCTCAGCTGGATTCTAGTTCCTTTTCCTTCAGGCCCAGTAGAGACATTTATTCTGGTCCTTTGCCCCAGTTCTTTCAGTTCTTTAGGTCTCTGACTATCCTTAATGATTGTCTTCCGCTTTTTGTAGGGTTAGGGGAGGGTGAGGTGGTGTTTGTAGCTTGGAGTTCCTAACCTAGGATCTGTCCTCCACTTCACATGGTTAAGCATTGTCAAAGTCTGCTGCTTGTTGCAGCAAGATAGTGGAAGACAGGGTTTGAACGACAAGTCAATAAGCCTTTATTAAGTGTTTCCTATGTGCCAGGCACTGTGATAAGTGCCAAGAATATAAATACAAGCAACTGCTCTCAAGGAGTTTCATTCTAATGGGGGAAGGCAACACATAAGGGTAAATAAGGGATTGGAAGGAAAGTACCTATGTTGGGGCATATTGGATAGAGAATTCCAGAGAGTCGGTAGAGGAATTTCATAGAGGAAGGAAGGAGTAAATATGATTGGTCTGGGGAAGAGTGATTTTTCAGGGTAAGAAAGGTATTGGGTTATGGTAGAAAAAGAAGTCTGGATAGTTGAGTGGCATCCAGAGAAGAATGAGGGAATGAACACGACTGTGCCTGTAGATTCTTTGTAGCAGGAGGGAAATGTAAAGCCTAAGCCCATGGGTCAGTTTGTGCTGATGTAGATTGTTCACCATGCAGTAGACTGAAGACTGGTGGTGAAGGGGTGTTGAATGAATGTGATGGGGGTTAGCATTTTCCACTATTAATTCAGAAGTCTGCTACCTTGTTGGGCATCTTGCTTTATTTCTCCCATGAATTCAGGTATAATTGTGTACCTCTGGCACAATTTTTTTCCCCTGAGAGTTAGCAGGGATTGTAGAAAATGTCTAGTCCTCCATTTTGTTCTTCAAATGACTCAGAATTCCCTGAGATCAGACCTTTTGAGGAGAAGAGGATCTCCTGCTGCAGTATGGCTCTTGGAGAAAAAAAGAGTATTATCTAAATATTTTGCCCAGCGTCTTGCTTGGAGAGCAGTAAATGAAGTATTGAGACATTACAGGTCCAATGGGAAAGGGATTGTTAGCTTTAGTAGCTCTCTGTGTATTTGTATATTTGTGTGTTTGTCTCTCTCTATATGCCTACGTATGTGTATATATATATACATATATATAAACACATATATATTTTTTGTCTGAGAGGATGCTAAATTAGAAGGTGGTATTTTAGGTTTTGCTGGGGGAGGGGTTACAATGTAGGATGCTCAGAGGAAGAAGTCTCATTGTAATGTCAAAGGACTGCCCCAATAGTCATCCCCTGTTCAGTTCCCCTCAGGAGGGAGCATATGGGTTATTGGAGGGCTTTTTGTGTGAGTTTTATATGTGTGTGTGTGTGTGTGTGTGTGTGTGTGTGTGTGTGTGTGTGTTTTGTTGGTTTGTAGGTTTTTTATGTTTATGAAGTGAGTGCTTTGTGTCTTCTACATGTTCATTGGGGTGAAATAAAAGTTCAAGACATTGCTGCCTTGAGTACATATATAGAAGCTGGGGACTACTTTTATTCACATTTGGAGAAACTTAGAAACCACTATAGGTGTACATGCCAGGAAAACTTTCTCCCACTTCAGATGGGAACAACAAATCAGAGAGAGAAAAGAAATGATCCTATTGGTATCAGCCTCCAGGACCATTATCTGTTCTATATGAGCCCCAGCTTCTTGGTGACCTAGTATTACCTTGGGATAAATATATTTGTACTGTCTACCTTCCAGCATCTGATAAAACCACTTTGTAAAGTACTATATAAATAAGAGATAGTACAATCATTATTTTCTCTCCCCTCTTCCCTCTTTTCTCGTATCCCTTTCCTCTTCAAACCTCTCTTTATGTCTCTGCAGGTTTCCAAATATCTGACACGTGGGAACCTGATTACAACTGACATCTACTTATTTCAAAGACATTCATTAGTCTTTCTTCCTGATCACTAGTCACTTTCTCACCAGTATTGTCCAAATATAGGGACTCCGCAGTAAACTCTTCTGCTCCCAAAGGGAAAACCCTTGTCCTCTGTCTATATGTTTAATCTGTATCTATATGTGTTATACACACATTTATTATTTAACACATAGGAAGGACTGGATACCAAACATAACCTTTTGAAATAAGATTCAGATTTAAATGAATGTCTTAAAAGCATTTAAAAAGTTACTTCATGTAAAGAAACTCTTATGGACATCATTTTATATACAAATATATACCTATATATGGTTGGTTGGTTGTTGTCCTTCGTTCTCAAGGAGGACCAAAATGACATCACTATGCTAGAGTCAAATGTCAGTGCATCCAGTAGTGGCGGATCAGACCAATACAAGCCTGGAATGCTCTACTACAAGTCAGGCACCAATAGTCTATGTGATCATTTGGTGTGAATTCTCTAAATTTGTGTATCCTGCATTTCAATTCTGCTTTACTCATAGAGCACAGCACCTTCTCTGATGTGGGCATGCTATACTGAGTGATCCTGTGCCAGTGCCTCCCATGTGACAAATCAAATCCAGGGGTATTTTTTGTTTTTTTTTTTATATTAAACTTTAAATTTTTTTCTTTTTGTTTATTTATTTATTTATTTACTAGTTTAGTTTTCAGTATTGATTTTCACAAGAGTTTGAATTACAAATTTTCTCCCCATTTCTACCCTCCCCCCACTCCAAGATGGCATATATTCTGATTGCCCCGTTCCCCAGTCAGCCCTGTCTTCTGTCACCCCACTCTCCCATCTCTTTTTCCCTTACTTTCTTGTATGGCAAGATAGATTTCTATGCCCCATTGCCTGTATATATTATTTCCTAGTTGCTTGCAAAAACTTTTTTTTGAACATCTGCTTTTAAAACTTTAAGTTCCAAATTCTCTTCCCTCTTCCCTCCCCACCCACCTTCCCTAAGAAGGCAAGCAATTCAACATAGGCCACATGTGTATCATTATGCAAAACCCTTCCACAGTACTCATGTTGTGAAAGACTAACTATATTTTGCTCCTTCCTATCCTATCCCTCTTTATTCAATTTTCTCCCTTGACCATGTCCCTTTCGGAAAGTGCTTGCTTTTGATTACTTCCTCCCCCATCTGCTTTCCCTTCTATTGTCCCCCCTTTTTATCCCCTTCCTCCTTCTTTCCTGTGGGTTAAGATACCCAATTGAGTGTGTATGTTACTCCCTCCTCAGGTCAAAACCGATGAGAGCAATTTTCACTCATTCCCCCTAACTTGCCCCCTCTTCCCTTCCTATAGAACTACTTTTTCTTGCTACTTTTATGTGAGATAGTTTACCCCATTCTATCTCTCCCTTTCTCCCTCTCTCAGTATATTCCTCTCTCATCCCTTCATTTGATTTTATTTTTTTTAGATATCATCCCTTCATATTCAACTCACCCTGTGCCCTCTGTGTGTGCGTGTGTGTGTGTATATGTACATACCCACACACACACACACACACACACACACACACACACATATATATATATATATATATATATATATATATATATATTCCCTTCAGCGACCCTAATACTGAGATCTCATGAATTACACACATCATCTGTCCCTGTAGGAATGTAAACAAAACATTTCAACTTTAGTAAGTCCCTTATGATTTCCCTTTCTTGTTTACCTTTTCATAGTTCTCTTGATTCTTGTGTTTGAAAGTCAAATTTTCTATTCAGCTCCAGTCTTTTCACTGAGAAAGCTTGAAAGTCCTCTACTTTATTGAAAATCCCTATTTTGCCTTGGAGCATGATACTCAGTTTTGCTGGGTAGGTGATTCTTGGTTTTAATCCTAGCTCTATTGACCTCCAGAATATAATATTCCAAGCCCTTCAATCCCTTAATGTAGAAGCTGCTAGATCTTGTGTTATCCTGATTGTGTTTCCACAATACTGAAATTGTTTCTTTCTAGCTGCTTGCAGTATTTTCTCCTTGATCTGGGAGCTCTGGAATTTGGCAACAATGTTACTAGGAGTTTTCTTTTTGGGATTTTTTTCAGGAGGCAATTGGTGGTTTCTTTCAATTTCTATTTTACCCTCTGCCTCTAGAATATCAGGGCAGTTTTCCTTGATAATTTCTTGAAACATCTTGTCTAGGCTCTTTTTCTTTTGATCATGGCTTTCAGGTAGTCCAATAATTTTTAAATTATGTCTCCTGGATCTATTCTCTATGTCAGTGTTTTTCCAATGAGATATTTCACATTATCTTCCATTTTCTCATTCCTTTGGTTCTGTTTTATAATATCTTGATTTCTCATCAAGTCACTAGCTTCCACTTCCTCCAATCTAATTTTTAAGGTAGTATTTTCTTCAGTTGTCTTTTGGACCTTCTTTTCCATTTGGCTAATTCTGCTTTTCAAGGCATTCTTTTCCTCATTGACTTTTTGGAGCTCTTTTGCCATTTGAATTAGTCTATTTTTTAAGGTGTTATTTTCTTCAGTATTTTTGGGTCTCCTTTAGCAAGTCATTGACTTGTTTTTTTCATGGTTTCCTCTCATCACTCTCATTTCTCTTCCCCATTTGTCCTCTACCTCTCTAACTTGCTTTTCAAAATCCTTTTTGAGCTCTTCCATGGCCTGAGACCAGTTCAAGTTTTTCTTGGAGGCTTTTGATGTATGATTTTTAAGTTTGTTGACTTCTTCTGGCTGTATGTTTTGGTCTTCTTTGTCACCAAAGAAAAATTCCAAAGTCTGAAACTGAATCTGAGTCTGTTTTCGCTGCCTGGCCATGTTCCCACCCAAGTACTTGACCCTTGAGGTTTTCATCAGGGTATGACTGCTTGTCTAGTAGAGAGTACTTTGTCCCAAGCTTGAGGGGATTTGCTGTTGTTTTCAGAGCTATTTCTACACAGCAAGTTCTGCCACACCAGCACTCCTCCTCGCCCAAGAACTGCCAGCCCAGACTCAGACTCAGATCTAAGCAGGCTCTGCACTCCTGCTGTGATCTGTCACTTAATTCCTCCCACCAGGTGGACCTGGGGCCGGAAGCAACTGCAGCTGTAGTCCTCAGAGCTGCACCAACCCTGGGGTGTGGTGGCCAAACCACAAACTCCTTTCACTCTGTTCCTGCAGTTTTTCCCACTAACCTTCTCTGTTGTCTTTGGTGTTCGTGGGTTGGGAAGTCTGGTAACTGCCACAGTTCACTGATTCAGGGCGCTAGGGCCTGTTCCCCCCGGCTCCCAGTCTGGTTGGTTTGGGTGCAGCCCATGCTGGGCTCTGCTCTGCTCTCAGCTCCGTGCAATAGACCCTACCCAGTGACCATCCAGGCTGTCCTGGGCTGCTTCCCTCTGCTATTTCGTGGGTTCTGCAGTTCTAAAATTTGTTCAGAGCCATTTTTAATAGGTGTTTGGAGGGTCCTGGGGAGAGCTTTAGGCAAATCCCTGCTTTCCAGCTGCCATTTTCAAATCCAGGGTTTTTAGAGAGACCTTGGGAGTGTCCTTATTTCGCTTCTTCTGACCACCATGTGAGTGATTCCCCTGTGTGACTTCTCCATAAAATAGTCTTTTTGACAAGCGTATGTTTTGCATTCTAACAATGTGGTCAGCTAATCTGAGTTGTTGCTCTCTGAAGCAGAGTTTGAATGCTTGGCAGTTTAGTTTGAGTAAGTACCTCTGTGTCTGGTACCTTATCCTACCAGGCAATCTTCAGTATCTTCCCAAGACAATTCGAATGGAAGCAATTCAGTTTCCTGGCATGGCACTGGTAGACTGTCCAGGTTTCACTGGTGTACAACAATGAGATCAGCACAATGGCTCTGTGGACCTTCAGTGTGGTAGTCAGTCTCTTCTCTCCCACACTTTCCTTTGGAGCCTCCCAAACACTGAGCTAGCTCAGTGAATGTAAGGGTATGTATGTGTATATATATGTGCATGTGTATGTATCTTTATACACACATATACACATATTATATATATGTATAATGGTAAATAATGAAAATAATAACAGTAGCCAGCATTTATGCAGTATTACTTTAAGGTTTGCAAAGAGCGTTAAACATATTTCCTCATTCTATTCTCACAACATCCCTGGGAGGTAGGTACTTATATTATCATCTCCATTTTAGAGATGAGGAAAATGAGTCAGAGAGAGGTTAAATGGCTTGCCCAGAGTCATGTAGCGAGTGAGTGTCTAAGGCAGAATTTGATTTCCTGACTCTGGGTCCATTGTTCTCCCTTCTACGCCACCTAGCTACCTAGAATAGGAGAATTTTTAAAGCTTTGCGGAGCCTACACTTCCCTTCCCCTCCTCCCTTGTACTAGTGGGTAAAGGATCCCCTGCCCCCACCTTTCGTGCAGCCCTTTTTCAAACACAGCAGCCTCACAAATGCCTCTCTCAGGTTTTTGTTTTGCTGAATGAGGATAAATGAGTGTACAGAGGGAAAGATAGGGGCAGCCAACTGTATAATCATTATCACCTTGGCATCTGTCAGGAAATCATTTGATCTCCCAATGATGAGAATGACAAAATGAAAGATAAAGAGTAAGAGGAAGGAAAATATTACAATGGTGGCTCTCACATGGGCCTTAGTGCTCACATCTCTGGTTGCATTGAGCTGGTGCCCCATCATCCTGGTATGCCTCCTCAGGGAGAAGATGAGCAGGAGACAAGAGAACAGGGATATAATGAATGGTGTAAGTGCTGACAGGAAAAGAAGAAGGTACAAGCTATGTAATTCTCTTTCCTTTCTTCTGACATTTTCAGTGTAGTTGGTAAGGAGGCTCATTTTTAGGAGGACAGAAGACATATTGAATTTTTGGATCAGTAACACTGTATTGATGAAAAAGAAGAGCACACAACCCAGCAGAATGCAGGCAACCACCTGGGAAATCCTCCACTTAAGCCAAAGGAAGGCAGAGTGGGAGAAAATGGCAATCTTGAGGCAGTAGAAGACACTGAGGCAGGTGGACAGCCAGATGCTCAAATTGTTACTAAGGTTCCAGCTAGTTTCACGAATTTTGCTTAATGTCAGTCCATAATAGAAATCAGGATAGAACACCGAGATAGTGGCATCAGAAATGACCACACATTGCAGGATGATCCTTGAGAAGGCTAGATTCATAATGATGAAGTCAGATAAGGAAATCTTGTTCCTCTTAATCCAGTGGATGCAATTGATAAGCCCAAGAAAGCCATTCCCCAAAATCCCCAGAATGAACTGACTGAAGGCCACAAGCAAAAAGAAGATTTGGAATGAGTTCAGCATGTCTGCAGATGGATTTCCCCACCTTTGTAATCTCTCTGCTTATCTTCAGCCTTGCTACTGCTCTACAGCTCCTCTGACCTGAGGTAAGGAAGCACACACAGGTACCTGCTTTTCCACAGTGTCACTAGTACCTTTTGTGCTTCTCTGACCTGCTTGTGCTCCTGTCTCTGTCCAGAGTGCTCACAAATTCTTCCTTCCAAACTGGTCTGCTATTGTTCTCTAGTTCAGACCCTAGCCTTGAAGTTTTCTCAATTCTTTGGGTAATAAATGTCATTTAGTGGATGAGAGCCCAACCAATAGTGGTTGAAAGATCTTTGCTACGATGCAAATAATTGCAGGATTTAGTATCACATAGAAAAGGGAGGGGTCAGAGCCAGAGAAAATGGAGAGTTTAGTTTCACACAGATAGTAAGTTCCTATTTTCACATAAAGAGAATGGAATTAGTCCTTGAAACCTCAGAACGTACAGTCCCCTGGAGAGGTATCTGGAACTGGTAAAGGGTGAAGGGACTGGATGAAAGAGTTATTTTTAAGAGTGACTCTCCCAAAACCATAAAAATACATTTGTGTGTGTATGTGTGTATCTGTACCTAACTATCTATTTAACTATTTATTTATTTTACCATTTCTATATATGAAATGCATATGAAACTGAAAATCTTGATTATAATACAGCATATATATTTTTTAAAACCATAAAATAAATTCAACATGTTAGTTTCAAAGCTGTCCTCTCTTTCTTTTCACTTCCTTCTGTTCTCTTCCCTGTGTTTAAAACAAATGCTTTAATAACACTTTTTTTTCTTTTTTGGCAGTATTTCCACAGGCCCCTCTGGTTCCTAGATCTCTTACTATCCAACTTAAGAAAGTAAAACCAAAAACTTCCATTGTAACAGATATTCAGAGTCAACAAAAACAAATCCACACACAGACCATGTCCAAAACTCTATGGTTCATTACCCTCCTTTAGTCCATAACCTCTAGGTAGGTAGGTAGCATGCTTCCTCATTACAGTCACTATGGGTCATTGCATTGTTCATAATTCTTAAGTATTTACAATGTTGTATAAATTATTCTTTTTACTCTGTATTGTGTCATACAATTTTTTCAAAATTTCTCTGAATCCATACTTTTCTTCATTCTTGTGACACAATAACATTCTACTACATTCATATACCACAATAAATTCAGCCATCCTCCAACTGATTGACACAACCTCAGTTTCTAGTTCTTTACTACAAAAAAGTGTGCTACTAGGAGTGATATGCTTTTGGATCCTTTCTCTCTTTTTATCTTTTTGGGTATACACATATGTATATATACCTCTGTGTATATAGAATAATAATAGTTACGACTTATGTAGTGCTTTAAGTTTTGCAAAGCATTTTGCAAATAAAGATTAGACATAATTTAATGACTTTGACTATAGTTCCAAATTGCTTTTCAGCACAATCTGATCATTTCATAGCTCCACTAATAATATATTAACATGATTGTCCTCCCTCACTCTATTCAGCAACTCCCACTTTTCTTTCTTTCTTTCTTTTTTCCAAATTTGCCAATCTGATATGAGTAAAGTGAAACCTCAGAGATGTTTTATTTTATTTTATTTTTTTAATTTATAGTTTACAACACACAGTTCTACATAATTTTGAGTTCCAGATTTTCTTCCCTCCCTCCCCCCTCCCTCCCCAAGACGGCATGGAATCCCATATAACTTCCACGTATTACTTCGCATTGAATTAATTTGCACACTAGTCAAGTTGTGGACAAGAATTATGACCAATGGAATGAATCATGAGAAAGAAGAAACAGAACCAAAAAAAAAAAACCAACCCAAAAACAAAAACGAAAGAGAGAAAAAAAAGGGGGGAAAAAGGTGAGCATGAAGTGTGCCTAAATCTGCATTCATACTTTACAGAGATGTTTTAAATTGAGTGTCTCTTATTATTAGAGATTTAGAGCACTTTTTTACATGATTGTTTATATCCTGGATTTCGTTCTGAATTGATCATATCTCTAACCCAGAGATATTTGGGTCTTGGACAATGGAGAAGAGATTGCTGAGCCTTGGCAGTCTTGGATCTTCTTGACCCTTCCCTCAGATGGCATACTGATGGTGCATCAGATAATGTCCATTCATTCAATTTGTGAGCCACATCTATATTTTTAGACCACTCTTACTTCCCCACCCCCGCATATTTTACACTTCAACTATCTTTGAGATGTTTTCTAGGTCATTTAAAAATAATAAATACCTTATGTTTTCTTCTTTTCTAAAATTTTAAAATTCTGTTTTACTATTTTTTTTTATTTCATCATGTCACGAGTTCTATTTGCTCCATTCCAATTTTCATGGAATCTGCTACCTGGATATGCTTTCTTGCCTTATGTTCTAGGATATTTATTCTTCTTCCAATCCTTTTTTTTCAAGAAATCTTATTTCATTTATAATTTCATTTTAAAGAACTCTCCTACTTCTTTTCTTCCATGTACCCCCTTAGATCTTTTGGCCAAGACATTTTTTCTCTGAGTCCATCCTTGTAATCATTATGTGGTTTCTCTCTTTTTCTAGGTGCCTCTCTTGGTTATCTACTGACCCTGAGCAAATACTCAAGTTCTCAGTGTCTCTTGGGCCTGGAGTCAGGTAAACCTGAGTTCCAATTCAGCCCCAGTCGCTTCCTAGCTATGTGATCCTGGCCAAGTCTCTTTACTTCTGTAGGCCTCAGTTTTCTCAACCGTAAAAAGGAAATAATAACAGAACCTACCTCCCAGTGTTGTTGTGAAGATAAAATGAGATGAGTTGAATAAATGCTTCCTTCCTTCCTCATCTGACTTGGTAGAAATTTTTTTTTAAGCAAAGGAAAATCCCAAACCAAAGTTATGCAGCTAGTTGTAGGAGAGCTAGGACATGAAGGCAGGTCTTCTGGTTTCTCAAACAGAACTCTTCATAATACCATCATGCCTCTAGCTTCTTGGTTTCCTTCACAATCTTCCCCTACCTCTCACTGCTCTGACCTATTCGTGCCAAAAGCTTTTAGGTACATGTCCATATTACCATCACGAAAAAGCCTAAGTTCCAAATTAATTTCCTTTTTGGGGAGTTTCTTATCTTTACTTCTTTCTTTTTGAGAATGAGCATAATTTACATGTATAAACTAGCAAAATCCAGCAGGGGGAGTTTATTATAACTGTTATTATTTTTTTCCTGGAATAAACATTCTATCTCCTGCCCAGGATCCTTGATCTGAATCTTTAACCAGTTAGGTAGCTGACTGTTGCCACTGGATGACACGAATTATGAGATATACACTATTGAGTATAATGTCAATTAAAAAGTGTAGCAGCAGCTATTATGTATCTCTTCCTCAGTGGTCCATCATTGTGCCAAATGGAGTATATGGTACCCTCCCTTCTTCTCTCCCTAGGTGTTTTAGCAAGCTCTTCTGAGTCATGTGAATAACACTGCCCAGCTGCCCACCTTTAAACGTCTTTAATATATTATTATTAGTTACTTAATACAAGTGTTGCTGGTCAGAGAGTCCCTAATCAATCTGATGAATTCCCCAGTCATCCTGTTGTTATCTTACAGAATGTCAGCTTTTGTTTGCAAACACTTGACTAAAAACTCTCCTTGGAGTGTAGGTATGGTCAAAGATGTCCCCTGAGAGGACACAGGGTCCTCTTATATTCCTGGGCAAGACTCAGGAGGATGGACACTTGTCAGAATTACTGCTCTCCTCTGCAGTCAGTATAAGTGGGCTGACAGAACAGCTTGTTCTTTTGTTCTTTAAAAGACTAGATCATTGGGTAGCAGAGTGGACCCAGGTTCAGGATGGGTATGTGTGGCAGGAGGAAAGAGAGATCTGTGCTTATGTACAGTGCCCTCCATTGAGGAACTAGAATAGCTGCTTTGGGAGTAGGTGTACATGGTGGTTCCTTGTTTTTATCCCTATCTTCTGAGCTCAGATCATAGACTAAAATTTCTGGGAAGAGGCTTTCCCAGCTCAAGAGATGGCAGCAGTTAAGGAAACGAGATTTCCTCCAGACGCTCATGGCAGAAGATATGTGTACTTACTTAGCTGAAGTTTCAGAATCTGGGGGTCAGACCATATTTTGTTTCAGGAATGCTACAAATGCCTTTCTTTTATTGAATATTTATCTTTTTTCATCAATAATTGTACTCATGTTGGCAGGATATATCCTTTCGTTTTGCATCTTGACCTCATTTGCTTTTAGGAATATATTATTACCTTCTCTTCTTCAGTTTCCAGTGTGTGCAGAATAGTCATGTGATATCTAAATTTCCTGGTCTTTATAGTTGAAGATCTTTCCCTTGGCCACTTGAAAAGTTTGTTGTTATTTAAATTATTAAAGTTAATTACTATGTGTCTCAGAATTTAAAGAACAGGAATTTTTTTAGTGGTAATATGTGGACTCTTTTGATTAATCCTTTTGTTTTCTGTGTTCAGATGTTCTGAGTAGTTTTCTTGTACTATTTTTTGCATTATGGTATTCTGATTTTCCCATTTGCCATGTTTTTCTTGGAGACATATGATCCTTTAATTGTCTTCGTGCATCCTGTCTTTGAGATCAATGACTTTTACTTATATCAGAGATCTTGAGTTCTGTCAGTATTATTTCCTTTTGCATTTCTTCTAGATGGTCCTTCACTTCAATGTACTTGTATTCCCTCACTCAAATCCAATTCACTTGCAAGTTGTGGCTTCACCTTCCTGATGTCATGGTCCTTTTGGAGAACGAAGGACTAACAACAACTTGTATTCCAAATTTGTTTTTCTGTTTCACTCTCATTGGTGCTTAAGTCATTCAATTCTGCTAAGTATTTTTGCTGTGCAGGCCACATATTCTGACATATGTCTTTTTCTAACTTCTCTTAATATTTTAATTTTTTTGAACTATTCTGGAATATTTTGCTTTTGTTCTCTGCTCTCTTAGTATTCTACAGGATTCTGTGTTTCATCAAACATTGGCTCAGTTTTCTTTTTCTAGTATTATTTATTTAGAGAAGGTTATATTCTTTCAGATGTTTTACTATTCATCTTTCCTTGTAATTTTAATATCCTCTCTGTTGATTTTTCTGCTTGTATTTTCAGTTTTTGATTGCATTTTCTTTCTTGAGTTTTTGTGTAGTTTTAGTTTTTTCTTATACTATTTTCTCACTCAGTTTCTGGCTCTTCCTCTTTTCTGACTGTGCTCCAAGTTTCTAGGAAGTCAACACTGCTCTTAGCTGGATTCTAGTTCCTTTTCCTTCAGGCCCAGTATAGACATTCATTCTGGCCTTTGCCCTAGTTCTTTCCATTCTTCAGTTCTCTGACTGTCCTTAATGATCATCTTCAGCTTTTTGTCGGGTTAGCGGAGGGTGAGGTGGTGTTTTTAGCTTGGAGTTTCTTTTTTTGTAATTCAATATAAACTATTTTGACTTTATTAAAAGTGATTTGATACAGTCTCTGATACAGGAACAGAAGAAGCTGACAACATGCAAAAGCAGGTTTTTAAAAAAAAATCCTAGATCTGAAGCCCCAAGGGGTGGAGGGCGAACATAGACACACATCTTCTTTTAACCAGGCTTTTCTCCTGACCCCTCTCAGCTGGACATTTGAGAACAGCTGAGGCTAGGCTGCAGCATTATCCTCCCCTCCTCTGAGACAGGAGTGATCATACACTGTCCCCAGAGGGAGGCAGTAGCACTGCAGTCTCCACTACCCTAAAGAGGACCTGGAGTGACCCCTGGGCTAAGTCCAGAACAAGGGCTGAGGGAGCCTTACTGTGATCATCTTTTTCTGAGTTGATGCTCTTGGGTTCATGGCACAGTCTTCCAGTCCAGGTGAGGAGCAGGTGCTGTGACCTAAACTAGTTCCTGAATGAGGGGAATATCTTGGCAAATTCAAACCAGTGGAACTGGCCCCAAGGATGGGAACAGGCGACCTCCCCTCCCAACCTTCCCTCTTGTCCCAAGAATATGTGGAGGAAAGGGAAAAGAAAAAGAAGCCACCCCAAGCCCAACAAGGCAATTTTCATTGGAAAATAACTTAAGTCCGTCGACACCTCTTCCTTTGACATGGCTTGGCCTCAGGGATCCCTGAGCATGCTGCCACCTTGGGTGATGGCGATGGCAGGGTGTTACAGTTCATGCTCAGGACCCAGCCCAGTTTGTTGTGCAGCACCTGCTTGAGGCCAGGTGGCAGAGGCAATCCTTCCAGTGTGTCCCCAGAGTCAGGCAGCAGTTGGCGCAGGCGGTAGCAACACAGGTACTGCAGGGAAGTGAGGCTGGAACAGGAATGGATCACCTTCATGGTACTCTTGGCTGCAGTGGAGCAAATCATAGGGTAGAATTTCTTTTTCTGCAGTTTGGTGGTGGCAACTCCTATGCATTTCCTGTTTTTGAAGAAGGTCAGTGTCCCATGCCAAGTGTCTAGGTGAACCCCGATGATGGAGCCCTGGCCAAACCGTGATGAGAAGCTCATCTTGTCACCCTTGTGATGGAGAAGTCCTGTGTAAGAGAGGCCCCAGCTGTCTTCATCCTTGCCCAGCAAGCTACAGAATGTGTGGCGATACTTGTCCAGATTTACATCTGATGTCCCAATGCCAACCATCATATCAGTGACGTAGACTGGAGAAGTCATCTTAATCTCCCAAAAGTGCTGGCCTTCACATAGTTCCTTGTTCCGTTATATGGCTGCTGTGCCACAGCTATATTCCATGTGAAAATTGACTTTGCGGTTGTCACAACTTAGCAGAGTGGCTGTCGATTTGTTCAGATCATCCCATACCCAATCAAAATAGTCATCTTCCTCGCCACACTGGCAGTCCCTGCTTCAATGGCTGGTGTGGAGGCTGGCATCATCAATGACCACACATTGCAGGATGGTCCTGGAGAAGGCTAGATTCATAATGATGAAGTCAGATAAGGAAATCTTGCTCTTCTTGAGCCAGTGGATGCAATTGATAAGCCCAAGAAAGCCATTCCCCCAAATCCCCAGAATGAACTGACTGAAGGTCACAAACAAAAAGAAGATTTGGAATGAGTTCAGCATGTCTGCAGATGGATTTCCCCACCTTTGTAATCTCTCTGCTTATCTTCAGCCTTGCTACTGCTCTACAGCTCCTCTGACCTGAGGTAAGGAAGCACACACAGGTACCTGCTTTTCCACAGTGTCCCCAGTACCTTTTGTGCTTCTCTGACCTGCTTGTGCTCCTGTCTCTGTCCAGAGCGCTCACAAATTCTTCAGGGTCAGTCTTGCTCCTCCCAAACTGATCTGCTACTGTTCTCTAGTTCAGACCCCAGCCTTGGAGTTTTCTCAATTCCTTGGGTAATAAATGTCATTTAGTGGATGAGAGCCCAACCAATAGTGGTTGAAAGATCTTTGCTAAGATGCAAATAATTGCAGGATTTAGTATCACATAGAAAAGGGAGGGGTCAGAGCCAGAGAAAATGGAGAGTTTAGTTTCACACAGATAGTAAGTTCCTATTTTCACATAAAGAGAATGGAATTAGTCCTTGAAACCTCAGAACGTACGGTGCCCTAGAGAGGTATTTGGAACTGGTGAAGGGTGAAGGAACTGGATGGAAGAGTTATTTTGAAGTGTGACCCTCCCCAAACCATAAAAATATGTTTTTGCATGTATGTTTGTGTGTATCTATATCTAGCTATTTAACTATATATTCCCTTTATCATTTCTTATATGAAATGCATATGAAAATGAAAATATTGATTACAATATAATATATGTATTTTTAAAAAACATATAATAAATTCAACATATTAATTTCAAAGCTGTCCTCTCTTTCTTTCCACTTCCTTCTGTTCTCTTTCCTGTGTTTAAAACAAATGCTTTAATAACACTATCTTTTTCTTTTTGGGCAGCATTTCCACAGACCCCTCTGGTTCCTAGATCTCTTACTATCCAACTTAAGAAAGCAAAACCAAAAACTTCTATTATAACAGATATTCAGAGTCAACAAAAACAAATCCAAATACTTCCCGTGTCCAAAAATCTATGGTTCATTACCCTCCTTTAGTCCATAACCTCTAGGTTAGGTAGGTAGCATGCTTCCATATTCCATTCACTATGGGTCGTTGCATTGGCCAGAGTTCTTAAGTCTTTAAAATGTTGTATATTCTTTTCACTCTGCATGGTTTCATATAAAATTTTCAAAATTTCTCCAAATGCACAGTTTTTGTCATTTATATGGCATGATAATATTCCACTAAACTGCCAGACACAACCTTAGTTTTTGGTTCTTTGCTACAAATAAATATGCTACTAGGAATGTTTTTATGGTTTTGGATCCTTTCTCTCTTTTTATCTTTTTAGGTATACAGATAGACATACACACATGTAGTATGTATATATACCTATGTGTATATAGAATAATACTGTGTATATAGAATAATGCTGTATATATAGAATAATAGCTAGGACTTATGTAGTGCTTTAAGGTTTGCCAAGCATTTTGCAAATAAAGATTATACATTTTTAATGACTTTGAGTATAGTTCCAAATTGCTTTTAAGCATGATCAGATGAATTCATAGCTCCAGTAACAATATATTAGCATGGTTGTCCTCTCCTACTCCATTCAGCAACTCTCATTTTTCTCTTTCTTTTTTTCTGCCAAATTTGACTATATGATGTGAGTAAAGTGAAACCTCGGCATTTTAAATGGAATGTCTCTTATTATTAGTGATTTAGGACATTTTTTTCAAGATTGTTGATATCCTGGATTTTTTTCTGAATCTATTATACCTCTAAACCAGAGATATTTGAGGTATGGAGAATGGAGAAGAGATCGTTGAGCCTTGGCAGTCTTGGATCTTCTTGACCTCTCCCTCAGATGGTATGCTGATGGCTCATCACTTAATGTCTATTCATGCCATCTATGAGCCATATCTATTTATTTAGACAAATCTTAGTTCCCCCACCCCCACACATTTTATACGTCAGCTCTCTGTCCTTGACCTGTTTTCTAGGTCATTTAAAAGTAATAAATGCCTTCTATTTTCTTCTATTTTTCAATCTTTTAATTTTGTTTTAATATTTCCTTTTATTTCATAGAGTCATTGAAGTTCTCTTTGTTCCATTCCAATTCTCAAGGAGTCTGCTACCTGGATATGGTATCTTGCCTTATGTTCTAGGGTATTTATTCTCCTTCCAATTCTTTTTTTCAAGAACTCTTATTTCATTTATAATTTTATTTTAAAGAAATCTCCTACTTCTTTTCTTCCATGTATCCTTTTAGTCTTTGTGGCCAACACATGTTTTTTCTCTGAGTCCATCCTCATAATCATTATGTGATTTCTCTCTTTTTCTGGGTTTATTTCTTGGGCATCTATTGACCTATATTATTTGCTGTTTGTTATTTTCTTTTGTTGACTCTTATCTGCAGCATCAGTTTCTGATTTGGGTCTTTACATTAGGGCTAGATTATGAGTCTTCTTGTACAGTTAGATGGGATGGTCAGGTCCAGTTTGGTCCTGACCTAATTGCCTGGGCTCCTATCACTGAAGCCATGTGGTTTGGTGTGCTTGTGCTCAGTGTGCTGGCAGATTTCAAGCTACTGGGTATTGTTTGGATTTAGAATGCTGTGGTCTTCAGAGCCCTTTGGAGTGTCTCAGGTCAGGTGGCTGTAGATATCTGGCCCCTCAGGTCATCTTGTTCAGAATGCTGCCTGCTTCTAGCCTCACATCCACAGTCAAAACTGTCATAGAAGTTATATCATGGTAGGTCACTGACTCTCCTGGGATCTCTTTGTCCAAAAACTCAAGGCTTCCTGTATCTTGATACTGTTTGACAAATATTTTATCACAGGAACTCTGGGAGTTAAGTGCTATTATTATTGTCATTTTAGTTGAGATAATGGAGGCTGAAGGAAGCTAAGTGACTTGCTCAGGGTCATACCACTAGGAAATATCTGAGGTCATATTTGAACTCAGATTTTCCTTACTCTCAGCCCAGTGTTCTACCAATTCACTGCTCCACCTAGTTGCCTCTATGGTTAAGAGAAGCTAGGAAATACACACTCTGCAATGTTTTTTCCTAATTTCTTTTTATTTTGTTAAACATTTCTAAATTGCATATAAATTTTAACGTTCATTAAAATTTTTTGAGTTCCAAATTCTTTCCTTTTTTATTTTTCCCCTTCCTTGAAAAGACAAGAAATTGGATATTGATTATACTTTTACAGTGATGCAAAACATTTTTCCATATTAACCCTGTTGCAAAAGAAAACAAACCAAAAACTCCAAGAAAAATGAAGTGAAATGAAGTGAAAAATGAAAGTGAAAAAATGAAGTGAAAAAAAGTGAAGAAAAGCATGCTTTGATCTGGACTCAGATTCTATCAGTTCTTTCCCTGGAGGTGGAGAGCACTTTTCATCATAAGTCCTTTGGCATTGTCTTGGATCGTTGTCTTGATCAGAGTAGCTTGAGTCTTTCATAGTTGATCAGTGTATAATATTGCTATTATTATGTACAATGTTCTTCTGGTTCTGCTCCCTTCACTTTGCATGAATTCATAGAAATCTTCCCAGGTTTCTCTGAAACCATCCTGCTTGTCATTTCTTATTGCACAATAATATTATTCCATCACAATCATATGCCACAACTTGTTTAGCCATTCCCCAATTGATGGGCATCCCCCCAAAAAGAGATGCTATGAATATTGTTGTCCAAATTGGTCATTTACCTTTTTCTTTGATCTCTTTGGAATGCAGATCTAGTATTGGTGTTGCTAGGTCAAAGGGCATGTACAATTCTAAAGCCTTTTGAAAATAGTTCCAAATTGTTTTCCAGAATGGTTGGACCACTTCACAACTGCACCAACAGTGCAATAGTGTTCCAGTTTTTCCGTAGTCCCACCAGAATTTATCATTTCCATTTTTCTGTCATGTTAGCCAATCTGATATGTGTGAGATGGTGTCTCAAAGTTGCTGTAACTTGCGTTTTTCTAATCAGTAGTGTTTTAGAGCAATTTTTTATGTGACTATCAATAGCTTTGATTTCTTCCACTGACTCAGCAATATCTGCAGCTCAATTTAGATATACCAGTACCTACTCAGTGTGCTAGTACCTGCCAGCATTATAACTAGGACAACCCAGCAGAATGGTTAAATTGAGAGGACCAAGGGAAGGGCATTCTGAGTGGATGTGCTGCTAATCCAATGTCTAGTGGTGATTTGTTCAGTGGTGTCTAAAGGGAAGCATATTGTTTCTCCTAAAGACTAGTGGCAGGTGGAACCTGTCAACATTTTAGAAGCTATTTTCCTGAGGCACTTATATGGTGGAGATGGCTTGTGTCATTTTGTAAATTTGTCTGTTGCAACAATTTTCATCAAAATAGAAATATACCATTCTTTAGTGACAGAATATTACAAGATAGTGAAGGGCTTTGGGAGTAGGCATACATGGTGGTCCCTTGTTTTTGCCCGTAGCTTCTGAGCACAGATCATAGACTAAAATTCCTGGGAACAGGCTTTCCCAGCTCAATAGATGGCAGCAGTCAGGGAAATAGATTTCCTCCAGAAGCACATGGCAGAAGATGTGTGTGCTTACTTAGTTGAAGTTTCAGAATTTGGGGATCAGACCATATTTTTTTCTGAAATGTTACAAATGCCTCTCTTTTATTGAATATCTATCTTTTTCACTAATTACTGGGCTCAGGTTTGTGGGATATGTCCTTTTAGTTTGCATCTTGAGCTCCTTTGCTTTTAGGAAGCTTCTTCACTTTCTAGTGTGTGCAGAATAGTCATGTAATATTTAAATTTCCTTTCCTTTATATTTGAAGGTCTTTTCCTTGGCTACCTGAAAAATTTATTTTTTGTTCTTTGAATTTTTAAAGTTAGTTACTATGTTTCTCAAACTTTGAAGAATAAGATTATTTTTTAGAGGTAATGTGTGGATTCTTTTAATTAATCCTTCTGTTTTCTTGTGTTCAGAAGTTCTAAGCAGCTTTCTTGTATAATTTTTGGCATTATGGTATTCTGATTTTCCTATTTGCCGTGTTTTCTTGGAGACGTATGATCCTTAAATTGTCTTTGTGCATCCTGGTTTTTGAGATCAATGATTTTGTTTATAATAGAGAACATGAAATCTGTTAACATTATTTCCTCTTGCACCTCTTCTTCTAGATAGTCCTTTACCTCAGTGTTTTTGTATTATCTCACTTAAATCCAATTCACTGGCAAGTTGTGCCATTACCTTCCCAATGTCACAGTCCGCTTTGAGAATGAAGGACAAACAACAACCACTTCTATTCCAAATTTGTTTTCCTCTTACACTCTCATTGGTGCTTAAGTTAATCTATTCTGCCAAGTATTTTTGCTGTGTAGGCCATATATTCTGACATGTGTTTTCTTCTCACTTCTCTTAAACTTTCAATTTCTTTTTTGAACTATTCTGGAATATTTTCTTTTTGTTCTGTGCTCTCTTAGGTTTCTGCTTTTCATTAAACAGCTCAATTTTCTTTTTCTAGTATTATTTATTTAGAGAAGGTTTTATTCTTTTAGGTGTTTTAGTATTCATCCTTCCTTCTAATGTTAATATCTGTTGATTTGTCTGCTTGTATTCTTGGTTTTTGACTGAATTTTCTTTCTTGAGCTTTTGTGTGATTTTAGTTTTTTTCTTATATTATTTTCTCACTCAGTTTCTGACTCTTCCCCTTTTCATCAACCTCTCTGACTGTGCTCCAAGTTTCTGGGAAGTCAACACTGCTCTCAGCTGGATTCTAGTTCCTTTTCCTTCAGGCCCAGTATAGACATTTATTCTTGCCTTTTGCCCTAGTTCTTTCCATTTTTCAGTTCTCTGACTGTCCTTAATGATCATCTTCAGCTTTTTATAGGGTTGGGGAGGGTGAGGTGGTGTTTTTAGCTTGGAGTTCCTAACCTAGGATCTGCCCCAGGTCTTTTCCTGTTCCTTCCCCTTCACTTCACATGATTAGGCAATGTCAAAGTCTACTGCTTGTTGCAGTAGGATAGTAGAAGATAAACAAAGTTAGGTCAACATATCAATAAGCCTTTATTAAGTGCTTACTATGTGCCAGGCACTGTTAGTGCCAAGCATATAAATACAAGAAACTGCTCTCAAGGAGCTTTATTCTAATGAGGGAAGGCAACGCATAAGGGTAAATAGTGGGTTGGAAGGAAAGTACTTATGTTGGCAGATATTGGATAGAGAATTCCAGAGAGTCAGTAGTAGAATTCCCATAGAGGAATGAAGGAGTGAACATGATTGTTCTGGAGAGATGTGATCTTTCATAGTAAGAAGGCTATCATGTTATGGTATAAAAAGAATTTTGGAGAGGTAAGAATGGCATCCAGAGAAGAATGAGGGAGTGAACATCTGTGTGCCTGTAGACTCTCTACAGCAGGAGGGAAATATAAAGCATAATAAGCCCAAGGGTCAGTTTGTGCTGATGTGGATTATTCACTGTGCAGTAGACACCAGTCAGTGGTGGAGAGGTATTGAATGAACGTGATGGGGGTTAGCATTTTCCACTATTAATTCAGAAGATGCCTTGTTGGGCATCTTGCTTTGTTTCTGCCATGAATTCTTCTGTAATTGTGTACTTCTGGCATAATTTTTTTCCCACAAGAGTTAACAGGGTTGGTAGAAAATGTGTAGTCCTCCATTCTCTTCTTCACATGACTCAGAAACATCTGAGATCAGACTTTTTGAGGAGAAGAGGATCTCCTGATGCAACATGGCTCTTGGAGAAAGAAGAGTGTTATCTAGATATTTTGCCCAATATCTTGCTTAGAGAGCAGTAAATGAATTATTGAGACATTACAGGACCAATGGGAAAGGGACTGTTAGCTTTAGTGGCTCTGTGTGTGTGTGTGTGTGTGTGTGTGTGTGTGTGTGTGTGTGTGTACACATGTATCTATGCATGTACTTTTTTTTTAGGAAGATTCTAAATTAGAAGGCGGTACTTTAAGTTTTGGTAGAGGAAGAGTTACAATGTAGGACTCTTGGGAGTAAGGAGACTCATTGGAATGTCGAAAGTTTACTCCAATAGTCACCCCCTGTTCAGTTCCCCTGAGGAGGGAGCTAACTTATGGGTTATTTGAAGGCTTTTTGTTTGTGTTTGTAGAGGTTTATTTTGTTTGTTTATGAACTCCTATGAATGCTTTGTGTCTTCTGCATTTTCTGTCAGGTGAAATAAAGGTTCAAGGCATTGCTGGCTTGAGTATATAAACAGAAGCTGGGGACTACTTTTATTCACATTTGGAGAAACTTAAAAACCAGCTATTCAGTGAGCATTCCAGGAGAATTTCTTCTCACTTAAACTGGGAACAACAAGTCCAAGAGAGAAAAATTGATCCTGTTGGGGTCAGCCTCCAGTATTGTATCTGTTCTATGTGAGCCCCACCTTCCTGGTGACCTGGTATTACCTTGGAATAAACATCTTTGTACTTCCTATCTACCTCTCAGCCACTTTATAAAGCACTATGTAAATAAGAGACAGCATAATTATTATTATGCACCCACCCTCCCTTTAAACCTTTACAGCTTTCCGAATACCTGACATATGAGGACCTGTTAAAACTTACATCTGCCTATTTCAAAGACATTAGTCTCTATCCCTGATCACTGCTCACCCTCTCACTGGTATTGTCCAAATATAGGAACATCACAGTAAACCGTTCTGTTCCCAAAGGGAAAACACTTGTCCTCTACCTCTGTATTTAGACTACATCTATAGATGTATATATTATATATGTATATGTATATTATTTATCATATTGGAATAACTGGATATTGAACATAACCTTTTGAAATAAAATTCGGATTTTATTGAATGTCTTAAAATATTTAAAAAGTTACTTTATGTAAAAAACTTATGGACATCATTACATATTATATGTACATATATATTAAATGATGATAATTATAGTAGTGGCCAGCATTTATGTAGCACTTTAAGGTTTGCAAAAAGCTTTAAACATATTTTCTCATTTTATTCTCACAACATCCCTGTGAGGTAGGTAACTATATTATCATCTCCATTTTACAGATGAAGAAAATGAGTCAGAGAGAAGTTAAATGCTTTGCCCAGGGTCATGCAGCCAGTGAGCATCTGAGGCAGAATTTGCCTTCCTGACTCTAGGTCCAACACCCTCCCTTCTATGCTTCCTAGCTATCTAGAATAGGAAAATTTTTTTTTTAAATGCAATTTATTTATTTATTTAACATATTTGGTTTTCAGCATTGATTTTCACAACATTTTGAATTACAAATTTTCTCCCCATTTCTACCCTCCCCCCCACTCCAAGATGGCATATATTCTGGTTGCCCCATTCCCCAGTCAGCCCTCCCCTCTATCACCCCCCTCCCCTCTCATCCCCTTTTCCCTTCCTTTCTTGTAGGGCAAGATAAATTTCTACGCCCCATTGCCTGTGTATCTTATTTTTTAGTTGCATACAAAAACTTTTTTTGTTTTTGAACATCTGATTTTAAAACTTTGAGTTCCAAATTCTCTTCCCTCTTCCCTTCCCACCCACCCTCCCTAAGAAGTTGAGCAATTCAACCTAGGCCACACATGTATTATTATGTATAACCCTTCCACAATACTCATGTTGTGAAAGGCTAACTACATTTTGCTCCTTCCCAACCCATCCCGCTTTATTGAATTTTCTCCCTTGACCCTGTCCCCTTTCCAAAGTGTTTGTTTTGATTACCTCCACCCCCATCTGCCCTCCCCTGCATCATGCCCCTGCCTTTTATTTTTTTTTTTATCTTCCTCCCACTTCTTTCCTGTGGGGTAAGATACCCAACTGAGTATGTATGGTATTCCCCCTCAGGCCAAATCTGATGAGAGCAAGGTTCACTCATTCCCCCCTCACCTGCCCTCTCCCCTCCTCCCATAGAACTGCTTCCTCTTGCCACCTTTATGCGAGATAATCCACCCCATTCTATCTCTCCCTATCTCCCTCTCTCAGTATGTTACTCTCTCATCCCTTAATTTCATTTTATTTCTTTTAGATATCTTCCCTTCATCTTCAACTCACCCTGTGTCTGCTCTCTCTCTTTTACATATATATATATAAAAATATATATATAAACACATATATACATATATATACATATACATACACATACACATAGATATATACATAACAACACATTCACTTATATATATACATAAACATATATATATATATATACATATATACATATATATATGCATATTACCTTCAACTACCCTAACACTGAGGTCTCATGAATCATACTCATCATCTTTCCATGTAGGAATGTAAACAAAACAGTTCAACTTTAGTAAGTCCCTTGCAATTTCTGTTTCTTGATTACCTTTTCATGCTTCTCTTGATTCCTGTGTTTGAAAGTCAAATTTTCTATTCAGTTCTGGTCTTTTCACTGAGAAAGCTTGAAAGTCCTCTATTTTATTGAAACTCCATATTTTGCCTTGGAACATGATACTCAGTTTTGCTGGGTAGGTGATTCTAGGTTTTAATCCTAGCTCCATTGACCTCCGGAATATCGCATTCCAAGCCCTTCGATCTCTTAATGTAGAAGCTGCCAGATCTTGGGTTATTCTGATTGGGTTTCCACAATACTCAAATTGTTTCTTTCTGACTGCTTGCAGTATTTTCTCCTTGATCTGGGAGCTCTGGAATTTGGCAACAATATTCCTAGGAGATTTCTTTTTGGGATCTATTTGAGGAGGTGATCGATGGATTCTTTCAATTTCTATTTTGCCCTGTGGCTCTAGAATATCGAGGCAGTTCTCCTTGATAATTTCCTGAAAGATGGTATCTAGGCTCTTTTTTTGATCATGGCTTTCAGGTAGTTCAATAATTTTTAAATTATCTCTCCTGGATCTATTTTCCAGGTCAGTGGTTTTTCCAAGGAGATATTTCACATTGTCTTCCATTTTTTCATTCCTTTGGTTCTGTTTTATAATATCGTGATTTCTCATAAAGTCACTAGCTTCCACTTGCTCCAATCTAATTTTTAAAGTAGTATTTTCTTCAGTGGTCTTTTGGACCTCCTTTTCCATTTGGCTAATTCTGCCTTTCAAGGCATTCTTCTCCTCATTGGCTTTTTGGAGCTCTTTTGCCATTTGAGTTAGTCTGTTTTTTAAGGTGTTGTTTTCTTCAGTGCATTTTTCAGTATTTTTTTGGGTCTCCTTTAGCAAGTCATTGACTTGTTTTTCATGGTTTTCTCACATCCTTCTCATTTCTCTTCCCAATTTTTCCTCTACTTCTCTAACTTGCTTTTCCAAATCCTTTTTGAGTTCTTCTATGGCCTGGGGCCAGTTCATGTTTTTCTTGGAGGCTTTGGTTGTAGGCTCTATGACTTTGTTGTCTTCTTTAGGCTGTATGTTTTGGTCTTCTTTGTCACCAAAGAAAGAATCCAAAGTCTGAGACTGAATCTGGGTGTGCTTTCGCTGCCTGGCCATATTCCCAACCAACTAACTTGACCCTTGAGTTTTTCAGTGGGGTATATGACTGCTTGTAGACTAACGAGTTCTATGTTCTACGTTTGGGGGGGAGGTGCCAGCTCTGTCAGAGCCGCACTCCTCCTTCCCCAAGGACCCCCAGTCCAGACTGGGCTTAGATCTTCAGCAGGCTGTTGCACTCCTGCTCTGATCCGCCACTTAATTCCTCCCACCAGGTGGGCCTGGAGCCGGAAGGAACAACAGCTGTAGCTGCCCCACCTCCGCTGCCCCCGGGGCTGGAAGCGGAAACGTGAACTCCTTCCACTCCCGCAGCTTTTCCCACTAACCTTCTCCGCTGTCTTTGGTGTTTGTGGGTCGAGGGGTCTGGTAACTGCTGCAGCTCACATATTCAGGGCGCTAGGGCCCCCTCCGCCCGGCTTCTGGTCTGGATCGTCCACGCCGCTCAGGCTGGGCTCTGCTCCACTCCGTTCCCAGCTCCCAGCTCCGTGTGGAATAGACCTCACCCAGAGACCATCCAGGCTGTCCTGGGCTGGAGCCCTGCTTCCCTCTGCTGTTCTGTGGGTTCTGCCGTTTTAGAATTGGTTCAGAGCCATTTTTATAGGTTTTTGGAGGGACTCGGGTACGGAGCTCACCCTAGTCCGTGCTTACCAGCCGCCATCTTGGCCAGAATAGGAAAATTTTAAAAGCCGTGCAGAGCCTACACAGCCCACCCCTTCCCCTTGCAGTAATGGGTAAAGGATCTCCTGACCACCTTTCCTGCAGCCCTTCTTCAACCACAGCAGCCTCAGGAATGCCTGCTTCAGGTTTTCGTTTTGTAGAATGAGGATAAATGAGTGTGCAGAGGGAAAGACAGGGGCAACCAACAATGTAATCATTATTATCACCTTGGCATCTTTTAGGAAAGCACTTGCTGTCCCAATGAACAGAATGATCAAATAAAAGATAAAGAGTAAGAGGAAGGAAAACATTACAATGGTGGCTCTCACATGGGTCTTAGTGCTCACATCTCTGAGGGCAGAGACCTGGTGCCCCAACATCCTGGTATGCCTCCTCAGGGAGAGGATGAGTAAGAGACAGGAGAACAGAGATATGATGAATGGTGTCAGTGTCCACAGGAGACCAAGATGGTGCCACACGTAAAATTCTCTTTCCTTTCTTCTGACATTTTCAGTACAGTTTGTAATGAGTCTCATTTTTAGGAGGTCAGAATATATATTGAATTTTTGGATCAGTAATACTGCATTGAAGAAAAAGAAGAGCACACAGGCCAGCAGAATGCAGGCAACCACCTGGGAAATCCTCTACTTAAGCCAGAGGAAGGCAGAGTGGGAGAACATGGCAGTCTTGAGGCAGTAGAAGACACTGAGGCAGGTAGACAGCTAGATGCTTAAATAGTCACCAAGGGTCCAGCTAGTTTCATGAATCTGACTTAGTGTCACTTCATAATAGAAAATCAGGATAGAACACCAAGATAGTGGCATCAAAAATGACCACACATTGCAGGATGATCCTGGAGAAGGCTAGATTCATAATGATAAAGTCAGATAAGGAAGTCCAAGAAAGCCATTCCCCCGAATCCCCAGAATGAACTAAAAGAACAGAAAGAAGATTTGGAATAAGTTCAGCATGTCTGCAGATGGATTTCCCTGCCTTTGTAATCTCTCTGCTTATCTTCAGCCTTGCTACTGCTCTACAGCTCCTCTGACCTGAGGTAAGTAAGCACACACAGGTACCTGCTTTCCCACAGTGTCACCAATACCTTTTGTGCTGCTCTGACCTGCTTGTGCTTCTGTCTCTGTCCAGAGTGCTCAGACTTGAGAGTCAGTCTTGCAATTGCTCCTTCCAAACTGGTCTGCTATTGTTCTCTAGTTCAGACCCCAGGCTTGGAGTTTTTTAATTCCTTGGGTAATAAATGTCATTTAGTGCACAAAAGACCAACCAATAGTGATTGAAGGATCTTTGCTAAGATGCGAATAATTGCAGAATTTAGTATCACATATAGAAGGGAGGGGTCAGAGTCAGAGAAAATGCAGGCTTTTGTTCCACACAGATAAGAAGTTTCTGTGTCACATAAAGAGAAAGGAATTAGTCTTTGAAACCTCAGAAAGTACAGTCCACTGGAGAGGTATCTGGAACTGGTGAAGGGTGAAGACACTGGATGGAAGAGCTATTTTGTAGAGTGAATCTACCAAAACCATAAAAATATGTTTTTGCGTGTATGTTTGTGTGTGTCTATATTTATGTTTCTATTTAACTATACATTCCCTATATCATTTCTGTGTATGAAATGCATATGAAAACAAAAATATTGATTATAATACAACATCTGTATTTTTTAAAACTATGCAGTAAATTCAACATGTTAGTTTCAAAGCTGTCTTCTGTGTCTTCCTCTCCACTTCTTTCTGGTCTTTTCCCAGTGTTTAAAACACATGCTTTAATAACACTAATTTTTTTCTTTTTTCTTTTTTGGTGGCATTTCCACCTGCCCCTCTGGTCCTTAGTTCTCTTTCCCCCCAACTTAAGACAGCAAAACCAAAAACTTGTAACAGATATGCAGAGTCAACAAAAACAAATCCACACACTGACCATGTCCAAAAATCTATGGTTCATTACCCTCCTTTAGTCCATAACCTCTAGGTAGGTTGGTAGCATGCTTCCTCACTGCAGTCACTGTGGGTCATTGCATGGTCAGAGTTCTTAAGTCTTTACAATATTGTATAAATTATTCTTTTCACTCTGTATTGTATCATTCAACTTTTTTCCAAATTTCTCTGAATCTTCACTTTTCTTCATTCTTGTGACAAGTAACATTCCACTACCTTCATACACCATAATAACTTCAGCCATCATCTAACTGATTGACACAACTTTAGCTTCCAGTTCTTTGGTGCAAAAAAATGTGCAACTAGGAATGATTTTATGCTTTTGGATCCTTTCTCTCTTTTGTCTTTTTGGGTATACATATAGACATACACACATGTATTTATATATACCTATGTGTATATAGAATAATAATAACTAGGACTTATGTAGTGCTTTAAGGTTTGTAAAGCATTTTGCAAATAAAGATTATACATAATTTAACGGCTTTGAGTATAGTTTCAAATTGCTTTTCAGCATGACCAGCTCAATTGATAGCTCCACTAACTGTATATTAGCCTGATTGTCCTCTGCCCACTCCATTCAGCAACTCTCATTTTTCTCTTTCTTTTTTTTTTGCCAAATTTGACAATCTGATGTGAGTAAAGTGAAACCTCAGAGTTGTTTTAAATTGGATTTTTCTTATTATTAGAGATTTAGAAAACTTTTTATATGATTGTTGCTATCCTTGATTATGTTCTGAATCTATCATACCTCTAAACCATAGATTATTGAGGTGTGGAGAATGGAGAAGAGATTGCTGAGCTTTGGCAGCCTTGGATCTTCTTAGCCCTTCCCTCAGATGGTATGCTGATGGTGCATCAGATAATTCATGCCATCTATGAGCCACATCTATATATTTAGGCAATTCTTACTTCCCCTGCCCCCACATATTTTAAACTTCAGCTATCTCTCCTTGCCTTGTTTTCCAGGTCGTTTTAAAAATTCATAAATTCCTTACATTTTCTTTTTAAAATTTTAAAATTTTGTTTTAGTATGTTCTTTCATTTTATTGGGTCATTTAATTCTATTTGCTCCATTCCAGCTTTCAGGGAGTCTGCTACTTGGATATGGTATCTTGCCTTATGTTCTTGGATATTTATTCTCCTTCCAATTCTTTTTTTTCAAGAACTTATTTCATTTATAATTTCATTTTAAAGAAATCTCCTACTTCTTTTTTCCATGTACCCTTTTAGTCCTTTGGCCAAGACATTTTTTTTCTCTGAGCCTTACCTTGTAATCATTATGTAGTTTCTCTCTTTTTCTAGGTATATATCTTGCATATCCATTGACTTATATTATTTGTTGTTTGTTTATTATTTTCTTCTGTTGACTCATATTCAGCATTATTTCCTGATTTGGGCTTTTATACTAGGGCTAGATTCTGAGTCTTCTTGCTATGTTAGATGGGATGGTCAGGTCCTGTTTGGTCCTGACCTTGATTACCTGGGCTCTTGTCATTGATTTCACATGGTTTGGTGTGTCTATGCTCAGAGTGCTGGCAGATTTCAAGCTCCTTGCTGCTGTTTGGATTTAGCATGCTGTGGTCTTCAGAGCCCTCTGGAGTATCTCAGGTCAGGTTGTTGTAGATTTTGGTCCCTCAGGTCATGTTGTTCAGAATTCTGCCTGCTTCTAGCCTCACCATAGTCAAAACTGCCATAGAAGTTACAACTGACTGTCTTAGGATCTCTTAGCCCAAGCACTCTAGGCTTCCTATACCTTGTTACTGCTATACAAATATTTTCTCACAGGCACCCTGGGAGTCAAGTGCTATTATATTATTGCCATTTTAGTTGAGAAAACTGAGGCTGAAGGAGATTAAGTGATGTGCTCAAAGTCACACCCTTAGGAAATATCTGAGGTCATATTTGAACTCAGATCTTCCTTACTCTCAGCCCAGTGTTCTATCAATCCACTTCTCCATGTAGATGCCTCTATGGTTAAGAAAAGGGAGGAAATACACACTCTGAAATATCTTTTTTTCTAATATCTTTTTATTTTGTTAAATATTTCCAAATTACATATAAATTTTAACATTCATTAAAAAATTTTGAATTCCGAATTCTCTTCCTTTTTTCTTCCTCCTCCTTAAGAAGATAAGCAATTTGATATCGATTATACATTTATGGTTATGCAAAGCATATTTCCATATTAGACATGTTGCAAAAGAAAATGAATAAAAAGCTCCAAGAAAAATGAAGAAAGTAGAAAAAAAGCATGCTTTGATTTTTATTCAGATTCCATCAATTCTTTCTCTGGAGGTGGAGAGCATTTTTTCACTTTAGGTCCATTGGAACTGTCTTGGATCATTGTCTTGATCAGAATAGCTTAGTCTTTCACAGTTAACCATTGTACAATATTGCTCTAAGTATGTACAATGTTCTGGTTCTGCTCCCTTCACTTTGCATGAATTCATATAAATCTTCCCATGTTTTTCTGAAACCATCCTGTTCATCATTTCTTATAGCACAACAATAGTATTCCATCACAATCATATTCCACAACTTGTTTAACCATTCCCTAATTGCTGGGCAGCCCCTTGATTTTCAATTCTTTGGCCCCACAAAAAGAGCTGCTATAAATATTTTTGTACCAATCAGTCTTTTACCTTTTTCTTTGACCTCTTTGGGATGCAGATCTAGTATTGGTTTTGCTGGGTCAAAGGGCATGTACAATTCTTTTTTTTTAAAAATTTTTTTATTTAATATGTTTAGTTTTCAGCATTGATTTTCACAAGAGTTTGAATTACAAATTTTCCCCCTATTTCTACCCTCCCCCCCACTCCAAGATATAGAATAGCATATATTCTGGTTGCCCTGTTCCCCAGTCAGCCCTCCCTTCTGTCACCCCACTCCCCTCCCGTCCCCTTTTCCCTTCCTTTCTTGTAGGGCAAGATAAATTTCTAGGCCCCGTTGCCTGTGTATCTTATTTTTTAGTTGCATGCAAAAACTTTTTTTTTGTTTTTGAACATCTGTTTTTAAAACTTTGAGTTCCAAATTCTCTCCCCTCTTCGCTTCCCACCTACCCTCCCTAAAAAGTCAAGCAATTCAACATAGGCCACATGTGTATCATTATGTATAACCCTTCCACAATACTCATGTTGTGAAAGACTAACTATATTTTGCTCCTTCCCAACACATCCCCCTTTATTGAATTTTTTCCCTTGACCCTGTGGGCATGTACAATTCTAAAGCCTTTTGAACATAGTTCCAAATTGTTTTCCAGAATGATCTTACCACTTCACAACTCTACCAACAATGTATTAGTGTCCCATTTTTTTTCCAAATTCCCTCCGAATTTGTCATTTTCATTTTTATGTCACGTTAGCAAATCTCGTAGGTGTGAGATGGCATCTCAAAGTTGCTTTAATTTGCATTTCTCTAATCAGTAGTGCTTGAGAGCATTTTTCGTGTGACTATTGATTGCTTTGATTTCTTCTTCTGAAAACTGCCTTACACTCTGCCATATCTGCAGCTCAATGCAGACATACCAGCACCTTTTCAATGTGCTAGTACCTGCTAGCATGGTAACCAGGACAACCTAGCAGAAGGGACAAATTGAGAGGACCAAGGGAAGGGCATTCTGGTAATCCAGTGTCTAGTGGTGATTTGTTCAGTGGTGTGGAATTTGTCAACATTGTAGAAGCTATGTCCCTGAGGCACTTATAAGGTGGAGATGGCTTGTGTCGTCTGAATTGGTCTGTTGCAACAATTTTCGTCAAGGATAGAAATGTATCATTCCTTGGTGGCAGAATGTGACAAGATGGTGAAAGCCCCTTGTGTTCCCATTTTCATTACCTACTTCCTAGATCTCTCTACCCTTTTGTATGTGTCCTGGAAGCCACATTCTTTTGAAATCACTTCCTTAAGGAATTTATATTAACTTAATAGAAACTATTCCCTGCTCATGTAGTACTTATAGATGAAAAAACTGATTTGCTCTTTGGTAAGATGCAAATAGATTCAGTATCACATTGAGATAGGAGAGATCGGAGTCATGTGAAAGAAAATGTTTTGTGGCCTAAACAAAGGAGCATCTAGTTCCACATAAATGCATCAAATTCATTTCACTCTTATCTGAGCCTGGCAAATCTGAAGAGTGTGAAATCTGCTAAGCATTGGACAGTGAGTTTGACTTTGATTCCTGGAAAAATTCTAGAACATATTACTAGAGATGGATGGTAAACATCTAAAAAAAGGAGCAGATATCACAAAGAGCCAGCATGCCTTTACCATGAGCAAGTCAAAAAAACTAATGTCTTTTCTTACCAATGGTATTAGACTAGTAGGGAGGGGAGTGTTGTAGATATAGTTTAACTCTTTTTTATCAATTCATTTAACAAATCTCTTATACTATATTTTTACAAAAGAGAAGACAAAAAGAGGATTGTATGAAATCTGTGAATAACCATATCCTGCTGCTTGCTTTTTAAAAAAGTATATAATAATTTCCAAACATTATTTTCAAAACTTCCTTGCTTGTCTCAACTTGGTTCTGAACTTCTGTTTCTTTCCATGTAATTAAAAAATTGTTTCAATAACTCTCTTTTTTGGGACATCACTATTGCTAGCTCCCACTAGCCCTCCCAGTTAAAAATAGAGAAAAAGAAAACCTCATGCAACAAAAAAGTATGGTCAAACAAAATGAACTTTCACAGTGGTTGTGGCCCAAAATAGGCCTTTTTCTATACCTTGAGTTCATTACCTCACTGTCAGGAGGTAGGAAACATGTTTCATCCTAGATCCTCTAGAGACCAGGTTGATTATTGCATTTCTAAGTTCTTAAGTCTTTTTTCTTATCAATATTGTTTGTCCACATGCAAACTGTTCTCCTTGTTCTGTTCAATTCACTCTGCATAAATTTATAGCACCCTGAATTTGCTGGAATTATCACTTCTATTACTAATATACATTACTATTTCATTCCATTCACAGATCATAGCTTGTTCAATCATTCCCCAGCTGATGGGTAGCTCCTAGTTTCTCATTATTTGATTTTCTTTTTTTCCGCTTTTGATCCACCTTTCAGGACCAGGGAATTTGCTTTGCTTGTGGCCATTCTCTCCTCACTGTTTCCACACTCTATCTCTTCCCTACTCATCTCTGCTTGTTTCTCTTTGGAGTTTGGCATCTTCTTGTACTAAATAATGTGAATTTTGAACCCTGTCCTTTTCAGCTAAGAGTGCAGTTCATCTGAGGTCTATTTCTTCCCTACCACACTCCCACCAACTGCACTCTTTTCACATTTGTATGCTCTTTTCCCACAATCCAACTATGAGAAATAGCAAGTCCTGGCACCCCCTCCTTCCACAGCTGTGTATTTCTTTTACCCTCCCTTTTCTTTCCCTTCTTCAAAGTCCTCAGAATGGACCCAATGTGCCCCTAGATTCTCTGTTTTTCTTCTTGTATTCCCTCAGTACCCTAAGGAAACAGGAAGGATCTGACAGGCCCCTTGCTCTCCTCCCCTTCTTAGAGGGTTTGTACTATGTCATCCTAGTATCCCCTCTAAATGCTCAAATCGATGTTCCTCTAATATATGAAGCTCAGGGTGAGTGCAGCAGAGCTGGACCTTGAAGTGTCAGGCCTGAAGAAGAGAGAGACCTGTGCCTGCAGCAGCCACTTCTTGGTCAGGGTCTTGGGCTCCATGCTGAGGTCGGGGTAGAACATTGTTCTGGTTCCCCATGGGCAAGGGCAGCAGTGGAACCCTGGAGCGCGCGCACAGACACACACACACGCGCGCGCGCGCGCGCACACACACACGCACACACACACAGAGACAGAGATAGAGCGACATGCAGAGAGATGAAGAGGGGGGTGACCTTACCTCACCCCCAAGGGAATACGAGGTGAGAACAGGAACATTCTCTGAGTCATAGGGACCCAAAATGGGTGATATTTCTCCCTGGGGCATGCTGGAACAATCCAGAGAATGTGGTAGTAATCTCAGATATAATTGAGGGCATTCAATAAAAATGGAGGGGGGACGATAGAAGTATAAGGAAAGAAGAGAAGAATAGAAAAATTTGAAAAAACTGTTTTTTCATGTTTCATCTGTTGTGCAACAAGTTAAAATTGTAGTGATTACATTATTTTTCAAACAAACACACAAAATGAAAATTATAGCTGATTAGTGGTTAGTGGTTAAGTCTACAGACAGGTCTTAACAGTTAAATGTTGGCAAGAGAGCATGTTGCCCATTGTTGAGAAGTCAATAATGAATCAGGGTGGGAATATGCTTGTAATGACTTCTTTATAATATGGTACTATATGGTTACAAGATACAATATTGTCAAAATTTCAATGAAGGAAAAACCCCACAAATCTCCCATAAATTATTAAAATTAAGATGCATCATTTAAAAAATTATATATATTTTAAATGATACAAATTTCAAAAGCAAATATAACCATTAAAAGGTTAAAGAAAGTAGATTTCCAGGGGTACTGAGTAATTTTTTTTTGCTTTTTGCAAAAGTGTTGGTAGGCTAAAAAAGTTTAGGAACCTCGGCTCTACACCCAGGTCCTCTAAATGGTACCTCCTTCCCAGAGTCTTTCTCCCCCTCCAGGAGAGCCTGAAACCACTGGTTCACTCTTGAAGCTGGAAGCCAGAAGCTGAGTATAAGGTGGATGAAAGCAGGGTGAGACTTTAGGAAGGGAGAATTACAAACAGGTAGTACCATTTTCCATCACCTATAATCCATTACAAAATGCTCTGGATTCTAAAGACATAACATTCATCACACCATGTAACCAAAAAAACCCAGATCTGACTCTTCTCCACCAGCTCCAGTCTTCTAAGGGACCCCAGCAGGAGCAGCCCCTAGGACTTAACCTTCCTCCTACAAGAGTCTTGAACTGAAGGTTTTTCAAGAGCTGAAATGGAAAAAAAAATCCTCATAAATCTTCTTGTCCAATTCCTTCATTTAACTGATGATGAAAGTGAAGTTCCATGTAAACCACATACTCTGGGTCATTCTGAGCTGGCCTCAGGAAGACCTGGGTTCAAGTTCTGCCTCTGACACATGCTGGCTCTGTGACTCTTAGCACATACTTAAAGTTCTCAGTGTCTCTTGGGCCTGGAGTCTGGTAGACCTGAGTTCAAATTCATCCCCAGTCGCTTCCTAGCTATGTGATCCTGGCCAAGTCACTTTACCTCTGTAGGCCTCAGTTTTCTGAACCGTAAAGGGGCAATAATAAAAGGACCTACCTCCCACTGTTGTGAAGAGAAGATGAGACGAGAGCTGAAGAAATGCTCGCTTCCTTCCTGATCTGACTCGGTAGAGAATTTTCTTAAAAAGCAAAAGCAAAACCTCAAACCAAAGTTACACAGGTAGTTGTAGGAGAGCCAGGACATGAAGGCAGGTCTTCTGATTTCTCAAACAGAACTCTTTTTCTAATACCATTACTCCCCCAGCTTTTTGGTTTCCTTCACACTCTTCGCCTATCTCTCACTGCTCTGGCCTATTTGTGCCAAAAGATTTTAGGTCCATGTCCATATTCCCATCATGAAAAAGCCCAAGTTCCAAATTAATTTCCTTTATGGGGAGTTTCTTTTCTTTTCTTTTTTCGAATGAACGTAATTTATATGTATAAACTAGCGAAAGCCAGCAGGGAAGGTTTATTATTATTTTTTTCCTAGAATAAACATTCTATCTCATGCCCAGGATTCTTAATCTGAGTCTTTATCTGGATAGGTGGCTGACTGTTACCAGCTGATGACACAATCAAACAATTTTTTTTCTTCTTTTTAGGGGAGGGATGAATTATGAGATATACACTAAGAAATATAATATAAATTCAAAAATGTAGAAAGAGCTATACATCATTTCCTCACTGGTCCATCATTGTGCCAGATAGAGTGTGTGGCACCCCCCACCCCTTTCCCTAGATGTTTTAGCAAGCACTTCTAAGTCATCTGAATAATGCTGCCCAACTTAAATGTCTTTAATATGTTATTATTAGCCATTTAATATGTGTTGCTGATCAGAGAGTCCCTAACCAACCTGATGAATTTCCCAGTCATCCTGATGTAATCTTATAGGTTTTCAGCTTTTTTTGCAAACACTTGACTGACAGCTCTCCTTGGAGTTTAGGTATGGCCAAAGGTGCCTCCTGAGAGGACACAGGCTCCTCTTACATTGCTGGGCAAGACTCAGGAGGATGGACACTTGTCAGAGTTGCTGCTCTCTTCTGCAGTCAATAAAAGTGGGCTGACAGGTGTCAGCTCTTTTTATCTTTAAAAGACTAGATCTTGGTCTTGCTCTCTTGGTCTTTTAAAGACTAGATCATCAGGTAGCAGAATGGACCTAAGTTTAGGATGGGTGTGTGTGGCAGGAGGAAAGAGAGACCTGTGCTTATGTACAGTGTCCTACACTGAGGAACTAGAATAGCTGCTTTGGGAGTAGGTGTACATGGTGGTTCCTTGTTTTTGCCCATAGCTTTTGAGCTCAGATCATAGACTAAAATTCCTGGGAAGAGGCTTTCCCAGCTCAAGGGATGGCAGCAGTTAAGGAAACAAGAGCTTTCCTCCAGAAGCACATGGCAGAAGATGTGTGTGCTTACTAAGCTGAAGTTTCAGAATCTATGGATCAGGTCATGTTTTTTTCCAGGAATGCTACAAATTCCTTTCTTTTATTGAATATCTATCTTTTTTCAACAATTGTTGGGCTCAGGTTTGCGGGACATGTCATTTTGGTTTGCATCTTGACCTCCTTTGCTTTTAGGAATATATTATTACCTTCCCTTCTTCAGTGTCTAGTAGGTGCAGAATAGTCATGTGATATTTAAATTTCCTTTTCTTTATATTTGAAGGTCTTTCCTTTGGATACTTGAAAAATCTTTTTTTGTTATTTGCATTGTTAAAGTTATTTACTATATATCTTACAGTTTGAGGAATAGGATTATTTTTTAGAGGTAATGTGTAGACTCTTTTGATAAATCCTCTTGTTTTTGTGTTCAGAAGATCTGAGGGATTTTCTTGTATTATTCTGGGCATTGTTATTCGATTTTGCTCTTTACCATGTCTTTTTTTGGAGCCCCAGCTTCCTGGTGACCTGGTATTACCTTGGGATAAACACACTTGTACTATCTCCCAGCATTGATTGGATAAAGCCGCTTTATAAAGCACTATATAGATGACAGATAATATAAATAAGAGATCAATATTATCCTACCCCCTCTCCTCCTCATCACTGGCCCTCTCCCATTTCTCATCAAAGCTCTCTTTATGTCTCTGTGGCTTTCCAAATATCTGACATATGGGAACCTGATTACAGCTGACATCTACCTATTTTAAGGACATTAATCTTTCTCCATGATCACTGGTTACTCTCTCACTACTATTCTCCAAATATGGGAACTCTACAGTAAACTGTTTTGCTCCCAAAGGGAAAAACCTTGTCCTCTATCTATATGTTTAATCTGTATCTATATATATTATACACACATATATTATTTAACACATTTGAATGATTGGATACCAAATACAACCTTTTGAAATAAAATTTACATTTCATTGAATGTCTTCAAAACATTTCAAAAGTTATTTATATAAAGAAAAACTTTAATTACAGAATTATTTTAGATAAATATGTGCATATATATAATGCTAAATGATGATAATAATAATAGCAGCCAGCATTTATGCAGTACTTTAAAGTTTGCAAAGAGCTTTAAACATATTCTCTCATTTTATTCTCACAACAACCCTGTGAGGTAGGTGCTGATATTATCCTCTCCATTTTACACATGAGAAAAATGAGTCAGAGAAGGTTAAATGCCTTGCCCAGGGTCATGCAGCTAGTAAATGTCTGAGGCAAAATTTGAACTCAAGCCTTCCTGCCTCTAGGTCCAATGCTCTCCCTTCTATGCTACCTAGAACAGGAGAATTTTAAAAGCCTTGCGGATTCTACACTGACCACCCCCTTTGCCCTTGCACTAGTGGGTAAAGGATCCCCTGGCCCAACCTTGCATGCAGGCCTTCTTCAACCACAGCAGCCTCAGGAATGTCTCTCTCAGGTTTTTGTTTTGCAGAATGAGGATAAATGAGTGCACAGAGGGAAAGACAGGAGTAGCCAACTCTATAATCACTGTCAGCTTGGTAAATGACAGGAAAATGTTTGCTATCCCAATGAAGATAATGACAAAATGAAAGACAAAGAGTAAGAGGAAGGAAAACATTACAATGGTGGCTCTCACATGGGCCTTAGTGCTCACGTCTCTGGTCGCATTGACCTGGTGCCCCATCATCCTGGTATGCCTCCTCAGGGAGAGGATGAGTAAGAGACAGGAGAACAGGGATATCATGAATGGTATCACTGCTGGCAGGAGACCAAGAAATTGGAAGACATAAAATTCTCTTTCCTTTCTTCTGACATCTTCAGTGTAGTTTGTAATGAGTCTCATTTTTAGGTCAGAATATGTATTGAATTTTTGGATCAGTAATACTGTATTGAAGAAAAAGAAGAGCACACAGGCCAGCAGAATGCAGGCAACCACCTGGGAAATCCTCCACTTAAGCCAGAGGAAGGCAGGGTGGGAGAACATGGCAATCTTCAGGCAGTAGAAAACACTGAGGGAGGTGGACAGCCAGGTGTTTAAATAGTTACTAAGGTTCCAGCAAGCTTCACGAATTTTGCTTAATGTCAGTCCATAATAGAAATCATGATCGAACACCAAGGTAGTAGCATCAAAAATGACCACACATTGCAGGATGATCCTGGAGAAGGCTAGATTCATAATGATGAAGTCAGATAAAGAAATCTTGCTCCTCTTAATCCAGTGGATGCAATTGATAAACCCAAGAAAGCCATTCCCCGAAATCCCCAGAATGAACTGACTGAAGGTCACAAACAAAAAGAAGATTTGGAATGAGGTCAGCATGTCTGCAGATGGATTTCCCCACCTTTGTAATCCTTTTGCTATCTGCAGCCTTGCTACTGTTCTACAGCTCCTCTGACCTGAGGTAAGGAAGCATACACAGGCACCTGCTTTTCCACAGTGTCACTAGTACCTTTTGTCCTTCTCTGACTGCTTGTACTCCTGCCTCTGTCCAGAGTGCTCAGAAAGTCTTGAGGGTCAGTCTTGTACTCCTCCCAAACTGGTCTGCTATTGTTCTTTAGTTCAGACTCCAGGCTTGGAGTTTTCTTAATGCCTTGGGTAATAAGTGACATTTAGTGCACAAAAGACCAACCAATAGTGATTGAAGGATCTTTGCTAAGATGCAAATAATTGCAGGATTTGGTATCACACAGAGAAGGGAGGGGTCAGAGTCAGAGAAAATGCAGGGTTGGTTCCATACAGACAATAAGTTTTCTTTGTCACATAAAGGGAATGAAATTAGTCCTTGAAACCTCAGAAAGTACAGTCCACTGGAGAGGTATCTGGAACTATTGAAGGGTGAAGGGACTGGATGGAAGAGTTATTTTGAAGAATGACTCTCCCAATACCATAAAAATATTCATTTATATGTGTGTGCATCCATACCTATCTATTTAACAATATATTCCATTTTTCATTTCCAGACACCTCTCCAGTGGGCTGTATTTTCTGATATACCAAGGGCTGATTCCATTATCTTTGTATGACATAGAACTCCTCATGCATATGGAATTTAATCCTCTATTCTCTGCCACGTGTGTGTATGTGTAATATATGTAACTATATTTCAATATAGTTGATTTTCTTTAACAGATTAGTTAGAAGATCCTGCCTATCCATTTATCTTGCACAGAAGCTTATAAATGATGAAGGCACTGCTGAGGGCCACAGAGACTTTGGGCATCTCAACATTTGAAGGGCTTTTGTACTTTGGCCATTTGGTATTGATGTCTTTGGCCTGAGCCTTATGAAAGTAAGCCTCTGGGCCAACACAGTCTTGAGGACAGTTTCATTACTCTTTAAGGAAAAACTAGCCTTGCCTGTGTGGCAGGAACCTCACAGAATATGTTACCTCTACTATAAAAGCCAAACATTGCTGCCTTCTCTTTCCAACGCTCCCTACACACCAGTCACACTCTTCATAATATCACCTCTAATATTCCATCGATAGCTATGTAGATTGTCATAAAAACTCCCAGTAGTTAAGCTCCCTTGGCTTCTTGATGCAGTTTCTAGAATTTCTTGGTGAATCTTGACCAATAAAATTCCACAAGAGATAATTTTTTATGGGTTCTCCTTTGACAGGAGAAAGTTGGGTCTTTAGGAGCCCCTGCTCAGTTGGTTGGGTAAACCATGGCATTCTTTTTAGCCCTTTTATGAGTGAATTAATTGAATTTTCCTTTCGGTTACCAAGTGAAGGGTGATAAGCTCTTGCTATGTCAATAGAGTAAGGCTCATTTTACTTCTTTCTTCATTTTCTTGGTCAGTCTTTTCATTTTCCTTTCCTAGAAAGACTGACAGGAATGTTAATAAGGAATCATCCTGGGAAGAAAAGAATAATCCTGTATTTATTGGGCTCATAAAATGGTTAATTAGAGCAAGTTTGCATTCAGTGTCATGTATGTGGTAGGCAGCGCTTGATTCCACTGTAAGTGGTTTTTCATTCATTTACTTTCCTGTTAGTGTCTTCTTCAGTTATCATCTTTGTGGTATAAGTTCTGGTATATTCACCACACTGTGTTTTAACAGCTATGGCTCATGAAGCCTAATGGTGAGGCACAGGTAGGATGTGCATCTTTCAGCTTACCGGAAGGGCAGTGGGTTAGGCTGATCACAGTGAAGAAACCGTATTGCTCAAGGCTGGTAAGATCAGGATCCTTTGCCTCAAATCTTGGACTCTGCATCCTTTCTCATTGTTGGGCGTTTACTTAGCACCCAGACCTTGATCGAGCTCAAGCCCTTCTCAGACTCTATTTTGCTGCTGTGTCCCAGCAGAGGTCACTGAGGCTGGCCCAAAGTCTCCCAAAGTCTCTACTCCTCCTACTTTGTCCTCACTTTAGTTTGCTTGGAGAAAATGAGATTCATTCATGAGGATTTAAGTCTAGGGCAAAAGTACTGATTCCATATGGCTTCCTTTCTCTGCAAAGCTAAAAAAAGTTGAAAATGGCAATTTAAATTCATGGGATACCCCAGGCTTTCAGGCAAGCTAGGCAGGTCATCTCCCAGGCAGCTGAATCAACTGAGAGTTCTATATTCAACACATTGTAATGACAATAAAAAATGGGAAGAGACAGAGAGTGGAGTAGATTCACTATTATTCCAGTGGTTTCTCTGAGAAGCTAGCATCTGTTCATTCTGCTAGTTTCTTTTCTTTTTTCTTTTCCTTTCAATAATTCAAGCCAGGGAAAGGAAAAGGTTTAGAGTGAGTCTGCTAGGACTAATTGATGCTGCTACCACTGACCTTACACTGCTGATGCTGTCTTACTACTGAATTCTAATTCCCACTCTTCTCTCATTTCCCTCTCTCCAGAGAGATTTAAAGAAATTCCAGCCATCTTGGAAAATTCCACCATCAGTCTTGATGTCACATTAAGAGCCCCCCCCTCTCATTTAGGTTAGAAATACAATCCAAATCCAAATGTTTTTAGGAACTTAGGAATCTTTTCTTGGCAGGTAGCCTAAACATTCTCAGACTGTGATATTTCTCCCCAGGGTTCAAAATTTTGAAGTCCCTTGCAAAATCTGTGTCACAGCTGGACCTAATATGATTAACCCAGCATTCCAAGGATTCACTTTAGAGTGCCATCAACCATACATGCAATAGATATAGGATAATGAAAATAACATTTGACTGGTTGTTTCAGTAATCACAGACCTAAATGCCATGAAATATATATGTTACATATGTCTCAGTAGAACATTCACATCACACATTACTCAGGTAACCATTATCATTATTTTATGACTACACTTGTAACCAATCATTTTACTGGTTTCTCCTGGGAAAAATGTAAGTTAGGGGCAAATGTCTATAGTCCTAGCTCTTCAATGTCCTGTTGACTTATCTTCCCCTACACCTGTGCTAGTAGATAGAGTGATCTCATCATAATCCTCCTCAGAGACATAGGTTTGCCTCCCTAGACTTGAACAGGTTGGTGATCTCAGGCTGGCTAACAGTGTTACTATGCTCTGAATAGTCTACTGTGAGAAATAGTAAGCATAAAAGGGACTGCCTTTTAGTTGAGTACTCTTCAGTTATTTGAATTGGATGTTGGCATATAATAAATACACACAACCTTCTTTGCTTGAAAAGTTTGTTTCTGAACCATTGTCTGTGATAGGCAGTCTTGATGTGATTGGCCAGTTTCCTTTTTGTTTTTGTTTTTGTTCAGAGTCTCCTGAGGTCAGTGTTCCCCTTTACAGTAGGGAGGCTTACTAACTTAACAATTGGCAATGAACAATTTTATTGAATTGGCTTTGAAGGGCCTAGATACTGGACAGACTAGAAATGAAAAAAAAATTACATGGAATCTACTCTTGTGCTATTGGTTGCTCTGTCTATTGACCTTTTGAAGGTCATAAGGTAAATCCTCTTTTACTTAGAAGCAGGAAAGAGTGAACACAATGGAGACCAAAGCAATAGCTGAGTTAGGGGCTCTCTGTTTTGTGCCCTCTCCCTCCCTAGATGCCCTTAGTGGATTGTCCTCCTTCTCCAATGCTAGGAAGTCTGGGACAGAGACCTCACCAGGAGCCTGGTGCCTTTTCAAATGCACCACAGCCCTGGTTTCATAGCCAGTCAAAGAGGTTGTTCTTCATCATGTGAGGTGTGGAGAATGGAGAAGAGATTGCTGAGCCTTGGCAGTCTTTGATCTTCTTGACTCTTCCCTCAGATGGCATGCTGATGGTACATTAGATGCCCATTCATGCCATCTGTGAGCCATATATATATATATATATATATATATATATATATATATATATATATATATATATATTTAGACAACTTTTACTTCCCCTACCCCCACATATTTTATACTTTAGCTATCTCTCTTTGACCTCTTTCCTAGGTCATTTTAAAAAATAATAAGTGCCTTATATTTTCTTCTATTTTTTCAATCTTTTAATTTTGCTTAATATTTCCTTTTATTTCATAGGGTCATTTAGTTCTACTTGCTCCATTCCAATTATCAGGGAGTCTGCTCCTTGGATATGGTATCTTGCCTTATGTTCTAGGGTATCTACTTTCCTTCCAATTCTTTTTTCAAGAACTCTTATTTTAGTTATAATTTCATTTTAAAGAAGTCTCCAACTGTTTTTCTTCCATGTACCCTTTTAGTCCTTGTGGCCAAGACATTTTTTCTCTGAGTCCATCCTTGTAATCATTATTTGGTTTCTCTCGTTTTCTAGGTGCATCTCTTGCGTATGTATTGATCTGTAATATTTGTTGTTTGCTTGTTTTTTTCTTCTGTTGACTCTTATCTCCAGCATCAGTTCCTGATTTGAGATTTAATAATAGGGTTAGATTCTGAATCTTCTTGCGATGTTAGATGGGATGGTCAGATCCTTTTTGGTCCTGATCTTGATTGCCTGGGCTCCTGTCACTGATTCCATGTGGTTTGGTGTATCTGTGCTCAGAGTGCTGGCAGATTTCAACGTACTAGGTATTGTTTGGATTTAGCATGTTGTGGTCTTCAGAGCCCTCTGGAGTGTCTAAGGTCAGGTTCCTGTAGATTTCTGTCCTCTCAGGTCATCATGTTCAGAACACTGCCTGCTTCTAGCCTCATATCCACAGTAAAAATTGTCATAGAAGTCATATCATGGTAGGTAACTGACTCTCCTGCCATCTTTTTGTCCAATCACTCTAAAACTTTCATTTTAAGAAATCTCCTACTTCTTTTTTTCCATGTACCCTTTTAGTTAGAAAATATACAGTCTGTAATATCTTTTTTGTAATATCTATTTATTTTGTTGAATATTTCCAAATTACATGTAACTTTTAAACAAATTCATTAAAAATTTTGAGTTCCAAATTCTCTTCCCTTTTTTCCTCTCTCCACTCCTTGAGAAAACAAGCAATTTGATATTGATTATACATGTGCAGTCATACAAAACATTTTTCCATATTAGCCCTGTTGCAAAAGAAAACAAATCAAAAAAGTAAGAAAGATAAATAAGAAAAATAAAGAAAGTTAAAAGAAAGTATGCTTTGATCTGGATTCAGATTCCATCAGTTCTTTCTCTGGAGGTGGAAAGCACTTTTCATCATAGGTCCTTTGGAATTGTTTTTGATTATTGTCTTTATCAGAGTAGTTGAGTCTTTCAGAGTTGATCATTGTGCAATGTTGCTGTTACTATGTACAATGTTCTTCTGGTTCTGCTCCCTTCACTTTGCATGAATTCCTATAAATCTTCCCAGGTTTTTCTGAAACCATCCTGCTTGTCATTTCTTATAGCACAACAATAGTATTCCATCATAATCATATATGTCACAACTTGCTTAGCCATTCTCTGATTGACGGGCATCCTCTTGGTTTCTAATTCTTTGCCACCACAAGAAAATCTGCTAGAAATATTTTTGTACAAATCAATCTTTTTCTTTAATCTCTTTGGGATGCAGGTCTAGCATTGATATTGCTGGGTCAAAGAGCATGTACAGTTCTAAAGCCTTTTGAATATAGTTCCAAACTGTTCTCTAGAATGGTTGGACCACTTTACAACTCTACCAACAGTGCAATAGTGTCCCAATTTTTCCACAATCCCACTAGAATTCATCATTTTCATTTTCTGTCATGTTAGCCAATCTAATTTGTGTCAGATGGTGTCTCAAAGTTGCTTTAATTTGCATTTCTCTAATCAATAGTACTTGAGAGCATTTTTTCATATGACTATCGATAGCTTTGATTTCTTCCTCCGAAAACTGCCTCACACTCAGCAATATCTACAGCTCAATTCCCATATACCAGCACCTTCTCAATGTGCTAGTACCTGCTAGCATTGTAACTAGAATGACGCAGCAGAAGGGACAAACTGAGAAGACCAAAGGAAGGGCATTCTGAGTGGATGTGCTACTAATCCAGTGTCTAGTGGTGATTTGTTCAGTGGTGTCTGAAGGGAAGGCCAGACAGTTCCTGTTTCTCCTCAAGACTAGTGGCAAGTGGAACCTGTCAACATTTTAGAAGCTATGTTCCTGAGGCACTTATATGGTGGAGATGGCTTGTGTCATCTGAATTGGTCTGTTGTAACAATTTTTATCAAAGATAATGTATCAGTAATTAAGGTGGGCTTTTAGCACTTATTTAATCAAGTGCCCTTGAAGAGTTTGGCCTTCATTTCTTTGATTAAATTAGGAATCTTGGATGACCTCCTTGCCTCAAGGGAAAGCCTGGTTTGCATGGGTTTGAGTGCCATGTTTGTGATGCCAGAGGCTTTTAGTCCACGTGGGTTTAAGTCACATGTTTGTGATGCTTTTAGGTCACTTGGGTGAGTCGTATGTGGTGACACCCTTCGACCCTGAACAGAATATATAAACCCAGAGGTTGGTGTTCTCCCTTGGGGCTCTCAGTCACTGGAAGAGTGGGGTATGACTCTGGGTAAGCCGTTGTTAAGAGCTCCCTGGCTTCTCAACCCAGATGTTGATGATTTCCTGGTAACTATGAATTGTGATTTGGTCTTTTTATATTGTGTATGTTTGTAATTTGTTTGTGTTTGCTCTGAAGTTCAGGTTGCTGGCTTTTCCTCCTGAACTAAGTGAACGATATTTGTATGTTGGAGTGAAGTGAGATTTTTAACCCCTTAACATTGCTTTCCTTAGTAAAGGAGATCAAAGAACCTGTGCTGGCAGCTCTTGTTGCTGGTCTTGTTGGGTCTTACACCTCAACAGCTGTTGCTAGCTGGATTGTTGCTGCAGATAGAAACGTACCATTCCTTGGTGACAGGACCTAAGAAGTAAGTGTTGGCAGGTGAATAAGTTGTGCATTGTCAGGAAGTCCATAATATATCAGGGCAGGAATATGTGTGTGTAATGACTTATTTACGATAAGATTCTGTGTGGTTTTATGACACAATATTGTGTTATCAAAACTTCAATGTGGAAAACCCCTACAAATTTACCCTAGATTATTAAATTTAAGATGCTTTATTTAAAATTTTTTTTTAAAATGATATAATTTTTTAAAAAAAGAGTTAAAGGGTTCAAGAAAGTAGATTTCCGGGGGGGGGGGCTGAGTAATTTTTCTTGAAAAGGGGGCATGTAACAGTAATCAGGGCAGGATTTTTTGCTGTTATCCTCTTAAGTGCCTTTAATGAGTCTGACCTTTGTTTGAATAGGGCAGGTCAAGTGGGATTGTTTGTCTTGGAATGTTTCTTTGAACTAAGACGTTGAACTGTATATGATGTGGTGCTGGTGGTTAGAGCTTTCCCACACTCTGGTTTCTCACCCCCTAAATGGTTTGCCTGGAGCCCCCAGGGTCTTGAACAGGGTATATGTACTGGAAGGTTAGTATTTAACTTTTAGGGGTACACTCATTGAAAGGGTGACAAGACTCTGGGCAAGCCATTGAAACAGCCCCCCTGGCTTTGTAACCCAGATGTTGGTGCTTCTCTGGTAACTATGAATTGTGATTTGAATCAGACAAGGTCTGTCTGTTGATGTTTGTAATTTCTGTTTGTATTTGCCCTGAAGTTCAGGGGGCTGATCTTTTCCCCCTGAACTAAGTGAACGGTATATGTATTTTTAATTTAACTGAGATTGTTAACCCCTTAAAGTTGCTTTGCTTAGAAAAGCAGATCAAAGAACCTGTGTTGGCAGCCCTTCTGTGTGCTTTTGTTGTTGGTCTTACACAGCCACAGTAGCTGCTAGCAACACTATTGTTACAGGGTGGTGGGCCAAGTAAGTTTGGGAACCTCTGATCTAGGCCCCAGTCCTCTAAATGTTACCTTCTTCTAGAGTCTTTCTCTTTCTCCAGGAGAGCCTGAAACCACATGCCCACTCTGTTGAAGCTGGAAGCCAGAAGCTGAGTGGCAGATGGATCAAAGAGGGTCAGACTTTAGGAAGGGAGAGTTACAAACAGGTAACACAGTTTTTCATCATCTAGAATCCATTTCAAAATGGTATGGATCCTAAGACATTACATAACATTCTTCATACCATGTAGCTTAAAAAAAAAAGCCCAGATCGGACTCTTCTCCACCAACTCTAGTCTTCTAAGGGACTCCATCAGGAGCGCGCCCTAGGATTTAAGCCTTTTCCTACATGAGTGTAATGTTAATGGGGGTGAGGTGCAAGATCTTCCTCACCCATTAATAGGCCTCATGTGGAGCCCATTAAGGAAAGCTTGCTCGTAGGAAGGCTTACACCCCTTTTGTTAATAAGCTAATTAGGCAATGAATCTGGTTGTGATGCCTTCTGGCTCTGGGCCTAGTAGGTGAAAGAGTATATATTGTGAGAAGAGACCTTTTGCTTTGGGGGCTCACTTATGAGAAAGATGTGATTCCCTGGTCAAGACTCTGAGGGGCTGTATGTTCAGAGCTCCCTGACTCCTCAAAGGTAAAGGCTCTCTTGTTTCAGTGGTGGATGTAAAGACTTTGATTCAGGCAGTAGAGCCCTGTCTGCTGGTCTTTATTTCTCTTCTGTGTATTTTTTCTGTTCAATTAAAGAAGATTGTTGAGCCCTGAAACAGCTGTCTTTCCTTAGTAAAGCAGATAAAAGACCCTGCACTAGCAGCCATCCTGGGTATGCCAGTACAGTTGCTGTTATGGTGAGTCTTAAACTGAAGGGTTTTCAAGAGCTGAAAAACAAAAAAATCCTCACAAAGCTTTTAGTCCAAGTCCTTCACTTAACAGATGAAGAGGTTGAGGTTCCATGTAAACCACTTATTCCAGGTTACTCTGAGCTGGCCTGAGGAAGACTCGATTTCAAGCCCTGCCTCTGACACATGCTGGCTCTGTGACCCTGAGCAAATTCTTAAGTTCTCAGTGTCTTTTGGGCCTGGAGTCTGGTAGACCTGAGTTCAAATTCATCCCCAGTCACTTCCTAGCTATGTGATCCTGGCCAAGTCACTTTACCTCTGTAGGCCTCAGTTTTCTGAATTGTAAAGGGGCAATAATAAAAGGACCTACCTCCCACTGTTGTGAAGAGAAGATGAGACGAGAGCTGAACAAATGCTCGCTTCCTTCCTGATCTGACTCGGTAGAGAATTTTCTTAAAAAGCAAAAGCAAAACCTCAAACCAAAGTTACACAGGTAGTTGTAGGAGAGCCAGGACATGAAGGCAGGTCTTCTGATTTCTGAAACAGAACTCTTTTTGTAATGCCGTTATTCCCCCAGCTTCTTGGTTTCCTTCACACTCTTCGCCTATCTCTCACTGCTCTAGCCTATTTGTGCCAAAAGATTTTAGGTCCATGTCCATATTCCCATCATGAAAAAGCCCAAGTTCCAAATTAATTTCCTTTATGGGGAGTTTCTTTTCTTTTCTTTTTTCGAATGAACGTAATTTATATGTATAAACTAGCGAAAGCCAGCAGGGAAGGTTTATTATTATTTTTTCCTAGAATAAACATTCTATCTCACGCCCAGGATTCTTGATCTGAGTTTTTATCTGGATAGGTGGCTGACTTTTACCAGCTGCTGACACAAACAATTTTTTTCTTTTGAGTGGAGGGAGGATGGATTATGAGATATATACTAATAAGTATTATATGAATTAAAAAGTGTAGCAGGAGCTATGATATATCTATTCCTTACTGGTCCATCATGGTACCAGATAGAGTGTATGGCACCCTCCTCTCCCCTTCCCTAGGTGTTTTAGCAAGCCCTTCTAATTCGCCTGAATAATGCTGCCCAGCTGCTCACCTTTAAATTTCTTCAATATATCATTATTAGCCATTTAATGTAAGTGTTGTTGATCAGGGAGTCCCTAACCAATCTGATGAATTCCACAGTTATTCTAATGCAACCTTAGAGGATGTCAGCTTTTGTTTGCAAACACTTGACTAACACCTCTCCTTGGAATATGGGTGTGGCCAAAGGTGCCTCCTGAGAGGACACAGACTCCTCTTATATTGCTGGGCAAGACTCAGGAGGATGGACACTTGTCGGAGTTGCTGCTCTCTTCTGCAGTCAATAAAAGTGGGCTGACAGAACAGCTTGTTCTTTTGTTCTTTAAAAGACTAGATTGTCAGGTAGCAGAGTGAACCCATGTTCAGGATGGGTATGTGTGGCAGGAGGAAAGAGAGATCTGTGCTTATGTACAGTGTCCTCCATTGAGGAACTAGAATAGCTGCTTTGGAAGTAGGTGTGCATGGTGGTTCTTTGTTTTTGCCCACAGCTTCTGAGTACAGATCATAGACTAAAATTCCTGAGAACAGGTTTTCTCAGCTCAAGAGATGGCAGCAGTTAAGGAAACAAGAGATTTCCTCCAGAAGCACTTGGCTGAAAGTATGTGTGTGCTTACCCAGCAGAAGTTTGAGAATTTGACTACCAAACCATACATTTTTTTAGGAATGCTACAGATGCCTTTCTTTTATGGAATATCTATCTTTATTCAGGTTTGCAGGATATATCATTTTAGTTTGCATCTACAGCGCCTTTACTTCTAGGAAGATATTATTACTTTCCTTTCTTCATTTTCTAGTGTGTGCAGAATAGTCATGCAATATTTAAATTTCTTTACCTTTATGTTTGAACGTCTTTCCCTTGGCCACCTGAAAAATTTATTTTTTTGTTATTTGAATTAGTAAAGTTAATTACTATGTATCTCAGAATGTGAAGAATATAATTATTTTTTAGAGGTAATGTATGGACTCTTTTGATTAATCCTTTTGTTTTCTGTGTTCAGAAGTTCTGCATAGTTTTCTTGTATTATTTTTGGCATTATGGTATTCTGATTTTCCCATTTGCCGTGTTTTTCGTGGAGACATATGATCCTTTAATTGTCTTTGTGCATCCTGTCTTTGAGATCAATGACTTTTGCTTAGAGCAGAGATCGTGAGTTCTGTTACCATTATTTCCTTTTGCACCTCTTCTTCTAGATGGTCCTTCACTTCAGTGTACTTGAATTTCCTTACTTAAATCCAATTCACTTGCCAGTTGTGGCTTCACCCTTCTGATTGCATTTGAGAATGAAGGACAAACAACTTATATTCCAAATCTGTTTTTCTGTTTCACTCTCATTGGTGCTTAAGTTATTCTATTCTGCCAAATATTTTTCCTGTGCAGGCCATATATTCTGACATGTGTTCCCTTCTAACTTCTCTCAAACCTTTTATTTCTTTTTTGAGCTATTCTTTAAAATTTTGCTTTGGTTCTATGCTCTCTTAGTATTCTCTAGGTTTGTGTGTTTCATCAAACATTGGCTCAATGTTCTTTTACTAGTATTTATTTAGAGAAGGTTGTATTCTTTTAGATGTTTTAGTAATCATCTTTCCTTCTAATTTTAATGTCCTCTCTGTTGATTTTTCTGCGTATTCTCAGTTTTTGATTGAATTTTCTTCCTTGTGCTTTTGGGTGGTTTTTGGTTTTTTCTTATATTATTTTCTCACTCATTTTTTGACTCTTCCCCTTTTTGCCCACCTCTGACTGTGTTCCTAGGTTCTGGGAAGTCAACACTGCTCTCAACTGGATTCTAGTTCCTTTTCCTTCAGGCCCAGTATAGCTATTTATTCTGGCCCTTTGCCCTAGTTCTTTAGATTCTTTGATTCTCTAATTGTCCTTAATGATCATCTTCAGTTTCTTGCAGGGTTAGGGGAGGGTGAGGTGGTGTTTGTAGCTTGGGGTTTATAATGTAGGATGTGCCTCAGGTTCAAGGAAGCTCATCTCTGTCTTTCCCCCTTCCTTCCCCTCCACTTCACTTTGTTGGGCAGAGTAAAGTCTACTGTCCTTTGGAGTAGGATAGTGGAAAAAACATAGGGTTAGGTCAACAAGTCAATAAGCCTTTATTAAGTGCTTGCTACATACTGGACACTGAGACAAGTCCTAAGAATATAAATACAAGCAACTACTCTCAAGGAACTTCATTCTAATGGGGGAAGGCAACATATAATGCTGCATTGGGGGTTGGATGGAAAGTTCCCATATTTTGGCATGTTGGATGAAGAATTTCAGAGAGTCAAGAGAGAAATTCTATATAAGAATGAAGGAGTGAAGATGACTGCCCTCAGGAAGAGTGATCTTTCACAGTAAGAAGACTATTGGGTTGTGGTAGAAAAAGAAGTCTGGAGAGTTAAGAGTGACAACCAGAGAAGAAGGAGAAAATGAATAGGAGTGTGCCTGTAGACTCTCTGTAGCAGGAGGGAAATTCAAAGCATAAGCTCACGGGTGGATTGTTCGCCCTGCAGTAGAGTGAACACTGGTGGTGGAGGGGTATTGAATGAATGGGATGAGGGTTAGCATTTTCCACCATTAATTCAGAAGGCTGTTACCTTGTTGGACATCTTGCTTTATTTCTCTCATGTATTCAGCTGTAATTGCTGTACCTCTGGCAAAATTTTTTCCCCTGAGAGTTAGTAGAGATTGTAGAAAATGTGTAGTCCTCCATTCTTTTCTCCAAGTGACTCAGAATTCCCTGAGATCAGACCTTTTGAGGAGAAGAGGATCTCTTAATGCAGCATGGCTCTTGGAGAAAGAAGAGTATTATCTTAATATTTTGCCCATCATCTTTCTTGAAGTCCAGTAAATAAGTTATTGAGACATCGCATGTCCAGTGGGAAAGGGACTGTTAGCTTTAGTAGCTCTTTGTATACATATATATATATATATATGTGTGTGTGTGTGTGTGTGTGTGTGTGTGTGTGTTTCTGTATGCATATATGTTTATATAAACACATATATATTTATATATTTTTTTCTAGGAGGATGCTAAATTAGAAGGTGGTACTTAAAGTTTTGGTGGGGGAGGGTTACCAATGTAGGACTCTAAGAGGAAGAAGGGTTACCCCAATAATCGCCCCTGTCCAGTTCCCCTCTGCAGGAAGCTTATAGGTTATTGGAGAGGTTTTTGTGCATGTTTGTAGGGCTTTGTTTGTATCTGTTTATGAACTCCTATGAATGCTTTGTGTCTTCTGCATTTTCTGTGGGTTGAAATAAAGGTTCAAGGCATTGTTGCCGTGAGTACATATATAGAAGCGGGTCACTACTTTTATTCACATTTGGAGAAACTTAGAAAGCGCTATCAATGAGTATGCCAGGAGAATTTCCTCCCAATTTAGGTTGGAGCAACAAGTCCAAGAGAGAAAAAAAGATCCTATTGGGGTCAGCTTCCTGGATCATATCTGTGTTGTCTGAGCCCCAGCTTCCTGGCGACCTGGTATTACCTTGGGATAAACATACTTGTACTGTCTACCTCCCAGCATTGATCTGATAAATACACTATATAAAGCACCTAATAAATAAGAGATAGCATAATGATCATTATCCTCTCTCCCCACCTCATCTTCACCCCTGCCTCTGCAGCTCTGCAGCTTCCCAAATATCTGAAATATAGGAACCTGATTACTACTTCTATCTGCCTATTTCAAAGACATTAGTCTTTCTCCCTGATCACTGGTCATTCTCTCAGTAGTACACTCCAAATATAAGAACTCCATAGTAAAATGTTCTGCTACCAACAGGAAAAACCTTGTCCTCTGTCTATATGTTTAATTTGTGTATATATATATATATATATATATATATATATATATACATATATATTATACACACACTTTTTTTTAACACATTGGAATGATGGGATACCAAATTTTATTTGAAATAAAATTCAGATTTAATGGAATGTCTTATAAACATTTAAAAAGTTAATTTATGGAAAGAAAAACTTACGGACATCATTTTATATATAAATAAATGCATATATAATATTAAGTAATGATAATAATAATAGTAGCAAGCATTTATGTAGTAGTTTAAAGTTTGCAAAGAGCTTTAAATATATTTTCTCATTTTATTCTCACAACATCCCTGGGAGGTAAGTGCAAATATTATCATCTCCTTTTTACAGATGAGAAAAATGAGACAGAGAGAGGTTAAATGACTTGCTCAGGGTCATGCAGCTAGTGACTGTCTGAGGCAGAATTTGACTTCCTGACCTGGGTTCAATGCTCTCCCTTCTATGCCACCTAGCTACCTAGAATAGGAGAATTTTAAAAACTTTTCAGAGCGTACGCTGACCTCCTCCTCCCCCCTTGCACTAGCTGGTGAAGGATCCCCTGCCCCCACCTTTCATGCAGCCCTTCTTCAAACACAGCAACTTCAGGAATGCCTCTCTCAGGTTTTTGTTTTGCACAATGAGTATAAATGAGTGCACAGAGGGAAAGACAGGGGCACCCAACTCTATAATCATTATCATCTTGGCATATGCCAGGAAAGTGCTTGCTGCCCCAATGAAGAGGAGGACAAAATGAAAGACAAAGAGGAAGAGGAAGGAAAACATTACAATGGTGGCTCTCACATGGGCCTTAGTGCTCACATCTCTGGTCACATTGACCTGGTGCCCCATCATCCTGATATGCTTCCTCAGGGAGAGGATGAGTAAGAGACAGGAGAGCAGGGATATCATGAATGGTATCACTGTCCCCAGGAGACCAAGATGGTGCCACACATAAAATTCTCTTTCCTTTCTTCTGACATTTTCAGTATAGTTTGTCATGAGTCTCATTTTTAGGAGGCCAGAATATACATTGTATTTTTGGATCTGTAATGCTGCATTGGAGAAAAAGAAGAGCACACAGGCCAGCAGAATGCAGGCAATCACCTGGGAAATCCTCCACTTAAGCCAGAGGAAGGCAGAGTGGGAGAAAATGGCAATCTTCAGGCAGTAGAAGACACTGAGGGAGGTGGACAGCCAGATGCTTAAATTGTTACTAAGGTTCCACATAGTTTCACGAATTTGACTTAATCGCTCTTCATAGTAGAAATCAAGATAAAACACCAAGATGGTGGCATCAAAAATGACCACACACTGCAGGATGATCCTGGAGAAGGCTAGATTCATAATGATGAAGTCAGATAAGGAAATCTTGCTCCTCTTAATCCAGTGGATGCAATTGATAATCCCAAGAAAACTATTCCCCAAAATCCCAAGAATGAACTGACTGAAGGTCGCAAACAAAAAGAAGATTTGGAATGAGGTCAGCATGTCTGCAAATGGATTTCCTCACCTTTGTAATCTCTCTGCTATCTGCAGCCTTGCTACTGCTCTACAGCTCCTCTGACCTGAGGTAATTAAGCACACACAGGTACCTGCTTTTCCACAGTGTCACTAGGACCTTTTGTGCTTCTCTGACTTGCTTGTGCTCCTGTCTCTGTCTAGAGTGCTCAGAAAGTCTTGAGGGTCAGTCTTGTAATTGCTCCTTCCAAACTGGCCTGCTATTGTTCTCTAGTTCAGACTCCAGGCTTGGAGTTTTCTCAATTCCTTGGGTAATAAATGTCATTTAGTGCACAAAAGACCAGCCAATAGTGAATGAAGGATCTTTGCTAAGATGCAAATAGTTGCAGGTTTTAGTATCACACAGAGAAGGGAGGGGTCAGACTCAGAAAATAGAAGGTTTAGTTTCACACAGATTTCTATGTCACACAAAGTTTTCTATGTCACACAAAGAGAAAGGAATTAGTCCTTGAAACCTCAGAAATTACAGTCCACTGGAGAGGCTGGAACTATTGAAGGGTGAAGGCACTAGGTGGAAGAGTTATTTTGAAGAATGACTCTCCCAGTACCATAAAAATATACATTTATGTGTGTATCTATACATATCTATTTAACTATATATTCCCTTTTTCCTTTCTAGGCACCTCTCCAGTGGACTGTATTTTCTGGTATACCAAGGACTGATTCCTTTATCTTTGTGTGACATAGGACTCCTCATCTGTACGGAATTTAACCCTCCATTCTCTGCCACATGTGTGTGTATGTGTAATATATATAACTGTATTTCAATATAGTTGATTTTCTTTAACAGATTAGTTAGAAGAGCCTGCCCATCCATTTATCTTGTGCAGAAGCTTATAAATGATGAAGGCAGTGCTGATAGGGTCACAGAGACTCTGGGCATCTCAACACTTGAAGGGGTTTTGTACTTTGGCCATTTGGTATTGATGTCTTTGGCCTGAGCCTTATGAAGGTAAGCCTCTGAGCCAACACAGTTTTGAGGACAGTTTCATTACTCTTTAGGGAAAAACTAGCCTCACCTATTTGGCAGGGACCTTATAATATATGTTACCTCTACCATATAAACCAAACATCATTGCCTTCCTGTTCCAACACACCCTCCACACCAATCACACTCTTAATAATATGAGCTGTAATGTTCAACCTACAGCCACAAAAACATCACGATAAACTCCCAGTAGTTAAGCTCCCTTGGCTTCTTGATGCAGTTTCTAGAATTTCTTGGTGAATCTTGACCAATAAAATTCCACAAGAGATAATTTTTTATGGGTTTTCCTTTGATGGGAGAAAGTTGAGTCTTTAGGAGCCCCTGCTCAATTGGTTAGGTAAACCATGGCATTCTTTTTAGCCCATTTATGGGTGAATTAATTGCATTTTCCTTTCAGTTACCAAGTGAAGGGTGATAAGCTCTTGCTATGTCAATAGAGGAAGGCTCATTTTACTTCTTTCTTCATTTTCCTGGTCAGTCTTTGCATTTTTCTTTCCTAGAAAGACTGACAGGAATGTTAATAAGAAATCATCCTGGGAAGAAAAGAATAACCCTGTATTTTTGGTCTCATAAAGTGGTTAATTAGGGCAAGTTTGAGTTTAGTGTCATCTATGTGGTAGGCAGCACTTGATTCCACTGTAAGTGGTTTTTCATTCATTCACTTTCCTGTTACTGTTTTCTTCAGTTATCATCTTTGTGGTGTAAGCTCTGGTGTATTCATCACCCTGTGTTTCAACAGCTTTGGCTCATGAAGCCTAATGGTGAGGCACAGGTAGGATGTGCATCTTTCAGCTTACCAGAAGTGCAGTGGGTTATGCTGATCACAGTGAAGAAACTGTGTTGCTCAAGGCTGGTGAGATCTGAATATTTTGCCTCTAATCTTGGACTCTGCATCCTTCCTCATTGTTGAGCATTTACTTAGCACTCAGACCTTCATTTAGCTCAAGCCCTTCTCAGACTTTATTTTGCTGTTATTTCCCAGCAGAGGTCACTGTGGCTGGCCAAAAGTCTCTGGAAGTCTCTACTCCCAAAGTCTCTACTCTTCCTACTTTGTCCTCACTTTAGTTTGCTTGGAGAAAATGAGATTTGTTCATGAGGATTTCAGTCTAAGGCAAAAGTACTGATTCTATATGACTTTTTTCTCTGCAAAGCTAAAAAAATGTTGAAGATAGCAATTTGAAGAGGAATTCATGAGATGCTCCAGGCTTTCAGGCAAGTCAGGTAGGTCTTTTCCCAGCCAGTTGAATTAACTGAGGGTGCTTAATTCAACCCATTGTAATGACAATTAAAAATGGGAAGAGACAGAGAGTGGAGTAGATTCACTATTTTTCCAGTAATTTCTCTGAGAAGCTAGCATCCATTCCCTGTCTGCTAGTTTCTTTTATTTTTTCTTTTAATAATTCAAGCCAGGGAAAGGAAAAACTTCTAGCTCCTCTAAGGCTTAGAGTGAGTCTCCTAGGACTAACTGATGTGGCTACCACTGGGCTTACACTGCTGATGCTGTCTTACTGAATTGTAATTCCCATTTTTCTCTCATTTCCCCCTTTCCAGAGAGACTTAAAGAAATTCTAGCAATTTTGGAAAATTCCACCATCAGTCCTAATGCCACATTAAGAGCCCTCTCTCTCATGCTGGCCAGAAATACAAACCACAAGGTCTTTAGGGAATTAGGCCTCCTTTCTTGGTAGCTAGCCTAAACCTTCTCCACCTGTGGTATTTCTCCCTAGGGTTCAAAATTTTGAAGTCCCTTGCAAAATCTGCATCACAGCTGGACCTACTATGCTTAACCCAGCATTCCGACGCATAACTTTAGAGCACCATCAACCATTCATGCAATAGAAATGGCATAAAGAAAAGCATCACTTGAGTGGTTGTTTCAGTAATCACAGATCTAAATGCCATGTGAGATATATGCTGCATATGTCACAGTAGAACATGCATTCGACTGAGGCAAACTTGCCCAACAGCAAACAAAAATTAAATAATAGTACTTTTGTTAGGGTCACCAAATAACTAAGGTCATCAAAAATATTAGCTTTAAGAAACAAACAGCAAAGCTATGCATGGTCAAGAGATTAGTGCAGCTACAATACAGGCACCAATGGACCCATGTAATTACATTCACATTACACATTGCTTAGGTAACCATTACCATTATTTTATAACTATACTTGTAACCAATCATTTTATTGGTTTCTCCTGGGAAAAAATGTAATTTAGTCTAGTCACTGGTTGGATAGTCCTAGCTCCCTATTACCTGTTGACTTATCTGTCCCTCCACATGTGCTAGTGGGCTCATCATAATCTTCCTCAGACATATAGCTTTGCCTCCCTAGACTTAAACAAGTTGGTGATCTCAGGCTGGCTAACAGTGTTACTATGCTCTGAATAGTCTACCATGAAATAGTGAGCATAAAAGGGACTGCCTTTGAGTTGAGTACTCTTCTGTTATTTGAATTGGATGCTGGAATATAATAAATACACACAACTTTCTTCAACATCTCTGTTTTTGTACCATTGTCTGGGTTAGGCAGTCTTGGTGTGATTGGCCAGTGTTCTTTGCGTGTGTGTGTGTGTGTGTGTGTGTGTGTGTCTAGATGCTTCTGAGGTCAGTCTTTCCCTGTATAGTAGGGAGGCAGACTAACTTGACAATTGGCAATGAACAATTTTAGTGAATTGGCTTTGAAGCGCCTGGATACTGGACAGACTAGAGATAAAAAAATTGCATGGAATCTACTCTTGTACCTCTTGGTTGCTCTGCCTTCTGACCTTTTGAAGGTCATAAGGACTTTAGAAGCAGGAAAGAGTGGATGCAATGATGACCGAAGCAATAGCTGAGCCAGGATCTCTCACCTTCATGCCCCTTCCCTACCCAGATGTCTCTAGTGGATTGTCTTCCTTCTCCAATGCTAGTAAGTCTGGGAAAGAGCCCTCACCAAGAGTCTGGTGCCTTTCTAGAAGTGAGCTTCCTTGTTTCTTCTGCATAAGGGATTTTTTCAGCTGAGCACACTGATGTCCACTCATCAGCCTCCCATTACACAGCTACCTGATCATTTCATGCCTATTGGTTATACCTTGTTTTCCCTTCACTTTCTAGACACTGGTTCCTCTCTGTATGTTTTGACCCTTTTCACTGTGTACTGAGGTTTCATCTAACATCCTAAATTAGGGCCAGGTTGGGGTAAAACCTAGTGGAATCCTCAGATCAAGTTTTGCAGATTTCCTGCAATAATAAAGTTTAATTCTGTTGAAGGCCACTCACAGCCTTTGCCTGCTATTGATAATCACCCAAGACTCTTTGCCCTCTGGGGATGGGATGTAATAAAATTAGATAATTGCACACTGGGTAACTGAGATCTCAAGACACCTACTATGCAATTGAATATAGCTTTTGCAATAATAAATGAAAAAACTTGGTTTAGAATACTGATTTTGAGAGAAGTAAAGTTAGCTCAATTTCAAAAAATCCTCTAGGGATATTATTTTCCACTGTGAAGCAGACAAGATAAAGGTTCCCCAAAGAGGCAAGCTTTACTTAGGATAACATGTGGGGCTGAACATGAGAATTCCTCTCTATTCCTAAGTGACTGAAGAAAAGTGGGCCTTTTTTAAAGAAAATATTTCCCCATATTATTCTGATCTTGATGAACACCCACAAACATGACCACAGACAAAGATGTACCAAAAAAGAGGATTGTATATGAAACTGAAAATCTTTATTATAATACAGCATATGTATTTTTTAAAACCATAAAATAAATTCAACATGTGTTTTAAAGCTGTCCTCTGTGTCTTCCCTTTTATTTCCTTCTGTTCTCTTCACTGTGCTTAAAACAAATGCTTTAATAACACTGTTTTTTATTTTTATTTTTTGGCAGCATTTCCACTGGCCCCTCTGGTTCCTAGGTCTCTAACCTCCAACTTGAGAAAGCAAAACCAAAAACTTCTATTGTAACAGATATGCAGAGTCATCAAAAACAAATCCGCACAGTGACCATGTCCAAAAATCTATGGTTCGTGATGCACCTCTAGTCCACGTAGGTAGTATGCTTCTTCATTGCAATCACTGTGGGTCACTGAATTGGTCAGAGTTCTTAAGTCTTTACAATGTTGTATAAATTATTCTTTTCACTCTGCACTGTTTCACACAAGTTTTTCCAAATTCCTCTGAAACCACATTTCTCATCATTGTTGTGGCATAATAATATTCCACTACATTCATGGACCATACTCAGTTCATTCATCCTCCAACTGATAGGCACAACTTTAGTTTCCAGTTCTTTGCTGCAAAAAAGTTCTTTGCTTCTAGGAATATTTTTGTACTTTTGGATCCTTTCTCTCTTTTTATCTTCTTGGTTACACACATAGACATACATACACATATATGTATTTCTTCATATACTTATGTATATAGAGAATAATAATAGCTAGGACTTCTGTAAGGTTTGCCAAGCATTTTACAAATAAAGATTATACATAATTCAAGTATGGTTCCAAATTGCTTTTCAGCATTATCAGATCAATTCATAGCTCCACTATCAGTGTCTTAATATGGTTGTCCTACTCCACTCCAGTCAGCAACTCTCATTTTTCTTTTTCTTTTTGCCAAATTTGACGATTTGATGTGTGCAAAGTAAAACCTCAATGTTGTTTTAAATTGAATTTCTCTTATTATTAGTGATTTAGAACACTTTTTTCATGTGATTGTTGATATCCTGGATTTTGTTCTGAATCTATCATACCTCTAAATCAGAGATGTTTGAGGTGTGGAGAATGAAGAAGAGATTGCTGAGCTTTGGAAGTCTTGGATCTTCTTGACCTCTCCCTCAGATCGTATGCTGATGGTGCACCAGATAACTAATATCTTGTTATTTATTTTGTTAAATATCACCAAATTACATGTAACTTTTAAAAAATTCATTAAAAAATTTCGAGTTCCAAATTCTCTTATTTTTCCTCTCCCCCCTCCTTGAGAAATCAAGCAATTTGATATCTATTATACATTTATGGTCCTGCAAAACATATTTATATATTAGTCATGTTGCAAAAGAAAACAGACAAAAATCTACAAGAAAAATAATCAAATTAAAAAAAAAAGCATGCTTTGAGGTGGATTCAGATTCCACCAGTTCTTTCTCTGGAGGTGGAAAGCACTTTTCATCATGGGTCCTTCGGAATTGTCTTGGATCATTTCCTTGATCAGAGTAGCTGAATCTTTCAGAGCTGATCATTGTACAACCTTACTGTTGTGTACAATGTTCTTCATTGTACAATATTGCTCTTGCTATATATGATGTTCTTCTGGTTCTGCTCCCTTCACTTTGCATGAATTCATAGAAATCTTCCCATGTTTTTCTGAAACCATCATGCTCATCATTTCTTATAGCACAATAATAGTATTCCATCACAATCATATGCCACAACTTGTTTAGCCATTCCACAATTGATGGGCATCCCCTTGGTTTCCAATTCTTTGGCACCACAAAAAGAGTGGCCATAAATATTTTCGTACAAATCAGTCTTTTACTTTTTTCTCTGATCTCTTTGGGATGCAGGTCTAGTACTGTTATTGTTGGGTCAAAGGGCATGTACAATTCTAAAGCCTTTTGAACATAGTTCCAAATTGTAGTCCAGAATAGTTGGACCACTTTACAACTCTACCAACAGTGCGTTAGTGTCAAAATTTTTCCCCATTCCCTCCTGAATTTGTCCTTTTCATGATTCTATCATGTTATCCAATCTGATAGGTTTGAGATGGTGTCTCAAAGTTGCTTTAATTTGCATTTTTCTAATCAGTAGTGCTTGAGAGCATTTTTCATGTGACTATTGATAGCTTTGATTTATTCTGAAAACTGCTTCACACTTTGCAATATCTACAACTCAGTTCAGATACACCAGTACTTATTCAATGTGCCATACCTGTTGTAACTAGGACAACCCATTAGAAGGGATTATGTGACACAATATTGTGTCATCAAAATCTTAATGTACAAAACCCCCACAAATTTACAACAAAATTTAAGATGCTTTATTTTTAAAAAAATTACATTTTTTGAAATGATGCAAATTAAAAAAAACCATTAAAGGGTTAAAAAAGTAGATTTCCAGGGGGGTGCTGAGTAATTTTATTTCTGAAAAGTGGGCAGTCAACCAAATAAGTTTGGGAGCCTCTGCCCTAGGCCCTGGTCCTCTAAACATTACCTTCTTCCCAGAGTCTTTCTCCTCTTCCAGGAAAGCCTGAAACTACTTGTATGCTTTCTTGAAGCTGGAAGCCAGAACCTGAGTGGAAGATGGATGAAAGCAGGGCAAGACATTAGGAAGGTGGAATTACAAACAGGTAATACAGTTTTCCATCACCTAAAATCCATTTCAAAATGCTCTGGATTCTAAAGACATTACATGTAACTAAAAAAAAGCCCAAATCTGACTCTTCTCCACCAGCTCTAGTCTTCCCAGGGATCCCATCAGGAGCGCCCCCTAGGACTTAAGCCTTGTCCTGTGTGAGACTTGAACTGAAGGGTTTTTAAGAGCTGAAAAACAAAAAAATCCTCATAAACTTTCTAGTCCAACTCCTTCATCTAACAGATGATCAGGTTGAGGTTCCATGTAAACCACATACTCTGGGTCACTCTGAGCTGGCCTCAGAGTGAGGAAGCCCTGGGTTCAAGTTCTGCATCTGACACATACTGGCTGTTTGACCCTGAGCAGATATTAAGTTCTCAGTGTCTCTTGGGCCTGGAGTCAGGTAAACCTGAGTTCAAATTCAGCCCCAGTCACTTCCTAGCTATGTGATCCTGGCCAAGTCACTTTACCTCCATAGGCCTTAATTTTCTCAGCTGTAAAACAGGAATAAAAACAGAACCTACCTCCCAGTGCTGTTGTGAAGATAAATTGAGATAAGAGTTGAAGAAATCTTTGCTTCCTTCCTGATCTGAATTGGTATAGAATTTTTTTTAAAAAGCAAAAGCAAAATCCCAAACCAAAGTTACACAGGTTTGAGAGTTATATAGGTAGGAGAGCCAGGACATGAAGGCAGGTCTTTTGATTTCTCAAACAGAATGCTTTTTGTAATCCCATTATGCCCCCAGCTTCTTGACTTCTTCTTTCACTCTCTTCCCCTACCTCTCCTTCCAGATTGTCCTTCACTTCAGTGTTCTTATATTCCCTCACTTAAATCCAATTCACTTGCAAGTTGTGGCTTCATCTTCCTGATGTCATGGTCCCCTTTGAGAATGAAGGACAAACAACAACTTGTATTCCAAATTTGTTTTTCTCTTTTACTCTCATTGGTGCTTAAGTTATTCTATTCTGCTAAGTATTTTTGTGATGCAGGCCATATATTCTGATATATGTTCCCTTCTAACTTCCCTTAACCTTTTAATTTGTTTTTTTAAAACTCTTTTTGTATATTTTACCTTTGTTCTATGCTCTCTTGGTATTCTGTAAGATTCTGTGTTTCATCAAACATTGGCTCAATTTTCATTTTCTAGTATTATTTGTTTAGAGAAGTTTGTAATCTTTTAGATGCTTTAGTATTCATCCTTCCTTCTAATGTTAATATCTTCTCTGTTGATTTGATTTCTTCTAGCTCTCACTGCTCTGACCTATTGATGCCAAAAGATTTTAGGTACATGTCCATATTCCCATCATGAAAAAGCATTAGTTCCAGATTAATTTCTTTTGTGGGGAGTTTCTTTTCTTTACTTTTTGTGTTTTTGAGAGTGAGCTATGTATAACTAGCAAAAGCCAGCAAGCAAAGTTTAATGTAATTATTTTTTCCCGTGGAATACATATTCTATCTCCTGCCTGGGATCCTGAAGCTGTGCCTTTATCTGGATGGGGGCTGACTGTTACCAGCTGATGACACAAACAATTTTTTTTTCTTTTTGGTAGGGGGAGGATAAATTATGAGATATGCACTAATAAGTATAAATAAATTAAAAAGTATAGCAGGAGCTATTATACCACTCTTTCTCACTGGTCCATCACTCTACTAGATGGAATGTATGGTACCCTTCATCTTCCTTTCCCTAGGAATTTTAGCAAGCCCTTCTAAGTCATCTGAACAATGCTGCCCAGCTACTCACTTTAAAATCTCTTCAATATATTATTATTAGCCATTTAATATAAGTGTTGTTGATAAGAGAGTCCCTAACCAATCTGATGAATTCCACAGTCATCCTGATGCTATCTAACAGGATGTCAGCTTTTGTTTGCAAACACTTTGACTGACAGCTCTCCTTGGAGTATAGGTACGGCCAAGGTGCCTCCTGAGAGGACACAGGCTCCTCTTATATTGCTGGACAAGACTCAGGAGGATGGACACTTGTCAGAGTTGCTGCTCTCTTCTGCAGTCAATAAAAGTGGGCTGACAGAACAGCTTGCTCTCTTGGTCTTTAAAAGACTAGATCATCAGGTAGCAGAGTGGACCTAATTTCAGGATGGGTATGTGTGGCAGGAGGAAAGAGAGATCTGTGCTTATGTACAGTGTCCTCCATTAAGGAACTGGAATAGCTGCTTTGGGAGTACGTGTACATGGTGGTTCCTTGTTTTTGTCCCTATCTTCCGAGGTCAGATCATAGACTAAAATTTCTGGGAAGAGGCTTTCCCAGTTCAAGAGATGGCAGCAGTCAGGGAAACAAGAGATTTCCTCCAGAAGCACATGGTAGAAGATATGTGTACTTACTTAGCTGAAGTTTCAGAATTTGGGGATCAAAACATATATTTTTTCTTCAGGAATGCTACAAATGCCTTTCTTTTATTGAATATCTATCTTTTATTCATTGATAATGGGCTCATGTTTGCGGGATATGTCATTTTGGTTTGCATCTCGAGCTCCTTTGCTTTTAGTAATATATTATTACCTTCCCTTCTCCACTTTCTGGGTGCAGAATAGTCATGTGATATTTAAATTTCCTTCCCTTTATATTTAAAGATCTTTCCCTTGGACACCTGAAAAGTTTGTTTTTTTTTTTTTTTTTTGCTATTTGAATTATTAAAGTTAATTAGTATGTTTCTCAGAGTTTGAGGAATAGGATTATTTTTAGAGGTAATATGTGGACTCTTTTGAGTAATCCTTTTGTTTTGTGTTCAGTGGTTTTCTCATATTATTTTTGGCATTATTGTATTCTGATTTTCCCATTTGCCGTGTTTTTCTTGGAGACATATGATCCTTAAATTGTCTTTGTGCATCCTGTCTTTGAGATCAATGACTTCTGCTTATAGCAGAAATCATGAGTTCTGTTACCATTATTTACTTTTGCACTTCTTCTGGTTAGTCCTTCACTTCACTGTACTTGTATTTCCTCACTTAAATCCAATTTGCTTGCAAGTTGTGGCTTCACTTTCCTGATGTCATAGTCCTCTTGGAGAATGAAGGACAAATAACTTGTATTCCAAATCTGTTTTTCTCTTTGTTAATCTATTCTGCTAGGTATATTTTGCTGTGCAGGCCATATATTTTGGCATACATTCCTTTCTAACTTCTCTTAACATTTTAGTTTCTTTTTTGAACTATTCTGAAATGTTTTGCTTTCATTCTATATTCTCTTAGTATTCTGTAGGATTCTGTGTTTCATCAAACATTGGCTCAAGTTTCTTTTCCTAGAATTATTTATTTAGAGGAGGTTGTAGTCTTTTAGATGTTTTAGTATTCATCCTTCCTTCTAATGTTAATATCCTCTCTGTTGATTAGTCTGTTTATATTCTCGGTTTTTGATGGAATTTTCTTTATTGAGCTTTTGGGTGGTTATAGTTTTTTCCTTATATTATTTTCTCACCCAGTTTCTGGCTCTTCTGCTTTTCACCTACTTCTGACTGCTTTCAGGTTCTGGGAAGTCAACATTGCTCTCAGCTGGATCCTAATACTTTTTCCTTCAGACCCAGTTTAGTCATTTATTCTGTCCCTTTGCCCCAGTTCTTTAGATTCTTTGGTTCTCTGACTGACCTTAATGAACATCTTCAGTTTTTTGTAGGGTTAGGGGAGGGCGAGCCTTGGGGTTCCTAACCTAGAATCTGTCCCACCTTTATGGAAGCTCATCTCTATCTTTTCCTTTTCCTTCCCCTTCACTTCACATCATTGGGCAGAGTCAAAGTCTACTGCTTGTTGCAGCATGATAGTGGAAGAAATAGAGCGTTTGTTAAACATGTCAATAAGCCTTTATTAAGTGCTTGCTATGTGCCAGACACAGTGATAATTGCCAAGAATATAAATACATATAAATATATTATGTGATATATAAATGTATACTTATATATTATGTAATTATAATATATAAATATATAATATATATAATATAAATATAAGCAACTGCTCTCAAGGAGCTTCATTCTAATGGGGGAATGCAACAGATAAGGCTAAATAGGGGTTTGGAAGGAAAGTGGCCATGTTGGGGCATGTTGGACAGAATTACAGAGTCTCAGTAAAGGATTTCCATAGAGGAATGAAGGAGTGAACATGACTGGGTAGGGAAGAGTAATCCTTCAGGGTAAGAGGGCTATTGGGTTATGGTAGAAAAAGGAGGCTGGAGAGTTAAAGGGACATCTAGAGAAGAATATGCTTGTAGACTTCCTGTAGCAGAAGGGAAATTCAAAGTATAAGCCCATGGGTCAGTTTGTGCTGATGTGGATTGTTCACCCTGCAGTAGAGTGAACGCTGGTGGTGGAGCGGTGATGAGGGTTAGCATTTTCCACCATTAATTCAGAATGCTGTTACCTTGTTGGGCATCTTGCTTTATTTCTCCCATGTATTCAGCTGTAGTTGCTGTACCTCTGGCAAAATCTTTTCCCCTGAGAGTTAGTAGAGATTGTAAAAAGTGTAGTACTCCATTTTGTTCTTCAAATGACTCAGAATTCCCTGAGATCAGACCTTTTGAGGAGAAGAGGATCTCCTGATGCAGCATGGCTCTTGGAGAAAGAAGAGTATTATCTAAATATTTTGCCTAGCATCTTGCTTGAAGTCCAGTAAATGAATTATTGAGACAATACAGGTCCAGTGGGAAAGGGATTGTTAACTTTAGTAGCTCTGTGTTTATATTTATGTGTCTCTGTGTGTGTGTATGTGTGTGTGTGTGTGTGTGTGTGTGTGTGTATATGTGTGTGTGTGTGTGTTTTCTAGGAAGAGGCTAAATTACCAGGTGGTACTTTAAGTTTTGATGTGGGAGGCATTATAATGTAGGACTCTGGGAGGAAGAAGACTCACTGGAATGTGAAAGGGTTGCCCCAATAGTCACTCCCTGTTCAGTTACTCTCTGAAGGGAGCTTGTAGGTTATTTGAGAGTTTTTTGCATCTGTTTGTAGGGTTTTTAAATTTGTTTATGAACTCCTATGAGTGCTTTGTGTTATCTGCATTTTTCTGTGGAGTGAAATGAAGTTTCAAGGCCATATACAGAAGCTGGGGACTACTTTTATTCCTATTTAGAGAAACTTAGAAACAAGGTATATGGTGAGCATGCCAGGAGAATTTCATCCCAACTCAGGTGGGAGCAACAAGTCCAAGAGAGAAACAAATGATCTCATTGGGGTCAGCCTCCAGGATCGTATCTGTTCTATATGAGCCCCAGCTTCCTGGTGACCTGGTATTACCATGGGATAAACTTATTGTACTATCTACCTCCCAGCATTTATCTGATAAAGCCATTTTGTAAATCACTAAATAATTAAGAGATAGTATAAGCATTATTATCTCCTCCTCTCCCCACCCCTCCAAGCCACACTGGCTACATCCTCTTCAAACCTCCCTTTATGGCTCTGCAGCTTTCCAAATATCTGATATAAGGAAATCTGATTACAGCTGACATCAGTTTATTTCAAAGACATTAGTCTTTGTCCCTGATCACTGGTCACCCTATCACTAATATTGTCCAAATGTGAGAACTCGACAATAAACTCTGCTCTGAAAGGGAAAAACCCTTGTCCTCTATCAATATATTTAATCTATATCTACATATGTATGTTACATATATAATATATATATATATATATGTATATACACCCACATGCACACCCACAGATATTATTTAAGACATTGGAATGATTGGATAACAAACACAACCTTTTGAAAGAAAATTCAGATTTTATTGAATATCTTAGAAATATTTAAAAAGTTACTCCATGTAAAGAAAAATTTATGGGCATCATTTTATATATGCATATATATGTACTGGTAAATAATTATAATAATAATAGCAACCAGCATTTCTGTAGCACTTTAAGGTTTGCAAAGAGCTTTAAACATATTTTCTCTTTTTATTCTCATAACAACTCTGTGAGGTAGGTACCTATATTATCATCTCCTTTTTACAGATTAGGAAAATGAGTCAGAGAGATTTTAAATAGCTTGCCCAGGGTCATGCAGCTAGTAAATGTTTGAGGCAGAATATGAACTCAGGTCTTACTGACTCTAGGTCCAATGCTCCCCCTTCTATGCCACCTAGATACCTAGAATAGGAGAATTTTCAAACCCTTGCAGAGACTACACTGTTCTTCCCGTCCCACCTGGTACTAGTGGGCAAAGGATTCCCTGCCCCTATCTTTCATGCAGCCCTTCTTCAACCACAGCAGCTTCAGGAATGCCTCTCTCAGGTTTTTGTTTTGCTGAATGAGGATAAATGAGTGTACAGAGGGATAGACAGGAGCAGCCAACAAGGTAATCATTATTATCACCTTGGCATCTTTCAGGAAAGCGCTTGCTGTCCCAATGAAGATAAACGCAAAATTAAAGACAAAGAGTAAGAGGAAGGAAAACATTACAATGGTGGCTCTCACATGGGCCTTAGTGCTCACATCTCTGGTTGCATTGACCTGATGCCGCAGCATCCTATTATGCCTCCTCAGAGAGAGGATGAGTAAGAGACAAGAGAACAGGGATAAAATGAATGGTATCACTGCCAACAGGAGACCAAGATGGTGCAAGACAAAAAATTCTCTTTCCTTCCTTCTGACATTTTCAGTGTAGTTTGTAATGAGTCTCATTTTTAGGAGGTCAGAATATACATTGAATTTTTGAATCAGTAACACTGTACTGACAAAAAAGAAGAGCACACAACCCAGCAGAATGCAGGCAACCACCTGTGAAATCCTCCACTTAAGCCAGAGGAAGGCAGGGTGGGAGAAAATGGCAATCTTCAGGCAGTAGAAAACGCTGAGGCAGGTGGACAGCCAGATGTTTAAATAGTTACCAAGAGTCCAGCTAGTTTCACGAATCTGACTTAATGTCACTCCATAATAGAAATCATGATAGAACACCAAGATAGTGGCATCAAACACGACCACACATTGCAGGAAGATCCTGGAGAAGGCTAGATTCATAATGATGAAGTCAGATAAGGAAAATTTATTCTTGATCCAGTGGATGCAATTGATAAGCCCAAGAAAGCCATTCCCCCAAATCCCCAGAATGAACTGACTGAAGACCACAAACAGAAAGAAGATTTGGAATAAGTTCAGCATGTCTGTAGATGGATTTCCCCACCTTCGTAATGTCTTTGCTATCTGCAGCCTTAGTACTACACTATAGCTCCTCTGAACTGAGGTAATTAAGCACACACAGGTACCTGCTTTTCCACAGTGTCGCTAGTACTTTTTGTGCTTCTCTGACTTGCTTGTGCTCTTGTCTCTGCTCAGATTGCTCAGAAAATCTTGAGGGTCAGTCTTGCATTTTCTCCTTCCAAACTGGTCTGCTATCGTTCCCTAGTACAGACCCCAGACTTGGAGTTTTCTCAGCTCCTTGGGTAACAAATGTCATTTAGTGGATGAAATACCAATAGCTTTGTGGTGAGATGCAAATAATTGCAGGATTTAATATCACACAGAGAAGGGAGGGGTCAGAGTCAGAGAAAATGGAGGCTTGAGTTCCACACAGATAATGTTTCTATGTCACATAAATAGAATAAAAATACCATATTTCCCCATGTATAAGACACACCTTAATTTTGGGTCCCGAAATTTGAAAAAAAAATGTATTACATATAGTTATTGAACTCAAGTTTTATTCATCATAAAATTCATACTATAATATGATGAAATTCAAGGACCTTCTGCTCATGGGCATCTTTTGGGCAAGTGTGGTGCATGTACGCATGCTTAGTCCATTCCTTTTCATGAACCTGAAGCACCAATTGTGTCCTCCTTTGAAATCAGTAACTTCTTTTTCCTCAGCAATTCTTCTTGCCTCATGCTGAACCATCTTTGTGGACACAGGAATTCCAATTGCCCTTTGCTCTTCAATTCATATCTTCAATTCCCTCTCTAAGTAAGGACATTTTGCTGACTTGCCTCTCATGGCCTTCTTCTGCCGTAGCGTTTTCAGTAGGGTTTCTCCTTCCCATTGTCAGTCTTAGATAGTTTTCTCAATTGGAGGAGGACCAAACTTATGTTCAGCTGCATGATTTCCATTCACTTTTGCAAACTGGATCACTTTGAACCTGAATTCTGTGCCGTACGAAAATCTTTTCTGAGCCATTTCTGGGCATATTGTGCCAAAACGTAACCTAATATACTGGTATAACAAATGCAAAACAATGAACGCAAAGACTACAAGTGCAAAAAAGCAGGAAATGCAATTAAAAAACCTGCAACCACTGTATAAGACGCACCCAGTTTTTAGACCCCAGAGTTTTTGAAAAGGGGTGCGCCTTATAAATGGGGAAATATGGTGGTCCTTGAGACTTCAGAAAGTACAGTCTACTGGAGAGGTATCTGGAACTGGTGAAGGGTGAAGGGATTCAATCGAAGAGGTATTTTGGAGAATGTCTTTTCCCAAACCATAAAAATATATGTGTTTGTGTGTGTATGTTTGTGTTTATCTATACTCATGTATCTTTTTAATTATATATTTCCTTTTTCATTTCCCCACACCTCTCCAGTGGATTGTACTTTCTGGTATACCAAGAACTGATTCCGTGGTCTTTGTGTGACATTAAAACTCATTATCTGTGTGGAATTCAACCTTCCATTCTCTGGCATGTATGTGTGTGTGTGTATGTGTGTGTGTGTGTGTATGTATGTGTGTGTAATATATGTAACTAATTCAGTGTGGTTGATTTTCTTTATCACATTAGTTAGAAGGTCTTCTCCATCCATTTATCTTGTGCAGTAGCTTATAAACGATGAAGGCACTGCTGATAAGGCATACAGAGACTCTGGGCATCTCAACACTTGAAAGGCATTTGTACTTTAGCCACTTTAAATCTATGTCTTTGGCCTGAGCCTAATGGGTTAACAACTTATGTGGTCCTTTAAGGTTTGCAAAACACTTTGCAAATAAAGATTATACATCATTTAATGACTTTGAGTATAGTTCCAAATTGCTTTTCAGTATAATCTGATCAATTCATAGCTCCACTAACAGTATATTAGCATGATTGTTCTTCCCCGCTCCAATCAGCAACTTTCATTTTTCTTTTCTTTTTGTTTTCTTTTTTTTGTTGCCAAATTTGAGAATCTGATGTGCATAAAGTGAAACTGCAGTGTTTTAAATTGAATGTCTCTTATTATTAGAACACTTTTTTCATGATTGTTGATATCCTGGATTTTGTTCTGCATCTATCATAACTATAAAGTAGAGATATTTGAGACATGGAGAATGGAAAAGAAATTGCTGAGCCTTGGCAGTCTTGGATCTTTTTGACCCTTCCCTCAGATGGCATTCTGATGGTGTATGAGATGTCTATTCATGCCATCTGTGAGCCACATCTATATATTTAGACAACTCTTACTTTCTCTACCCTCATATATTTTACACTTCAGCTACCTCTCCTTGACCTGTTTTCTATGTGATTTAAAAAAAAATAATAACTACCTTATATTTTCTTCTATTTTTGAATCTTTTAATTTTGCTTTAATATTTCCTATTATTTCATAGGGTCATTGAGTTCTATTTACTCCATTCCAACTACCAGGGAGTCTGCTACTTGGATATGATATCTTGCTTTATGTCAGAGGGTATTTATTCTCCTTCCAAATCTTTTTTTTCAAGAACTCTTATTTCATTTATAATCTCATTTTAAAGAAATCTCCTAATTCTTTTCTTCCATGTACCCTTTTAGTCCTTGTGGCCAAGACATTTTTTTTCTCTGAGTCCATCCTTTCAATCATTATGTGGGTTCTCTTTTTTCTAGGTGCATCTCTTGGGTATCTATTGACCTAAAATCTTTGTTGTTTGTTTGTTATTTTCTTCCGTTGACTCATATCTGAAGCATCAGTTCCTGATTTGGGTCTTTACACTTTACATTACTTTAGATTCTGAGTCCTCTTGCAATGTTAGGTGGGATGGTCAGGTCCTGTTTAGTCCTGTTCTTGATTTCCCGGGCTCCTGTCATTGATTCCATGTGTGTCTGTGCTCAGAGTGCTGGCAGATTTCAAACTACTGGGTCTTGTTTGGATTTAGAACGCTCTAGTCTTCAGAGCCCTCTGGAGTGTCTCAGGTCAGGTTGCTATAGATTTCTGGCCCTTCAAGTCATGTTATTTAGAATGCTGCCTGCTTCTAGCCTCACATCCACAGTCAAAACTGTCATAGAAATTATATCCTGATAGGTAACTGACTCTCCTGGGATCTTTTTGTCAAAGCACTGTGGACTTCCTATATCTTGGTCCTGCTTTGCAAATATTTTCTCACAGGAACCCTGGGAGATAAGTGCCATTATTGTTGCTATTTTAGTTGAGATAACAGAGGCTGAAGGAGGTAAGTGCCTTGTTCAGGGTCACACCACTAGGAAATGTTTGAGGTCATATTTGACCTCAGATCCTCTTTACTCTCAGCCTGGTGGTCTAATAACCCACTGGTCCACCTATCTGCCTCTAGGGTTAAGGGAACTTAGGAAATACACACTCCACAGTATCTTTTTTTCTAATGTCTTTCTATTTATTTTGTTAAATATTACCAAATTACATGAAAATTTTTATTATTCATTAAATAAATTTTGAGTTCCAAATTCTCTTCCTTTTTTCCTCTCCGTCCTACTTGAAAAGACAAGCAATTTGATATTGATTATGCGTGCACAGTCATGCAACACATAGCTCCATATTAGACATGGATTCAGATTCTATTAGTTCTTTCTCTGGAGGTGGAGAGCATTTTTCATCACAGGTCCTTTGGCATTTTCTTGGATCATTGTCTTGATCAGAGTAGCTGAGTCTTTCACAGTTGATCATTGGACATTACTGCTGTTAACATGTACAATGTTCTTCTGGTTCTGTTCCTATCACTTTGCATGAATTCATATAAATCTTTCCAGGTTTTTCAGAAACCGCCCTGCTCATCATTTCTTGTAGTACAATAATAGTATTCCATTGCAATCACATGCCACAACTTGTTTAGCCATTCCCCAATTGATGGGCATTCCTTTGATTTCCAATTCTTTGCCCCTACAAAAATAACTACTATAAATATTTTTGTACCAATCAGTCTTTTACCTTTTTTCTTTAATGTCTTTGGAATGCAGATCTAGTATTGGTATTGCTGTGTTCAAGGGTGTGTACAATTCTAAAGCCTTTTGAACATAGTTCCAAATTGTAGTCCAGAATGGTTGGAGCACTTCACAACTGCAACAACAGTGCATTAGTGTCCCAATTTTTCCACATTCCCTCCCGAATGTGTCATTTTCATTTTTTTCTGTCATGTTACCCAATCTGATAGGTATGGGGTGGTATCTCAAAGGTGCTTCAATTTGCATTTCTCTAATCTGTAGTGTTTGATTGCATTTTTTCATGTGACTATCAATAGCTTTGATTTCTTCCTCTGAAAACTTCCTGACACTCTGCCATATCTGGAGCTCAATTCAGATACACCAGCACTTGCTCAGTGTGCTAGTACCTGCCAGCATTATAACTCAGACAACCTAGCAGAAGGGACAAATTGAGGGGGACCAAGGGAAGTGCATTCTGAGTGGATGTGCTGCTACTCCAGTATCTAGTGGTGATTTGTTCAGTGGTGTCTAAAGGGAAAGGCAGCTAGTTACTAGTTCTCCTAAAGACTGGTGGCAAGTGGAACCTGCCAACACTTTAGAAGCTCTTTTCCTCAGGCACTTATATGGTGGAGATGGCTTGTGTCATCCGAATTGTTCTGTAGCAACAATTTTCATCAAAGATAGGAATGTACTATTCCTTGGTAACCAAATGGTTAAAGAAGGCTCATTACCTATGTCCTAGATATCTCTGCCCTTGTGTATGTGCTCTGGAAGCCACATTCCTTTGAAATCACTTTTTAAAAATAATTTATATTAACTTATTGGAAACTATTCCTTGCTTCCGAAGTGCTTATGATGAAAAAACTGAGTAGCTCTTTGGTAAGATAAACATAGATTCGGCAGAGCCAAGATGGAGACTCGAAAGCAGGGACTTGCGGGAGCTCCCCACGAGGACCCTCCAAAACTGCAGAACCCACGGAATAGCAGAGGGTAGCAGGGCTCCAGCCCAGGACAGCCTGGAAGGTCGCTGGGTAAGGTCTATCATGCATGGAGCTGGGAGCAGAGCGGAGCCCAGCGTGGCCTGCGCCCAGACCAACCAGACTGGGAGCCAGGTGGAACAAGCCCTAGTGCCCTGAATAAGTGCGCTGTGGCAGTTACCAGACTTCTCAACCCACAAACTCCAAAGACAACAGAGAAGGTTAGTGGGAGAAGCTGCAGGGGACAGAGTGGAAGGAGTTGGTGGTTCGGTCACTGCCCCAGGGGCAGCAGGGTGGGGTGGGGGTAGAGGTGGTGCAGCAACAGAACTACAGCTGCAGTTGCTTCTGGCCCCGGGCCCACCTGGTGGGAGGAATTAAGTGGCAGATCAGAGCAGGAGTGCAGAGCCTGCTGAAGATCTGAGTAAGGTCCAGGCTGGTGGTTCTTCGGGGAGAAGGAGCACTGGTGTGGCAGAGCTTGCTCTATAGAAGTAGCTCTGAAAACAACAGTGCATCCCCTCAAGTTGGAACAAAGTACTTTCTACTCTACAAGCAGTCATACCCCAACGAAAAACTCAAGGGTCAAGTACTTGGGAATGAAAAAGTAGAAGACAATGTGAAATATTCAATTGGAAAAACCACTGACCACGAAAATGGATCCAGGAAAGATAATTTAAAAAATGTTGGACTACCTGAAAGCCATGATCAAAAAAAGAGCCTTGATATCATCTTTCAAGAAATTATCAAGGAGAACTGCCCTGATAGTCTAGATCCGGAGGGTAAAATAAAAATTGAAAGAAACCACTGATTGCCTCCTGAAAAAGATCCCGAAAAGAAAACTCCTAAGAATATTGTCGCCAAATTCCAGAGCTCCCAGATCAAGGAGAAAATACTGCAAGCAGCCAGAAAGAAACAATTTGAGTATTGTGGAAACACAATCAGAATAACAGAAGATCTAGCAGCTTCTACTTTAAGGGATTGAAGGGCTTGGAATTTGGTATTCCAGAGGTCAATGGAGCTAGGATTAAAACCAAGAATCACCTACCCAGCAAAACTGAGTATCATGCTCCAAGGTAAAATATGGATTTTCAATAAAATAGAGGACTTTCAAGCTTTCTCAGTGAAGAGACCAGAGCTGAATAGAAAATTTGACTTTCAAACACAAGAATCAAGAAAAGCATTAAAAGGTAAATAAGAAAGAGAAATCACAAGGGACTTACTAAAGTTGAACTGTTTTGTTTACATTCCTACATGGAAAGGTGATGTGTATAATTCATGAGTCTTTAGTATTAAGGTAGCTGAAGGGAATATACATATTTTATATATAGACAGAGGGCACAGGATGAGTTGAATATGAAGGGATGATATCTAAAAAAATCAACTTAAGGGATGAGAGAGTAATATATTGAGAGAGGGAGAAAGGGAGAGATAGAATGGGGTAAGTTATCTCACATAAAAGTGGCAAGAAAAAGCAGTTCTGTTGGGAGAGAAGAGGGACCAGGTGAGGGAGAATGAGTGAATGTTGCTCTCATCAGATTTGACCGAAGGAGGGAATAACATACACACTCAATTGGGTATCTTAACCCACAGGAAAGAAGGAGGAAGGGGATAAAAAGGGGGGACAATAGAAGGGAAAGCAGATGGGGGAGGAAGTAATCAAAAGCAAACACTTTTGAAAAGGGACAGGATCAAGGGAGAAAATTAGATAAAGGGGGATAGGATAGGAAGGAGCAAAATATAGTTAGTCTTTCACAAGATGAGTATTGTGGAAGGGTTTTGCATAATGATACGCATGTGGCCTATGTTGAATTGCTTGCCTTCTTAGGCAGGGTGGGTGGGGAGGGAAGAGAGGAGAGAATTTGGAACTCAGAGTTTTAAAATCAGATGTTCAAAAAAATTATTGCATGCAACTAGGAAATAAGATATATAGACAATGGGGCATAAACATCTATCTTGCCCTACAAGAAAGTAAGGGAAAAGGGGATGGGGGGAGTGAGGTGACAGAAGGGAGGGCTGACTGAGTAATGGGGCAATCAGAATATATGCCATCTTGGAGTGGGTTGGAGGGTAGAAATGGGGAGAAAATTTGTAATTCAAACTCTTGTGAAAATTAATGCAGAAAACTAAAAATATTAAAAATATTAAATAAATAAATAATAATTTTAAAAAGGTGCAAATAGATTCACTGTCATTTTGATTCAGGAGAGATCAGAATCATTTGACAGAAACTGTTTTGTGCCCCGAACAAAGGAGCATCTAGTTCCACATAAATGCATTAAATGCATTTTACTCTCACCTCAGTCTGGCAAATCTGAGAGTGTGGAAATCTAGCAAGTATGGAAAAGTGAGTTTAACTGATTCTGGGAAAATTCCAGAAGATATTACTAAAGAGATATATGGTAAACATTTTAAAAAAGGAGCACATATCACAAAGAGCCAGCATGCTTTTACCATGAGCAAGTAAAAAAAGACTTAGTTTCTTTTCTGGCCATTGTCATTAGCCTAGTAGAGAGGGGAAAGTTGTAGACACCGTGTAAGTCTTTTTTTATCAATCCATTTAACAAATCTCATACTATTTTTTTTACACAAGAGAACATAAAAGAGGATTATATAAAGTCTGTGAATATCCATTTCATACCACTTGCTTTTTAAAAAAATACATAATAATTTCACACATTCTTTTCAAAACTTCCCTGCTTAAATCAACTTGATTTTGAACTTCTATCCCCTTCTTTGTGATTAAAAAAATTGTTTCAATAGCTCTCTTTTTTGGGACATCAATATTGCTAAACTTCTTTTCCTCCTCTACCCATCTCAACTAAAAACAGAGAAAAAGAAATCCTCATCTAATAAAAAAGCATGGTCAAACAAAATGAATCGTCACAGTGGTTGTGGCCCAAAACATGTCTTTTTCTATACCTTGAGTTCATCACCTCCCTGTCAGGTGGTAGGAAATGTGTTTCATCCTAGGTCTTCTGGAGACCAGGTTGATTATTGCATTTCTGAGTTCTTAAGTCTTTTAGAGTTGTTTTTCTTAGCAATATTGATGGTCTACATGCAAAGTGTTCTCCTAATTCTGTTCAATTCTCTCTGCATAAATTTATAGCACCCAGAGTTTGCTGGAGTTATCACTTCTATCACTAATACACCTTACTATTTCATTCCATTCACAGAGCATACCTTGTTCAATCATTCCCCAGTTGATGAGTAGCTCCTAGTTTCTCATTATTTGATTTTCTTTTTTTCCTCTTTTGATCCACCTTTCAGGACCAGGGAATTTGTTTTGCTTGTGGCCACTCTCTCCTCACTGTTTCCACACTCTATCTCTTCCCTAACTATCTCTGCATGTTTCTCTTTGGAGTTTTCTGGGAGGGGGCCACTGAGTAATTTTTTTTTTGGAAAAGGGGCAGCAGTCCAAATAAGTTTGGGAACCTCCGCCTTCGGCCCTGGTCCTCTAAACATTACCTTCTTCCAAGAGTTTTTCTCCTTCTCCAGGAGAGCCTGACACCACTTGTCCACTCCTGAAGCTGGAAGCCAGAAGCTAAGTGAAAGATGGAAGAAAGCAGGGCCAAACTTTAGAAAGGGAAACTTAGAAACAGGTAATACAGTTTTTCATCAGCTAAAATCTTACAAAATGCTATGGGTTCTAAAGACATAACATAACATTCTTCACTCTGTATGACAAAAAGAAAAAACAAAGCCCAGGTCTTCTCCAGCCACTCTAGTCTTCTAAGGGACCCTGTCAGAGTCGCCTCCTAGGACTTAAGCTTCCTCTTATATGAGCCTTGAACTGAAGGATTTTTAAGAGCTGAAAAACAAAAAAAGAAATCCTCATAAACTTTCTAGACCAACTCCTTCATTTAACTGACAAAAGTGAAGTTCCATGTAAACCACATACTCTGGGTCACCCTGAGCTGGCCTCAAGAAGACCTGGGTTCAAGTCCTGCTTCTGACACATACTGGCTCTGTGACTCTGAGCAAGTACTTAAGTTCTCAGTGTCCCTTGGACTTGGAGTCAGATAAACCCGAGGTCACAGTCACTTCCTAGCTGTGTGATCATAGCCAAGCCACTCTACCTCTGTAGGCCTGTTTTCTCAGTTGTAAAATGGGAATGATAATAGCACCTACCTCCCACTGTTGTTGTGAAGATAAATTGAGACAACTTAACACATGCTTGCTTCCTTCCTCATCTGATTTGGTAGAGATTTTTTTTAAAAGCCAAGACAAAATCCCAAACCAAAATTATACAGGTAGTTGTAGGAGAGCCAGGACATGAAAGCAGGTCTTCTGATTTTTCAAACAGAACTCTTTTTGTAATAAAATTATTCCCCCAGCTTCTTGGTTTCCTTCACCCTCATCCCCTACCTCTCACTTCTCTGGTCTATTTGTGCCAAAAGATTTTAGGTACCTGTCTATATTCTCATCATGAAATACAATAAGTTCAAAATTAATTTCCTTTATGGGGAGCTCTTTTTCTTTTCTTTTTTCTTTTTAAGAATGAGCATATCTTATGTGTATAAACTAGCAAAAGCCAGAATGGGGAGTTTATTATTATTATTATGAATATCATTATCATTATTATTATTATTATTCCTTGGAATAAACATTCTATCTCCTGCCTGATATCCTTGATGTGTGCCTTCATCTAGATATGTGGCTGACTGTTAGCAGCTGATAACACCATCAAACAATTTTTTCTTTTTGGCAGAGGGAGGATGAATTGTGAGATATACACTACTAAGCATAATATAAATTAGAAAGTGTAGTAAGAGCTATACATCTGTTCCTCACTGGTGCATCACTGTGCCCGATAGCATGTAGGGCATGCTCCATCCTCCTTTCCCTAGATGTTTTGGCAAGTCCTTTTAAGTCATCTGAATAACATTTCCCAGGTGCTCTATATGTTATTAACCATTTAATATGTGTTGCTGATAAGAGAGTCCCTAACCAATCTGAGGAATTCCAAAGTCATCATGATGCAGTCTTAAAGGTTTTCAGTTTTTATTTGCAAACATTTTGACTGACAGTTCTCCTTGGAGTATAGGTATGGCCAATGGTGCCTCCTGAGAGGACACAGGCTCCTCTTTTATTGCTGGGCAAGAATCAGGAGGATGGACACTTGTCAGAGTTGCTACTCTCTTCTGCAGTCAATAAAAGCGGGTGACAGAACAGCTTGCTCCCTTGGTCTTTAAAAGGCTAGATCATCAGGTAGCTGAGTGGACCTAAGTTCAGGATGGGTGTGTGTGGCAGGAGGAAAGGGAGACCTGTGTTTATGTACAGTGTCCTACATTGAGGAACTAGAATAGCTGCTTTGGGAGTAGGCATACATGGTGTTCCTTGTTTTTGTCCCTATCTTCTGAGTACAGATCATAGACTAAAATTCCTGGGAAGAAGCTTTCTCAGCTCAAGAGATGGCAACAGTCAGGGAAACACGAGATTTCCTCCAGAAACTCCCAGCAGAAGATATGCGTGCTTAGTAATCTGAAGTTTCAGAATCTGGAGATCAGATCATATTTTGTTTCAGGAATGCTACAAATGCCTTTCTTTTATTAAATATCTATCTTTTATTCTTTGATAATTGGGCTCATGTTTACAGCATATGTCATTTTGGTTTGCATCTTGAGCTCCCTTCCCTTTAGGAATATATTATTACCTTCCCTTCTCCACTTTCTAGTGTATGCAGAATAGTCATGTGATATCTAAATTTCCTTTCCTTTATATTTGAAGGTCTTTCCCTTGGACACCTGAAAAATCTGTTTTTTTTTAAATTTTGGGTATTTTTTTACATTCTCGTATTTTATTATTTAGTATTTTAGTTTTCAACATTGATTTCCACAAGATTTTGAGTTACCAGTTTTCTCCCCATTTCTCCCCTCCCCCCCCACTCCAAGATGGCATATATTCTGATTCCCTCATTCCCCAGTCAGCCCTCCCTTCTGTCACCCCTCTCCCCCCATGCCGTTTCCCCTTACTTTCTTGTAGGGCAGGATAGATTTCTTTGCACTCTTCTCTATATATGTTATTTCCCAGTTGCATGCAAAAACACCTTTTTTTGAGCATCTGCTTTTAAAACTTTGAGTTCCAAATTCTCTCCTCTCTTCCCTTCCCACCCACCCTACCTAAGAAGGCAAGCAATTCAACTTAGTCCACACACGTATCATTATGTAAAACACTTCCACAATAAACATGTTGTGAAAGACTAACTATATTTCCCTCCATCCTATCCTGTCTCCCTTTATTCAGTTTTCTCCCTTGACTCTGTCCCTTTTCAAAAATATTTGCTTTTGATTACCTCCTCCCTCTATGCACCCTCCCTTCTATCATCCCCCCTTTTTATCCTCTTCCCCCTACTTTCTTATGGGGTAAGATACTCAGTTGAGCCTGTATGTTATTCTCTCCTTAATTCAAATCCAATGAGAGCAAAATTAACTCATTCCCCCTCACCTGCCCCCTCTTCCCTTCCAACAGAACTGCTTTTTCTGGACACTTTTATGTGAGATAATTTACCCCCTTCTATCTCTCCCTTTCTCCTTCTGTCAATATATTACTCTGTCACCCCTTAATTTTATTTCATTTTTTTAGATATCATCCCTTCATATTCAGTTCATCCTGTGCCCTCTGTGAAGATATATGTATTTTCCCTTCAACTACCCTAATATTGGGGAAGGTCTCATGAATGATGCACATCATCTTTCCATGTAGGAATATAAACAAAACAGTTCAACTTTTGTAAGTCCCTTATGATTTCTCTTTCTTGTTTACCTTTTCATGCTCCTCTTGATTCTTGTATTTGAAAATCAAATTTTCTATTAAGCTCTGGTCTTTTCATTGAGAAAACTTGAAAGTCCTCTATTTTATTAAAAATCTATATTTTGCCTTGGATCAATTTACTCAGTTTTGCTGGGTAGGTCATTCTTGGTTTTAATCCTAGCTCCTTTGACCTCCAGAATATCGTATTCCAAGCCCTTCGATCCCTTAATGTAGAAGCTGCAGATCTTGTGTTATCCTGATTATGTTTCCACAATATTCAAATTATTTCTTTCTGGATACTTGCAGTATTTTCTCCTTGACCTGGGAACTCTGGGATTTGGTGAAAATATTCCTAGGAGTTTTCTTTTTGGGATCTTTTTCAGGAGGCAATTGGTGGATTCTTTCAATTTCTATTTTACCCTCTGGTTCTAGAATATCAGGGCAGTTTTCCAGGATAATGTCTGGAAAGAGGATGTCTAGGCTCCTTTTTTGATCATGGCTTTCAGGTAGTCCAATAATTTTTAAATTATCTCTCCTGGATCTATTCTCCAGGTCAGTGGTTTTTCCAATGAGATATTTCACATTGTCTTCAATTTTTTCATTCTTTTTGTTCTGTTTTATAATATCTTGATTTCTCATCAAGTCACTAGCTTCCACTTGCTCCACTCTAATTTTTAAGGTGGTATTTTTTTACAGTGGTCTTTTGGACCTCCTTTTCCATTTGGCTAATTCTGCCTTTCAAGGCATTCTCCTCCTCATTGGCTTTTTGGAGCTCTTTTGCCATTCAGGATAGTGTATTTTTAAGGTGTTATTTTCTTCAGTATTTTTGGTGGTATCTTCTTTAGGAAGTCATTGACTTGTTTTTCATGATTTTCTTGTATCACTCTCATTTCTCTTCCCAATTTTTCCTCTACTTCTCTTACCTGCTTTTCCAAATCCTTTTTGAGCTCTTCCATGGCCTGAGACCAATTAATATTTTTCTTGGAGGCATTTGATGTATGCTCTTTGACTTTGTTGACTTGTTCTGGCTTTATATTTTGATCTTCTTTGTCACCAGAAAAATATTCTGGAGTTTGAGTCTGAGTCTGAGTCCTTTTTTGCTGCCTGTTCATTTTCCCAGCCAACTACTCGACCTTTGGTCTTTTGTCAGGCTATGACTGCTTATTGAGTAGAGAGTACTTTGTCCCAAGCTTTAGGGGCTGCACTGCTGTTTTCAGAGGTACTTCTACTCCACTGTCACCACAAGTTCTACCACAGCCACACTCCTCCTCTCCCAAAAACCACCACCATGACCGCAACCCAGATCAAAGCAGGGCACAGGAAGAGAACCTGCCTTTGCACCAGCAAAGCGCTCCTTGTACTCCTGCTCTGATCTGCCTCTTGATTCCTCCCACCGTGTGAGCCAGGGACTCGGGAAGCAGCTGATGCTGGAGCTCTGGAAGCAGCCACATGAGCTTCCTGCTGCTGTTGCCGCCACTGCTGCACCACCTCTGCCACCCCCAGGGCTGGGGCAGAGTACTTTCACCCCTATCCAGCAGTTTTCCCACTAACCTGCTCCCTGGTCTTTGGCATTTGTGGGTTCAGAAGTCTGGTAACTACTACATATCAATGATTCCTAGCCCTCAGGCTTGCTCCATCTGACTCCTGGTCTGGTTGGTCCTGGAGGGGCCCACGCTGGGTTGCGCTCCACTCCCAGCACCATGCAATAGACCCTTCCCAATGACCATCCAGGTTCTCCTGGGCCGGAGACCTGCTTCCCTCTCCTGTTTTGTGCGTTCTTCAGCCCTAGAATTTGTTCAGAGCCATTTTTAAAGGTATTTGGAGGGACTTGGGGGAGAGCATAAGCAAGTTCCTGCCTTCCAGCCACCATCTTGACTCCACCCCCATTCATTTCAATTATTAAAGTTAATTACTATATGTCTCAGAATTTAAAGAATAGGAATTTTTAGAGGTAATGTGTGGACTTTTTTGATTAATCCTTTTATTTTCTGTGTTAAGAAGCTCCAAGTAGTTTTCCTGTATTATTTTTGAACTTATGGCATTCTGATTTTCTTATTTGCCATGGTTTTCTTGGAGACATATGATCCTTTGATTGTCTTTGTGCATCCCTGCTTTGAGATCAATGACTTTACTTATAGCAGAGATCATGAGTTATATTAGCATTAGTTCCTTTTGCATTTCACTTGTACTTGTATTCTTTCACTTAAATCTAATTGACTTGCAAGTTGTGGCTTCACTTTCCTGATGTCATGGTCCTCTGAGAATGAAGGACAAACAACCACTTGTATTCCAAATGTGTTTTTCTCTTTCACTCTAATTGGTGCTTAAGTTTATCTACTCTGCCAAGTATTCTTGCTGTGCTGGCCATATATTCTGACATGTGTTCTCTTCTAACTTCTCTTAACCTTTTAATTTTTTTAACTAATCTGGAATATTTTGCTTTTGTTCTCTGCTCTCTTAGTATTCTGTAGGTTTCTGTGTTTCATCAAACATTGGCTCAAATTTCTTTTCCTAGTATTATTTATTTACAGAAGGTTGTATTCTTTTAGATGGTTTAGTATTCATCCTTCCTTCTAATGTTATTATCCTCTCTGTTGATTCATCTGCATGTATTCTTGGTTTTTGATTGCATTTTCTTTCTTGAGCATTTGGTTGGTTTCAGTTTTTTTCTTATATTATTTTATCATTTGGTTTCTGACTCTTCCCCTTTTCACCAAATTCTAACTGTGCTCTTATTTTCTGGGAAGTCAACACTGCTCTTGGCTGGATTCTAGTTTCTTTTCCTTCAGGCCCAGTGTAGACATTCCTTCTGTCCTTTGCTCTAGTAATTTCCATTCTTCAGTTCCCTGACTGTTCTTAATGATCATCTTCAGCTTTTTGTAACATTGAGGAGGGTGAGCTTGGGGGTTCCTAACCTAGGATGTGCCCTCCACTTCACATGGTTGGGCAGAGCCAAATTCTACTGCTGTTGCAGCAGGATAGTGGAAGACACACAGCATTAGGACAATAAGTCAGTAAGCCTCGACTAAGTGTTTCCTATGTGCCAGGCACTGTGACAAGTGCCAAGAATATAAATACAAGCAACTGCTCTCAAAGAACTTTGTTGAAATGGGGAAAGGCAACACATAAGGGTAAATAGGGGGTTGGAAGGAAAATAGCCTTGTTGGGGCATGTTGGATAAAGACTTTCAGAGTCTCGGTAGAGGGGTTCTGCAGAGGAATGAAAGAAGAATATGATGGGTCTGTGGAGAGGGATCTTTCACAGTAAGAAGGCAGTTGGGTTACAGTAAAAAAAGAATTCTGGAGAGTTAAGAGTGGTATCCAGAGAAGAATTAGGGAATGGACATGTATCTGCCTGTAGACTCTCTGTAGCAGGAGGGAAATGCAAAGCACAAGCCCATGGGTCAGTTTGTGCTGATATGAATTGTTCACCCTGAGGTAGACTGAAGACTGGTGGTAGAGGGGTGTTGAATGAATGTGATGTGTGTTGGCATTTTCCATTATTAATTCAGAAGGCTGTTACCTTGTTGGACATCTTGCGTTATTACTTCTGTGATTGTGTTCTAATTGTGTTCCCCTGAGATTTAGCAGGGATTGAAGAAAATGTCTAATCCCCTATTTTGTTGTTCACATGACCCAGAAGTCCCTGAAATAACACCTTTTGAGAAGAGGATTTTCTTATACAGCATGGCTGTTGGAGAAATAAAAGTATTATCTAAATATTTTTGCATAGCATCTTGCTTGGACAGCAGTAAATGAATTATTGAAACATTATAGGTCCAGTAGGAGAGGGATTGTTTGCTTTAGTAGCTCTGTGTGTGTATATGTAAATTCATTTGCACATACATATGTATTTATATGTACATATATATTTTTTCTGGGAGGATTCTACATTAGAAGGTGGTACTTTTGGCTTTGGTGGGGGAGGGGTTACAACGTAATACTCTGAGAGGAAGAAGACTCCCAGGAATGTCAAACGGTTGCCCCAGTGATCACCACCTGACCATTCCCCTCTGGAGGGAGCTCATGGGTTATTTGAGGGCTGTTTGTGTGAGTTTGTGTTTGTATCTGTTTACGAACTCCTATGAGTGCTTTGTGTCGTCTGCATTTTCTGTGGGGTGAAATAAATGTTCAAGGCATTGCTGCCTTAAGTACATATATAGAAGCTGGGGACTACTTTTATTCCTGTTTGGAGAAACTTAAAAACCAGGTATATGGTGAGCATGCCAGGAGAATTTCCTCCCACTTTAGGTGGGAGCGACAAGTCCAAGAGAAAAAAAAATGATCCTATTAGGGTCAGCCTCCAGGATCATATTTGTTCTATGTGAGCCCCAGCTCCCTGGTGACCTGGTATTACCCTGAGATAAATATCCTTGTACTATCTACCTCCCTGCATTGAGCTGTTAAAGCCACTTTATAAAGCACTTTATAAAAAGGAGATAGTATAATCATTATGTCCCCCTCTCCCCCAGACACCCTGTTCTTGAAACCTCCCTTTGTGTCTCTGCAGCTTTCCTCATCTCTGACAAATGGGAACCAGAAGACACCTGACATCAGAGACATTAATCTTCATCCCTGATCACTGGTCACCCTCTAACTAGTATTGGCCAAATATGGGAACTCCACAATGAACTCTGCTCCCAAAAGGAAAACTCTTGTCCTCGGCCAATATATTTAATCTATATCTACATATGTATAGGATATATATATATATATATATATATATATATATATATACACACACACACACATATTATTTAACACATTGGAATGATTGGATACAGAACAAAACCTTTTGAAATAATATCTGGATTTTATTGAGTGTCTTAGAAATATTTAAAAAGTTACTTTATGTAAAGAAAAACTTATGGAAATTTTTATATATATGCATATATATGGTAGTAAAGAGTTATAATAATAGCCAGGAAATATGTAGTACTGTAAGGTTTGAAAAGAACTTTAAACATATTTTCTCATATTATTCTCACAACCTCACTGTGAGGTAGGTGCCTATATTATCATCTCCACTTTACAGATGAGGAAAATGAGTCAGAGAGAGGTTAAATGACTTGCCCATCTAGTGAGTGTCTGAGACAGAATTTGACTTCCTGACTCTAGGTTCAGTGCTCTCCTTTCTATGCCACCTAGCTACTGAGAATAGGAGAATTTTCAAAGCTTTGCAGAGCCTACATTGCCATTCTCCTCCCCCCTTGCACTAGTGGGTAAAGGATCCCCTGCCCCCACCCTTCATGCAGCCCTTCTTCAACCAGAGCAGCATCAAGAATGCCTGCTTCAGGTCTCTGTTTTGCTGAATGAGGATAAATGAGTGTACAGAGGGATAGATAGGGGCAGCCAACAATGTAATCATTACTATCACCTTGCCATTTTTCAGGAAAGCACTTGCTGTCCCCATGAAGAGAATGACCAAATAAAAGACAAAGAGGAAGAGAAAGGAAAACATTACAATGGTGGCTCTCACATGGGCCTCAGTGCTCGAGTCTCTGAGAGCAGTGACCTGTTGCCCCATCATCCTGGTATGCCTCCTCAGGGAGAGAATGATTAAGAGACAGGAGAACAGCAATATAATGAATGGTATCACTGCTGACAGGAGACCAAGAAGATGGAAGAAATAAAATTCTCTTCCCTTGCTTCTGACATTTTCAGTGTTGTTGGTAATGAGTCTCATTTTTAGGAGGTCAGAATATATGTTGAATTTTTGGATCAGTAACACTGTACCGAATAAAAAGAAGAGCACACAGGTCAGCAGAATGCAGGCAAGCACCTGGGAAATCCTCCACTTTAGCCAGAGGAAGGCGGGGTGGGAGAACGTGGCAATCTTGAGGCAGTAGAAGACACTGAGGCAGGTTGACAGCCAGGTGTTTAAATAGTTACTAAGAGTCCAGCTAGTTTCACGAATCTGACTTAATGTCACTCCATAATAGAAATCAGGATAGAACACCAAGGTAGTGACATCAAAAATGACCACACATTGGTGGATGATCCTGGAGAAGGCTAGATTCATAATGATGAAGTTAGGTAAAGAGATCTTGCTCCTCTTGATCCAGTGGATGCAATTGATAAGCCCAAGAAAGCCATTCCCCCAAATCCCCAGAATGAACTGACTGAAGGCCGCAAACAAAAAGAAGATTTGGAATGAGTTCAGCATGACTGCAGATGGATTTCCCCACCTTTGTAATCTCTCTGCTTATCTTCAGCCTTGCTACTGTTCAACAGCTCCTCTGATCTAAGTAAGCATACACAGGTACCTGCTTTTCCCCAGTGTCACTAGTACCTTTTGTGCTTCTCTGACCTGCTTGTGCTCCTGTCTCTGTCCAGAGTGTTCAGAAAGTCTTGAGGGTCAGTCTTGCATTTGTTCTTTCCAAACTGGCCTGCTATTGTTCCCTAGTTCAGACTTGGAGTTTACTCAATTTCCTTGGTAATAAATGTCATTTAGTGAATGAGAACCCAATAGCTTTTTGCTAAGATGCAAATAGTTGGTTTTAGTATCACATGGAAAAGGGAGGGGTCAGAGTCAGAGAAAATACAGGCTTCAGTTTCACACAGACAATAAATTTTTATGTCACTTAAAGAGAAAGTAATTAGTTCTTGATACACCAGAAAGTACAGTCTACTGGACAGGTATCTGGAACTGGTGAAGGGTGAAGGGACTGGATAGAGGTGGTATTTTGAGGAGTGACTCTCCCAAAACCATAAAAATATATGTGCTTATGTATGTCTATATCTATCTATCTATTTAACTATATATTTCCTTTTTCATTTCCCCACACCTCTCCAGTGGATTGTACTTTCTGGTATACCAAGGGCTGATTCCACTGTCTTTGTGTAAGAGAAACTCATCATCTATGTGGAATTCAAACTTCAATTCTTTGTTGCATATGTGTTCGTGTGTGTATAATATATGTAACTGTATTTCAATATAATTGATTTTCTTTAACAGATTAGTTACAAGAGCCTGTCCATCCATTTATCTTGTGCAGAAGCTTATAAAGGATGAAGGCACTGCTGATAGGGCACACAGAGACTCTGGGCATCTCAACACTTGAAGGGCTTTTGTACTTTGGCTACTTGGAATCTATGTCTTTGGCCTGAGCCTTATGAAGGTAAGCCTGTGGGCCAACTTATGTAGTTCTTTAGGGTTTGCAAAGCATTTTGCAAATAAAGATTATACATAATTGGATGACTTTGAGTATGGTTCCAAATTGCTTTTCAGCACAATTCCATCAATTCATAGCTACACTGACAGTACATGAGTGTGATTGTCTTCCCTGACTCCAGTCAGCAACTCTCATTTTCCTTTTGTTTTTGCCAAATTTGCCAATCTGTGAAACCTCCGTGTTTTAAATTGAATGTCTCTTATTATTAGTAATTTAGAGCACTTTTGTAATGATTGTTGATATCCTGGATTTTGTTCTGAATCTATCATGCCCCTAAAGTAGGAATATTTGAGGCATGGAGAATGGAGAAGAGATTGCTAAGCCTTGGCAGTCTTGGATCTTCTTGACTCTTCCCTTAGATGGCATGCTTATGGTACATCAGATATCTATTCATGCCATCTGTAAGCCACATCTATACTTTTAGGGAACTCTTACTTCCCCCCACCCCAATATATTTTACACTTCAACTATGTGTACTTGAGCCGTTTTCTAGGTCATTAAAAAAAACAACAAATGCCTTGCATTTCCTTCTGTTTTTAGTCTTTTATTTTCTTTTAGTATTTCCTTTATTTCATGGGGTCATTGAGTTCTATTTACTCCATTCCAATTACCAGGGTGTCTGCTACTTGGATATGGTATCTTGCTTTATGTTCTAGGGTATCTATTCTTCTAATTGTTTTTTTCAAGAACTCATTTCATTTATAATTTCATTTTTATAAATCTCCTATTTCTTTTCTTCCATGTACCATTTGAGTCCTTGTGGCCAAGACATTTTTTCTCTCAGTCCATCCTTTTAATCATTATGTGGCTTCTCTCTTTTTCTAGGTGCATCTCTTGGGTGTCTATTGACCTATAATCTTTGTTGTTTGTTTGTTATTTTCTTCTCTTGACTCATATCTGAAGCATCAGTTCCTGATTTGGGTCTTTACACTAGGGTTAGATTCTGAATCTTCTTACAATGTTAGATGGGATGGTCAGGTCCTGTTTGGTCTTGAACTTGATTGCCCAGGCTCCTGTCATTGATTCCATGTGGTTTGGTGCGTCTGCGCTCAGAGTGCTGGCAGATTTCAAACTACTGGGTATTGTTTGGATTTAGAACGCTCTAGTCTTCAGAGCTCTCTGGAGTGTCTCAAGTCAGGTTGCTGTAGATTTCTGGCCCTTCAACTCATCTTATTTAGAATGCTTCCTGCTTCTAGCCTCACATCCACAGTCAAAACTCTCATAGAAGTTATATCATGTTAGGTAACTGACTCTCCTGGGATCTCTTTTTCCAAGCACTCTGGGCTTCCTGTATCTTGGTCCTGCTTTACAAATATTTTCTCACAGGAACTCTGGGAGGTAAGTGCCAGTATTGTTGCCATTTTCGTTGAGATAACAGAGGCTGAAGGAGGTAAGTGCCTTGTTCAGGGTCACACCACTAGGAAATATTTGAGGTCATATTTGACCTCAGATCCTCTTTACTCTCAGCCTGGTGGTCTAGTAACCCACTGCTCCACCTGTCTGCCGCTAGGGTTAAGAGAACCTGGGAAATACACACTCTGTAGTATCTATTTTTCTAATATCTTTTAATTGATTTTATTAACTGTTTGCAAATTACATGAAAATTTTTATTATTCATTAAATTATTTTGAGTTCCAAATTCTCTTCTTTTTTTCAGCTCCTCCTCCTTGATAAGACAAGCAATTTGGTATTGATTTTACATGTACAGTCATGTAACACATAGTTCCATATTAGACATGTTGCAAAAGAAAACAGACCAAAAAATTCCAAGGAAAAAGAACAAAGCATGCTTTGGTATGGATTCAGATTCTATCAGTTCTTTCTCTGGAGGTGGAGAGCAGTTTTCATCATAGGTCCTTTGGCATTTTCTTGGATCATTGTCTTGATCAGAGTAGCTGAGTCTTTCACAATTATCATTGGACATTACCACTGTTAATATGTACAGTATTCTTCTGGTTCTGCTGCCGTCACTTTGTATGAAGTCATATAAATCTTCCCAGGTTTTTCAGAAACCACCCTGCTCAACATTTCTTATAGTACAATGATAGTATTTCATCACAGTCATATGCCACAACTTGTTTAGTCATTCCCCAATTGATGGGTATTCCTTTGATTTCCAATTCTTTGCCCCCACAAAAACAACTGCTATAAATATTTTTGTACCAATCAGTCTTTTATGTTTTTCTTTAACCTCTTTGGGATGCAGATCTAGTATTGGTATTGCTGTGTTCAAGGGTATGTACAATTCTAAAGCCTTTTGAACATAGTTCCAAATTGTAGTCCAGAATGGTTGGAGCACTTCACAACTGCAACAACAGTGCATTAGTGTCCCAATTTTTCCACATTCCCTCCTGAATGTGTCATTTTCATTTTTTCTGTCATGTTATCCAATCTGATAGGTATGGGGTGGTATCTCGAAGGTGCTTCAATTTGCATTTCTCTAATCCATAGTGCTTGATGGCATTTTTTCATGTGACTATCAGTAGCTTTGATTTCTTCCTCTGAAAACTTCCTGACACTCTGCCATATCTGGAGCTCAATTCAGATACACCAGCACTTGCTCAGTGTGCTAGTACCTGCCAGCATTATAACTCAGACAACCTAGCAGAAGGGACAAATTGAGGGGGACCAAGGGAAGTGCATTCTGAGTGGATGTGCTGCTAATCCAGTATCTAGTGGTGATTTGTTCAGTGGTGTCTAAAGGGAAGGGCAGCCAGTTAGTAGTTCTCCTAAAGACTGGTGGCAAGTGGAACCTGCCAACATTTTAGAAGCTATGTTCCTGAGACACTTATATGGTGGAGATGGCTTGTGTCATCTGAATTGGTCTGTTGCAACAATTTTCATCAAAGATAGAAATGTACTATTCCTTGGAGACAGAATGGTTAAAGAAGGCCCCATGTCTTCCCAATTTCATTACCTATGCCCTGGATATCTCTGCCCTTGTGTATGTGCTCTGGAAGCCATATTGCTTCGAAATCGCTCCTTTAAATAATTTATATTAACTTATTGGAAACTATTCCCTGCTTTTGAGGTGCATGTAGATGAAAAAACTGAGTAGCTCTTTGGTAAGATGCAAATAGATTCAGTGTCACTTTGAGATAGGAGAGATCAGAGTCATGTGACAGAAACTGTTTTGTGGCCTAAACAAAGGAGCATCTAGTTCCACATAAACACATCAAATGTATTTCACCCTCACCTGAGCCTGGCAAATCTGAAAAGTGTGGAACAGTGAGTTTTACTTTGATTTCTGGGAAAATTCCAGTACATACTGCTAAAGAGATGTATGGTAAACATTTTAAAAAAGGAGCAGATATCACAAAAGGGCAGCATGCTTTTACCACGAACAAGTCAAAAAAGACTTAGTTTCTTCTCTTGTCGTTGTCATTAGACTAGTAGGGAGGGGAAAGTTGTAGATATAGTTTAACTCTATTTTTTATCAATTCATTTAACAAGTCTCATGCTATTTTTTATACAAGGGAACGCAAAAAGAGGATTATACAAAATCTGTGAATATCCATTTCATACCACTTGCTTTTTTAAAAAGTACATAATAATTTCCACACATTCTTTTCAAAACTTCCCTGCTTAAATCACCTTGATTCTGAACTTCTATACCCCTCTTTGTAATTAAAAAAAATGTTTCAATAGCTCTCATTTTTGGGACATCAATATTGCTAAACTTTCTTCCCTCCTCTACCCCTCTCAATTAAAAACAGAGAAAAAGAAATCCTCATCTAATAAAAAAGCATGGTCAAACAAAATGAATCCTCACAGTGGTTGTGGCCCAAAACATGTCTTCTTCTATACCTTGAGTTCATCACCTTCCTGTCAGGTGGTAGGAAATGTGTTTCATCCTAGGTCCTCTGGAGACCAGGTTGATTATTGCATTTCTGAGTTCTTAAGTCTTTTGGAGTTGTTTTTCTTAGCAATATTGATGGTCTACATGCAAAGTGTTCTCCTAATTCTGTTCAATTCTCTCTGCATAAATTTATAGCACCCAGAATTTGCTGCAATTATCACTTCTATCACTAATACACCTTACTATTTCATTCCATTCACAGATCATACCTTGTTCAGTAATTCCCCAGGTGATGGGTAGCTCCTAGCTTCTCATTATTTGATTTTCTTTTTTTCCTCTTTTGATCCACCTTTCAGGACCAGGGAATTTGTTTTGCTTGTGGCTACTCTCTCCTCACTGTTTCCACACTCTATCTCTTCCCTACCCATCTCTGCTTGTTTCTCTTTGGAGTTTGGTATCTTCCTGTACTAAATAGTGTGAGTTTTGAACCCTGTCCATTTCAGCTAAGAGTGCAGTTCATCTGAGGTCCACTTCCTCCCTACCACACTCCCACCAACTGCACTCTTTTCATGTTTGTGTGCTCTTTTCCCACACTCCAACTATGAGAAATAGCAAGTCCGCTCGCCCACCCTCTTTTCCACAGCTGTGTATTTCTTTTACCCTCCCTTATATTTCCCTTCTTCAGAGTCCTCAGAATGGTCCTCTGCTTTTCTTCTTGTATTCCCTCAGTACCCTAAAGAAACAGGAAGGATCTGACAGGCCCCTTGCTCTCCTCCCTTTCTTAGAGGGTTCGTACTATGTCATTCTCCCATACCCTCCAAATGCTCAAATCAATGTACCTCCAATATATGAAGCTCGGGGTGACTGGGGCAGAGCTGGTCCTTGAAGTGTCAGGCCTGAAGAAGAGAGAGGCCTGTGCCTGCAGCAGCCACTTCTGAGTCAGGATCTTGCTCTCCAAGCTGAGGTCGGGGTAGAACGTTGTTCTAGTTCCCCATGGGCAAGGGCAGGTGGAACCCTGGAGCAGCTGGGCCAGGCTGGGGTGGGCCAGGCTGGTGTGGGCCAGGCATATTCACCCCAAGCAGCCCCCGAATGTGGGCCTGGGAAGCCATGGTTGAGGTGAGCGCTGTGCGGGGTGGGGAACCTTCCCAGGACTGGGCAGCTCACCCTGGCCCAGGGACAGCAGCCTCTTCTCCGCCTGGCTCTCGTCTGCCCTGGTCTCCCGGGCTCTGCTTTTCCTCGGTCTCCGCTCCCTCCCGCCTCCTCCCAGACCCTCCGCTAGTGCCCAGGAGGCCGGAGGCCATGTTTGTGGCTGGAAGAAAGCCAAGGAAACCATGAGGCCGAGGTGAAGGGGATGAGAGCTTCAGAGGCGTGACCTCGAGAGTAAAGGGACAGGGAGCGTCAATAGAGTGTGGTGATTAGGGATATGTAATGTGGGGGTGCAGCTGTGTTCTAGAGGATGGGGGGAGTAAAGTGTGAGAAGCCTGGAGAGAGAGGAAGGGGCCGGGCTGTGAAGACCTTTAAATGCCAAACAGAGGAGCTTGTATGTGGAACGAGTGAAGACCTCTCATAAAAAAGAACAAATTAAATAAATAGAAATAAGTAGGATAGTGAGTCCCATTTCTCTACTTAGATGTTTTCCTTTGTGTAAAGCCATTTCTCTACTTAGATGTTTTCCCCTCCATAAGCCAAGCTAGTGACCATGAGGCCCCCGAGGTTAAGAATAGGACACAGGATTCTCATATCCTGCATATGTACCTAATGGCGAGAGGCCTGAAAGAAAGAAGGGTTGAGGTGAATAAGTCAGCAACCATAAAATCCTCTGAAAGTAAGGATAGGACACAGGATGCTCACCTCCTGTGTATTGACCCCAGGATAAGGGACCCCCAGCTCAGGAGAAGAATGGATGAAAAGCCGGAAAGCCAGGTGCAATGTAGATGTGCAAGACCACTTAGGTATGAATGATGGGACTCAAGGTGTAAGGGTGCTGGGGATATCCGTCACAGATGTAAAGGTGATGGGAAAGGCTAGTTTGCCACAGATGTGAAGATGAGGTAACCAACAACTGGCTTCTGCCTGTCACAGATAACCAAACCATTTGTTCATTGTTATTGTCATTAAGATAGATTTATCACTTCAGATTGATTGGAGAATGGGATAGGAACTGTGGGAAGGTTATGGCCATCACCTGCTCGTCAAAAATAACCATGCTATTTGTTCCTTGCCATTGTCCCTGGGATAGATTTATCGCATCCAGATTGTACCCTCAAAGCTTATGTCTGCAAGCTGAGAGGAAGGAGGTTGGGAGGGGGAATTGTGGTTAGGGACCTATATAAACACCCCAATTCTCTGTGTCTGGTGCGCTCTGACACTGAGAGGACCCCCAGTCCTTTTTGGTGCCTGGAGTTGCCCTTTCCCGCAGGATCGTAATAATTTTTCCTTTCTACTTTCACCTTGAGATGCCTCTGTTTTTAATTTTTGGATTTGCTAATCCATACCACACACTTGTATTTGATCTTGGAGGTACTAGGGGGCCCCTGGAGCTGAGTGAGTAAGAAGGGACTTACTGACCATATGTGTAATCAGGGTCTTAAGCTTTGCATTAGCACGTGACTGTTAGAGAAAGAGAGAGAGAGAGAGAGAATCAGAGAGAGAGAGTCAGAGAGAGAGAGAGAGAGAGAGTCAGAGAGAGAGAGAGAGAGAGAGTCAGAGAGAGAGAGAGAGAGAGAGAGTCAGAGAGAGAGAGAGAGAGTCAGAGAGAGTCAGAGAGAGAGTCAGAGAGAGTCAGAAGGAGACAGAGACAGAGATACAGACACAGAGAGATGAAGAGAGGAAGGCCTTATCTCACCCCCTAGGGGATACAGGCTGGGAAGAGGAACATACTCTAGACTTTAGGTTCCCAAAGTGGGGAATACTGTTCCCTGGGGAATGCTGGAGGGTGGTAGTGTTACACCAAGAGCGAGTGAGACACACCACAGAGTATAAGTTTTAAATGGAGAATTTATTAACCAGCGTCCATTCAGGGGCAATTAGCCCAAATCAAAACAGCCCCGGGTTGGGGTGAAGAAGTAGTATTTATACAAAAAAATCTAGGTACAGTGGTTAATTATCTCTTGAAACTTACATATGTTATTTTTAGCAGGCTCGGCAAGCCTTTGTTACTTCATTTTTATGATCATGATACATGAAGAGGAACCTCCTGAATAGATTGTAAATACAGCATATCAGACAGCTGACAAAGTGTCAACTGAATTACCACCCAGGATCTCTGTGTCCAATTTGCCATACATCCCGCAACATGACTCATGAGATAAGAGCTAGGAACAGCCACGTAATTCAAGAGAATGTCTGGGGCTGAGGCTTTCATCCTTCAAGGCCATAGACAGACCAAGGGATGCTCCAGCTGGGTTTGTTGACACAAGATAGAGACATCTCTCAGCCCGCTCAGGAAACAAACAGAGATTGCTAGCATCAGGCCCTTCCCCTGGCCATACTCCCCTGGCCATACAATCCATACTCCCAGAGTAGTCACGGGGCCAAGAACACCCACTGATTGCCAAATGGTAGGAACTGTCTGTTTTTCTAATGCAAACTGGGGATTTTAGTTAGGGGCTGGGGGGAGGGTTTTTTTTTATCAATAGCTGGCTGTTCAGGTATCACAGTAGTAGCCTGCTGTGTAATTGAGGGGGCACTGAATAAAAATAAGGGGGATATGGAAGCATAAGGAAAGAAAAGAAGGTAGGAAACTTTGAAAAGCTGTTCTTAATGTGTTTCATCTATTGTGTGACAGTTAAAGTCATAGTGATTACACTATTTTCTGAATAAATACACAACACACAAGTTATAACTGATTGGTGGTCAATTCCGCAGACAGACCTTAACAAGTAAGTGTTGGCAGGCAAGCCTGTTGCTCATTGTGGGGAAGTCCATAAGGCATCAGGGCAGGAATATGTGTGTATAATGACTTGTTCATAATATGATACTATAGGGTTACATGATGTGATATTGTATTATCTAAATTTCAGTGCAAGAAAAAAAACCCCACAAATTTATTATAGATTATTAAATTTAAGATGTGTCATTTAAAAATTGTATTTTAAAAGATGTTGTAAATTTTAAAAAACTGCCAAAGGATAAAAGAAAGGAGATTTCTGGGGAGGGCCACTGAGTAATTTTTTTTTTGGAAAAGGGGGTAGTCCAAATAAGTTTGGGAACCTCTGCCCTAGGCCTTGGTCCTCTAAACATTGCCTTCTTCTTGAAAAGCATAAGCCCATGAGTCAGTTTGTGCTGATATGAATTGTTCACCCTGAGGTAAACTGAAGACTGGTGGTAGAGGGGTGTTGAATGAATGTGATGTGTGTGGGCATTTTCCACTATTAATTCAGAAGGCTGTTACCTTGTTGGACATCTTGCTTTATGTCTTCTGTGAATACAGCTATAATTGTGTGCCTCTGGCACATTTTTTTTTTCCCTGAGAATTAACAGGGATTGTAGAAAATGTCTAATCCCCCATTTTGTTGTTCACATGACCCAGAAGTCCGTGAGATCAGACCTTTTGGGGAGAAGAGAATTTCCTGATGCAGCATGGCTGTTGGAGAAGTAAAAGTATTATCTAAATATTTTTGCATAGCATCTTGCTTGGACAGCAGTAAATGAATTATTGTCCATTGGGAAAGGGATTGTTTACTTTAGCAGCTCTGTGTGTGTATGTGTGTATATACATATGCACGTATTTTTTTTCTGGGAGGATTCTAAATTAGAAGATGGTACATTAAGCTTTGGTGGGGGAGGGGTTATAATGTGGGACTCTAGGAGGAAGGAGACTCATTCGAATGTCAAAGCGTTGCCCCAATGATCACCACCTGTCCATTTCCTCTCTGGAGGGAGCTCTTGGGTTATTTGAGGGCTTTTTGTATGTGTTTGTGTTTGTATTTCTTTCTGAAGTCCTGTGAGTGCTTTGTGTCATCTGCATTTTCTGTGGGGTGAAATAAATGTTCGAGGTATTGCTACCTTAAGTACATATACAGTAGCTGAAGACTACTTTTATTCCTATTTGGAGAAGCTTAGAAACTGCTTATGTGGTGAACATGCCAGGAGAATTTCCTCCCACTTCAGGTGGGAGCAATGAGTCCAAGAGAAAAACATGATCCTTTTGGGGTTAGCTCCTAGGATCATATCTGTTCTATGTGAGCCCCAGCTTCCTGGTGACCTGGTATTACCTTGAGATATACATACTTGTACTATCTACCTCCCAGCATTGATCTGGTAAAGCCAGTTTTTAAAGCACTAAATAAAGAAGAGATAATATAATCATTATGTGCCCCTCTCCCCCAGGCCCCCTGCTCTTCAAACCTCCCTTTATGTCTCTGCAGCTTTCCACATGTCTGACAAATGGGAACCTGATGCCAACTGACATGTGCCCATTTCAAAGACGTTAGTCTTCACCCTCTAACTAGTATTTTCCAAATATGGGAACTCTACAATAAACTCTTGTTCTTCGTCTAGATATTGAATCTATGTCTACGTATGTATATGTTATATATGTATGTATGTATGTATATATACACTCACATATTATTTAACACATTGGTAAGATTGGATACTGACCAAACCTTTTGAAATAATATCCAGATTTTATTGAATGTCTTAGAAATATTTGAAAAGTCATTTCATGTAAAGAAAACTTATGGAAATTATTATATATATGCATATATATAGTAGTAAATAATTACAATACTTGTCAGCATACACATAGTACTTTAAGATTTGCAAAGAACTTTAAACGTATTTTCTCATTCTATTCTCAGAACCTCCCTGTGAGGTAGGTGCCTATATTATCATCTCCATTTTACAGATGAGAAAAATGAGTCAGAGAGAGGTTAAATGATTTGCCCAAGGTCATGTAGCCGTTAAATATCTGAGGCAGAATTTGACTTCCTAACTCTAGGAATGTTCTTCTTTCTATGCCACCTAGCCACCTAGAATAGTAGAATTTTCAAAGCTTTGCAGAGCCTGTACTTCCCTCCCCCTCTCCCTTTGCACTAGTGGGTCAAGGATCCCCTGCCCCCACCTTTCATGCAGCCCTTCTTCAACCAGAGCAGCCTCAAGAATGCCTGCTTCAGGTTTTTGTTTTGCTGAATGAGGATAAATGAGTGTACAATGGGATAGATAGGGATAGCCACCAATGTAATCTTTATTATTACTTTGCCATTTTTCAGGAAAGCGCTTGCTGTCCCCATGAAGAGAATGACCAAATAAAAGACAAAGAGGAAGAGAAAGGAAAACATTACAATGGTGGCTCTCACATGGGCCTTAGTGCTCACATCTCTGGTCGCATTGACCTGGTGCCCCATCATCCTGGTATGCCTCCTTAGGGAGAGGATGAGTAAGAGACAGGAGAACAGGCTTATATTGAATGGTATCAGTGTCCACAGGAGACTAAGAACTTGGAAGACATAAAATTCTCCTTCCTTTCTTCTGACATTTTCGGTGTCATTGGTAATGAGTCTCAGTTTTACGAAGTCAGAATACATTTCGAATTTTTGGATCAGTAACAATATACTGATGAAAAAGAAGAGCACACAGGTCAGCAGAATGCAGGCAAGCACCTGGGAAATCCTCCACTTTAGCCAGAGGAAGGCAGGGTGGGAGAAAATGGCAATCTTCAGGCAGTAGAAAACGCTGAGGCAGGTGGACAGCCAGATGTTTAAATAGTTACTAAGAATCCAGCCGATATCCCGAATCTGACTTAATGTCACTCCATAATGGGGATCAGGATAGAACATCAAGGTAGTGACATGAAAAATGACCACACACTGCTGGATGATCCTGGAGAAGGCTAGATTCATAATGATGAAGTTAGATAATGAAATCTTGCTCCTCTTGATCCAGTGAATGCAATTGATAAGCCCAAGAAAGCCATTCCCCCAAATCCCCAGAATGAACTGACTGAAGGCCACAAACAAAAAGAAGATTTGGAATGAGTTCAGCATGTCTGCAGATGGATTTCCCCACCTTTGTAATGTCTCTGCTATCTGCAGCCTTGCTACTGTTTACAGCTCCTCTGAACTGAGGTAATTAAGCACACACAGGTACCTGCTCTTCCCCAGTGTCACTAGTACCTTTTGTGCTTCTCTGACCTGCTTGTGCTCCTGTCTCTGTCCAGAGTGTTCAGAAAGTCTTGAGGGTCAGTCTTGCGTTTGCTCCTTCCAAACTGGCCTGCTATTGTTCCCTAGTTCAGATCCTAGGCTTGGAGTTTTCTCAATTTCCTGGTAAATAAATGTCATTTAGTGGATGAAAGCCCAATAGCTTTTTGCGAAGATGCAAATAGTTCCAGGATTTAGTATCACAGAGAGGGAGGGGTCAGGATCAGAGAAAATACAGGGTTCAGTTTCACACAGACACTAAGTTTCTATGTAACATAAAGGGAATGAAATCAGTTCTTGACACACCAGAAAGTAAAGAGGTATGTGGAAATGGTGAAGGGTGAAGAGACTGAATGGAGGAAGAATTTTGAATAGTGACTCTCCCAAAACCATAAAAATAGTTTGTGTATATCTATCTATTTAACTATATATTTTCTTCTTATTTCCCCATATCTCTCCAGTGGATTTTACTTTCTGGTATACCAAGGGCTGATTCCACTGTCTTTGTGTGACGTAGAAACTCATCATCTGTGTGGAATTCAACCCTTCATTCTTTGTTACATATGTGTTTGTGTGTATATAATATATGTAACTGTATTTCAATATAGTTGATTTTCTTTAACAGATTAGTTACAAGAGCCCGTCTAACCATTTATCTTGTGCAGAAGCTTATAAATGATGAAGGCACTGCTGATAGGATACACAGAGACTCTGGGCAACGCAACACTTGAAGGGCTTTTGTACTTTGGCTACTTGGAATCTATGTCTTTGGCCTGAGCCTTATGAAGGTAAGCCTGTGGGCCAACTTATGTAATGCTTAAAGTTTGCAAAGCATTTTGCAAATGAAGATTATACATAATTTAATGACTTTGAGTATAGTTCCAAATTGCTTTTCAGCACAATCTGATCAATTCATAGCCCCACTAACTGCATATTAATATGACTGTCCTCCTCCACTCCAGTCAGCAACTCTCATTTTTCCTTTTTTTTTTTGCTAAATTTTAGAATTTCATGTGTGTTGAGTGAAACCTCAGTGTTTTAAGTTGAATGTCTCTTATTATTAGTGATTTAGAACACTTTTTTATGATTGTTGATATCCTGGATTTTGTATACCTCTAAACTAGAGATATTTGAGGCATGGAGAATGGAGCAGAGATTGCCAAGCCTTGGCAGTCTTGGGTCTTCTTGGCCCTTCCCTCAGATGACATGCTTATGGTACATCAGATGTCTATTTATGCCATCTCTGAGCTGCATCTGTATATTTAGACAACTCTTACTTCCCCCACCCCAATATATTTTACACTTCAACTTCTTGAGCTGTTTTCTAGGTCATTTAAAAAAACAACAAATACCTTGCATTTTCTTCTATTTTCAATCTTTTAATTTTCTTTTAATATTTCCTTTTATTTCATGGGGTCATTGCATTCTATTTGCTCCATTCCAATTACCAGGGAGTCTGCTGCTTGGATATGATATTTTGCTTTATGTTCTAGGGTGTCTATTCTAATTCTTTTTTCAAGATCTCTTATTTTATTTATACTTTCATTTTTAAAAATCTCCTACTTCTTTTTTTACGTGTACCCTTTTAGTCTTTGTGGCCAAGACATTTTTCCTTTGTGTCCATCCTTGATTACATTATGTGGTTTCTCTCTTTTTCTAGGTGCATCTCTTGGGTATCTATTGACCTATAATCTGTGTTGTTTGTTTTTTTCTTCCGTTGACTCATATCTCCTGTATCAGTTCCTGATTTGGGTTTTTACACTAGGGCTAGATTCTGAATCTTCTTGCAATGTTAGATGGGATGGTCAGGTCCTGTTTGGTCCTGACCTTGATTTCCTGGGCTCCTGTCATTGATTCAATGTGGTTTGGTGTGTCTGTGCTTAGTGTGCTGGCTGATTTCAAGCTACTGGGTATTGTTTGGATTTAGAATGCTGTAGTCTTCAGAGCCCTCTGGAGTGTCTTGGCCACAAGCATAAGGTCAGGTTGCTATAGATTTCTTGCCCCTCAGGTCATCTTGTTTAGAATGGTGCCCCCTTCTAGCCCAACATCCACAATCAAAACTGTGTATCAGTAAGGCAAGATTCATGATATCAATGGTGACCATGAATATGCCTTTATAGTTTGGAATCACAAAGTATAAGAGACTCTCTGTATAGCAGGCAGAAGAAGTAAAACATTTATTCAGACACCAGAGGATCAAATCCTAGAACCAATAACCCCAATTCAACACAGCACTAATTGTATTCCAAAACCAGTGAATCCACCTCAATGTGACAGCAAGGAGATTAAAACACAGTATCATAGCAAAGAGCCAAGCCATCCTGTAACCTTTACTTCTGCTGGGGCCTTCCCATAAACCCTCAGTCACAAATCCCAGCTGTCTGCCTCTCTGTGTCCTCTCCTCTTGAAATTCTGAAAGCCCTCAGTTCTCAGAGTCCTTCCAGTTCTCTCTCTGGCTCTCTATCTTTCTGTCTCTTCCAGTTCTCTCTTCTCTTGAAGTTCTCTCTTCACAGCTCTCTCTACTCTGAGCTTAAGGGCTACACACAGGGTAATTATACCTTGTTTGGGGCCCTGGTGCTTAGCACCTACTTAGCCAAGGGTGCAGGCCTGCAGCTTAGTACCTAGTAGCAAAATGGTGTAGGCCTGCCTACAAACAAGCCTAGCCTAATCAAGTTTCCCTTAACTAGCTCCAACTGAGGCCTATTAAATGGGCAGGGGGAGGATCTTTAATCACGATTAGCACCACAAACTGTCACAGAAATTATATCATGGTAAGTAACTGACTCTCCTGGGATTCTCTTTGTCCAAGCACTCTAGGCTTCCTGTATCTTGGTCCTGCTTTACAAATATTTTCTCACAGGAACCCTGGGAGGTAAGTGCTATTGCTAGTGCCATTTTAGTTGAGAAAACTGGGGCTGAAGGAGGTTTAGTGACTTGCTCAGGGTCACACCACTAGAAAATATCTGAGGTCATATTTGAACTCAAATCTTCCTTATGCTTAGCCCAGTGTTCTATCAAGCCACTGCTCCACCTAGCTGCTGCTAGGAAATATATACTCTGCAATATAATTTTTTTAAAAAAATATTTTTATTTATTTTGTTACATGTAACAAATTACATGTAAAGTTTTTTAAACATTCATTAAAAATTTTTGATATCCAGATTCTCTTCCTTTTCCTCTCTCCCCGCTCCTTGAGAAGAAAGCTAATTTGATATTGATTATACATGTATGGTCATGCAACACATATTTCCGTATTAGCCATGCTGCAAAAGAAAACAGACAAAAAACTCCAAGAATAACGAAGAAAATAAAAATGTATGCTTTGATCTGCATTCAGATTCCATCAGTTCTTTCTCTGGAGGTGGGTGGCAATTTTCATCAAAGGTCCTTTGGAATTATCTTCTACTACTGTCTTGATCAGAGTAGCTGAGTCTTTCATAGTTGATCATTGTATAATATTGCTGTTACTATGTACAGTGTTGTTCTGGTTCTGCTCCCTTCACTTTGCATGAATTCAGAGAAACCTTCCTAGGTTTTTCAGAAACCATCCTGCTCGTCTTTTCTTATAGCACAATAGTAGTATTTCATCACAATCATATGCCACTGCTTGTTTAGCATTTCCCTAATTGATGGGCATCCCCTTTATTTCCAGTTCTTTGCCTCCACAAAAAGAGATGCTATAAATATTTTTGTACAAATCAGTCTTTTACCTTTTTCTTTTGGGGTGCAGATCTAGTACTGGTGCTGCAAGGTCAAAGAGCATGTACAATTCTAAAACCTTTTGAACATAGTTCCAAATTGTTCTGCAGAATGATTGGACCAGTTTACAACTCCACCAACAGTGCATTATTAGTGTTTCAATTGTTCTACATTCCCCTCAGAATTTGTCCTTTTAATTTTTTCTGTCATGTTAACCTATCTGATAGATGTGAGATGGTGTCTCAAAGTTGCTTTAATTGGCATTTCTCTAATCATTTTTTTCATTGTGACTATCAATAGCATTTTTTTATGCGGCTGTCGATAGCTTTGATTTCTTCTTCTGAAAACTGCCTCACACTCAACAATATCTACAGCTCAATTCAGTTATACCAGCACCTTCTCAATGTGCTAGTACCAGCTAGCATTGTAACTAGGACAACCCAGCAGAAGGGACAAATTGAGAGGACCAAGGGAAGGGCGTTCTGAGTGGATGTGCTGCTAATCCAATGTCTAGTGGTGATTTGTTCCTTGGTATCTAAAGGGAAGAGCAGCCAATTACTATTTGTTTTTGACAAAAAGTATTTTTATTTTGACATCTGAATAAGGGTTGACTCCTCAGGACATGTCCTTTGGCATCTCTTCCAACTTATTCATCAGCTTGTTGCACTGTGCCTTTTTCAGAAACATAGATGCCATCCAAAAATTTTCTGATAACCTTGCTTTTGACTGTTGTGGCCTGTTGGATCAGGGCAGCTGAGTTCGAAACAAGTTCAATATCATTTCCTTCAAGAATTAACTCATCTTTTTGGGCTTGAGAAACAGCACAAGCAACACCTGGTCTCATGTGCACTCTTCGGATATATTTTTCACCCAAGAAATTTCTAATTTCAACAAGTGAGCCATTCTCTTGAATAACAACATTGATGGGGAAGTAAGCATACACAGACCTCATCTTGTAACGAAAACCCAGGGTAATGCCTTTGATCATGTTTTGTACATGACTACAGATTGTGTGCACAGTTACAAGTTCTTTTTGATTTCCCCACCATTTGTCCACCCAGAGCCTCTTTTTCTTCTTTCCAAGGAGACTGAGCTCAACATTGATATGGTTGAAATCCCTACGGAGGATTCCTCTGGGCCCCTTCACAATAACTGTCCGACCCTTAGAGAGATGTCAACATTTTCTGGGATGTCGACCATCTGGTTGCTTAGAATGGTCTTCATTCTGGTAGCGAATGGGCCAAAAAGCCAATTACTATTTCTCCTAAAGACTGGTGGCAACTGGAACCTGTCAATTTTTTATAAGCTATTTTCCTGAGGTACTTATAAAGTGGTGATCACTTGCTTCATCTGAATTGGTCTGTTGCCACAATATTCATCAAAGATAGAAATGTACCATTCTTGGTAACAGAATGTTACAAGATGATAACGGCCGCCTGTGTTCCCCTTTTCATTCCCTACTTCCTAGATCTCTCTCCCATTGCATAAATGCCCTGGAAACCATATTCCATTGAAATCACTTCCTTGAGCAATTTATATTAACTTATCAGAAACTGTTCCCTGTTTATAAGGTCAAAGATGGAGTCTAGATCCTTACCTGACCCTAATTAGTTCTCTACTTGTGATGCCTAAGTTGAGGAGGAAGTGAGTACTGGTTTCCTCTCTTCTACAAAAAGCAATGACCACTAAAGGGAAAGAGAAAGGGAAGGAGGAAGGGGAATGGGAAGGGGAATGAGAAAGAAATAAGCATCTGTATAGTGCCTATATACATATACATTTACATACACACATGTGTGTATATATATATATATATAGATAGATAGATATAGATATGTGTATTTATATGTAATTTTGCACCCTAAATCCATCAGTTCTCTGTAATGGATAGCATACTTTATGAATGATCATTCTCTTTCCTACAGTAGGCTTCTTGTCTTCTTCATGACATCATGAGAGTGTTCTTCATTGACCCTTTTCTTTCTCTGTATGCTCTCCCCTATCAATCTTACTCACTCACAGCTCTGAGTCCTATCTCTATGTACTTAACTCATGAATGTATAGCTCTAGGCTTGACTTCTCTTCTTAGCTCCAGATGTGCATTGCTAATTTTCTATAGGGCATTTTATTTGTCTATCTCTTTGGCAACTCCATCTTAGCATGAAGAATGCCAAGGCTTCTTCTGTTGAAATTACAGTGAATTACAGAATCCATCCAGAACCCTCTTTTCTACCCTTATCTTTCCCTTTAACCTGCTCTTCCTCACAACCTTACTATTTCTGGCTTGGCATTTCCCCTGTTTCCCATGTTTATGATCTTAGCATTATCTTTGACTCTTCATTAATCTCATGTTTTATATCCAGCCATTAAGTCCTGGCAGTTTCACCTTTTCATTTCTCTCACCTCTTAAGTACTCCTTTCTATACTGCTTGCTGTCATTCTAATATGATTCTCAGTACTACCTGTTTAGATCCTTGAAATAGCCTCTTAACTTTTTAGTCTCTCATACCACTGACAGAAAAAGTTTTCTTATGTTTCAGTCTGGCCATATCATTCGTAGTCTTAGAAGTCTTTAGCGGTACTCTTTTGTTTCATGAATAAAGTCTGGACTTCTTTGGCTTGCATCCAAGACTCTCCACATTCTGGCACTATCTTACCTTTCCTCATTTATTTCATCTTGTTACCCTCAAGGCATAGTATGATCAAGTCATAGTGGTTAGCTTTCTGTCCCCTAGGTGTGTCATGGATCCTTCTTTCTTTGTTCCTTTGCTCATGGTGCTCCTGATGCCTGGAATGCCTCTCCTTCTTTTCACTTTTTGGGTCCCTACCTATCTTTCATATACAATAAAAATGCTACTTTCACCATGAAATCTCCTGTGATTCTTCTCAATTAAAAAACCAACCTTCTCTCACCTCATACTTTGCTTTATAACCTTCAGATGCACATATTTATTGTTTAATGTTGTGTAATATAGTTATCTGTATTTGTGTCTTCTCTCTCACTTGCCTGTAAGCTCCATAAGAGCATAGACTGAGTCTTAATCTAAACTTTGTATTCCCCCTAGTACTTAGCACATGACATACAGCTCTGCACACTGCACATTCTGTATTGATGTATGGTGGATGAATGAATATGGAATGAATGAATACAGTCATCGAATGGAGGATGAAAGTAATAAATTCATCAATATTTATTAAGTGCATATTCTATGCCATTCATTGTGTTAGGTGGGGGAGTAGGTAAGATTGAAGAGCTGAGGATGACTCCTAGGTGGTAAACCCAAATGACTGGGAAAATAGTGGCACCCTTGGCAGAAATAGGAAAATGAATGGTTAGAGGGAGGAAGATGTCAAGTTCAATTTTGTACACACTGAATTTGAGATGCTTATGGAACAAACAGATGAAAAACCCAACAAGCATTTGGAGTTGCAGGTTTGGAGTTCAGGGGAAATGAGGCTGGATATGTAAGTTTGAGAGTTATCTGTATAGACAGATGATAATTGAATCCAAAGGAGCTGATGTATCACAGAGAGAGAATGCAAAGAGAAGAGAGAAGAGGAATCAAGAAAGCAATCTTAGACATCATTTAATCCAGTGCTTCATTTTATAGATGAGGGGACTGACACTCTGAGAGTTTAAAGTATGTTCTGGATGGATTCTATAATTCATTGGAATCTCAATACAAGAGGTTTAAGATCTGTGGCACCCAGTTGAGTGAGATATCTCCATCCCAAGGTGACACACACATTCTGTAATCTGCGAAAGATGAAAATCAATGCATACCTATCCTTTGTTTATAGTCTTATCTGTATCAAAAGGACACATTCTTTATTCCAACATTACATGTGTGAGTTAAGGCCACTTTAATTTTCAATGATATATTGTCTCTATGAATTCATCTCCATTTGTTCTTCAATGCCAGAGGTGGGGAAATGCACCTTTATATTTTAAGGATACTCAGAACCAGAAAACCTGTCACATTTCAGATGGAAAGCTGCCTTTCTGATCCCTAGCTACTACTTGGGAGTATTTATTTTTCTACGACTTTATTCTGGCAGAGGAGAATTTTAGTGGCTTCATTAACAATTGGAATGCAAATATCTGTCTCTGCTGTCTCAAATACAGGGATTCTTGACCTGTGTTTTGTGAATTAAAAAAAGTGTATGTTGACAATTGTATTTTAATATGATTGACTCCCTTTGTAATCCTGTATATTTTATTTTATGCATTTAAAAATTAATTCTCAGAAGGAGTATGCAGGCTTCACTAGATTGCCAAAGGGGTCTGTGACCCCAGAAAAAAATGTTAAGAATCCTTGTTCTACTGCCACATTAAATATCTGTAAAACTGGTCAGAATCTTTTCCTACTCACCTTCTTGAATCTTTTGCCTTTTGCCCAAAGAGATTAATTAACTAAGAAACTATTGGAATTAGCATACAGGGTCTCCAGAATGATCTCAGAATTTTTTTAGCTTTTTTTTTCTCCCCCTACTTGGCAACTTCAATGTCTCTAGGTATCCTGAGTAGGAATGAATGATTTTTCACTTAGATAACATCAACTTTCAAATCAGGAGCACATTTAAGAATTCAATTCAAATCGTGTTTAGAATATTTCATATCACATAGGTATTTTTAAAAAATGACCAGGTCTAAATGCCTTACCACATAGCATGTTTGTTAAATGCATCAAATACCAATAGATAAGACTTTATTTAGAATCATGGAATTTTAGAGGTAGAAGAAACACTTGAAATTATGTGGTTCAAGCCCCTGATTTTACAGATGAATAAAAAGAGGCATAGAAAAATTAAATGACTTGTCATATATCCCTAGTTAATTGGGCCCACTCTCTGCAGCAATTGGAATAAGGACTCTCTGATTTTCAGGAGTTTAAAATGAGAAAGATGATCAATTTCTCCTACTCATTTCAATTTCTTCTTTTGGGGACAAATACCTCCTCAAATATGGATTATGTGATCACCCACCCTCCCCATTAAAGAGGGGAAAAAGAAAACTATACACAAGAGTTATGTGTCCCAAAGATATTTATTAAAAGAATAATCCAATATAAAAAGAATATTGTATTCTGGAGATGGGAGTGGGATGCTGCCAATCTGCGCCCAAAGTGGGATGATGGTGTGGCAATTCCCTTATTGGGGTGGTGATAAAGCAGTTCCAAAGATGACTTCTCAGCTTTCCTTTTTTATATAGAATAAGTCCCACCTCCAACTGTTAGAAATGCTTCTTCTTTTGTAGTGTTCCAGGATGCTATGGGGGAGCAAGGTGTTATCTGCTACCTCTTCTTCCAAATTGAAGTTTTGGGATCTTTGAGCTCAGTAATTGGTTGAAGGGAATGAAAGTTGAGATTCCAATGAGATTGGAATGTTTCATGATTTGCTCAAAGTTAGCTAAAAAAGAGGATATAGACAGTCTTAAGAGTCCATATGTCAGGTACTGTGAGGCCATTTGGGGCCAGAGGAACATTTATTTATGAACTTATTAGGGGGAAAGGGAGGAAACCTCAGATTTTAGGAGTGAAAACAAAAAGAAGTCCAGAAACAATGAACACTTATAGAACACAAGCCAATTTTTGATATGAACATAAATTTTCCCAGGGAGTTCAGTCTTCAAACTTGCTTGATAAGCACCAAGGTTAGTAAAATGAACTTTGGTCTTTCTCTCAGAGTGAGTATCTATATCATGAAGGCAGAATTCATGATTTCAAAGAAAATCATGAATATGCCTGAATAGTTCAGAATCGCAGGATATAAGGAATTCTCTAAGTAGAAGGCAGATGAATTAAAGCATTTATTCAAGCTCCAAAGTAGCAGACCCATGGACTAATGTCCCCAATTCAATATCCTGGCCAAAAGCTTCCAGGCCCAATAAGTCTACCTCACAATAGTAACCAGGAGGTTACAGAAACACATTATGACAGTAAGCCAAATCATATTTGTGCTTTCCCCCATGCTAGGGCCCTCCAGTAAGAAGATTACCCACTGGCCTCAAGCCCTTGCTCGGCACTCTCCAGTCTGCACATGGGTCAGTCCTGCTCTCAGTAGCACCTGCTGCTTCAGCTTCTTTTGCTTTGGCTTCTGCTGCTGCTGCTGCTGCTTCCACTGTACCTCCTTCTCCTGCCTCCACCACGTCTCAATCTCCAAGCTGTGTTCTCTCTTTTTATACAGTCATTAGATGTCATCCAGTGGACTAGAATGGTCATCTGAGAGACCAGAACTTAGGTGCCTACTATTGGCTCTGATCTTAGCAACTCCTCTTAGGACCCTGGGGGCTTCACACCCACATCAGCTTAGCACCTAGTAGCTAGGGGTTTGGGCCTACTTGGGATCGAAGATATAATCAGACCTACCTGCATTGGCCCCACCTGGAGCCTCACCTGAAGCCTATTCCGATGGGGGGTGGGGTGGGGAAGATCTTTTCATTTACTGATTGCCTTTACAGTATCTAAAGCCTTAAGGAAATTTTTATGGGTTTTCCCCTTGGATTCTATATATGAATGCTAACTGATTCTGTAGGAAATGGAGAATAACTTTCCAATACACATAGACTCTAATGAGAAAAAATGACTTCAAGTATTTATATCTGTTTGACTATATATATTCCATAGCAAGATATTTATGTAGCTACTCTAAGTTTCAGATATTCTGTGAATCATCGGTTCATTCAAAACCATTGCTCATTATACAGGACTAATTATATATAGCTAATAAGCAGCAAAATCTGAGTGCTTTGGTGCTATATTTTGGTTAGTGAAATCCTCAGTGCTTCTCAAAGTATGCAACAAAAGTTTTATTAAAAAGCAAGAAGTATTGGAGAAATATCTATAAACATAATAGTGATGCCAAATTCCACAAAGTCCCACAATAAATATTAAAATCTTAGTGTGATGATTCTTTTTATATTGGAATTTTAGATGAGCCAACCTGCTGTTCTCTACTTTCTCAACTGACACCATTGCTGGGTTGTTTTCAGAGGCAAACTCCTTTGCATAGCTTGGCTATCAGGCGTGGCTCTGTTTTGTTTCTAGTTGGTGAATCTTCATGTCCTTTCTGAGCCATCAGGGGATTTATTAATTTGTCTGGGTATCTATGGTGCTGGGGTGGGGGGAGTAGGAGGACATTAAGAACATTGTTCTTTGTCTGGGGGTGATGGCTCTCACTGACTCTAGGGATAGTAGAATTTTAGAACCAGAAGATGCCACTTTGCCTGAGAGTCAGATCAAGGGTTCCTTTTTCTTGAATTTTATCTTTTTCATGCATACAGACTCTATTAGAATTCATCTTCTTCTCTAGAGATCTGTTTTTGTATCTGAATTCAATGGGAAAGAAGAAGGAGAAACAGAGAGTTGGGTGTTGGAAAAAATCATTTATGGCTTTCCTATTGTGGTTGAGAATCCCTCTTGTTAGAGACTACACTGCCCCCCTCCCATCCAGGTATTGACAAAGGACTAAGCATCCTATTATTCCTCCTTTTATTTTCCTTAAGCACTTGGGTGGGATTATGAAATTAACCTAAAGCTGTCAATAATCTCTGTTAATTATTCATCTCCTCTCCAGTGGGTGCTATGACTATCAATTCATAAAGCATAACAGTCCTGTGCCTTATCTACAATACAATTAAAGTGGATGACTAAAGTCAGAGCTCAGTGAGGTACAGAAGAATCTTCATAGTCCATAGCTCCATAGTCAGAGGACTGAATTCAAATGCTTCCTTTGATGCTTAATACCTGTGTGATCTTGAACAGCTCCTGGGCTCCCATTTTCCTTTTTGTTAAATGAGGTTGTTGGGCTAGTTGTCCTTTAAAGTACCTTTGAGCTGTAGGTTTATCAACCCTCTCTCAGCCAAAGCAGAAGTGGACTCTTGTGACTTTCATGTTGGAGTTTGTAAATAGTCTCAGTATGGCCAAATTAATGGTTTTCCTTTAAATATGATTTTATTCACATGTGACTAAAGGCAATGGGCAGGGAATCAGAAATTTTGCTGATGTCAAGGACTTCTTCCAGGGATTGGGAGTTTGTGTTTTCATGGACACTGAGGTCCATACAGAGTCAGTGATAAGTTTGGACTTCACCAAGGTTAGATTCACTGGAGGGAGAGGGAAGAGAGAACAGGAAATGGGTTGAATCGGTGTCTTACACTAATTGGATTTCAAAGCTGCAAGGCACCAAGACTTTTTGTCAATAATGGAATAAAGGCTGAGAGGTATAAAATAACTTGTCCAAGTTCACAAAAGCAAGCAGAACCAGAAATGCAAGTCTTCTGGATCCAAATCCAGGGTTCTTTTCATTACATCATACTACCTCCTTAATTTTTGCCAAGCAGAAAGTGTTATGGGAGAGGAAGAGACAGAGGAGGAAAATGGTGAAATAACCGGTCCTGAGACAAATTGAAAGACAGTGAAGTTCTTTTCTTAAGACGTGGGTGGAAGTTCCCAAGGCCTAACATTTCAGCCTCCATTTTTTGATCTGGAACATCCCAAGGAATGCCCGCTTTAGCTTCTGGTTCTCTAGGATTAGAACAAAGGTTTGAATAGAGGCATAAGCAATGAAAATCAGTGTCACAGTTATCCCTGGCAGCTTGGAGTTTGGAAAGAAATGACTAGACATAATAAGAAGGAGAATAAGAATGTATCCAATGAAGAGGAAGAGAGAAGAGAGGATGACTTTGGTGGCTTTCACATGGGCCCTGGTGCTCAGGTCCCTCGTGCCAGTGTCATGATGCTGCATCTGCTGGATATGTCTTATCAGGGAGAGGATGAGAAGGACAGAAGAGGTCAGGGACACAGAGAAGGGAATGACTGACCAGAGAGCACCAAGAATATGTATGACATAATACTCAATTTTCCTTCTTTTGTCATCTTCAGTGCAGTTTTCTGAGAGTTTCATTTGACAGAGGTCAGAATAATCACTGAATTTCACGATTAGTGCCACTATGCTGAAGAAGGAGTAGAAACCAGAACCCAGAAGAATCCAGATGACCACACGGGAAACCCTCCACTTGAGCCAGAGGAAGACATAGTGAGAGAAATTGGCAATCTTTAGGCAGTATAGGACACTGAGGCAGGTCATCAGACAGATGCTTAAGTTATTGATAAATGTCCATAAAATATCGATAATTTGCATGAATGTGCCTACATCCTGTAAATGGGGATAGAACATGGTTAAAACAGTATCAAACATTAGTATCCCCTGAAGGATGATCCTGGAGAGACTTAGGTTCAGGATGATGAAGTCAGACAAAGAAATCTTCCTGCTCTTGACCCAAGTGAGACAGAGCATCAGTCCAGTGAAGCCATTTATCCAAGTCCCCAGAAAGAACTCACTGAGGGCCACAAAGAAAACCACCTGTTGACTTAAAGTCAGCATATCTGCAGAAGGGCAGCGATCCTTGACTGGTTCTCCTTGCACGGCTTACTTACTGTTCTGTATCTTCTCTGGCTGGGCTCAGGAAGACAGGAATACTTGCTTCTCTACACTAGTGGTGTTTTTCTTTTCTCAGCCTTGGAGGTTGCTTCTATCACTGGCCAGAAAGGGCTCAGAAATCCATGTGACCAGCCGTACAGCAAGTATCCTGATTTTTCTCAAGAAAGTCTACTGGTGTTTTTGGAGTCCAGACCCCAGATGCAATTAGTCAGGGAAAAGACTGAGCAGTTCTTTATTGAGATGCAAATTGGTACAGTGTCACATGGAGAAGGGAGGAGTCAGAGTTACCAGGAAGAAGGTGTTTAGTGTTTGAAAGCCAAAAGGTCACAATTCCACACAGGAGTTGGAGTTTCATGTTACCTATCCCTAGGGAGAAGCAGCTTGACCAAGGGATAGAGTGTTGCACTTGGGATTAGGAAGAGCTGAATTCAAATCCTACTTCACATCAATGTGACAAGTGCAAGTTATTTAACCTCTCTGAGTCTCAGGATAATAATTACACCTACTCTATAGGGTCGTTGTAAGGATCAAGTGAGATGATGTATGTATGAATGAATGAAAAAGCACTTAGTATGTGAGTGCTGGGGATACAAGTAGAAAGACGAGATAGTCTTATTCTCAAGGAGAGTATATTCCAATAGGGAGAGATAAAGCACATAGGTTTCAGCTATAAGTCAGATGGAATGAAAAACCCAGTGATCCTTCGGGTTGCAAGCAAGGCAGCTCATAGTACATCTTTAGTGTCATTTCCAGGAATGAAACCTTATCTGTTTCGGATATTGAACCATTTTGATGGTGCCGAGGATATTGATTTTGAGAACAACAGCACCAAAAAGCTTTGCAAACCTTAGACCACTACATGAAATCGTGCTATTTCCTTAGAGCCATTCAGAGGTGAGGAGTCGTTGTTTCAAGGTGTGGAAGAGTCGCATTGAAGGGAGAACACAGAGTCATTAAGAAGAGTGAGTTCTATTGTACACAATAACAGCAATATTGTGCTATGATCAACTGGGAATGCCTCAGCTATTCTTAGCAATACAGTGATCTAAGACAATTTCAAAGGACTCATGATGAAAAAATGCTACCCACCTCCAGAGATAGAACTGGTGGAGTCTGAATGCAGGTCGAAGGATACTATTTTTCACTTTATTTCTCTTGTGTTTTATTTATTTATATATATATTTATTTATTTATTGGTCTGTGTTTTCTTTCATAACATGATTAATGCAGAAATGTTTTGTATGATTGCACATATTTAACCTGTTAGCTAGATGGCTCAGTGGATAGAGCTGCAGGTCTGGAGTTAGAGTTAGGGTTCAAATCTGGTCTCACATACTTACTAGCTATGTGACCCTGGGAAAGTCACTTAACCCTGTTTGCCTCAGTTTCCTTATCTGTAAAATGAGCTTGAGGAAAAAAATATCAAACCACTCCGGTATCTTTGTCAAGGAAACCCCAAATGATGTCACAAAGAGTTGGATATGATTGAAACGACTGAACAATAACACATGTATAACCTGTATCAAATTGCTAATCCTCTCAGGGAGAGGGGAGAAAAGGGAGAGAGAGAATTTGAACTCAAAATTTTAAAGAACGAATGTTAAAAGTTGTTTTTACATGTAATTGGGAAAAATAAAATATTCTAAATAAGGGAAGAAAAAGGAGAGTGAATTCTAGCATTCCATAGGTTTTTGTTGTTCAGTCATTCAGGTGTGTCCAAATCTTTGTGACCTCCATGGACCATACTGTCTATGGGGTTTCTTGGCAAAGATACTAGAGTGGTTTGCCATTTCCTTTTCCTGTGGAGAAGTACTCCATCGGAGAGATAGGCAAGTGCCATAAAGAGAAGAGAGAAGACAGTGTCATACACAGAGCAGAAAGGTAAATATCACACAGAGTGGACTACCGATGAAATACCAATATAGTGGGATGAATATTGGTTAGTTTCTAATTTTGACTTATAATGTGACATACAATTTAGTACAAAATTTAAAGACACACAAACACTAGGTACATTTCAGGAGCCTCCACATTGCACTTTGATTGTTATTAACCAAAGGGCAATGTGGCAAAAAAAATAGAGAGCTGGTCTCAGACCTAGGAAGATCTGGGTCCAGATGTTGCATTTGAAACATCCAGGTTGTGTGACCCCTGACCTCTCAGTTCTCTAGATTGCTTTCTTTAAATTTCAGAAAAGGTGCTGACCTACATAGGCAGAGGGCTATTCCTTGTTCAGGAGTTTCTTGTACCAATGAAATCAAAGGTCCAAGTTCTTAGCCCTATTATTTTTGGCATTCATATTAGTGATTATCAGAGTTTGCTTAAATAATTTTCTGTACATTTCTTTTCAAAAATCTAAGCTGGTCAGCAACTTTCCTCTGCAACTATATAAATCTCTTCAGAGAAGTCTCATTTTCCTTCTCATTGGAATTGTTTCCTTTTATGTCCTTAGAAATCTATCTACACTGTCTTCATTTTCATTTCTCCCTTGCTCCAACTTTCTCTAAACAGTTCCTTGGAGTCTTGAGTTCTTATTCCATCCTCCTTCTCTACTACAGCTACATTGATTGGTCAATACATTCTCTCTGTCTCTGTGTCTCGCCTTTTCCCTCTTCTTTCACAATACTTGAGCACAACTGCCTTTTCAAATGGTCCCAAGTAAGGCCTCTGTTTTCCTATGAAAACCAATTAGCTTTTGTCCACCCTTATCTGCACTAGAATTTTCAACTCACTAGATGATAACCTTGACCTAGACTAATAATGCCAGTTCAAGGTATCTTTGCCCGTAGTTGGATTACATAGCTGGATTCTTCACTGATGAGGGACCTTAGGACTCTAGAATTCTCTATTGTTGGGGTGGAGGTATTCTTAGCGGGGAGGGGTGCTGAATAAGTTTTGCTTATGTAAGAAAACTGTTTTTGGGTTTTTTCTTTTGGTCAGGGAAAACACTTTCTTGACCAAGAGAGGTACAGCTTGTTTTGCAACTAATATTCTCTATCCTCTGCAGTAAGGTGGGTGTGAGTTAACCCCAACTACATCAACTCAGCTTCTCCCCCTCAACCCTAGGAAGGGTGAAGCCAAATATAATGTGGGAAAACAGAGAGACTTTGTATAAGAAATGATGTATCAACATCAGCTCTGGCACTCCTTCCTCTGAAGCCTCTTGTTCCTGGTGGCATGCTAGATTGCTCCTGGTTTGTCATAATTATGCTTCCTTAAGGAAAACAGAAAGAGTATACATGAAGAAACAGTAATGTGATTCTAGGAAGATTGGCATCCCAGAAAAAAGCAACTGGTTCTTAAATGATCGATGATGCACCAATCTTATTTGGGGTTCTGGGGGAAAAAGAGGTAAAATTAGCTCTGTCCTGTTTGGATACAAGTATAGACCTGATTAACCCCAATATTTCTCCCTTAACATCACGTGGGGAATCCGGGGCACAGGGAGATGCTTCTGTCCTTTTCTGTTTTCTTTGAGATATCCTTCAAATTATCTTCACCAACTCAGTTCCTCATAGGGATCACTGGAAACCTATTGATCATTGTGGGCAATTGTGGGACCTGGATCAAAAATTAAAAAAATAAAACTTTCTTCCTTTGATAGGATAATGTCTAGACTTTCCATTGGCTGATGCGTAAGTCTGAGTCTAATGTTCCTGAACTTAATGTCCCTCTTTCTTCTTCCAGAAAAGGAAGTGGTTTGAGTTTCTATCCAAAAATAATTTTGTGCTCTTAGACATTCTTGGATTCCTGCAGCCTCTGGATTGTGACTTTGCTCAACATTTTTTACTGTATGAAGACTGCCAATTTCTATATCCATTGTTTCTCTGACAAAAGTGGAATTTATCCTAGAAGACACTCTACTGTTTCTAGTATGTCTTTTAATTCTTTTCTTTGCAAATCTTGTGTATTTTTTGCTTGCTGAAAGCTTTACCTCCATCAGTTCCACTCAGGAGCATGTGAGAAATGGCACCACAGTTAGCACTAGTAGTGCCATATTCTTTTTGGTGATTTCTGTTGTCCTGGGCTCAAGCCTCCTCCAGTTCATAATCAGTATGGTTTCCTGTTCTCTCCTAATCTCTTCTTAGTCCTCTACATTCCTTATTCTATTGCTCAACTGATTATCAGTCTCCCTTCAGTGAGTTATTGAATCCATAGTATCTGTGTAATCATTACCTCTGATTATTTTCCAGGCTATATTATCCTCATTATTCTAATACATCTTGAACTAGAAGAGAGAGTGAAGAATGTTCTGTTGTGCAACAGATGGTGGAATTTCATGAACAAAACTCAACCTGGGCATTCAGACCAGTCTTCTGCTCAATTCTTGCAGTTTTCCTCATTATTTTAGGAAATAATTTTTATTTTTTCTGATTTCACATCCTTCACCTAAGTTTTTTGGCACTGTGTTCAATACAATCTGATTGGCTTCAATTCGTCAAACTTTTAGTCAGCTCCAAGTATGTGAGAAGCACTATGCAAGGTGCTAGAGACAGAAAAGTTGAAAAGACCTTCTCTCTATGTGTCACATAGATCCATGTAGTCTCACGAACTCGGCTACGTCCTGAAAAATCAATGATTTTTCCCCCTAAAAGTTCTGTGAATTGCTCAGTCATTTAGTATTTGTACTTTGCCACTGGAGAAACTACTACCCCACAACATTCTACTGGTTGGTCACTTAATAGGAACCTGCAGCTCTCTAGAGCCAGGAGGTACTACTTAGAGACCCAGAGTAATTGAAATCTGGCAGGGCCAGCCAGTCTGGGGACCCTTAGTGAGGTTAAGCAATGCTTTTGTTGTGGGGAAGCACTGGAAGATCCTTACAGACTTGAAGTACAGGCAGGGAAGGGGGAAAGAGGGAGAGGAAGAAGAAAATAGAATGAGAGGAGAAGAATGAGAGAGACATGGAGGGAAAATGGGAGAGGAAGAGTGTACTGAAAGGACCTGTTTCAAGTCAGAGCACTGAGTTAAAGAGGACTGCAGTGCATAGTGGTTCATAAAGTCATTTACGTATTATTGTTTTCATAATTTCAAAGGCGATATCTATAAAACTATAAATCAAATAACTATTGGGGGCCTATAAAATGATTGCATAAAATTATTGGGTTCACACCTAAAAGAAATATTTTTTGAGTTTCATATCATGAGTTAGAGATGGGTCACTGTTTATAAGAAGGTCTTGATTGAGTTAGGAGATGACCAGATAAAGAAAGAAACAGGGGAAGAAGCTGAGTGCAAGAGGAGTTAGGGACAGAAGACCTATAAGGCAGTGTGAGAAAGTGCTTATGGAAGATAGTAAACAGAAACTTATAGGAGCTGAGCTGACAAGTAGAAAAACATGTACAGATATTTTTCTGGAAGGTATACTATTTGGGAGGGGTATGGCTTTGCTGAGAGAGGACTGATTCGACAAAGGCTACAGAAAGCTGGTTGAAGCTAGATAGTCTCTGAAGCTACTGGAATCTGATTTGAAAAAAAGCAAAATTATCTGCTATTTGAAGATTTATCTGGGCTTATTGACTTTTAGCATCATCTACAGCTTGAGTGGAAACCTCTCAGGGCTATCTCTCTTGTCCTGTATTGACTTCTATAGCTTAAGAAAGGGGGAAGGAGAAGGAAAAATATAGTCTTTGAAATTTCTTTGGACTATGATGACATATTTTGTCAAAAGAACTCAACACTTTCTCAGCATCCTGACAAGGGTGGCTGTGTACTTTAAGGACTTGGCAGTGCTTTAGCTGCCTAAGTTTAGCAGAGAAGTAACGTTATACAGCAGAAGTGCTGTGAGGAGGAGAAGGGGTCATATAGGAAAGAAGTGGTTTTGACTAGCAGGCGATGAATGAATCAATGGAAGAAAAAGCTTTTATGAAGTGCTCATTTTGTGCAAAGCACTATGCTAAGTGTTAGGAATACAGTTAGAAAAATAAGATAATTTCATCTCTCAAGGACCTCACATTTTAGGAAGCAATGGCAACCTATCTAGGAGATTTTAGGCTCCAAGTCCTTAGGGTACAGCAGCAAAACAGTAATATGTTGTTTTTAATGTTGTTTCCACTGATAAAATCATATAATTTTCTGTTGTTGAAACATTCGATACTCAAGGTCTTGGTGGCTAGAAATTTCTTTTTTGGTTCTTCATTAGCTTGTAGCTATAGTACTCACGGATATAGTTTCCAGATCTCATCTTCAAAGTATTTGCTTCCTGGGATGATAGCAATGGGGTTTGAAATAGAATTAGGATCAATAGTTTTGGGGTATACTGCTGTTTCTGGAACTCTTGGGCTTAACTGCTGGTTGGTGGCAGTGGGTCGGTAGTTGGTGTTGTTAGGAAAAGTAGTCTTTTTATCCAGAATGAGGGCTTCCCTCAATGCTTGCTGTAAGATCTGGAATGGAAATAGCACCAGTGTTCTGGGAGATACTGCTGTTCCCAAGGCTTGGGGTTCAGGGTCTTAGACAGTTTCTATCCAGGTCTGAGGGGGAGTGGTAGTGGTTTAATTTGCCTGGTGTATGCTGTCTCTTGCCTCTCTGAGTTCTAAGTGCTTCTGCTAGACTGTTTTGCTTACTTCCTAGGTAGCAACTGAATGTCAGTTAGTGGGGATATTTGTCCCCTTGTTTACAGGAGTTGCTTTCCGAAATGATGCAAATGAAACTGAGGACGTCCCTCAGGATGCTGCCATCCAGCATCATGAGGGATCCCAGGAACATGGATTTCCTTACTTAAGTTCCTTCCTGCTAGGTTTCTATAAGTGTGTGCCCACTCTTTCCTGACAGATGGGTGAACTGTAATTTTTTTGTATTCTCACAATTGCCTTCTACTGAGTAGATGCTTTGACTCTTTCTGCTTTTGCCCTCTTGTTTTAGTAAATGTTTCATATTTAAAACTTGCAATGAAGGGAATTGAAGAAAGTTCAGAAGACAACACAGCTAGGTGGTGCAGTGGATAAAGCACTGACCCTGGAGTCAGGAAGAGCTGAGTTCAAATGTGGCCTCAGACACTTGACACTTACTAGCTTAGTGACTATGGGCAAGTCTTATAACCTTAATTGCCTCACAAAACAAACAAAAAGAAGGCAACACAGGGAAGCAGCACAATTTTGAAAGTAACATGTTGAATTTATTATATACTTTTAAAATAAAGAAAATCAAGCTGTATATAATATTCACATTTCCACATATAATTCTCTTTTTCTGTCCTGCTTTGCATATATAAATATTCTCTTTTGCTGTTTGCTAAATTCATAATTAAAAAATAAAATTGAGTCAATGTGTTATTGTGATTGTTTTGTGTAAATGGGAAGCATACTGGTAGGGGCTCTGGAGCTACAGTGTCAAGTAGTAGGTATGTATCTTATCCATACCAAGGCTACCCCTAGGACTCTGAGAGAATTTAGTCATATACTAATGGCTACTCCTCTGGGGCCAGTACTCCAAACTGTCAGAAGAGGGTACAGGTAGGGTGAATGAGTCAGCCCCAACTTAGGGAAAGAGAGAGCCTAAGAAGAATGAGAGGTTAGTGCTATGCCCTTTATATGTGCCACTTTTGGAATTTACTTTCTCTTTACTTCTGCTTCTGGTTTCCTTCAAGTTTCAAGTACAACCTCTTATACAAGGCCTTTCCTGATACCTCCAGTTGATAGTGCCCTATACCCCATTGCTAGGTTAAAATTACTTAGTACTTTTTTCTATTTTTGTATCTACCTATATACTTATTATTTCCTCTAAAACAGTGTAAATTTATTAAGGGCAGGGTCTGTTTTGTTTTTGTCTTTGTGTTCCTAGCATCTCAAAGAGTATGTGCTCAATAAATGCTTGTTGAATTAAATCCAATTGAATCAGAGACTAGACTGGGGTGGGAACCTGTGGCCTCAAGGCCACATGTGGCCCTCTAGGTCCTTAAGTGTAGCCCTTTGATTGAATCCAAACTTCACAGAACAAATCCCCTTAATATAAGAATTTGTTCTATAAAACAGTCAAAAGACTGCACCCAAGGACCTAGAAGGCCACATGTGGCCTAGAGGCTGGACTATACTGAAGGGCACCATTTCTTGATTTGATACAGAATTTCTCTTTGTAACAAGGTGGCAATTCGGTTTGTATTCCTCTGAAAGTTTGTATAGGAATACTTGTGATCAGAAGCACAGAGGGTTAGGCTGTTTGGAATGTACCTACTGTCTTGGTGGAGTGGGAGTCCTTGGTGGTAGTAGTACTAGGATTGTCCAGGAGCTGCTCTCTGGAATTCTATAAGGTACCAAATATAATAGAAGTGTTAAGATACCATGAGATGAAATATGAAGATGAGGTCTAATAGGTTTGATAGGACCTTGAGAGTGTTATAAAATACTGGAGATTCCAGTGATCAATCCAGTATAATTAGATGATAGTCATTTTTCTGAAGGAGGCAACTAGGTGGCCCAGTGGATAGAGCACTCAGTCTAGAGTCAGGAAGACCTGAGTTCAAAATCCAGCCTCAAACACTTATACTAGCTCTGTGACCATTGGCAATCATTTACTTCTGTTTGCCCTAATTCCCTGGAGAAAGACATGGCAAACCACTCCAGTATCTTTGCCAAGAAAACCCCATGGACAGTATGGTCCACAGGGTCACAAAGAGTCAGACACGACTGAACAACAACAATAGCAATTTTTTTCTGAATTGAATTGTTAAATTTTTACCCTTCTGCGTCTTAGAATTTTCAATCTTGGTTTTTTTGGAGGCGATCTATACATTCTTTCAATTGATACTTCATTTTTCTGTGTTCAGAAGTTCTTGGCAGTTCTCTTGTATTATTTCCTGCATTATGGTGTTGTGTTTTGTTTTTGTTTTTAATCTTGGCATGTTCTTCTGGGAGACCTTTGATCCTTAGATTGTCTCTACACATCCTGTCTTTGATATCACTATGTTTTGCTTGGATAGTGAGTGGTATTTTCTTTTAACATTATTGCTTTTATTTTTGTTTTGTTTCTTTTTATGTAGATTGTTTTTTACTGCTATGTTTTTTGCATTTCCAATCTATTGTCCTCTCCAGTGTCTCTTTGGTGAGTCTTGCCATTGCAGATTCTAGTTTTTCTATACTGTTCATTATTTTTGCTGTGTTCTCCTAATTCTCATTTCTCTTTTAAACCTCATAGGAACAGCATCTTGTGGTTCCATGTTCTCCTCAAATGTTGGATTGTTTTTCTTTGTGTTGTAGCATTTATTCATAGATGCCTGAATTCATTTATATGATATAGAGGCCACATTTCTTTCTACTGTTTGTGTTTTACCTGTTGATTTATCTGCTTATGTTCAAGGTCTTTGAGCTTTCTTCTTCCTGAGATATAGCTTTCAGATTTTTTTCTACATTACTTTCCTCTGTGGATCACTTTCTGACTTCTACTTCTCTGATGGTGTTTTCCCTGGGGGCTGGATCTCAAAGTATCTCGGCGGCAATTTGTGGCTCGCCAGCCTAGATATCTGCCCCAGGTGACTTTTGTGGGAACAGAACTGGCCCCAGGTAGATGTGAGGCTCTTTCCCTCAAGATTAGTGGGGTGCTACTCCTTCCCACACACATACGTGGTGTCCTGTCCCAATGTCCTATCCTATTCCTTTTGTTCCTCCATTTCCTGTCTGGACAATTTAGACCACTGTCACATTTATGCCACTATAGATGGGTACGATTTCTATCATTGGGAGTTTAGATCTCTGAGGCTCTGGGAGGAGGGTGCTTTGGGATATGGAGTTGAATTCAGTTGCAATCCCAGACATGTGTCCTTCTCCTTTTCCTCATTTTATCTTCTCTCTTGCAGAGATCTTATACATCACAGAATGTTTCCTCCTCGGTGTTGTTGGAGGTCCCAGCAAGCTTCCCAGGCAAACTTCTACAGCCTGGAGCTAGGATCTCCACCACACTGGAAAGAGGGAGGGGAGACTATGGTGAAAGTCTGGGTTTTATTGCAAGCCCGTGTGTTGGGTCTATGGGTTAGTCAGTTCAGTTTTGCCTCCAGTAGTGGGAGAGGTAGAAAAGGATGCTCAGTGAGTACAGCATAAACATCAGTTCATGTGGTTTTTCAAATTTTCTTTTGGATTCTGGGTGTCCTAGACCATAGAGACAGCTGAAATTACTTTATCTCTGACACACAAATTTTTTTGGTTTAGTTTGGAGAAGTTTGAAAGGTAGTAGGGATCTGAAAAAATTTCTAGTCCTCATTTGTCATGTGACCTGGAAGTCTGGCACTAGATATTCAAAATTGTGCTCACTAGAATTTAACAGCTATTAGTAGTCTAACTCCTTGAGGAAGGCCTGCTGGTGTTTTACATGTAGTAGGCACTCAATTACATATTTGTTAAATGAATGGATAAACTTATAAGAGAAAAATGTTCATGAATAGAATTGATTATCTTATGCCATTTTGATAGAGTTAGTCAAATGGTTTAAGTCTAGGCTTCCTCTTCAGGGAAGGCTTCATGGATCTAGTTAAACTGCCAGTGATCTTGTACTAAAGGTCATTTTTAAATGTGTGAACGACCCCCAAGTCTCTCAGTTCACTGAAGATCTACTCCTTTTTCGGTATGGTTGTGGCTGCAAGGTGGAGCAGTGGATAGAGTCCAAGACTAGGAGTCAGGAAAACCTGAGTTTGAATCCTGCCTCTGACACTTACTAGTTATGTGATGTTGGGTAAGTTACTCAACCTGTTGTGCCTCAGTTTTTTCATCTGCACAATAACAGGGCTGTATAGCTGATGGTTTATAACACCCCTTTCAACTCCAAAATCTAGGAAACTATTAATTTAAGATAGAGTCCAATAGGTAGATAAATTCCTCTATAAAATATGGACAACAGTTTGCAAATCTGATGAAAATCCTGCATCCCTGGATATTTGAGAGATGCTACACTCTGGGATGGTGTCTGTTTTTAATGGTCTATCCACAGTTCATGTGGAGACAAAATGCAGTCAAGATACTCAATCTATTGTCAGTTGAATTCACATTTCTGTCCTGAAGTATCGTTGGATCTAGAGAACCAAATATACGTGTTCCTTCTCTTCATCTTTTGAATTTCTGCCTATTATTTTAATTCCCAACAAAAGCCATCTTCCCTGATATTCTTTTTATGTAACTTCTTTTCTTCTTCATGTAGCCCTTAAAAATTACCTCTCTGATGTACTTACTATGTAATACTGAGTATCAGAGTCTTCAGTACTTGTGTCTTATGTTCCTACTAGATAGCAAGCTCTCAGGAAAGCATGAGCTATGTTTTATTAATATTCAGCATTTCCCCCAGGGACTTATCACAGGGCTTCACCTATATTGGGTGCCTAATAAATGTCTAATAACTTATTTTCCAGGATTACTGGATAACAACAATAATAAGAAATGTTAGTGTCTGACATTCAAATGGCACTTTAATGGGTTCCAAAGTGTTTTACATTTTGTTTGATGCTCTCAACATCTCTCAACATTCTTTTGATATTTTTGGTTTGGACATTATGATCCCCATTCAGTAAGGGAGTTAACTGAATAAGAGTTTAAATGACTTGTCCAAGGTCACACAGCTATTGGGGGGCAATGGCAGGATTTGAAATTAGGTCTTCTGACTTTAAATGCAGTTTTCCTACTCAAACGAAGCTGTGTATTGTTTCTTATTTCAATGTACAGCCTCTCTATCCTGACTTGTTTCTATTAGTAGTTAATTAACACCCTCAGGAATCAAAATTACTGTCTCCCCTTTGTCCTACTTTTTGTCTCCTTGAAGTTTTCTGACTATTAACAACGAAATTTTGATAGATTTCTTCAGTTAAAAAAATACTCTGTGGAATGATGTCTACTAAGTACTTTTATGTTAGCTGCTAAATAAATAGTTTATTCACCAGAAATGGTTACCCTAAGGGCCTTAGTATTGCCCAGGTAAAAAGGCCAGGACAAATAGACACCTTGTCATCCTTCTTACTTCCTTCTACCTCAGTCAGAGGCAAAGCACAAGCCCACCAACATTCTCTTGGCTCAGGGTAGACCTTACCTAAGGTTCTACCAGGTGAAGGAGGGGAGAACTCATCACTTTGCCTCTGAAATGTCCAATTTCAGACTTTGAGAGGGCCAGGCAACAACTTCAAAACCTCATTATGTTCCACCTAGCATGACAGAAATGCATGCAAATTAAGTCAAGAATAAGCGTATGTAAAGGCAATAGATGAGGGGTAAGAGGTGGGGGTTATAGGAGACAGTATTTCTGGAAGGACTTCTTATGGAAATATAAATTGAACAGAAGTAGTTTCTCAGTTTTAAACATGTAATAACACAGCCTGAACCTGAAAAGCAGACCTGACTTATTTGTCCTTGTGTATTGTGTAACACACAAGTATTTAAAAATTTTCTGGGCTCTAAACAAAAAGCTTGGATTCATATAAATGGTCCTGCCTTGAGCTGACTCAGTGAAGCCTCTATTTGGATCATCCTCATGATATTGGGAATTCCTAATATAGCCTGCCTCTCTGCAGGGATTTTACTGGGGTGTCTCTCTGTTGTTAAAAGTAAAATTTCCTCTTTTTGTAGTAGTGAAGAATTGTAAATTAAGGGGATGCTCATCAACTGAGGAATGGCTGAACAAGTTGTAGTATATGAATGTAATGGAATTCTATTGTGCTATGTGAAATGGGGAAGATACAGACTTCATAATAACCTGGAAAAACCTACAAAATATAATGCTGAGTGAGCAGAGCAGAACTAGGAGAACATTATACACAACCACAGATATATGGATTCTGTGATGACTAACCCTGATAGACTTTGCTCTTCTCAGCAATACAAGGTTCAAAAACAACTCCAAAGGACTCATGATGGAGAGAGCTATCTACATCCAGAGAAAGAACTATGGAGTCTGAATGCAGATTGAGGCAAACTATTCGCTCTCCTTTTTTTCTTTTGTTTTTTTTTTTTTTTTGGTTTTGTTTCTTCTTGCTCATGATTCATTCCATTGGTCATAATTCTTCTTTACAGCTTGGCTATTGTGTAAATAAGTTTAATGTGAAGTTATATGTAGAAGATATATCTGATTCCATGCCATCTTGGGGAGGGGGGAGAAGGGGGGAAGAAAATCTGGAACTCATAATCATGAGGAACTGAGTGTTGTAAACTAAAAACAAAAAAGTCTTAATTTAAAATAAAAATTCTGTGCATTTTCCCTATCATTTTAATAAAGTTCTTTTTGCTACTGCATCGTAGCTCTAATTGTTTTAGTGGTCTGAAATTCCCAAATCTAGAACATTCATGCTCAACAGAGGTAACCCTGAATGCATCACTTGGGTGTGGGTAAGAAAGGAATTTGGGGTATCCCGGTTGCATGAGAATTGGCAATTACTTCACTGTGGACAGATTCATCTTCATCATGTATGGTTTAAAATAATCTGAAACATCCTTGAGGGCAGATTACCTGTCACCCCAAGATAATGGAGGATAAATAGACAAGAGATAAGGAATCACCATTAGGTAATGGAAAGAAAACTGGACTCATTTAGGAGACTTCAGGTCCTCCTCTTTGCCCTGAATACATCTTATATATACGTAGTTGTTTGCATGTTGTCTCCCCTATCTGAAATGTGAGTTCCTTGAGGGTAAAGACAATATTTTTGCCTTTCTTTGTATCCTCCAGTACTTAGCACCATACCACACACTCAAGAAAAGTCTTGGCTCTGCTGCTAAATAGCTAAATGACTTTTGGAAAATAACTTTATCTCTCTGTTCCTCTGGTTCCTTCCAGATCAAATTCTATTTTCCATGAGAAAATGAGGCTGGATCACTGTAAATCTATCATTCCTATTAGAAAAAAAATATATAATGCCTACCTTACTAGTGGTTGATTAGTGGTGTTATTCTCTCTCTCTCTCTCTCTCTCTCTCTCTCTCTCTCTCTCTCTCTCCCTCTCTATCTCTCCCCCTCTCTCCCTCCCTCCCTCTCTCTCTCTCTCTCTCTCTCTCTCTCTCTCTCTCTCTCTCTCTCACACACACACACACACACACACACACACACACAGCAGGAAAGAAGCTAGGTACAGGGCAAGAGCTTAAAGGTACAGTGTTAAAGGAAGAAAGCCATTAACACTAACTCTGACACTCCTCCATCTGACATGCCCCCTCCTTCATGCCAAGCTGTTCCTGGTTTGATATAATTATGTTACCCTAAGGAAAACAGAGAGGATTTGAATGAAGTAGCAGTAACATAATCCTTGGAAGATTTGCATCCCAGAGAAAGCAGCTGCTCCTTAGATGATGAACTAATCTCATTTGCAGTTCTGGAAAAAAAGAACAGTTTTGCCATAAGGGCAGATCTAAACAATACTGGAATTTCTACTTTAACATCACAGCAAGTGGGGAATCCTGGACACACAAAGATGCCTGTGCCTACTTCTTTTATCTTTCATATTTTTTTCACAATTTTCTGTCTAACTCAGCTGCTAACAGGGATTGTTGGAAACCTATTGATCGTGACAGTTAATTGTAGGATCTGGATCAAAAGTAAAAACCTCTCCTCCTTTGATATGATCCTGTCTAGTCTCTCCATGACCAGATGCATATGTCTGAGTCTAATGTGCCTGTACTTATTGTTGAGCTTAATTTTTCTAGAGAGTGAGCTCCCTCAGCTTATGTCCATGATAATTGTGAAAACTTGGCTACTCTTGGATAACTGCAGCCTCTGGATTGTGACCTTGCTCAACATCTTTTATTGTGTGAAGATTACCAACTTCAACCATTCTTTGTTTCTCTGGCTAAAGCGAAATCTATCCTTGAAGACACGTTGGCTGTTGCTAGCATGTCTACTGCTTCCTGTCTCTTCACATTTTCCATTTATCTTACTCAGCAAAATCCCTAACTCAGTTGGTTCCTCTAAGGAGAATATGAGGAACAGCACCATGGTCAGCACCAGTGGCTCCTTCTTCTTTGTGATGGTCCCTTTAGGATTGAGCTTCAGCCTCCGGTTTGTCATCAATTTGGGTTCCTGTTCCCTGTTAATCTCTTCCCTGAGGAGGCATATGCAGAAGATGCAGAAAAATGCCAGCAGCTTTTGGAACCCCCAGACTGAAGCTCATGTAGGTGCTATGAAAGTTACAATTTATTTTCTCATTCTCTATATTCCTTACTCCATTGCTCAACTGATTGCTTTTTTCCCTTCCCTTGGAATGATAAATTTTTGGATCAAAGGCATAATGACAATGATCAACTGCACTTATTCTCCAGGACATACTATCCTCATTATTTTATTGCACCCTAAACTCAAAGCAAGAATAAAGAACATTCTATGGTGCAATTGAAGACAGCATTTGGTGAAGAAATGTAGACTGCAGTGAGCCTCCTCTAACCTGAGGATCTGGGCCAGCCTTCCATTCCATTCCAGTTCTTCACAACCTGGTCCCTTCTATCTTTCCATTCTCCTTCCATCTTATTCCCCCCAATCCCTCACTTACTTTGTAATTTAGTGACACTGGCCTCCTTGCTATTCACTGACCAAGACTCTCCATCTCCAGACTCTGGGCATTTTTACTGGCTGTCCTCCATGATTGTAATCCCTCTTCACTGCATCCTGGCTGTCCTGGGTTCCTTCAAGTCCCAGCTAAAATCCTACCTTCAACAAGAAGACTTTGCTAGTTCTCCTTAATGCCAGTGCCTTCCTTTCATTGACTATCTTCAATTTATCCTACATATATCTTTGTACATAGTTGTTTACATGATGTCTCCCCCATTAGAGCTCCCTGAGAGCAGAAACTGGGTTTTTTTCTGTCTTTCTTTGTATCCGTGGAATTTAACGCAATGCCTTGCACAAAATAGGTACTTAATAAATATTTGTTGCCTTGACTTATCTCCAGAACAGCTTTATTCTTCATCTTTTGAAATTATTTTTGTTGTTTCTGATTTTGCATATTTTGTTTTAACCTTTCAGCATCTATACTCAATTTAATTTGATTTAATTCATTCTGGGAAACATTTACTTGGCACTTAGTATTGCAAAATGCTATGTATGTTCTGGGATATTAAAATTGAAACAACAAAAACCCTGATCTAAGGGAGCTTGCAATACTCCACACAGTTCTGAATAATGAATAAATTGGCTATATTCTTTTTAACTGTGTCACTGATAGGTCTGAAATTCATTCTAGGAAAAAGAAATGGGCAGATGAAGAGGAAATGGAAGTGAAAGAAGAGAAAGGAAGGAAGCAAGGATACATACAGGGAAAGAAAGAGAAAAAAGTACATGTAATAGAGATATAGATAAACAAACTTCATTTAGGTGCCCTGAGTACCCTAAACCTTCAGTTCCCAGATTATTGATTAGAAAGATGGAAGGAGGGGCAAAGTTGAAATGTAGAAGAAAATTGGAATATCTTCTTTAAATAGGATGATTCTTAGAACTTTAGTAGTCCACAGATTTTGATTTAGATTAGAAATAAATGTCAAATAATAAAACTAATATACAGAGTTAACAGAAGTTCATTTAAAACAAAAAATATATTTTCTGAAGAAGTAATAGGATACCATAGATGGCAAGTGGGAGTGTTTACCTTCTGGTGCCATTGTTATCATAGCTCTCATTGTTACTGTGTGTCATGCTCATCATGAATGCCTGTAGTGGTGTATGAATTATGCACATACTATGCCTCCTTCTAGGAGATTGGGGCAGATCTCAGGTATGGGGCAACACTTCTTTTTGGATGTAGAAGGGAAAGTAGTTTGGGGCAAGGATAGGAGGTTGGGAAAGAGATATGGAAGGGTAGGTAAGAGGACAATATACAAGAATGGGGCAGTGTCACACAGACTTCCCTTTGAGGGAGACAGTCCTGGGCAAGATGCACCCCGCCTAAAACGGTATATTTGAGATGGTCAAGAAAAGGCTATGTGTTGGGTGAGAACTGTTTTCTAGAAGGAGAGACTGATCTAGAAATTGTAGTATATCCAGGGCAGGTGGGATGGAGAGAGGGGACACTTAAGCAGTGGATGTGGGGGTCCCTGTGTTTGGTGGGTGAGAAGCAGGTATGAAAGAGATGAGGATCCTGTCATATGAGGTATATTTCTGGGCACAAAATATTTCCCCCCAGTCCAGCCCATTCCTTAACAATTTCCCTCCCCATTCCCTCTCCATTGTCACTATTCTAGGTAGGCAGCACCTAGAGTCAGGAAGACGTGAGTTCAAATACAGCCATACATACATACTTAGTAGTTTTGTGACTCTGGGCAAATCACTAACCTCTCTTTCAGTTTACTTAACTATCAAATGGGAATAAAAATCGCACCTACCTCCCAGTGTTGTTGTAAGGATCAGATGAGATAACATTTGTAAAGTGCTTGAGCATGGTGCCTGGCATAGAATAAATTCTTAATAAGTGTTTGTTTTCTCCTTCTCTCCCTCCCTCCCTCCCTCCCCTCTTATCCTAATACTGGTGGCTTCTGTCACTGCTTCACACTATTATACCTCATGACTCCACAAACATTCGCTAAGCACCTCCTGTGGGCAGAACCACGTGCACGTTACCGGGGACGATGGAAAGTTTGCCTTAGATATGAACCTTTCCTTCAAGCAGCTTCCAGTTCAGTAGAGGGATATGACACCAAAAACAGGTAGTTGTAATATGCAACATTAAATGTTAAGTGCATTATTTATAACAATGCATAGCATTTATATCATGTTTTAAGGTTTACTAAGTGGTTTCCATAGGTTATCTTATTTGATCTTCTTATAATCCCCATTTTACATATGGGTAAACTGAGGCTGAGAGAAGTTAAGTGACTTGCCTAGGGTTAATTTGCCTAGATAATTTGAACTCAGGCCTTCCCGGCTCCAAGTACAAGACTTTATTTGCTTTGTCACTTAGGTGCTGTGTGAAGGCCACAAGGGACAGTTGTTATTAGATGGACATGGAGGTGAGGGGGGAATGGGAGAAAGTCTTGTTGATTTTCGCTCCCTCACATCTCTCGTATCTATCTCCATTCTACTCACACAGTCACTGTCCTAGTTCAGGCCTTCTAAACTTCTAACCTGGACTATTGCAATAGGCTCCTTTTTGGTCTCTCTGCCTCTAGGTTTTCAACTTCTCAAATCCATTCCTTGTACAGCTACAGAAACTTAGAGATTGTGTTATGGTCAGCACACTCATACACATAGTGGAGCTATGAGTTGGTTCGAATAGGCCAGAAAACAATTTATAACTCTGCCCCTCAAATCACTAGACTGTACATATTCTTTGATCTAGTGATGCTACTATTAGGCATGAACACCAGGGAGAGAGAGAAAGGACTCATACTTAACAAGAACATTTATACCAGCACTTTTTTTGTTGTAGCAAAGAACTAGAAACAAAATAGATGTCCATCAGCTGGAGAATGGCTGAACAAATTGTGCTTAAGGGTGGGAGTGTGTGTGATTGAGTTAGCCGGATAAACCACCCCACCCCACTTAAACTAGATGAGAAAACATTTATTGAGTCAATCAACCAAAGACTAGATGTGCAAAGTCCTTGAAAGCCATTTGATGAGATGAAGTAGGTATATTGAGATTGCCTGAGGGAATGGTTATATCCTCTGGGTTTTCTGTGAAATAGCAAGCCAGTTCAGAATCCGAGTATTATAATGGAATTTTATTATTTCCATAAGAAATAAATGAAAGGGATGGATTCGCAGAAACCTGGGAAGACTTGTGTGAATTAATGGATACAGAGAAATGAACAGAACTGAGAACAAACTTTATAACTACAACATTGTAAAGAAAAACAACTTTGAAAGACTTAGAATCTCGGATCAGTGCAATGTCTGGTCACAATTCCAAAGGGCTGGTGATGAAGTATATTACTCATTTCTTGACAAAGAAGTGATAGACTAGAATGAAACATAAATCTTTGGACATAGCCCATGTCTATATTTGTTTTGTTTGACTCTCCAGACTTGTTAAAAGAAAGAGTATTTTTTTTTTGAGGAAGGAAGAATTTGGAGGGGGGAGAGAAATTGATGCTAAATAAAGGAAGAAAGAAGAGTATTAGTGAAACATTTAATGAAACTGCACAGAAGAGATTGGAAGACAATTCAGAAGGCAACATAGATGAGTGAGACAGCTTTGGAACTAATGTGCAGAACTGAGTATATATATACAAAAATACATACATATATACATATATATATATTACAAATTTTAACCTGTATGTAATAAGATATGTGGTTTCATATGCAATTCTCTTTTTTGGTCCTTCTTTGTATTATGGAAACTTTTGTGTTTGTTGGTATTTGTCAAATTCAGATTAAAAAATTAAAATAAAACAATTATTGCGCTTTAAGAAATTATGAAAGGGACAGATTCAAAGAAAGCGAGAAAGACATATAAACCGTTGCAGGTTGAAGTGAGCAGAGCTAGGGCAAGACTTTATACAATGATTACAATATAGTACACTAAAAGAACTTTGAAAGACTTAAGAACTCTGATCAGCGCAATGATTAATCATGGATTCCCCTCTCCTGAAAGAGGTGATATACTGTAGGAGCAGAGTGAGACTGAAATTTTCAGACACAACTGATGTGTGAATTATTATTATTATTTTCTAGACTCTATTTATTACAAGCAGAGGCTTTCATTTTTTCTTGGAGGGAAGGGGAGCCAGGAGAGTTGAGGGAGAAAGTGATAATTATTCCAAAAATAAGAAGAAAAGAAAGAAAAGAGTGTCAATGTCAAGGAAACATTGAAAAAACTTTACAGAAGAGAGCAGAAGGAAGTTCAGAAGGAGACGTAGACAAACAAGGCAGTATAGGTATTACTGTGTTAAATTTAATATATGTTTTGAAAAACAAAGCTGTATGTAATAGAGTCCCAGTTTAACACACGACCCTTTCTTTCTTTTCTTCCTTGTAAAGGGAAATATTCATGTTTATGTTTGTCAATTTCATAATACACACACATGTATAGCATTTTTTTTCTCTGATAATTGTAAATTTTTTTTAATGTTATGAGTTCTCTTACCCATGACAGTTCAGGGTCTTGCCATGTATTAACATGACATTAACAATTAACATTTCTGGGATACCTAGTTTCAATTTGTTGCTATCTTTGAGGCTAAGATTGTGACTCTGTTTCATAGAAGGCCACAAGGGAGTCTACATGTCATGTGGATGCAAATCAAGGACAGATTGTTAGCTCAGACAATGCTTTCCCTGGGTACGGCTTTGTGATCTCTCTCAGATAACAGCATCTGGCTTGACTCATAGCCTCATTCAGGCTTAACGAAAGGGAAAAGTCTATCTTAATGGACCAATGTCATTCCAAGGGGTCCTGGAATCTTAGTTGGAAGCCTACGTTCCTATTTCCAGAGCATCATTCTTGAAGGACACCTGTTAGCTGGGGACAGTTAAGAAAGTTGCTTTCCCTCCACTCCAACTATGCTGACTGCGGCACAGAGCTTGCTGCTGGCAGTGGCTGTGGCTGAATTTCTCACTGGGGTTGTGGCGAATGGATTCCTTGTGGCTTGGAGTTTATACAAGTGGTTCAAGTACTACAAAACAACCCCTTACAGCCTCATTGTTCTGGGATTGGCCATCTGCAGATTTCACCTCCAGTGGCTGATCCTGATAGATTTAATTTCCTTCTCTTACTTCTTCCCAGTGCTCTGGATATACTATCTCAATATCTGCTGGGTCTTTTTAAGCCAGGCAAACCTTTGCTTGGCTACTTGCCTTAGTGTCTTCTATTGCATAAAGATCACAAACTTTGTTCATCCTGCTTTTATGTGGCTGAAACACAGGGCCATGGAGTTTGGATTCTGTTTCCTTCTGGGGTCACTCCTGGCCACCCTGCTTATTGCACCCATTCTGGAACGTAGTAGCATTCCAAGAAACATAAGTACCCCATACCTCCTCTTTGGCCAGCATTATATCCATATGTTCTGGTTCAACCTGGGAAGCTTCGTTCCTTTCATTGTGTTTCTCCTTTCCTCCGGCATGCTGATCATCAGTTTGAGCAGACACCACAGGAGAATGTTGCACCACTTGGAGGGTAGAAAGGATGCTCAGACAAAGGCTCATGTTGCTGCCCTAAAGTCTCTCATCTCCTTTCTTCTCCTTTATGTTATGTACTTCCTGGCTACTCCTTTTTCTATCATTTCCAAATTTCCTCCTGGTAAGCTCACTGAAGTGCTGATCTCTGAGATATTCATGGCTGCTTACCCCTCCTTTCATTCTGCCATTTTGATTGTGGGGAATCCTAAGATGAAACAGCAATTTCAGAGACTTATGTGGAAGATAGTGTGTCTTTGGAGATCCCAGCAAATGTGATTTGGGAAGAAAGACTTGTTCAAAGCAGATTATCCTCTTCACTGTTTTGAACAACTGTCATCAGTAAAGTAAATTTTATATCCAATACTCCATTCTCTTATTTGATCCTATATGAATTATGGGGGAGGGGAGAAGTGGAAGGAAGACTAGAAGTCAATGTCAAGTACATTCTTGCAATTAATTTTGGAGATCATGGCTGGATCAAGATCCTAAATGGAAAGCACTTGATGTTCTTGAATTACAGCAGATAATACTATTATCTTTTCTAAAATAGACACAGGTTTTATCTTCTCATATGAAGAAAATGGTTGAATTGAGCCAATTATAGAGACATCAATTTTTTAAAAATCAAGCTACACTCTCGTCAACTTCGGGTATTGCAAGAAAGCATGTTTAATCTGAATTTTGCTCATCTTAATATAATTTCTCTACTTTTTGTTTATGTAACTGTTGCCTTGATTTCCTATGTCAATAGCAAGGGGCGTGTTGGCAAATTTTTGACAACTGCCTCTCTGAAAAAGAATATATACAACACACTTTTACTTTAATTTACACTGTCAACTTTTTCTTCATCACTTTCTTAAGTCTGGAAACCAATGCAACAACAATCAGTTCCTAATTTGTAACATTTGCCAATTTTTGAGGTGTAAATGTACACACTGAAAATTTAACAATCAACTTTCAGAAGCTGGTTAGAGCTGGCTCCAGCACATTCCTGTGGTCCAGTGGCCGAATTCTTCCTTTTCTGCTGTATAGGCTCGTAGACTTAAAACTAAAAGGTACCATAGAGTTCATTGAATCCAACCCCTTCATTTTTACTAATGAGGAGACCAAAGCTGACAGAGACTTAAAGTGACTTACCCAGGCCTGCACAACTAGCATGAAGTGGAATTTGCCTTTGGTGTTTTCTGACACTTATATCCAGGATTCTAGCCACCATACCACACTGCCTCTCAAACGTAACATGCAATACATAATGTAGTAAGATCTATGATTCAGATCCCAATTTATTCATGGCTGTTACCTCTGTCTTGCCAAAAATGAAAAAGAGGGGTGGGGCTCTTATTCGCTGCCCCCTAAACTTGTGAAGCCATAAATTTATTTTGTGGGTGAGGGTGATATTGGTATGCTGGTGGTAGAGGGGAATTTTCTCAGTACCATCTGCGCAGATGTTGCAACAGGAGCCATTGGTCAGGGCTGGTTATTGGTCATGAAAGGCAGTTGAAGAAGTGGGGAGGTGGGGAGCTTGCACAGCAGTGGGGGGAGGGCACAGACTAGGGAAATTTTGGACAGTTTTGGGTACAGGGTAGATGTGGTTCAGGATGTTACTTTGAGTCACAAATATATTCTATAGGAGGCAAAACAAGATACTGCTGTGCTCTGAATGTAGGACCAAGATGTAGTCCTTGGTGTCCCAAGAGGGAAGAAGCCTGATGCTAAGAGGCCTAAACAAGGAAAAGCAATGGGGTGATATCCTAGATCCCAAGTCTCCAGCAGCTTGGAAGGTTCTACCACCAGTGTAATAGCCTTAGAGAAGCTGCTAGCTTCCTATGGGGTCAAGATCTTGGCTGTATCTTTACCTAGTGGTAAAAATAGGACCATAGGATTTGCAGCTGGATGGGGCTTTGGACTAGGGCCTACTTTAAACTCTTTATTTTACAGATGAAGAAACTATGGTCCACAGACCTTAAGCCACTTGCCAGGGTCACTTATATAGCAGAATGAAGTTTAATCTCCCAGGAATTTGACTATGGATTTCATTTTCTTTCTACTATACCGAGCTCTGTATCCAAAGAACAAAAAATGAGGCACTTCTGCTTTTTCTGATATCTGGGATAATCTTCCCATAACTAGGCATTCAGATATTCCCTTCTCTTGGCATTACTTCCCTAATGTAACCACTGAGGTAAGAGGCACTACAAATGAGATTGGATAATTAGCCACACAGTGAAATTTCATTCCAGTGAAGACATTGTGTGAGTGTGTATAGTATCTCACTTTTGGTTCTACTTTGTGAAGAGCAGAAGAGGCTTGGGCTGTGACATGAAGGCTCTCTGCAGGTATTTGAGAGTCTGTCATATGGAAGGGAGATTAGACTGATTCTGCCTGCCCTCAGAGGGCAGAACCAGGAGGACCATGAGTAGAACATACAGATTGGGGATATCTAGGCTACATTTAAGGAAAAATGACATAATAGTGATAGCTCTTTAGAAGAAAGGGCTGCATCTCGAGATAGTGAATTCCCTGCATATTTTAGATATGAGGCATTTATCAGAGACACTGGTTGTAAAGATTCCCAATTTTCTGCTTCCCTCCTAATCTTTGTTGCATTGGCTTTGTTTGTACAAAACCTTTTCAATTTAACGTAATCAAAATTATCCATTGGGTCATGAACTCTTACCTTCTCCACAAATCTGACAGGTAAACTATTCCTTGCTCTACCAAATTGCTTATAGTATCAGCCTTTATTCCTAAACCATGAACCCATTTTGACTTTATTTTGGTATACAGTGTAAGATATTGGTCTATGCCCAGTTTTTGCCATACCATTTCCCAATTTTCCCAGCAGTTTTTGTGAAATAGTGAATTCTTAGCCCAGAAGCTGGATTCTTTGGGTTTATCAAAGAGTAGATTGCTATAGTCGTTGACTACTGAGCCTTGTGTACCTAACCTATTCCACTGATCCACCACTCTGTTTCTTAGTCAGTACCAGGTAGTTTTGATGACTGCTGCTTTATAGTACAGTTTAATATCTGGTACAGCTAGGCTGCCTTCCCTAGCATTTCTTTTCATTAATTCCATTGATATTCTGGACCTTTTGTTCTTCCAGATGAATTTTGTTATTATTTTATTCAGGTCTTCTTATAGTTAGCAAAGTACTTACACACATATGTATATATGTATATATAGACACACACATGCCACCTCTCCTAACAAAAAGGAAGCATCTAAGCTATTTGAGGGCAGGCACTATTTCATCTTGTCTTTATATCTTCAGCACCTAGCACACTACCTGGTACCTGGTAGGGGCTTAAGAAATGCTTGTTGATTGATTCCTCACAACTGTAAAATAGGTGATGCAAAGTTTATTATCCCTGTTTTATTGATGAGAAAAGTGAGGCTTGCAGAGGTGGATGAACCCAGGATGAAATGTCACTAAGTGGCAAAGCCTGATACTCAAATCCACAAATTGTTTGCTTTTTAAACTAAATCCAATGCTTTTCAATAAGTTTCTGAACCTAGTCTGAGAACCTGATCTTGACTATGATTTATTCTACCATATGTCAGGTTTTTAAGAAAAACAGACTTGGAGTATAGGAGAAAGCTGGAGTTTGGGGGTACTCAATAAAATTCTAAAGAGCTTTGTTTCTTATAGTTTGTCCTGTGGTCCCTAGCACATATCTACAATCACCCACTTAATATGGCCAGGCCTGGATAGATCTGGATGGGGCAAAACTGGACTTGCCATGTCGATAATGAGCTTCTACTAGAAAGACTTCTCATCCCCTCTCTTCTCACTCCTATGAAAGCCATTGGGGAAAGTAAAGCCTACAAGAACAAGGGACATCCCTATTACCCCTATAACCTCCCTGAACTGAACAGAGGCTATCATTCCTATGGCAAGAATCCTTAGAGTTTTGTTTTTAAATTTTTATGTTCACTTTTAATGTTCATCCTTAATTATTTTAACAAAAATCTTTATTTTATCAATATTGTACAATGATCAATTGTGAATGACTTAGCTATTCTCAGCAATATCTAAGACACCTCCAAAGGACCTATGAAGAAAATGCTATCCACCTCCAGAGAAAGAACTGATGGAGTCTGAATGCAGATTGAAGCATACTTTTTACTTTCTTTCTTATTCTTGATTTTTTTTTGTTCTGTGTTTCCTTTTGTAACATGGCTAATATGGAAATGTTTTGCATGACTGCACATGTATAATCTTTATCAAATTGCTTGCTTTTTCAAAGAGGAAGAAGTGAGAGAGAGGAAGAATATAAAACTCAAATTTAAAAAAATGTTAGAAAATTTTGTTTACATGTAATTGAGAAAAAATTAACTTAATTTTAAAATTTTAAATAAAAAGTTTTCTTATCAATAATAAAAAGATAGTGAATTCCTCATTAGTGCTGTTCTTCAAGTGAAGACTGGATACTATTTGGAGATGGTAGAGAAGAGATTCCAGGTCAGTTACTGGTTAGGCTTCATGACTTATAATTCTGAGTTCTGTTATATACAAAGAGAATGCTATTAGTCTGCTATTAGTAATATATGAGTTCTGAATGGTATTGTGCAATCTTCATCTTGACAAGTTAGCCATCAATACAACTAGCCAGGACCCAGAGTGTAACCCCCTGAGCTAACAAGTGTTGTTGGAAAAGTGTGAACTGACTAGGAAAAGAACTGCAGCCTCATGTTTCTCTGGGCTTGGAATTCTCCCAATCCTTCTCTAGGGAACTGATTTCACTCTGAACCTGACCACAGTTTAGGTTGGTATAGTTGGTGCAAGACTGCTATTTGTTTTTAGCACGGGAGGGTGATATTGTTGTCTCTTAGGCATGCAGTAGGCAAATCTGTATTTCTGAAAGGGTATATTGGTAACCAGATCTGGACTGGTTTGCATCCACTAGCGTAAAAATCCTGGGCTCCTTTGGGGGATCCAAGAATCAATGAATTTGAGAGTTGAAAGAGACCTCAATAAGTCATCTAGTTCAGGGGTTGGCAAATGATGACCTGAGGATTGAATCTTGCCAACCATCAGTTTTTGCATACCTGAGTGAAAAATGGTTTTTATAGTTTAAAATGTAGCAAAATTTTATTTTAAAATGTTAAAAAATAAAACTATTCTTACCTTGCTGATTGTACAAAAATGGGTGGGTTGAATCAAAGACCATGATTTGCCAACCTCTGATCTAGTCCAACCCATAGCTGAAGAAATCTCCATTATAACAAACAGGACAAGTGGTCATTCAACTTCTACTTGAAGACCTCAAAGGAGGGGGAACCTATCACTTCTTGAGGTAATCCATTACACTTTTAGATGGAGTTTTTTCTGACATTAAGTCAAAATTTGCCTTACTTCCATCCATAGTTCCTGGTTCTACCTTCTGGGGCTATGTGAAACAATTCTAATCCTTCTTCCAAATAAATGATGGCCCTTCAGATTCTAGAAAACAGTGATCACATCTGAGTCTTCTCTTCTCCAGGCTAGACATACTCAGTTCCTTCTTCTGATCTTTGAATGCCATGATCAGAATGATCTCATCCCACATTACTGGTACTATTTCTAACAAGTTTCCTTCCCCCAGATCCCTCCGCTTTAGTTTTCTTTTATGGTAATATGCTATCTCATCTGATCCTTACAACAATCCTGTGAAGTAGGTGCTATTGTTATCCCCAATTTACAGATGGGAAACTGAGGCTGATAAGGCTGGGCACTCAGAGGCAAACCTGCCAAGGATGATACAGTTAATATATGCTGATGCAGGTTTGGAACTTAGCTCTTATTGACTCCAAGTCTAGTCTTCCACCCACTGTGCCACTGAGATGCTTCTTTTATCAGTCTATGAAGGTGAGTATGAGTGATCCTATTGGATGCAATGAAATATTTTCCTTCATATAACCTAGCCTGCTTATCCTTTTTGAGGATAGGAAGGAAGCAGTAGCTTTTGAGTCACTGGACAACGCCCAATAGCTTGTCATCCTGAGATATATCCAACAGCTCTAGATTGTTGCACTCTTGTCAAAAGGAGACCGATTTTATTGTAGCGGGACTTTTTAGGTATGGGTTCACAGGGTCACAGAATCTCAGAGTTGGAATAGGCTTCAGAGGTCATCTAATTCTAATCCAACAGTCACCTGAACAAAAATTCCTTTGGAGCATCCCCAATAAGTGACTCTCCTGGTTGCATCTGATGGCTTCCAGTGGTGGGGAATGTGTATATCATATTCACGTGATGTTCATACACATGGGGAATGTGCGTATCATGTTTATGTGTGATAGTTTCATGATTTTATCTTTGAATCCTAAATGCTTTCAAAGGACTCAGTGGTATTGCCAACACTGCCTTATCCACATCTAGCCAGATTGGGGAGGCAGGCTGTGGGCCTTCTCATTCTCTTTGAAAAATAATTCCTGATTTCTTAGGGCAATTAACTGGACTCTCTAAGGGAAACAAACTGGCATTTGTAAAACCAGTGATTTGTATACTTACCCATGTGTATATGCAAACCTGCACTCACTAAAGAAAGAGAGAAAAAGGATCCCTACCCAAATTACATGTCATTTGATGCCCTGCAGTTCCTCTAAAGGAAAATCAGCCCAAAGGTCATTTAACCCCAGCTGAAGGACAGCTGGTGCTTCAGGGATAGTGTTCAGACTTGGATCTCTGGGCTCTCTGAGACTGCTTATTGGAGTCAGCTCTGTTATTGACGACTTTGTGCAATTCTGTCTCACAAATCCAATTCATATGCAAGTCAAGACATCACCCCATGATGTCATCGGTCTTCTTTGAAAATGAAGAACCAATAATGATGACAACAGTGACCAACCATGTAAATGACAAAAACCAGCAAGGAAGAAAAATAATCTTGTCTTTTCAACTCTGATAGCTGGGGCCCTGGGGAAGAGCTGAGATCCCGAGGGATAAAGCCAATTAGTCAGTAGGCATTTATTAAGAACCTACTATATGTCATATACTGTAGCATGAATTAGGGATACAACAAAAAGCAAAAAGAGTCCTTGCTCTCACCGACCCTACATTTTTTTAATAAATTTTGTTGATGTCTTTTATCATCTAAATTTCTCTCAATATCCCTCCTCTCTTATCTTATATGATAAACAATACTTTTAAAGAATAAAAAAAATAGAAAGATAAAAAAATTGACAAAACTAAACACTATATCAAAAAAGTGAAAATTTATGCAATGTTTCACACCCATGAACTTCCTACCTCTGAAAAGGAATGGGGAGAATTATCTTCTCATATGTCATCTTTTTTTAAAATTTATTTTTAGTTTTCAGCATTCATTTCCACAAGATTTTGAGTTATAAATTTTCTCCCCATCTCTACCAACCCCCCACCTTGAAATGGCATGTATTCCAATTGCCCCTTTCCCCAGTCTGCCTTTCCTTCTATCACCCCACTCTCCCCCATCTCTTTTCCCCTAACTTTCTAGTAGGGCAAGATAGATTTCTATACCCCATTGCTGTATATCTTATTTTCCAGTTGCATGTAAAAACAATTTTTTTAACATTTGCTTTTAGAACTTTGACTTCCAGATTCTCTCCCTTCTTCCCTCCCCACCCACCCTCCTTGAGAAGGCAAGCAATTGAATATAGGTTATACATGTATCATTATGCAAAAGACTTCCATAACAGTCATCTCATATGTCATCTTGAGGGGCATGCTTGTTCTTTGTAATTCTATAACATTGCCTTTCAATTGTTTTATGATATTGTTCTTTCTGCTTACATTATCATAGTGATTATTTGTATTGTTTTTTTCGTTTCTGTATCAGTTCATGTAACTCTTTCCATGCTTCTTTGTATTTGTCACGTCCATCATATTTATTACAACAGTGTAATATTCCATTACATTCATATACCACAATCTGTTTACCTATTCTCCAATCAATGGACATCTATTTTGTAAGGAGCTTGCATTCCATTTTTTTTTCAGGATTTTTTTGGGTCTCCTTTAGCAAGTCACTGACTTGTTTTTCATGGTTTTTTCACATCCTTCTCATTTCTCTTCCAATTTTTCCTCGACTTCTCTAACTTGCTTTTCCAAATCCTTTTTGAGCTCTTCCATGGCCTGAGACCAGTTCATGTTTTTCTTGGAGGCTTTTGATGTAGGGTCTTTGACTTTGTTGACTTCTTCTGGCTGTATGTTTTGGTCTTCTTTGTCACCAAAGAAAGATTCCAAAGTCTGAGACTGAATCTGAGTGCATTTTCACTGCCTGGCCATGTTCCCAGCCAACTTACTTGACCCTTGAGTTTTTCGTCTGGGTATGACTGCTTGTAGAGTAAAGAGTACTTTGTTCCAAGCTTAAGGGGATGTGCTGTCGTTTTCAGAGCTATTTCTATACAGCCAGCTCTGCCGCACCAGCACTCCTCCTTCCCCAAGAACCACCAGCCTGGACCTGACTCAGATCTTAAGCAGGCTCTGCACTCCTGCTCTGATCCACTACTTGATTCCTCCCACCAGGTGGGCCTGGGGCTGGAAGCAATTGCAGCTGTAGTTCTGTAGCTGCACTGCCTCTGCTGTCCCCGGGGTGGTGGCCAAACCACGAACTCCTTTCACTCCTCGCAGCTTTTCCCACTAACCTTCTCTGTTGTCTTTGGTGTTTGTGGGTTGAGAAGTCTGGTAACTGCCAAAGCTCACTGATTCAGGGCCCTAGGGCCTGTTCCACCTGGCTCCTGGTCTGGTTGATCCTGCTGCTGCCCACACTGGGCTCCGCTCCCCTCTGCTCCCAGCTCCGTGCGTGATAGACCTCACCCAGCGACCATCCAGGCTGTCCTGGGCTAGAGCCTGCTTCCCTCTGCTATTTTGTGGGTTCTGCAGTTCTAGAATTTGTTCAGAGCCATTTTTGATAGGTTTTTGGAGGGACATGGAGGGGAGCTCATGCAAGTCCCTGCTTTCCAGCTGCCATCTTGGCTCCACCCCCTCTAGGAGCTTGCATTCTAAATGACTTGTCAGTGTATACAGGTAGCAAGTGGCTGAGCCAGAATCATCACCCAGGTTTTCTGACTCTGAATTCAGGGCATTTTCCACAACTCCAAGGTGACTCTGCAAGTTAACTCCATTGATGTACATCATAAAGTTTAAAGCTGAAAATAACCTTAGATATCATTCCATCCAATCCCCCTCATTTTACAGACTTGAAAAGTGAGAGACCTAGACATTTAGCTCATTTCAACAACAACTTTTTGACTATCTATTTATATTACCACTATGCTAAGCACTGTACAGGGAAACAAAATAAGCATAAAATACGATGTCTGCCCTTAGAGAGTTTCCAATCTCATTGACTACATAAAGCTGACACAATCAGATATAATTTAGCACATCTGAGGCAGTCAGATGTCAATAAGAGAAGAGGAGGTAGATAAGGAAGGCAGCATACCTAGTTGCAACACTGAGTTGGGTTTAGGTACTCACTGAATGTTTGTTAAATGAACAAATCATACCTCCAAAGGGCAAAAGCAACAATAGCAATACTATATAACATGCTAGAACTTGAAGGGATCTTAAAGATTGTGGAGTCCAATCTCCTTTTGTAGATGAAGAAACCTAGGCTCACAGAGAAGATATGTCTTGCCCTATGTCACACAGGTAGTCAATGGCATCATGAGTAGATACTGACTCTCACACCTGTGGGATTTTCACTGTATATTCAGTGTTCTACCTAGAGAATCCTAAAGGGCTCTGTAGAACCTCAAGGGGAAGGGGAATAGAAGAAGGAGAATAATTCTGAGCACTTAGGGAGTTGTTTATTAGTGACAGGGAAAATCCCAGGATATCTAAAGTTGTTTATTGAAATACTAGCCATGCTCTACATTTCAGCCAAACAGTCCCCCAAGTACAAAGTTCCATTTTCCATCTCTGTACCTTGGTGTATGATCTCCTTCCTTGCTTTTGCTATGGAGAATCCCTGAATTCCTTCCCCATTGACCCCTTAGGGAACCAGTTCAACTCTATACTGTTTTCTTCTCTCAAGCCTTCTTTTACTATTACCAATCTTCCCTTGCCAAGCCTCAGCCTTGGATTACTCCCAGAATTTGCTGCCTTTGCTCGGATTCACATACTATTGAAAGGAGCTGGAGAAAATCCTGAAACTATGCCGACTGGATACACTATAAATGTATTTTACATAATCTCAGTTATTTTTCTTATGAGATGTTTCACATTCTGTTCTATTTTTTCATTCTTTATATTTTGTTTTTTATTTCTCAATGTAATAACTTCATTGGCTTCCCTTGCCTAATTCTGATTTTCAACGCAGTATTTTCTTCCTTAAGATTCTGGATCTCCTTTTCTAATTGGTTGACTTTCTTTTCATAACTCTTTTCATAATCTCATTTTTCTTTTTAGTTTTTCCTCAATTTCTCTCATTTGATTTTTAAAGTTTTTTTTTAAGTTCTTCAACGAATTGTTTCTGGGCAGGTGACCATTTGACATTACTCTTTGGGGTAGGAGAGGGTTTCTTTGCTTTGGTGTCCTCCTCTAAAGATGAACCCCGGTCTTCTCTATTCCCATAGTAGGTCTCTATGGTTGAATTCTTTGTCCTTGGCCTGTGCTTTTTTTTAAGTAATAGTTTAGTTTCTATAACCACCTCTAGTCCTGGGGCATGAGAAGTGGTGCCTCTGGCTTCAATTCCTCTTCCGTTCTCCCCTCAGACCTTGAACTCAAACCAAGACTTTCAGCCTCCTGCAAGGGCCCACAGCCAGCAGCATCTCACCTCACTGCTTCTGCACTCACTAGGCGTGTGTTGGTTCCTTCTCACCCCCACCTCATCTCCAAAGCACAACTGGGTCTGGTGTTCCTTGTCAGCAGAGATTACCTAGATCTTCCCCAGCTTCCCCTCACTGTCCTGGGGGTAAAAGTTCCTGTGGCTGGGGCAACCCAGCTAACCCCAGAGCTTGCAGCTTGTTGTTAAAGCAGACCCGAGCCTGGAGGTGTTTACTCTTCACAGGGACCAAACCATTTCCTGGGATTTTTCTTCAGATCTTCTCAGATTGTCCCAGGATGACCCTGGTTCTGCCTCTACTCTTATTTATTTTCACTACTCTATGTTTGCCCTGAGGCACTATTTTAACTCTCTTGTGAGGGAAGATCTTGAGAGCTTGAAATTTTCTGACCTACTCCACCATCTTCCCAGAATCCTCTCTCGAAGAGATCTTTCTAAACTACAGGTCTGATTATGTCATCCCTCTCCATCCCCTGACACTACTCAATAAACTTGCATGGCTCCCTCTCACCTCTGGGATCACAGATAAAGTTCTTTCTTTTGGTGTTCAAATATCTTCATGTCCTGCTCCCCTCCTACCTTTCTATTCTTCTTACACCATCCTCACCCCCATGCATTCTAGGATCCAGTGACAGAAGTCTCCTTACTATTCTTTGAACAAGATAATCCAGGAGTTTTCAGTGGCTGTACCAGATGCCTGGGGTTTTCTCCCTCCTTATTTCTCCCTCTTGGTTTCCCTGGCTTCCTTTAGGTTCCCACTAAAATCCCTTCTTCTCCAAGAAGTCTTTTGTAATCCCCCTTAATCGTAGTGCCTTCCCTCTGTTGACTATCCAATTTATACTGCATGTAGCTTGTTTGTATATAATTGTTTTTATATTGTCTCTCATTTTAGACTGGACTGTGAGCTCCTTGAGAGTTGGAACTGTCACTTGCCTTTCTTTGCCTCCCCAGTGCTTATTAGCATAGTACTTGACACATTGTAAGCTCTTAATAAATGTGTATTGACTGACTAACTGGATAGAAAGCTGGTCTTTGAATTGGAAAGACCTGATTTCAAGTCTAATCTCTGCCTTATACTGTGTGACTTGGGCCAGACACTTAACTTTTTGGTGCCTTGGCAACTTTCTAAAACTATCGTTTGCAGAGAAAGTACCCTGATCAACATGGACAGAGGAAGTTCTTCATCCAGAATTCCCACCCCCAATTCAGTCACCGGTCTAGTTAACTACCCCCTCTTCCTGTCTCCCCTCCTCCGGTTTTAGTATCTAGCACTGAGTTGTCTTTAGATACTGAGTCAGAAGGTAAAGTCTCAAACCATGAAACATGACCTTCCAGAAGAGCCCACTGTCCCAATATGAACCCGAGTCTGTGAAGGTTAGTGCTGGCTGGCGCATGGTTCATATAAGTCTAGTTTTGTTCTGAAATGGTTTTATGTATCTTGTCTCCCTTTCTAAATTGTAAGGTCCTGGTGTCAGAGAACATGTCAAATGCATCTTTTATATTTTCCCCAGCACCCAGAACAAAGCTGGGTCTATAGTAGCTACTTAATAATTGTTGACTTTTAACTTTCCTCCTCTCCATATCCCCCACACAGTGTAATGTGCCTTTGTATATCAGCAAATATCAAACTTTTATGTTTATGTAGTCAAGTGTCTTTCTGTGAAAATCATCGTTTTGATGGCATGCATTCATTTCTACTTGGCAGTTCAGGATAGTTCCACTTGTGTTAGTGTGTATTTGCTAGGGTAATGTAAGTCTGTGTGATGAGATCATTGAACTGAATCCCCCACCCTTTGAAAAAGACTGTGGCCTTGTTTCCTACTCCCAGAATGCAGGCTAGAATCCATGTGGATGCAATTCAGGGACAGATTGTTATCTCTGAAGACACATTTCCCAAACATAGCTTTGTATTCTCTGTCAGAGGACTACATCAAGAGAAACCAGCTTTATGAAAAAGAAAATTCCTCTCTGATGGACTAATGTCATCCTAAGGGGACCTAGAGTCTCAGTTCAGAGCTTTCCACATTCCTACTTCCAGAACTTCATTGTTTAAGGAGACTTGCTCCATGGAGCTGTGCATCAGTTCATAGAGGTCTTTTCAGTTTCCTCTGAAACAGTCTGTTTTGTCATTTCCTATGTCACAATAATATTGGGTAATATTTGCATACCATATTTTGTTTTGTCATTCTCCAGTTGGTGGCCACCTGCTTAGGTTCCACTTCAGCCACTATAAATAATTTTGTAAATATAAATCCTTTTAATCTTTCTTTTATCTCTTTGGGGTATAGTTCTAGGCATGATATAGCTGGGTTGAAGGGTATGCACAGTTTATTTTTGGGCGTAGCTCAAAAATGCTTTCCAAAATAGCTGGACTAATTCACAGTTAGTCAACTAATAAACCTATATTAAGTGCTTATTGTGTGCCAAGCATTGTGCAAAGCACTGGGAATACAATTTTTTGTTGTTGTTCAGCTGTTTCAGTCATTTCTGACTCTTTGTAACTAGGTGGCAGCTAGGTGGCATAGTGGATAGAGTCCTGGACCTGGAGACAGGAGGACTCATCTTCCTGAGTTCAAATCTGTCCTCAGATTATGTGACTTATTAGCTATGTGACCCTGGGCAAATCACTTAACTTTGTTTACCTCGGTTTCATCATCTGTGTAATGAGTTGGAGAAGGAAATGGCAAACCATCCCAGTATCTTTGCCAGGAAAACCCCAAATGGGGTCATGAAGAGTTGGACAACAACACAACAACAATAAAAATTTGCTGACTGTGAATTGGCCCAGTCATTCTGGAAATTAATTTTGAATTACGCCCCAAAAGTTACTAAGCTTCACATTACCCTTTGACCCAGTACTACTTCTAGGCCTATGCTCCAGAGAGATTTGGAAACTTAAGGAATGGCCATCAATTGTGGAATGACTAAATGAACTATGGTACGTGAATGTAGTGGACTGTTATTGTGCCATGAGAAAGGAAGCAATGGATCATTTCAGAGCAAACTGGGACGACCTCTCTGAACTGATGCAGAATGAAGTGATGAGAACTTGGAAAATAATTTTATACATTGACAACAATTACAGGGTGTTCCTAAAGTCTGGACACATAGGCAAAAATGCATATTTTCAAGAAATGAATGAAATTTTCCACAACATTTTATTTAATTGGAATATTAACAAATAACATCTTCAATATGATTTCCATCATTTGTGATGCAAAGGTTGATGCGCTTTGCAAGATTCACATGAACTCGATGCAATGACTCCACACTGCAGTCAATTTTCCTATGTGTCCAGACTTTAGGGACACCCTGTATAATAAAAAATGTTTATAGAGCCATAGAAGAGGGGGCTGGTAAATGTTTAACTGAATCCCTAGGAAAAAATACGCATACACACACTTTTCAGTTTAATCTGTATTAATAAGACTTTCCATTCCTTTGATTTTTTTTCCCCAGGGATGTTGTAAAGGCTCAAATAAGGTAATGGATGTAAAGTGTTTTGCAAATCTTAAAGCATTGTACAAATGCCTCCAATCTGGTAATGGCTTCATTCTCTGAGCCTTCAGCTGCACTCCTGCTGAGCTCAAAGCCATGTTTATACAGCAGTTACCAGAGTTTTAGCTCTGAGGAAAAATTGTATGGCCCACACACTTTTCAGTTTAATTTACATGAATACTCTCTTAAGTCTAGAAATCAACAAAACAATAAATCAAACCCTGAGTTGTAGCTGATTGCTAATTTCTGAAGTGTAAATGATCACACTGAAAATTTAATAATGACTGCACATACCCCTAGGTTTTTCTTTCTCAGTCTTCTCTGGGTCCCTTCCCATCTGGCCACATTCTTTAGAAAATATGATGAAAAAATTAGATCCAGTATACTATAATCTATAAATTAGTGCCAAGAGCACTGGAAGGATGATTGCTGAGTCTTTGGATCTGTTAGTAGACCTTTTAATACCATCCTGTCTTTGTGGTGGCTTTTAAAAAAATTTCCCTCACAACATCTTATATCAGAGGGAGCAGAGAGACAGAATTCATCTTGTAGACATGATGTTCTGTATCCAAGGGACATAGTAGTAAATATTGGTGTAGACACCAATATTGTCTCCTAGGAAATGCCCCACTTCTATCCCTTGAATTGTGTCTTGGCATATGACAGTAGCAACGGCAAGCTCCTAAAGGAAGAAAACATAAAGAGACTGTTGACAATCAATTCTCAGATTGAGAGTTATCCAGACCCTGGACTAGAGGAGAGACCAACTTCCCTCTACCATTCCCAACCCCCAGTGGAAGTATAGAGTGGCATACCAGGAGTACTAGACTGATAGTTATAGGAGCTGCTGCTAACTAACTTTTGATTTAAGTTATGTTTTGCCATTCTAGGCCTTGTTTTCCTCATTGGCCCAATGCATGATTGTGTGAGATGATCTCTTGAGGTTCTTTGTCCACTTCGAAATATTCTACAATTCTATGATACCCCAGAACAAGAGTTCCAAGGATTGATACCACATTGTTTCTGTAGAGGAACCTGGTAATATGAAAAAGTCAGAGTGGCATTAGTTATCCACATTCATCCTCAACTGGGCTCAGTCTGGGGTGTAGCAAGAAGTACTGAGAACAATACATGAATCTTCCCTGCCCCCAATTGGGGACCCCAATCCCCAAATTCTACCTCTACCCAAGATATAGAGGATAGAAATATATACATATAATATGTATATTGTATAAATATATATATTTATTATCCATTTATACACACATGCATATATACACACATATATGGTCACATATGTTTATATATAACATACATTTATATAGGAATACACATATACTTACACATACATTTGTGTTTACCTACACGTTTACATATACACACACATACATATATGTGTGTGTGTGTGTGTGTGTGTGTGTGTGTATGTAAGTGTATATACATGCATGTATACCTGGACCTGGGATTCTATTGGGGTATTAAATTCCTGGCATGGAAGCTCTTGCCCCACTGACACCATTGATGACTCATCTGTTTATAGTCTTAAAGAGTTGTTAGTTGACTTGCCCATAGTCAGAGATAGTCAATCAATTAATCTACAAGATTATTAAGCATCTGTGTGCCCAGCAGCATGTGCTAGGACTTAAGGATCCCAAGAAAAACGTGAAAATAATCCTTGTGGGGCAGCTAGGTGGCACAGTGAGTAGATAGAGCACAGGCCCTGGAGTCAGGAGGACCTGAGTTCAAATCTGCCCTCAGACACTTGATACACTTACTAGCTGTGTGACCTTGGGCAAGCCACTTAACCCCAATTGCCCTGCCTTCCCCCCACCCTCCGAGTCTAGTTAAGGGAGTTATATTCAGGGGTGGGGAACCTGTGGCCTTGAGGCCACATGAGGTCCTCTAGGTCCTCAAGTGTGGTCCTTTGACTGAATCCAAACTTCACAGAACAAATCCTTTTATTAAGGGGAGATCTATCTATATATCCATACACACACACACACACACATACACACACACACACACACAAATAGATACAAACCATACAATTGGCTGGGGGGAGGAAGCACTGACTGTGGGCATCAGAAAAGACTTCATGTACAATCTGGCACTTGAGCTGAACCCAAGGCTTTCGAGAGATAAAGGAAGCACATCATTCCAGGCATGAGGGATAACCAGTGCAGGGGAGTGTAGAAAAAGGAGATTGAGTGCTATGTGAGGAAATATTAAGAGGAAGGTTTGACAAAATTGAAGTAGTGGTGTACATAGAGGGGAGTGATATGGAATGAGGCTGGAAAGGTAGGTTGGGACCAGTTAGTGAAGGGAGCCACTGGAATTTACTGAGCAGAGGGAATAACATGTCGGACCTATGCTTCATGAAGGAAATCGCTTTGGCAGCTGAGTGGAGGGTATATTGCAATAAGGAAGAGACTTGAGGCAGGGATTATCAATTGTTGAGACTCATGAGAGGTGATGAGGGCCTGAACTTGGTTGGTAGTTGTATGAATAAATAGAGAAGGGGAGAGATTCTAGAGAGGCTTATGGCAAAGATGGCCACCATTTAAATAATTATCTTTCAGTGTTGGTGTCTCAGCAGACTGACCCACTGACCACGTCAATCGAAGATTTAAGGACACTCAAGATGTGTTCAACAAGGGAAGGATAAAGTGCCTTTCATACCACACTGAACTTTTGAGTGTCTCTAATTCCAGTGCTCCCTGAACCTAAACCTCTATACCTTCTTTCCTAAACCTCTATACCTTCATTAAGAGAATATCTATGCCCTTAATGAAAATTAATTGCAGGCATTGTGGAAGTAGTATATTCAAGAAAGCCCGTGATATTTTTATTCTTTATGATTACCTGTAGGGACTCTATTGTTCTTTGTAAACATTTATAGTAGTTCACAACCCACTATCATTTTGCTCATTTGTAGAATGAGGATGATAGTAATAGTACCTATCTCCCAGGGTTGTCATAAGGATAAAATGAGATGTCTGCAAAGAGCTTTGCAAACCTTAAAGCACTATATAAATATAAATAGATTTATCATTTTTGTTTTTCTTGTTGCCGCTGTTACTAGGCTAAATGAAGTTGGAATTTGAGCACACAATTTAATTCAGATTTTGTTCCAGGATATTCAAAGGGAAGACAGCATCTTGGGCACACTGATTGCTTAAGTTGGAAGAAACCTCAGAAGCTACCTCTTCTGACCCATACCAGACTAACAATCCCCTCCTGCATTTCCAACAAGTGATTATCCTGGCTTTTCTTGAAGATCTTTCATTTACAACCTACTTCTGGAGGCAGCCCATTCCAAAAGTGTGACAGCTGTAAGGGTTAGGAAATATTTTCTTATCTCAAGCCTGGCTCTCACCCACTGTTCCTAATTGCGCCTTTAAAGGGACCTATAGGACAATTCTCATCTCTCTTGCACATGCTGAACACAACTATCATTTGCCCAGCCAACTGAGTCTTTCCTTTTCTAGGCTAAAACATCCTCAGTTCATCAGGTTCCTAAATTTAGAGTTAGAAGGGAATTTAGATTATTTGGTGTCCAACCCCTTCACTACATAGATGGGGAAATTAAGGCTCGGATTGCTGGGAGATGTGTTGTGGGAAAACTATTTCTTTAATGTGTTAACATGATGACTTACCATTTTTTGCCAGATGGCAATTCATAGACTCAGAAGAGAAAATTTATTGAAATACAATCAGTCAGACCATATTAATTTAGACTAAATGGGAGAAAAGGCATAGTCTTAGCTCAGTTAGTGAAAAGTCTGAATGATATAGTAAATATTGTTTATTGTTTTATGCTACATATGCTGATATGAAAAGAAATGGCTAAAAGGTTTTTTTCTTTTACCAGACATTCTTTCTATAAGGTGCATTTTAATGGATAAGGATAACCTGTAAGAAGTACATTAATTAATGATGTACAAATGAGTGCTGTTTGGTGTATAATAACTTCTCTCTTAAATAGGTTAAAAATTTCCTTAGCAATTGGTTTTCACACAGGTAATTTGCTTAGCAAATCCTTTATTCACAGTGGGTGTGTGTTTAAACTTCAGACTTCCAGGGCCACATTCTTACAAATTTGAAAGCTGTGGAAACTGGTTAATAAAACAGCTAGGTAGCACAGTGATAAGAGTGCTAGCCTAGTTAGGAAGATCTGAATTCAAATTCAGCCTCAGATATTTACCAACTATGACCCTGGGCAAGTTACTGAACCTCTGCCTGCCACAGGTGCCTCAATTAGAAAATGGTGATAATGTTAGCCTCCCAGGGGGCTGAGATAATATTTGTAAAGTGCATAGCACAGTGCCTGTACGCATAGTGCCTGTACGCAGAGTGCCCGTACACATAGTAGGTGCTTAAAAATGCTTGTTTCTTTCCTTCTTTCCTTCCTTCCTTCCTTCCTTCCTTCCTTCCTTCCTTCCTTCCTTCCTTCCTCCCTCCCTCCCTTTGTTCCTTCCTTCCCTCCCTCCCTCCCTCTCTCCCTTCCTTCCTCCTTCTTTCCCTATCTCCCTTTCCTTCCTTCCTCCCTCCTTCCGTTCCTTCCTTCCTCCCTCCCTCCCTTCCTTCCTTCCTTCCTTCCTTCCTTCCTTCCTTCCTTTCCTCCCTTCCTCCCTCCCTCTCTCCCTTCCTTCCTCCTTCTTTCTCTCCCTCCCTTTCCTCCCTTTCCTTCCTTCCTTCCTTTCTTTCTTCCTTCCTTTCCTCCCTCCCTCCCTCTCTCCCTTCCTTCCTCCTTCTTTCTCTCCCTCCCTTTCCTCCCTTTCCTTCCTTCCTTCCTTTCTTTCTTCCTTCCTTTCCTCCCTTCCTCCCTTCCTCCTTCCCTCCCTCTCTCCCTTCCTTCCTCCTTCTTTTCCTCCCTCCCTCACTTTCCTTCCTCCCTCCCTCCCTCTCTCCCTTCCTTCCTTCCTTTTTTCCTTCCTTCCTCCCTTCCTTCGTTCCTTCCTTCCTTCCTTTCTATCTGTAAATTTATATGGCAGAAACAGATAAAATGTAAGTCAAAAGAAAAAGAGAAAATTACCACAAAGAGTCTCTCAAATAACTTTGAAAACTTGACACATATCCCGTGCTTGATGATTCTTCCTTGCCTGGTTTTCTTGCACTCCTTTTCAGAGATCAGAGGTGCTTTTATGTTCTGCCTCAGGTCTGGGTGGTTGCCTGAAGGGGAGAAGGAAAAAGATATCTGATATCTCCAATTTTGTTGCTACTGTCTGGACCAACTTTCCCTCCCTTTAATTTACCATAATTCTTTTAAAATATTTTCTTTCTTTATAGAAGATATAAATTTATACCATCTTATTACCATGATCAGAAAGGCCCAAGACTAAGTAGATCTACGGAGACAAAGAGGCAGCAGCTGCTGCCAAAGGTTATGAAGAGGGCACTGATGCCTTCCCTATGCTGAGACTATCTGTAAGAAGTATATAAAGAAACTTTCTTGATGGGGTGCTTGTGCTTGGACCCTAATTCTAACATCACATTTCTCCTTAGCCTCTGCTTGGGTGCCTGTGCCTGGACCTCAATTCCAAAATCACATCTGTCCCTAACTTCAAAGCATTGGCCCTAACAGTTTCTCTCCAGTTCAAGGGCAGCATGCCTCAGCAAAACACTTATCTCTGCTCCTGACACTACAGCCAGCTTCACATATAGGATTTATTGGTCTGTCTCCCTGTCTATTGCTAACTGGCTGTGCACTGGCACATAAAAATATTTACTACTTACTGACCTTCCTGATATGTATCCTAGATATAGTCAAATGTATACTCCCTTATATTCATCTAGTCTAACAAGACATTTGATGGAAGCAACCTGGATATCTTCAGCCAGCCCTAATAGTTGACTTAGTGACATTTCACAGTCAAAACCACATCCCCAGGTTGCCCCCCCCCACCTTGGGCTATTTCCTAGTGAACTCTGGGTAAGATACCTGTGCAGTAGATACAACAAGTGCACATTCCTTTAAGAACTAACCACCCCTTAACCACTCCCTAATCCTACCCCAAAACACCTACTTGACATGTTTCACCCCCAAATCTCATATTTAAACTTTCCCTGAGCCCTTGTAAGGTTGCAGATTCCCTAAGAACTCTTGCCCACTGTAAAGTGTAATAAATCTTTGCCACCTTGACTTAAAGAATGTTTGAGATCATGAACTCATTCCAGAAGCCCCTGACCCTCTCCAGTACTCAGGTCCTGGAGGGACACTCCCTCTCAACTGCCCCATTTTGGAGGGACTTCAGTCTTGGGGTTCCTGGACCTCGGCTCCCCCAACCCTCAACATTTTGGCTGAATTAGCATGTGTATGCACAAACATATGTCCTGTTGTTCAGGCTGACCCCATCATGTTATAGTTGCAGTCCATTGAAAGAATTTAGGACAACAAGGGACTCATGTGAAATCTCTTCATGGCAAAGCAGTGTTGACTCTAGGTGGACTGGCCCTTTTGGTGATTTTCCTTTGGAGTGTTTCATCTGTATTTCTCTGCGTTGTGCTAAATGCTCAGGCACTCACCGAGATTGTCCATGCTCCAGTCCAAGCCAGAGATTGTGCACTCAGTACCCTCTGGGAAGTTTCGAGTGGGCAGGTCTATGGGCTGGACCTTGGGGTTGAGGGTTACAGGCCGGTGCAGCTTGAGCAGCATGATATCATGCTCTTGGTATTCATCACTTTCGTTCCAGTAGCGAATAACTTCTATTGGCTTAAAAATCTGCTCAGTTTTATCCTTCGATCCGATCTTGGAATTCCCCAGCACCAATATGAGGTTTCTGCAAGGAATTGGGAGAGGGGTGGCAGGTGAGAGAGTGCTAGGAGGAAGATCACAAGGTCATTCTATTCCCTCATCAACATGTTTTAAAACTTCATTAATTCCTTTGTTCTCAATCTACCACATAGACACACAGAACAATATGTGTGAGTATGTGTGCACACACAAGTGTAACCAAAGAGACTCCTCTGGGGAGGTGTGAGAGAGAATAGTTAATCTAATTGGGCCAAGGTGTAATCCTGCCCTGAGGGTAGAAATACAATAACCTCGAAATATCTGTTGCAACTATAAGACTCCAAAAAGAAAAAGTAGGTTGGTGACTGAGGCAGCATTATGTCTGGGCATGGAAGTAGAGAAAAAAGGGGTTTAGGGGTGATTATTAATAGCTAATATTTATATAGTGCTTTAAGATTTCCAAAGCCCTTTAAAAATAGCTTCTCGTTTGACCCTCACAGCAATTTTTAGAGGTAAGTGCTATTATATTTTGCCTGTTTTACAGACAGAAAAAATTGAGGCAAGTAAGTTGAATGACTTGCCTAGAGTCACGCAGCTAGTTTATAAGCCTCTGGAATTACACAGCTTTGAACTCAGGTCTTCCTGAAACAATATCTAATGTTTTATCATATTATATCTAGTTGCCTTATTATCATTTTTAACCTTTAAAAAGGACAATTCTTTGCTTTACCAAATAAAAAATTTAGTAATCAATAAATGATAATCACTCATAATTTTTTACTCTCTATAACTTCCAGTAAATTACATGACTATAAAGATGTAGCCTGTTATAAAATATCATTGACAAAAGCATGGCCATTCCCCCCTTTATAATATTTTATTTTCTCCCAAATTATGTGTAAAACAATTTTTAACATTCTTTTTTAAAAAAAAAACCTTTGAGTTCAAAATTCTATCCCCCTCTCCCTCCCCTCCCCCTTCCCTGATACAGTAAGCAATTTGATATAAGTTATACATGTTCAAACATGTAAAACATTTCCATGTTAGTTATTTTGTTCAAGGAAACTTGAACAAAAAGAAAGAAAAGGAAAGGAAGAAAAAAAGAAAGGAAAGAAAAAGAAAAGGAAAGGAAGGAAGTGAAAAGCAATATATTTCAGTCTTCAATAATGTCAGTGGATAGCATTTTTCGTCATCAGTGCTTTGGGATTGTCTTGGATCATTGTATTTTTGAGAATAGCTAAGTCATTCACAGTTCTTCATTGAACAATATTGCTGTTATTGTGTACAATGTTTTCCTGGTTCTGTTCATTTCTCTTTGCATCAGTTCATGTAAGCCTTCCCAGGTTTTTCTGAAATCATCCTACTTTGTCATTTCTTATAGCCCAATAACATTCCAATACAATCATATACCACAACTTGTTCAACCATTTCCCAAATGACAGGCATTCTTTTGATTTCCAGTTCTTAGTTACCACAAAATAGCTGCTATAAATATTTTGTACGAATTGGCTTTTTAAAAAAAATCTCTTTGCGATACATACTTAACAATCATGTGGCTGGATCAAAGGGTATGTACAATTTTATTAGCTGCCTCATCATCATTAAGGATCAGAATATATATCACTTACGGTAAGTAGCAGTGAGTAGCTGCCAACACCCATTGTTGATGAATGAGGACTCCCACACAGGGGTTCATATCGGACCTGAAGTAGACCAGGTAGGGGGCAGGATCTTCCTTCTGTTCATCTTTGTCATTAGAGGAAAATCCACCTGGAGAAAGAAGGGAGAAGGCAGAAGTTTATAGTAACAAAAATAAAATGTACCTTAGGAAAACTTTTGCTGGAATTGCAGAAATGGTTCCCATCACAGGAGGTCTTCAAATGGAGGCTAGATGACTTGTCCTAAAAGAAATACTTATTCAGATATGGGCTAGACTAGATAACCTTTGATGTTCTGCAATTCTGTGCTTCTTCTTACTTTATCCCAGTCTGTATCGTGTAGCCTTCAATCTAAGAAGTGAGGGAAAGAAATGGGGTAATGGAATAGAATGATTTCCCCTCTCCCTGCCCTGCCCCCCACTCTCTCCTTGTAGGCAATCTCCAGAGTTCAGTAGAGTGGATGGATAGGAAGGAGGAAGCAGTATTTGAACCCAGGTTCTCTGATCTCAAGTCCAGCATTCTTTCCACTGTGCCAAGTGGCACTATATTGTTAGACTCCTCTTGCCCCAATCTTCCCTCCCCCATCCCATACCCCAGTCAATCCTAGCCTGCTCTCATTTTTCCTGAATCTTAAAGATAGAATTACTAATGGATCACTCACCAGCCAAGAGAACGAAGATAAGGATAAACTTCATAGCCATGCCACAATTCTGCCCTTACTGCTGATGCTGAGGAGTGAAAGAGGGAGGGAAGCAGCAAAGTCTTAACTTAGTCTTATCCCTCACCGATACTGGTGAAAGTATTAGATTGAGTTAGAGAGGGAGTTCTGAATGTGAGAATGAAGCTTAGAACCTGAATAGGGGACTCCAAGACTCAGAGCTTTTTCTTCCTCCAGAGAAGAGAGTTCCAGAGCCAAGAAACCTCCACCATTCCCAATGTGACAAGGTCATGTTAGCCTTCTGCTTGCTAATACCCTTTGGTACCTGTAAGAGTTATTTATACCTTACCCTGGCCCATCTCCTCTTTGTGACAATGACCCCTTGTTATCATCATCACAACCATCATTTCCTCCACCACCAGTCCCATTATCATCCTCATCATTGTGACCTTAAACAAAGAGATTAGGCTAAAATTAGTATGGCCCCTAAAAGAATTGCTAAGGGGTGTTGGAAATGGCTTACAGAGAAGTCATACCAGCTCTTTTGTACATTTAGTCAGACTTTTTCTAGAACTAGGGACCTCTTCTCTCCGGGTGGCAATATGAAGATGACATTTCTAGGTACCATTAAATTATTTATAACTAGCAGATTTCTATTCCAGTAATAAATCATTGGAACTGTATTATGATGATGAGTACATACCAGTTTGGAATTATACATAACAAAAGGTTAATTTGTATCTCATAACAGTTTACATGCTTCTGAAAAGATGGTAATAGCTATCATCTCATTCCATTCTCATAAGCAGCATGGCATAGTAGAGAGAGCTGGCTGTAGGCCTAGAAAGATCTGATGTCAAGTGTCACTTCTGACATCTACTACTTAAATGACCCTGGGCAAGTCACTTAACCCCTATGTTCTAGACCAGTGGTATCCAACTCAAATAGAGACAGGGACCACTAATTTGTGCATCAGGATTTCTGGGGAGCTACAGATTAATATAGTTTTAAAATGTAATTTCATCTATGGTATATTGTATTTTTTTATCTTGTCAAATATTTTCCAATTCCATTTTAATCTGGTTCTGGCCACACTTAGGAATATTGCAGGCCACTCTGTGGTGTGTCTCCTTTAGACAACTCTAAAACTGTAAATTGCAGAGAAAGTGCTGACCTACAATGGTTAAAATGAATTTTCTCATCCAGTAGTTCCTTGTACCAATGAAATTACAAGTCCAGTCCCTATCCTCTATCCTGAGTCCCACCTGCCTCCTTCACCACACATGCACCTGCACACATGTGCACACACAGACACAGACACAGACAGACACAGACAGACAGACAGACAGACACACACATACACACCATCAGATAGGTAAGAGGTATTCAAGAGATGCAGTGTGCTATAGTGGGAAGAGTATTGGATGAGACTGGAATCAGAAAGACCTAGATTGGAATCCCACCTTTGACCATGAGAAAATCCCTTATCCTCCCTGAGCCTCAGGTTCTGTAAAATGGAGATAGTGTTACTCATAGTGCCTGCTTCCAAGGTTTTTATAAAGTTTAAATAAGCAATTCAATATAAGGCATTTTGCAGACTTTATGATGCTATATAAGTGTCAGTCATTGCCATTATTCTCCCCAACGTGAGCTTTCTAAAGTACATTTCTGATCAACTCCTCTCAATAAAACCTAGTGGCTCCCGATTGCCTCTAGAATCAAATACAGACTCTGTTTGACATCTAAATTTTGGAATAACCTTGCCCTTTCCAGTCTTCCTTTGCATCGCTCCCCCCATATACTCTTGCAGTCTAGCCATCCTCACCTCTTCACTGCAGACCTGGCGCTCTACAGTCCATCTCCGTGATTCACATATGTGCTTCTTTGATCACTACAGGCTGTCCAAAGTAGCTTTTCTTGTAACTGTCTTGCATTATTGGCTTGTCTTGAATTTGGGGTCTTCTAAACCCCCTGTCCCCTACCAGGTCTTTTTCATGTGAATTATCATCTAAGCAGGTGTCCTTCTGCAGTACTTGTGCCATTTCTTCTCTTAACCTAAATGTGTGTGTGTGTGTGTGTGTGTGTGTGTGTGTGTGTTTGGATGGCTTACAATTTTACAAGAAAAGCAAAATGCAAACCTAGTTGGAAATAAAAACCAGCTTCCACTGGAGAAGAGATATCTACAGGGAGAATGCTCAGTTAAAAATAGAAGGAATTTTTCTTAAAGTGACAGTACATAAGGAGAAAGAATGCAACTTAAGGCTTAACCTGGCTATGTCTTTAAGACAAGATAACCTCACAGTTCCTTTCTGGGATATGCATTCATCATTTTCTGAGGTGCATCTTACACATCAATAGCACACCAACACTGAGATGGGAATCTCTAGGGTAGGGATTCTTAAATTTTTTGTGTGTGTCACAGATTAGACCTGATCCATGTGAGTGCAAGGTCTCTGGTTTACCCTAAACCATGAGTTACATGTTGTTTTGTTATGATTTATCATAATAATAATTTTCATTTTTGAATTCCTGAATAAATCCACTCTGGTCAAAATGGACACTTCAAAATAATATGCTTCTCTATAGCCTTTTTGCTAACATTTTATTTTCATAAAAACATTTATTGATGCTTTTAAAAGCCTTGCTGTTGGGGGCAGCTAGGTGGCCCAGTGAGTTAGAGCACCAGCCCTGGAGTCAGGAGGACCTGAGTTCAAATACGGCCTCAGACACATGACACATTTACTAGCTGTGTGACCTTGGGCAACTCACTTAACCCCAATTGCCCTGCCTTCCTCCCTCCAAAAAAGCCTTCCTGTTATTTACCAATATCATACCAATTGAAGTCTCTTTTGAAACAAAGAAATGCACTTAAGCAAAACAAACCATCTTATCTGACGGTATTTATTCTTCATTCCACATTGGTATTCTGAGAAGGAATATTTTAACAGTCCTCTGAATTCAGAATTAGTCATTGGATTGATAGTTCTGATATCTTTTGTTTTCTTTTATGACGGTATTTTCATTGTAGACTGTTCACTTTGTTCAAGCTTGCATTGTTCTGTATCAATTCATACAAGTCTTCCTAAGTTGCTCCGAATTCTTCACCTTCGCTATTTCTGACTACACAATAATACTCAATTACATTAACATACCACCATTTGTTCTTAATCAATGAGCATCCACTGTTTACAGTATCGTTCTACCACTAACTAGGCTGCTATAAATATTCTGGCATCTAAGGAGACTTGCCTTCTGTCTTTAACCTCCTTAGGGGTAAATGCCTGGTAGTGATAATATCTTCATGCCAAAAGGTATGAACGCCTTAATCACTTTCCTAACATGGTTTGAAATTGTTTCCCACAAATTTGGATCAATTCACACTTCCACTAATAGTGTTAATGTGCTTATTTTCCCACAGCTCTTTCAACATTTATTCTCTTCACATTTTACCATCTTTGCCAGTTGCTTGGACATGAAGTGAAATGTACAGTTGTTTTAATTTGTATTTTTTTTCATTATTAGTGATTTGGAGCACTTTTCTTATATGTTTATTGATCATTTGAATTTATTCCAGAAACTTTATACCCATAGACCATATTTTATTCAGGAATGTCTCTTGTTCTTGTCGAGAGACAATATGTGTTTCTTATCATAGTTTTTTGCTTCTCTTCTTCTAGAGTGTGACCTGTACTTCTGTATATTTGCATTCCCAATCAGTTGTTCTCTCTTTTATTTCTTTAGTGAGCCATCATCATCACAGATTCAAATTTTCCTGTTCTAACAGTTATTTCTGCCAGGCAGGCCACAGAGTCTGTTTCACAATTCTCATTACTATTTTAAAGCAAGTTAGGAAGTGTGTTGTGGTTTCACGCTCTCCTCAAAATCCACAGAGCCCCTTTCTCATCAGATGTTGAATCATTTTCCTTTGTCTTGTAGTATTTATTCACACATGCCTCAATTTGTTTGCCAGATTTGAAGGCCATATTTTCTTATGTTGCTAATATTTTCCCTGTTTTTTGCTTATGCTCAAAATCTTTGAGTTTTATTTTTCCTGAGATCTGTGGTAATTTTAGTTTTTGCCCTTTTATTTTCCCCTAATGTTCATCTTTTTCACTTCTTACACTTTGTTGGTCATTTCTATGGGGGCTGGATCTCAAAACATCTCAGCCTTGTTCCATGCTGGAAAATTCATGGTTCACCAGCCTAGGTTTCTGCTTCTAGTTTCTTTTGAAGAGGTAAAACTGGTCCCATCTGGATGGATGCTGGGTACTTCCCTCTGGCTTAGCAGAGGGCCCCCCCATATATTACATTCTGCCTTGTTTTCTCTGTTCCTCAGTTGTCTGGCCCATTAGTACAGAATGCTACCACACTGGTGTTATTGCATAGTGGGCAAAATTCTGCCATTTGGAGTTGGGATCTTTGAGCTCCTGGGAGGATGTGGGGGTAAGAATGTAGAGTTAAGCTCTCTTTACAAGTCCAGACCTATATCTGGACCATTCCTTCTTTTGATCCATTGGCTTGTAGAATTCTGTTGCAGAACAGAACACTGCCATGGCGCTATTGTGGTCTCAACAAATTTCTGCAGTTTGGAGTTTGGATCTTCATGACACTGGAAAGGGTTAGGGAGTTTCAAGGTGTGGAATTATGTTTTGTTGTAAGCCTGTGTTTTAGATTGGTTGCTGTTGGGAGTGTGATGGGTAGTGAGGGAAGAGGTGCTGAGTGAGAGTTAGGCATTAGTTTATGGAGCTTTTTGCCTTCTTTTAGATTCTTGGTGTCTGAAACCGTGGAAGCAGCTGAAATTACTTTATCTTTGGTGCATAATTTGTATTTTAGAGAGGTTTGAGAGGTTTTGAGAATCAGAGAAAAATATTTAATCTTCCATCTTGCTGGTCACTTATATATTTGTTTCTCTTTGAAGTCTAGCTATGCAGATTTTGTTCATGATAAGTTATTTTAGTTTTATATCATTTAACCTTTTGTGATCTTTCTTCTTTGGTTGTGAATTTTTCCACAAACCATAGATCTGAAAGGTTATGTCCTTCCATTTTTAAAAAATGATATGACTAGGACCCAACAGATAAGAAAAAAAAGTCTCATCAGTGGAGGGAGAAATTGATGAAATATTAGAGCTAACCAAATTTCTAAAGATATGAGACTAAATTTATAAGATTAAGATCCATTTCCAATAGACAAATGTTCAAAAGATATGAACAGGCAATTTTCAAAGGAAGAAATCCAATCTATCAAATGTGAAAAAATGTTTCAAATAACTAATAATTAGAGAAATGAAAATTAAAGCAACTCTGAGGTTCCACTTCATACCCATTAGATTGGCAAAGATGACAAAAAGAGGAAAATGAGAAATTTTGGAGAGGTTGTGGGAAAACAGGAACACTAAAATGATATTGGTGTAACTCTGAATTGATCTAGCCATTCTGGAAAGTAATGTGAAGCTAAACCTAAAAAGTTGCTGAACTGTGCATACTCTTTGACTCAGCTATACTATTACTAGGCTTTGTCTTGATGCAGGTACAGTAAGATTTGGAATGCCAAGGTAGAGTACGAGGAAACATGGAACACACAATAAGGAAGAGTCAGCAGAAAGTAAATCAAGCCAGCTGTATTGAGGAGAAACACAACAAAGAAGGGTCAGTCAGGGATGACAGAAGCAGGTCATGTCCCCTGGACACAGTGGAAGAAGCACTTAAACCAGTAAAGTTTGGTAGGCTTTTGTTATCTGAATCAAAAATGACTGGTTATTGGGGGAGAAGAGTGAAGAGTCTATATCTCATTCATGTTGGATTGTGGGGAATCGGATTATTGAATTGTGGGCTAGTTGATATTCAAATGCCTCACTGGAGGAAAAAAGGGCTTTGGGCTGTAATGAGGTAGGGAGGTTACTGAAGTCTTTACAGGCTAATACCCCAAAGAGAAAAAGTCTTATATGTACCAAAATATTATAGTAGGGTTTTTTGTTTTGTCTTTGCAGGAGCAAAAAGTGGAAACCAAGAAGGGTAACTCATTTGCATCTAACCTAAAAGGGAGAGGATGAAGGATAAACACTGGTCAAGAAATTCTACCTTATTTCTGACCACCTCTCTTCTGCTTTAACTTAACCCATCTTCCTCTTACTTTCCTTCAGGGACAAAAAGGGAAATCTACTTCTCTTCATACAGCCCTTTGATTTTACTTGAACATGGTATGGAAGTCATCCATTAAGCGTCTGTTCTTCAAGCTAATGAATAGAGATAGTCTTCTAATTTCTCCTCTCTGGACCTTTCCCCTATCTCTTTCGTATATCTTCCCCATGGTTCTCTCTACTGTACCCTCTTCATTCTTTTGGGAAAAAAGGTGGTATCCCAAAATTAGACAATATATTAAGGTGGATGTATTTAGAAGTGCAGTAGAATGAATTCTTTCCAGGCATTTGAATGTCATATTCCTTTTAATAGAATGAAATATCACATTAACTTTTCCCTTGCAACAGCATAACTCAGGGAAAAACAAAGGCAATTCATCTTGTAGATATGATTTTCTGGATCCAAGGGATGTAGTGGAAGATGTTAGTGTAGACACCAATATTACCTCCCAGGAAATTCCCAACCTCTATCCCTTGAATCTTATCTTTGCAGATGACAGTAGCCAGTACAGCTTCCTGAGAAGAAAGAAAAAAGAAATTAGAGTTTCTTTTTTTAGCTTAGAGATCTCCAGTTACCAAGATTGGGCATGGTACTTCCCTACTTTCCAACCACCCCATCATGACGGCAATGTAGTATGTTAGTATTAGTATATTAATAATAGCATATTATAATAAGAATGAGATGAGTTAGACTTCCAACTCTGCCACTACCAAAGTGTTAATCTTCTCAGGACCAGTTAAACCGAGTGTCAGGTAAAGGGGTTAGATTCCCCAACCTGCAAGAAATTTCTGAGGTCTTTTAAGGATCAGAAACTTTTACGAGTTTGTGAAACCCCAAGAAATAGGGGCCAAGGATTAGGACTCACCGTCCCTATAGAGTCTGATGGTATTAGGATTACACTGACACCAACTTTTTAGTCAGTCCTAGTGACCTTAACAGCCGGCAATATCTTGAGGAAGAGCATATAATCCTATAGGTCTAATTTACCCTGAGACTTGTCCTATAACCCACCAGTGAACATCAGTCCTCAACCCAAAGATAGGAAGGACTAGAACATTCAACTACAACTATACAACATATAGTTATGTACTACCTTAATGTTAGTAATTAGCCTCATAAAAATTCAGTGTTGGATGACAATGGGACACCTAGTTTCATGAGGACAATATTATAAAAACAGAACCCATGTTTTGGGTAACCAAAATCAGTATTACAAAAATAAAGGAGGGAGAGATGTGGCTGGGACACTTTTATTCTTTTGGGTGATGGTTATCACAGGAAAATCATGGCTTATTTCATCACAAAATAGGGAGAAGGTAACCTTATCTTAACGGTCTTTTACTGTCAGAGATTTCTGCCTAACCTCACACAAAGTCCTAGAGGGACAGAGACAGAAAGACAAGAACGATATTATTTATTGTGTACTAAAAGGGTCATACATGAAGAGCTGGAAACTACCTCAGAGGCCATCTAGTCAAACCCTTTCCTTGTGTACTAGGTGAAGGACCCAAAGCCCCAGGAAAGTTGTGAGTCCTGTTTAAGGTCATACAAGTAGTAAATGTCACAGGACAGATTTGAACCTGGACCCTCAGACTCCAGGACCAGTATTCTTTCCAAAATGCTACACTGCCTCTACTCTTTGACAGAGGAAATGTAGCACAGTGGAAAGAGCCTACGTTAGATCTTTATGGGGATAGAAGGATGTCCTCATAAATTGAGAAGAGAATAGAAAAGTTACCATAAAAATTCTTTCGAATGACTTTAAGAATTTCACACATATCCTGTTCTTGCTGACTTTTCCTTCTTTTGTTTGCTGGCACTCTTTATCTGATAGCAGAGGGGCCATGAAGGTTTGCCGAAGGTCAGGGTGCTTGCCTGAGAGGAAGAGGCAGAGAAAATTTCCTATTGTTAGTGGCTAACTTAATATATACTTTTCAACGGATTTTTAGTGCCCTCCCTCCTCTCAAACTACCCCCCACATTTACATCATTTATATTTAATTGTATTTATTCTCTTTGTATTAATTTTATATATTCTTGTATATACTTCCCCTCCCCATTATAATGTAAGCTATTTGTAGCAGGAGATGTGTCATTCATTATATTTATATTACCAATACCTAGCAGGGTTCTATAACGTGGCAGACAGTTAAAACATTTGTGGGTTGATTTCTTAATATGTACAATAAACTGCATTCAAATAGAAAGGAGAAGAAAAGATCTTGTATCTAAATGCTTATAGCAGACCCCCATTGCCAATATATTGCCTTTAGGTTTGTTTATTTTGCTTGGGAGTCATCACCTGCCACCCCTCAAAGTTATGATATATTTCTTATCCTTTCCTATTTATCCTAGCCTAGCTTGCTTGTAACATGTTTGTTTGTTGTCTCCTCTATTAGATTATGAGCTCCTTGAAGGGAGCAACTGTCTTTTGCTTCTTTTTGTATCCTTAGTGCTTAGCACAGTGCCTGGCACATAGTAGGCACTTAATCAATGTTTGTTATTTGATTGACTACTTAAAATCTAATGACAGTTCTTGAAGTAGAATGATGAGATCACACATTCATTTTGCAGTGGTAGAGGCAGGTTTTGTGTAGATGAAAGGACAGATAAATGGAGCGTGTGTGTGTGTGTGTGTGTGTGTGTGTGTGTGTGTGTGTGTGTAGAGAGAGAGAGAGAAAGAGAGAGAGAGAGACAGAGACAGAGACAGACAGAGACACAGAAACACAGACAGAGACAGACAGAGACAGAGGGTAGTCAAAAACCTACTCAGAAATAATGCCAAAAGTCCAGCTAAGGAGCAAAATAATTGAGGGACTGAAGCTGGGACTATGTCCCTGAAAATGGCGAGGAGGCAAGGTTTGGGAGATTATTTTAAAAAGAATCAACAAGACAACACTGATTGACAGGGGGATGCGAGTAAGGAGGAATCAAAGCTAACCTCAACGTTTGGAGCATGAGTGACTAGGAGAATGAATATTGCCATGAACAGAATAGAGGAATTAGGAGGAGGAACTGGTCTGGAAAGAAAGTTGATGGCATTGAGCTCTGGACGTGTTGAACTTGAGGTGTCTGTGGGATATTCAGGTGGTGAAAGGAGGCAGCGGAAATTTGGTGACCCTCTCTTCTCAGCTTCTATAATTTTTTTTCCTGTTTCTATCTCAACCTTCAGATTTTGTTTCTGGGGAGAAACCCTAACACCAACCAACCTGTCGTCCTTTATTTTAAGCTTCCGTATGTTTTTAATTTGGTTTTCCCCCTTCTTTTTTCTGTGGGGACTGTCCCTTCACCATCTCACGGACTGCCTTCCATCTTCTTCCCTCCCCCTTCCCTTCCCTATTCTTAGTGATTTCCCTAAATACCAATATGCGCCTCTGGCAGGATATCATAGGCAAATGAAGCCAAAATAGGAATAATGGACTAACAGTAGTATTCAGGGGTAATGGGTCAAAGGTTGGCATTGTTAGAAAACACTGGGGCTTTGAAGGAATCCTTTATGGCTTTTGAGAGAGAAGTTTTATATTTAAATGGCAAAGAGCATGGGATGAATAAGCACAAGTGGAGAGAACCTAAGGTAATACTTTATGAGAAAAAATGAAAAATAAGACCCAAAGGGGGAAAGACCAAGAGTTGTAGGGAGTCCAGGATATACTAATTTAAAAGATAGTCTAAATTCAGCGAAGCTAAGTAACAGCAGCAAGCCATCCTGAGGAGAAACAAGGTAACATGCGTGCCATGTGAGTCAAATCACTGTCTCCACCTCCCTTCAGACCCTGATGGAGGCTGTCCACTCAGGTCTCTGAACCCCAGACCCAAGGAATAGCAGCACCCCCTAGACCACCGGCCTGGCTTCTAGCCTGGCTCCAGAAGCCATTATCCAGAGCACCAACAGGCAATCGTGAGGATGCTACCTAGCAACTTCCTTCTTGAACCCCTGCTTCTTAAGTAGGTGGAGTTACTGAAGACCCAGAAAAGAAAGTTCTCCCCACCAATTCTTCAAAGAGATCAACAGATATGGTTTCTATCAGTGGAAATGAAACTAAAAAAAATGTGCTACCATTTGCTTTGCTTCCACACATTAAGGATCCCCTTCTCATTGGGGCCTTTCCATTTAATTTGAAGCTGAAAATTCTTTTATCTACTGCCTCCCTGGTAAAATGTGAGTTCTTTGACATCAGTATCACTATCACTTTTCTGTTCTTAAACCCAGAGCTTAGTAAGCTTATAACAATTTTTTTCATTCATTCACCCATCCATTCATTTCCCTAGACTCCTTTACGATGACCTATTTGCAGTCGTGTGACTACTCACCACTATTTTTTATGCTCCAGTCTAGGCCAGAGATAACACACTTTGTGCCTGCAGGGACGCTTTTAGTGGGCAGAGCCATGGGCTGGACCTTTTCATTGAGGACTGCAGGTTTGGATAGCTTGATAAGCATGAGGTTGTGCTCGGAAGAATCTGCGCTCAAATTCCAGTAACGAATGATTTGGACAGAATTAATGGTCTGCTCTGTCCCATCTCTAACTCGTTTCTTGAAATTTCCCAACTTCACTTTGAGGCTTCTGCGATAGTGATGGAGAGATTGAGAGTAAGGGGAGAAGGAATTTACGAATCAACTTAGAACCGTATCTTCGTTTGAGGCTTTCTTAAAACACACTTTACCTAATTTTCCTCTGACTTGGTGCTACTTATACTGTCTTCCTTTTCTAAATTCATTCTTCTAAAGTTCTAGAAGGTCTTTTTATTTAAAAAACCAAAAACCCTCCTTATTTCTTCTACAACACTGTCTCTTAGCACAGAGACTATACGTTCTCGTACCTTGACCTGACATGTTCCACGACCTCCTCAATCCTTATTACCTCCCACCTTAACAACCTCTATGTTTATTAAACCTCTTTTTTTTTGCTTATCAACTCAGAACATTCCCCACCATCCTCTCTCCCTTTCTATAATGTCTACTGATCTGGAGTGGTTTAATAGGACACAGCTAACCCTTCTATTTGACCCTGGTACCATCCTTCCTGGAGGAAGTGGAATGTGATAACCTTAAAAAATGGTTTCCAGTTACAGAACTCCAGAAAATACAGGTTGAGAGGGAGCTATATTTTGGGCATGGAAGCCTTGTCACTTACGGTAAGTAGCAGTGAGCGGCTGCCAGGACCCACTGTTGATGGATCAGAACACCTACACAGGGGCTAAACTGGTTTTTGATATATACTAGGTAAGGTGCAGGATCATCGCTCTGCTCATCTGTATAACCAAACGAAAATTCACCTTGGGGGAAAGATGGAGAAGGAAGTCAGGTTACAAGATCAGAAAAACAGAGCATTCTTCCGCTCACTCAGTTGCCCTCAGTTGATACTACTCTTGGGCTTGCTGCTTTGTTGCTTCCGTACTCTTACTATCTATCAAACAGAAGCAGCAAGGGAGATGAGTAGAAATGGTAGAATGAGGTGATTGCCATTACCACACCAAACTATCCCCAGACACTAGCAGAAATGCAAGGACCTAGGATGATGGGAGGGAGAGAATTCAATACAGTCTCTTCAGCTTCTAGGATTGGAGAGGGGACAAATGTTTTGAGTTTCATTCTACTGTTATTAAAATGGGGTTTCCCCAAAGAGTAATGGGGCTGATGCTTTCTAATAACCTAAGTAGGATAGGGAAAGAAAATTGTATTCAAAGGCCTCTAAGGTCCCTTCCAACTCTAAATCCATGATCTTAATCTCTTATAATATTTGCTCACCCTTGGCTTGGGAACATGAAAATGTACCTGACACTTGTCTAAGGTGGGGGAGAGTCAAAGAGTAGAAGGTGTACATCTGCTCCCCATAACTGTCTCCATACTCTCCTTACATCTCCCACCTCTAATCTCTCCCAGTCAAGAACCCAGACTTTTCCTGTTACATAAGGGAAGCTAGATGGCACAGTGGGTAGAGCACTGGGCTTGGAATCAGGAAGACTCATCTTCATGAGTTCAAATCTGGCTTCAGACAGTTAACTAGCTGTGTGACCCAGGGCAAGTCACTTAACCCTGTTTGCTTCAGTTTCCTCATCTGTAAAAACGAGCCAGAGAAGGACATGGCAAGCCACTCCAGTAACTTTGCCAAGAAAACCCCAAAATGGGGTCATAAAGAGTCGGAAATTACTGAAACAACTTGAACAACAACAAAAAGATAGAAACCATGGATACTCACCAGCAAAGAGAACAAAAAGAAAAATGTACTTCATGATTATGCCAAGATATTTATCTATCCTAATGATGAAGTTAGGGAGTGCAGGAAAACATGAAGTCCAGTTTTCCTTCCTCTCCTGTTCCCCAGTGGTATTGAATAGATGTGGATGCTGTTGGAAAGGAGTATTCAATGGGATCAGACTGAGCCTGAGCTGGGAATTCTAAGGCTCAGAGGTATTTCCTTCTTCCTCAAAACAGAGCATCACAGAGGCAGGTTATCCCCACCTTTTCCCCTTTAAAGTAGTAATAGAGTGTATTTATACCTTTCTCTTTATGACAGTAACCTCTCCCTTCTCTGTAGCATCACCACACCCGTTGTCAATGTCACTGCTGTTGTCCTGAGCAACAGACCAGACATTCTGAATGTGCCTCAAACAGAGCAACAAAGCTACATGTGGGAAGTGAAATGCATAAAATCAAACCAATTATTTATTTGCTTAATTTGAAGTGGTTTCATGGATAATTTTACAAACCAGAGAATCTGTTATGGTGGGTATCAATTCAGGCGGGGGCAATACCAGAGACAACTCTTGAGAATCCTACAAATCCCTCAGATATCTTGGTTCTTGTCTCATCTCAGCCCTTCTAAGAAGTAGCTGTGTCACTATAGACTAGAAATTTAGCCTTTTTGGGTCCACAGTTTTCTCGTGTAACAAATGTAGAGGCGGGATAATTTTCTTTCAAAGTCCCTTATAACACCAAAATGTCATGCTTCTATAGTTTCTCTCATCCACTAGAAACGTCATATCTCCATGAGATTTCTATTGTCAATAGTATATTTTTGTGTTACTCTTGGTGCCTCTCATTCTCCACGATTTTTCAAGAATTTCCAACAGTGATTCCTAGCATCATAGCTATAAATTCTTTCACTATCTTGGAAGGTAGCTCATCACTGTCCTTGATCTCTAGACTGAGATTCCCCAGATCTATGATCTAAGGACTTGGAAAAGACAGCATCTGCCAGCCCTCATCAGAGCTTCCTCCTTGTCCTGAGAATATAGCATTGTCTCACCCATCTGACTCAGAGTATTTAAAAAAGGTGAAGATACAGTTCTCAGTAATAACTAGCTCTCTTGGGAAGCTGGATCCATTTAAGGCAAGGTTGGGCTATTTCAAAAGCCTTGAGGCACTCCTTTAAAAGGCTCGATGTCACACAGAAGTCTTACCTCGCCATCCTGATCGCTAGAGAGAAGTCAAGGGATTGTTGCCTAGCTTCTTGGTTTCTTGCCTTTCCAGCTTCCCCATATTTGAATGTTAATGGTTTATCATTGTTTAGTCCACATTTCTTCCTGGTTTGTTGTCCAAATTGCCTCTATTTATTTGCCTTGTCCATCATATTTCAAGCCATTTGAGGGCTAAGATTGTGTCATTTTCATCCCTAAATCACCAGCATCTAGCACTTTGTATTGTTCATCACAGATCCTTTAAAAATTGCCATTCCATCGAGTCAAATTGAATCGAATTACAGAATCTCAGAGTTGGAAAGGATCTTCTAGTTCTATCCATGTACCCTGTCCCCCAAAGAATTTCCCCCTACTTAACAAATTTAGCCTTTGCTTGAAACAGAGTAAAGCAGCTAGGTGATAATAGGGAATGGAGTGCTGAACCTGGAATAAAAAAGACCTGAGTTCAAATCCTACCTCAGATACTTGCTAGCTCTGTCACTCTGGGCACGTTATTTAACCTTTTGTTCAGCCATCATCATCATCATAGTCATTTTTGTCATTGGTGGTGGTGGTCATGGTGTGTGTGTGTGTGTCTGTGTTTTTCCTTTTTTTGACTGGTTCAGATGAGAGTGAGGCTCATGTCAGTCACCTCCCCCCCCCGCCCCCACCACTGCTAATTTGCATAAATGTCTACTTATGCATCCAAATTATGAGATAATCTCCCCTAACCTTCTCCCCTGCCAGTGCATTGTTGTTCCCATTCTCTTTCCATTCATTTCTTAATATCATCAAGACATAACAGAACCACTCCCAGACCTTATCTAATTGGAACCCTCATATGAACCCTAATAATGATACGATTCAGAGGGACACATGTATATTTCCCCATATTTAAATGTAAGTGGTTTATCATTGTTTAGTCCTTTATCACTGTTCATTTTTGTTTAGCTTTTTATGTTTCTCCACTCTCATGTTTGAACTTCAAAATTTCTCTGCAGCTATGATCTTTTAATTAGGAATGCTTGGAAGTCCTCTATTTTATTAAAGACCCATTTTCACTTTGTAGTATTAAGTTTTGTTAGTTAGTATTAAGTACTAAGTTTTGCTGGCTAAGTTGTTCTAGGTTGTAAGCCCATTTCCTTTGCCTTAAGACATGTCACATTCCAAGTTCTCTGCTCCTTTAGAGTAGGGGCTGCTTTAGCATATGTGATCCTTACTTAGTACTTCTTTCTTTCTGGCTGCTTGTAGCATTTTTTCTTTGACCTGGAAACTCTAGTTGTTGGCTGTGATATTCCTGGGAATTTTCATTTTGGAGTTTCTTTCAGGAGCTGACAGGTAGATTTTTTCTGTTTCAGTCAGGCAGGCAATAAACATTCATTAACGACCTACTATGTGCCAGGCACAGTGCTAAGCAATGGGGATATGAATATGAAAATAGAAAGACAGTCCCTGCCCTCAAGGAGTTTACAGTCTAATAGGGGAAGATAGCACAAGGTACCCAAAGCAGGGTGGAGAAGTCCGAGAAGTCCCAAAGTAGTGCAGCTTGGTGAGAAATGAGATAATCTTAATTGAACTCCCTCAAGTTAATAAATATACTATATTAGCAGTGTGTGTTCAAACATAGGGACCACAATAAAAAATTTGGAGATGATGTAAAAAGTGCATGAAATGATGTAAAGCAGCAGAACCAAGTGGATAATTAAAAGTCTATTTGCAACTTCAGAGGACTAGTCAGCTGGTAAAATTTTATCCTCGTAGAGAAGTAATAATTTTCCACATAACTCATATAAAAATTGTTTAATGATCCCAATTGATCTTTCGTGTTCATGAAATACATTTTAAGGCATATTACACACTTAATTTCAACAGAAGTTTTCACTGAATATGGGATATGAATATGGACCAGAGGATGCTGCCAAATGGATGGTTCTTTTTTTTCCTATAGGACTCATTAAATGAAACCAAGTAATAAATTTCATTCTAAAATAAAAGAAGAAAGAAATAAAAAGGTTGTAATGAGATTTTTTTCATAGGATTTTGAGACTTTATTGACTTTGACATTTCTGGATATTATGCAAATTGCAGACTCATTCATGCCATATCCTTCTATGTGACTTTTATCCACTGTCTTGCCATCAATCCTTCATAAGGGGATTGGTCTTAACATCCTGAGGACCTTTCTCTGCAACAAAAAGATGCATTTATTAAATGTCATTAATTAATTAATGGTAACTCTCTATTTTCCATCAGCAACTCAGTTTGGCTTTAACTCCACAGAACATCACACTTCTGCATTGGATACCTTCTGGTGTCCTTCACATAAACAACCTTTTTATTTCTTTCTCTTTTTATTTTAGAATGAAATTCATTACTTGTTTTCATTTAATGAGTCATTTAGGAAAAAAAGAACCATCCATTTGGCAGCAGCCTCTGGTCCATATTCATATCCCACATTCAGTGAAAACTTCTGTTGAAATTAAGTGTGTAATATGCTTTAAAATATATTTAATGAACATGAAAGATCAATTGGGATCATTAAACAATTTTTATATGAGTTATGTGAAAAATTATTACTTCTCTATGAGGATAATATTTTACCAGCTGACTAGTCCTCTAAAGTTGCAAATAGACTTTCAATTGTGCTTGGAAGAAGCATTACACATATATAAGTCAATCCAAGATGGAACCTAGGGGCTTTCTTCAAGGGGTGAAGGGGAGGAGTAAGAATTTTCCAAGCATCTTTGGACATTGTATTGTGCAAAGACACAGAGACAAGAGATGGAATGTCACTGTGTACCAGAGAATAGTTTTGGCATAGAGGGAATAATGGAAGTATGAAAACACAGTTTGGATCCTAGTTGTAAAAGGCTTCAAATGTGCAACAATTTTTATTTTATTCTAGAGGATAAGAGATCCACCGAAATTTTTTTGTACAGAAGCCACAGTGAGATGAGACATGATCAAACTTGTGTTTTAGGGAACTATATATGGAGAATGTATGGAGAGGGGCAGATGATGCTGGGTACAGGGAGATAGAAAAGTTACTTTAGCAATACTCCATGTGTCTCATCCTATTGACAAACTGAAGTGGCATATCAGGAAGATGGTCTTGAAAAATGTTTTTTCTTTTCTGCAAGATGGTCCACATACATGAACTGAATGACTTTTAAAATGTTATTGTCTGATAGTATTGATCTAGGAAAATACATATATAAATATAAAGTGGCATTTGTCATTTATCTTATAAGGGACTGAAGACAATCTTCTAAACAACTGAGGATCTTCAGATAGAGCTTCCCTCCCCCAATCCTAATTTCATATCAAAAAATCTTATAGAACATTTTATCTGAGTATCTATTTAGCATTGTTTATGTTCTACTTAGTTCCACATTTATGTCTATAATTCAGATTCTGGAATTTGGCAGTGCTTATTGTCTCCTTCTTTGAATCTTATTTCACAATTCCACCCCGCCCCCTTCTTCCATACTCTCACAGCCTGATGCCAGTGCCTCTCACTATTTCTTCAAAACTACAAAACTTCTTCTTCTTCTTCTTCTTCTTCTTCTTCTTCTTCTTCTTCTTCTTCTTCTTCTTCTTCTTCTTCTTCTTCTTCTTCTTCTTCTTCTTCTTCTTCTTCTTCTTCTCCTTCTTCTTCTTCTTCTTCTTCTTCTTCTTCTTCTTCTTCTTCTTCTTCTTCTTCTTCTTCTTCTTCTTCTTCTTCTTCTTCCTCCTCCTCCTCCTCCTTCTCCTCTTTCTCCTTCTTCTCTTCCTCCTCCTTTTCCTCCTTCCTCCTTTCTTTTCCCTCCTCCTCCTTCCTCCCCCTTGTGATTTGTCTACTGTAGAAAGTTCCTATTTGTAAACTCCCTCTACTAATATCGAGACAGATTGTAATCGGCTCCATCACCATAGCCTTAGAGAGTTGTCTGGGATATGCTGTTAAGTGACCTGAAGGGTTCAAACAGTCAGGCTTGGTTCAGAACTTTCCAGGTTTTCTTCACTCCGAGAACAGCCATCTTGCCATCTCAATATGTATGTACCACATTAATGCCTCTCACTTCAATAATAATATTTTAATGTAATTTAGAATCTTTGAGAGGCAGCTGTGATCTCATATTTTTATATTTTATATTTTTAATATTATATATTTCTATTATATTATATATTATTATATAATACCTAAAGTGTCATATTTTATATATTTTATATTTAGTGCTAAAATCAATATGTTCTTTTCCCCTAAATGCCTGAGGAAAGCAACTTACTAAAGGCTTCATTCAGTATGTAGGAGGGAGAATTAAATGTATAAGCCTTGTGTTAGAGTAAAATTTAACCACCTGCTAGTCCTCCTTAAAGGTATGTTTGAATCCTTTATGAAATGAAGAAGGGAGAACAAAACTGAGATCCTGCAGATATCTTTTCATGTCATATTTCTTTTAATATACAACCCATGCCTTTTTTTTCTGACAACAGTGTTAGTCAGAGGGAATAGAAGTGACTCATCTTGTAGACAGTTTTCTGGATGCAGAGGATATACTGGAAAATATCAACATAGAGACTGATAGTATCTCCCAGGAAATGCCTACTCTTCCCCACCCCCCAAATCTTGTCACTGCAGGTGATAGCAGCCAATGCCACCTCCTAAATAAAGAGGAAAAAAACAATGATCAGAGTTATTTCTTCTGGCTGAGAGGATTCTACATCTCCCCAAGATGGAAAAAAGCCTCCCAAAATCTCATCTCTTCTTACCCCCCAGAGGTAGCAGGATGTAATAGAAAAATACTATACTTAGAGAATCAGAAGAGATTTGAGTTTAAATCTGAGCTCTAATATTAACTAGCTTTTTGGTCTCTAGGCTTGAGAAACTTTATAAGAACACTTTCTCTAAGGAGAAAATGTCTAAAATTTTGTTTAAAAATGTGAAATTGTGAATTTATGATACCCTGGGGAGCTTATAAGAGTATAAACCTGAGCTCTATCATGGGTCCTGGGCTTGAGGACCATCTCAGGGACAATTTTCTCATTCATTCCTAAGGAGAAAAAATTCTAAAATTAAATTTTAATTTATTTAGCTACATATGATAACTTTGATTTTATGATACCCTAGACCAGGGCTGTCCAAAATGCTGTGCGATTTATGCGCCCTGCTGTATTGGCAATCAAGATGGGCTCTTAGCACTTATTCAACCAAGTGCCCTTGAAAAGTTTGGCCTTTGTTTTCTTGATTAAATTAGGAGTCCTTGATGACCTCCTTGCCTCAAGGGAAAGCCTAATTTACATGGGTTTGAGTGACATGTTTGTGACATCAGAGGCTTTTAGATCAAGTAGGTTTAAGTCACATTTTTGTGATAATTTTAGGTCACGTGGGTGAGTCACATGTGTGACTCACCTCTGACCCTGAACAAGATATATAAACACAGAGGTTGGCTTTCTCTTTTGGTGCTCTGAGTCACAGCAGGAGTGGCGCATGACTCTGGACCAGTCGTTGTTATGAGCTCCCCGGCTTTGGAGAAAACTCAGATGTTGATGCTTCTCTGGTAACTGTGTATTGTGATTTTGTCAGACGGAAGTCTGTCTGTTGATTCATGTTTATTTGCTCTGTTTGTATTTGCTCTGAAGCTCAGGGTGCTGGTTTTTCCCCCTGAGCTGAGTGAGTGATATTTGTATGTTGGATTAAAGTAAGATTGTTAACCTCTTAACATTTCTTTCCTTAGTAAAGCAGATCAAAAGAACCTGTGCTGGCAGCTTTCTGTGTGCTCGTTGTTGGTGGGTCTTACACCCCTTCAGCAGCTGCTAGCAGATTGTTGCTATACCTGCCTACAAGCATAGAAATTTATATAAATGCTTTAGTAAACGAGAGCTCTCACTAAAATGGCAAATTGAAATATATTGTCTATTGTTTCAATAAAAACCTAAGGTTGGACAGCCCTGCCCTAGAACTTAAGGGTGTTATACATTTTGTGATGCATACATATTTTATGGTACCCTAGGAAAGAGGGCTTAATGGAATCTTTATTTTGAAGTATGAAACTGTTCACAACTCAACTCACACCAGCCTTTGAATTCATTTCAGTTGACTTTCAAACACCATCGTCTCCCTAAAACTCTAGAAACAGCCAGAGATTTCACTGAATCTCAATCTCTGAGTCTCATTTTACCTTCCCTATTGCCCCAGAAAGCATAATCTCTCCCCCCCATCTCCAACAATCCAGGATAATCTTTGGAAAATTAATAATGATCATCCGTCATCTCCCTCATCAGTAACCATGTACTATTTATATCATTGATGGATCCTACAGAAAAAATAAGCAATCCAAAATTTAAGACAATAGAATGAAAACCACATTATGGTCCTCTTCCAAGTCATATAATAAAAGGAATGGAGGAGAGAAGCTAGTTAAGCTTTTTTATACAGTACGAATAGAGTACAAAAGTCTTAATCTTCATATGGCATCACCTCCCTGATGTCATGGTGGTCCTCTTCAATAATGAAGGACCAACAACAACCAGTCAGGGTCCAAATCTGAAATTAATGGAGTCTAAAATAGTGAGAATCTCCTCCAATTATGTATTATAAGCATATACAAACATTTCAAGTTGAGAAGAGAATAGAATGTAAGATAGTTACCAAGTTTCCACACGAAGTCTCTTGAGTGATTTTAAGAATTTTACATACCTCTTGCTTTTTCTGCCGACTTTCCCAGGTTCTGTTTTCTGACACTCTTTCTCTGTGATTAGAGAAGTCTTAAATTTTTTCTTAAGGTCAGGCTGCTTTCCTGCAGAAAAGAGAGATTTTTCCATCTAGTACACTGCAACGACACCCAGTGCCTCCCTACCCTCTTCTCCCTTTCCCTCTAAATTACCGTGATTCTTTCTATCTTGGTTACCCTTTTTGTGTTCAGACCTATAGAAAGGAGAATATATTGTGGTAATGTGAGAAAAGATCTTTTCTTACTTTATATGTTTTAAATCACTTTACAGTCATCATTTCTCTTCCCCCTCAAGAGTCATAATTGAAAGCTCTATTTTGCCAGTCTTTTGAGCAAAAAAGTGAAGTAATCTGATAATGTCAACATTAATTTTTTTACTTGAGTTGATGGGGTTTTGAAAGGAGGGTGACAGCAGAACAGCCTATTTTAAAAATCTAATGGAAAATATTTATATTTAATGCTAAAAGCCCAGGAGTTGCCTTCAGTACCATCACTCTGAGACACAAAAGGAATATGATGGACTGAATATTAAGTAGCTCAATGATTCAGGGAGAAGGATCCAGACAGCACATTTCATTGCTGGGGTAATCCCTGCTGAGTTTAATAGGTCATGTTTTCTCAAGGAAGACAATTCCAAGTTTCTTCCAAGAAAGTGGACCCAGGTAGAAAGGAAGTTGAGAGGAGACTCACTCAGCCTACTGGGGATTTGAAAGCAGGGTAGATACAGAAAGCTCACTGACAACTTGTTCCTCTTCAGATGTCCTTTCCCTGGGATTCCATTCCATTGTACAAAAAATGAAGTAATTTGCCCATGAACAGTTTTTGAATTGTCCACTGGGTGTCTCACAAAACCAATGTGGTAGGCTTACTAGAATCTGGAGAGACCAGAACCCTCTCCTCACTATGTATGCACAGTGCAATGTAAATTTTTGTCTTTCTCTCCTCTTTAATGGGAAGTTCACTCCATTGGCTACATATTATTTTATGAGGAAACATAAATATTACCATTCTTGTTTTTAAGAGACCTTTGCCTTGGAAAAGGACATTCAGTACTTTTGTAGAGAAAATGGATTTTGAAAGAGAAGAGAGATCCAGGTGGGAGTCTTAATAAGAGGCATATAAAAAAATAAAAAAAATAAGAGGCATAAAATGACTGTGAGAAAAGCCTATAGTGATGAGTTTTTCCCCCATTTCTTCCCCTATACCCAAGCTTCTCCCCTTCTCTAAATGACCACTAGTCTGTTGCTGGATGGGCCACACTACTCACCACCACCATTCTGTGTGCTCCAATCCAAGCCAGAGACAATACACTTGGTGACTCCAGCGGTGACACTGGTACTTTTAGAGGTCAAGGTCAAGAATGCCTTGTCAAGGTTTTTGAAAGAATCTGTTAAGTTACAGCAGGGAATGATCTGGATGGAATCAATTGTTTGCTCTGTTCTGTCCTTAAATTTCCTCGAGAAATTTTCCACCATCACTTTGAGGCTTCTATAGAGGTGAGGGGGTGATATATGCAGGGCATGAGCATAGGGGGAGAATGATTTTTTAGAGATTAATAATATCCCCTTCCTTTAAAAATTGTCATTATATCTCCATTGTTCAATGTCAAAAAAGCAGACACAACAAACCCAAATTTCTCCTCTTGTTCAGTCCACCCTAGAGGCTTTTCTTCTCTTTCATCCTCACAATTTCACTGAAAATACTTTAATCTCTCTCTCTGTCTCTCTCTCTGTCTCTCTCTCTGTGTCTCTCTCTCCGTCTCTCTCTCTCTCTCTCGGACTTCTAAAAGCCTTGTTTCCTTATGATGAAATAAAAACCCTTTGTGGTCACCTTTTAGCATGGAAGCTATATCTGCACATTTCCAAGTGACCCATGAATCGATGTATATGTATATATAGGTGTACATACCTATATAAATTTATATATACACATACACACACACACACACACATATATATAGATAGATACATGTGTATATATAGATACATATGTGTATATATTTATAATCTATGAGGCTTAATGAACATTAAAGGGCACAGATCAGAAGTCCGACTCTATCTATCTATCTATCTATCTATCTATCTATCTATCTATCTATCTGTCTATCCATCTGTCTGTCTGTCTATCTATCTATTTATCTATCTGTCTATCTATTTATCTATCATCTTTTCTAGTTATTTGTATTAATCTGGAGCGGGGAGGCCAAGGGCATGGAAGTGCAGGGGCTAGAGAGTTGGGGGCCTCCATTACGCATGGTAAGTAGCATTGAGCAGCAGCCAGCAGAGATTGTTGGTGCAAGAGAGCAGCTGTGCAGGGGTGGAAGTGGTTTTTGATATATACCAGGGAAGTGGCAAGGTCTTCCTCTTTTTCTGAATTATGATCAGAGGGTGATAGAGCCCACTGCCCATGAGATTTGTTACCTTTCAAAAGAGTTTGGATTTATAATCCATATAGGAAACACTAAGTGGGTGAAAGACACATTGATTAAACCATGATGTGCAGATGGGTGGACAGTATATTAAGTCTATCTGTGTGTGTGTGTGTGTGTGTGTGTTCAAAAAGTGGTCCTGAAATAAGATAATGAAGTGAAGAATTTATTGATTTATCAGTGAATAACAGGATTGTGTATATAGAGGGCAGCTAGGTGACACAGTGGATAGAACATTGGGCTTAGAATCAGGAAGACACCACTTCCTGAGTTCAAATCTAACCTCAAACACCTACTAGCTGTGTGATCTTGGGCAAGTCACGTAACCCTGTTTACCTTAGTTCTGCACCTGTAAAGTGAGCTGGAGAAGGAAATGGCAAACCACTCCAGTATCTTTGCCAAGAAAACCCCCAAATGGGGTCATGAAGAGTCAGACACAACTGAAAAAGAAAACAATAGGTGGTGCAGCTAGGTACTGCAATGGATAGAGCACTAGGTCTGGAGTCAGGAAGACCTGAGTTCAGATTTAGCACAGACATTGCTAGCTGGCTGACTGAGCAAATTGCTTAACCTCTGTTTGCCTCAGTTTTCTCATCTGTAAGATGGGGATAATAATAGCACCAAACCTCCCAGGATGATTGTGAGGACCAAATGAGATAATAATTGTAAAAGCACTTAGCACAGTGCCAGGAACATAGCAAGCATTATATAAATATGAGCTATCATCATTCTATACACACAGTACACATACGCATATACATGTGGTATGTATCATGTACATATATGTGTTTCTGTAACGGACACGTGTGTAAATAGAAATATAATCATATACATCCTGATAGACCTATTTTATTCTTTGCTTAATATGGATAGTCAGATGATTGCTGCCTGCTTGGAATGCCTGGCCCAAACTGTCACCATGACTCACCACAGACCTTTTCAGTCTAACTGTTCTTATGGAAGCAGTGACTACATAGCTGGAATGCTGAAAAACAGTTTTGAGTGAAAGGAATGGAGACGATAGTATGGTTCTATTGGGAAGGGCCATGGCAAGTCTGTTAAGGAAGGCCTCCCACCACCATGTACCCATCCTTTGCTTCAAATTGTATTGCTATCTTGAGTCATACCTTTATGTACCATGAAAATAACCTTTATGGTTGCCCCAAAATGTCCCCCCATACATAATTTTAAAAAACCACCATCCTTTAACTTTTAGTTTTTAAAAGTAAGAATTTTTAACATTGATATCTTTTGTTTTTATGTCACCTTCATTTGCTAATGTATCCCTGTCCCCTCTCAGAGAGCCACTCTTTATAATAAAGAATAACAAAGAAAAAAATTATCTCAGCAAAAGGATTACATCATGAACCTGACGTTATATACTGTTCTATACCCATAGTTCCCTACCTTTACAAAGAAAAGAGAGGGTTTGTGAATCCTTATATATCTCTTCTTTGGGGCCAAAGTTGACCCTTTTCAAAAAACATTTAGTTTTCATTTTTTTTCATTGTTGTCATCCATCTCATTTACATTGTCATAGTCAATATGGATATTGTTTTTCTGAATCTGATTACTTCACTTTACATCTGTTCCTATAAATCTTTCCATCTTTCACTTCATAGTCTTCATACTATTATTTCTTACAGGGCGTTATTATTATATTGAATTTATGTGCTACAATTTCAACCCCATCACATTTGATAGATAAGAGTCTCAGGGAAGTTAAATAACTTTCCCAAGGTTGCACATCTTGGGCAAGACATTTAACTTGCCACGGCATGGTAAGCATCAGAAGTGGTATCTGAACCTACAAAGCATGATGTTGTGGTTACAGTATTGGGAAAGAGACCGGACAGAATTACCCCTTCCTGAGCTTGGCCAGAGAGCCTCAGAAAAAAATCATATTGGATTGAGGATAGAACCAATGTGAAGTCAGACAGAGAACACAGGCTTCTCTTAGATCCAAGGAGAGAAGGAATCGAGATTAGGAACTAGCTGGATTTAGTAAGAGGAGGTTAGTATCAATCACTGGTGATTTTCTGGGCAATGACTGATCTGTCATTAACAAGAAGTCCTAGCACATGCATCTGGAATATGATGAGAACCTTCTCCCATGACCTGTGACACTTAACCACCCCCGCTGCTGGGGATTCATGTGGAAGTGAAAGATCACTTGAAAAGAAACCTAGAACACACAGCTAGAGATTAGGGGCAAGAGACTGAGACTTTAGGGATGATGGTTTTCTCTTTTGCTTTTTTAAATCACTGATGTCAGTTAAAGGTTGGAGATTAGGATAAGAAAGGCAGATTAGGGAAGTGAATAGTGGCTTAGGAGATAGTGCCTGAAAATAGATTGTGATTATGTCACTTAACAAGAGCTGGTAATAATATATTAGCTTTGTTCTTCGATTTTTTCAGTTGTGTCCAACAGATGAGGAAACTGAGGCAAACAGGGTTAAGTGACTTACCCAGGTCACACAGCTAGTAAGTATCTGAGGCTGGATTTGAACTCATGAAGATCTGCTTTCCTGATTCCGGGCCCAGTACTTTATCCACTGTGCCGCCTAATATATTGACTTCATTTCATAGTGAAATTTGGATTCAGTCAAAGGGCTGCACTTGAGGACCTAGAGGGCTGAGTGTGACCACAGGTTCCCCACACCTGACTTGGGGCCTTGGAAATCTGATAAGGCTTCACACTAAATAGGGAGGAGGGAGAAAATTGTCTACATCTATTTGCCTAGCCAATACTGTAGAGAATAGCAGGTACAGTATAGAAAGAATGTGTTTAAAGCAACCCAGGGATTCACAGGAACCAGCAGCAAAAACCAAGACAAACCAGAGATCCTAATTTAAGGAGACTAATTTGCCCTACAAGATACCTCTCAGACTTGGTAGGGTAAGACCCATGACTGAAATATAGCTCTGGAAGAGTATGCCTTATCATATACATATACGTATATATATATGTATATACACACACACACACACACACACACACACACACACACAAATAAGGCATATATATATATGTATAATAAGGTATATATATATGCATATATATAATACATAGAGTATACCCTTTATAAAAAGGGTAGGTAGAGGAGATAGACAGGAGCATACTTTAAAAAATCAACTTCACAAGTTCACGATGGGGTCAGCAGGGTTCCTGCTTAGGGCAGTTTGTCTGAAGAAGATCTAAGGGTCTTAGGTGAACTGTGATCTCAGTGTGAGGGAGATATGTCTCACAAGAAAGCTAAGACAAGCTTAGATGGCTTGCACAAGGTCTACAGAATCTAAGCATAAGGAGCTTTCCTCTTCTCTCATCAGAGTGTGTGTACTTTTCAGGACACTGGAAAGCCCAATAAGCTATGTGGTGCTGTGCACAGAGCACTGGTCCTGGAGTCAGGAAGACCTGAGTTTGAATTGAGCCTCAGACATTTACTAGCTGAGAGACCCTGGGGCAAGATCATTTAATTTCTGGCTGTTTCATTTGTAAAATGAGCCCAGGATTGTTGTGAAGATAAAATATCTATAAAGTTCTTGACAAACCTTAGAGTGCAAAATAAATGATGGTTTATCATCATTATTATTTATTGTTGTTGTTGTCATTATAATTTTTATATAAAAAAATAATAATTTTAATATAAGTGAAGGTAAGAGAAAGGTGCCTTCTGTTCATGTCGTATGATGATCGACTGAAGGAGCTGGAGATGCTCAGCCTGAAGAGAAGACTTGGAGGCAGGGGTAGGCTTGGGTTGGACACACCTTATTGCTGTTTTTAAGTGTTTGATAAACTAACCCAAGACAATATCTAATAACTTCTTCTGCGTGACCCCAAAGGGCAGAACTAGGAGCAGCCAGTGGCAGTTGCAGAGACTGGTTTAAGCTTGCTATCAGGAAAAACAAATAGAGTTACCCCAAAATGGCATAGGCTACATTAGTAAATACTGGATTGCTCTTCACTGGTCATATAGCCATAGGTCTAGGTAGAACTGGAAGGGACCTCAGTGGTACATAATCCAATTCTCCCATTTTACAGATGAATAAATGAAAACCTAAGGAAGATTATGGTGACTTGTCCAAGATCACTTACGTAGTGAGCATCAGAGTTAAGATTTGAACTCAGGTTCTGTGACTCCAGATCAGGCAGCTAGGTGGTACAGTGGACAGAGCACCGGGCTTGAGGTTAAGAAGACTGATCTTCATGAGTTCAAATCTGGCCTTGGACACTTACCCGTTGTGTGACTCTGCGTGAGTCACATCATTAACATGTTAACATCATTGACTGAACAATAAAAATTCTCCAGATCCAGTGTCCTTGGTACTGTCCCGTATGGCTTGCTTTCTCACTCTGATATTCTCTGATTTTGTGAGTTAAAGAAGGCTACTTCCTCGAGGTCATAGCCATAGGAAGGAACACCTCATCTTGAAGTGGCAGTGAGAAGAACCTTCTACATATTTGTTTTTGTTTTTTTTTATTGCCCTAGGGTAGAGGTGACAGGGCATCTACCAAAGCCATTGGCCTGTGGTATGAGTCTCTTGTTCAGGGGAATGTACAGAGTGAATAATAGAGCCAAGCGAAGTTGAGTTACATATATAGATGTAGCCAGAGGTCTCTCTATTGGGTTCCCATTCTGAGGTCCAAGACAGGGTTAGCAAGAAGTCTAGTGTGTCACGAGGTGAGGGAGCCAGTCGGTGAGCGGTGGTCAGAGGTCAGAGGCAGTGGGCTTCAATTTTCATAGATAACATCTTGGATCCAGGGGACATAGTAGTAAATGTTGGTATAGACGCCCACATCACCATTCAGGACACACCCACGAACCCAAGATAGGATCCCAATGAGCTTCCTTCCACAGATGGCTGCAGCTGCGGAGACCTCCTGCCAGAAAGGGAGCAAAGAGTCAGAACTCCTTCCTCATGCTCCCCTGCCACCCCCTCCACTTATCCCCGAATGTTCCCCAGATATTAGGCACAGTTTGTCCCCCAGCAGAGGTGCTCAGGGGATCAGGCACCTAGGTAGCTCCTTCCTTGACTAGTTTTCTGCCTTATTTTGTTTTTTTACTCTGTTTCTCTCCATCCATGGCCAGGAATATTCCAGAATCAGCAGAGAGATTTGGGTGAGTCTCTGAACCTCACACAGCTATAGACAATTCTCTTCTCCTACCTACTTAGGATACCCCAAACTCTTTATTTAGCATTTGGGGTGGGGAAGAGGAAGAGGAGTGTTAGCCTTACAGTTAGAAGTGAGGGGCCGAATCAACAGGACAAACATACAAAGAAGGGAAAATAGAGGCAGAGTTAGACATGGGAATAACATTGCACATCTGGTCAGGGACAGAGAAGTCACAAATGAGGATCAAATGAGATCTGGTAGGAGAAAATTACTTGGCAGGGGGGCTGATGGATTTCCTGCAATCCCATGCAGAACACATTCTTCATGGCCTTCCCAGGGAAGATATAGAGACACTGCCCAAGAGGAATAGGGGGATGTTTCACATTCTGGAGAATGATGTCATCTGAGCACAAAAGAAGATGCAAGATGTCCATTTCTATTTGCTCCTTCCATTAGTCCACTCCTCCTCTTTGCTACTTTAGGCCTCCTTTTCTTAGCTCTTTTTCTAGTACTGCACGAAACACCAATTTCTTGGAATAAGGGGAAAGGAAAATGGGTCTGTCTCTCTGTCTCTCTCTCTCTATCTGTCCATCTGTCTCTGTCTCTGTCTCTGTCTCTCTCTGTCTTTCTCTCCATCCTCCCTCCCTCCCTCCTTTTCTCTCTCCCCTCCATATATATAATATATATATATGTATATATATATATATGTAGTATGTGTGTGTGTGTGCTTGTGTGTGTGTGCATTGAGGTAGAGGAGGGCAGAGCTAGCAGGGTAGGGAAATAGAGCCAAGGTGTCTGAATGTGGCTATGTCATTCATCGCCCAGCCTATCAAGCACATTAGAATCGACTGCCTTACTTGGAGTCAGGAAGACCTGAGTTCAAGTCCTACCTCATCTACTTATTAGCTGTGTGACCCTGGGCAAGTCAACCTCTCTTTGTCTCAGTTTGCTCATCTGAAAAATGGAGATGATAATAGCACCTAGAGGACAGCTAGGTGGCACAGTGGATAGAGCGCCAGGCCTAGAGTCAGGAAGACTCCTCTTCCCGAGTTCAAATCTAGCCTCAGACACTTCCTAGCTGTGTGACCCAGGCGAAGTCATTTAATCCTGTTTGCCTCAGTTTCCTCATCTGTAAAATGGACTGGAGAAGGAAAAGCCAAATCACTTCACTATCTTTGCCAAGAAAACCCCAAATAGGGTCACAAAGAGCCCGACGTGACTGAAAAGACTGAACAAAAGCGCCGAGCTTGTAGTAGAGGATGAAATGAGATTACAAATATGAAGTCCTATACAAATGCTATTACTACGACCGCTACCACCACTTACGGGGCTTGCTTATGTTCCAGCTCCAACTGGAGGTGGTGCAGAGGCTATCTGCCTTGTGATTCTCAAGGGGCAGATCCACGGTCGTGTAGGAGCTGGGGAGCGTGATGGGCTGGGCCAGTTTGATCAGTACAATGTCATGTTCAGATGAGATGACTGTGAATTTTTTGTGAGGGATAACTTTCTCATAAGGTACCACCTTCTCAGGTTCCTCTTGGCTGGACTGGATATCCTTTCTTATGATCACTTGCAGGTATCTAGAAGAAGAGAGAGGTTAATAGGGAACCCTTGATCCCTGGTGCCCCAACATTCTATTCATTACCTTATATTTAGAGTCTTCCTGACCATCCACCTCAGTGTCCTGCCCCCTCCATACAATGGCATCCTCTAGGAGTTCTGGGTCCTGAATGTCCCAGGAGAAAACTATCCTTCCTGGGACATCTCTACAGGAGAGCTTAACCCCAGAAAACACTTCTTTCCCATCCCTTCTAATGAATTCTCTAGCTGTGAGATATCCCACAAATAAATCCACTCATGCCCCCATCTTTTCACTTTTTCTACCCTCCAGGAAGTCATGATAACTCAGGAATGGACCTTGTCTCAGTCCCATAATTTCTTCTTTGTTCCTCTTTAGCAAACCCAGAAAGCCTCTCTGATGTTGCTCATATTTAGAGAAATCCCAACCAAATACATGTCTCCCAAGACCTGATTGGTCCGGAGTTCCAGTCACTCACGGTAAGAAGCAGTGAGCAGCAGTCAACACCCACTGTGGGTGAATGAGGGTCCCCACACAGGACTGGGAGCTGGATCTCAGGAAGATGAGGAAAGGCACTGTGGTATTATTAATATGGGATGGCTGTACAACTAGAAGGAGAAACACATTTCAGAACCCAGCTGAAGGGAATTATTCATAATGGTTATACTGTTCAAAACCCCAGCATATTCCATACGCTTTAACTTTCTCTCTTCCTATTCCTGGACCCTCCTCACCATTATGCCCCTTTTCCTACCTCTTTGTGCTCTCCCTAGAGATACAGAAGTGAATTTCTTAATTCTTCATTTTTCCCTGGCCTAACCTCTCCATTGTACTACCCTTACCCCCAATAATAATGATAGCCAGTTGTTCAGTCAATAAATACTTATTAAGCACCTACTATGTGCCAGGCACTATGCTAAACATCTGAGGATACAAACAAAGGCGAAAGTCAGCTCTTTCCCTCAAGGAGCTCACCGTCTAATGAGGGAGACAACATGCAAATAACTAGGTACAAAAACTAATTATACACAATAATAGCGAAGCATTTACACATCACTTTCAGGTTTGCAAAAACTTCTGTAAGTGTGATCTCGTTTGAGCTTCACAATGATTCTGTGAGGGAGGTGCTAGCATTACCTCCATTTTATGGATGAAGGAACTGTGGCTCAGAGAGAATGTGATTTGGCCAGGGTTGTTCAAATCAGCGTCTGAGGCAAGATTCAAACTCAGATCCTCTTGACTCCAATGAATCCAACATTCTATTCCCTGTGCCATTTAGCTGCCCAATTTAACCCTTATGCCTCCTGAAAGGCACATACAGAAACCCAACAGGCACTCACCAGATGCTGTAAGAAGATGGATAAAAAGGAGATACCACATAGTGATAACCAGATCTTGTCCTGCTGATGAGACCAAGAGGGGGTGCTAACAGGTCTTAACTTGACTGTGTGCTTAGGGACTTCCAGCAGCAGGAGGGGGATGGACAATGAGGCTGGAAAAGCCTTGGCTTGTTGTGACTCTTTATAGACTTAAGACCCTGATCCCAATTAGGGCATTTATTGGTGATGTTAGCAGCGCTGGCAGATGAGAGGAAACAGAGAGATGTGTTTCTGGTCTGAAAACCTTGTCTGACCAGGGAGATGAATGCCGGGGGGTCTTTTCCTCTTTCCCCAAAGAATAGAAATCCTCAAAAAAGAGCAGGTGGATCTCCCTGTGTTGCCATCTTTCCTCATCCCTGCTCTTCCCCCTAATGCATCAACCCTCGCCCCTGAGTAACATCCCTTACTTCTGCCTAACACTGGCCCCTCCCCGCTGTGTGACATCAGAACCTCATCGCTCCTTTGGCAAGGTGTTTGGGCAAAGTCATGGCCATTTATGCTTCTTTTGGGTCCATACATTCAATTGTATTGAACGAAATTGAATTGAAATGAATTCAATTGAATAATTCAATTGAATGAAAAGACTGTGGTCTAAATTAAACCTTTGATGACACAGGGCAAGTCACTTAATTCTTCCTGAGCTTCAATTGCTTATCAGTAAAATGATGATAGTAATACCTCACAAGGTTGTTATCAGGCTTAAATAAGATAATGAAGATGAAGTGCTTTGCGATCCTTTAAGGGTTCTAATCCTGTCGGTTATTGTTTCTTGTAAATTTGGGTGGTCATCTCTAAGTTTTGTCTCGTTCCTAGTCTGTTTCCTTACCTGTTGGCTGAATAGTTTTAAACTCGGGGTCAGCCAGTTTATTGATCTCCTAGCCATTTTAAAAACCTTCATCATTTTGATGTCGACATTCTTTCCTCACTGATTCTTCTGAAAAAAAAATCAGTTTATATAATATCTTATCAAAATGTTATTTGACATCTAGAAAATGAGACAGTGATGTCTAGTGGCCGCTAGTTGGCACAATTGATGGAACGCTGGGTCTGGAGTCAGGAAGACCTGAGTTCAAATCCACCCTCATATACTTTCTAGCTGTGTGTGAGTCACTTAACCTCTGTCTGCTTCAGTTTCCTTAACTGTAAAATGGGAACCATAATATAACCTATCTCTTAGGGTTGTTGGGAAGACCAGTTTAGCACTTGCCTGGCAGAGGATAGTAGGTGCTTAGTCTAATTCCCATCTGTATTCCAAAGAGCCAACATGATTTTGTCAAGATTAGGTCATACTAAGTTTGTTTCCTTTCAAGGTTATTAGAACTGGATGCTATATTTATTATAGTTAATGTAGACTTCAGCAAAACATTTTTAAAGAATATACCTTTTATTTTAGCTTTGTTTGATGATTACAGATATTTAAATGTAAAATTTGGTCCAGGGTCCCACAAAGGTTTTGAGCTCCAATGGACTGGAATTGATCCTAGGGATTAACCTCTGAGATCATTATATCTTTTTGGCTCAATGACTACAATCCAGGGCTGAAGCCTAGACATTTATTTGCATAAGATTTCCTTCTTCACTAGAGGGTATGATTACTTGGAGCTCTGTTGCCTGTTTGAAGGGTGGAGTTGACGAAAACTTGGAGAAAGTTGAAGAAAACTTGCTCCCTTCAGAGTTTGAGAGATGATACATGTGGTTACCTGAAGTTCCAGGATTTCTTCATTGGGAGGCCCTTGGAAGGAGAGAAACACTTTACTTATGTCAAATTGCCTGCCTTCTCAATGAGGGGAAGGGGAGGGAAGGAAGATGGGAGACAATTTACAACTCAAAATTTAAAAATATGATTGTTAAAAATAGTTTTTATGTGTAATTGGAAAGAATTTAAAAAAAAATTTTAAACAGTCTGGAAGAAGCCAATATATATAGAGCAGCCACTCCCTTGAGTATTTCCCTATTTTCAGCTTGCCACAGTAGCAGACTTTGGTAATTTCCTCTTTGCGTTAGAACTGTCAATTGAACTGAAATATCTTGCTGCCAGTGGGAGGAGTTCATTCACTCTGTGCATTGTCTGATATAGTCTAATCTGTATAACTCTGATTTCTGTTTGCCATCTGCTCAGAAAAATGGGATTGTTTGCAATTTACTTTGTTGATGGTTTTTATGGAACTGGTATTTGGTAGGAAGGGAGTCAAGCCTTCAGATATAGCTTAAGGCACTCCTTTGATAAGGAATAGTAATAGGAGAGTGGCTGAAACCTAAAAATTATTTTCCTTAGCAATATTTTTGGGGGATTTTGTTGTTTGAACATTTTAGTCGCATCTGACTCTCGGCGACCCAATTTGGGGTCTTCTCAGCAAAGATACAGGAATGGTTTGCCATCTCCTTCTCCAGCTCATTTTACAGATGAGGAAACAAGGTTAAGTGGCTTGCCTAAGGTCATACAGCTAGTACGTGTCTGAGGTCAGACATTTATGGCCATACACATAATCTACATGGACAGGGTGCAAACTTTGTTGACATCTCCAATTTTTATCTCTTAATTTCTAGTTGAATTAAAAAGGTTATTTATTATGCTTCCACACGAGAATAGAGAAAGCAGAGCTGAGTAGTGGGGTAGCAGATAAAAGCAATAGATGCAGAAAAAAAGAGAAATATTGCTACTTTAGAAAATAACTAAATTGAAGAAATTTTTCTGGTCCTGGATCAGACACTCCTAAGACTTTACAGTGAAGCTTTTAGTCATAGAATCATAGTATCAACAAGCTTTATGAACTAGAAAGTACAACTTAGTCCAACACCTTAGTGTTTTTGGGGGGGGGGATAAATTTTTTTTTACTATTTTTAAAATCCTGAACTTAACACCAAATGAGATGATCATTTGTCTGTACAAAGCAGTATAGAAAAAGAAGGTTGCTTATGGTCACAAGTATAAAACAAATTCAACGTGCTATTTTCAAAGTTGCCCTGCTTGTCTGTTTCCTATAGATATACCTTCTGTTCTATGTTTAAAAATGCTCATCTGACCCTCTTTCCTTACTTTTCCTTATTACTAGCCCCTTCCCCTCTCCAAAATTCCACCCAAAATCCCAGTGAGAGAAAAATCAAACCCTTGTATCAAGTATGTGCATAGTCAATCAAAACAAATCCCCATATTGGCCATGTTCAAAAACAGGTCTCATTCTACACCTTGAGTTTGTCACCTGCCTCTCAGGAGGTAGGTAGCATGTTCATCATTGTTGCTCTAAAATGTTGCTTGGTCATAGCATTGATCAGAGTTCTTAAGTCTTTCTTAGTTGTAGTGTTTTTAAACAGTAATTGTTATATAATAAATTGTTTTCTTGGTTCCGTACACTTCACTTTGTAGCAGTTCATTCAAATCTTTGAGCTGGTTTGTCTGAAATCACCTCTTTTATTATTATTTACAGAGAACTAATAATATTCTGTTATATTCACACACCATAATTTGTTTAGCTTTTCACCAGCTGATTGGGAATCCCCTTAGTTTCCAGTTCTTTGCCATGATCACACAAACAAACAAAGCTGCTCTAAGTATTTTATATGTGTTGGTCCTTTTCCTCTTTCTTTGATCTCTTTGGGCCCCAGATGCATGCTCTAGATGAGTCATCGTGATACACTTTGAACCTAAAGACATTTATGACTTATCACATATGACAGACTCTTGTGGAAAATATGCACCTTGGAAAATAGTAGTTCTAGGGAAGAATCCTAGAATCTGAGAGTTGGAAGAACATCAGAAGCTATCTGGTCCCATCCGTGCTATATGGGAATGTTCTCTGACCTGACTTTTCTTTGACTTAAGGGAGGGGGAATGTGCCCAGGAAGCCCATTGCATTTTTGGATAGCTCTAATCATTAATAGGTTTTTTTAAAATTACATTGGGCCTAAAATTATATCTTTGTGACTTCCACACATTGTTCCTACTTCTGACCTCTAGGGTAAAGGAGAACAATTTCACCTTCCTCATGATGGGTGCTCTTGGACATGCATGGTCACTCAGTGGGGAGGTCTCATTATCTTGGTGTCACACAAAGAGGGGAGGGGTCACTGTCTTAATGTTGCACACAGAAGGGAGGGTTCAATGTCACACAGAGGACAGAGATTAGTGTCACACAGGCAGGCAGGGTCAATTTCACATATTTGGGAAGGTCTCTTTCACATAAAGGATGTGGTGTGTGTGTACATGGTGGGTTAGGATGAAAGAGGGAGGGAGAACAATTGATTGTGGAGAAGAGCAAAGACCAAGGAGGAGGTCACAGTGACATTATCTTCCTAGGGACTCAGGGAAACCCACCTGCTCTCATCTGGGCAAGTCTCTTTCCCTGGAAAAAGAAAGGAAAACTCTGAGTCCTGGAGTCCATTTCTTCATCAGGACAGGCTTCTTCCAGGCTGGGGAGATCTTTAGCCCTGCAAGGCAAAAAGATCAGGTAGGCTCTTACATCTTAAGTTTCCTCTCCTCTGACTACCCCGGAAGAGGCACTGACAGATGTCCCTCCTGGGACTAGAGCCTGAGCCTAAAAGATCTAGTTCTGGAACCACTTAGGAGTCCAACAGATACTTCTCTTTTCCTGTTCCCCCAGAACCTCCAAGTAGGGTACCAGGCCAGTGGGAGGACTGAATTCTCCAGTCTCATTGGGGCAAGATATGAATATCATCATGAAATATATCCTCTTCTTCAATCTCCTGTCAGTGGCTGGTGAGTGACTATGGGCATCTTATGGATGTAGGTAGGGCAGAAGAAGTATTGGAAAGTTTAATAGGAAAAAATAATAAATGTGGTAGAAAAAATCACCAAGCATCTTTGTTATGATAAAAATCTGTGACAAAGGGAAACTGAGGCACAAAGTTTTACACATGATAAATTTATTAGCATGGCTAGCAAGTGCCAATAAATTGGGTCCAAGACCCCTCAGTAGTCAAGGGTAAAACCGACAAGCAAAGCAACTTTTTTAAAATAGCATTTACGTGGTGACTATACAGACATATTTCACTCTTGATTGGTTGGTGCTGCTTATATCAGTTCCTCACCAGTGGACCAACAACCTATGACTAACATCCTCTGGAAAGTATCATGGTAGGGAAACATCTTATCACCAGACTGACTCACCTCACTGCCTCCAGCCCCCCCATCCCCCAGCCCTACCGTGGTCTCACAGATTAGAATTTTTGTGGTTGGACTTTGGTTCATAGGAAAAGTTAAACTCTTACACATTTTACTAATAGGGACTATATAATCAAGTCTGAATTTAATTCACAAATATTGGTTCTGATTAGATATATTGATTAGATACAATTCTCAACCCATTATTTTGGAATATCAGTTTTCAAAATTTCACAATAGACAACTAAAGTTACAGGATTAAGGAGCTCAAACTCACATAATGAAGGAGGTGGATCGATCACTAATACATAGGAAATTGACCAAGCCTTAGAACAATACTAAATAAAGCGGGGTATCAATTTTCAATTTCACACCTTCTATATGTAATCTCTGTCTGGTATAGCCAGATCCCAAATATTTTCCCCTGACCTCAAAGCAGTAAGGTGAAGGAAGGAGATGGTTAAAGAGAAGTGGAAATATCCAATAAAGCATCTCTAGGAATTCCACTATGGATCTCAAAAGGAACTTATTTGGGTGAGGGTTGGACTTGATGACCTCAGAGGTCTATTCCACAATTCAGTGAAGAGGAAGATCTTCCCAATTGGAATTTGACAAAGTTCTCAGCATATACAGTGAAAAGAAGATAGAAAGAGGGACATAATTGCTGGCCTGAGGGAAGAGATAATGGGCAAGGTGTATGGATTTTGAGGCTTATTTGGAATATAAGCTATATTAAATGACTGTACATATTTACAAGTATATGTGTATATATATATATATATATGTATATATATATATATATATATATATTTAAAAGACTACTGTTTAGTGTTAAGGAATGATTAGTAATTGAAAAGCAAGGACTATATGATGCCAGCTCTTTCAAGAGAGATAGCATGACCAGAGGAAGCAGATGGGTGGGAGGTAGGAGAGAAATTAGGGAAAAAGATGAATAAATGCAGTAAAAGCCCTGCATCAGAAAGGTCCTGCTGCTCAAATAAGCAGGATCGCTTAGCCAAGAACATTTAGTTCAGTCTTGGTGAGGAATAGGATCAGATGACTGGGCAAGAACTATTGCTTTCTTCCATTTTGCTGGTGGGGCTTAGCAGGAATTGAACCTGACCCCAAGAGTAAAATCACATCAAAGCAACAAAGAGGAGAAATGGTACTTGAGTCATGGGGGAAATATAGGTCAGGAATACATTGGGTAGAGCAATCCAGAAATGAAGAAATTAAATTATTTTTATTTGTAAAGTTCTGTGATTTTGCATAGATGGGCAGTATAGTCCTTGGGTTGGAAGGAATCGCTGGGGTCATTCATATATGATTTGGACCTACCATGGACTTTAAGGTTCTATTAGTCCAAACTCTTCATTTTATTACACATGAGAAAACTGAGAGGGGAAAAGACTTACCCAGGATGGCACAGTGAGATGCTATTTGCACAGATTCCATTGCCCAGACTGGAACCAATATCTCTTCACTCTCATTGTTCTCTCCACTTCACTCTATTGTTTCATCTCCTAAATTATATAAAACAGGATGTATCTATTCTGTATGCACTTTGTCGCTTGCCTACCTGCCTCTATATCCTCATGCCTGCAGTGAAGTTGTTTTTTTTTTAAACTCAAGATGACTAGCCTGAGAGTGTGATGATGATTCTATTGAGGAATAAAGGAGTAAGGGGCAAGACATTTCTGGGCCTTGGTTTCCGTGTTTGTAAAATGAAGGCATTGTGTTAAATGACCTCTCAGCTTGCTCCTAGCTCTAAATCTACACAAAAGAGCTCTGAACACTCAGACAATGACGGAAAAGATAAAGAGTTTGCTCACGCTGCTTCTGACAGTAATAGAAATAGGGGAGATTAAAGGAAAAAGAAAGAACTGAATTGTTTCTGGATGTGATAGTATAGGTTACTTTTCAATCTCCATTACCATCATAGATTTAATCAGTTGTATTCCATCTCCTGAAAACTGTCTTTTTCTGGCTCTCTAGTTTCCCTACCAGCGTTCTACGATGACATGAATGAGAAAAGTCTGCCTTACCTGGTCTACCTGAGATCCAGCTTCCAACCTTGCATTGGGACTCTTATTCACCCACAGTGGGTGGTGACAGCTGCTCATTGCTACTTACCGTGAGTGAGAATATGTCAAGGACATTCTTCTCTAGGAATTCTGAATGAGAATCTAAAAATCTGTCTGGAATTTCCCTATACTCAGCAGGACTGAAAAGACTTAGGAATCTGGATAAGGGAATCTGGTAGGGAGGAGGAAGATTAATTTCTGAAACCTTGTGACTCTTCAATAAACACTTGTTAAGTGAAACACTGGATTAGGTTTGGAGATATGTTATGAGTTGGACCCTGCCCTCAAAAAGCTTATGATCTAAGAAAAGGAGGAAAGACCCACATGCAAACATTTGTGATACAGGAGGGAAGGGAACTAAGTTCAAAGAAGTCCAGACAAAGTGCTGATTGTGTTTAGATGAGGGAGAGGGAAGGTCAGCTAGGTGGTGTAGTGAGTAGAGCACTGGCCCTGGAGTCAGGAGGACCTGAGTTCAAATCCATCCTCATATGCTTGACACACTAGCTGTGTGACCGTGAGCAAGTCACTTAACCCCAGTTGTCCTGCCTTCCCCCCTCCAAAAAAAAACAGATGAGGGAGAGGGAGGTTGCTTCCAGTGTGGGGTGAAGTGGGGTACTTGGGAAGACTTCATTTGTGTCATCTAGTCTGTCCTAAAGAATAGGTAGAAGGATTTCAATAGGCAGAGAAGAGAGATAAAGACATAGCAGATGTATAGAATAGCGAATCCAAGGTGTGGAAGGAAGAAAATACAGGCCATATTCAAGGATGGCAAATATCTGATTTGACTAGAGTACAGAGTCAGTGAAAGGAAGAGTATGAGATAGAAATAGAATAGCGAACAGTTGTAGCCAGATTATGAAATCTCTTAAATATCAAGCTAAGGGAATTATCTGGAAGATTATTAGATAGTGTTGAAAGTTTTTGAGCAGTGGGGTAATACAAGCAGATCCAGACATTGGGAAGATTAAACTGTCAGTAGTGTGTGAGATAGATTGGAGTTGAAAAAGCCAGTAGACAGGAATATCTTTTTTAATTATTATTTTTATTTTGTTTTTAAATTATGTATTTTGTTACATTTTGAGTCCCAAGTTGTTTCCCTTCCTCCCTCCCCACCTCTAATTAGAAAAAGACAACAATTGTTGTAGAGATGTATGTGGAACCATACAACATATACTTACATATATCAGTCCTTTCTCTGAAGGTAGATAGCATCTTTCTTCATAAGGCCTTCATAGTTAATTTGAACGATTGTATTACTCAGAATAGCTTAACCATTCATACTTACTTTTCCAACAATAGTGTTGTAATTGTATGCAGTGTTTTCCTAGTTCTGCTCGTTTCACTCTGCATTATTTCATGCAAATCTTTTCATGTTTTTCTAAAACCAACTTGCTAGCCATTCCTTATACCATGGTAGTATTCCATCACAATCATACATGAAAACTTATTCAGCCATTCCCCAATTGATGGGCATCCTCTCAATTTCCTTTTCTTTGCCACCACAAAGAGAGCTGCTATAAATATTTTAGAACATGTATGTTCTTTTCCTTTTTCCCTGATCACCTTGGGAAACAGATATAATAGTGGTATTGCTGGGTCAAAGAGTATACACAGTTTTATAATTCTTTGGGCATAATTCTAAATCGATCTCCAAAATGGTTGGATCAGTTCACAATGCCACCAACAGTGTATTAGTGTTCCATTTTTTCCACATCCCCTCCAGCATTTGTCATTTCCCATTCTATCACTTTAGCCAATCTGATAGGTGTGAGATAGTACCTCAAAATTGTTTTAATTTGCATTTCTCTAATCAGTAGTGATTTAGAGGATTTTTCAATGACTATATATATATAATTTGATTTCTTCTTCCAAAAATTGCCTGTTTGCATTCTTTGACCATTTGTCAATTGGGGAATGATTCATATTCTTATAAATTTGACTTAATTCTTTATATATTTGAGATATGAGACCTTTATCTGAGAAACTGGCTATAAATTTTTCCTCCCAATTTTCTGTTTTTCTTGTCATCTTGGTTACCTTAGTTTTATTTGTATAAAACTTTTTTATTTTAAGGTAATCAAAATGATCCTTTTATATCCCACAATGTTCTCTATCTCTTATTTATTCAGGAATTCTTCTCTTATCCATATAGCTGATAGGTAATATGTTCCATGCTCCTTTAATTTACTTATGATATCTCCCTTTACGTCTAGGTCATATATCTATTTTAGCCTTATCTTGGTAAATGGTGTAAGACATTGGTCTACACCTAGTTCCTGCCAGACTGCTTTCCAGTTTTTCTAACAATTTTTATCAAGAATTGAGTTCTTATAAAAGCTTATATCTTTGCATTTATTAAACATAAGGTTACTATAGTAATTTACTACTGTGTATTGCATACTTTATTCCACTGGGCCACCCTTCTATTCCTTAGCCAGTACCAGATAGTTTTGATAATTATTGCCATATAGTTTAAGATCTGATACTGCTAGACTTCTTTCCTTTATACTTTTCATTAATTCCTCAGATATTCTTGGCCTTTTCTCTTCTCCAAATGAATTTTATTACTTTTTTCTAGCTCAATAAAATAATTTTTGGTACTTTAATTGGGATGGCGCTGAATAAGTAGATTAGGTAGAATAATCATTTTATTATATTAGTTCAGCACCCCCTTGAATAATGAATATTTTCTCTAATTATTTAAATCTGACTTTATTTGTATAAAAAGTATTTTATAATTATGTTCATATAGTTCTTGGGTTTGGTTTGTCAGGTATACTCCCAGATATTTATGTAGTCTGGTTATTTTAAATGAGATATCTCTTACTATCTCTTCTTGCAGGGCTTTGTTGGTGATATACAGAAATGCTGGTGATTCGTGTGGGTTTATTTTATATCCTGCTACTCTACTAAAATTACTAATTGTTTCAACTAATTTTTAGTTGAATCTCTAGGATTTTCCAAGGATACCATATTATCATCTGCCAGAACAGTTAGTTTTATTTTCTCATCGCTCATTCTGATTTCTCCAATTTCTTTTTCTTTTCTTATTGACAGCATTTCTAGTACAATATTGAATAATAGTGGTGGTAATGGGCATCCTTTCTTCACTCCTGATCTTATTAGGAAGGCTCCTAGCTTATCCCCATTACAGAGAATGCTTGCTGATGGTTTTAAGTAGATACTTCTTATAATTTTATTTAAAATTTTTTATTTAGTATTTTATTTTCCACTGTTACATGTAAAAACAATCTTTAACATTCATTTTTAAAACCTTGAGTTCCAAATTCTCTCACTTCCTTCTTCCCCCTCCTCCCCCATCGAGAAGATAAGCAATTCGATATAGGCTATACAGGTGTAGTCATGCAAAACATTTCCCTAATAGTCGTGTTGTGAGAGAAAACATAGACTTCCCCCCATAAAAAACCTCAAGAAAAATAAAGTTAAAAAGTATGCTTCAATCTATACTCAGACACCATCAGGTCTTTCTCTGGGGGTGGATAGCATTTTTCATTTCAGGATTGTTACAATTCTGAGAATAGCTAAGTCATTCACAGCTGATCATCTTACAATATTGCTGTACCTTTGTACACAGTATACATTTCACTTTACATCAGCCCATGCAAGTCTTTCCAGGTTTTTCAGAGAGCATCCTGCTCATTATTTCTTATACTACAATAGTATTCCATTATAATCATGTACCACAACTTGTTCAGCCATTCCCCAATTGATGGGCATCCCCTCAACTTCCAACTCTTTGTCCCCAGAAAAGGGCTGCTATAAATATTTCTGCACATATAAGTCCTTTTCCTTTTTGTTTTCTATCTCTTTTGGTATATAAACCTAGTAATGGTATTGCTAGGTCAAAGGGTATGCATGGTTTTATAGCCCTTTGGGCATAATATTGTCTTACAAAATGGTTGAATCAGTTCACAACTCCACCAACGGTATAGTAATCTCTCATTTTCCCCACATCCCCTCCAACATTTGTCATTCACCTTTTCTGTCCTATTAGCCAATCTAATAGGTCTGAGGCAGTACCTCAGAATTGTTTTAATTTGCATTACCCCAAACAAAAGTGAGTTAGAGTATTTTTCATATGGCTATAGATAGCTTTGATTACTTCATCTGAAAACTGGTCATATCTTTCAATCATTTATCAATTGGGGAATGGCTCTTATTTTTATAAATTTGACTCAGTTCTCTATATATTTGAGAAATGAGGCCTTTGTCAGAGAAACGCACTTTAATTTTTTTTCACAGTTCCTATGGCTAACTGTATTTCCCTCCATTCTATCCCCCCCATTTATTCTATTCTCCTTCTCCTTTTACCCTGTTCTTCCTCAAAAGTGTTTTGCTTCTGACTACCCCCTCCCCCAATCTGCCCTCCCTTCTATCACCCTCCCCCCTTCTCTTATCCCTTTCCCCTCCTACTTTCCAAGTAAGATAGATTTCGATACCCAAGTGAGTGTGTATGTTATTCCCTCTTTAAGCCAATTTTGATGAGAGTAAGGTTCACTCACTCTCCCTCACCTCCCCCCTCTTCCCCTCCACTGTAAAAGCTTTTTCTTACCTCTTTTATGTGAGATAATTTACCCTATTCCACCTCTCCTTTTCTCTTTCTCCCAGTACATTCCTCTCTCATCCCTTAATTTTATTTTTTAGATATCATCCCTTCATATTCAACTTACACCTATGCCCTCTGTCTATATATATACATGCATATATATATATATACACACACATACATATATATATATATATATATATATATATATATATATATATATATATATATATATTTCTTCTAACTACCCTAATAATGATAAAGGTCTTATGAATTATAAATATTATCTTCCAACTTAGGAATTTAAATAGTTTAACCTTATTAAGTTCTTTATGTTTTCTCTTTCTTGTTTACCTTTTTATGTTTCCCTTGAGTCTTGTATCTGAAAGTCAAATTTCCTATTCAGCTCTGGTCTTTTCATCAAGAATGCTTGAAAGTCCTCTATCTCATTGAATATCCATTTTCCCCCTGAAGGATCATAATCAGTTTTGCTGGGTAGGTGATTCTTGGTTGCAATTCTAGTCCCTTTTCCCTCTGGAATATCATATTACAAGCCCTCTGATCCTTCAATGTAGAAGCTGCTAAATCTTGTGTTATCCTAACTGTGGCTCCATGATACTTCAATTGTTTTTTTTTCTAGCTGCTGGCAATATTTTCTCCTTGACCTGGGAACTCTGGAATTTGCTATAATATTTCTGGTAGTTTTCATTTTGGGATTTCTTTCAGGAGATGATCAGTGGGTTCTTTCGATTTCTATTTTACCCTCTGGTTCTAGACTATCAGGGCAGTTTTCCTTGATAATTTATTGAAAGATGATGTCTAGACTCTTCTTTTTATCATGACTCTCAGGTAGTCCAGTAATTCTTAAATTATCTCTCCTGAATCTATGTTCTAGGTCAGTTGTTTTTCCAATGAGAGATTTCCCATTGTCTTCTATTTTTTCATTCTTTCAGTTTTGATTTTATTGTTTCTTGATTTCTCATAAAGTAATTAGCCTCCATTTACTGAATTCTAATTTTTAAGGAGCTTTTGGATCTCCTTTTTCATTTGGACAATTCTGATTTTGAATGCATTCTTCTCCTCATTGGCTTTTTGGACCTCTTTTACCATTTGGCCTAGGCTGGTTTTTAAGGTATTATTTTCTTCAGTATTTTTTATGTCTCCTTTACCAAGTTGTTGACTCATTTTGTACGATTTTCTTGTGTCACTGTCATTTCTCTTCCCAATTTTTCCTCTACCTCTCTTACTTGATTTTCAAAATCCTTTTTGAGCTCTTCCATGGCCTGAGACCAATTCACATTTTTATTGGAGGCTTTGGATATGGGAGCTTTGACTTTGTTGTCTTTTGAGTGTGTGTTTTGATCTTCCTTGTCACCATAGTAACTTTCTATAGTCTGAATTTTTTTCTGTATTTGCTCATATTCCTAGCCTATTACTTGAATTATAACACTTCATTAAAGTAGGGCTCTGCTTCCAGGGTGGAGGCGCACTGTCCCAAGCTTCAGGGGTTTTTATGCAGCTATTTTCAGAGATACTATAAGTTTTCAGTTCTTCCAATGTGGTATGACCTAAGGAGAGGTGTTTACTACTCTCCTGGCCTGTGGTCTGGTTTGAGTGACCACAAACACTCTTTTTTGCCCTAAAAGTGTAAAGAGGGTTCTCCCTGCACTGTGGCCACAAGGTCTGCTATGTTAGTACTCATTCTTGCCCTGGAACTGCCCCCTAAGAGTGCCCCCAAGGCCTATGAGGTGGATCTGAGTATGGGCAAAGCAACAGAGTTCTGCCTCAGTGCTACCCCTGTTATCTCTTTCTGACCAGCTGTTTGACCCCATTACCATATGTGGGCTGTGAGCTCCAGAAGTAACTTCTGTCGATGCTGGTTCAGGAGGCCTCCTTCTGGTTTGCTGGGGCCAGGACTGTGCTGGCGCAGCCTGTGCTGGACTGTGTTGTACTCTCACTCAGGTGAGACAGACTTTTCCTGCCAATTTGCTGTTTGTGGGTTGAGAGGTCTGGGAACCTCCACTGCGGCCAGTGATTCAGATCACCCCAAGGCCTGCTTTGGGTTTGCTGGGGCCTCTGCTGGACTGTGCTCCTCTCTTACCTAGATGCAACAGACTTTTCCTGCTGACCTTCCAGTTTGTCTTGGGCTAGAAATTTGTTTCGCTCCATATTTTGTTGAGTTCTGCTGCTCTAGAATTTGTTTTCAGTAATTTTTAAAGGTATTTGGAGAAGTTTGGGGGAGAGCTCAGGTGTGTCTCTGCCTTTACTCCACCATCTTGGCTCCACCTTTCACTTCTTATCATTTTGTTTTGTTTTGTTTTTGGCAGGGCAACTGGGGCTAAGTGACTTGCCCAAGGTCACACAGCTAGTACATGGGTCAAGTGTCTGAGGCTGTATTTGAACTCAGGTCCTCCTGACTCCAGGGCCGGTGCTCTACTCACTGCACCACCTAGCTGCCCCCCACTTCTTATCATTTTAAAGAAAAATCCATTAGGCAGGAATATGTGGTAGAACGGTACTCAATAGTTTAGGTAAGAGATGATGAGGGTCTGAGGTGGTGATTGTGGTGATCATGGTTGCCACATAAGGAGGTGGCCATGGGTGATGCCCAGAGAGATTGTCACTATAATAGGATAAATAAGACTTGCAGATTGATTGAATGAGAGAGAATAAGGAGTCAAATACATATTTGACTACAAATATGGATACCTGTCAGAATGATTGCGCCATTGGCTAGGATAAGAAAGTCAGAAAGAAGAAAGAAGAGAAAGGAGAAAATATTTTAAGTTCAGGTTTGGATGTGTTTAGCTTAAGATGCTGGTGGAACAGCCAGATAAAGATTTCTAATAGGAATTAGAGAAATGCAAGTATGGAGCTTAGAAGAGAAGTTAAGTTTGAAGATACATCTTTGGGAGTAATTTGCACAGGCATGATAGTGAATCTATGGAAGTAGATAGGATCACAAGGGGAAAAGTATAGAGAAAGGGGATCAGTAACAGAGACCTGGAGGTGGGAGATAAGAATCAGAGAAATGGCAGGTAGGAAGAAGACTGAGAAGAATATAGTGTTATAGAAATTGAGTAGAAATTACCAGGATGGAGAAGACATGATCAATAGTATCAAATGTTGCGGGAGGGCAGAGACCAAGGAAAGGGTATTGGATCTAGGATTTCAAAATTCACGGACCATCTTTGAAGGAACAGGTTCAGAGGAGAGGTTAAGGTAAAAGCCTGATTGCATTGGGGTTGAATGAAGACTCAATGGGAGATGAGGCAATAGTGAGCACGGACTACTTCTTTAAGAAATACAACAATTTAAACCAGAAGAGAGATGAGACTAGAAGTAGTAAGCTCAAGGGAATTTTTTAAAGAATAAGCATGTCTTAATTATGTTTATAGGCAATGGGAAAGAATAGAGAGGGAGACAGGTTCATTACACAAAGAGAGATGCAGGGATGGGAGAGAGGAACTCTATTGATTAGAGGAGATGTGTAATTAATAGAACAGGCAGATAAGGAGAGGAAGGAAGAAAGTCTGAAAGTTCCAAGTGGTTTTGAAATGAAGAAGGAAGAATTTGAAGGAAAACCTGTGAAAACCTTCAATTAATGTGTATATATATATATATATGTATACTGTGTGTGTGTGTGTGTGTGTGTGTGTGTGTGTGTGTGTGTGTGAAGCAGAATCAAAACCTAAAAACATGACGGGCGACATTAGGGCTTGAGGAGAGAGAATAAAGTTTTTGTCACCTATGGTTCAGAGTTTTCCAAAGACTCACGACAGATTGGCTTCAATTCTCAGAACTTGATCCAAAAGGAATCATTATGTCTCTTTGGTTTGTGCCTCCATCCTGGAGTTTTCTTTGGGGGAAATCTCCAAAATCAAGGTTAGATATATGCTTGTGTCTAGGTTTCCCCAAATCTTACATAAGCACTCAATGAGAACACTATGACTATAGGTTATCAGATAGCCTTTAATAGTCACCATGAAAATGCAGGATGGAAAAGACTCACAGAAACCTGTGAGCAAACCTAGAAACTTACAGCCTTCAAAAAGTCCTTTAGACTCTTTCCAGAAAGCAAACACACTTGGGAAGTGGAGTTGATTAACACAAAATTCCCATTACATTAAACTTGCTCTGTGGTCTGACCAAGCACAGGAATGGCAGGTTTTTCAAGGTTAAAATTTCTACTCCTTCTTCCCCTACCTCTCAAGGCCTACCCAACCTGGCTTCAGCTATAGTTTGTCTTTGTTCAGTAGTTTCAATAATTCTTCTTGACCCTATTTGGGGTTTTCTAGGCTGAGAGCAGTATCTAATCTAACTAACTTTTTTTTAAAGATGATGAAATGAAGTCCCATAGAGATTAATTGACTTTCCCAAAGTCCAATAGGTTAATGTTGGGATTTAAATCTGGTTCTTAAGGGTTAATGGTCAATCAATCAACAAATGTTGAGAGTATAGAGGCAAAAATGAAATTGTCTCTTCTCTCAAGGAACTTAATATTATATTGGGGAAATAAACATATGCATATATACTATTCTATTGGGGGAGACAAATGTGCATAAATAAATATATACAAAATAGATATAAGGCAATTTTGGGTGAGGAAGACACTAGAAACTGATGGGAATCTGGAAGAGTTTCATGGATAAGGTAGTACTTGAGCAAAGTCTGGAAGGAAACGAGTAATTAACTCTGAGCTTTAGGTTTATTAAAGAGGATCTCTAAAGCTTCATCTGTCTCTAACATTCTATAAAAGCAAGTGGTCAAACATTCCCTTCATGCTCCCATTCAGATAGACTTTTCCAACATTTGCCTTGATTTCTCGCAGGAATCCAGACTGCATGAGGACTAGGGTTCTCTGTGTCTGATTGCTTTGACAGGCCTTTGATTTGACTCATCCTAGAAAGCAGGGATAGAGGGATTCAACTTCCATTTCAGGTGATGCTGAGGGCAGAGGGTATAAGTGAATTGAGATGAATGGAAGGATAAGGGGTAGAATTTGTCTCTCTCTCTGTCTCTCTCTCTCTCTGTCTCTCTCTGTATGTGTATGTGTGTGTGTGTGTGTGTGTGTGTGTGTGTGTGCGCATGTGTGCTTGTGTTATATAGATGTGTCTGTCAATGAAGTACACTATAAGTCATGTGCTCCTTCTCCTCTTTAGCCTCTTCCTTTTCTTCTAGGTACCTCAAAATCATCTGGCAGAATTATACCATCAATGACCAACAGCCAACTGAGCAAGAGCTACCTTATGAAAAGGTCATCAGTCACCCAAACTTCATTTCCACTTCTTCTGAACATGACATCATGCTCATCAAGTTGGCCACATCCATTCAATTACCAAAAAACTTCCAAAATGTAGAATTGCCTCCTGAAGATATCAATATGGATACACAGTGCATGGTTCCAATCTGGTCATGGGATGATCATAATTTTAGTGAGTGACTATCAGATGGTAGTGGTATTTATGTTAGAGATCAATCTAATCCATCCAATCCAACAATCATGCATTATTATACACCTACTCTGTGCCAGGCACTGTGCTAGGTCCTGGAGATACAAAGACAAAGTGAAAGACAGCCTCTGCCCTCAGAGGGCTCATACTCTACTGGAAGTTCTGAGGGAGATAGGGAAAGAATGGAAATTCACTGGGGTGGGACTGGGTTTCTGAGCCCCATAACGATAGCTAATAATATCCATCATTTATGTAGAGCTTTAAGGTGTGTGAAATGTTTTATATATGTTATCCCGAGGGGTTACCACTACTTTTGTTTGTTATGATAGACAATGTCACTCGATATTTTTGAGCCCTGGTTTTCCTGTTTATAAAATGGAGAAAATAATTTCTGCTTTATGTCATAGGGTTGTAGAACTAATAGATGTGAGGCCACTTTGAAAATTTATAATCACTATATGAATATAAGGAATTATAATAATTATTATTTTTATTATTTTATTACAAGTAGCAGTTATAATACTTCAGAGGGGCAAGTAGAGTGAAGGGGGAGCTGGATCCCCCTTTCTTGCCCAGGCTGGAAATAATAGCAGCCATTTATGTGCTTGATCCCACTACTGATTGGCATGGGAGCTTTGATCCTGCTCCATTTGTGACCTGGGCCAGTTCACCTGTCTTTAGGCAGCCTGGTTGCTCTTCACTCCACTCCACTTCCAGATAGTCACTATACTGGTTCCTTACTTAGTTCACATAGTCCCACTCCCACTTAGACACTAATACCACTTTAGCTCAGAACTTCTGAACTCAAGTGATCCACCAGACTCAGCCTTCCCAGTACCATGGATTATAAGTACTCATCATCATTTGGGGGGTGGCTCAGTGGATAGTGTGCTGGGATTGAAGTCAGGAAGACGTATTCTGAATTCAAATCTGGCTCAGGCACTTACCCTGAGCAAGTCACTTAACCCTGTTTGCCTCAATTTCCTCATCTGTAAAATGAGCTGGAGAAGGAAATGGCAAGAAAACTTGAGTTGGGCATGGCTGAAAAGTGACTGAACATCATTGTCATTTATACTGATTGTATAATTAAACAAGTCCAAAAGCTATTCCTAAACTATTCTAATGCTTCTTCCATCACCAGCCTCTATCCTTAGGGATCTGTGGCAAACTCCATTATGTGTAACATTTTTACCACTGACTTGGATGACAGCACTAACTGGTGACTTCCCATTCTTTCCCCATCCCCTTCAGAACTCCAAGATGAATGTAAGCCTCATGAGGACAGGGATCATCTTTCACAAATTTGGGAGGGATAGGGTAACATTGATGACAGAGTCAGGATCTCAAAAGAGCTTGACAAGCCAGATTGTTGGGTTGAATCTAATAAGATGAAATTGAATAAACATAAAATCTTTACACTTAGGTTCAAAAAGTCAACTTCAGTAAGCACAAGCTGAGGAAGATGTGTCTAATAAAGCTATTCATCTGAAAAACTAAGGGAGTTTAAATAAATCATAACCTCAATATGATTTGACAATGTGATATGGCAAATAAAAATGATACTTCGATCCAGGCATTACATTAGGAGAGACCATAATATCTTGGGAAGTAATAGTATGGTGGCACTCTGGTTTGATTATTATACTCAGTTCTGGCAACCACAGTTTAGGAAGGTTATGGACAGACCAGAGAGCATCCAGAAGAAGGCAAACAGTGAAGGGCTTCAAGGTTGTACCCTATGAGGAGCAGCTAGGGGGCTCAGTGGGTAGAGCACTGGTCCAGGAGTCAGGAGGACCTGAGTTCAAATCCATCCTCAGACACTTACTAGCTATGTGATCCTGGGAAAGTCATTTAATCCTGATTGCCTCCTTAAAAAACAAATAAAGATTGTATCCTATGAAGATCTATTGAAGGAAATGGAGATATTTAACCTGGAAAAGCTAAGACTTAGTGGATTGGTAGATGTTTCTCTTCAAGCAAGCAATGGAGGAGACAGTGGGGTATAGTGGAATGGACACTGGTTTGAGAAGCAAAGGACTTGCATTTAAGTGTACTTGACTTTACTGTTCACTACCCATGTGACCATAGATAAAGCACTTAACTTCTCTGGGTCTCAGTTTCCTCAAGTGAGGAAAAAATAAAGATGAAGTGAGGGAGGGCCTCTGGCTTTAGATATATGAGCTTAAAAGAAGCTTAAGGACTATGAAACTGAAGAGCAATTAGACTTGTTCTCTTATCAGCAGGCAAATTTAAGTCTGATTTAAGGAATAACTTCCTAATAGTTAGAATGAGGTGCCTAGGCAGGTCATGAATTCTCCAAGGAAAAGTTGGGTGGCCACTTGTTAGGTATTTTGTGAGAAGGAATTCTTGGTCAGCTGCGAGCTGGCCTTCATGGCCTCTGAGGTCCCTCCCAGTTCTGAGATTCTGTAATTTTCTAGCATATTTTTCTTTGACAACTCTTCCCTAATCGTAAGGTCACTCCATGGTACAACTCCTTGAGATGGGATATGAGGAAGAGTTCATTTTAAAGTGGTACATGCAACAGATATGAATCATGTCGGGAGGTAGAATCTAATCAAGAAGAACTGTAGAGGGGAAGGTCAAGATCATAGCTAAGACCTCCCACAAACTACTCTTTGGCTGCCTTGGTCTGGCCAAATGCCAAGTTAGATAGATTAACTCAGTGGGACACTTCTTACATTATTTTGTATCTTCTACTTGTTCTTAAATAGGTATCAGGGAGATAACAGAAAAGAAGGCATGGAAGGAAAAAGGAGAATGTTGGGGAAATTCAAATACAAAGGAAAATCTCAATCTCTCTCTCTCTCTCTCTCTCTCCCTCTCTCTCTCTCTTTCTCTCTCTCTCCCTCTCTCAGAACAAGATGCTGATGTTCTACACACCTTGAGAACTGATCTGATCCCTAACAGTCAGTGCATCTATAGCTATCCAGGAAAACTCACAAAGGACATGATTTGTGTGGGAGTTATAACAGAAATGCCATACAAATGTCTGGTAATTCTTCCAGGTTCCATTTATCCTTTTTTCTTGGTCATCCTCATGACTTCTCTCTTTGTTCAGACAGAAATCTTTCTTGGTGGTTGAGATAAGAGATGAAGGAGAATGGGGGTCAGAGAATATTTGTTCCTCTCCTTCCTTTGATTAGAAATTGGGGGCCCTTAAGAAGGCAGAAATGGGGAGGAATGGAAGGTCTTTGGGTCAAACTGCTTTCTAATCTCTCCTTGGGCTAGGTTAGAGAAAGATGGGGAGACAGGGACAGTCAGTGGGGTGGATGAAAGGCTTGACTAAAAATAGCCATTGTACGTTAGAGACTCGGGGCCTACAAATTACCTCAAGTCCAAATCCTCTGGGCTTCTCTGCACCAGCCACTGACTTTGTTCATTGGCTGAGGTGGCCTTAGCTCCAGGGATATCTTTGATCTCCTTTCTTTTCTCTCTCACAGGAAGTCTCAGCTTCTCCAGCCATATGTGGTAGATTCTTACAGGGGATCTTGTCCTGGACTGATGGGTGTATCCTAGGAGGGGATGTTGGCATCTTCACCAAGGTCCACAGCTATGTCCCCTGGATCAAGAAGATTATCACTACAGACTGAGTTTCCTTCGATCCCTTTCTTCAATCCCTCTGGAAACTCACCCTTTGTCCCTATGATGTACACTATGGGATATAGAGCCCCAACTTTGACCTTGTCTCTGGTTACAGGATAGGGTCCCAATAGAGAACTCTGGCTCCACTTCTGTGTCCTTGTGACTCTTTTAGCTCCCTTTCTTCAATACCATAAATATCTTGGAACCCCTGGACTTATCAAAGAGTGAGGCTCATGTAGAAACAGATAGATCCCTCCAAAACTCCTAATACACTATTTTTTTTATTTATTAACCCTCTCTGGATCACACAAGGGTGTGTGGCAGCTGAATGAACCTGGATAGAAGGGGCAAGATCTGGGAATTGCTGTAGAAGCGTTCTGGCAAGCAATGTAGGTCTATTAAAACAAAGGTTGAATTTCAAGCTCATAGATTTAGAGCTGGAAGAGTCCTGAGAGACCATCTAATTCAATTCCCTCTCATTTCACATATGAGTAACTGAGATGCAGAGAGGTCAGGTGACCTTGTCCTAGGCCACACATCCAATGAAAAGGAAGTCAGAACTAGGAAGAGCAGCAACATAACACATAGATCCAATCAGGTAAGAGATTGTGTTTGAAGAAGCCTCAGCTAAGGCAGAGGAAGGATGAGGAAGGTAAAACTAAGACTAGAGCCCATGAATCCAAGGAGTTATCCAAAGAGATACTGGAATTGTAGTGTCTGTCCCCCAGGTAGAAAATAAATTGAATGTGGGCAGAGAATGATTTTGTGTTTAAGTTTCCAGGGGCACTGTTTCCCAAGGAGGCTATCATCAGGCCTGGCACATTATTGCTGTTTAGTCGTTTTTCAATCACGTCTTTGTGACCCCAGTTTTCTTGGCAAAGATACTAGAGTGGTTTGTGGTTTGTCATTTCCTCCTCATTATACAGATGAGGAAACTGAGGCAAAGAGGGCTAAATGACTTGCCCAGGGTGATGCAGATAGTGTCTGAGGCTAGATTTGAACTCAGAAGGATTGTCCTGACTTCAGACCCTGCACTCTATTCACTGCACCACCTAGCTTCCCCATACTAAGTTCTTAATAAACACTTGTTGAATTGAGACCCTCAAGTGGGTTATGATGTCTAATAGAGGAGGTGTGGCCAGGCCATAGTGCATCTGAAAAAAGATCTCTGAATTTAGTGGACTGAAAAGTTCAATGTGAGTCCACATGGTGTAGGGGGGACAGAGTTATAGTAGTGTTAAGCTGGAAGAAGAGAGGAGGCAGTGTCCAGATCTAGGGATGTACCCCCTGACTGCATCATCAGCTGAGGCTCTCTTGTGAAGCTGTGTCTTGTAAGGGGGTATCCTCAGCACTTTCCAGGTAGCCCTGTCCTTGCTAAGGGAGGGTCTGTTTCCCAAGGAGGCAGAAGCCTAGGGAGCTTGGCAAAGCAGGGAACTTGGAGTCTGGTTAAGTCCTCATTGGCTCCCTTAGGAAGATGTTGTGCCTTTTAAAGAGGATTACCTGGGGGCAGCTAGGTGGTTCAGTGGATAGAACACTGGCCCTGGAGTCAGGACTTGAGTTCAAATCTGGACCCAGATATTTACTAGCTGCATGACTCTGGGAAAGTTATTTAACCCTGATTGCTTTAAAAAAAGTGCCTTCAGGGTTTACTAGCTAGCCTTCCTCCTCCTTAAAGGGGCCCACCTTCCCAAAGGGACTAAGCTTCATAAAAATGTTTACCCACTTCATCCCAGGAACACCCAGGTCTGATGTGGCAATTACGTTCTGGGGACAAAGAAGGAGCTTAGGGGTCAGGTCTAGAGCAAGCAAAATCTCTTCCAAGTTCTTAAGTCATGAGACTGTGAAGTCTTAGTATGTCAGTTAGTCGACTAGCATGTATTAAGAACCTACTATGTGTCAGGCCCTGTGTTAAGCACTGGGGATACAAAGAAAGGCAAAACAACAGACTATTTTCAAAGCACTCACAGTCTAAAGTCACCATAACAATGATGAATAGAAATGCAAGATACTGCATTTTTAGCTACGCTACTCAAGTCATGGTTGGAGATCCTTGAGAAGACATGGAGAATGTCAGAAATACCAAGGGCTATAAAATAATAGAAATTTCCAAGTGATAAGTTTCCAAGTGAAGTTTCAGTAGGGAGGTAGATTTCACATAAAGGATTTTTGAAATCATCTAGTTAGACCTGGGCATTTTAAGGATGGGAAAACAGATTCAGAAAGCATCTTATCCACAGTCACCCAACTACTTATTAGAAGACCTCATTCCTCATTTGCAAAATATCTGTAAAAACACCTTTAAATCCCCCAAATAAATAACTTGCTTGACTTTGATCTGTCTCAATTTTTGCATGTATTGTAGCTATTCTACTAGGTACTTGTGGAATGTCTGACCTGTTGCTAAGGACAACTGCGATGATGTAGATAATGGAGATCCCAGTGATAATAGGGTACAAAAGGGCCAGTGCGTATAGTACAGATGACCTTTATCATTGGAGAGGAACTGTTATGAGGGGGCAAGACAGATCAGGTTTCTTTGGGGAAAGATGTAGATAACCTGCCTTTGGGTTGTTCTACTTTGAGGAAAAAGGAAAAAAGAAGCTCTGAGTCCTGGAACCTTCTGCTCAGATTCAATTCCTGTCCTACAGAAAACTTCCTAAGACCACCAACTGCTCTGTAGTGCCATTGGGGAGGGGAAGAGATTGGTCTCTCCTATCTTCTTCCACCCTATCACTAGGGGAGAATCCTAACCACAATTATGAAATTCATTATTCTCTTCATTCTCTTTGTGGGTGAGTGTCTGTGGATTTCTGTCTATTTGCCTGAAAGAAATTGGAATTGTTTCAGATTGGGAGAGGGAGGAGTGGAAGTAGGTGTGGAAAGTATGAAGATGATCTAGAATCACTTATGGGACCCTCTTTATTATCTTTGCCCAAGCTCTGCCTTAAAAAAGCTTCAGGTATTTCTCCCCACATCCATCAACCTCCCCACCCCAGCCCCATTTCCAGGTCATTGAGCAAGTTTCCATTTCCTACTCAACACTTATTGCTGTCCTCAAAAATTGAAAACAGTATAGGATCTCTCCTTTGAACTCATTTGGCTACAAACATGACTCCATTTCCCTCTGTTGACCCATTTTTATTTTAATAACAAGAAAATAAAACTCAGGATCTTGGCCTCTTCTTGAATCTTAGAAGCCTGTGCTAAGTTCTTTTCTACATTCTCACCTGGACCACTGTGCTTCTGATAGTGTCTGGGGAGGGTTTGGTGGTGCAGAACTGCTTCATTTTACCTTCCTATTCCTTCTTCCTTGCTCCTTCTGTTTGATAATAGTGTGAAGGCAAGAATGAGACAGAGCAATCAAGGTCTGGGATGAGGGTTGGGATGGGGTGGCAAGAATGTATCAGGAAAACCAAGTGAATAGATGGAGGCTATACTTTTTTTCTGATCCTATAATCTGTCCTTCTCCGTGTTCTTCCCCTCCCCTCCCTATCCCAATTAGATTCATATTGCTCTGGTCATGGAGTTGAGCAAGTTGAAGTTCTTGACCCCTGTGTAATACAGATGGAGAGCCATTTCAAGTCCTGTGAAGGTGTTTTCACCCAGCAGCAATGCCTGCCAGTAGCTGCTCACTGTTATGTACGGTGAGTGTTAGGGGCTCTAACCTTCTAGTCCCACTTCCAACCTCCGATATAGCATCCTCTTAGTCTGTCTTTCCTGGATTGGTCTGGCCTATAATAAGTCATTCTATTTGAAGTCATCCCATTAATCTTCCTTTACATAAGATAGTTGCTAGCCCAAATACATGAAAGGATTAGTAGTTTCTTCTCATCCAAAAAATCTATTAAAATGAGCAATGAAGAACAAAGTGAGAACAATTTAGACAATAACAGCAACACTGTAGCTACTAATATCTTTGAAAACTGTAAGGACAATGGATCACATAATAACCATTCACAATGTCTAGAGGATTGGTGATGAAACACATGCCATCCATCTTCTGATTGAGAAGTGATAGACTAAGGGCACAGAAGGAGACCAGACACACATACCTGTGTGTGTGTATATATATATATATATATATACACATATATATACATATATATGTATGTATGTGTACATGCACACACACATATTCCAAGTCCTTAGGTCACATGACTAGGGAGTTTTGGTATGCCCATTAGCCAACTAGCATTTATTATGCACCTACCATGTGCCAGGTCCTGTGTTAAGCACTGGGGATACAAAGAAAGGCAACATAACCGTCTCTACTTTCAAAGTGCTCATAGTCTAATGTGATCATGACAACAATGAATAGAAATCCGGGATACTACATTTTTAGCTACGCTCCTTAAGTCATGGTTGGAGATTGAGAAGACATGGAGAACATCAGAGGCACCAAGAGCTATAAATAATTCAAACAGAAATCTCCAAGTGAAGTTTTTGTAGGAAGGTAGCTCTCACATAAAGGATTTTTAAAATTGTCAACTTTGACATTATACATTATGTATGTATACATACCCACCCATACATACATCATGTGTATATACATAAATACCTGCCTACATATATGTATATGTATATATATATATGTAGATATATTTACATACGTAGTCCTTATAACAAATATGCTGTCGAGCAAAACAAATTCCCTCATTGGCTATGTTCACATAATGTATGTGACTCTATATATTCTTCAGACACCTAGGTGATGCAGTGGATAGAGTGCTGGGCCTTGAGGTAAAAAGACCTGAGTTCAAATCCAGCCTCAGACACTATATAGCTGTATGACCCTGGGTAAGTCACTTCACCCTGTTTGCCTCAATTTCCTCATCTGTAAAATGAGCTGGAGAAGGAAATGGCAAACCACTCCAATATCTCTGCCAAGAAAATCCCAAATGGGGTCATGAAGAGTCAGACATGACTAAAATGACTGAACAACAACAAGTTCATTCTTCCATTACACTCAACCCTTTCATCCTCTTTTCAGAGAAATCAAAGTGATGCTGGGAAATTCCATGAGGAGGATTAAGAAGGGAAAAGAGGAGATCATTAATTCCAGCCAGATCATTCAATGCTACAACTTCAGCACAGATTTGTCCAGGCTCATCATGTGGTCTAAGCCTGAAGTCCTCCATGATGTTCAGTCCGTGTCCCTAGCTATTCAAAATCTCCCTACAGGTACTAAACATAGGCTATCCAATGGTGGTGATAACTTATATGAAAGGAAAAAGGGAGCCTGGAGGGAGAAGAGGAGGGTTCCCCCATGTTAATTATTCCTAACAGACTAATTACTTCTAGTTTTGCTCACCTAATCTTGAATTCTCTTCTTTTTCTGAATCCAGTTTCTTTGAAAGTATTCAAAATCTTTTCCCAGGGACCATTAAAAACGACAACAAATCTCATTTCCTCCAAATTCCACCCCATTCCCATCAATGGTTACCTAGGTATGAAGAAGAAGCAGAGCAAAATGTGTCTGGATGACGGATAAAGGTGTATGGAGAAAACCTTGCACACTTCTAAGTCAGAGGACAGGCCACCTGGGCTTCTAGACATGCCAAATGATTTTATTTTGTTCATTTATTGTTTATTATTATTTTATTTATCATTATTGTTATTATTTTGTTCATTTGTTGTATCTAGATGTACATTATTTCATCTCTCCATCTCTTGTTCTATTCTGGAAAAGTCATTCTTTCCATAGATGTTGCTGTAGTCACTGTGTATGTTATTTTCTTGGATCTGCTCACTTTGCCATCAGTTCATATCTTCCTATGCTTCTCTGAATTCCTCATATTTATCTTTTTATTCCACTAAATATTCAATGATATTCATGTACCCCGACTTGTTTGACCATTGTCCCAGTTGATGGGCAGCAATTCTGCCTCCAACTCTTTGTCACAACAAAAAAAGTACTGCTACAAATATTTTGGTGCAAAAGTGACCTTTCCTTCTCCCTTTGACCTTACCTGAACTATTGCAGTAGTTTCCCAGTAGGTTTCCTGTCTCTAGTCTCTTTCTTCTCTTGCTCCCATGAATCTACCCTATCACACAGCCAATAAATGAAATGTTCCTAAGGCACAGCTTTAATCATTTTATTTTCCTGATCCAAAACCTCCAATGGCCTCCAAATACACTATGGGCTTTTGAGGGGTAAGAAGTGGTGACCACAAAACTGCTTCAACTTTAAGGTATTGTTATGTATACACAAGATCTCTCAATATCTTTTTACATGTCTGGACACAAAAAGATTTGATTAAAGAGAATAATGGTTAGAGCTGGAAGGATTAGAAGGAAGGCAGAAACTCTGCATTTGATACTATGGAAATTCCTTTTTTTCCCTCAGGTAAACACCTTGGGCTAAATTTTGAAGCCCCTCTGATTGGAGAGAAAAAATGCCAGAAATTGGAGCTAAGGAAAACCAAGCAGAGTAGGAAATACTCGAAAATCTTTAAGTCATTCAGAAAACTGTGCCTGGAAACCTGGTAACTCTCTTCTTGTATCTTAGCTTTTATGTGCCATGCAAGTCAATGTTTAATTATGAATTCATCAATTCACCACAACATTCTCCCTTCAGAAATATATATATATATATATATATATATATATATATATATATATATATATATATATATATATATATATATATATATATATATATATACCTACTCTCTGTGAAGAAAAGACTTGTTCAGTGAATTAGCAGATGGTATTGGAGGCTGCCATTAAAATTGGTCTAGAATCTCTGCATTGCACATTGTTATGTTAATTTTCATAACTATATGTTCCTCAAAGCAGTTAAGACATCTATTTTGTGATTAAGGCTATTTACTAATTTTGTGATTAAAGCTATTTACTAATTTATTCCAATTTTGTGATTAAGGCTATTTACTAATTTATTCCTCCAGCAACTGCTTTTAAGCACCTGCATTTAGTGCTAACCAATAGAAGAATATGAAGATCATTAACATAGGATCTTTGCCCTTAAGGAACTTTCAGTATAGCAGAGTGATGCCATACATACAAAACCGTGCATTAATTTGGAGTAGAAGACAATATAAATTTGAGAGGTGAAAAGTTTTATTCATGCTTTGATGAAAGAGAAATCATTTCTGATCAGGGAGGCTCCTTAAAACAGGCCTTCTCCCTGATTAAGTCTAAATCAGGGGGATTTTACTATACTGTATTTTGTTGTCTTCTCTCCCAAGATGGAAATTTTGTGTGGCAAGGACAGTAACTTTTTCTCCTTGAATTCCTGCATTGCATTTACTCAAGGACTCTGCAAAAAGTATTTGTCTGTCCTTGTCTATCTCCATCCTCCATAGGCCTGCACTGGAAGAAGAACAAGATTTCACACAGTGAGGGACATAGAATTGAAGCTACCTTCCCACTCTATGTTAGAAACAGACCACAAGTACTGGCCCTTCACTCATCAAATTAGTTCTCTGGTTTAAATTTTTTTTTAAATTAGCCAATTATCAAAACCCAATAATACAGATATTTCCTGCTTTATTTTTCTTTTATGAATTTTGGCTACCCAGAACATACACTCTTATTTATAGTATTATTCTGATTATACTGCCTTTCTCTCTCCCCACTATTATTTTATATAACATTGTGTTTTTAGGATACCAATTAATGACATTAGGTGGCATATAACTATAATGGGGAGGCTGTCACTTTTTAGACCCTCCAGTCTCTAGGTTGGTATTTAATATCTTCTAGGTGGTTAGGGGAAGGGCAAATCTTTGGGTAATTTAGCTTTGATAAAATTTAGGGATTGCATACTTCGCTATCCCTAGAATATGCCCAGTTGAGAATGATTAGTGGGGAGTTCACTAGATTAGAAATTTAAAGCTGGTCTAAGAGTGACCCTCCCATTACTAGGCTCCTCTTTAAAGACAGTGTGCCTGGATCTATCAGCCCTATTATTGGAATATCATAAAATCATAAGGTTTTAGATTTTTAAAAGATTGTAGAGATTTTTCCTACTTCCAGTCGTCTACTACCTTCACATAGCAGACGAGAAAATACCCTATGAGAATATACTTTCAACAAAGCTGTGATCTTAGTAATGATAGGATTGGGATCCAAACACCAACCTAGTGATGATCTCTATAGTCTGTCCCCATTGTGGGGGTGGGGTATTGGGCTTTCTTTCAGCTTAAGGCCAGGGGATATCTCAGCCAGAAGAGTATCTCTGACCCCCTTTTCCTTCTCTCTCTTTCTTAGGAAGTGGTATTGGCTGCTGTCAGCTGCATTGGCAAGATTCAGAGCAAGAAAGGTTAGGCATTTCCTGGGGGTCGGTATCAGTGACATTTACCACTATATCCTCTCAATCCAAAACATTTTATCAACAGGATGAATTGCCCCTATTGTCTCTGGAGCCTTGTGGCTGTTGGAAACAAAAATCAATGTGATCCTGAGTTATATTAAAAGGCATATCACATTCAAGGGCACAGAAATAATCCTTCCTTGGCATTGTGTCATCATTTAAGTGTATTGTGTTTAATTTTTAATATCATCAAGAGAACGAAAAGACGAGAACAAGTTCAAAGAACTGTGGCAAAGATATGAAAGGAGTGGAAAACAAGTCAGTCTAAAGAAGGGGTGGCAGAAGTACTGTTTAATTACCATGTTCAAGTAAATGAAGAGTTTCCATGGGGAGGATGCTGATCAGATGTCCATTTTGCCTATGAAGGACAGAGTACAAGAAATGGATTCAAGTTGAAAGGGAAGAGATACTGTTGGAACTAAGGAAGGATTCCTTGATCAGTCTTAGAGACACACTGAGATCCTCCTCGTCACATCTTTTTAAAACTCAGTGAAAATAAGTTACTCTTTTGTTTGCATTTGTTATGTCAAAAATCTCCATTTCAGTACTCATTTAAAAAGTTTTACATTTATAGATATTTCATGGATTGAATTGCAAGTAGTCTTCTTCCTGATGATGCATAGGGAGAGAGATTAATTCCATTAGCAAACAGCATTTGGATTTACATTGGGATGGTTTTGTCTTTATATCCTCAACCTAAGGGCATAGTGCCTCCCTGGCATGTAATAAGTGCTTAATAACATAAAATCAAATTAAGGACATAATAAGTGCTTAATAAAATGTTGTGACTACATGACTCAAGTCAGCTTATCAGGTGAAAACTGTATATAGAAAAATTATCCTTGTAAAGCCCAGAAGAGGGCAAAACCAAGTTCAGAGGGAGATGCAGAGTGGGACAGCATATGAACTAAGTATTGAAGTTATTATATATCCCCTCCCAACATAAAATGGAATTTCCCAGTTTCATATATGATCCTCTTTGTGCGTGGAAATGTTTGTGTTTGTTGCTATTTGTTAAGTTCAGAATAATAAATATTTAAATTACAAAAAGAGAAATCTCTTAACTTGTCCACAAAGTGCAATGTGCAGTATCTTTACACAGTTGGAGCTCAAGTCTCTTTAGAAAAGGACACTGTATCAGAGCACAGGTGGCAATGGTCAATGTTGAATGGACTGTGGGAAGACAATCTCACAAATTCACTGCTTATGGAATTGTTTGTTGGTTCCACCATTTCAGAAAAAAAATTTGGAATTGTGCAAATAAAATATGATACTAAACTGTTCTTGTCCTTTGACCTTGCTATATACCCCAAGGACACAAAAAGGTCCCATTTATACAGAAATATATGTACGCAACAGCATTTTCTGTGCTAGTGAAAAAGGAAGGGGGAATAAAGTGGGTGTCCATCAGTTAGGGAATGGTTAAACAAACTGTAGTATATCCCCAGAACTTATCACAGTGGCTGGCACATGGTAAGCACTTAGCAAATGTTTCCTGATTGATGCTTTTTGAGATTATGAAAGTAATAGAATATTATTTCACTGTACAAAATGATAATTATCAGGAATTCAGGGAGCTGTTTTAGAATGAAAAAGCAGAATCAACCGAAAAATATACAGTGAAAATACAATAACACAATATACACAGATTTATAACATGTCATAGTATAAACACAACACACACATAAACATAGATACATGTTATATATCTATATATATCTATGCATGTGTGTATATCTAGGTATGTGTGTATGTAAATATATGTATATGCAATTTATATATGTATTATGTGTGTGTGTGTGTGTGTGTGTGTGTGTGTGTGTGTGTGTGTGTAAAATCACCTCTGAGTATGTGTAAAGCTGCCTTTCCTAGCAGTATCTGGCTATGTATGACTCTTTGCTGAAAGACTTGGTGCTTTGAAATGACAAGGTCCAGCTTCCATGTGAGAAGATGAGCACTCAGAAGAGGATGTGCCCAAGGTTTGTTCCTTTTGACAGATGACATGAAATGGGATTGTTTGGAATGCAGAACTAGGGTGAAATGTAACCATAGCCGTTCAGCAATCCTAAAATCTGCTTTTTATTGTGATGAGGTTTAGGTATCAACCTCCTTGGAAGAATATAGCTGTTGGCATAGCTTAATTTGTTGGATCCTTTTTTATTAATCCTATCTATGTACTGTGAGTCTTTTGTCTTTCAGGATTTCTTTTGTGCATAAAATAAATATCAGCTCTAGAGCATACACTGAATACCATTCTATTTCTCCCTTTGTAAATACTTAGATATGAGCCAATGCCTAAGAAAAATGCAAAATTTTAAGAGTGGGAGAAAAGGGAGATTTAACCCTCCTCATTTAGGGCCAGGCTCCTCTAGACTTGAATCCAGCCTAGACTATGTGAATTGGTCCAGAGTAGAGGTAGACACAAAGTCTCAGACCTGCTGGGCCAAGCAGATTAGATATGGCAAACTCCTCCATTTTCGAGGGTCTGATTCCAATAAACCCCAAATGTTCATCCCTTTGGGGACTTCCACATATGATCAGGGATTATCTGGCTTTGTTTTATATTTAAACTAAACCTATTTGTTCTATTGTCAGTTGACTCAGGAATCTCTCAGTGGAGTGGTAAGGCTGTATTGGGGAAAACTTCAAGTGTCGCATGTGTTCAATGATCTCGAGGTAGTGTTCTGTCCAGTTTTCTAGTGAGATCACCTAGATTCTTGGACAAATCTCAGTGTGCCCCGTATATTGAAGGGATACCTGAAGATATTTTGTCTGGACCTTTGGCTGGATTGCCCCATGTGATGAAGGGGGCAGCTAGGTGCAGTGGATAGAGTGCCAGACCTAGAATCAGAGTGACTCATCTTCATGCGTTCAGCTCTGGCTACAGACACATACTAGCTCTGTGACCCTAGGTAAGTCATTTAACCAACCCTGTTTGCTTCAGTTGGAGAAGGAAATGGCAAACTACTCCAGTATCTTTGTCAAAAAAAAAATCCCAAATGGGGTCATGAAGAGTCAGACACAACTGAAATGACTCAATAATATGATGAAGGGAATCACTGAAGGATTTTTACCCTGAAAAGTTGACTTCCACTATGCCCAAAGGGCTCCAAAAATGTGCATACCCTTTGACCCAGCAACATCTCTCCTAGGGCTGTATCCCAAAGAGATCATAAAAATGTGAAAAGCACTCACTTGTAGCACTTCTTTTTGTGGTGGCCAAGAACTGGAAATCAAGGGAATGCCCATCAACTGGGGAATGGCTAAACAAGTTGTGATATGAATGTAATGGAATACCATTGTGATATAAGAAATGATGAGCAGATGGACTTTGGAAAAACCTGGAAAGACTTATATGAACTGATGCTGAGTGAAGTGAGCAGAACCAGGAGAACATTGTACATAGTAACAGCCACAGTGTACGAGGACTAATTTTGATAGACTTAGCCCTTCTCAGCAATGCAAGGACCTAAAACTTTTCCAAAGGACTCATGATGGAAAATGCCATCCACATCCAGAGAACTATGGAGTCAGAATGCAGAGTGAAGCAGACTCTTTTCTCCATGGCTTCTCCCATTCATTATGGTTCTTCTCATGCAACATGACTAATGTGAAAATGTGTTTAATAGGAATGTATGTGTAGAGCCCATATCAGATTGCATGCTATCTTGGGGAGGGAGGGGGAGAAAATTTAAAAACTTATGCAGGTGAATGTTGAAAACTGAAAATAATAAATTAAATATAAAAAAGGAAATAGAAACAAAAAGAGTTGACTTCCAGTTGATCTTTATGTCCCTAAGCCCTGTAAAAAGAGCCCTCTGTATTATTCTGGGAGTTCATTTGAGGCTAATCTGGCTCTGAGAAGGAAAGCTTGATTTTCCTTTTCTCTATTTTTTCCTTTGAGTTGTTTGTTTTATTATGATTTTTTCTTTTCTCTATTTTCTTGGCTTTGGGAGGGTTTTTTAAAAGTAAGCTTTATAAAATGTCACTTATTTGTTGAATTCATATAACTTTGTATTTGAGGGTAATTGTGGTCTTCAGGATCATTAGCTGTGGTTGGTCCAAGACCTTTCTAAAGGCTGTTAAATTTGGGACAGTATAAAGGACTATACCGAAGGAACTACTGAGATTCTTTCATGGCATTTTGGGGACAATCAAGAACTGTGGTGCATGAACTTTTTGAGACAGAACATAGACTGGAGGAGACACTTGAGAGAGCAATGCCTGAGCTTCCCTCAAATCCCAGAGAACTTTTCACAATTGGAAATTTGAAAAATTTGCCCCAAACACCCCTGTTGATTTGCTAAGGATGGCAAATATTTGGCTGGGGAAAGAGTATTACCACGACCATTTCAGGACATCCACAAAACTACTCTTCCTGGCTCCTTGTATTGTAGCCAAGTTTGACTCAGTAATAGATGGCATGGTGTTTTGAGATGACAAACCTGGGATGTTCTGGGGTAATGGACATAGTCAGACCATGTCCTTGGCTCTAGAACAGAGGAGTCTCTTAAGGAAAAGGAAGCAGATATAGAACTCCAGCTCCTCAGGCCAAGTAAGTGGTTTTAAATATTATGTGTAAAAAAAGAATAAAGAAAGCATTGTTTAAAAAGAATTAACTGAAAAGAAAACATGGTCAATTCAAAGATTGATTTGAATGAAAACAAATTGAAAATTTTTTGCACAACAATTGTTGGTAATCTCTAAGGGATCATGGAGAGTGAGAGGTTTTAGACTCTGGAGACAAGAAAATATTTTCCCATTTTCAAAAGGACATGAAATGTATTCATTCTGAAACTATAGACTGGTGAGAATGATGTCAATGCCCTACAAAATTCTTAGAAGAGATTACTAAACAAATGGTTTATAAGAACTTATAAAGGGAAGTGATAATCATACTTACATGCATTCGCTAAGAATAAGTCATTCCAAATTAACCACAATTCCTTTTTGGATAATGTTACTAGGTTGGTAAATCAAACTTATATATGATGTATCTGGATTTCAGCAGGGCATTCAGCAATATGTTTCATACCAGACTCATCGACAGAATTAGAGACTCTGGCATAGATGATATGAGTCTTGTGAATTTGTGGTTGATCGCACAGCTATATTTAAATAATAATGATTAATGGATGAATATAAACTTGGAGGGTGTTGTCTAGCTAGGGAAGGGTTCTGCTATTGGTCTTACTCTATTCAACATTTATATCAAGGACGTCAATGAAAGGATGAATGATACGATTATGAAATTGAGTCAGGTGACATATCTGGGAAGGATGTCTAATGTTCTGAATTACAAAAATAAGGCTATACAAATATTTTCACAGGTTGAGTATTTTGACTGAGTATACACACTCAAAGGTAAAACAAGTCTTGCCCTCAAGAAGTTTATGTTCTATTGTTATATTCTATTATTATGTTCTATTCTAAGCAACCAAAGCTAGCAACATGACATTTGATAGGAATAAATGGAAAGATCTTCACTTAAGTTAAAAAAATCATTATCACAAATACGAGGAAGATCATGCTTTTTTCCCACTTAAATTTGTTTTTTGTTTCAAGAGTATTCAGTCTCTTTGGATACAGATCTAGTAGTGGTATTACTTGGTGAAAGGTATGCATGGTTTTATATAGCCCTTTGGGCATAGTTCCAAATTGCTCTCCAGAATGTTTGGATCAGTTCACAACTACACCAACAATGCATTAATGTCCCAATTTTCCCACATCCCCTCCAACTTTGTTTTATATTTAAACTAAACCTACTTGCCCTATTATTGGCTGAGTTAGTATTTTCTCAGTGGAGTAGAAAGGATCCACTGGGGAAAATTTCAAGTGTCCTATGTGTTCAGTAATCCCAAGGAAATCTTTTGTCCAGTTCTCTAGTGAAAGCACCCTTTGTGTGACCAGGATCCTTGGACAAATTTCAGTGTGCCCTGTCTGTGGAAGGGATACCTGAAGATACTTTGTCTGGACCTCTGGCTGGATTAGCCTCTGTGATAAAGGAGGTAGCTAGGTGACATAGTGGATAGGGTACCAGGCCTGAAGTCAGGAAGACTATCTTCCTGAGGTCGAATCTGGTCTCAGATACTTATTAGCTGTGTGACCCTGGGCAAGTCATTTAGCTATTTTCAGCAATTCAGTGATCTAACACAATTCATCTACCTCCAGATAAAGAACTGATGGAGTCTGAATACATACTGAAGTACACTTTTTTAAACCTGCTTTATTTTTCTTATTTGTTTTTTGTTTGTTTGTCTTTTGGTCTATGTTTTCTTTCACAGCATGACTACTATGGAAATAAGTTTTGCATGACCCTATGTATAACTTTTATCAAATTATTTGCTTTCTCAAGGAGGGGAGGATTGGGAGAGAGGGACAGAATTTGGAGCTAAAATTTTTAAAAAATGAATGTTAAAAATTATTTTAACACATATTGGAAAAAAATTTAAAAAAGAATTTAAAGTCACCTCAGTGTCACAATGAAACATCAGAAAAGGACTTTTGTTTTAAAACATTCTTTCTCTCTCTCTCTCTCTCTCTCTCTCTCTCTCTCTCTCTCTCTCTCTCTCTCTCCCCCCCCCCCAAACTTCTACCTAAAGGTCAATTCCCCAACAATCATTATCCCCCACAAACCTAAATCCTTATATGTCAAACCCACTCAATATTTTTTCTTTAGATCTTCCCCTCATACTCTCTCTACCTGAGGAGAGATGTCTAACATCTCCATGATCACTTTTATCTACATAGAAGTTGGCACCTAGATGGTGCCTATAATGCAAGAAGCCTGGGGTCAGGAAAACCTGAGTTCAAATCCGGCCTCAAACACTTTCTAGCTGTATGATCCTGGACAAGTCGCTTAACCCTGTTTGCCTCAGTTTCCTCATCTGTAAAATGAGCTGGAGAAGGAAGGGGCAAACCACTCCAGTATCTTTGCCAGGAAAGCCCCAAATGCGGTCATAAAGTTGAATGTGACTGAAATTACTGAACAATGCCATCAGCAACAATATAGGTACAAATCAGGCAGGCTATAAGAGAGATCATAGGTTTAGAAACCTGCTTTAGGAAGCAAATGCACACACATAGCCTCTTAGTCTTAAAAATAAAGGTAGAAGGAACTGAGTGAGAAGACTACATGAGGACTTAATAGCCATTTATGAATATTGGAGGGATTGTAATGTAAAAAGAATAGACTAGCTCTATATGGGGAGGCAGCTAGGGGACACAGTAGATCAGAGTGCTGGTCTTGAAATCAGGAAGACTTATCTTCACGAATTCAAATCCAGCCTCAGACGTTTACTAGCTGTGTGATGCTAGCTAAGTCACTTCACCCTTTGTTTCCTCATCTGTGAAATGAGCTGGAGAAGGAAATGGCAAACCACTCTAGTATCATTGCCAAGAAAATCCCAAAAATTGGGTCATGAAGAGTCAGACATGACTGAACTACAAGAAGTTTCATATTGTTTTAGGAGGAAACATTATGACCTACAAAGGAAAGCCATAAAAAGACATTTCTAATTGATACAAACACATAATAATGTAAAACAAAGTTGTTCGGCTGAATATTTCACTAGATAGTGAACCCTACATAAGGGTTTGCTGGTGAATGTTTAGTTATGTCTCTCTGAAAGGAAAAAAAAATTATAGGTGACACTCTTAAATGTAATCTGCCCTATTCACATTTTCTCCACCGCTTTCTTAAGCCTAGATAATCAATAATACAATAAAGCAGGCCCTGATCTGCAGTGTTTGGTGGTTTCTGAGCACCAGTCCAGCACTAGTTCTAGTGGGCTTCAGCTCAGTCCCGACCCCAGGGAGCTGAAGTTCTTCAAGGTGAGGCTGGATGCTAGATGCTGTCAGAGAGGCTAGAAAGGATGTCTGGCTATACTGGTGGTGAGGTTAGACTACATCTCTAAGGTCTCTTTCAACTCTGAACTTTACTCTTCTATTGCACCACAGTGTTCAGGCAGGATGTTGGGACACTTAGGTATGCCACAAAACCATCTCTCATGGCCAGCTGCATCCTGGTTTCCTAACTTCCTTTTGTTAGATTTGGTCCAGGAAATTATGGTTTACAAAAAAAGTATTAACAATCATGGAGGGACAGCCAGGTGGTACGTTGGATGGAGCATTGGCCCTGGAGTCAGGAAGACTTGAGTTTAAATCCAGCCTCAGATATTTACTAGCAGTGTGACCCTGGGTAAGTCTCTTAACACTCATTGTCTCAAAAAAAGCAAACCAAAACAACAACCCAATCATGGAAAGAAATCGATTGTTGATATATGTGTGTTCATAGCTGGTCTTATTTAGTTAGTCGCTCACACAATAAAATTTAAAGGATGCTTTTAAAGAAATATCCCAAGCCTAAAGGGTGATAGTACTCATAATCAAACCTCAGACCACTCTGAATGAGATCTTCCTTACTTTCTAATGGGCCACATCTCAGAACTGTTGTGGCAACACTCTTGCTACCACCAACCTCTGCAGAATACCTGGATTTCTGTAGCTCTAGCGACCTAGAAAAGGATCAAGGTCATTTTTTCCTATAATTCAACCAAGACACAGTGGTGTGGGAAAGTTTTATCACGCAATTAAGGAAAAATAAAATAAAACAAAATAAAGTACATAAGCTTAGGATGATCAAGTTTGTGGAGACATAGAAAGTACCTATTGAATTTTTTCTTAAATCTTCTCAAATCTTGGCCTTCAAATCTCTTTTTCTAGGTCCTGGGCATTTCTGCCTCTAACCAGTGCCATCCCGTCTGCGTCCAGAGACAATGATGTATTATCTCCTGGATGGCACTTCCCCGGTTGAGGGCTCTCCCATGGCCTTGGCGTGTGTGTTGGAGGCATGTCCCTCTCTCCTCACCTTAGGGAGCTGCGCCAAAACAATGGAGATTACGAAGCTCTCTTCTCACATATCCATCGATGGGAAACCTCACAAGGTGCCATGTCCACGGTGGGAGTGAGCCCTATAGTTCCACATTCAGAATGTGGCCTGTCATTTGTAATGCTGGGTGGAGAGAGAAGGGAAGGTCAGGGTAGTTTTGTGGTGGGGGATTAGAGCCATGACCCAGACTTGAATAGCAATAGGGTCTCATTCTTTGGTACTTCCTATTATTAAGCGTTCCTCAGGGTACTCTACACAAACAGAATTCCCTGTATCTCCCCTGCTCCTTCTTTTCCAGCAATCCATGGCTCTTGTCTACTTTAAAACCTTGCTCAAAACTTACCTTCTCAGTCTGTATGGACAAACATTTCTCAAAGTATAATGAACGGTGTTCTAAAAGCTGATTCATCACTGTTTTGGAATTCAGAACATGTATTATGTCAAATGAAATCCCTAAAGTCTGTCTACTTACTTGACCATGAATCCTGAGCCATCAATCCACTGCCACCTTTTTTGTGAAGGCTGGTATCGAAGGCCAATGAAATATACCTCTAAACCAGCTCTCCCCTGGAGAAACCCCTGAAAAGGAAATTAGGCCAATGTCACACTGAGTCTCAGTGCCCCAGACTGAGACCATAGAAGTGACTGTCCCTGGTACAGTGAGGGGTTATTTCTCAGTTTTATAGTTAATTTGACTACCCACCCATGAAAGGAACCAGCAACATACAGAAACCAAATCAGTGAATAATTCAGATCACTTAGATAACAACACAACAACACTTTGAAATATCTTGATGTGTGTACCCTCCAAGATTCCCTCCATCCAAATAATAAAAAAAGAAGCTACAACAGACAATAAACAATGACAACAATATTTTCTGGTTCAAACTAGGTTTCCTTGGACATATCCTAAGAGAAGAAAGCCTGGAGTGATATAAAAATTTGCAAATAATTCAGAAAAAGATAACCAACAACTAACAAACAGAGTTCAAATCCTGGGCTTGCTATTGACTAATTATCTCTTGGGCAAGTCATTAAACTGAGGATCTCAATTTCTTCATCTGTAAAATGAGGGAGAGGGTCCTGTTATATAATGAGCATCCTGAATATGTACTGACTACAAGTCTAGAATTCAAGTTCATAAATTCGAGCTAGGAGGATCCTTAGATATTATGTGCTCATGCTTCCTTATTTTATAGATGATGATACCTCAGTTTAGAGAGATGAGTGACTAACTCAAAGTCACACTGTATATAGTAGAGTTGGGATTTGAATCCAGATCCTTTCTCCACTTTCCTTCTCCCCTCTCCTCTTCTTCTTTTCCACATCTATTCTCTTCCTCTTCCCATAGGAGACCCCAACCCTTAGAAACCAGCCTGTCACAATGCATCTCTCTTTCAATCTATCATGCCCCATTAGTCCTATACATTCCCACTCTGCCTGGCTCTTCTGTCACCCCATCTGAGGAATCACGATATCACAGGACCTTAAGGTTGCAAAGGGCTTCAGAGGCCATTGAGCCCAACCTCTCCAGGATCAAGATCTTTGGCATGAGGTCATCTGTTGTGTTTGTTGTTCAGTTGTGTCTGACTCTTCGTGACCCCATCTGGGCTTTTCTTGGAAAGATACTGGAGTGCTTTGTCATTTCCTTCTCCAGCTTATTTTACAGGTGAGGAAAACAGAGGTAAGTGACTTTCCTAGGATCATACAGCTAGTAGGTGTCTGTGGATGGATTTGAACTCAGATCTTTCTGACTCCAGGCCTGGCAGTCTATCTATTGCACCACCTCACCCCCCAAATGGGTCTTCTGGTCCCTTCTTCTTGAAGGCCTCCAGTGACAATGAGAATACCTACCTATGATCAGTGATTCTGAGAGTTGTTTCATGAGGAGGTAAGAGGTATAGAATGAAGACTGTCATTCAAAGCCCTTCATAGCTTTCTTGCCCCAACCCCTCCACTTTTCCAGTCTTCTTATGTCTTATACTCCACAACACTAAGTAGTCTTTGATGCAGTGACACCAGTCTCCTTGTTCCTCACACAAGAAACTCCATCTCCCGAGTCCACTTTCACTGGCTGACCTTCCACTCCTGAAATGCTCTCTCTCCTCATCTCCATTTCCCCTGGCTTCCTTCAAATCCTAGCTAAAATCTCACCTTCCTCAGGGAGCCTTTCACAGTTTCTCTTAATTCTAGTCCCTTCCCTTGGTTGATTATTTCCAATTTATCCTACTGATTGCTTGTTCGCATGTATTATTTATTTGCATACTGTCTCCCCCACTAGACCTACCTTTAGGGAAGGGAATGTTTTTTGCCTTTCTTTGTATCTCCAGTGCTAAGCACAGTGCCTGGCACATAGTAGATGCTTAATAAATGTTTATTGACTGACTGTAAGCACAACTCAAACTGTAAAAGATCATAGGTTTAGGAACCCCTGAGGCCATCTATTCTAACTCCCTCATTTTACAGATGGAAAAAGAAACTGAGGCTTAGGAAGGCTGTGATTTGCCCATGGTCACACAAGCAGTAAGTGTTAGAAATGGGACTAGTGTTCTTTCATTCTTTTTTAAAAAAAAAATTCTCTTTTTATTTTATTTAAATTAACGAGTATTTTTTTTCTCTCCCCACAAGGAAAAAAGATAAACAACAGCAAAAAAAGGAAAAAACAAAACAAAATTCTGAAAACAAAACAAAGATACTTTAGCAAAGTTGTTGTTGTTGTTTGTCCTTTGTTTTCAAAGAGGACCAGTGACATCATGGGGTGATATCTTGACTAGTGCCTGAATTAGATTTAAGTGAGGCTGAGTTGCACAAAGTCGTCAACCTTACTCTGCCTTCCTGAGTCCAGTGGCAATTTTGTCTTGCCTTTTTGTCTTGCCTTTATCAAGATGACTGGTGGTGACTTGGGAGGCATTGGATGGCCTTGGCATATCTGATGTTTGACTAAGCTCTAAGCATTCTGTAGCACCTACTTCAGCTGCCTTCATGGCCATTGAAACAAATTGCTCTCATCCATTCATTCTAATACTCTTTTTACCATACTGAGTAGCCTCTCAAGTGACCTCTCTAATTCTCACATTCTTTGCCCTCATAATCTCCATCCCCCTTTATCACCAGCTCCAGCTGGAATGCCCCTCCTACTTCCTCTAGAGGGTACACCTCTAGAATGCCAAGGCCATTGTCTTATAAGAAAAAGACTAAACATTGTAAGTTATCACTCCATTCACTAAACTTGGTGTGCATACCAAATGTGGATAGGAAGGCAAGTTCTCACCCATGCCCCAAAAGAACATACTTCCATCCTAGCCAGGGGTCTAGAATGGTGTTCTTTTCCTCTTCCACCATGATGGTTCTCACCTGCTCCTTTTTGTTGTTGATAATTGCCAGTGTAGCCCCTTCATTAGAGCATCGGCTCTGACTGTTGTTCCAGTTTTCTTCATTGGTAGAGAAGAAATAACATCTCCCCATATAAAGATCCCACCGAATAGGGCAGTCTGGAGGATGAGAAAGAAGTGATAATGGGAGACTGTGAGCAAGCAGTCACTTGGGGAGGGGATGATTCTTAGGTTTATGAAGAATTGGATGAGTGAAACAAATGGGGAAAAATAAGAGAAAATTCAGACCATTCCTATGGCACATATCTGTTTTTGTAGGTATTTCTGTGTTAACTTTTCCCCCAGTATTTCTGTCTTAAATTTAAAATAAATTGTAGGTTCCTTGAGGACAGTTTTAGTATTTGGTGCTTTGCGTATCGTAGTTGCTTAATAGATGTTTGTTGAATTATATGTTATTGTCTCCCAACTCTCATTAGCCAGCACCTAACAAAGTCTGGAAGTGGTATATATAATTATTTGGAAGGCAAAGAGCCTGAAATTACATTAGAAAACTCCCCCCCCCACCCAGTAGTCCACAGGTGCTAAGTGGTAAGGGCTTGGATTTACAAAGGGGTAGTAAAAATAGAAAGGAATAGACAGATCCGAGAGGCATTTTGCAGAAAGTATCAAAGTGACTTAGTGATTGATTAGCTATAGGGATTGAGGAAAAGGTCTGGAGACTTGGAAGAGGGGATTTGATTTCATGGGGTTCTTAATGCGTTTGGTTTTGAACAGATTCTGTTTGAAATGACAATGGATCATTCAAGTGGAGATATCTTAGGAAGGTAAGGGAAAGGTTTTGTCAGAGGTTGGGAAAGGAGGGGGAAGGAAAAGGATAAGTCAGGAAAGATAGAGGGGAAAGATTTTGAAGAAGCAGTTTGTAATGCAACAGAAAGATTAAAGAGAATAAGTTTAGAGAAAAGTCCATTATATTTTACAAGGAGGTCACTGATGACCTTCTTGAGAATAGTTTAATAGTACATTCTGGATGGAAGCCATATTGAAGATGTTAAAAGGGAGAATCGTTGGTTAGGGACTGGAAATATTGGCCTAGTTCACTAGTTCAGGAAGTCATCAAATAATAAGTACCCTCAAACTTCCTTCATCTATAACCATATCTACCGTCCCTTAATAGGCGGTAGGTATGGTACCTCTTTAGTAGTGAAGAGAGCATTGAACTTGGATCAGGAAAACTGGTTTGATTCTTGCTTCTGATATTTGCTGTAAGCCCAGTTTATCTCTCTGCCTCAGTTTCCTCAAATGTGAATGACTAAATCCTGAAATTACTCTTTTATTAGTAATCTCCATCTTCAACTTTGTCTTCTAGTTTTCTTGAAGTCCCAGCTAAAATCTCAACTTCTGCAAGAAGCTTTTCCCAATCTCCCTTATGTATGTTTCTTCCTTCCAAGATTACCTCTAGTTTGTCCTGTCTTTAGCTTATTTGTACATAGTTGTTTGCATGTTCTCTCCCCACCAGACTGAGAGCTTTCTGAAAGTGGGAGCTGCTTTTGCCTCTGATGCTTAGCATGGAGCCCGTCACACGACAATGCTTAATAAGTGCTTGTTGACTTTTTGTTTTGAGCAAAGTGTTTTGGGAACCTTAAAGTGAAATCCAGTGATCTATGATTATCTTCCTAATTATCCCAAGAAAAACTTCCAAAATACCACTGATAAAGTCAAAAAGCTCCAGGAGAAAGGAGGAAGGATGGAGAGATTGGTGCATTAAGGTATGTGAATAAAATCTCTCTTTTCCCTGGCAAGAAAAATTGTTTTCTTTTTCATTTGCTAATTCATTTCTGAGAAGCTGTATGTCTGTTTTCATCTGGTGATTTGGCAGACTAGGAAAGTGATTTCTACCTTAAAATTTATTATAATTGAATTCCACAGTGATGAAATAACTTGGGATATTCTTCTTGAGTTTATTAGAATAAAATCACATTTTCAGTTTATACAAAAAAGCTTTTTCCTCTACCTAAATTAGCCCTGTTTTCTTTAGTACTTGAGGTGATCTTTGTTGCTCTGAAGAGGGACAGTAGACAGAACTAAGATGAGATTTTCTTGATAATACCATTGGAAGGTACAGTACAGTACAGTAGTTGTATAGTAGTTGTTGAGTCATTTTCAGTCACATCCAACATGACCTTAAAGCCCATTAAACCCAATTCCCTTCATTTTACAGATGAGAAACTGAAACCCAAAGAAGGCAAGATGATTTGTCTAAGGCCATACAGAAAATAAGTATCAGAGCCAAGGTTTTAACCCAAGTACTCTGACTCCAAATCCAGTGCTGTTTATACCATACCATGTGTCCTCATCTGTCAAATGAAAGGGTTGTCTCTAAGGTTCCTTCCAACAATGACATTTTATGATTCTGTAATGGTTTTGCTCTCTTTAAAACTGTCATTCCTGAGTTTCCTTATCTTCTTGCTCCTCTGTGCTGCTCCCTAATTTCCTACATAGAAAGAAGAAGACTAGAGAAATAGAGAGAAGGAAGGAAAGAAGAAATGAAATAAGAAAGGAAAGAAGGGAGGAAAGGCTGAAAACAGGAGTGGCAAAAACTTGACCATTAGAAGGAAAGGATGTCAGAAAGGGGATATTGAGGAGAGATTGTCTACAATCCAGACCATTGAAGCCAAGTGATGATGGTTCCCCTAGAAGTTACCCGTTCCCCTGTTCTTTGTGGTGATGCGTCTGAAGTTCTCTTCAGAGGTGACAGGTGAGGTTGATGGAACTGCAAATAGAGCCAGTTGTTGGCCTTGACCCTCAAGAAGACCAGGGCTCAAATCTTGACTTTCCTATTTCCTACATACGACCTCTCTGAACCTCAATGTCCTTATCTGTAGAACAAGAGAGCTGGAGGTCCAAGGTCCCTTCCAGCTCTAAATATGAATATCTTTCAAAACCCAGCTCAAGAATTATCTTCTTCAAGCAACCTCCCACCCCCATCCCATCCACAATCTTTCCTTTAATTTCCTCAGCGCTTTACTAAGGGTACTGGGTTTTGTGCTCCATAGTTACTTTGCATATTTATGCTTAATGTTCTTAGCGCTTGGACTATGCTTCTTTTGTAAACCCTGTAGCTGTAGCTATACCAGGGAGTGGTGACTGTTGACAAATGGAACGTCAAGGGTCCAGTCCCTTGTTTTCTGGTTCACAAGGCTGAGGATGCTAAGGATGCCCTTGAAATGGCAGAAAAGGGCCAAGTCTTAGAAGATGCTGGTGGTGATGGACTCCTAATAAAACTGCCCCCAGCCTCAGTATTCTAACTTCCTTATAGGCCCTACGGAACAGCGGGCCCACTGCCCCTGCCTAGCCACTCTGCCCCTCCCCCCCACTCAATATCCTAACTTCTTCATATATGCCTCACTGCTCACTAGAACAACAGGTGTGTCCATGAACTCATATTTCTCACAGAAACAGCAGGCGTGTCCATGTGATAGGATCCCAGTCACTGCCCCCAGACAAATAGCAGGTGTTTGCATGCACTCAGCCACAACCAGCAAATCATCTAGTCTCAGACAGGACCACAGTATTCAGCCAATCAGAAAGCAGCTCCACCAGGATGCCCGAGCAGGATGTAGACCCCAAAACAATAGAAGGGACTTTCCCTAAGTGGAAACCTGTGTAGTAATAGCAAAAGCTGTCCTTTAGGTGAACTTATCACCTAGAGAGGCTTATTATAATATCGTTATCATGCATACATATCCCCCCAAATGGGTTTTTCTGTATGCATTGTGGGTAATTGCGTGGGCAGTTCCACTGTGGCTGGGACCCCTCCCCTATTACCTATTCCCTTAACAAACCTTTAACAAACCTTTACAAATCCTTAACAAACAAAAAAATTGATAATTTCTGTTATGTAATTGCATCTTTACCCTATAAAAATCCATCTTGCTTTCTCTGAAGTTTCATGAAAGGCATCTATCTCAATAAATGCTTATACTTGGATTAGGGGTGGTCTGACTCTGAATTCTTTGAGATAGTTCCACCACAACACAACATGAAACCAAAACGGTGGTGGCTGGTCTATGTGTCACCGAAATTATGCAGGCCAGACTTCGTATACATTTGGAACTGTAGAGTTCTTTACCTAGTACATATTTAAAACACATTGAAATAGGGTAGGAAAGAATGAGAGTGAAGTCAGAGGAGGAAGGGAAGGGAATAGAAGGAAAGAGAGGGCAAAGGAGGAAAAGAAGAAGGAGGAAGAGAGAGAAGGGAAAGAGAGGGAAGAGCAGGGGAGGGGAGAGAGAACAGAATTTGAAAACATGTGTGGTGGTGACTGGACAATTAGGAGAGTAGGATGTCATGAAGGTGACAAAGAGAAGAGGTCACCAAGAGACCAGACTATTGAAATCAAGTGGGGAAGGTCCCCCTAGAAGTTACCAGTTCTGCTGTTTTCAGTGGTGGAGTAATCTTCAAAGGTAGTAGGAGATATCCGTGGCACTGTAAGCAGAAAGGTTGTTTGTCTTAGCTCTGGGCTCAATTCTGGACACTTATTTCTTTATATTTGTTTCCCTAGAGAGATTACTAACCTCTACAAACCTCAGTTTCTTCATTTGTGAAGGGAGGAGATAGAACTCTAATGTTCCTTCCAACTAGGAATTCTATGAACTTTTTTTTCAAAACCCAGCTTAAGAATTGGCTTCTATAAAAAAGCTTTCTTAGGTGCCCTAGGGCTCATCCCCACCTAGGCCACAACCTTTCTTTGAATTTCTTCACTGTGCTTTATCATCAATACCACATTATCACTTATTGATCTTTGTCCTCTAGTTATGTCACTTTCCAATTTTATATCTTGCATCCCAAATTTATGCCTACTATTTATTTCTAGTAAACCCAATATACTGTCTTTCCATTTTTTCTTGTCTCTTGATGCTTTCCCTGGCACATATAACCAGGCCCAAGTCTCTCCCATCTTTTCTCTCTTTCTCTGTTTTTTAAAGAAATTACTTTATGCTGGTTGATGAAGACAATCCATTTTTTTGAGCTTTATGTCCTATCTCGGAACCAGGTTAGAGACTATTGTTGTTGTCATTCAATTGTTCGGCTATATCCTGTTCTTTGTGACCCCATGGACCATAGCACGTCAATACTGTCCACTGAGTTTTCTTGGCAAAGATACTGGAGTGGTTTGCCATTTCCTTCTCTAGCAGGTTAAGGCAGAGGTTAAATGACTTGCCCAAGGTCCCACAGGCCAGATTTGTACTCAGGTCTTGCTGACTCCAGGCCCGGTGCTCTATCCACTGAGCCACTTAGCTGCCTCTCTTTTTTTTTAAAGTTTAAATTTAATATTTTTGATACATGCCCTTAAAGGACAACCCTGTGTCTCCTTCCTCACAACCAAACTTTCAGCCAACTCTTATTCATAGACATGGACTCCTACTCCCGTCTCAGTATGGTGCAGTAGAATTATGAGCCCACTGTTTGACTGGAACTGCTTTCTCCAAGGTCAACCAAGTTGCTCTTAATCTGCAAAAGCAAACGATCTTTCCTAAATTCTTTTTCTACTTAACTTCTGAAGTTTTTTTTATCTCTGAAGTTTTTTAACAATGTTGATGACTTTCTACTGCATAATCTTTCCTCCCTGGCTTCCATGACACTATGCTTGCTTGATTTTCTTATTATCTGTCTAGCCATTACTTCTCATTTTCTTTTGCTAGACCCTCATTCTTCTATCTATTACGAGTAGGTATCCTCCAAGGTTTTGTATTGGGTCCTCTTTTTTTATCTCTCTATTTCTCAGAGAGTTCACCAGCTCCCTTTTGTTCAATTATCACTTCTTTGCTGCCTTAATCTCCCATCTGTCCTTCAGTTCAACACTACTGCTCACTGTACAGCAATGATAATGGTGGTAGCATTTGACTAGCAAATGACTAGCATTTATATTGGACTGTCTAAATATTTCCTCTTCTTCTCACAACAACTCTGTGTGGTAAGTGCTACTATGATCTCTATTTTACAGTTGTGGAAACTGAGGCAGAGGTTAAACTCTGTCCATCATGCCACCTAGCTTGCATCTCCTATAGTCAAGCTCAAAATGTGCAAAACAGAATTTATTATATTTTAGCCCCAGTTTATCTCTCCTCCCAAATTTCCCTATTTCTGTTGGGAGCCACCATCTGGTCAGCCACTTGGGTTCACAACCATAGTCACATCCTTATTTGGGAGGGGAGGAAAGTTTACCTTTCTCTCACTGCCCATATACATATACCCACATATATGCCCATATAATTATCTGCCAAGTGTACTGCTTGACCTCCAAATGTCTCTCCCATCCATCTGCCTCCCTCCTTTACACAGCCTTTACTTTAGTTCAAAGCCTCATCATACCTGGCTTGAACTATAGAAAGAAGCTCATAATTGTCCTCCCTGCCCCAAGTGTCTCATTTCTCAAAGAAAAAGAAAATGACAACGGAATGAGGCTAAAGCAGGAAGAAACTCGAAATCAGTAAAGAAGAATGTCAGGAAAAGGATAATGAGAGGAGTCCAACCGAGAGGCCAATCAATTGGCAGAGACATTACCTGTTGTGCTTCTTTCTGTGCTGGTGGAGTTGGGGCTTTCTTCAAGGACAGGAGGGAATATCTGTGGTACTAGAGACAGAGTTGGCTGTTAGCATCAATCAAGAAAGAATCTTCTCCAATGACTCCAATAACATGACTCAATTCTGTTGCACAATATGTTTCTCTCTCTCTCTCTCTCTCTCTCTCTCTCTCTCTCTCTCTCTCTCTTTCTCTCTCTCTCTCTCTCTCTCTCTCTCTCTCTCTCTCTCTCTCTCTCTCTCTCTCTCTCTCCACAGCTCAAGCATCTTCATTTTAGTCAAAGGATTAATGGGGGTTGGGGATCCATTGTGACAAGCCAGAAACATATTTTTTCTCTATTCCTCTTCCACTTCTCACACAAGGATGTCTACTATGCTACATGGCCAGCCATATCCTGATTCTCTTTTCATCTCTCCAGGCATAGTCCTAGGTCTTATAGGTGAAGGAAAATGAGGGGCAGGCAGGAGAATGGTGGAAAAATCCTGGATGGGGAAATAAATTCAGTCCTTCTTACCAATATCAGCCATGGCCACCACCAAACATCTCCTCAGTGTGTGACAGATCTAGACCCCACAACTCCTTTGGACTTCCTCCCATTCTGAGTATTCCAAATGCCAATCTGAGAACAGTCATCTGGGGAGGCTAGATTTATACACAATGTAGAGATTCTAAGCCTTCCCGTTGTCCTAGAATAGGTGTAGGGCCAAGCCTTCCTATGAGAGAAAGGGGGCTATTGTTTTCTTTTTCGGTGCAAATGAAATCTACCCAGTGAAGGAGTCTGGGGATGGGGGTGGTGGTTGGGATTTTTCTTCCTCAGACTTATCCAATGCAACTAGAGTGTATTAAGTGGGGGTCAGCTAGGTGGTGCGGTGAGTAGAGCACCAGCCCTGGAGTCAGGAGGACCTGAGTTCAAATCCAGCCTCAGACACTTGACACTTGACATACCTACTAGCTGTGTGACCTTGGGCAAGTCACTTAACCTGCCTTCCTCCCTCCAAAAAAAAAGAATGAAAGAACAAAGAATTTATTAAGTGCTTACTATGGGCTAGACTTGGGGGATTCAAAGACAAAACAAATAGTCCCTGCCCTCAAGGAGCTTACATTTACCCCTGCAGACACTAGGTTTCTATAGAAGTAGCAGCAATAGATTGAGACCCTGGATTTGCATTAGGGGAGGTTATTCCATCCTGCTAAAATATGAATATCCAAGGGTGGGTCATCCCAATCTGACAGGGGCCACCATGGACCTACATGTTTGGGGAGGTTTTGGTTTACTTAGTCAGAAAGTGGCAACTTGGAATTGTTGTGTTTGTCTTTTGTTCTCCAGAGGACCATGATATCAGGGAGAGGATGGCATGACTTGCAGTTGACTTTGATTTGAGTGAGGGCTGTACAAGGTCACCAGACTCACTTTCTCCTCCAGAACCCACCTGGGTCCAGTGGCCAGATATGCATCAGAATGACTGGTGATGGCCCAGAATGCAATGGGAGACCCTGGAACTTTTAAGCTAAGATCTTTTCAGGTTCTCACTTTGGGTGAGGTAACATCCATTCAGTGAATAGGCCTCTTTAAGAAGTGAGTCAAGAGACGGCTCCTTTAATAAAAAAAAAATCAAACTGGGAGGGTGTAATGTTAATGAACTTCCCTGACCATTAATAGGCCTCATGTGGAGCCCATTAAGGGAAGCTTGCTTGTTTGCTTGTAGGAAGGCTTGCACATCTTTTGTTAATAAGCTAATTAGGCAATGAGTTGAGTTGTGATGCCTTCTGTCTCTGAGCCCATTAGCTGAAAAAGTATATATTGTGAGAGGTGAGTTTTTGCTTTGGGGGCTCACTTATGAGAAAGATGTTGTGATTCCCTGGTGGAGACTGAGTGGCTGTGTCTTCAGAGCTCTCCATCTCCTCAGAGGTAAAGGCTCTCTTGATTCAGTGGTGGATGTAAAGCTTTGATTCAGGCAGTAGAGTCCTGTCTTTATTTCTCTGCTCTGTATTATTCTCTGGATCATTGACCTCTTAGTAAAGCATATAAAAGAACCTGCACTAGCAGCCACCCTGGGTATGCCAATGTGGCATCCTGGGTATGCCAGTGTGGTTTCCGTTACAGAGGGGAAGACCCCCCAGGGTTCCTGGACAAAAGAGAAACAGTTACTATTTGGCATTTACATTCACTTTGTTCTGGGAGGGCACCGACCTATTGTCCAATCTGTGAGCTCCAGAGTGAATTGGATTTAAGGCTTGCTCTTTGAGGAAGAAATCTACCCAGTAAACCCCAAGTTAAGGAGTCAGCTTTCAGCTATCAAAATGTACCTTCCTTTGGGAAGAGCATCCTCACATAAGCGGAAAGGCATGGGGGCTGGGTGCAGGTTGTGTTTGCCCTTCATTCTGGAATAGGACTGTGACATCAGAGAAATGATGACATGACTTGCAATTGACTTTGAATTGAGTGAGGGAGAGCTGTGCAAGGTCACCAGCTTCACTTTCTCCTCCAGAGTCAATTATTTATTTTTTTAAATTAAAAGGGCCATCCCTTGACTCACTTCTTAAAGAGGCCTATTCACTGAATGGATGTTGCCTTACTCAAAGAGAGAACCTGAAAAGACCTTAGCTTAAAAGGGCCAGGGTCTTCCATTGCATCCCGGGCCATCTCCAATTGTCATGGTGAATATCTGGCTGCAGCATGGAATAGTGAAAAGAATGATAGAACTTCAGTCAGGTGAGACTTGGGTTTCAATCCCACTACCTGAATGACCTCTTCAAGTTTTGGTTTCCTCACCTGTAAACTATAGGGGTGGGGTAGGGATGGGGTATTAGACCAGATGATCTCTAGGCTCCTTTCCAGTTCTAAATCCTAGGGTCCTAAATTTTACTCATACAATAGGTCTCCTCATTATGGGAATTCCTGGTGTGCTAATTTCTTCCACAAATAGACATTGCATCCATTCCATAAGTTATAGTCTTAAAAATTTCCTGAGGCATGAGAGGTAAAAAAAAAGATAATATGTTGCTAAAATTTATATAGTGCCTGAAAGTTTGCAAGCACTTTACACATGTTATTTTATTTGATCCCCACAACAACCCTGGGAGGTAGGTGCTATCATTTTTGTTTTACATATGAGGAGACCGAGGCCAATAGGTTAAAAGTTTTGCCCAGGGTCATACGGCTAATACATACGTGAAGAAGAATTTAAATCTAGATCTTCCTGATTCCACGTTCAGCTCTTTACACAGTCTCTCTTAATTTAGGATGGATAACATAAAACTTGTGTATATAAAATGCAAATTAGCATGCACTTTTGATCCTCTAACTTAAGGGATCTTTGTAATGAACTTGCAGCCCCTATCTCTGTGATCTTATTTGAAAATTGGACCAGTCTTAGTTCTTTGAGGATGGGGACATTTCTTTGTATCTCTCTCAGTTCTTAGCACGGTATCAGGTGTGTAAATAGTAATAAATACTTGCTAATAAATGGTTTCTCCCTTTACCGGTCAAATAAGTACTTAGTAAGCAGACACTATGTGCCAGGCCCTCCACTAAGCACTGGGCATACAAGGAAAGGCCAAAGACAATCTCTGCTCCCAAAGAGCTCACAGTCTAGTGAGGGAGAGAGCAAGCAAACAATTATATATGACCAAGCTATCTTCAGGATGAATTGGTAATAATCAGAGGGAAAGCACTGGCATAAAAGGGAATGAGGAAAGGTTTCTTGAAAGAAGTGAGGGCAGCTAAGAGGCAGAGATGAGGAGGGAGAACATTCCAGGCATGGGGAACAGCTGGGGAAAATTCCTGGAGCTGAGATATGGAGTCTCTTGTTTGAGGGACGGCAGGAAAACCAGTGTCCCCACACTAGAGCACATGGTGGTATAAGAAGACCAGAAATATGAGTTGTAAAGGCTTTGAATGCCAAACAGAAGATATTATATTTGATTCTGGAGATGATAGGGAGACATGGGTTGAATTGGGGTGGGAAGTGCCATGTACCATTATTGTTCTAGAGCTTTAGGGGTAGCCAGATGCAGGGGAAGAGAGTTACAGATTGGGTAAGGAGTGAATTCTGCCACTTGCACAATTGGTGACTCCTACTAACACTTCCTTCCTCATTTCTTCCTCCATTGAGTTTGTAATGGAAGCTTTGGCATGGGAGGAAGGAGGACATTTATAGAATCTTGCTCCTGCACTTAGAATAAGACCCTTCCTCAGTTAAGATGCCTTTTATACCACGACTCTGGGTATATACGAATGCTATGGATGACTGACATCACACCCCCTGTGTACTTGGTGATATACTGTTTTGGTTGGTCTAACCTCGTTACCATACCCTATGATATGGGTACCCTAATTGCCTCATGCAAGCTTTATAATTAGATAATACTGAAGCTACAAAATTCAAGAAAGAAAAGCCCCCATTGCCCAGATAAATAGAAAGAATAGAAGGTATCAATATTTGGCACCTGAATCACCTGATTGTTTTGTCTACATGGCCTTCATTTATTGAATTCTTGTCCACTTCACATTTCATTCCATGCAACATTGACCTAGACCTATCTTGCCTAGTGTAGGCATTTGCAATTTCACAGACAGTTCCAGAGGTAAAGGACTGGACTTAACCTATATACTGAGTCTCCCAATCCCAGGGGAGGGGCACAGAGAAAGGAGAAAGAGGTGGGAGGGGAACCAAGTACTTACGATAAAGGAGAAAAAAGGTTGTGCCAACAGCTTTGACAGCCACGACAATGGCTATAGAGATGACCATGTGCCAGTTTACACAGGCCATAGTATATCGTGTAGGGGGCCTACATGGGTCAGAGAGAAGCACCATTAGGCATACTGCTGTTTATTCCAATAGGAACTGTCCTACATAGAGATCTCTGAAAGTTATAAGGGACAAGCAAGCTATAGATATAGAGAGGTGGCCCAGAGTGTGGATAGTCTCTGTCCTCACAGAGAGCCTTCAAAACCCTCTCTTATTGCGCTTCTGCCATTCTTCACCCCCATCTCACTCCCCCTCCCCCAAACCTCACCTCTCCTAACTGAGGGGTGGAGATTGGGGACTTTCTCTCCCAAACCCATTTATGGTCTCTCATGCCCACAGTGTGCAGTACTTAATTGGGTTTTAGTTGAAATTTCTGTCTGAAAAAGTATACTCACATTTTGAAAACCTAGCCTAGGCTCTAGAATAATGTACAGCCCCCCAAAACACCTAATCTATATCTGTGGCATAGCCTCAAGACATTGAGAAATCTAGGCTCCTCAAATAAGGATAGGAAAATAAAATTTAAGAATCTATTGTCTGCAAGAAGCACATCTTGAAGATACATACAGTATGAAAATGAAAGGCAGGGGGAAAAATTGACTATGTATCAGTACATTCCAAGAGAGCATAAGTTGTCATCAGGCTACCAGGGAAAGCAAAAACAAATTCAGATTATCAATATAGGGAAACTACATTATGTTTAAGGAACCATTGCATCAATTCTGTACGTATGTACACCAAATGACATAGCATCTAAATTCATAAAACAAAATTTAACTGCATTGTATAAAGTGCCCCTGACAGATTCAGGAAGAAGCTAAAGTTTTGTAAAGGGAAAAAAAAAGATAAACTTACCCAATATCTTCCCCTGGGAGGCAGCTTCAGCTGGGCTGTGCTCAGAAAAGACCCCTCCCCCACCCAGGTGGTCTTCTGTCTCTGGCAGATTCCAGACCTCTGAGCTCCCTCTAAGTTAGAATGCTGCCTCTGAGACCTTCTCTTGATCTTGGCAACATCCCTTGCTTCCTGGGCCTCTTCCTCTTCTGGCTTTTGGAGGTGGAAAGAAATGGGGAGGCAAGCTGGGGTGGGGGGGTGGGGAAGAGGCAAAAGGTTTCTTTTTTTTTTTTAGCCTGGTAAACAAGTGGAGGGAAGTACCCATCAGATGGGTGAGGAAAAGGGGGTCACACACTTGAGTCATGCTGTTGCAACCTTACCTTGACTGCTTTGAAAAGAAATCCAGGCATATTCACTGAGATTTGTAAGCTTTGGCCCACGTGAGACATGAAGGACTACTTTCCCCAAATTCATTAATTAAAAGTGACTCCAATCTGGCCAGGGCTAGAGTATTTGAAATATATGCATATATTTATGTATAATGTGTGTATATATGCACAATATATATAATATATAAAATATTATATATAATATAAAATATTATATATATAATATATAAAATATTATATATATATATGTATATATATATATATGAGTGTTAAATGTGCTACGACTCTGATGTCTGAAGTAGGAATGCAGTGAGATTTGAGGAAGTCTGGTAGTTTGGGGGTGGGATAGGGAAAGCATAGAAGTGAAGAAATGGAATTCAAAAAAAGAGAATCTTGAAGTTAGAAATCATGACTGATTGAGTCAGTGAGGGAAAATGACCTCATTTATCTTGCCCTCAATTTCCTCATTTGAAGGCAGTTAAAGGGTGCTGGACCTGGAGTCGGGAAATACTTCGAATCCTCCCTCAGATGGTAGATGTCTTAACCTCTTTCAGCTTCAGTTTCCTCGTCTGTAAAACGGGCAAAATGACAGTGCCAGTATCCTAAAACTATCATAAGGATCAAATGAAATACATATGTAAAACACTTTGCAAACCTGAAAGAGATAGAGATCTATGGACGCTAGTGAGTCTTACTAATCACAGTAATGTTAATTATTAAAGTTGTTAAATTGATTGTTAAATATATTATTTGTTATATTAATAATGATTAATAATAATAATAATAAAATAAGGATACTGGGGTATATGATCTTTTTTCAAATTTAATTTTATTCTTTTCCAATAAGCCAAAATCTGATTTTTCTTCTTTCCTTCAGCTTCCAAATGAGATAGAAAAAAAACCCTGCCATAAACATGTGGAGTCAAGCAAAATCATTTTTCACACTGACCATGTCTAAAAAAAATTTTTTTAATTCTACATTCTGAGTCCTTTACCTGCCTATCAGGAGGAGGAGAGCAGATTTCATCATTAGTTCTTTGGAATTGTGGTTTGGTCATTGAACTGAACTAATTCCTAGGTCTTTGAAAGTTGTTTGTCTTTACAATATTGTTGTCATTGTATAAACTGTTGTGGCTTTGTTCACTTCCTTCTGCAACAATTCATATACGTTTTCCTAGGTTTCTCTGAAGCTAATCCCTTCATCGTTTCTTATAGAGAAATAGTCCCATCACATTCATACACCATAATTTTTTCAGTTATTCCCCAAATGATGAACAGCTCATCAATTTCCATTTTTTTGCCACCACAAAATACCTGTAAATATTTTTGTATTCTTAGAATTTATTTTACTGAGCTCTAATCCCTCCTTTAATCTACCCTTCTTCTAATTATCTGTTCTTCTGTCTCTTTTTTCCCTTCTATTTTACTGTTGAGTGAAATGTATTTCTGTTCCCAACTATGCATGTATGTTTATTTATGTAACCTTTCCTTCTTTGACCAGTTCAAGAGAATGAGGTTTAAGTGTCAGCAATTTCCCTGCCCCGCTCCCCCACCCGCCAGTTTGCATAGACTGAAATATGATATCTAAGGTTTTTTTTTTTATCATGGCTTTCAGGTAGTCCAATGATTCTTAAAATTTATGTCTCCTTGATCTCTTTTTAGGTCAGTTTTGTTTTTTTAACTGTATCTTCTCTTTATTCAGTTTTTTGACTGCTTTATTTATTTTTTGTCTTATGGAGTCTTCAGTTTCTATTCGGTTCATGGTAATTTTCAGAGTTTGTTATTTGGGCAGGGTTTTATACCTCTTTTACCAAACTGTTCATTCCTTTTCTAATTTTCCTTTTATAGCTCTCATTCCATCCCCTCCCCCACCATTTTTTTTCCTCTAACAGTCTCATATCATTTATTAAAATTTTTTCTTAACTCTTTGAAAATAATTTTTAAAAAATCCAACCTACCTCCTGCTTCATCTTTTTCAGAAATTCTACTTGAATTTGTGCCCAAGCCATGTTTTTCTCTGGTGGTTTTCTTATAGATGTTTTGATGTCATCTCTTCCGGATTTGTGTCTTGAGCATCCCTGCCACCTCAAATAATAGCTTCTTATGGTAGGAGTCTTTTTTATTAAATTAGTTTGCTCAATTTTGTCTACTTTCTGACTTCAGACTTTGTTAGGGCCAGGTTCTATGCCCTTCTAAAGGGAATATCTAGGCTTGTTCTGCTATTTTCTTGGAGATGTTGAGTATTGTGTTATTGCAGAATCTCAGGTCCATATTTATATGTTTAACTATAATAAATTAGATTATGACTCATATCTTGGACCTTCCCAAAAGGGGTAAATAAAAAAAAAGGTACACAATATATAAGATGAATCAGGTGGGGTAGCTAGGTGATGCAGTGAGTAGAGCACCGGCCCTGGAGTCAGGAGGACCTGAGTTCAAATCTGGCCTCAGACACTTGACACACTTACTAGCTGTGTGACCTTGGGCAAATCACTTAACCCCAATTGCCCTCTCTTCCCCCCTCCAGAAAAAAATTAAGATGAATCAGGTAAAGGACAAGTAATTTATTCCTACAAAAAAAAAGAATGCAAAACACAGGATACTCACAATGTGCACATTTGACCAGAACAAATATATAACAAGATTCAGTAACTTAACCAACAACTACTGTTACAATATGCTGGGATACAGATATTTAGACCTCATCAGAACAAAAAGGAGTCAGTGAGACTTTGTTAGGATTTTTACATTTCTCAGCTGCGTGCCATTCCAACAATTTCCCATATATGTCTGCCAGCAAAACAGCCTTGAGCAATCATCCAATTGGTTGGTGCCTATCTTCTGTAATAAAAGAACTTCCCCTGCAGTTACCTGATGCCACTTTGATGGACACTGCTGTTTGGTGGACATTGCTACACACACACACACACATACACACACACCCACCCACCCCTCCTGACCTCTCAAATTCATAAGGTCACCTCCTAGACTGTTTATATCCATCCACAGGTTACTGCTCAGTCACACCTTTTAGGGACACCTGGGGAAAACCAGACTTGAATAATGCTTAAGCTTCCTTTAGGACATTTCCTTAAGCACTGTTTGGATTGAGGGCATTTTGATAAGCCCAAAGAGGGAAACCAACATCCCTGTTTCATCCCCCAAGGTTAGACCTAGCACGTGTTCATCTAAAACTTCGGGATGACATGGGACACAGGTTACATGTATATCCTTAAACATTATGCATAAGTGAATGTTTCTGCTTATTTGTTTTTTCATTCATTCCTCTGTGTGTACGCGCACTTGTGTACATGTCTAGGCTGTCTGTTCTATCAAATTGGAAGCTCCCTGAAGGGAAGAACCTTATGATTCTGTTAAAAATGATGAGGTTTGGGAAAGATTGTACAGTTGCCAGAGAGTCATATATTTTCAAATATCACTTCATAGGTACAAGGACTTGCCTCTATATAATAGCTTCTGTCAATTTTTTTTTCCCATAGTATGCCTCAGAAGACATGATTTGATCCATGGCCTATCTGACTCCATGCTATAAGGGTATTCTATCACATGCTGGAAATGACACAATACTATCCACTGTTTTTTTCAGAAGCAAATAGAGGGTATAAGTATTATTCTGCCTGCTTAAATTGCCATGGAGCTTTCTTTGTGTTATTGCTAGAATTTCTATCTTCCTTCAAGACTTAACCTCCTTCTTAGTCCAAATGCTTCCTAATTCCCCTGATTCTCTCCTTCCTCCTATTAGCCAGTAGTTTCTTATCTGTTCATAGGATTATAGATCTGGTTCCAGAAGGCACATAAAAAGCAAATTAATTGATTCCTTTACTATACAGATAAAATCCAGATGGGTTAAGTGTCTTGCCTGAGGTCATGAAACTAGTAAATGACAGACCTAGCTTTTTTTTTCCTTTGTATCCCTAACACCTAACATATTATCTTACAAATAGTAAGTGCTTAATAAATTTTTAAAAATTGAATTCTTCCTGGGGTGCATCCTGGAAAGCGTTAGGTAAGAGGAGAAGATTCTCATCTTTTGTTATACAGGAGAAATAGATATAGAAATGAAGAAGCTCCCTGTGATAGAATCAATTTCTACTAGGATTACTCACTACCTTGCCATGTATGCTAGACTAATGCTTTCCCTCAAAGGCAAGGAAGTCATCTCCAAAAAGCTGCAAAGTGGTTGATACATCTTTTTGGTGAGCTTGGGCCATGTTGACATGGTGAGTTTTCTCTTTATCTTGTCTAGAACCAGACCTCCACACCACTTTCAGGCCATATCGTCACCATGCTGCTTATGCTCCTGCCTTTATCCTCATCTCCCCCTACTGCAACTTCGAACTCTGCCGCTAGGTACCATCTTGTCAGAAACCAAGCCCCCAAACCATTTCCTAGGCATCTCCTCAACATGCTACCAGGTATGTACCTCCTGCTTTATAGTTCCTCTTTATGTAATCTCTTCCCCCGTTAGATTGTAAGCTCTTTGGAAGAAGAGACTTGTATTTATATCCTTAGCACTTAGCACAATGCCTAGAACATAGTAAGCACTTAAAAAATGCTCTATGTATCTGTCTGTCTGTCTGTCTGTCTATCTATCTATCTATTCTAAAGGCATACAAAAGCAAATCTGGAGTGAAATCTGTCAGTGAGCATAGTCTACCCTACTGACCAGACAGGTTTCTGTTTAAAAATAGAGTTTGGGTGGTATGGGATGGGGGCAGATCATCTACCAAAACTAAGTGTTGTATCCTTTCTGTACTATGGCTAAATAATCTTGTTTTTGTTAACTGTTGAGTAATTTAATAGTGTCTCATTTCATTCTGATATTAGAATGAAATGAGGAGGGAACTGGCCTGAATGTGGGCCAGCCTAAACTTCTTGTTCAAGGTCAAATGGTAAGTCTAGGTATAGGAATCAGATGCCCAGGTCTTTCAAAATCTAGTCCAGAACCTTTTCCACTAGACTACACATGCCTTCGGAAAGCACTGAACCCAATGCAAAATGTTTTTGAGAACTCTTTTCAACTTGGTGTTGCTGAAAATCAGAATGATCGAGTGCATTGAAGGAGAAAGAGTCATTAGCCCCACACATACCATCACCCCAATCTTGTTGGAGAAAACTAAGGTCAGGGGGACTGAAGCTAGTGCGGCTACAACTCCTATTACGTAGAGAAATAGGAAGGAAATCAAGGACTTGAGGGCAGTGATGTGAGCCTCCAGGCTGGGGTCTCCAGAGCCAGTAGTTTGGGCTGTCATCGTCCTCATATGTCTTCCCAGGGAGATGATAAGGATGACAGAAGATGCCAGGAAGAGCATGAAGGGAAACATGCTGCCCGAATTGCAAAGAAAGTAGAAGTGGGAAAAAGTAAGCCATTCCTTTATGCTTTTTTCTGTGATGTTCCCAGAGAATGAAACTGTAGAGTTGGAGTACAATAAACTGAAATGTTTCCACATACAAGGGATGATGCTGACCCAAGGGAAAATCAGAGAGCCCAGCAGCAGCTGAGGTATAGCCATGAGGAGCCAGCCTTTAAGCCATAGTAGGAAGGTGTGAGAGACTTGGGCAATCTTTGCACAGTAGAGAATGCTAAGGCAGGTGGCAAGCCAGAGGCTGGTTTGGTTGACAAGCATCCAAAACAAGATGATGGTTTTGTAATTGATGTCCAGAGAGTCTCCTATCACTTGGAAATAGCTGAGGTAAATGGCATCTAGAAACAGCAGACCCTGTAGGAAGATCCGAGAGGTGCCAAGGCTTAGCAGCACAAGGTCACTTTTGGACAGCTGGTGTCTCCTCACCAGGTCCCAGGCATTCACCAGCACAATGAAGCCATTGCTGAGGATCCCCACCACAAACTCCAGGGTTGAGAGGAAAAAAAATATCCACTTGACTTCATAGGACACTGAGCTGGGTAGGGACAGATAGGCCATGTTGCTTCTCTAGCTGAATAACCCTAGGCAGAATGAGTAGAAAACAGCCTTTCCCAGAACAGCATAAAACAGAATCTGAGGGGGTATTGTCTAATTGGGGCACTACTCCTTACAACTTGAACTTACTGTCTCCTCACCTGGAAATGGGGGGGGGGAAGATGTGGTAAGGCTGGGTGGCACAGTGAACAGATAGCTGAGCTTGGAGTCAAGAAAACCTGAGTTCAATCCTGCCTCAGATACTTAGTACCTGTGTGATTCTGGGCAAGTCATTCAACCTCTATGTGTTTCAGCTCCCTCAATAGTAAAATGAGAAGGTTGAGGGGTTGAACTTGGTAACCTCCAAGGTCCCTCTCGGTTCTAAATCCAAGATCCTGCAAGGAAGGGGAAAAGCACAGCTCTCGAATTTTCTTTAGGGTGTAAGATATTTGGCTTTTACCTTTCTTCTTTTTGCACAGACTAGGCTCTGGATGCTCAGGTCTTCAGATGCCATCTCACAGGTGATGTTAGAACTTTTATCCAATCAAAGTGCTACACAGGATACAGTTTCCTCCCAGAAGAACCTGGCATGGGAATGCAAATAGGAGAATGTCTTGATTTCCTAGGCCCAGCTGTGCATGTGTCCACTAGGCAAGTACATGTGGAAAAAAGATTATAATTTCCTTATGGATTCTCATGGGAGCTGACAGGAGGCAAAGCAGGTGCTCTGGAGGAACCTGATATGAAACTGTATCCCTATTCATTTGCGTGCTTTTCATTAGGTCCAGGACTTTTTTATTGGATAATAAACAGCCTATAATTTAGATCAGAATTTTCTTTGTCTGGGGCTCCTTTGGAGAACTGTACTTTTAACTACCACCGTCTGAGGATTTTGAGGCTCCCTCCTGTGGGTGTAGGATGTCACCTTTTTATCTACCTCTCGGCGCTCTGGCAAGGGAGGGTTTTGTCAATCTTAAAGCAATAAAGGTGATAGTGGTGGGGCTTTAACCAAGATAAAAAGCCACTCCTAGGACAGAGTTCTTGAGTGCATTTGAAGTCAGATGACCTAGATTAAAATCTGATCCCTGCAACTTACTTACTTTGGGAAAATTACTTACCTCTCTAAGTCTCAATTTTCTTACTTGTAAAGTGAGGAAATTGCCTTAGATGACTTCTGGGGGCCCTCATAATTCTAACTTTGTATTTCTAAGTGTGAAGATTTATAATAAAATTACACAGAGACAAACAAGCACAAGGCCGCAGAATAGGTGATGTTCAGCTTTACGTACCCAATTTTATGTACCGATTTATGTAATCAATTCTTAAGAAATCTTTCAATTCTAAGGAAGGTTCAGCATCTTGAATCCAACCTATTCTAGCTCCTTGACAAGCTGATATTCTTATCCTATTGATCTTATCTGAGATTACTCCCTGCTTGTCCAAAGAAGTCTGTCTTCTTGATAATTCCAAAGTTTTTCTGAATAAATTTTCTTCTCTTCCTCTAATTATCCACTTTTTTTCCAGATCTTAATATGCCTCCTTTTTTCATATAGTGCATTCCAACAAACATTTACTCAGTGCTTATTATATTTAAAATAATTATTTCTCCCTCTTAGTTTTCACTAAAAGGAGTCAGCAACATTAAGGCCTTTTTCCAAAAATGTATGAAGATATTATCATATTTATTCAAGGCACAGCTGGATTTGTTACCTGTTATCATCACAGAGTAGATCCAAGCCCAAAACATAGCTTCACCAAAGCTCTTGGGCACCGTTTTGATTAAACATGCAGTATTCTCTGCTTTTCCATTGGTTTCCAATGCTATCCTCGGAGGACCTCCTAAACTTTTTGATTTGAGAGATGTACATTATACGGAACCTGTCCCTTGTTCTAGATCTTGTGATGCTATTCCCACTATCCCTTCCTGAAATCCATTTCATGCCTGTTTCCTCTTGACCAATTTTAACCCTAACATGTGCCTATATGTTCATCAAAACTCTTGAGACGACGATGATGATGATGATGATGATGATGATAATGAATCATCTTCCCAGAAACTTCCCTTCGAGTAAAGAAAATAGGAATGTGCAACATGCACAGATGTCAGGATTGTGGGCTAATTAGTTTTTAACTTAACCTGATTGAGAAACCAAAGGTCATTTAAAGAACCATAAACATGATAAGGAAGGTTAACGAAGTATTATTTTTACCACTCTGTATGTTGTTGATAAAGCACAAAGGAATTTTATTGAAAGTTTTCATGGCATTACTAACAGCAATGCTAAGATGAGGTCAGAAGGCCTAGGACTTCAAGTTCAGTTTCTGTCACTTACTATCTCCATGGTCTTATGCAAGCGACTCATCTCTGGGCCTCAGTTCCCTTGTCTAAAAATGAGGGGGTTGAACCAAATGATCTCTCATGATCTTTCAAGCTGTAAAAAGCTGTAAAGCAATAATTCTATGATATTTCCCAACCCTCTCTTGCTTCTTAATATTTGGGAGGAGAAAGAGAGAGAGAGAGAGAGAGAGAGAGAGAGAGAGAGAGAGAGAGAGAGAGCGCGAGCAGTAGAGAGAGAAGTAGGGCACAACAAAGGAATGAAAGAAGGAAGGAAAAAGGGGGAGAGGAAGGAAGATAATAGGCATTGGAGTTGGATTTAGAAGACTTAAGCTTTTTTCTTGGGTAAACTACTTCCTAGTTGTATGACCTTACCTCTTTGAGCCTCAGTTTCCTAATCTGTGTGATGGACATTATAATATTTATCCTACTTATTTCATTAGGTTGTGTCAAATGAGATAGTATATGTCAAAGATATATAAGAAGAAGAAGAGAGCTCTAGAACCAAATTCTAGCCGCAACTCAGCTACTGACTAGCTCTGGGACCTTAAAGCAAGCCATTTCTTCTCTTTGAGTCTTGGTTTTCTCACCTATTAAGAAATGGATTTAGGTTAGATGGTGTTTAAGGTCCCTTCTGGTTCTAAGTCCTATTATTGGGGTTATTAAGCACCGACTGTTACATAAATATAAGGTAGTCTAGTGTACCACATCATACTATATAAATATATTTTCACATATTTATTATTAAATTTATTTTTTAAAATTTACAAAGAGATCAAAGAAAGAGGAATAGAATGTATCAAATGTATAAAAATACGTTCAGTAGCTCATTTGGTAGAAGTGAAAGACAGGAAGCTAAAAAAGTACCCCCCTAATGACGAATGACTAAACAAATTATGGGAGGATGGAAGGAAATAAATATCTATTAAATGCTTATGTTGAGTTAGAAACTGTGCTAAGTGCTGGGGATACAAATAGAAGTAAAAAAGAAAGATAGTTCTTGCCCCCATGGAGCTTACTGAGGGAAGATACGCAAAAGGGAAAAGCTGTGTGTGTGTGTGTGTGTGTGTGTGTGTGTGTGTGTACACACACACGTCTGTGTGTGTGGAACAGGAGTGGAGAATGAAGGTACTTGACATAGGAACATGATTTTGAAGTCCAGAAAGTCAGGAAGAGGGCAGTGAAGGCAGGCCAGCCCTTGAGCCTCTTTGCCAAAGGAGTAGCTCACCAATGGGAGAAGGCAGATGGGCCTTGCAGAGGGGTAGTCCATGATGAGCAGGCCACAGGTTAACAGCACAAGAATAACTAAAGGAGAGCTGGACCCTGACACTTGTGTGGCCAGGTCAAGTCATTTACCCTTTATGTACCTTAATTTTCTCATCTGTTAAGTGAGAATAATAGTTCTCGCCATATATGCCTGATAGTTATTGTGAGCAAAGTACCTGGTATAACTGAAAGCACTACACTCCATTGTGCTGGGTCTTCTACCTGCTCTCCAGACCCCTTGGAAAGAGGAGGAATGCCATTCCATCTCGCCAAGTCTGTTGCCTAGTCTTTAGCCTCCCAGGGGAAGAGTTGAAACACCATTCTATTGCTCACCAGTCTGCCTTTGAGGTAAGGAGCAAAAATGCTATTCCATCACGCAATTTCTCTTGCCTAGTTTCCAGCCTCTTAGGGGAAGAGGAGAAATATTATTCCATCATTCTAAGCGACCTGCCTTTCTTGGAAAGAGGAAAAACAGTGTTCCAACCAAAACCAGACTCTCCTTTTCTAGGGAAGAGGAGAAAGGCCATTCTATCAAGTTTCAAGCTTGGCCTTCTGCCCTGGAAGAAGTAGAGTAACACCATTCCTTCATCTTTAAGCACTTGTCGCCTCACCTGAACTTCCTAAGGCTCTGAGAGGCCATCCTGAGGCCAGACCTGAAATTATTTCTCAGTGATTAACAAACTACCACCCTGGTCATACCCTCTGCACCCCAGTGATTCTGAACCCTTGGTTGTCATCATGGAAACTCTATTCTCCATCTCCCACTGCCTGATTCCTTATTCCCATTTTCCTCAACCCAACCTGGACAATGTCCCACTATGAATCCTCATGGGAGCTGGTGGGAAGCAAAGCAAAACTTCTCATCCATTACGTTGTACTCTGAAATTCCTGCTCTATAGTCAAGAAACTTGCTTTCATCTTAGATTTTTTTTCCTTTGCTACTCCTTCCATCTTCTGGCTCTCTATGATATCTAGCTCTGGGATCCCTTTCCATCATTGGCTGTACTTTCACTCATTCCCCCCAATTCACTGATTAAGGTCAGGGAGTTGAGATATACTGATTCCCCATTACTACTTCCAGTTTCTCATTCTACCACCACCACTAAGTAACCTCTTATTCTTTGAAGTTCACTCAATCATATCTACCACATAATCAAAATTCTGGTAGCTGTTGTCTACTGATCTCTAGGAAACTCCCTTCTTTCCTCAATGAGTTTGGTGCCTGGCTTATAATCTTCCTCTTCTTCCCAATTCCTGCGCTCATACTAAGGGACTTCAGCATACATATTGATATGCTCTGAACATACTAACCTCACAGTTTCTCAGCTTACTCATTTCACCTCAGCCACACACAAAAGATCGTCATATCCTCTGGCCATTACTCACAAATACACCACTTGCATGTTCATGAACTCAGATATCCCCATATTTGATCACAATCTATTGCCACTCTACTTTCTGCTTTCCTACTCTGAACCTTGTTCTTCATCTACACTGTGACCTCCAATCCCTTGAACCCTCAATTCTCAGCCAGACCATCATCCCTGCATCAGCTACACTCTCCTCCTTTGCCCATCTGGACTCCTCAGTGAACCATTTCAACTCTACACTGTCCTTTTTTCTTGAATCTCTTACCCCCCTCATCATATTGTCAATCATGCCCTGCCAAGTCTCAGACTCTTGCTTTTTACTGCCTTTGGCCCTACATACCTGCTGCCAAATGAAAATCAGGAAAATTGTGAAATTGTATTGACTAGACCCACTACAAATTTATGTTACATGACCTCCACTGGGCCCTAACTGTTGGAATATATCTATATTTGTACCATGCAGGATTTGGTGTTGGAGGACCTGGTTTCAAGTCCTGGCTCTTCCACTTACCAAATGAAGGCTGTAAGGTAAGCAATTTCACTCTTCTGGGTTTGAATTTCTGCATTTATAAATTAAGGGGGTTGAACTAGATCATCCATAATGTTTCAGCTAGAGGTCAATCTATGAGCTTATGATTTATGTCAAAGTAGAGAATTTCCTCCATCAACACAAACTACAACCTGTTTATGACTTAATAGATAAGACTTAGGGAATTTTTTGAGATATGTGAGGTTAAGTGAATTGCTCAGGATCACAAAATTTGTGTAAGTGGTAGAGGTCTGATTTTAACTTAAGTCTTCTTCACTCCAAACATAGTACTCTACCCTCTACCTGGTGATGTTTTGATATTTCTAGTATTATTATGCTTATATTTAGCAGATCACAAATCTATAAAAATGCCTGCGGAACAAGCAAGCCACTTCAGTTCATAAAGGATGATGACAGGCAAATGGACTGGATTTGTCAAATATAACTGCCGTTAACGTCATTGGATGGAACCTATGAAATGACAAAAATCCGAGAGTTTGAAATGATCGTCTTGATTCTGTATCATCTTTTAATTTTTCCTGTTTATAGTTAGTTGATCTTGTTCTGTAACTGCTGAAATCATGGTTACTTAGTTCAGAACTTAGTTCAGAACTTAGTTCAGAACTTAGTTCAGAAATTCAGCTGGCCTGTAATAAGTTGTTCAGAAATCCAGTTCTCCTGCTAATCACTGTTCTGTTCTTATCTCAAGGAAATCTGCTGTCCTTGAGGGACGCAGGTGGACACCAGAGAGTCTGGTTCAGCATCTATATACCACCAAGCTATTGTTCGAGGATGTCTGGTTTGTTATCCAAAGAAGTCTGGTCTGCCATCTCTAACCTTGCAGAGGGACTTAAACAATAAACACTTCTTAGTCACAGGGACGAAGGAGGGGATTGTTGCTAGCCCCTCGTTCCCAATTTCCAACCGAACAGATTGTCATCTAGACCTCAGCTTTGTAACCTATCACACTGAGCTCTTTTAACTAATCATAACTTGTTCCCCACCTGTGAAGTCCTGTTCTTTTCTCTTTATTCTCCAAAACTAAGAAAAAAATATTCCGTCCTCCTCATTGGGGGTCTTAGCTTTGCTTGAGGAAATTGAGTCCCATTCATTGGTAAATTTGCCCTTTACTAATAAATTGATCTCACTTGGAACTTTGTGTCTCAGTTTATCTTAATTTCAACTGTAACAAGTGGAATCAAAAGGCCCTATATGGGTGACATCTTCAGAAACTTAGCCAACAATGTATTGGCTTGACAAACAAGGATTGAGCAAATAGCTAAGATTTGTCCCTCAGAGTAGAAGGGTTTATGATGGCAATTCTGGACCAAGTCATTTCCACTAGAAACTATTATTATTAAGTTATAAGAGCTAGCATATATATATATATGTATATACATATATATATATGTATATATATATGTATATACATATATATATGTATATATATATATATATATACACATATATATACATATAGCTTTAAGGTTTGCCAAGTGCCTCACATGTGTGGTCTCATTTGATTCTCACAACAAGCCTGGGAGTTAGGTTCTATTATTATGCCTATTTTCAGATGAGGTAACTGAAGCAGACTGATGTTAAGTGACTTGCTCAGGGTCACAAAGCTAGTTAGTACCTACAGCTGGATTTGAAATCAGGTCTTTCAGTTGTCAAGTCCCACTGTCAAGTCCCTACATAGCAGCTTGTTTGCACTAGCGAGGCCTACTGCTATTGCACCTAATACTACTAATGCCATATTTTCATAGCATTTTATGGTTTACAAAGTGGTTTCCCCTCAATAACTCTATATTCCTATAAATATATTTGACAATCTATACATTTCAATAGTAGAGAGACCATCTTTATAATGCCTCCAGATATCTCTGCTTCCTGTTGAATGTTTATGTGGTATCCCATGTCTGAATATATGGGAAGATTCCACCACATGACTTTTGTTGGGCATTTTCAGGTTAATTTTGCCTCTTAGTTGATAGCCCTGCACTTTAGGCAAATTATTCTCAGGTGATAGTAACGTGCCAGCCTCAGCTGTAAAGGGTGAGGCTGTGTGCTCCAAAGCAACTTTAAGATAAAATAAAGAGGTGCAGATGGGTAACTATCTGATTTGTTCTTACTTGTCTTATTATAACTTGCTTCTGCCCACATGGCATACATTGACCTTTGGAGTTCATTTTGAATTTTAACCTGGAGTCGAAACTCTCTTGGTAATTTATCCCTCAGCTTCTTGCTTTGTTATCTTCTCCATCAAGAGATAGTTCTTTCTACAACTCCTTCTGGTAAATTATTATCATGAGTATTATCATGGGTAGTATCCTCACGCAGAGCAATGACTGGGGTAAGATGCCCTGGGCATGGGTTCTGTCTTCTGAGGCAACCTCTGTGACCTTAGACAAGTCACAGTTACTTTGAGCCTGTTGTATCATCTATGAAATGGAAGGGAGGCTACTTCCCACTTCATAGGACTGTTGCCAGAATCAAATTAGATTCTTTCCTTTCTTTTCTCCCTCTCTCTCTCCCTCTCTTTCTCACTCTCATCATATCTCTTTCTGTTATTATCTCTCTTTCATCTATCAATCCATTTTTCTATCATTTATCTGTCTGTCATTTATCCAAATATCCCTCTTTCTCCATCTCTCATCTATCTTTCTATCACCTATAGATATCTATCAACTGTCTCTCCATTCATCATTCTCTCTATCTCTTTCATGATTTATCAATCTATATTTATCATCTATCTTTCTATTTATATCTATCCTCTATCTTTCTACCTATCTATCTATTGCACTGAGGGGCACCATAGTATAGTGGTCAGAGAGATGGCCTCAGTGTCTGGGAAAACCTGGGCTCAAATTTTCTCTCTCACATGTCCTGGCTGTGTGATTCTGGGCAAGTCATTTATCCTATCAGGGTTCTAAATAACTCTCTAAGACTCTATGTTGCTGGTATATGTGGGTAGAGAGGTTTTCCTCACCAGGAGTTCCAACGCCAATAAAATTGTAGGTCAGATTAAATTTCTGAAAATTAAAGCATTATGTGTTGTTTTATACACACAGACAGACACATACACATACATATATGTATATATAGACACATATAGACACATATATACCTATATATGTATATATGCATGCTCATACATACATATATACATACATATATGTGTAAATACATATGCAAGTGTGTATATACACACTTTTTTTTTTGAGCTGATCTGTCCTCCAGCCCGGCTTTCTTTTCATTCTTAATCTACTTCATGGCAGCACAATGAGTTAGTCAACTAATATTTGTTAAGTGGGGCAGTTGGATGCCACAACGGATAGAGCACTGTGCCTGGAGTCAGGAAGACTCATCTTCCTCAGTTCAAATCTGGCCTCAGACACTAACTGTGTGACCCTGGGCAAGTCACTTAACTCTGTTTGCCTCAGTTTCCTCATCTGTGAAATGAGCTGGAGAAGGAAATGGCAAACCACTCTAGTTGCTCTGCCAAGAAAACTTCTAATGGGATCACAAAGACTCAGATATGACTGAAAAATGATTGAAAGTCACGAAGTGTCTACAAGGTGCCAGGCACATTTGTTAAGTGCTAAGAATACAAAGAAAGGCAAAAGACAGTCCCTGCTTTCATAGAGTTTACAGTCTAACGGAGGAGACAACATGCAAACAACTACGTACAAATAAGACATATACACGAAAAACTGACATTAATCAATGGAGGGGAGGCACATTTCATTAGGTTATGGACAGAAGGAATTAAAAAAAAGTGAACATTTATTGAATTCCTCAAATAAACTAAAAGAACTAAAACATAACTAAATAAAAATTAACAACTAAACTTTATCTTAAAAATATAATCTTTCCAAATATCTTCTTTCAATCAAACTCTCTTAAAATACAGAACAGCCCTTTTATCTGTAGCCTGGACACACCCTCTAGGTACATCTACATCTCTGAAGAGGTTGCCCATTTCTTTTACTCACGTTATTCAAATCAGTCTATTTGGGAATGTGTTTATGTGCGTATATGTCTGTATACAGGGTGTCCCAAAAGTCTTTGTGTAGTTTTAAATTTACAAAGCTAAGACTAAGTGTAACACACATGGGGATTTTATTGTATGCATGAAGGTATGGTAGCAAGGTTTCCACGCAGTTCAGGTCTGGGTTTCAGACTGACTTGAAGCCATCCAAACAGCTCAGAGTGAGGGCAAGTTTTAATATGCAGGCACTTGAGCCTGTTTGCCTCTGGACTTGTTTTTATGGGATTTACCTGAAGAAAACCATCCCAGTCTGACATTCTGCTTCTCTTAAAAAGAAAAAAAAAATTACCAGGAACATAAGGAGTAGAAACCCTGATTTGTCATTCCATATAACTTGTTTCACAGGGCCAAGAGTGGAGAGGCTTCTGAGAGCATGAGAGCTCCCAGTAGGCTCAGGACCACTTGGGCTGCTGCTGACCCAGATCCTACACACAGGCCAACCTCCCTCCACTTTGTGAGTCAGCAAAGGAGCTGGGACTGATCATGAAAAACTGTTCTGGTTGTTCTGTGGGCCCTAACACAATGCTAGATCAGCAGGATGGGACCAGTGGATGCAGAAAGGGGAAAGGCTGGAAGAGATTGGCAGCTGTCATGAAGGCCCTCAGCCATCATCAGATCAGTGGGATGGTTCTAAATCCCGGGCACTCTCCAAGTTCTTGCAAAGACAGCTTTGGTAAATTCTAAACCCTCAGCTCCTTCCCTTTGTCCTTCTGCCCCATGCCTCAGGGGTAGATAGAGAGTGGGGGAGGGGCAGTCTGCAGGAGGACTGAAGGGACAGCATCTTTGAATGAAGTCCAAGGTTAATGGGAAGTTTCCCCAAGGAGGAATGGGGCTTCAGTGGAGGTGAGGAATGTTCCTGTTTTAATTCATTTTTTGAGGATGTTCCAGGTCGTATTCCTGGATCCAGAATAGGCCAATGCACTGCCCAGGAGACAGAGGATAAGAGGGGAGGGAGGATAGTCTAAGAGCTTGTAAGCAAGCCCTGGTTGGTGAGCAATGGGAAACTCCAATTGTTGGCAGGCCAACAGTTAACTGGAAGGCAGCTAGGTGGCTCAGTGGATTGAGTGGTGGGATGAGTGGGGGGCCTTTGGAGTCAGGAAGACTCAACTACCTCAGTTCAAACCTAGCCTCAGAGACTTCCTAGACATGTGACCCTGCTCAAGTCACTTAACCCTGTTTGTCTCAGTTTTCTTATCTGTAAAATGAGCTGGAGAAGGAAATGACAAACCACCCCAGTATCTTTGCTAGAAAAGAGTCAGACACAACTGAAATGACTGAAAAACAGTCTAGCAAATTACGTACTCTCTGATGTAGCCACTGGGCTGGTGGCTTAGGGTAGCAATACCTGGTGGCCAGAGAACCCTCTAGCTGGTTAAATGACAGATAAATTGATCGAATGATTAAAGTGGCAGCCTGCTTGCTCCTCTGTAAGCTGTAGAAAACAGGGTAACAGAGACCAAGTATGGAGGGATATAGTTTCAAGTGTACATCTAGCACATACCTCCTGAGTCAGAGAGATTTTACAAAGACATGGAGTATATGCTAATGTTACCCTTTAGAGTAATGTTCTTCAAACTTTTTTGATCTCATAAACTATCAGTAAAAAATATTTTGAATGCACACTCCCAACATATACATATTTGTTTGTTTTCATATATATGTGTAACTGTAATAATTATATTTTCAAACTTACATAAAAATAGATATTGTTGAAGATGGACTAATATTTGTTCCTAGAGTCAGTAGGGAACTATTGGTTTTATTTATTGACTAGTCAAACCTGTGTTTTAGGAATAGAGAAGGGAGATACTGTGATTAATGTTTTACAGATATTATCTCATTTAATCCTCACAGAAAACTTGGAAGGTAGGTCCTGATATTCTTCTTATTTTATAGTTGAGTAAACTGAGGCAAATATAGATTAAATGACTTGTCCAGAGTCACACAGCTAGAAAGTGTTTGAGGTGGAATTTGAATTCAGATCTCCCTGCTTCCAGACCCAGGGCTCTACCCACTGTATTACTAACTTTTCCTATGATGGTTTTTTTTGGTACTTAGATAACCAAGAAATTTGTTAGTCTTTTATATTTTAAGTATTTCTTTTGTGGTAGAAGAAAAAATAGCTGTTCTTCACCTGACTTTATACATTGAGTGCTTTTCTAGAAGGGAGGCTCTAACTCCCTTAAACATTTTAGCAATAGGATTAGCTCAGACTTTGTTTAAGAAATTGTTCTTGGAGTTCTATGCTAAGATGGTGGCATAATGAAGGAGAAAGTCTGAGACAAACCTTGTTATCTTCTTTAAGAGATCAAGCTCCTCCTAGAACCAAACCTGGTTCACATCAGTCCAGAACTAGGGCCCTTTAGTGAGAGAGAGTTCCCCATCATCTGGGGTCCGTAGGTAATTTGGAATAATTTGTTTTAAAAAATGTTTTATTGGAATTCAATTCAATATGCATTTATTTATCTAGGTATACAAAGAAAAAAAATCCCTTCCTTCAAGGAACTGACATTATAGCAGAGGATACTAATGGGAAAAGATTGGAGTGGGAAGAGACTTGAGGCAGGCAGACCCACCTGCAGGCTCTAATCAACATTGTCAAAGGCTGCAGAGAGATTAAGGAGAATGAAGATTGAGAAAAGGCCATTGGATTTGGTAACGTTGGAGAGAGCAGTTTCAGTGGAATGATGAGGTTGGAAGCTGGGTCATAAGGGGTTAAGAAGACAGTGAGAGGAGAGAAAGTGGAAGCACCTATTGTTCACCACCTTTTCAGGGAGTTTAGCCATAAAGGGCTGAAAAGATAGAGGATGATAGGGGGATGGAAGCACCAAGTGAGGGCTTTTTCAGGATGGGGGAGAAACGGATGTTTGTAGGCAGTAGGGAAGGAGTCAATAAACAGGGAGAAATTAAATGAGAGACTCATATTTATGCTTCAAAGTTCCTACTCCAATCTGATTTTTGCATCATAAATTCTTTAAAAGTATTCAGTCATTTTTTGACCCCTGCTGTAGGATTGTTAACTTTACAAGGTGTTAATAAATTCTTAGTTGTGGAGCAGCTAGGTGTCCAGTGGATAGAATGCTGGGCCTGGAGTCAGGAAAACTTACCTTCCTGGGTTCAAATCTCGCCACATATACTGTGTGACCCTTGGCAAATCACTTAACTCTGCTTGCCTCAGTTTCCTTATTTGTAAAATGAGCTGTAGAAGGAAATGGCAAACCATGTCAACATCTTTGCCAAGAAAACCCCAAATGGGGTTACAAAGACTAAAAATGACAAAACAACATATCCTTGGTTGTATGTCTCTCTCTTTCTGTCTCTATGTATACATATACATGTGTATATATGTCTGTGTATGTATCTATACCTATGTAGCTATATATGTATATATCTACAAATCTATGTCTATATTAATTATCCCCAAAGTCTTAGTGTGGTTTTATTAGAACCTAATATTGCAGTGAAACTTTTGGGACACATTGTATTTTACTTTTTGAATATTATATTTCAAGATCTTTGCGTTTTTTGTAGGAATTACCAGGTTTTGTGTGATCTTGAGAGTGCTTTCCTTGTACTTGAGCAGATTTTTCTTCTGAACACTGCCAGTAGTTTTCTTTGACATTAGAGTTCTGCATTTTGGCCATGATATTCTTGAGACTTCTCCTACTCAGGTTTTTCAGGTAGATTCTTTCTATCATTACTTCTCCTTGGGTTTCTAATAGATCTGGACAGTTTTCGTTTGTCATTTCTTAAAATGTAATATCCAGTCATTTTTTAAAAATCATGGTTTTCAAGGAATCCAATGATTGTTAAAATAGTTCTCTTTGAGTCATTTTAAAAAGTCAATTGTTTTATATTTTTTTTAGGTTTTAATTATTTATTTATTTTCAGTTTTCAACATTCAGTTCCATAAGATATTAAGTTCCAAATTTTCTCCCCCTCCCTACCCTATGTCACCCCAAGACAGCATGCAATCTGATATAGGCTCTACATACACATTCACATTAAACATATTTTTACCTTAGTCATGTTGCAAAGAAGAGTTAGAGCCAATGGGAGGAACCATGAGAAAGAAGAAACACACAAAACCAGAATATTGGTATTAAAAAGATAAGCCTTTTGTGAAGGAGGAATCAGGTTTATTCTATATATCCCCAGCAGTCAGAAAAAGAGGAGCAATGGGCCAAAGTCAAATTTAGGCTTAGTGCCAGGAAAAACTTCCTGAAAATGAGACCTATGTAAAAGTGGAATGGGTTGACTCAAAAGGTGCTGGGTTCCTTTTCTTTAGAAGTCTTCAAACAGAGCCTGCACAACAATTTTTGGGCATGTATAATGATGATTCCATTGTTTCAGACATGATGGCCTCTGAGGCTACTTTTTTTTTGTTTTTTTTGTTTTTTTTTTACTTTTTTTTTTTTTGTTTTTGAACATCTGTTTTTAAAACTTTTAGTTCCAAATTCTCTCCCCTCTTCCCTTCTCACCCACCCTCCCTAAGAAGTCGAGCAATTCAACCTAGGCCGCATGTGTATCATTATGTATAACCCTTCGTCACTACTCATGTTGTGAAAGACTAACTTCATTTTGCTCCTTCCCAACCCATCCCGCTTTATTGAATTTTCTCCCTTGACCCTGTCCCCTTTCCAAGGTGTTTGTTTTGATTACATCCACCCCCATCTGCCCTCCCCTCCATCATCCCTCCCCTTTTATTTTTTTTTATCTTCCTCCCTCTTCTTTCCTGTGGGGTAAGATACCCAACTGAGTATGTATGGTATTCCCTCCTCAGGCCAAATCTGATGAGAGCAAGGTTCACTCATTCCCCCCTCACCTGCCCTCTCCCCTCCTCCCACAGAACTGCTTCCTCTTGCCACCTTTATGTGAGATAATCCACCCCATTCTATCTCTCCCTATCTTCCTCTCTCAGTATGTTGCTCTCTCATCCCTTAATTTCATTTTATTTCTTTTAGATATCTTCCCTTCATCTTCAACTCACCCTGTGTCTGCTCTCTCTTTTACATATATGTATATATATACACACACACACATATATATACATACCTACATATACATGTAGATATATACATACATACATATTCACTTATATATATATACATAAACATATATATATATATATATACATAAACATATATATATATATATATATATGCATATTCCCTTCAGCTACCCTAATACTGAGGTCTCATGAATCATACATGTCATCTTTCCATGTAGGAATGTAAGCAAAACAGTTCAACTTTAGTAAGTCCCTTGCAATTCCTGTTTCTTGATTACCTTTTCATGCTTCTCTTGATTCTTGTGTTTGAAAGTCAAATTTTCTATTCAGTTCTGGTCTTTTCACTGAGAAAGCTTGAAAGTCCTCTATTTTATTGAAAATCCATATTTTGCCTTGGAACATGATACTCAGTTTTGCTGGGTAGGTGATTCTAGGTTTTAATCCTAGCTCCATTGACCTCTGGAATATCACATTCCAAGCCCTTCGATCTCTTAATGTAGAAGCTGCCAGATCTTGGGTTATTCTGATTGGGTTTCCACAATACTCAAATTGTTTCTTTCTGGCTGCTTGCAGTATTTTCTCCTTGATCTGGGAGCTCTGGAATTTGGCAACAATATTCCTAGGAGATTTCTTTTTGGGATCTATTTGAGGAGGCGATCGATGGATTCTTTCAATTTCTATTTTGCCCTGTGGCTCTAGAATATCAGGGCAGTTCTCCTTGATAATTTCTTGAAAGATGATATCTAGGCTGTTTTTTTGATCATGGCTTTCAGGTAGTCCAATAATTTTTAAATGATCTCTCCTGGATCTATTTTCCAGGTCAATGGTTTTTCCAATGAGATATTTGACATTGTCTTCCATTTTTTCATTCCTTTGGTTCTGTTTTATAATATGTTGATTTCTCATAAAGTCACTAGCTTCCACTTGCTTCAATCTAATTTTTAAAGTAGTATTTTCTTCAGTGGTCTTTTGGACCTCCTTTCCCATTTGGCTAATTCTGCCTTTCAAGGCATTCTTCTCCTCATTGGCTTTTTGGAGCTCTTTTGCCATTTGAGGTAATCTATTTTTTAAGGTGTTTTTTTCGTCAATGTATTTTTCAGTATTTTTTTTGGGTCTCCTTTAGCAAGTCTCGCATCCTTCTCATTTCTCTTCCCAATTTTTCCTCTACTTCTCTAACTTGCTTTTCCAAATCCTTTTTGAGCTCTTCCATGGCCTGGGACCAGTTCATGTTTTTCTTGGAGGCTTTTGTTGTAGGCTCTATGACTTTGTTGTCTTCTTTAGGCTGTATGTTTTGGTCTTCTTTGTCACCAAAGAAAGAATCCAAAGTCTGAGACTGAATCTGGGTGTGCTTTCGCTGACTGGCCATATTCCCAACCAACTAACTTGACCCTTGAGTTTTTCAGTGGGGTATGACTGCTTGTGGACTAACGAGTTCTATGTTCCACGTTTGGGGGGGGAGGTGCCAGCTCTGTCACACCAGCACTACTCCTTCTCCAAGAACCCCCAGCCCGGGCTGGGCTTAAATCTTCAACAGGCTGTGCACTCCTGCTCTGATCTGCCACTTAATTCCTCCCACCAGGTAGGCCTGGGGCCAGAAGCAGCAGCAACTGTAGCTGCCCCACCTCCGCTGCCCCCGGGGCTGGAAGCCGAACCGCGAACTCCTTCCACTCCCGCAGCTTTTCCCACTAACCTTCTCCGCAGTCTTTGGTGTTTGTGGGTCAAGGAGTCTGGTAACTGCCGCAGCTCACTGATTCAGGGCGCTAGGGGCCCCATCCACCCGACTCCAAGTTTGGTTGTTCCACACCGCTCAGGCTGGGCTCTGCTCCACTCCGTTCCCAGCTCCCAGCTCCCAGCTCCGTGTGGGATAGACCTCACCCAGAGACCATCCAGGCTGTCCTGGGCTGGAGCCCTGCTTCCCTCTGCTGTTTTGTGGGTTCTGCCATTCTAGAATTGGTTCAGAGCCATTTTTTATAGGTTTTTGGAGGGACTCGGTACGGAGTTCGCAGTAGTCCCTGCTTACCAGCCGCCATCTTGGCTCCGCCCCCCCTGTTTTATATTTTTATATCAAATATCCTACATTTTCTCCTATTTAAAAAATCCTTTTATTTCCTGCTGTCTTATGGAGTCATTGATTTTTGCTTGGTCTATCCTTTATTTCATCAAGTCTATTACTTGGTTAAGGTTTACCCCTTTCTCTTATAAGATAATTACTATCCTTCCAGTTCTTTAACCAGAGACTTCATTTCATTTTTTTACATCTCTTGCTTCATTTCTCCTAGGTATTTATATAATCTTCGTAGAAAGTAATTTATTTTCCTTCGAGTTTCTGTTTGAATTTGTTATAGCGTTTTTAGTCTCCTTCTTCTGGGATCTCTGGATTTGGAATAATTTTTGAAAATGCTCTGTGTCTTATTAGGTTTACTCATGTCTCTGGCTTTAGTTCCTGAATTGCAGCTTTGTGCTGGGGGTCAGGCTCTGTCCCCAGCTGTGCTTTCGGTTGGAGTTGGTTGCTTGGGCTTGGTCTCTGTCTGGGTTTCCTGGATTCCTGTACTGATCTTCTTTTCCTAGGGTTAGACTTCTCTGAATTTTTAAGGCTCATGGAGATTGATCTTCAGGGCTGTTTATGGCATCTCAGGACAGAGTGCTAGAGACCTTGAACTATGGGATGTCCTGGTCTAAGACAGTTTGTTACTTGTTGCTTCCACACCCTTCCACACCCTTGGAGTAGTAACTATCCTGGAGCTTTCACAGTTGAGCTCTCTGCATGTGTTGACTCTGGATAGAGATCCTGTAGGCTACAAGACTATGGTCCATTTCTGTTCTTACTGGGAGGCTACTGGTTTGTTTGTGTTGGCACTAGCCTTGCAGGTATCCCCTCTGCCCCCATCTTTCTCCGAATTGGCCTGTCCAGCACCATAGTGTCACAAGAAATTCAAAATTGGTTCTCTAAACATTTAGTGTCTATAAAAATAAGAGCATATGCACTGCCCCCTTGTAGGATCAAATCCCAAGATTTACAAAGAATAAAAAGGGCAAAATAAATCAAATGAAAATTAACACTGCTCTTAAGATTTTCCTTTTACTGTATTATGTTATCTGATTGTTTTCTATGTTTTTATATCTTTCCAGATGACATTTGCCAACCCTTTCAATAGATTTTGCACCCCCCACTCCTTCCCCTTAATTCAGTTCAATGCAACAGGTGTTTATTAAGTGTCAATCACTGGACCAGGCAAGAGAGATACAAAGGAAAAAAATGGAAGTTTCTAACCTCAAGAAGCTTTTCTTTTACGGGAGTAAATGATGTGCATAGAAAATAGACAATTAAATATAAGTTATGTACCCAAAATTTCTGAAGAGAGGAAACAAGTCTAATATTATGATACTGTAGATCATTATATATGTCTTTTAGGAAGGAAGGAAGGAAAAAAGAAAGAAAAGAAAGCAGAAAGGAAGGAAAGGAGAGAGGGAGAGGCAGGAAGGAGAGAAGAAAGGAACAAAGGAAGGAAATACGATGCCAGTGGCTTGAGTCGGTCATACATTCTAATATGAGAAAGGAAAAAAATGTGTTCAAATATCAGAAAATAGTGTTTTAAATATTCCCACATATTTATTCATTCATCAATTCATTTATTTATTTAAAGGTGGCAGTTGGAACTCAGAATATTTCTACTGGGAATGGGAGAAGGGAGAGAGACAGCAGAATGGATTCTACATTTCTCTCTTGTCCCAAACATTTGTTTGCTAATCTGTATCCTCAGATCTTAATTACTGAATGAATGGTATTGCTGTTATATATATATATACTTATGTTGCAGATGATTTGTTTTGGACACCCAGATTTAAATCTGCCTTTCGAATTCTCTCAGTTCACCTATAAACTATGAAAAAGGAAGCAATGATCACCCAGGTCATGGTTTCATTTAGGACGGTTATGACAGACTAACCTCATTTCCTTTGTCACGCTTCCTGGCTCAGTTCACATACCACATCCTGATCCTCTGGTACCTATTTCCTCATCACTGGCACAATTCATAGTATGGTACCCTGCCCCGCCTCCCTTACTCTCTTCCCTCTCTCCTCAAATTACTTCATATTTACTTATCTATGTACTTACTGTCTCCCTCAGGCTTCTTGTAAGCAGAGATTGTTTGATTTTTGTCTTTTTGTTTTCAAAGTGTCACATGTAGTAGGCACTTCATAAGTATTGTTGAAATGAATTGCTTTAATTGGTCAAGGTCAACCCTGAGGAAAGTTGTTAGTGGAGGGTTCTAGGCCTCTTTTCTTCTTGGCCCTATTTCACTCAACACTTTTATTGATGACCTGAATGAAGGCAGAAACGGCATACTTATACATGAAACTGGAAGGGAGAGGAAACATGTTGAATGATAGAATCAGGATTCTAAAAGATAGTAACTGCCTGTAATTGTGGGCTGTAGCTAATAAGATTAAATTTATTTGGGATGACTATAAAGCCCTATACTTTTATTAAAGGCCAGATCTGACTCAGTCAATCTAGGATGGTAGCTGAGCTCAGGCTTAAGAATGGCCTGAAATGTAACACCTGGAGGTCATTCCATAAAAGAAAAGTTGACTTAGCCGTAGTGTAGAATGATACTTGGATTTTGTGGGATGTCTGTCCAGTCTAAAAAGCAATGACTCCATGTGGTTAGTCTCTTTTATGCCCTTAGGTGACCAGGAAACTTCGTCTTAATCCTCGTGGTGAAAAAAGTTTTTGGTTTCCTTGTCTTTTAGGGATAGAGCTAGTCTAGCTAACATGATGGAGGATCCAGCTGACATTGGTCCTATTGCCACTTAGATTAAAATACTCAAGTGTTTAGGTGACCAGAGAGTGGAGGAGGCATGCTTAGATAACTTTGGGAAAAAGATTTGGAGATTTGAGTTGAATGTAAACTCACCATGAATCAGTGGTGTAACAAGGCAGATGAAAAACTAAGGCAACCTTACGCTTCCTCAATAGGTACAAGGTTCAGAGCAAGGGAGGTGAAGGTCCTGCTGAATTCTGTCCTGGACAGCATATCTGAAATATTGAGTTAAGCTCTGAGCCCCACGTTTAGGGAAGAACACTGAGAAACTCAATATAGTCAGTTTTGTTATATGCTTATTTTGAAAATGTGAATGTGTTCCAATGCTTAGAGAAGAATTTGAGCATAACATAAATTTTCATCCCTGAGAAACATTAAGAAAACTCAGAAAATTACATCACTACACAATAATTCACAAACTGTAACTCTTCTGACACCTACCACCACAAGCAAACTTCAGATCTTTTTCAAGGAAAAGTGCCATATTTTTTTTTTGATTCTCAGATTTTTTTATACTATTCTTTTTTTATTAAGATTTTTTATTTTTATTTTGCAACACTCAGTTCCACATGATTTTGAGTTCCAGGTTTTCTTCCCTCCCCTCCCCCCTTCCCTCCCCAATACGGCATGGAATCCAATATATCTTCTACATATGACTTTGCATTGAATTTATTTACACAATAGTCAAGTTGTAAAGAAGAATTATGACGAATGAAATGAATCAAGAGAAAGAAGAAACAAAACCCCAAAACACCAAAACCCAATACAAAAGAGAAAAAAAAAAAGAAAAAAAGGAGTGTAAACAGTTTGCCTCAATCTGGATTCAGATTCCATAGTTCTTTCTCTGGATGTAGATAGCTTTCTCCATCATGAGTCCTTGGCAGTTGTCTGAACCTTGTATTGCAGAGAAGAGCAAAGTCTATCAGGGTTAGTCCTCACAGAATCCATATATCTGTGGTTGTGTATAACGTTCTTCTGGCTCTGCTCCACTCACTCAGTGTTATATTGTGTAGGTTTTTCTAGGTTATTATGAAGTCTGTATCTTCCCCATTTCTTATAGCACAATAGTATTTCATTACATTCATATACCACAACTTGTTCAGCCATTCCCCAATTGATGGGCATCCCCTTGATTTCCAATTCTTTGCTACTATGAAAAGAGCTGCTATCAATGTTTTTGTACATATGGGTCCTTTTCCCACTTGTGTGATCTCTTTGGGATACAACCCTAGAAGTGGTATTGCTGGGTCAAAGGGTAGGAACATTTTTATAGCCTTTTTGGCATAGATCCAAATTGCTCTCCAGAATGGCTGAATCAGTTTACAACTCCACCAGCAATGTAACAGTGTTCCAATTTTCCCATATCCTCTCTAGCATTTATCATTTTCTTGTTTTGTTATTTTAGTCAATCTGACAGGAGAGATGTGGTACCTAAGAGTTATTTTGATTTGCATTTCTCTAATTAGTAGTGATTTCAAGCATTTTTTCATATGCCTATAGACATCTTTAATTTCTTCCTCTGAAAACTGCCTGTTCATATCCTTTGACCATTTAGTGCCATATTTATTATCTGTTTGGGGGTGTGGTTAGAGCTGTAGTTGGAGGAGGGATGGTCTGCCACCACCCTCACTCCCACTTGGCCCATCTGGGAGTTGTGGCCCACTGAGGTTCTGACCTCTCAGCCTAAACTTCTTGACTCTACCAGCCTGGGCCCTGTAGGAACCACAGTTCAGGCTGAGCAGCAGCCCAAGGCCTTTGGACACTGCCACCATTTATTTTAGTATTTGTGTATTTAACCATTTAACATGTATAAAATTGTGCTACCATTTTTGTTAGGTCCTATTTTTTTTTATTTTTTTTAATGCATCACTGATGACATTTTTAGTATGGTGCCCCAACCCCATTTTTCTCCTGTGGATTTTATTGCTTGGTTTTATATAACACATAGGAACACTTAAGTTTAATTATAACAGAATTGACTGTCCATTCAGCGGGGGATGGTGATAGGATTCTCAGAATGGAAACAAGGTCAAATGAGCATAAGTTAAGAAACTAATGGTTTAGCCAGAAAAAATTTAGGGAGCGACATGAGAGATGTTGTCAAATATTTCCTATGTCCTTAAGGAAGGATTAGATTTATTTTTCTTTACTCCAGAAGGTAGAAGTACAAGTGGGTAAAAGTTGCAGAGAAAGGAGGTCTTGGCCTGATAAAAGGGGAAATTCCTAACAATATTAGGTATCCCACAGGGACGTCTTTGTGTCTGTCTCAGAGCTATCTCAGAACTCAGTGATTTTTCAAATTATGGGGTCAAGTAGGAGCTGCATGAACACTCGTCAAAGACAATAAATTGCAAAGTGAACTTATTTCTGTTCAAATATGTATTAGTTAATGACCTCTAACATATCAAACAGCTAAAAGCTATGACTTCATACCCTTCCATGGGCTCACAATTTCCCATCTACATATGGAAGGAGAAGGGTGGGGAAAGAAATATGTTTGTTGTAAATCACTCAATGAGGGATGTTACTTAACAAAAGGAAATACCGTAATATTAAGTGTGGGACACTTCTCTTATATTCCACTGAACAGTTCTGGTTACCTAAAATTACACCAGTTCTAGACCTGGTAAATTCTTCTTTCTCTACAAGGACATCCTGTGGGGTAAACAAAGGGATCATTGCTGGGACAGGAGAAAGAAAAAAGGCTAACTCAAGGTAAAAAGAAATTACAATTAAAAGTTTGCTGGATATGGAGAAAATGGAAAGGTGGGTTGTAGCTAAGAATATTTTAGATTGGAGGGAAGTGGAGGGAAGATCTGTAGCATAACTATAGACTCCCTGTCCTTCAGAGACACATTGTATGTGTCGTTTGTCCACCTTTCTCAAAGAGCACCATGACATCAGGAAGATGATGCCATGAATTGCAAGTGAATTGGATTTAAATGAGGGAGGGCTGTGCAAAATCACCAGCCAAGCTCTCTCTTCCAGAGCCATCTAAGTCCAGTGGCCAGATATAGATCAGGACAACTGGAGATGGCCCCGGATGCAGTAGGAGACCTTGGCCTAAGGACTAAGGTTTTCCACATTCTTACTTTATCTGAGGCAACACCCATTCAGTGATTAGGACTGTTTAAGAAGTGAGCCAAGGGATGGCCCCTTTAATAAAAAAAAAAATCAGATTGGGAGGGGAAGACTCTCAGGATTGTTTCTGGCCAAAAGAGAAATGATTACTATTTACATTCACTTTGAGCCTTTGGGTCCAAAAAATAACCATTAAGTGGGTGGTACGTGGGCAGGGACCTATTGTTGGCCAGTCAATAGGAGCTTAAGTGAATTGGGTTTCAGGCATGGTCTTTAAGAAAGAAATCTAAAGGGTAAACTCTATTATATCAAGGTAGGCTTCAGCCTTCAAAATTTGCCTTCCTTTGGACAGAGTACCCTTAGGTAAGGGCATGACACCCCATATAGAGAGGAGAGGAGAGGATGGGACAGGAAGGGAGGGGAGGTGAGAGGGACAGGAATACTCCACTAGAGTAAGGCTTCTTAAACTTTTTCCATGGAATAAATTTTTACCTGACACCAGGTATATAGGTGTATAAGATAGGCATACAAATCAAATATTTACTGATAATAAATCATAAAGAAATTTATTTTAAAACAATTCTTTGGTATACATATAATTTTACCATTTATTAAAGATGAAAGCAATTTTGCATACTAATGAGATAGATGTGCTTGTTTCTTTTTAAATAATTAAGTCTTGGCGGAATATTTGGTATTGTAGGACATAGAGCGTATTCAATATTTTTTCAGAGTTGATATTTTGATTTTATAATCGTCAATGCTGAGAACACCGCTTCACATAAAAACATAATATGAAATGGCAGAAGAATGTTTGGGGCACCATTCAGAAATTGTTGGAAATTCTGTCCTAATCCCAAGCCAAAATTCATTTAATGCTTTTTTAGGAAACTCAAGTTTTAAACCTATGTTGCTTGACAACTCAGCAAATTCTTCTTGAACTTTTAATGCCAGATGACTGAGGTTTTTTATTTCAATTGAGTATGTTTTATGAACCCAACTTAGTTTTTTACAATCAAAATTTGAAGGAAAGTATTTCTGAAACTATGTCTCCAGGCACTTCAGATGGTCAATTATAACTCTTACAATTAAATCTTTGGGAAGGTTATTTTCAATTATAAAATAATATGTAGGGGGGCGGAGCCAAGATGGCCACATGAAGGCAGCGTCTTACCGGAGCTCTCTCACAAGGTCTGTCAGATTCCCATAAAAAAAGTGAATTTGAGCAGATTTGAGAGAGTCAGAAACCGCGAGCAGTCTGCGTGGGGCAAATTTCCAAGCCGGGAGAGTTTGAAAGGCCGGAGGAACGAACCTGCAGGCTCAGAGAGTGCTCGGTGGGGAGCTGCTCCAGACCAAGGCGGAAGCGGCTGGCCGGGAAATCCACGTGGGAGACGGGCTGGGAGAAAGCCGGGCGCCCGAAACCGGCAGAGATCCCCAGGACTCCCAACACAGGACGGCAGTCTGTGGGAGCGACGAGAGGCAGCGCAGCGCCACCGGCTGTGAAAACACCCACTCCTGACGCTTGCAAAACCCAGGAACTCGGCTTCTTGAACTTCCGCAAGACTCAATGGCCAGATAAACGGCTCTAACCCCTCCCCCCCTCACCCAGAGAATTCCTCGGGAAAAAAAAAAGAGAACTGAAGCAGAGGAGAGAGTAGCAGGGCCTCACTGGACAAATACCAGCAGCTTATTAGTCCCAGAGGGGAAGAGTGGGCAGGGGTCAACGCCAGGAGCCCAGACGTAATCTTGCTCCCCCAGGGGAAGCGCCAGTCATCAGCTCAAACAACAAACAGCTGAGACCATTGCTGAAAAGCAAGTGCTGGAGAACACCCATAGGGAGTGAGACGCCAGGGAGCCAGACCCCTCCCCCACACCTCAGGAAACTGAAGGTTATAATTCTAGACTCACAACCCCCAGAATAAGAAAGCTGGGACAGAAAGCTCTGAGACTCACAGATAGAAATTCGTTCTAACGCCAGCAAAAGGCAATCCAACATGAAGAAGAACACAAAAAAACCGAGGACAATAGATTCTTTTTATGGAGACAGGCAGGATCAAAATATCGACATAGAAGAAGATAGCAATGACATGGTAGATACATCAGATACCTCAAAAGCTAATATGATCTGGTCTCCAGCCCAAAAAGCACTGCTGGAAGAGCTAAAAGAGGACTTTAAAAACCAAATTAGGGAGCTAAAAGAAAATATGGAAAAAAAATTCACTGATGAAATCAAGTCCCTAAAGAATAAGATTGGCGAAATGGCTACAGAGATTCAGAATCTAGAGAGAGAAAAGGATACCCTGAGAGGTGAAATCAACCAATTGAAAATGGAGGCTCAAAAGCAAAATGTAAACACTAACTCATTTAAAATTAGACTTGAGCAAGTGGAAGCTAATGAATCTATGAGGCATCAAGAAGTAATAAAACAAAATGTAAAGAATGAAAAAATAGAAAAAAATGTGAAATATCTGATTGGCAAAACAACTGACCTGGAAAATAGATCCAGGAGAGACAATTTGAGAGTTATTGGTCTACCGGAAATCCACGATGAAAAAAGGAGCCTTGACAGTATCTTCGAAGAAATTATCAAAGACAACTGCCCAGAGGTCCTAGAACCAGAGGGCAAAATAGTTATTGAAAGAATTCACCGATCACCCCCTGAGAGAGATCCCAAACTGAAAACACCAAGAAATATTATAGCCAAATTTCAGAGCTATAAACTTAAAGAGAAAATACTGCAAGCAGCCAAAAAGAAGCAATTAAAATAATATGTAGCTGTAAACATTTCTAAAGAATCATTTTTCCTCTCTATTCTTCCATATGTTAACTTTTTAAGTAAAACTTTCAATTTTATCTTTTAACATAAATGTTCCATTTTTTTTCTTGAAGTGACATGTTTAAATCATTGAGTTTTTTGAAAATATCTGACAAATAACACAGTTTTGAAAGCCTTAAGTCATTATGAAAAAAAATTAAGAATCAGATTTCTGCTCAAGTCAAAAATATAACAACTTCATCTTTCAATTTGAATAATCTGTTTAAATTTTATCCTCTTGAGAGCCACCTTACCTTTGCATGTAGTAATAAGCTTTTGCAATCAAAATGCATGTGTTTCCAAAAGTTTGAAAACAAACGACTGTTAAGGCCACAGCTTTTAATTAATTTAAGCCAATGATTTTGATGGTATAGTAAAGCACAACTGTGCTTAGCACAGTACCGGACACACGGTAGATGCTTACTAAATGCTTGTGAACTTCACTTGTATTCCCAGAACCTGATATGTTTCTTGGCACCTAACAGGTGCTTAATATATGTTTTTGTTTATTTTTTTAATCAGAAAAGGAACAGTTTCATCTCCATGTGAATTTCTAAGTGATCTCAATTATCTAAGATCTAGGGAATATAAGGGAGTTTGAAAGGTCATTTAATAATAATAGTAGCTAGCATTTATATTAATCAATTGATAAACACTTATTAAACACCTACTCTGTTCCAGGCATTAGGCTAAGCCCTAGGAATACAAAATGAGACAAAAGACAGTGCTTGCCCTCAAGGAGATCACAGTATAATGGGGGAGAAAACAAATGAATATGTACAAATAAGCTATATAGAGGATATAATATAAAGAGGAAATAATTAGGAAAGGAAGACAAAATTAGAGAGATTAAAAAAGACTTCCTGTGGAAGATGAGATTTTAGTTGGGACTTATAGAAAGTTGGGAAGCCCAGTAGGTGGAAGTGAAGAGGGAGAGCATCTCAGCCATGGGGGCACAGCTAGAGAAAATGCCTGCAGCCTAGAGATGCAGTGTCTTGTTCGTGGAACTACAAGGACAGCATTGTCACTGGATCTAAGGGTATGAGTTGGAGAGTAAGGTGCAAGAACTAGTATATAGGAAGAGAAGAAGACTGGGCCTGTGGTTTCAGAAAAAATCAATTCCAAAAGAATTTGGAGGGACCTTCTAGGAAAGGAAATCCCATCACCTACCTAGTTAATACAACTTCACCATTGGAATCTCTTTCAATCAGAACTAAAGTGATCACCAACTGATAACAAACCAGCCTTGCTGGAATTAGTACAGTAGTTAGTTCTAGGTTCATATTAGGGATGGAATGCTTTTGGGTTCATGAGAGGGGGAAGACAGACCCAAATCAATGATCTGATATGATTGAGTTCCTAGCTGTATATAGGACATATAGGTAACACTTGCTAGCTGTGTGGCCCTGGGCAAGTCACTTAACCCTGTTTGCTTCAGTATCCTCATCTGTAAAATGAGTTTAAGAAAGTAATGGCAAATGATTCCAGTGTTTTTGCCAAGAAAACCCCAAATGGGGTCACGAAGAGTTGTACATGACTGAAATGATTCAACAACAAAGGAATTGTAGGGGATATTGGAGTATGGCATTGTCTCTGAGCTACAGTCTTATTGGGCAGCTAACTAAAATACTTGAAACAATTAGGGAACAATGAGAATTGTCAACTGTGATGTTAGTATAGTTGGAAACAATGAAGGAGGACTTGAAGAAGATGGTAGGATTGAACTGGACTTTAAAGGATAAGGAATATATGTATCAACAGAGAGAAGGCAGTGTGAATTAGTATAGGCGAAAGCATACCAGATTTGGAATCAGAAAGTTTGAATCTCTGTTTAATACCTGTGTGATCTTGGGCAAATAATTTTACCTTCCTGGGCCCAAGATTTCTCATCTGTAAAGCAGAGGGCCGGGGCATGAATTATATACAAATTATGATATACAAATGTAAGAGAACATTACATAAGAAGATATACCTTAAGAACTGATAAAAGGGATATTTTGAGATAAACATTGAATGACTTGTATGAAATGAAGTAGAGTGAGCAAGCAGGACCAGGAGGACAATTTATGTGATAACAGCAACATTGTAAAGACGAACAACTCTGAAACAACTGATCAGTGCAATGACCAACCATAATTCCAGAGAGCCAAGGATAAATTTCAATCCCCACCTCCCAACAATGAGATGATGGACTTGAGGTGCACAATGAGACACACATTTTTGGAAAAGGCCAACATGAGACATTGTTTCGCTTGACTATGCATATTTGTTACAGGAGTTTTCTATTCTTAGTGTCTAACACAATCCCTGGCACCTAGTAGTTAATTAATAAATGCTGGTTGATTGGTTAACCAAAAATGAGCCATCAGTTAGAGGACCGGAGACTTAGGTTCTGATATTAACTATATGACTCTTTAACCTTTCTGCATCTTAGGAGTCTTATAAAACGGAGAAGTGATAATTTTTAGGTATGTACAGAGGATTGTGAGAATTGGATGAGATAAAGTATCATGTAAGTGTAAGGTGTTATGATGATGACAGTTATAATTTGTTTCTAGAGGCAATATAAAAAGACATAAATACAATGACTTCTGGAGTCCAGAGACCCAAGGTCAATTCCTGCTTGGATACCTGCCAGCTGTAGAGTTCTGGGAAAGTCATTTAATCTCACTAAAACTCAGTTTTCTCACCTAAAAAATGGGGATGATAACCTACCTAACTTCTTAAGGCTTTTGTGATAGAAATGCTTCATAAATCTTAAAGCATTAAATAAATGAGCTATTGTAAGAGTACCTCAATAACTAATAATCAATCAATGAATACTTACTATGTGCCAGGCACTATGCAAAGCCCTCTTGATACAAAGGAAAATTTAAAAAATGGTCCCTGTTCTCTGTACAACAATCCTATGAGCCCAGCTGTAGAAACGACATAGCCAAGGTCATCCAGCTAATAATGATAGGGCTTTTAGGTGGTATAAAACCTTACATGCTCAGTAGCTCTGTAGTCCTGAGCAAATCACTTAATTGCTGTCTGTCTCAGTTTCCTCATCTGTAAAATGGGGATGATAATCATAACACCATAACAGCGTTGTTGTGAGGATAAAATGAGTTAATATTTGTGGGGTGGGATTCATAAAGACCTCTATCTCCGGGCACATTTCCAGATAAATTCACTGTCTCAGTTTTATAGGTAACTTTCTCTTTAATTCAGAAATAATGTATGTCCTTAGTACCTTGTGACTGTCCAAAACCTAGAAATGAAAGAGATAAAAGGACAGGATTTCTAAAGAATCTTTTTGCTCTCGAGTTCAGGGTGGAAGATTGTGTGTGTATGGTGTGATGTGGTGTGGTGTGGTGTGGTGTGTGTGTGTGTGTGTGTGTGTGTGTGTGTGGTTGTGCTTGGGTGGGTGAGTGTTACTATCAGGGACAATAATTACTAATTAACTAAATATCTTGCCCTGGATTGGAGAGAGGCAGTCCTAGTGTTTTGAATTTGCATTGCCCTTGAATGCAAGGTAGACCATCCAATCAGTTTGATGCACCCTGGGTTCAGGGCTGGTTTATAAACTCTGTGCTATTCTTGTGCCTTTACTCCAGGACAAAACAGAAGTCTTTTGGGAAAGAAGGGGAAGAAATGTCTTGAGGTATGTTCAAGAAGCTGTGTTCTCCCAATATTTACTTTTAATTGTACTTTACTAGTTTATTAGAAAATAAAGTTCCTCCTCCTGTCCCATGCCTCCTTCCACCCAGTAGAGAGATATCATTTGGGCTATGATGAGGTTAGCCAGACACTATGAAGCAGTGAACCTGAAAGGGGTTGGAAAAAGGGTCATGGGGGTTGAGGGGACTGTCTATTCCAGGCTTAGCTGATTCCTTTAGAAAGTAAAGAAGTCCACTTTACACTGCAGGAGCAAAGTGAGAGGTTTTAGAGAAGCCACTATAATGGGACACGGGATTGGGGTAGGTATGGGGTAGTTTGAGGAAGGACCCTTCAGATGTCAGATGTGGAGAAGTTGTACTTGGAGTCTCTGCCCTTTAAAGGGAGAAAGATGCCTATGGAATAAAGATGCCCTGGTGCTGAGCCAAACTAGAAGAGGAGGAGGAGAAGTGGAGGTGAGAAGGGGAAGGGAGAGGGTCTCAGATATGTGTCATGGAGAAGGAGAAAGGAAGGAGAGGAGAAGTATATGCGGAAGCTCCTCATGAACAGGTATTATTTCTTTTTTTTTTTTGTACTTGTGTCTCTAGCCTAGCATGGTGCCTCATAAATAGTGGGTGCTTAATAAATATTTGTTAATTGATTGATTGTGTGCGATGTTACAGTAAAAAAGAGGGGATATGGGGGGTTCTGCCCATCTTGACAGGAAGCATGGTATAGCTGGTATAGATAGGATGCTGGACCAGAGAACAGGGTTCAAACTCTGCCTCAGACACTTTGTCATTTAACCCCTCTGAGATGAACTTTGCCATTTATAAAATAAGGGGATTGGACTACAAGGCCTCTGAAGTCCCTTCTAACACTAGATCTATGTGTAGGGACAACTGGCTTCTCTTAAATCTGCCTCAGTTTCCTACTACATGAGAACTTTTTCATTTTTTACAAAAACCTTGTATTTTTAGGGAATCCAGGGGTTCCCTAAAACAATGAAATATCAGGCCTATTCTCTATCCCTGTTTTTGATTTGTACTCTCTCTTGCCTTTATTGCAAGACAAAGCAGCGAGAGTCAGGGAAGAATGTGAGCTATCAGAGCATAGGGAGTGTTTCATTTTTATCTTTACTGCCTCAGTGCCTAGCATAGTTTGCCACTAATCCATCTATGTGAGGAAAAGAGGCGCAATAAGCAGGGGATGCGAGGAGTAGAAGAAACAACTTTATTTCCCATAGGATTTCTGGGAATCCAACCTTTATCCAAACTTCCAGTCCCCAGTTTTAAATCAACAAACATTTATTAATGAATGAAGTAAAATATTCCCGTAGCTCTTCCAATTCTGGAAGACTAAGTCAAAAAGGCAGCATTTTGGAGAACACACTAGTCTCGGAGTCAGAACACCAGGGTTCTAGCTCTGTCTCTGTAAGTTACTAGCTAGATGACCTGGGGCAATTTAAACTCTCTTGGACAGTTTAAACTCTCTGTACCTCACTTTCTTTAGCAGTAAGAGGGATACAGATTGGATCTATGATGTCATTTGTGTAGGGAACTCAGATGAGGTAACTCCTACTAATAAGAAAGTCAGTGCCTTATCTGAGTCTTAAAGTCTTAGCTTCCTACAACTAAGAATTAGCAAAATATGGTCCACGGGCCAAATATGGCCTGTTTTTATATGGCCTGTAAGCTAAGAATCGCTTTTACATTTTAAAATAAAATGTTATTGGAACATAGCAATACCCATTCATTTATATATCATTTATGGGTGTTTTCACGCTACAGCAGAGGTACTTTGGGACACCTTATCTGATGCACACACATGGTTTCTCTTAGCTCTTAGAGCACTACAAATCTCAGGGACACAGTTATAACTTGACAGAGTTTTGAGTGTCATGTGTATACAGCACTTTACCATGGATGGACTTACAAAAAATTATTACCAGCATTCCCATCACGTCAAAACAAGAAAAGAAGAGAAAACTTTTATTGCAATTTTTTTGAGGTCATGGATTTTATTCAGAAATTTTTCTGAATGAAAAGGATCACTCTCAACCACTTATTGAACACTGAATTGCTTTTGAAATTAGCTTCTCCTGTAGACTTGATAATGTTTCTTAATGATTTCAATCTATAATTACAAGGCAAAGCAGCCCTTGCATGTGAAACTTACAATAAAGTCAGCTCCATGACAATGAATGAAGTATGAATCCCAAGTAATTTCAAGCTGCTTTATACACTTCCAGTGCTGTCAAAAGTTAAAATTAGAAGTGAGATCTCCATTCTCACACAAATTTGCAGCAGATATATTTTCTGAGCTCATGCTACAGTTCTGGCAGTGTTTTTCAGACTTTGATGTAAATACCAAAGAAACGTCTATATTTCAAAATCCATTTAACAATGCAATTGAGGGGCTTCCATGTAACTTTCAACTGGAAGTAACCAATATGCAATGTAATGACATGGTAAAAGACAACAATCAATAGAAGAATCTAATAGAATTCTATAAATGCTTTCCAAGTGATGAAGATGCTCAATTTAAACCATATGCTTGTGTATCGGTATTGATATTAATATCTATCTGTGTGAAGTCGTTTTCAAAGATGGAATATATAAAATTTCATTATATATCAGCATTAACTCATTTGCAATCATCTTTGATGATAGGGAATGTTAATTTTGAACCACAACTAAGTGATATGATATCCACTCAAAAAAGGAATGCTATTCTTTTCATTTGCAGATTTATGTTGCAAAAATTTTGCACTGTTTGTTCTATATTGTAAGTGCTTCCTCTTTAAAAGACAATAGACATTACCTAAAATTGTGCTACATTATCATTACATTTTGAATTTTGTTAATAAAAATTTGGTGGAAATTTATTTTTTCTCTTTTTGTATAAGTGCATTCCTCTTCCTCTTCCTCTTCCCCTTCTCCTCTCCCTTCCTCTCCTCTCCTCTTTTCTTCTTCCTTTCTCTTTTTTTTAAAAAAAGAATGTTATCTCACATTTTGCTTTGCAGTTTTGAGACCCTTAACATATATTATCTGAACTGATTTTTACAAAACCCCGTGAGATAGGTAGAAGAATTATCATGGTCATTCCCATTTTACAGCTGAGGAAACTGAAACTCAGAGAGCATAAAGGAACATGAGCCAATAAGTGGAGTAATCTAGGCTCAAACTCAGATCTTACTCTAAGCACAGTCAGTGCTTGGTATTGACATCATTAGATTTATTTATACATTTATTAGAGGTCCGTTTGTTTTATATATGAACAAAAAACCCCATCTAAACTAAGAAGAACAGGTACATTTCTCTAATGAATCTACATTCTGACTATCTTCATCATAGACACTTGCATAATGATTCTTATTTGGAAACGTTTCAAATGTGTTTATGTACTTCTTGATTTCTAAAAGATCACAATGAAGATAATTTAACTTTGTCTTGAATGTTCCAGGTATTCATCACGATATCAATATTGTACTATGACATAACCAAGTGAAATTCTTAGGAGATACCGAGGTCTCTTTGTTCCTCCGCTACATAAACAGCTTCAACCTAAAGATGCTGTTGCCTTCTCTGTTGTCTCTTCCTTCCTGTTGGATTCTGCATGGCAGGGTTTCAGCTTCTAAACAATAAAATGACAATTATAACAGTAGGAACAGCAATAAGAGATTGAATTGCACAGCGGAGAGAGCTGGATTGAGAGTTAAAAAGTTTAAATTCTCTTCCCAGTTCCTTTATGTTTTCAGTTATTAATATCATATCAGAGTTATGAGGCTCAAAGAAGTAATGAATAAATGAATGAATAAAAAAGCACTTATGTACTAAGTGCTGGTGATAAGAACAGAAATGCAAGGCAGTCCCTGCCCTCAAGGAGCTCCTATTCTAATAGAGATAGACAACACATTTTGGAGGGGTTAGCTGCAAGTCTAGATGGAAAGGCCCCCTACTGTGGTCCACAAGGTACAGCAGCAAAGAAGAGGGCAATGCATTTCCTTCCATTTAAATGATGTGAAATGACTTTGCAAACTTAACTGTTACATGAATGTAAGGTGTTTTCATTAGGCTATCTAATCTACTATCCTAAGGTTACAGCTTATGAAGCTAGTTAAATTTAACAAATGTTTAAGTGTCTGCTGTGTGCAGAGCACTGTACTGAGTTGGATGAGACAGAAAGTTTAAAAAAGTGTTCCAAATTTTTACACACATAGCAAAACCGAAAAAGATTATAAATTAAAACGTTAATCTGTTATGTATTGCTTGCTTTTCTCTTAAAATATTTAATATATTCAATATGTAACTTTCAAAGCTTTCTTGCTTGTCTGCGATTCTTTCTGTCCTTTTTGTTTCTTTTATTTTTTTTAGGCATTTGAAAAAATAAATTTCAATGACCTTTTATTTCTTTTCGTTTTCTGGCAACCCCTCCAGAATCTTTGCCAAGAAAACCTTGTATGGGGTCATGAAGAGCGAGACCTAACTGAAAGATGACTGAACGACAACAAAATCCATATCATCATTTCCTATAGTACAATTCTATTACATTTACATGCCATAATTAAGTGCTCTCTTGATTTCCATGTTATTTATTTATTTTTGCCATAACAAAAGGGGCTTTGCAAATATATATGTATGTTGTCATGTGTATTTATATATACACATGCATACATATATATATACATATATACACATACATATATATCTATATGTGTGTAGTATATATGGGTCCTTTTCCCTTTCTTTAATTTTTCTAAGGTATAGGTCTAGTAGCCGTATATTTGGGTGAAAGGTCTGTATACTGTTAGTGACTTTTGGCACATAATTCCAAAATACTTTCCAGAATGGCTGAAGACATTTATAGTTCCACCAACAGTGTACTGGTGTACTTATTTTCCCACAGTTTATCTAATAATTGGATTTTTCTTTCTTTTTTAAAAATCACCTTTGTCTATATAATGCCTATGAAGTAGAAACTCAAAATTGTTTTGCAATGTTCATTTTTCTAATTATTGGTTTTTGTAGCATTTTTTCATAGTTTTGTTGCTGGCTTGGATTTCTTTGAAAACTGCTTATCCATAGCCTTTGACCATTTGTGAAAGGAAGTTTTGATAAAATATGGTTTCTGCCCTCTTGGAGCTTATAGTCTACTAGGAAGATGATAATATTCATAAGCATATTATTCTATAATATTCGTAACCATAGCTCTCTATAATAAAACACAGTGAGGGGGCAAGTAAAATATAGTAGGTCAGAAGGAATAAAGATTGTCAATGACCAGAGAAAGCTTTCTAGAGGAATTGATATTTAAGTTGGCTTGTAAAAGAATGGTAGGATTGGTAGAATTCAATTAGTCAAACACCATGAATTTATTAAGCACCTATCGTGCTAAAAGTGAAACAGTCCTTGGTCTTGAAGAACTTATATTCTAGCTGGGGGCGACACTATATAAATAGCCCAGTATAATATAGATGCAAGTAGGTTGTGGGGAACCTATTAGTAGCTGGAGGAATCAGGAAAGATTTCATGTAGTAGATGGTGGCCCTTGAGCTCATCCAAGCAGAGATGAAGCATTCCAGATAAAGGGCCAAGTCAGTGCTGTGGGGAAAATGCAGGGTGAGTATTTCAGGTGGGGGGTGGGGCAGTTAAGGTAGAGCATAGGAAAGGATTAATGTGAGATAAGGCTGGAAAGGGAGGGCAGATTGTACTGGGCTGGCAGCCAGGAACCTTTTAAAGGTTTTGCGTAGAGGGATCAAGATGTGATCTTTGTATGAAGTGTGAAATACTGATTAAAAGAAGTAGGAACTGGGTGAAGTCAAGGGGACTGCTGTGTGACCTTGGGCAAGTCACTTAACCCCAATTGCCCTGCCTTACCCCCTCAAAAAAAAAAAGGATTAACAAAAAAAAGACTAAAGATGGGTGGCAACGAAGGCATCACTACATCCATGGCAGTGAGATTAGAGAGGAGGGAACAGCTGTAAAAGATACAGCAGTGATCAAATCCAAAGGAACTGGCAATGATTAGTAGTGAGAGGTGTGGGAAAAGAAGATCAAAGACCACTCCAAGGTGGCAAACATGGGAGACCAGAGAGAATGGTGATGCCATGGACAAAAATCATAAAGTCAGGAGGAGCCATTTTGGGGGAAGATTAAAAAAGTTGGTTTTGATTATGTAGAGCTTTGCTATCACAATCTGAAAGACTGTACAGTTGGTTAGCCTTTCTCCTATCACATGGAGAGTTTATAAAAGAAAAAGAAACAGCCCAGATTTCTGGGGTGTTATTTATAGCACTGGCCCTTATACCACTAAGATGAATATATTGATAGGAAAGAGAGAAAGAGGGACAGGTGAAAACCCTCATGGTGGCAGTGCACAGTAGCACAGTGGTTCCTTGGCTGTCTTAGCCTTGGTATCTGAATTTTGTGTCTTCTTGTTTCATGTGCATTCCTAGGAAAAATCTCATTAATTGGCCTATACTATATGAGCTGTTAGAGCCAAGTGAAGTGGTATAGAAAGGGAAAAAAGAGGGCCCAGGACAGAAGCTTGTGGGAAACCTATACGTGGAGGGCATGATCTGGAGAGAAAGATCCAACAAAGGAATCAGAGAAGGAGTGCTCAGAGAGGGAAGAGGAAAACCAGGAAAGAGTGGTATCCTGATAACCTTATAGGCACTTGGAGATGCAAGACCAGAGTCTGGAAAATAAATCAAGATAAAAACATAGACTTGAGGCTGTAGATATAGTGAAGTCAATAATTGTATATTTAGTTCTCAGTTTCTCTCTAGGCTGAAGACAGCTCTAGAAAGTCCTGGAGAATGAAAATAACTCTGACTTTGTGTCAACTCTTTACTTTTGAGGCCTTTGCTCTTTGCTTCTAGGTTGTTCCTGTTAGAGAAGATTGAGGTTGCTGGAGGTTTGATTGTTGAGAAAGTGGGCTATTACTGTACTTTTATCTTACTCAAAATATTTCCCCATATTTCCTGACTTGTTAAGTTATTTTTTTCTCAACTGATGCAGTGAAAAAGATTGCTACGAAAGTGCTCACTGATATGTACTAATTTGTAAGGGGAAAAAAAAAGACAATATATTGAGACGAGAGGTAAAAAGTGGTCTAATAGAGGAAGACTGGAGCTGGGAGATAAGAAACCTGGTTGTTAAACTTCTTGCTGAGTTTTTATATGAATTTGGGGAGGTCAGAGGTCCAAAGCTCATTTGATTGCTTTCTCTGTGACTAAGTGGGGCACATACTTCTTGACCTTCCAGTTTTGTGGACAGAATGGTATGGAAGTGAAAGGTGCTGTTCATATCTGTCATAATGAGTTATTTTCATATTCTAAGTGTTTCTTTTTTAAAAGATAGCAAACATTACCTAAAAAGTATAGTTATATTTTAACTGCAATGGCCAAAGTATACATTTTTAGCTAATTTTTGACAAAGATGGCAAAACACTGTCCAGGAGCATGCTTTCTTGAGAATGATACTTTTTTTATTTTTAAAGAACTGGGAGCAAAAGAGGAAGATCAAGAATGAGGGAAGCATTGACTAAATATGCTGGTCCCTTGGGTAAACCTTAGGAAGGAAAAGAGAAATGTCTTGGAGCGGCTTGATGTCAATGTGTCTTGGACACCATGGCAGGCTGACAGGTAGTGACTTAGAGTCTCTTTGTTGTTGTCATTCAGTCGTGTCTGATTCTTCTTGACCCCATTTGGGGTTTTCTTGGTGAAGATACTGGAGTGGTTTGCCATTTCCTTTCCCAGCTCATTTTAGAGCTGAGGAAACTGAAGCCAACAGGGTTAAGTGACTTGCCCAGGGTCGCATAGCTAGTAAGTGTCTGAGGTTGTATTTGAACTCAGGTCTCCCTGACCCTGGGCCCTGTACTCTATCCACTGAGCCACTTAGCTGGCTAGAATCCCTCTAGGGAAGAACAAAGGATAGTTTTCAGAGCTATGGTCAATGAAAAGGATTCCTTGTGAGAATGATCTTCATTTTCAGGCTATGTTGATAAGTAAGTGACATCATGGATGGGGGCAACTGGGTGTCACAGTGGATAGAGCTCTGGCTTCAGATACTTATTAGCTGTGTCCCTTGGCAAGTCATTTAACCCTGTTTGTCTCAGTTTTCTCATACGTAAAATGAGATGGTGAAGGAAATGGCAAACCACTCTATTATGTCTGCCAAGAAAACCCCGATAGGGGTTATGAAGTTGGACACAACCCAAAGAACAACAGCAACAAAAAGAGCATGGACAGGTGTGACCTCCTGGACAACCTGTGTGCGTGTGCCTGTGTGTGTGTGTGTGTGTGTGTGTGTGTGTGTGGTAAGGGGCAGGAAGGAAGAATAAATAATTGTTTTAGTATAACATAGCCAGTCACATAGCCTGATCTTGGGTACCACTGAGAGGTGCGATGGTTGTTACTTTTGTCTGCGACCTCAGCCTTTTTCAGCTTGGAGTATTTTTGTCATGTCCCTATTTCATCATTTGCTATATTTTTATTCTCCATCTCTGGGTTGCTACTCAGTGCTTATAACATGGGATTACTTGGGGCAGGATGGGAGTAATCAGTTTCCAGGGAGTCAATTGTCTTCTCTCAGGAAAAGATTTTCCCCCAGCCACAGACATTCTCATTTGGCTGCTTCACAAATGTGGGCCATAGATAGTAGGAACACAATGTAAGAATGTGGGTGGTATAGTACAATCCTTCTTGACTACAGAAGAAAACAATTCAAAGCCCTAATCTTTGGGGTCATCTTTTTATGCAAAGGACAATATATTTAGATAACCAAGGCCTTCCTTGATCTCTTCTAAGTACCCCAATCTTGGCTAGAAAAATATCATAAGTGTGAATTTAGAATTTTGAAACAATGACGACCATGAAGGTGATGATTCATGTGTTCTAAATACTTCTGATATCTCAGATCTTATTCTAATTGCCAGATCTTTTAGCGGCTTTTTCTCATTACTTTTAAGCTAGGCCCATGGTAGAAATACTTCAGTATAAGAATGCATACTTTGATCACTGCAGTTAAAACATAACTGTATATTTTAGGTAATGTCTATTGTCTTTTAAAAGGGAAGCACTTAAAATATAGAACAAATAAATAGTGATTTTTATTAATAAAGTAAAATAAATAATTGTTTAAAATAAATAAATAAATTATTGATAAAATAAAACTAATAAATAGATTATTGGTTGTCTGTCACATGTAATATATATGCTTAAAATCACAGAATCTCAGAATTGGAAAAGGCCTCCCAAGTCACCTAGTCTATCCCATATCCTTTGCTATAGATCCTTATAATATCAAAAATACTAATCTCTTTCTCTTTCCTGTATAGATGGCGAAGAAGACTTTTAGCAAATTGGAGATAATCCTTAGTGTTCTGTTCCTGGCATTGTTCATCATTTGTATTGCCCTGATTGTGCTTTTAGCTACGAATACCTCGGGAGTGAAAGGTAACAAGACAAAGAATTGTGGCATTCTTGAATTATGGTTACCTGTGTGGCCTAATGTTTTCTAGAGGAGAAGGTGTCTTCCTTATATTCTCCAGGGTAGTGATCCCCAAACTGTGCTCTACAGAATTCTGGCCTTCCATGAAATATGAATACAAGCTAGGTGTGAAAATATCATTGCTAAGAAATACTTTCTCTTCTAATATATTAAATACAAAACTATGTGTCAAAAACATTTTATTTGGAATTTTGGAGGTATGAAAAAAGGCTTAGTTTCCTTTTTCTAACACTAAAATTTTTTTCCTCCCTTTTATCCATGGGGTATTTAATGTTCCTAGGTTTTCCCATACATCATTTTTGGATGGTAGCATATTACATGCCTCAAAATATCCCATGGCCAAATTAGCTTGTGAAGTACTGCTATTAATAACTAGTGTGTAGATTTTGACATTGCAGACTCAAAGGTTCCATATCGCAATTCTCTTGTATCCTTCACTTCACTTAAAATGGTATTTTGACTTGTTAAATGTTTGTTAAATTTAATAGAATAGCATTAATGACAATAATAATTAATACTTTTCATAGTAAAGATATAATGAATGATCACATAAATAAAAAATGTATTTAACCAAAATTTACACTTCTAGAATATAAGGGGAGTCTCTTAATTATTTAAATCTTTTGTCTTTTGGATATATGTTCATGTGAGAAAAAATGATTTTACTGATGTACCATTAATAGTAGTCTGCCTTACTTTTCTAATCCTGGGGTTAGATTGTGCTAACTTATTCACATTCTCTGATGGTCCTCTTATGATGTATGGTGCATATTTGTGAAATAGTTGAATGGGAGAAAGGGATTAGTTGGTGGCTAGAGAAAGGGTTTCCCCAGAATACAACAACAGGCAGAAGATAAAATTCAAGATCAGATACATTTAGTAGATACCTGCTGTATGCAGAGCACTGATCTAGGTAGTGACAAAGATGGAAGGGTTAGATAAAATGGTCTGGCTCTCAAGGAGCTGAAAATATAGGTTGGGGGGTGGGGTGTTTCAAGAGAGACAGAAACAATAGTTATAATATAATATACAACATTATAGTGTTATTACAAGAGTTATATAATACAACGTTGCATAAATGCATTTTGGGGTGGGATGAGGTCTGGACCTGTGATCTCATTGATTGTAGGGAACTCCCAGTGATGAATCTCCCTTCACTGGTGTAGATAGCAATGGTTCTGTAACACATATTCTTAGAATTTCCTGGGATACTGAGATGTTAAGCCAACGTGTAGCACAGTTAGGACTTGAATCCAGGTGTTCCTGACTCTAGGCACCTGCTGGCTCTCTATCCACTAAGCCAGTCTGCTTCTCTTTAACCACATTATAGGCTTATAAAACAAAGTGCTATGCGAACTAAATGACCTCTAAGGTGTTTTTCAGGTATAAATTTAAAAATAGAAGTTGAAGGTCATGTGTAGAAACCAGCACAATTGAAGAGAAAATCTTTATAATTGTGGCTTAAATAAAATTTTAAAAAAGCCAATCCTTTTTGAGTTAGAAGTTCAAATCAAGTGTAGAAATCTCACCGTTTTTATTAATATTGTTCTGTATAAAGTTATTGTCTTTAGTTAATAAAGAGTTGAAACACTTTAATTTCATTGTTTTTTAACTCAACAAAAATATTTTAAAACTCATTTAGTTTGTTTTCTCATTCTGGGAAGCTAGATGGGGCAGTGGATAGAGTGTCTGGAGTCAGAAAAACTCTCTGAGTTCAAGTCTGGCTTCAGACACTTACTAGTTGTGTGATCCTGGGCAGATCACTTAACCCTATTTGCCTCAGTTTGCTCATTTGTAAAATTGACTGAAGGACATGGCAAAACACTCCAGTATCTTTGCCAAGAAAACCCCAAATGTGGTCACAAAGGGTCAGGCACAACTGAAAAATGACCAAACAACAATTTGTTTTTAAGTTCTAAGCCATACTTTTTTCTTTACCTGATTTGATCCTGTCATGAGATTGACAAAACCATTTTCAAGGAGGCTGGTTTCTGCATGTGGACCTTATCATTTATATATTTATGTGGTCATTATGAAAGGGTCAGAGTAGAGTTGCCATTTGTATTGTTAAAATTGAAGTAACAATATGTCCACCTCTGTGACCTTAGGCAAGACAACAACCTCTCTGGGTCTCAGTTTCCTTGTCTGTGAAATGAGGATTTAGATAAGATGTCCTCTAAGGTCCTTCCAGTTCCAAATTTATGATACCATGTATTGAGCAATCCTTGAGAACAGAATCATTTAGGCAGTGAAGAGGAGGAGAAAGAAGGAGAGTAATCTCACTTAATTCTTATCTTCAAGAAACTCTCAGTCTAATGGAAGAGACAAATTACTTGCTCCTGGTGCGATGGGGGATACAGGAAGGGGAATGACACCTAAGGGTACCACTCACAGCGAGACAGAGACAGACCCACAGAAGATGTTACCTGCAAATGACCTTTTGTAGGAAGTGGCATAGTGAATGGAGTGTTGGCCTTCTAGTCAGGAAGACTTGAGATTACTTCCTGCCTCAGATATTTATTAGTTGTGTGACCCTGGGGACATAGGAATTGCAGAGGAAGTGACAACCTGCATAGTTAGAGGAAATCTCCTCATCCTGAGTTCTCCATACTAATGAAATCAGTCAGTCTGACACAGTGCTAAGTGCTGGGTATACAACTAAGAAAAAAGCAAGAAAGGCCCTGCCCTCGAGGAGCTCCCAATCTCTTTTGAGAAGACAGTATACAAAGGGAAGCTAAAAAGTGGACAGGGAGGTACTTCAGTTAGAGGGATGGAGAGTGGATGAGGTGGATTAAATATTACATTAAAAATACATTAAATGAATGTATTATGTAGTTAAAATGACATATAAACTTCACGTGAAAACGTAAGTAGAAATGTTCAACAGATTCCCAGAGAAGATTTTTGGATCATTTCAAACACAATTTATGTTCCTCTTGTTTAGATTTGATTTATCAATTAGTGTTTCTAAGAATAGTTTTCCCAATAATGAGCTTCCTGGGGGCATGGTGTTGAAGTCAGAGAAATTCCAAAGTAGTGAAGCCAGATGAGAAATGACGTGGGTTCTGAGATGATCTCCCTCCTTCAGTGGAGGTTTTGGGGTTCGTGGCTACTACCTCCAGAAGGATAGAGATGGAGTATCAAGGTGGAGTAACAGAACTGATGGGATCCTGCAAGATGATGATGTTATTGCCAACAAATCGCCAAGTCCGGTCCCCATCCCCATATTCATATCAACTCACTATGGGACTTTGAGCAAATCACTTAAAGGATCCCTTGGCTTCAGTTTTCTCATCTATAAAATGAGGGTATTAGACTCAACAGCTTTTAAAGTTCCTTTGACCTCTAAATCTATGACTCTATAACCTTATATTTTATTTTAGCACTCTAAGGTGTAGAAACCACTTAGCCCTATGACTAAGGTAGTAATATTTTTATTATTCACATTTCACAGTTGAGGAAACTGAGGTTTAGAGATATCAACTTGATACATGTCAGATCTGGAATTGGAACCCAGGACTCCTGATTGGGCAGCTATATGGTGCAGTGAATAGAGTGTCAGAGTGAAGTCAGGAAGGCTCATCAAATTGGGCTTCAAACCCTTACAGCCGTGTGACCCTAGGCAAGTCATTTTACCCCGTTTGCCTCTGTTTCCTCATTTGTAAAATGAGCTGGAGAAAGAAATGGCAAAACCACTGCAGTATTTTTGCCAAGAAAACCCCAAACGGGGTCATGAAGAGTCAGACAAAATTGAAACAACAACGTTCGTTATTCCTCTACACAAGGCTGACTCTAAGATATCTTAAGTTTATGGAATGTATAAGTACTGAGGACCACAGAGTAAAAGTCAAATCATCAACAGAATTAATCCCCAGAAAAATGTTAAGTACTAAGGACAGTGTGGGTTTGAAAGCTTTTTGACTTGAATATTTCATGTTTTTGTTTTTGTTTTTTGCATTTGTCTTATTAGTTGTCTCAGTAGCTAACACTACTTCAACTCCTGAAACAACCAGGACAACAGTGACCTCTACTACCACCTCCACATCCACCTCTTCCACGACTGTAACTCCAGAATGCCATGAAGTAAACCTGTCAGAAAGGATCAACTGCATCCCTGATCAATTACCAACACAGGTCTGTTGTAATCTATGATTTTATCTTTTAGACTATTCAGTCCAGTTGTTCTTTAGAATTATTCTGCACAAACAGGATGGCAGAAGTAGAAGGAACCTTACAGATCATCTGGTCCAACACTCATTTTACTGATTGAAAAGCTAAGAGGTGGTGAAGCATTAGTGTTCTCCTTAAGTTTTCACAGAGTTTTCTCTGAATGCTGTTGTTGGTCTTGTGGCTTAATCTTCTGTCTTTGGTTCCAGGATGATTTAGTTGGTTAAAAGAGTATGCCCCGATTCACAAGGCTGACCAGCAGCTAAACTCAGGCTGAGTTTGGGTGGGTGAAACATGCATTCCATAGTAACACGATCACAATGCTTTTTCTGAGAAAACCTACCATCTGGATGAGGAGAGGCAATTTCAAACTCTGTCATAAATTATTATCTATATGTAGATAATTCCTTAATCTACATATCCGGTGTCCATTTCTTTCCCAAGCTCAACTAACTGCCAGCTGGACTTCTCTACCTGCACGTCCCGTGGGCATCTCAAACTCAACACACCCAAAAGGGAACTCATTATCTCTCCCTCTAAACCTACCCTTCTTCCTAATGTCTCTATTTCTATCAAAGGCACCGTGATCCTTATAGTGACCCAGGTTTATAACCTTGGAGGTTTCCTCAACCCTTCATTCTTCCTCATTTCCTCTGCCTATTCTCCATAGCCAAACAGTTGCCAAATTGACTTGATTCTACCTCACAATGTATCTTAACCCTGTCCCCTTCATATCACCACCACTGTATTTCCGGTCCTTGTTATATGTCTTATCTATAGTATCACAACAGCCTCCTAATTGGTTTCCTGTCTTCCAGCCTCTCCCTTCTTCGATCCATCTTATTCACGGCTGCCAGAGAGATCTTCCTAAAGAACAGGGTTGACTGTGTTACTCACCTATTCAAGAAGAAGCTTCAATGACTCCCAATTATCTCTAAGATAAAATGCATTCTTCTCTTAGGCTGCTAAGGGATACAATGGCTAGTGTGCCCATTTTGGAATTAGGAAGACCTGAGTTTAAATCTAGCTTCAGACATTTACTAGACCCTGGGCAAATCACTTACCTTGTTTTCCTCAGTTTCCTTAACTGTAAAATGGGGGTAATACTATGACCACCCTCTTAGGGTTGTTGTGAGGATCAAATGAAATAATATTTGTAAAGCACTTAGCACATGGCCTGGCATGTAGGAGGCACTTAATAAATGCTTGCAAAGGAGAACGATTAGGAGGCTATATTATATTAGTCCAGATGAGATCTGTTAAGAGCCTAAAGTAAGGTGGGGGTAATGCGAGTAGAGAAAAGAAGATGGATGTGAGAGATGATGTGGAGTTAGAAACGAGATTCGCTTGGATATGTGGGGGTAAGTAAGAACACAGAATCTATGATAACCCCAAGGTTGTAAACCTGGGTGACTAGGAGGATGGTAATGTCCTTGATAGAAACAGGGAAATTTGGAAGAAGATGGAAGAGAAGGGGATGCATATTTCTATAGCATTTACTATCTGCCAGACTCTGTGCTGTTTTACAAATATTAATTCATCTGATCTTCACAACATCCCTGTGAAGTGGCTATTGCCATTTAGTCGATCATTCTTGTCCAACTCTATGGACCAACTAACTGCCCATAGATTTTCTTGGTAAAAATCCTGGAGTGGCTTGCCATCTTCTTCTCTAGTGGATCCAATGGATCCTTCTTGTTAGGTTAGCAAAGATTAAGCTATTGCCCAGGGTCACACAGCTAGGAAGTGTCTGAAGCTGGATTTGAACTCAGGTCTTCCTGACTCCTGGCCCAGCACTCTATCCACGAAGTCACCTAAATGAGTTTGGAAACAACAATAAATCCTGTTTTGAACAGATTGAACTATTATACCAATGGAGCATCTATCCAGATTGAAAGGAAGTGAGTGATAAAGGGACTGGAGCTAGAGATAGACTAGGGTTGAATGGAGAGACCTAGGAATCATTTATCTGCATAGAAACGATAATGAAGTTCATGGCAGCTGATAAGATCAGCAAGTGAACAAGTCTAGATGAGAGAGAAGGCCCTATATCAAGTTTTGGAGGACACCCACATTTAGGGGGTGTGATGTGGAGGATGATCCAGCACAGTAGACTAAGAAGGAATGGTCAGACAGAGGAGAGCCAGGAGAGAAAATTGTCATAAAAACCCAGATAGGAGAGTGCATTTAGGAAAAAAGGTGATCAACAGAGTCAGAGGCTATAGAGAATTTAAGAAGGATGATGATCAAGAAAAGACTACTAGATTTGGCAAGTAAAAGATCACTGGAGACTGGAAAGAACAATTACGTAAAATGAGTCAGTAATAATGTTTATTATGGTAGTGTATTTGTTGATGGTAGTAATAGTACTGGTCATAGTAATTCTTACAGGCAAAGAAGGATGCTTGCCAGTGTTCACAACAAGGTTGTGAAAACTCTTAAACTCCCTAGAAAAGTTAAGAGCATACCCTTTGACCCAGGAAATACTCTTTGACCCAGTAAGCTCACCACTGCGCCCAAAGGAAGCTATGTAGAAACAAATTTTCTCTCTATACCAAAATAATCATCACCAGAACCTTTATGGTAGCAAAGAAGTAAAAATAAAATGGATGCCCATCAGTTGGGATACGGCTGCAAAAATCTATGGTATATAAATGTAATAAAATGTTATAGAGAAGCAAGGAATATTGAATATGAGGCATTCAGAAAAAAACATGGGAAATTTTAAAAATGAACTTATGCAGTGAAATAAATAGAATCCAGTGATGATAACAATGAAAATGAAAAGACTACTAAAAAGAAGATAAGCTTTGGATGGTTGAACAGCCAAGAATGATTAACAAATAATAAAGCATGTCTCTCTCCTCTAAGCAGAGAGGTGGGGGAATATCGGGGCATGATGTTGTATACATTATCAGATAACAATTCATTCCTATGGCAGAATTTGTTGCTTATCTTTAATTCTTTGTTACAAAGGAGGATTTAATGAATCGGGGGCAAGGTGGAGGCTTTTTTTTTCCCACCAGAAATTACTCTTTCAACAATCTGACTAGCAGCTTTTGTGGGGGTGAAAGACCAACACAAGCCCAACAAGAAGAACACTGCCAAAACCCAGGTTCTTTTGATCTGCTTTACTAAGGAAAGCAACGTTAAGGGGTTAAATCTTACTTTAATCCAGCATACAAATATCATTCACTTAGTTCAGGGGAAAAAGCCAGCAGCACCCTGAACTTCAGAGCAAATGCAAACAAATTATAAACATACATTTATGAACAGACCAGATACAATTCACAGTTACCAAGGAACCATCAACATCTGAGTTCAGCCTGGGAGCTTGACAAGGTTGGCTCAGAGTCACACACCACTCCTGCTGTGGCTCAGAGCTCCGAAAAAGAGAAAGCCAACCCCTGGTTTTATATCTTTTAAGGGTCAAGGGTGAGTCACACATTCGACTCACCCATGTGACCTAGAATCATCACAGCCACTCACCCATGTGACCTAGAATTGTCACAAAGAGGCTACTTAAACCCACGTGGTCTAAAAGCCTCTGATGTCCCAAACATGTCATTCAAACCCACGTGTAAACTAGGCTCTCACCTGAGGCAACGAGGTCACCAAGGACTGCTAAATCTAATCAAGGAAACAAAGGCCAAACTCTTCAAGGGCACTTGGTTGAACTGAGTGCTGAGAGCCCATTTTGTTTACCAACACCATTACAGATGTGATTTCTAAGGTCCTTTCCAGATCTGAATCCTCACCACTCCATAGTGAAAAGGAATTCATGTTTCAAATGGGAAACTTCTGTGGTTCCTTACAAATTCTTCAATTCATGATATTGTGTGTTGGAAGGACCATTCCTATAGCCCAGATTTCATGTAAAGATAAAAGGTACCAATTCAATGGATTTTAAAGGAAATTGTCTCTCTTGTAACACTTTCTCTTGGGAAGTCTAAGACCAGACCCCCAACCAATTTTAACATTAGAACTTGCTGAGCTTCAAATATCAATCTAATTGCTTGAATATTTCTTCCCTTTTCCTTTGTTTTATTGCTATCATATGGGGATAATAAAGTAATATTCTGTTAATACTTGATAATCTTTATTATTCTTTAAATGAACTTTGCTTTCTTTAATTGTCCTTTGCTACAAATTAATTAGTACATAGCTTTGGCATTCATGTGTACATGTGTAGTAGCAATTTGGATACTATTTCAATATCCCATTTGTGTTTTCCTTAATCAGAGTATGAAACTCTGGATGCATAATTTGTCACTACTTTTGACATGAACATTGTCATCAGAGGAGTTTAATTATTATCAGAGAACATAAGAAGAAATCAGGATTCCAGCTACACACAAGGACACAGTGTAAGAGAGTTTGGAAAGAGAGTTTAGAGTTTGGAAAAGGAACGAATTGCATAAAAGGATGTAGGATAGGTGGCTGGATTGCCCAGCAGTGAAACCTTTGTATTTCTCCTAATGCTAGGACATGGCTGGGTGAATAGGAAGGTAAGAGCTGGCAGTTAGGTGCTGTTCCCTAGAGGAAGGCAGAGTGCTATAAATTGAGATGCTTGAAGGTGAAATCTGGGTTATGGGAATGGTCCTTCCAACATACAAAATCATGAATTGAAGAGTTTGCAAGGAACCGGAGAAGTTTCTCATTCGAACCATGAATTCCTTTTACACTATGGAGTAGCGAGGATTCAGATCTGGAAAGGACCTTAGAGATCATCTGGTCCAACTTCCTCATTTTATCCTTGACAATTGGTCATCCAATCTCTCCTTGAAGATCTCTAGTGATGGGGAGCTCACTACTTCTATTTGATTTTTGTACAGTTTGAACTTAAGAATCACTTATTAGTGCTGCTTTCCTTTTTTTTTCATTCCAAGTGGTTAGTTCAGTGCCTCGCACATAAAGTAAGTGCTTAATAAATGTTTTTTGACTTACTGATTAGAGGATGTTGTGTTAGGGGACGATGGAGATAAAAATTCAGATAAGACATAGTACCTTCCATCGAAGAGTTTATTCTCAGGCTGATATAACACTCCTACAGTGTTAGCCCTTGAACCTGTGTTCATTCAATGGCCTCTCTTTACCACATCCATTAGACGATTAGTGCTCTAGGGACCTGGAGAGATGAAGATTTTCAAAGCTATATTTAAAGTATGTTATTGTACCATATTACTTCACTTGGTGATAGTAATAATGAGTGCTCACTACCCAAATCAACTCAGCAGAGGCAACATACAATTTCTTAGACCCTCCTTTCCCATGTGATACATACAGATATCATCCCATGTGACCCATGCCTTCCCTTCAATATGGTGCCCTCTTTGAAGCCTACTGCTTGCTGATCTTGTCATAATATGGTGGGGGTGGGGAGAAAATCCTCTTTATCACACATGTCCATTGAACCTCTTGAAGTACTATTAAATTACATATAGCCCCCCTTCTCTTGGGATTCTCATCTACTTCTATTTAATAGCAGTAGCTGTAATTCTTTTTGCCTTTTTGGTAACTTAAAAAAATTCTTTTCTTTCTATTCCTTTCTTAAGTCTATTTAAGTTCCCAGATAATCAGTAATTAGTTATTATTTTTTTTGCTTTATTCATTACAAGCAAAGGTTGGATGTATCTCCCAGGTTCCCTTAAGCCACCGGGTTCACTACTGCCTTTATATTCTCATGGCTGAGTCAGTTCTTGCCCAGGCCAGACTTCCTCATGACAGCCCTTTATCACTGTAACACATTGACCACCCAACATAGAACTACAACAGGAAATAAAACATCAGAATCATATAAATATATAAAGTATATAAAAATAAAACAAAAATCAAAGCACTTATTGTGCGCAAATTTTTCCTTATCCTGAGCTGAAATCTGTTTACTCATAATATTCACTAGTATTAGTTCTGCCTTAATTTAAAAGAGTTCCACTTATAGGATAACCCCTAGCTCTTCATGAGCACTAAGCTAACTATATGTGTAACAGCCACCAGACAGGATGCTGCTCTCCCAAGTATGACTGGCTGATGACTTAGTGAATTTTGCACAAACAATTCAGTACTTCTTTTGCTAGAAAAATATAATTCTTTCTTAAAACAGTTTAAACAACAATTATTTATTCAACTTAAGTGAAAAATGTTATTGAAGCAAGATTTAAAAAATATTTCACTCAGGCTTAGAATGATGTTTTCTCTCATCTCAAATGTATTAAATATGTTCTTAATATGAAGTTTAATTTCTATTTTACCTAAATTTATTGGGACTATTTATACCTCTACTTATCTTTTCTAACATTGCTTTGGAATTTAAATGTGGGTTAATCTTTCCAAAATGTCTCAGTACTTGCACTTTTTCATCTTTTATATCTGGAAGAGAAAAAGATTAGACAAGAAATTTCACTGTGTCTCTTTCCCCATTTTCTATATAAGCTTGAATCTAATAGTCAAACATATACTCACTATCCTTTGAAATATATTTATAATACTATATTAAAGACTCCTTTAGCTGTTGTGTATGCATATGTCTATATGTATCTGTACACATATATGCATGTACACACATATACACATATACACACATATGCGTGTATGTGTACATCAATTCCTAAATGGACTTTACCCCTTCTTCCCTTTTGAACCTTTAAAGATATTTGGAACTGATAGAACAGTTCTTAAGTATAATCTCTTAGCCCAGTTCTGGGTTGCTCCCATATGGTATCTGTCACAGCATATGGTCAGAGAAATCCATTTATTTTAATGTCAGCCTGAGCCCGATATCATTAGCAATATAATTCTCTTTCCTAGAAAAAACAAATCAGAGAATCATGTGAGGCAAAGGGAAATATAAAATGATGGATCACCCGCCATCTTATATTATTTGTTTCATTACTCCTCTGAATTGGTGACCATATTTCTCAAGAATACTCATAATTGTACCTCATCTAAGACTGTGTATGAAAGGTATCTAGAACATGAGGTGAGTAATGTTAGGGGGCCACTGTTGACACTGTTAGTCTGACATGCTTCTTTTTGTTCCAGGCCACATGTTACCAGCGTGGTTGCTGCTGGAGTCCCCAGGGATCAGTCAACATGCCCTGGTGCTACTTCTCCAAGCAGTATGGCTATCAGGTAGAAGGTAGTGCAGACACCAATGCTGGTAAGTAAGCTGGTTCCCATCACGGGAGAGAAGTATCTATAACAGCCCTGGGGGTGGACTCAAAAACTACCCAGCAGACGGAACTGGAAGTATGTGGTGTATCTCCCTGCATTGTCATATTCGCTATGGAAGCTAGATGGAATTTCTCATGGAGAAGGATCAGGATGCAGAAGGGCAATGATATTGGAGACATGATTTCCACTTTAAACCTAACTTGTAAGTCAGGCAAGGACTTTTGCGAACTATGAAGTGTTAAACAAATACAAGGTCATTTCTTTATTATTAATAATGGCAAAGACTAAGCAGAACCACCCCTTCCCCTAAAGCAAGGCAGGGCGGAGGAGCCAGAAAAAGGAACACAAATTGACTGTGACCCCCGGAAATACTAAGTATAATTCCTGTTCTCAAGGACTTCCTAGTCTTGCAGTTAACTTGTAATCTAGTTAGGGTGATAAGAACAACATACATGAAAGACTTTGGATCATAGATATGGAAGAGATACTAGAAAGCAGTCTAACCCTCCCCCCCATCATTTTAGAGTTGAAGAATTTGTATTCCAGAGATGTGAAGTAATTTTCCTAAGATTCCACAGGTAGTAAGTGAAAGAGTCAGAATTAGAATTGGAGTCCTCCATCTCCAAGTCCAGTTCATTTTCCACCACAGCAAACTGCCTCCCTTAAATGTACTACCCACAAAGCATACAAGCAGATGAAAGCGAGGAAAATTCAAAGTGAATCCGTAAATGCTGAGAGAACAAGAACTAAAGGAAATCAGAGAAGATAAAGTGACTTCGCAGTGGGTTTAATGCACCTTCTGCAAACGGCTTTTCCCAGTGTCTTCTCTCTGAGATTGCCATCTGTCCTCTCTCACTAACTGGTTTCAGTTACTTATGTGCCATCTCCCCTGTCAGAATGTGAGTTCCTCGAGTCCAGGAATGGTGTTTTTGCCTTCCTTCATATCCCTAGCACATAATATGATGAGTGCTTGTTGACTGGCTGACCTTGCTTAACATAGACAGGAAAATGACTGAACAGATAATAGTATATGAATGTATTGGGGTATAACTGTGCTATGAGAAATGATGAATACAAGGAATTTGGGAAAACATGGAAAGATTGCATGAAGTACAAGTGAAAATATTCAGAACCAGAGCAGTAATTACAGTAGCATAAGCAAAATTTGACACTAAAAGGTAGTTATATTCAGATTAATGGTATAAACCAGTCTTGGTGCTAGACAAGGAAGAAAACAAGTATTGATTAAATACTTACTATGTGCTTGGTATTATGTGAATATTATCTTACTTCATCTTCACAACCATTTTGGGAGGTAATTGTTATTATCATCCCCATTTTACAAATGGAGAAATTGAGCTAGACAGAGTTGACTTGCCCAACACACAGCTAGTAAATGTCTGTGGCTAGGTTTGAACTCAGATCTTCTTGACCTTGGGCCCAGTACTCTAACTGCTATGCTATCTTGCTGCCTCTAACCCTGGATAATGAAGCACATCTCCCTCTTCTCTTCTCACTAGAGGGGGGGGCGGTGTGTGCGTGTGTGCATGTGTGTGTGTGTGTGTGTGTGTGTGTGTGTGTTAGTGGTGGTGGTGGGGAACTACAGGTACATAGTATCATACGTCCTTTCATAATGGTGGCTTTGTTGGATGGTGCTGCTTAAATGTTTTCCCTTGTTACACGGGAGAGTCCAGTGGGGGCTCTAGACATTGGGAGACAATAGTGAAACAAAAACAAAAGTCACCAATAAAACTTAAAAAAAAATGCCTTCCTTATAATAGTAGGCTTTAATTAATTGTTTCTTGGACTGAATGGAACTGAGTAAGAGGAGTACTTTCCAGAGGAAGTCTTTATTCATGTTTTTAAGAAGAGGAACATGGATTGGGTACAGAAGATTCAGCAACATTTTCCACCCCCAAGTTGTGACTCAGTAGTAGTATACATATATGATTGTGTTTATCCATCTCTTTCTGACTTCTTTTGAAAAGCAGAAAGTTTCCTTTCTTTTTTCTTCCTTCGTTCCTTCTTTTCTCTCTTCCTTCCTTCTTTTCTTCTTTCTTTTTCCTTCCTTTCTTTCTTTCTTTTTCTCTTTCTTTTTTCTTTCTCTCTTCCTTTCTTCCTCTCTTCTTCTCTTCCTCTCTTCCTCCCTCTCTTTCTCTTTCTTTCTTTCTCTCTCTCTTTCTTTCTTTCTCTCTTCCTTCCTTCCCTACTTCCCTCCCTCTCTCTCTTACTCTCTCTCTCTTCCTTCCTTCCTTCCTTTCTTCTTTCCTTTCTTCCTTCCTTTCTTCCTCCCTCCCTCCCTCCCTTCCTTCCTCCCTTCCCTCCCATCCTTCCTTCCTTCCTTCCTTCCCTTTTTTCTTTCTTTCTTCTGTTTCCATTCGCATTTTGGGTGCTTATGCAAATGAGGTGTAACATTCCTCCAGGGCATGTCAACTCTTTCTATTCTCCCCCTCACCAGGGTTCACAGCCCAGTTGAGCAGACTGCCTACTCCTTCGATGTTTGGAAATGATATTGCCAATGTCATCCTTGAAGCAGAATACCAGACGTCCAATCGTTTCCACTTCAAGGTTTTTGATTTTTTTTGTTCATCTAATTGAAAGTGCAAATGTCTCTGAGAGGCTTAGGGATTAATAGTAGCAATAAGATTAAAGGCTCTTGAGGCTGGATGGGACCTTAGAAATCATCTAATCCCAGTCCTCAATTTAGAAATGAGAGAACTGAGGCCCACAGAGATTAAATGACTTGTCCTAGGTCACACAGCTATTGAGAAGCAGAGGAGGAGCCATAAATCACAATCTAGCTATCATGATATTATTATTCCATAAAATACTAACAAGATAATGGAATTTTTTTTTAGTTAACAGTGTCAGCAACTCCACGATCAGGAGATACCCATATCTCCCCATGTTTAATAAGCTGTGATTGACTGATCATGTACCCTTTGTGCCAAGTAAAGTGTTATAGGAAGAAAATAACTGGGAAGTTGAGAGTTTTAAAAGTGTTAGTTAGTACTTCTCACACAGTGAATCTGGCCCTATGATTTTGTTAGGATTGGGAACTCCCAGTGAGGAATATGTTTCTGCCAATGCAGCTTATGCCAGTGAATTCTTATGCCAGTGATAGCTTTAGAGTTGCTTAGAGGCACTGTGCTGAATTCAAAACTTGAACCCAGGCCTTTCTTATTGAACCTAGCTCTCTAACCACTGCTCTATGCTGCCTCTTATATAATATTTATATGTGTTGAATTCATTGAATTTAATTGAAAAGTTGTCTTGTAGAATCATAGTGTTGATTTGTAAGTGAGAAATGATTTGCATTTTCATGAGAGGCATTTGCTTTAAACAAACAAAAATGGCTACAGAATTTTAGAGGCCATCTAGTTCAAATTGTGTCTGAAAAAGCATATCATTCAAATCCAACATATCTTCCCTTGAAGACCTCTGATGAAGACCTCCTGAGGCAGCCCATTGCATTTTTTATAGTACTAAATATTAGGACGTTTGTATTTGAAGTAAGCTTAGATTTGCCTCTTTCTAAAAGGTCAAAGAAAAACAACTCTTCCCCCTAAAGTTGTTGGATTTTCTGAATGTATTTCATTTTAGTTTTCTGTTTGTTCATCCTTTTGGACAGATCAGTGACCCCAATGATGCCAGATATGAGGTCCCTCATGAACATGTCCAGCCATTTACAGGAACTGCAGCTAATAATTTGAACTATCTTGTGGAGGTTGAAAAAGAGCCATTTAGCATCAAAGTTATCCGGCAAAGCAACAACCGTGTTTTGTAAGTTCTATAAACCTGTGTGATGACTGGGACATTGGAGAGTATGAGTAGAGGGCTCATGAGAATGACCTGATTAATTTTTAGCTTGGGAATATACACTATAGCATCATTGTGTCAAGGTTCCCGAATATAAGATTTTTAGTTTTTGTCCCTCGTCTCTTTTCCTTTTCTCTTCCCCAGCACTCTCTCATTTAGTTACTGGGTAGGGCCTGAATCTTCGTTTTGATCAGAAGACAGTTAGAGATAGAGACACTGATCTTGGGATTGACAAGACAGTGTCTGATAGGTTATTCTTTGCCCTTTGACAATCTGAGTGTGAGATGGGTTATATTACCATATCTCAGAGACAACTTATTAATTGGAGGATAGGGTGAATTCTCAGGAGAGGGAGTGGGGCTGCTATAACATTATCTCCCTTATACTAATTTACGTGTCACTCGACCAACATTGACTTAGTGCCTTATATATTGCAAAACACTACACCGAAGATACAGAAGAAGAAAGAGATAGTCCCTGCACCGTGGACCTTCCTGGTTTTAATTTGTATTTTCAGAAAGCTCTGGGTGTAAAGAAAGGGAAATAGGTTCTATCCTTTCAGAAAGATTTCCTGATTAGCTGGGATTTTAAAGAAGGGGAAAATATAGATTTATGGAGGGCAAAGAGGATTAGCACATTTTAGGCAAAGAAAAAAGCAAGTGGTATGGAGGTGGGAATGGGGAGGGAGAAATGGGTAAGAAGATTGACTTTTCAAGAATAGAGGAGCTAAGTGGAAAGTAATGAGAGATTTCAATATGCTTCCTTCAGACCTAGACATGTATAAAAATAATTAAGGATCTAAATAGAATATTAGAAAAATTAGATATGCCAGACCTATTGCGATTACTAAATAGGAATTGTGAGGAGTATACATATTTTCCTTCTCATATGGCACTTCTATGAAAATTGCCCTTGCAGAAAGGCAGAAATGTTAAGTGCGTTTCTTATTGATCTCAAGCAATAAAATTATAATCAATAAAGGAAATTTGAAGGAAAGATTCAAACTTTAGTGGAAACCAAATAATGTAATCCCAAAGAATGAGTGATCAGAGAGAAATGAGAAATATGGTTGTTGAGATGGTGATTAAAGAATGAGGAAGAGAATTGATGGAGAGAAGTTGAAGGCTAGGTAAGAAATAAGAATTTGAGATGACAGGCAATGGGGAACTGCTATCTTCTTAATCAGGGGTAAACTAATCTGAATGATGTTTGGAAAAAATGTTAATGCTTGTTTGGAATGAGCAGAGACAGGAAGCAATTTCAGAGGTGAAACAGCTATATATTTAAATTATAATGATTGAATGGGCCTGAAGGACTATGGGCAGATGGAGAAAAACAATGTCCATGTCCTGGGAATTAATTGTCTACAAGAGAAATAAGTTAGGTTGGCAAAGAGGACAAAATAGGGACTCTTTAGTCACTGAAATACGAGTAAAAGTTTTCTCATGCAGAAGTGGCCTTTGCCCTTACCTCTCTATATCACCTTCAGATCTATTAGGCAGTTAATAACTGTTTGTTATTTGGTTCAATATAATCTCTTTTCCTCTCTTCTTCATCTGTGTCCAGATTTGACACTGGTATTGGGCCCCTCCAGTTTGCTCAGCAATACCTACAGCTCTCCATCCAGCTACCCAGTGCTAATGTGTATGGCCTAGGGGAGCATGTGCACCAGCAGTACCGTCATGATATGGACTGGAAGACCTGGCCCATCTTCTCTCGGGACACTACTCCTAATGACGTAAGACTTCAAAAAAGCTTCCTCTCTACCCAATCTTATTATCTTGCAGAATCATAAAATCTCAGAATTCATCTTGTCCAACCTATCCCCCCATCCCACCAAACCCCCAAGCCAGCCATTAGCATTTACCTTGTTATTTCCTTTGCCTTTATCAATTATGAAAACAATAGGATTAACATATTTGGAATGCTGGAACTATTCAAAATGTGGCAGTTACATATATTGTATTACCTCCAATATATAAAATTACCATTCACTCAATCTGTTAAATCAGTTAAAAAGGCTACTAGCCTAAATATTGGCAGCAAAAATATACTTTCTCTGAGAGGTAAGGACAAGAAGGGTAGCAAAAATATAGCAGAACTTATTTAGACTAGTCCTTGGAATGTCTAGATTAATAAGAATAATAACTAGCATTTATGTAATGCTTAAGGTTTACCAAGCACTTCGCAAATATTATCTTATTTTATCTTCATAACAACCCCTGGACAGAAGTGATATTATTATCCCATTTTACAGATAAGGAAACTGAGACACCAAGAGGTTAGCTAACTTGCCCAGAATCACATAATTAGTAAATAAATGAGGGATGCAAACTTATCCTATGACTGCAGTGCATTCCTTTATGAACGCCAGCTTTTTCTATTTCTCCCTGCTTCTCTCAATTTCTAAGACTGGTGGTATATAAATAGGCATTTGTTAGTTAATCTTTTCTTTTTTCTTCTTTTTTTTTGGAGGGGAGAAGGCAGGGCAATTGGGGTTAAGTGACTTGCCCAAGATCACACAGCTAGTAAGTATGTCAAGTGTCTAAGGCAAGATTTGAACTCAGGTCCTCCTGACTCCAGGGCCAGTGCTCTACTCACTGTGCCACCTAGCTGCCCCGTTAGTTAATCTTGTGTTTGATATCACCGGAGACTGAAAAAATGTTTAGTTCAAGGAATAGGGAGGAACATCACCTCTTTGAGCTAAAGGCTATTTCCCACATGCCCGTATTGTTTGGTGTGGTGAAAGAATCCTTCAAAGTGCGTGTGCGTGTGCATGTGCGTGTGCGTGTGTGTGTGTGTGTGTGTGTGTGTGTGTGTGTGTGTGTGTTTTGAGGTCTTAGATTTGCTATAATCAGTCACTGTGAGAACCAGAACCTGTAATTTTAATGGGGAATGAGTAATTAAATGTAGGAGTTATCTCCTTCAGTGAAAAAGGTGGACAGAATTATATGAACCATCTTGAAGATGTTGTGAATTAGCAGAACCAGTTAGCATCTCTAGAGTAAGGTGAACTACATCCCAACAGAAAAGGTAGGGACTGGATTTCACTGGTATAGATGACTCCTGGATATGGGAGTTCACTTTATCAGTGCTGGTTGGTACCTCTACAACTGATAAGCTTCAGCAGTTGTGTAGAGCTCTGTAAAGTTAAGTGACTTGCCCAGACTCACACAGTCAAGTGTGTGTCAGAGGAGAGACACGAACCCTGGTCTTCTTGGCTTTGAGGTCCGCTCTCTACCCATTATGCCATGCTGCTTCTCATTACTGTTATAGCTGGCTCATTCCTAAATTAAAATTCAAAATGATTTGGATGATGCAATTTATTTTTTTTTCTTTTGGCCTGCACCTGGTAATTCATCAGCAAAGGAAACTCCTGAGATGAGATCTCCCTCTACTGATCCAGATTAATAGAATTTATCTAAAAATTATCATCTCAGAGATTTGCCTGGGCTACTGAGAGGGTGAGGTGGCTGGCTTAGAGCGAATTGTGATGCCAACTGTAACACACACACACACACACACACATTCCTTTTCAATGTGGTATTTTCTCGGTCTGCTGAGTTTTTAAATGAAACGTTTGTTCCTTTGTAGAGGTAAGTAGCTGGCACAGCATATAGGGGGCTGGACTCGAAGTCAGGAAGATCAACAAGATGAATTCTGCCTCAGAGACTTACGAGCTGTGTGACCTTGGCCTAGTCATTTATCTTCCCTGAACCTCAGTTTTCTCGACAATAAGACGGGGATAATAATAGCACCTACATTGCCGGGTTGTTTTTTTTTTTTTTTAAGTTCAAACGAAATAACATGTAAAGCACTTCCTAAACCTTAAAGTAAATAATGTTGTTATTATTGTTATTGTTGCATTTCAGGGGTAGGACTTGAATCTGCCTCTTTCTTATTCCAAGGCCAACTTGCCATCAACTTTACCATGCTGCTACTTTTGCATATTAATGAAACCTTCATTTTGGCCCCACACATTTGTCAAATCCATTTGGAGCCTCCTTTGGCTTTAGCTCATCCGTCTGGCAGCTGTGTTTGTCATGCAAATATCCAAGACAATTTGAATCAAACACTTTGACTCTTCTAGCACACAGTCTGGCGCATTATAACTTGTTTGCTGTTTTGCATTTTTTCCCCCAGGGCATGACTAACTTGTATGGAGCTCAGACATTTTTCTTGTGCCTTGAAGATACAAGTGGACAGTCCTTTGGAGTTTTTCTGATGAACAGCAATGCCATGGGTAAAGGATTGTATTCTTAAAAGGGGAACATTTTAAGTTTTCTCATTCCCACAGTGAGTTAAAGGGGATGCTTCCCTTTAAGAATCCCTGAAGCATAGACTTCAAATACTCTGGCAGGTTGAGTCGGTGGCATCATAATCTGATGACCCTGCCAAGCTATAGCTTTGGTGGGTCAAGGTCTTTGTCTAATAAAGAGTTCCCAGGATGATTTCACACAGAGAAATTGTTCAGATGCAAGCAGCCTTAAAGTTTTCCATTATCCACTGATCAGCTGTCTTTTTCTTTAAAAATCCACAGAAACAGACTCCGTAAAACATAGCACCTCTTGTGTTTGGCACTATTCTTCTATGGTGGTGCAGTAGGGGATCTAAACTGCCAGGCAAGTTTAGATTTGCATAATAGATAAGTATGAGCTGTGTTAAAGTCAGCAGAGTCAGAAGCAGTGATAAGTGACCAGGCAGAGATCAATGTCAATTGGTCTAAGGTCATGAGAGTTCCAGCTAGTAGAAAGGGACTAGGTAAGAAACTGAACCAGTCAACCAGAAGGCTCATGGAACTATTTGAATTTTTGCTTCAAGGAAGCATTTTGGTGTTTTTTTTATCCCTATCTAACACTTGACTTCACTCCACCTGGCCCCCACCATAGGATATGCTTACTTTAAAGGGATCCTGGTCAGTTAAAATGGTCCCTTTTTCAGTATGACAGGAAATCATCTAAATTAGTGTCTGAGCTTTTATTCTCCACGTCTAAAGTCAGGGCCATATTGTTTCAGAGAATTTGGCTGGATTAAACAAAGTCATAATGAGCAGTAATTGTGACTGGGGATTATCTATCTAGCTATCTATATACTCATTCATTCATCAATTCACTTTTTCATTAATTTACTTATTTATCCAATTTTTTCATTTATCCACTCATTTATTCATTCCTTAATTCCTTGTTTCATTTATTCATTCATTTTTTCATCTATCTACCTATCTTTTCATCTATTTATCTACCTGTCTATCTATCTGTTATCCACCTATTTATTTGGTGGGGGATGGTTGACTTGCCAGGAGAGGAAACTCAGTTCCCCAGAGATTCTAGTGTTTAGTCCCATAGAGTTTGGCAGAGAAAGCCCAAGACAGGTTCGCTGCGCTATTGGGGCCTTGCAGGTTGGCATGTAGGAGAAATGAGTATTGCTGTAAGAGGAAAAAGGCACCCCCATGCCAATATCTTAATTAATGTTTCATTCTGAAGGACTTTCTCCCCCAAGGGTCATGGTCATTGGCTCTGACAATGATGCCTGACATTCTGATTATCAGTTACTGATATATCTCTACTGACACCATGTGGGGAGGTTCCCAGTGCCATACTAGTCATAAACATTTTTATTTATTCATTTGTATCCAAAACCAAAGGTAGGACAATGTTACTAATGGTGAGATATTCAGATATTTCCTGATATATCTATGACATCACCAATTTTTCCATTATTTGAATAATTGTAATTCTTATTTTCTTCATTCTAATTCCTTCTAGAGGTTGCCCTTCAACCTACCCCAGCAATCACTTACCGAGTCACTGGAGGTGTTCTGGACTTTTATGTCTTCTTAGGAAACTCTCCAGAAGAGGTTGTTCGGGAATACCTTGAGGTATATTAAAATTTGCTTATTGGATTAAGAGCTAGAAGAGGCCTTAGATATAATTGAACTCAAACCATTCACTTCAAAAATGAGGAAAGTGAGATTGGGAGAGATGAAATGATTTTTCCAGAGATCATGTGCAATAAGTAGCAGTGCCAGAATATAAACTTAAGAAATATAATGACATCAGTTTAGTAAATCTCATTCAGAAATATAGTATATGAAAATTTGCTAGTATAGAATTCATCTCTTGGTGTGATTTGTTGGAAAGGAAACTAGATTTTGACTAATAAGACCAGAAGTTGAGTTCAGTTCTGACTTTTATTAGCTGGGCGACCATGTTCTAATCATTTTTTCTTACCCTGGTCTTTATTTTCCTTATCTACAAAAGAGGAAAAATAATGTTTGTGTTACCTACTTCACAAAGTTAGTGTTTGGAAAGTGCTTTGTAAAGCACTACAGACAGGAACTATTGCTACTGTCTGTTATTATTAGCTGGAGGTTAGCTATACAAATTTTGCATTCTCCTGTCCATTCCCTTCAGTAAATGTGCACCTTTCTTTGTTTTCTCCTGTTGTATATAATGACCCTTTGAAGATTTTGTATCTTTCTACTTCTCTTTGAAACTACCCGTTCCATATTGGTAAGGCAACCGTCTGCACCAAGTGCAAGGATACCAGTTATATACAGCACAAAGGGCCAAAAGTTCTTGTAATCAAGATTATCATTGGAAAGAATTTGTTAGAATGAGATTTTTCAATTTCAGGTTGTGTCCAATGGAGTTGGGTCTGCTGAATTTTTAAATGAAACATTATTTCTCGGAGCCAACTTTAAAAAAAGAAAAATGCATTTACATTTCCAATTGTGTCATGCTAACGAACAGGAAAAACAGAATTTAATATACAAAACTGTACTTTAGAGACAACCTTTAAAAAAATATCTGTTCTACAAAGGAAAGTATTCCTGTAGAAAGTCTTAATGAAGCATCATTATGGTTAATTGTTAATCTTAAAGCCAAGGTCATTTGCCTATTTACATACTATATTTGTTAGTCCAATTTTCCCTAGGATGTTTGGAACCTTAAAATTTAAAAGATCCTTCATTCTGAAAATCCAGGGAAAGTCAGTCCATCTTTGACCCTTAGAGAGAGGCATAGCACAAGACCTCAACCCTCTCATTCTTTAGTTTCTTGTCCCACCATGTTATATCAGAATTATGACAAGAAGCAAAATATATAGGTCTGAGTTTCCTCTCTTGTCTGTTTCACCTGATGATGAACAGGGTCTACTGATTAAAAAAAGCAGCCATAAGAGAAAGGAAGATGAGAAACTGTGAGACTTAGCTACGCTGATTAAATCAACCTTTGGTAGGGGGAGAGTTGATTCTGGGTGTGTTACCATCTGTGTATATGTGTATATTTATGTTTGTATAACAGAGAGTGTTCATTGGTATAGACTGTGTGATTTATATAATTCCTTCACCAAACTAATAGCAAAAAATGACACTATTCAGATTTTAAAAAAGAAAGAATGGATTAAGAAAAGGTACTTTATTGTTTGTTAGCCTGCCATTCATTCCCTTCTGTTCCTTCTGTATTATATTTTGCCTCATTATAAAAATGGCAAATATAGAAACCAGATGAAGGAGATTTTTTTTATGGCAGAGGAGAGGGGGTAGTATGAATCGGGAAGTCCCCAGGCTCTTAAAAGTTACTTTGGTAGTTATACAAATTGAGATAAACAGACCAGATCATGTTCCCCCACATGCTCCACTGAGTAAAAGGCTAGTATAACAGGATTAGTTTATAATAAGTAAATTATTCTGATTTTTTAATGTCTATTGTGTGCTTAGCACTGTGCTAGGTACTATGAGGAGACTAGAGAGGGATGTGAGCTGTGTGTTCAAGCAGCTGACAGTCCCTTTTGGAAATAATTAGCAAACTGTACAAGATAGTTTTATGAAGGGGGTCTACTCTGATTAGAATGGTTACAGAATAATTTACTATGCCTCATTTCTCTAATTATCACCTTTAGCTTATTGGAAGGCCATTCTTACCATCTTATTGGACTCTTGGATTTCATCTCAGTCGTTGGGTGTACGGAGGTTTGGATGGAATGAAGGAAGTTGTAGAGAGAAACCGCGCTGCTCAACTTCCTTGTGTAAGAGGGGCTTTTCTTTTAAACAAACAATTTGGTCTTTCTTTTCTTTAGTAATACAGATAATTATATGAATAAAATTAATCTAATTAATATCAACAGATAATTAGAATACTTAATTCATTCTCCTGAGTTTTTGAAATATATTTTTTGTCTTTTCAGAGTACTGTGTCAGGGTATTCTTCATAATTTTATTGTTCTTAAAATTAATAAGCAAATTAATGAATATGATTTTGTACTATCTAATTTAAACCATCAACCCTCTAGGAAGGTAGGGTGTAGAGTATTCTGTTCTCAGGAGACTTTGTGTAATTATTTCTTATGAAAATGAGTTTATGCTAATTTAACAAATGAACAAGGATGGATAGGACAATAGATAGAGTTGGAAAGGACCTTAGAAGTCATCCACTCCAACTCTCTCATTTTATCAGTGAAGTAACTGAGGGGCAGGGAGTTGAAGGAGCTTACCCAAGGTCACATAGGCAGTAAATGACTGACCAGGGATTTGAATGCATGCCCTCTGATTCTCAATCCTTAGCCTTTTCCGCACTGCCTCCCCACACAATTATTCAAAATTCACAAATCAAATAAATAGTTTAAAAATTAGGTTATTTTTATGTGGATCTTTTGGTTTTTATCTGGTTTATAAATATGCTAATCACATAGATACAGGGTCCTATGAAATTCAAGAAACTGGATAAAAAATGGTAGTGTTCCAGCTTTTATGCATTGGGAGATAGAAATGTCAGAAGGCATGGTTGGTATTGTTCTGTGAGCCCAACCACAGATGAAATAAATAGAATTAGGCTTGGATTCTCATTTATTTAACCTTGGAAGAGAGTGTACCTTTGGGAATTCAAAATGATTATAATGCAAAATTTGGGGCTATTGGACTTTGAAAGCTGTTTTTGCAACTATATTTGAATGTAATTATCACAGATGTTCTGGGAGTTCACTACAATGATGAAGATGCTAAAAAGCTGACTGTACTATTTCTCTGTTCTACTTCCTAAATTTGCTTCTTCACAAAGGGAGGGCTATATAATCCTACTCTCCTGTTCTGTGCATCACCTTTCAGGCTGAGTCAGAGCAACTAAGCTCTCTCAACTTGCTAGTTCACTTTTTCTATGGGAAGAGAAAATAAAATTTTTGTTGCTTAATTGTGTCCAATTCTTCATGACCCCCATTTGGGGTTTTCTTGGCAAAGATAGTGGAGCAGCTTGCCATTTCCTTCTCCAACTCATTTTACAGGTGAGGAAAGTGAGGTAAATGGGTAAGTGAGTTGCTCAGGGTCACACTGCTAGGAAGTGTCTGAGGCCAGATTTGAACTCAAGAAGGTGAGTCTTCAGGACTTTAGCTGCCCAAAATAAAATTACTTTGATTTAATACTCAATCTTCTCTTCCAACTCCTGGACTTGGAAAAGAGGAGCCTATTTATTTTAAGGAAAATAATATATGGCAATATAAAAATGGATTTGAAAACAAAATTTCTATATCCATTCATGGCTGATCTGAAACTAATCTTGTATTTGCTTTTTGATGTCAAATTTAATAAATATCTTCTTTATTGTCATTAGTATATCTAAAAATGTATTATTTAAAATGAATCTTAGTAGGATGGTTGAGCAGAAAGCACTTGGCCTAGGAATAAGAAGACCTCAGCTCTGCTACTCAGTAGTTGTATTGCATTGGACAGTCACTTCTTCATCTATTAAATGGAATTCCCTGTGATTAATGAAATTTCAAAGGTCACTTTTCACTCTTAACTTTCTGTGATCCTGAGGGATCAGTGTATGTTTGTGCATTGATATAATCAATTCTCACTCATCTAGATGTGGATTATCCATAACTAGTCTTTAAACCTGGGTTATCAACCCTTTGCAACCCCAACAAGCATTCATTGTGTGTTTAAGGAGTACACGGTAATTTTAGAGTTAGCTTAAGGAAATTAAGAATGTAAATCTGAAAAATAAAGGGGAAAAAAGAAAACATATACTACGATCTAAAACAACACATAAATTGCTTTGTCTACAGCATCTAATTATTGGCTTCATTACCTCCTGTATTAGTACAAATACTTGACAGCTGATTGTGTATTTTAAAATTCTTGAATGTTAGAATTGGAAGCCCCCTGAGAGATCTAGTCAAATCCTTTCATTTTATAGATGAGGAAGTGAGGTTCAGAAAGGGTAAAGTAACTCATCCAAGGTTGTGCAACTAGTTATTGAGACTAGAACCCAGGTTTCCTAATTCTTTTTTCAGAGTTCTTCTTCTGGCATTAGGGATGATACAGGACAGCCAGGTGGCACAGTGGATAGAGCATTAGGCTCAGAGTCTGGAAGACCTGGGCCTCAGAAACTTCCTAGCTATGTGACATTGGGCAAGTCACTTCACCCTGTTTGTCTGTGGGTCAGTGATCCACTGGAGAAAGAAATGGCGAACTACTCCAATACCTTTTCCAAAACAAAACAAAACAAAAAAAACCCCGTGGACAGAAGTCTACAAGGTCACAAATAGTTAAACATGGCTGAATGACTGAACAGCAAAAACATGGATGATGTACCATGTGACGCACCATACTGAGAATGCAGAGAATGTTAATTGGCAGAAATTGCTGTCTTGTTGGGATGAGAGTGACTCAAACGTAATTGAAGTTTAGACATGATAAGAACTGTGTGCATTTCAAAAAAAAAATTTATTTATTTTTAGTTTTCAATATTCACTTTCATAAGATTTTGAGTTTTAAATTTTCTCTCCCTCCTTCTCTTCCCCTCTCCCCAAGACAGCATACAATATGATATAGGCTCTACTTATGCATTCATGTTAAACATATTTTCACATTAACCATGATGTAAAGAGGAATTAGAACTAAAGGGAGGAACCATGAGAAAGAAGAAACAAAACAAAACAACAAAAGAAAAGGAGAGCAAATGGTACACTTCCGTCTGCACTTAGACTCCATAGTTCTTTCTCTGGATGTGGATGGCATTTTCCATTGTGAGTCTCTTGGAGTCGGCTTAGCTCCTTGCATTGTTGAGAAGAGCCAAGCCTATCAAAGTTAGTCATTGCACAATGTGGCTGTTACTGTGTGCAGTGTTCTCGTGGTTCTGCTCACTTCACAATATTTTTGTACATGTGGGTTCTTTTCCCATTTTTATGATCTCTATGGGATATAGACCCACCAGTGGCATTGCTGTGAGTAGAAGATCAAGGAAACATATCCATTTAGAACGTCACTTGTTCTATGACATGTTATATGAGATGAGGTTAAGATTTAGGGAACCTAGACTGAAAATATCCTGTTTCCTCAGTGACCAAAGGACATGAAGAGCAAGGCTTTGGGCTTTGAATAGGGTTGGAGGATGGTGGGGTCACAACTAAGAGTCAGAAATCAGAGAAACAAAGATGACTCCCTTGTCCACAAGAGCAATCTTTGTTGGGATAAAGTGAATATGGAGAGGAGTTATTCTGATTGCTTATCTAATTTAGTAAGAGCTAACATTTATATAGCACTTTAAGGTTTGCAAGCACTTTATAAATTTTATCTCATTTTATCCTCAAAACAACATTAGGAGCTACGTGTGACTATTATCCCCATTTTACAGATGAGTAAACTGAAGCAAACTGAGGTTATGTGACTTGCCCAGAGCCAAACATATAATAAATACCTGAGGCCAGAAATGAACTCAGGTCTTCCCAATTCCGGGTCAAACAGTCTACCCTCTAAACCACCTAGCCATCTAATTTGTATATATGTTTTTGTCCCAAGATTTCTTTATGCTCTAGTCCAGGGGTGGGGAATCTGTGGCCTTGAGAACCTTGAGGACCCTCTAGGTCCTCAAGTGCGGCCCTTTGACTGAATACAAACTTTGCAGAACTAATCATTTGGATTCAGTTAAAAGGTTGCACGTGAGCACCTGGAGGGTCACATGTGGCCGCAAGGCCGCAGGATCCCCACCCTTGCCCTAGTCACTTATGAAGTTTTAAGTGTATGGATATGTGTGTATGCTGTACTGGAGAGCAAGCTGTGAGTTTGAGGGACTGCATGAAAAGGTAAAGTACAAAGGCTTAAGGTCTTCCTTGGAAGAGAAAGCCTTTTATTTCCTTGGGATCATTACCTAAGTTTTGGGGCTCAGAATCATTCTCACTATGTGGCTCTCTCATCATTGCTTCTATATATGTTAAATCAGGTTAAAACAAACCTCAAGGGTAGCATTGGAAAGCCAAAAAAAAAAGGCACAAAATGTTAGTCCAAAGGGAGGGAAGGAGTAGAGTAATGAACAGGGAGAGGATACTTTGAATTTATTGTATGCAGATGGACTATGGCTATTTTTTTGGTAGAGCCTGTGTGATTTTATCAATGTTTCATATATAGTGCTTTCTGTGTCGTTCTTTCAGGATGTTCAGTATTCTGATATTGACTACATGGATGAGAACAAGGACTTCACTTATGATAAAGTACTATTTAAGGACCTACCTGAGTTTGTTGAGGATTTGCACAACCATGGACAGAAATATGTCATTATTGTGGTATGCTCCTCCTTTCCCTCCCAGCCTATAAACCTCTTCCTCTTGCCTTTAGCTCAAGGATGGTTTCTCTACTCTATGTCTTATTCTTTTATAGGATCCAGCCATTGCCACTGACTCTCTCGACTATGGCCCTTATAGCCGGGGCTCAGATGTGAAGATATGGGTCAATGCATCAGATGGAGTGACACCACTCATTGGGGAGGTAACAATGGGAGAGAACCAGGGATTGTCTGAGGGACTGGGACCAGATTAATGCAATGACACCATTCCTATAGATTTCAGATTCCATGATCCTTGGTTACAGCATAGAATCCTGCTATAATATAGACTGTAATACCAATTTTGCTGTCTCAAGACTCAAGGTGTGTTCCTGTATTCCTCTAAACTTAACCACAAATTATAAAAACCTGATTTACCCTGCCTAGCCTGAGAAAGGTATAGTCTACCAGATCCCAGTCTTATGCAGAGATACAAGAAGAATTAGGTTGTTTCATTGATGGTGCTCTCTGCATCTGTGGAGGGAGTACACACCCTGATGAAATGACAGATTCATTAGAGAATAATAGTGATTATAAAATAAATTTCTTAGCCCACAGCATTGGTTTACTGGCTTGTAGATTTCCCTTTGACCCTATATCTTGGAAATGATTCACCTGACAGGGCTGAATTTCATACCAGAGCTGTGGACCATATTTTCATTCTTTAGGAAAATGTTCAACCTGATATTCTGATCATGGGCCTCTGACCTTGTATTAATTTGCATGGCTGAACTACAGTAAGAGTACAAAAAAAGTTGGGTGTGTTTGGCTCCTTATAATTGACTAGAATGGATAACTTCTAATGAGTTTAAAGGAATTCTGGGAAAACTACCTATCAATCAGCCCAAAAAGTCTAAGGAAATATTAGCTCTGACTCTTATGATTGAAGAAGCAAAATTTTCTTGAACCTTGTGGCCTGATGCATGAAGAAAGAGAATAAGCTTTTGCTTGGATAAAGTAAAAGGACATGCCTAATTTGAGAATGATGAAACTCATTTATGGTATCAGTCAATCAACTAATAAGCATTTATTAGGTACTTAATATCAAGTACTATTCTAGGAGCTGGATCCATAAAGACAAAAATTCAAGAGACTTGTAGTATCAACATTTTGTAGCTCTAGAAATACAAAATGGTAGTTCCAGCTTTAAATGGTAGTTGAAATCTACCTATGAAGAAATGAATGGAAATGTCAGGCTGCATATGCCAAGGGCTAAATGAGTGGTAATGATGGTGGTACCGCAGATCTCTAAGAAAGAGGTAATTACTGAGGACAAGAGAAGAGGGCTGGATCTGGAAGGGAAGGTAGGGTAGGACTTAGATAAATTGAGAGGAAGAAGGAGAGAATTTTGGGAAATGGAGAAGATAGCAGGAGCAAAAGTACAGAGATGGAGATGGGCACTGATATAGGAACAAGCTCCATAGATTGCTCTGTGGAGGAGGGAGTCATCCTGGATTCCCTTTCTCCTTTCTCCAGATTTAATTGGTCAGTTTTACTGACTCTTCCAGCTTTAGCACAGGGCCTAGCAATAGTAGGCACTTAACAAATGTTTATTGACTGATTGACTGACTTCCTTGATGATGGGCTGTGTATCTGTCATCCGAGGACCATCCTAGCCAATTGCTGAAAGGTTCATCTTCAGGGAGTTGGGTTCCAAGCGATGACTTTTTTTGACCATGTTTCAGTGAACAGAGTACTTAGTTAACACTGATGAAATAACAATTCTTTCAAACTATCAAAGTAAATGTCTCTTACAGTCCCCTTTTCCATCACTATGATCATCCTCCATTTTAGGTCCTCGTCACCTCATGCCTGGATTATTACCATTGTCTAATTGGTCTCTTCTCTCTAGTTTCTCCATTCAATACAATATGACCAGATTAATTTCATAGAGCACAGTTTTATACACATCTTCTCTCCCTGAACCCTAATAACTGTTTCTCACTCTTCCCTGTCTAAAACTTTATACAGTCCCTTATTGCTCACAGAATAAGGTACAAATTCCTTAACCCGACATTCAAGGTATTATAAGATCTTTCTATCAATGTCTATGTCCACTGTTCTCCAAGAAAATAATAAAATAGTAACATTTATATAGTGCTTTAAGGTGTTTAAAACACTTTACAAATATTATCTTATTTGATTTCCACAAAAGCCTCTGGAAGTATTCTCATTTAACAGATGAGGAAACTGAGGCAGACAAAGGTTAAGCATCTTAACTCAGTGTTACACAGTTAAAAAGTCTGAGAGTGGATTTGAACTCAGGTCTTCCTGCCTACAGGTCTGCTGCTCTCTTTGTGCCATTTAGCTACCTCTGATTAATTCTACTTTGTAGAAGGATGAATGAAATTACCAGAAATTTTGAAGTGATGAATTTCTGACCCCTAACTGGTGTGCTTTCAGTCTGTCTTTTTTTAAAATGTTTTAAAAATTCTGCACTTAATAATCCCACCCCCACACAAACAAATAACGAAACCCCACAGTACTTTTATGAGCACAATAAAACAGAGGGAAAAAGTTGATTGTATAGGAATCTGTGAATATCTAGTTGATACAGCTTCCTTTTTTTTAAAGGTATATGCCAAATTCGACATAGCACTTTCAAGCCTATCCTGTGTTTTCTTTTGAATATCCTTCTGTTCTCTTCTGTACAGTAAAAAATAAGTTTTAATGACTTTTTCTTTTTGTCAACATTTACTCTAGTCCTACTTTTTATCTCAAATTTCTCCTCCTCCTATGGAAAAAAAGAGAAACAAAATTCTTGGAACAAATTAGCACAGTTATGCAAAACGTTTCATATGTTGGCCCTGGCTAAAAATCCATATGTTGCTTTCTGCATTTGCTTCCATCCACCTTTATGTCATGAAATGGATACCTTGCTTCATCCTCAGTCTTAGAGAGTAGTGGTTATTGCATTGGTCAAAGTTCTTAAGTCTTTCAAAATTGTTTTGCTTTAAATGTTGTTATGTTAGAAATTTTTCTCCTTATTTCTGTTTACTTTGATCCTTTTCATTTCTGGGTTTCTCTGAAATGGTCTCTTTCATAATTTCTTATGATGCAATAATATTCTATTACATTCATATGTCACAATTTGTTCTGTCATTCATCAATTGGTGAACACCCCCTCAATTTATTGTTCTTTGCCTACTACAAAAAGGTTCTATACGTATTTTTGCACATATATATCATTTTCTTCAATTTCTTTGAGTAAAGCCTTTAGTGATTTTTTGGTTTCAGTTCCCAATTATTTTCCAGAATGGCTGTTCTGGGATCCACAGCTCCATTATTAATGTGCCTTTCTTACTAAAGCGTCTCCAACAACCCTAATTTTCCTTTTATTTTTAACAGATTTTTGCCCATTCAATGAGTGTAAGAACCCCGGAATTGCTTTAATATATATTTTTCTTATTATTAGTGATTGGAACATTTTTTGTATGGTTAATGATAGCTTGGATTTCTTACTTTCAAAATGTTCTGTTGCCATCCTTTGACTATTTATTGGGGAACGGCTCTTGTTCTCATATATTTGAATGAACTTTCAATATATCGGTATCAGACCTTTAAATTTTCTGCATGAATTTCTTCCCCCTTAAGTCTCTTCTAGTTTTAAACTTCACAGATATTGTTGATGTAGAAAATTCTTTTTATTTGTATGTAAAGAAAAGAAAGGAAGACAAGATTAGGAATGCCCGCTATGTGTCTGGCACTATGCTAAGCACTTATGAAAACTGTCCATTTCATCTTTTGTGATCCTCTCTATCACTTGTTTGGTCATTGTTCAAAAGGTATTGCCTTCCTTGCTCCTCTGATTTGTATAGGATGTGACTTTTTACATCTGGGTCTTTACATCTGGAGTTTCTCTTTGTACATAGTATGAGATGTTAGTTAAAACCTAATTTCTCTCAGACTGTTTTCCAGTTTTCTCAGCAGTTTTTATTGAATTAATCTCTTGCCTTTCCAATTCATCCTTCACATAGCTGCCAGAGTAGTCATAAAGTACAAGCTTGATTATGTCACTGCTGGTAAAACACATTAGTATTTCTCTTTAGATTGGTATTTAAGGCCATCCATACCATGACTTGAGCTTTCCTTTCTAGCCTAATTTCACTCTCCTCCCTTTCATATATTTGAGAAATTGAACTAACTCTTCCCTGTTTCCATCTTGGATTCTTTCACCACTTGTTCATTTGCGTAGGCCATCCCCTCTGAGGTCAAGGACTGTGATGTCCTTTATCTTTGTGCACATAGCTGGAAATCAGGAAGACCTGAGTTCAAATTTGTTCTAAGACACTTAATAGCTACACGATGTAGGCAAGTCATTTAACCTCTGCCTCAGTTTCCTAAATTGTAAAATTGGAGATAATAATAGCACCTACCTCCCAGCGTTGTTGTGAGGATCAAATGTGATAATATTTGTAAAGCACTTAGGACAATGCCTGGTACATAGTAGGTGCTTAATAAATGCTCGTTCCCTCCCTTTCTCCCCTGTAGGCACTTAGTGAATATTTATTGAATGATATTTTGAATTGAAAATGTACAAGGGGCAGTCTCACCAGTTGTTCACACTCAACCAGCTCTGGAAAGTGAGAGATTAGGTCTTTTGCTGAAAGGGTGAGTTTAGGGAAATTAAGAAGCGTTTTTACAAGGTTTGGGGCAACTAGGTGGTTCGATGGATAGAGTACTGGGCCTGCGGTCGAGAAGATGTGAGTCTAGATTCAGCCTCAGTTACTTATTAGCTGTGTGACCCTGGGCAAGTTACTTAACCACCATCTACCTCAATTTCCTCATTTGTAAAATAGCATCTCCCTCCCAGGGTTGTTGTGAGGATCAGATGAGAGAGTCATTGTAAAGTGCTTGCTTCACACAATGCCTGGTACCTAGTAAGGACGATGTCAATGTCGGCTATCATTACTATTCCTGGATGGAACATAATAAGGAGTCAACAAGGAATGAATAGATGGGTTCTCTAGCCTTAATGCATGAAATGAATCAGTATTAATTATTAAATGAACACTGGAAAAACTTAGCACTGCATCTCTGGGTGGGAGTCTTATCATTATTCTTGTTTGTAGTCCTCAATCAATTATTCAATAAATGAGTAGCTACTATGTGCCAAGTATTGTGTCGGGTGCTGGAGATAAAAATACAAACATGAAATAATCCCTGCCTTCGAGGGGATTATGCCTTCTTTAATGTCTCCTTTTATGCAATCTGAGTTGGAGTATGAGGAAATTTGAATTAATTCAGCTGTTACATACTGAAATGATAGTTTCTTTGTCTGACTTTCACAGCAAACCTACCCACTTCTTTCTTCCCTTCTTCGGCCATGAAATGTGTTTTGTTGGGCTGTTTGGCTACTACCAGATAATATTTGAAAAGTTTGATAGAATGCTTTGTGCTCCAACCTGAAGTGACCTTGGGTCCATTCAAGAGTATAATCAAACATTTAGTTTTTTTAGTCCTTTTCTGAGTGCTGCTGTGTTTCCTTCCAATATGTTTTCATTCATTGTCACTGAATTCCTTTCTCTGCTGCAGGTATGGCCAGGCAAGACAGTCTTTCCGGACTATACCAATCCGAAGTGTGTCCAGTGGTGGGCAGAAGAGTTCAGACTTTTCTACGAGGAGATAAAGTTTGATGGAATCTGGATTGTGAGTCATCAGGATGGGGCTGTTGAGGGAAACAATATTCAAAATGTTGAAATATTTTCTCCTTTTATATTTTTATATTTCAAGTGGTAGAGAAGAGAAGAGGAAAAGATAGGTGGAAAAGAGGAGAGGATTACATGTCTTCTAGTAACTTTTCAAATAATGTTGTTGAGATAAATAGCTTAGGCAGAATCAGACCTGGAAGAGCCTTGAGAATCAAAAATCAGTATTTTTTTAAGCCCTGGGTTGTTAGACCCCTGTTCTAGACAGTTTTTAAGTTTAGTTGTTTTTCAGTAGTGTCTGACTCTTTGTGACCCCTTTTGGGGTATTCTTGGCAGAGATAGTGGAATCATTTGCCATTTCCTTCTCCAACTCATTTTACAGATGAGGAAACTGAGGCAAATAGGATTAAGTGAATTCGCCCAGGTTGACCCAGGTAGCTAGGAAGTATCTCAGGCTGTACTCCCAGACCTCTATCCACTGTGCCACTGTGCTAGATGCAGGAATGCACCAGGTTCTGCCCTTAAGGAGCTTATTTTTCTATTGTGTGAAAGAATGGGGGCACAAACAGATACATACAGAATATATACTAAGTAGATGTAAGGTATTTAAGGGGGAGGCATTAGAACCTGGTGGAGAAGATTAGGGAAAGCTTCATGTAGAAGGAAATATTTGAGATTGAGCTTTGAAGGAATCTAGGTATTCTAAGAGGCAGAGGAGAGGAAGGGAGTACATTCCTGGCATAATGGATGGAATAGAGACGGGAGATTGGATGTTGTGTGTGAGCAACAGTTGGTCAAGAAGCATTTATTATGCACTGACCATGTACTAGACACTGGGGATATTAATACAAGCAAAAAAGGAGATGGTTTTTGCCCATTCTGATGGAGGAAGACAATACACAAAAGGCCATCTAAAAGTCAGGGATGGAACAGGGAGTGGAGGAAAGGAAGCATCTATGTGGGAGCAGGTATTTAAGCTGGGAGAATGAGGTAAGGCTGGTTTGTGATCCCTTCCCAAAAATGGGCAAGAACTCACCAATGGGAGAAGGCACCTTCAGCCCCTTGCAAAAGCAACAAGAAAAGTTTAGCTGGAGTATAGAGTGGTTGAGCCCCTTTCTGAAGTTTTGGTGCATTAAAAGTCTGGAAAGGTGGATTGTAGCTAGGCTGTGAAGGGATTTGCAAAAAAGAGTTTTTATTTGCTTTTAGAGAAAACAGAGCCACCAGAAACCTTTTAAGCCAACCCCCCGCACAAATAAGGAAATGGGGGTAAAATAATTCATTGGAAGTCCCACAGCTTGACTGCGGCAGAGCCGGGATTCATTTCACGCCCCCCACCCCCCACTCTAGTCTCCTGTTTCTTTAGCCTTGGGTTTGTTCCGCTGCACTGTGCTCCTATAGTTTCATTATCTTCTGTGGAAAAAATAAGAAAACTAACAAACTCCTTCTTAATAGTTAGGTGTATGTCTTACCTCATGTAGATTAAGGGTCACTAGGCAGCATAACAGGTAGAGTGCTGGGCTTGGAGTCAGGAAGACCCATTTTCCTGACTTGAAATCTGGCCTCAGACACTTACTAGCTGTGTGACCCTGGGGAAGTCACGTAACCCTGTTTGCCTCAGTTTCCTCATCTGTAAAATGAGCTGAAGAAGGAAATGGTGAAAACACTCTAGTATCTTTGTTAAGAAAACCCCCAGATGGGTCATGAAGAGTCAGACATGACTGAAATGACTGAACAACGCCGAGGGAGAATACAGCAGATATTATGTTCAAAAGAACAAAGGAAGCCATTACCTAGATAGGTAGAGATTGCAGTTGGAAATCCATTTCACATGAGGTCCATGAGACCCACAGGTCATGATTGAAGAGTATAATTAACTGGGTGATTCCCCTGATTTCTTTAAAAAAAATAAAGCAAATAAGTACAAAATAGAAGTTTCACTAGTCATGCCTTATGCTTTCTATTTCTCCATTTTGTCTCTCTAGGATATGAACGAACCCTCCAACTTCGTTGATGGTTCATCTACGGGATGCTCCAATAGCAACCTGAACTATCCGCCATTTACTCCTAGTAAGTCATGGGGCTGGTCCTTTGGATGGGATGTTGACTGTTAACTAGCCAGATGTGCTTGTCATTCTGAATTGTACAAGGACGGTTGGGAACCTCTTCTGTTAATGGAATTAGGCATAAGTGTGCACGAAGAAAGGAGAATGTGGGCTAGTTTTCATCCTTTGCTAAGTGCAGGAAGCCCTAACCCATAGAACTAAATTGTAAAATAATGATGGTGATTGTAATCATTGTCATTATCATAGCTTATATTTGGGTAACATTTTACAATTTATAAAGCAGTTTTGTCCGAGGTAGGTAGTAGGAGTGTGTTTTTCAGCCCATTTTACAGATGGAGAAGCAGAGGCTCAGATAGGTTAAGTGACTTACCCAAAGCTGTTAGTGAGTGATGGATACTGAGACTAAATCCAGATGTTTGAGTCTAAGCCAAGTACCCTTGCCACCATGCCATGCTCTGTTGTAGCCAAAAGGAGGTGATAGGCCCCTTGCAGGTGAATCTATTATGTAGGAGAATTATAGGAAATTAATCAGGAAGACTAAGTACTATCAGAGTAAGATCAGATAGGGCCTTGAGTGTCCTATTATTCCTTAGATAATGGGGAGCCATTGATTTTTGTTGCAGCTGGCTGTGATGTATTCACAATAATTTTTTAGGAAAATTAATCTGTTCATGATGTATAGGACAGATTGAAGGAGAAAGAATGGAGATCGGCAATAATTTAGGCAAGAGGGAATAATGGCTTAGATTAGGGTGTGGGCAGTGGGGAGGAGGAAATGGAGAGAAGAGCAATGGGGAGATATCAGTAGATGAATATTTAATGACTGACTGGCAGATAGAGCACTGGACCTGGAGTTAGGAAGACTTGAGTTCAAATCTTGTCTCAGACTTATACTAGTTATGTGACCCTCTACAAGTCACTTACTGGCTTTGTGCCTCAGTTTCCTCTTCTGTAAAATGAGAATTATACAAGCATCTACCTCTCAGGATTGTTGTGAGGATGTAATGAGATAATACTTGCAAAGCAATTTGTAAACCTTAGAATGCTACATAAATACTAGCTACAACAACAACAACTACTACTACCACTATTGCTACTACTACTACTATTACTACTACTACTATTGCTACTACTATTACTACTACTACTACTACTACTGCTACTAATTGTTGTTATTGGAAGAGGGATAGAGAGGAAGAAGGAGGATGAGTGAAGGGCAGACTGTGGTATACTTAAGAGAAACAGGAAAGGCAGGAGGTGAATATGACTTGGGACGATGAGGTGATCTCCATTTTATATACACTAAATTTGAGGTAATAGCCAGACCCGCAGGTACAGTTATCCTTCAAGCAGCGGGAGAAGTGACATGGGTGCTCAGAAGAGAAGTCACTACTAGGGATATAGACTTGGACATTATCTACATGGAGATGATAGTTGAACTGTGAAAATGATAATAAACCTGGAAGGGACTTTCGTATCTTACAAACAAGGAAAGATCCAGGTTGGTGAAGTAGTTTGTCCAAAGTTGCACAGTAAATGAGCATTTCAACCAGGACCTGAATTCAGTTCTGACTCTAGGTCAAGGGGTTTTTCTTTTTTCTTTTTTTTTTTTAACTACTCCTACCACTGAGGAAAAGAAGTACAGAGAAGAGAAAAGAGGGTCAAGGGCAGAACCTTAGTCAATGCCTGTATTCAGAAGTCTGAATGGAACCAAAGATGATACTAGAAATGAACGGTTAGTGAGAAGCTAGAAGAGACCTAGGAGAATATAGTGTCAAGAAAGCGAGGAGAGCGAGTTTTTTAGTTATCATCATCATCATCATCATCCTCACCAACAAATAATAACAATGAGGAAGAGCTGTTGTGGCAAAGGAGGATGAATACTGGGCAAAGGCCATCAGATTTGGCAGTTTCAAGACCATTCAGGAGTGCTGAATTGAGCACTTAGGTTTGAGGGATCATGGCGGGTTCTGGGAACATAGAGAGAGGTATAAGATACAGTGACTATTCTTGTAGCAGGCAGAACCCAGATATAAAAAGACTAATAACAGTGCATGGAAACATATATAAAGTGCCAAATGATTGGTATAGATTTGTTTTTCAAATAAACTTCTATTGCTATCTTTTGTTTTTATTTCACCTACATTACCTAATATATCCCTTCTGTCACCTTTGCCCAGAAAGTCACCTGTAATTATAATTATGTGCTAGTGAGATAGATAATTGTTTGGAGAAGGTATTTGCCTTATAAATGCCCAATGGAATGGGTAATTCAAGCTTTTGCCGAGTTTTTTTTTTTATTTATCTGACTATGACCGTACTGTTGTTCTTCAGTCATCCAGTGGTATCTGACTCTTTGTGACCCCATGGGCCAAATATATTGTCAATGGGGTATTCTTGGCAAAGAAACTGGAGTGGTTTGCCATTTCCTTCTCCAGTAGATTAAAGCAAACAGAGGTTAACTGACTTGTCCAGGGTCACGCAGCTAGTAAATGAATGAGGCCAGATTTAAATTCAGGTCTTCCTGATTCCAGGTCCAGTGGTCTGTCTGCTGAACCATCTAAATGCCTTGAACCTCATTTTACCCATTGATATGAGAATGGTTGTAATAAGGATAAAGCCAGGGTGGGGGTGGAGGTCAGAGGGGTAAGAAGGGAACAAGTATTCATTAAGTACTTGCTACTGGGCTAAGCATTTTACAAATATTATCTCATTTGATCCTCACAAAAACCCTGAGAAGTAGGTGCTATTATGATACTTTTTTTTTTATAGTTGATGAAACTGAGGTAGACAGAGGATAAGTGATTTGCCCAGGGTCACACAGTTAATAAATGTCTGAGGCTGAATTTGAACTCAGGTCTTCCTGACACCAATCATAGCCCTTTATATGCTGATCCACGTGATCACATTATGGGTTCCCTTCTAGGACTAGTTGGTTTTGCTTAGTCCCACAAACATAGACTATAACTCCAACCTAGACTCCTGATTCAACAAACACAGAAGAGGTTCTAGGTGGGAGAGTGTGGATGTCTCAGTGCAGCTCTCCACTGCTGCAGATATGCAGAAATGATATTGGGGGGATAGCAATGATGATAATAATAGGAACGACAATTCATAGTTTTATGCTGCGTTGTTGCTTATGAAGAACTTTGTGTACATTTGATATGTTATGTCCTCAAAACCACTCAGCAAGCTAAATAGTACAGGTGTTATTGTCCCTGGTTTACAGGTAAAGATATTGAGAATCAGAAAGATTAAGGGAGTTACCCATGGTATATGACCCCGGGCAAATCATTTAACCCCTCGAGCCACATTTTCTTCATCTGTTAAATTAGTAGATTAGATTTGGCTGGTCTCTAACATCTTTTCCAACTCTAAACTCTGTAATCCTATGATCTTAGTGATTTTATCCTACGATCTTAATCCTATGACATTAAATAGCAAAGGTGGGGCTCAGGCAAACCCACCTCTCCTGACTCTAGATCCAGTGTTGTTTCTGCTACAAGCAGCATCATATTTTAAAATTACATAGCACTAAACTTTCCTGAGGACTTGAATTTTGGATTATGCTTTGGAGACTGACCAATGTCATAATGATCTAGGCTTTCATCGATTGCTTCCTCTTTCCCTCTTAGGAATACTGGACCAGTTTTTGCCTACTAAGACCCTTTGCATGGATGCAGTTCAGCACTGGGGCAGACACTATGATGTCCACAATCTGTATGGCTACTCCATGGCGATCGCAACAGAAGGGTAAGGGCAGCATTCATCAAATCGTGTTCATTGAAACACCCATGGTAGCAGCTTCCACTTGTTTGCTAATGTGCCCTCACCTGTAGTATGTGGTACCAGAGACTTAGGGTGTATGGAGAGCTGAAGAATTTCAATTTTTTAGGAATATGATTTAGGGGGCAGAGGAGCTGGTTGGAAAAAAAAAAGGAAAAATGTTAATGACCTAGTATATCCAAAGTATTCATTAATTTAAATAATTTGTTGTGGAATGGAGGAATGTTTGGCTTCAAGAATGGTATGGTTAGAGAGAGGGAGCTAATGTTAAGGATAAAGAAACATTTCTACTGGGGAAAGACTGATCCTTATCACTAATCTTTGATCTCTTTCTCTCATCATTTCCTCTTCTATGGTAAATCATTTCCCCATTTGGTATTGAATTATTAAAGTTATAAATAACCTTTGATCTAGCACCTTGTCAGTGGCCTTTTGAATGATTGAACATCCCAGTTTGAATAAATATAACAGTCAAGAAAGACCTAGGGCAAAGAGCATCATCAAGGGGGAGAATTTTAAAAGGCCACCAGGATCCATAGTTCTGGTCCTCTGGCATCCCAGTGGAGTGACTGGCGCACGGGTCAGATCCCATGGCAACCAGCAGCAAAGGACAAGAATCTTGGGCAGAATGTCATTTTAGAGAAGTAGGAAAGCAACCAGGATTTGGAAATAATTTTGTCAAGCAGGGCTTTTTATTTGGCTTCACTTTTTAATCTAGTCTTTGAAGCGGGCAATGAAATACAATTGTTGACTCAGAGAAGGACACTTTGGTTCACTTTATCCAAGGTCCCTGTGGCACTAGTTTAGGCTCAAGGCCCTGAAGAATTCTTCAAACTTTGGAAATGAATCAATGGCAAGAAATCCTCCCCTAAAAAAAATCCCCCCCCTTTGTCCTTTTCTTTTCCCTGAAACTCCCAAGAACAAGGAAATGAATCAGAGAAGTGAGTGTTAGTAGTAGCAATATTCTGTCTCTCTGTGTGAATCTTGGGAATGGAAGACATTTCTTTCTCCTAATCCCTCGAGTATTTCATTAACTCAAGGTGAATATTTAATATTCAGTCATTCAAAAATCTCTTCTATCTCCTAAGGTCATAAACCACACGAATTCAAGGACTATGTCTGGGTCTATACAAAGCCAATGGAAGCATATAGCTGATGTCATTATAAGGAGAGTTCCTATTTGACAGAGTTATTTGTAAATCCTGGCCAGTGCCCTACTTGTTTAAAACAACATTCCGTACAAGATTCTTGTTTCTGGCTCTGTCTCTGAACTCTGACCTCTCTTTCTATCTCTATCTCTAAGAGGCAGCAAATTACAATTGCTACAGAGGTGGCCTCAGAGTCAGAATGATGTGGCTTTAAGTCCGGCATTTGACGTCTGCTAGCCCTGTGGATAAAAAAAAGGCAGCTAGGTGACATAGGAGAGAGAATGCTGGGTCCGGGGTCAGGAAGACCTGAGTTCAAATGCGACCTCAGATATTAGCAGTGTGATTCTGGAGAATTTGGTTCCTTCTTTCCTTTCATATGACCCTGGGCAAGTCCCTTAAAAGGGCGCTAGGCAGTGCCATTGTGCACAGAGTTCTAGGGCTTAGAGAGGAAGTCTGCTCTTCCTGAGTCCAAATCTGGCTTCAGAAGCTTACTAGCTGCGTGACCCTGGGTGAGTCACTTAACCCTGTTTGCCTTAGCTTCTTCACCTATGAAATGAGCTGGAGAAGGAAATGGCGAACCATTTCAGTATTTTTGCCAAGAAAACCCCAAATGGGGTCAATGAAGACTTGGATACTACTGAAAAATGACTTAATGAGTTCCTTAATCTTTTGTTGACGCAGACATCTTTCTAAAATGAGAATTTACGGATCAATTGCCAATGTGTGTTGTAAAGGAAGTTTCTTCACTAAGGAGTCTTTACAACAATGAAATCACAGGCCTGGACAAAACCAAAAATTTATACTTGTGTCAATGTAGGCCTGCAGGGTTTTTGTTTTTGTTTTTGAAATTAATTGAAATTGATAAAATCAGAATCAACATTATTTCGCTCAATCCCTGAAGGTGAGCAAAACTGTTCAGCTACCTATCTCTTCATTTTTTCTTTGCAGGGCTGTAAAAACTGTCTTCCCTGATAAAAGAAGCTTTATTGTGACACGCTCTACCTTTGCCGGGTCGGGCAAATTTGCAGCCCATTGGCTGGGGGACAACGCAGCCACATGGAATGACCTTCGTTGGTCTATACCTGGCATGCTTGAGTTCAACCTGTTTGGTATCCCTATGGTAAGACCTCACTTCCACCTTTCCACCAAGCATAGACTATGGAGAGCATCACCTCCAGAAAGCTGCAAGCTTCTCTATTGGGAATAAATGTTTCATCCAAATCGATATTGGCCAGGATCCTCCTTTATTTCTAGTTTGAGTTGATTTCTAGAAGAATCTAGCAAAGTTCAAGTGCCGAGATGTCATCTTTATCATAATGGGAGTCAGGAAAAAATGTTGCGAGTGAAATATGCTTACATCACAGGGATCACTGTTAGGCAGGAACAAAATGATAAAAGTGTAGTGAGAATGCTAAAAAAAAAGTCTAAAACAAAACAAAAAACTTATGGCCAAAAATGACCCATATCCATAATTTGTGATGATTCCAGGTGGGCCCTGACATCTGTGGTTATGCTGATGATGCCTCAGAAGAACTATGCAGGCGGTGGATGCAGCTTGGGGCATTTTATCCATTTTCTAGGAATCATAACGGTCAAGGCTACAAGGTAAACTTCTGAAGAGATGTTATCAAGAGCAATTTGGGATAAATTAGGAGAGGCTAATTTCTCCACCATAGTGTTTGTTCATTGAAGCTCATTTATTATATTCTGTTTCCTTTGGGCTAACTTAAAAAAGAAAATGACCCTGTAGACAGCATCAGAGCTAATCCTGTCAGGGTGCAGTGGATAGAATTCAGGGGCTGGAATCAAGAGGGCCTGAGTTCAGATCTGACCTCGAATACTTCCTAGCTGTGTGACCCTGGACGCAGGGTCTTGACTCATCTTCTTCAAGTGGAAAACAGGGATAATAATAATAATACCTATCTTTCAGGGTTGTTGTGAGGTCCGAATGAGATAATGTTTGTAAAGCACTTAGTACCTGGCACATAGTAGGTGTTGTGTAAATGCTTATTCCGTTCTCTTCTATCTTTCACATTCCCCTGTTTCTGTTAAGAACATTATCATCCTTCTAGTCACCCATGTTTACAACGTTAGTGTTATCCTGCATCCTTCCTACATACTACTACTTCCTGCATACTTCCTACATACTACAACCTTAGTGCTATCCTACACACTTCCCTACATACTACTACTTCCTACATACTACAACCTTAGTGCTATCCTGCATCCTTCCTACATACTACTACTTCCTACATACTACAACCTTAGTGCTATTCTGCATACTTCCTACATACTACAACCTTAGTGCTATCCTGCATCCTTCCTACATACTACTACTTCCTACATACTACAACCTTAGTGCTATCCTGCATACTTCCTACATACTACAACCTTAGTGCTATCCTGCATCCTTCCTACATACTACTACTTCCTACATACTACAACCTTAGTGCTATCCTACACACTTCCCTACATACTACTACTTCCTACATACTACAACCTTAGTGCTATCCTGCATACTTCCTACATACTACTACTTCCTACTATCCTATATATCCTACACACACCCACCCCCAAATATGTAAGTAAATATTGTTTCTAACTACATCAGCTCTCATATCCATCTTCTCTCTATTCATATTGCCACCACCTTACTTTAGACTCCTAACAGATCTCATCTGGACTATTACAATAGCCTCCTAATTGGTCCCATTTCCTCAAATTTACCACCACCACCACCATTTCAAACTCCACACAGCCATCAAAGTGATTTCCCCAGATAATATCTGTAAAACACTTTGAAAATCTTAAAGTACATGGCTATTATTACTAATTCATGAGGGGATAAATTGGCTCTATTACTAGTTTCTTCATACTTATTGCCATTGTCCTAATTCAGTCATAGAATTTCAGAGTTGGCCTTGCTGTAAAGGTCATCTAGTTGCATCTCCTACCTCATCCAGAAATGCTCTCTGCAACATTCCTTATAGCATCTGCTTTAATACATCAGTGATAATTGCTGCAAGAGTATGAGGGCAGAGAAAGGTCAATGCTTTGGTGCTTGGAGACTTTGGAGAGGGCAGTTTGGGGGGAGAATTGAGGCCAGAAATGAAGTATTAGGAAGCTGAGAAGCCAATGGGTGATGAAGAATTTGAAGTAGCGGGCTTTCTCTTCTTGATCACAGGCACAAGGATAGGAAGAGGGTAGGCCAACTATTCAGTTTCCTAATTTGTAAAATGAAGGATTTGACTAGATAATGATTTCCATGGTGCCATTCAGCTGTTTTGGGGATTTTATGAAAAGGCAATGTACTCAAATGGGAAGAAACAACAACAAAAAAGGAGACAACAGAGGAAGAGTGAAAGTTGGCCAATAAACATTATTAAGCACCTACTATGTGCCAGGCTCTGTGCCAAGTGCTGGGGATACAAAGGCAGAAAACAGTCTCTGCTATCAAGAAGCTCAAGGGGGGATACAATAGGAAAACAACTATGTACAGGATAAATTAGTGATAACCAATAGAGGGAAGGGGGCAGCTGGGTGGCACAGTGGATAAGAGTGCTAGGCCTGTTGTCTGGAAGATCTGACTTCAAATCTGGCCTTTGATACTTGCTGTGTGACCCTAAGCAACTCACTTAACCCTGTTTGCTTTAGTTTCCTCAACCGTAAAATGAGCTGGAGAAGGAAATGGCAAACCACTCCAGTATCTTCGCCAAGAAAAACCCCGATGGGGTCATGAAGAGTCAGACATGACTGAAATGACTGAAAAACAACAATAGAGGGAAAGTACTAGAATTAAGGGGAATCTAGAAAGGCTTCTTGTATGATATGGGATTTTGGTTGGGACTTCAAGGAAGCCAGGAGTCTGATATAAGGAGGGAGGGAGAGTATTCCAGGCATGGGCAAAGTCATTGAAAATGCCTGGAATCCAGAGATAGAGAACTCCAAGCCAATTACTTAACTTTTTTTGACCTAAATTTTTTTTTTCTTTTTGGTATATAATTGGTCATAACATCTGTAGCTTCTGCTTTGTGTTCTAGGCTTGCTCAAGACCAGTATTTTGGAACATGAGTATTTCACACAGAAGGTACACTGCACGTTTTCATGTTTTGCAATCTGTAATGACAGACACCTTGTCTTTTTTGTTCTTAGGACCAGGATCCTGCTGCATTTGGGGAAGATTCTCTTCTCTTGAATACCTCCAGATACTACCTGAACATCCGCTATACCCTGCTGCCCTATCTCTACACCCTCTTCTTCCGAGCTCACACTCGGGGGGACACTGTAGCCCGGCCCCTTCTACATGAGTGAGTTTCCTGATTTCCATTTTGAGTTCTGATATATTAAAACTTGTTCAGCTCTAACCGGGTCTACATAGTACCAAATGTTTGGGTAAAAACTGAAAGCAATTCCTGGGATTATCAAGTGATTTCTTTTACAAAATAGATGGATAGATTATTATGAACTTGGAAGTCATCACCAAAATTAAACTATATTTTTAGACATAGAAAACAGAAAAAAGGATTAAATGTGAAGCACTGAACCTACTATGTACAGCTTTTCCTTTTTTCAAACATATATCAAATTTGACATTGACCAAGTGGTTTTTAAATTGGATTTCAGCAGGAATTTCCTAGCTTGACTAACACATAGGCATATCATTGATTGGGAGGGCCTAAATTGATAGACTACTTTATCCTACAACCAACAGAGGATTTTTGAGCAGGCAAGTGACATGGGCACACTTGTGTAGGTTATGCTGATCATATTCCATGAAATTCCATTAGGTAGTACGGTGGATAAAATGCCTGAGTCAGGAAGACTCATCTTCGTGAATTCAAATCTGGCCTCAGACACTTAGTAGTTGTGTCACCTTGGGCAAGTAACTTCACCCTGTTTGCCTCAGTTTCCTCATCTGTAAAATGAGCTGGAGAAAGAAATGGCAAACCACTTCAATATCTCTGCAAGAAAATACCAAATCAGGTTGTATAGAACTGGATGTGACTGAAGACAACTGAACAACGTTCCATTTAAATAAGGGTGGCACTTGTGTGCAAATTGTCACATATGGACATGTTCCATAGGCTACTTTGCCAATAGAACACATGAACAAGGCTTTTTAATCTGGGTTCACTGGTCCCACATGGGGAAACAGTTTAATATAAAGTGTGCTAGGAAAGACCCCTGCTTGAAAATTTCTCCTTTATCAGTCTGATGTGGAAACTTATTTTACAGCACTAGAGATTTATTCCTTTTAAGTTAAGATGTTGCTTTCTCTAGGATCATCTACTAGTCTACCTTATTAAAATTCAAATATCTTTGAGAGAGGTGACTCAGTCATTCATATTTTAAAAAAATCTATTTATTTTAAACATTCATTTAAAATTTTTTTGAAATTTCACTTTTTTGCTTCATTTCATTTTATTTTCAATCCCGCCTTCCAGTCCCTCCTCAACCCATTGAGATGGCAAGCAACATAATATCAATTATACATTTGAAGTCATTGACTTTTTTGTGTTTGAATTAGTTTAATCAAATCTATTTGCTCTAACAGTCAGTTGAAAATTTTTGTGGGTTAGTGGGGATAAGAGAGTGAGTTGGGGGGAGGATGCTAACAGAGCGATACTTACTGTAAGGGACACTGCCTAGATAGGTAATGCAACAGGAGACTGGGGGAGGGGGTGGGAGCACCTAGGACCTCTGAACAGGGTGGTAACGGGTACCCAATGACATACTTTGGTATTTTGCTTAGAGTTGGTCCCATTTGTTTTCCCTTGTGATGCCACACAGTAACGGAATTCTTGAGCAATACTGGCAATAAGAAGTGATGTTAATTACCCCTCTTGTCTCTGGTTCTTAGGTTCTATGATGACAGTTCCACCTGGGATGTATATAGACAGTTTCTGTGGGGGCCTGGGCTTCTCATCACTCCAGTTTTGGATGAGGTAAGTTTTTTCTTAGGGACTCAGTATTTTCTTCAGCCCCTCCTCCTGCTCTTCTGGGAACTAATCAATCAGTCAACATTTATTAAGCACCTCCTATGTGCCAGGCACTGTGCTAAATGCTTTACAAATATCATCTCATTTGATTCTGTTAGCCAAATTCTGATGACAAATCTTCAATTTGCTTGGGATTTCCACTTTCTCAACCTCACCCTTGGAGGACTGCCCTCATTACTTCCCTGAAGTTGCTTCTATTGTTAATATAGGGTGCAATCTATATGTGGATGCTTTGGATTGCTGAGTGGAGAGAACATTCCCGCTTCAGCAGGGAGTAGGGAGAAAGGGAAGGGGTGGTTGGGAAGTGGGTTAGGGGAGGCTTTTCATCTCAGGGATATGAAGTGTAATGTTTTGCTTTCTTTTCAGGGGGCTGAGACTGTGACAGCATATATGCCTGATGCTATCTGGTACGACTATGAAACAGTAAGTAGATTTGATTATCCACGGGTTCCCTGGTGAACACAGTTTCTTAAACAGGGCTTCCTGGGAGATAGGGGTAGGAGTAGGAGAATGGAACTGTGAGAGAAATTCAGCCAACTCTGCCCTTGAGATAGCTCCTAGTGTTATTTTTTCTTTTAAAAAAATATGAATCTTTTGGTTTTACATCACATTTATTTCTGAATACATATCTCACCTACCTAGCAAGACACTTTTTTATAACAACAAATAGAGAGGGAAAAAGAGAAAGGTGCTTGGGGTTGGTGGGGGGAAATGGTTCACCAAAAACCAGCCGACCAATAGGCACTACAGTGTTTGCACTGAGATTCCATGAGATTTCACTGAATGAAGCTGGGATGGGGGATGGGAGGGTGGGAGAGAGGGAGGTAGGGGTGGGCGTGGGGCAGAGAAGGCATGGTATCTCTTTGATCTTAGAGCAGACAATCCAGTGATGGTGATGAATTACTGATTATGGATCTTAAATCCTGTTCATAATGATTAAGCTGAGCTTAACTAAGAAACTAAGAATGGTAGAAGAGGAATATCTTGAAAAATTTATCTTTTGTTTCTACCAATTTCCAAATCTATCCCTTTCTCCTTTCCCCATAGATCCATTTTTAAAACAAAAAATAAGAGGAAAAGGGGCTGTTCACCAAAACTTAATTTCACCCAAGTTTGGCAGTGTATATGCAATGTTTCATGTCTTTTGTCTCCCATCTTTGCAAAATGGTTATTACATTATGGTTATTAGATCGGTGGTGGGAATCAGATTATACTAACCTCTCTGAGTATGGTAACCCCACAATGTCTTAGTTTCTCCAGTATGATAACAAGATGACACTGGCATCATAGTCTTTATGCCAAAGCCTGGGACTCCACTGAATGGAAGGATAGGGCGTGGAGCATGGACAATTCACAACTGAGAGGTGACTCTCTTCTTAATGCAACCTACTCTTGCTTCTGTACCAATTAGAGTGGCCAAACATCGTGGAGAAAACAAAGTGTTGAGATGTCACTTCCACCAGACAAAATTGGACTCCATCTTCGAGGGGGCTATATTTTCCCCACGCAGCAGCCAGCCATCACCACAGTAGCCAGGTACGATGTTGAAGGCTAGTCCCATTTCGAGGATTTGTTCTTGGCCAGCCATTTCCCTGCATAGTTGTGTACATCATCTTGAAAAGGGCACTGTAGCTCCTTCATCCCAATGAGTGGTTCAGTGAGTAGGTGGAAGGAGGGGCCTAATCAACAGATTTGTCATTGATTATTGACATTCAGTATTGGTTTTTTATGAGCAATTTATTGGCTCGATACTTCATCTAGTAGCACGTTTAAGAAGCACTGATAGGGATCACAAGTGGAAAAAGTTTAAGAAGCCCTGCATCAGACACAGTGTGTGGCACTGTAGAAATTCAAAGGCTTGAATTGGGGTCAAAGGACCGGATCATAGGTTAGCCATTTACTGTGTACAAATCCGTTAACCTCTATGAGCCTCAGTTTCTTCTTCTGTGCAATGAATGGGGTTTGACTAGGTGATCTCTAAGGTCCCTACCTCTAAAGCCATGGTTCTATTTTTTTGTCTTAATTAAGTCATCAGTCTTTATGCTTCAAGTTCTATGAACCTATGCTCCTATGGCCTTTCCTCTCTCATCTTTGAGCTTCCTTATCACTAACTACAACTCTTATTTTTGTTGTGGTTCAGTTGTTTTTTGTTGTGTCCAACTCTTTGTGACCCCATCTGGTGTTTTCTTGGCAAAGATACTGGGATGGTTTGTCATTTCCTTCTCTAGTTCATTTTACATATAAGGAAGGTGAGGAAAACAGGGTTAAGTGACTTGCCCAAGATCACACAGCTAGTAAGAGTCTGAGGCCAGGTTTGAACTCAGGAAGAGGAGTCTTCCTAACAAAAGGCCTGGCACTCTATCTGTTAAGCTTTAGCATCTTTCTGCCCACAACTCTTGTAGAAGATGCTATTGCATGGTGTAATGATCAATGAATTAGGACATACAAGTCCTAGTAGGAGAGCTAAGCTAGTCTAGCCGATAGAAGGGAGTTGGGGGTAGGTTGGAGAGTTAGTTTGGAATTTGAGGAGAGGACCTTGGAAGTATGGCAAATGCAGTTTAGACTTGAATATGAAGGAAGCGGGAAGCCATTGAAAACTTTTGAGTGATGAAGTATGACTTGATAGTCATGTTCAAAGAAGATTCATCTAGAAGTGGTATACAGCAGTAATCACAGATAGATCTTTTAAAAAGTGTTTAGGGGCAATATCCTAAAAATCCTCAAGGTGGCAGTATTACTCCATGGAAACCAATGTTCCTTTTTTTTCCTCTGTTAGATGACATACCATTGGGAAAGTGTCATTTTCCTCCCATTCTTGAAAATGAGGAAAAAATGATTTTTACAAGTTACTTTGCTTTACAACTTCAATTTGAAAAAAATTATAAAAAAATTTTTCTAATAGATTTTTAGCAGGTCTACTTACTTAGTTTAGAGAATTATTTTTTTTCTCCCAAAGAATATCAGCAATTGAATTTATGTGATCAACTCTCAGTGTGGTTTTTCAGCAGTACTGGTGCCTTAGATTGGGCTTCCCACCACTTCCCTTAATCGTATGGCCTTCTTGTGACTTGTGGGGTCCTTTGATGCTTAATTATCTTGAATAAGTATGGCATTACAGGCTGATAAGCATTTATGGCTGTCAAGAGCCATGAGTTAGTTAAATATATCTACCAACTGTGATTATATGAGCTTTTCTATTTTTGCATTAAGTCTGTCTGATGGTTCTGAAAACTGCAGAGCAATAATATTCTGGTGGAGATTTATGGGAGCTATGTCCCTATACTTGAAATAGCAAGGAATAATTTGCAAGGAGAGCTGGGGAAACAGCCTGAGGGAGATTCTAAAATGACAATAATGTATAGGCCAAATGGTTGCATTAAGCAATAACGGTACAAACAAATAGGGGTGTGTTCATACACACACATGTGTGTATATGTCATTGTATATATAAACTGTAGATTATAAATATAGTTGTCTTATGTTGGGGCTAAAAATAAAAGGTTTCTGGATCTAGGAACACTTGGAGACAGGTATAGAAATAAGTGGGAACAGGTAAGCAGAATGTTGTAGAGCATAAATTACTTGTAAGCATGGATGTTCTAAAAAATATAGTTTACATATTCCTAACTGCTACCCACAATAGCAGGCTAACAGAGGAGGAAGGATGCTTTGCAGTTAAGTTAGAACAACCTTTACATATACAATTACGATCCAAAATCATCACAAAAAAGTGAGGTTACTAGGAAGTTTTGTTTTGTTTATTTGTTGCTTGTCCTTTGTTCTCAAAGAGGACCAATGATATTATGAGGGTGGTTTAAATGAGGCAGAGCTTTGAAAAGTCATCACCCTCACTCTTCCCTCTGTTGTCATTAAATTCTAGTGGCAAGACAAAAGTCAAGTTTACTAAGGAAACCAAGGAGGACTACGTGGTCAGCTAGTGGTCTTACAAATGAGAACAGAATGGACAGTTATAATTTCTCTTCTGGTTGAGTTGATCTATTTATATCTATTGTGAGTTTAAGGTGGTCTTCTGGCTAGAGCAGGAAAGAAAGCTTGAGGAACTCCTTATTTCAGTTTACTGAAAAGGGTGAAAAATTCTCACAGTGGATGGGAGGAGGGAAAGTGGGGTGCTCCAGGGAAGCAAGTGAAAAGAAAAATCATTTTGAGGAGCTGGGGGAAAGTCATTATTAAGATGTGGGTAGATTGAAAATGTGACTGAAGAAAACCAGAGAGAAGAAATTCTGGGCCTGTGGAACTATAAAGTTGCTTTAGAGGCCAATTTCCAGCATTTTGAAGGAGCAATGCTATTCTCATAGTTCAGAGAACACTAAAGCTTACCCCATAGGTTCTAACAAAAAGAAGAAATCCTATTACTATTTCCCATTTACAAAGAAAGACATATCATTGGTCTACTGGGAGGCACAAGAGAAGTATAGACCTAACAAAGCAAATCTGATGGATTTTCTTCTTGAGCATGAATCCAAGAGCAAAGAGACCCTGAAAGCCTTCACTAGAGAGCTGATACCATTTCAACTGATATGTATAGGAATGAATGAAACAGTAAGAAGAACTCTGGAATATCTTTCAAGACACTTTGTTTTAGATAAAAAATTGAAGTATTTGGGGAGTGGTACAGTTGGTGTTTTCATCTGTTTTAACTAATGGTCATGACTTGGAAGAATTAATAAGACATGGGAAGTAAATGGGTAGCTCAGGAGATAATGTAAATAATTTATTTTGAAATATGGCCAGGGATGAGCATCAATGTTTTTGACCCACAATTTCCAGAATACAGCTTTTCCCCCTTTATCAAAATTAGGAAAATATCTGACTGTCTCCTCTCTGAAGGCTTTTTCTATTCCCTTTGAAGTCCTAAACATACCAACAATGACTTAGGGATCACAAACCTAACTAGTTGAAAAATAAAATTTGATTTCTCATTTCAAAACAAACCATGCATGTACACTCACATCTAGTGAATTGTTTTTATGAGCTGACTTTCAGTTTGTATTTATGACAATAACTTGGGTAGCTGGATTAATTGCAATGGGAGGCTTTTTTTTTTGCTATTTTCTATGTTAACGAACGGGCTTACAATGTATAATTCTATAGCTATAGGAGGTAGCTTGGTATAAAAACTAATTTTGGAGTAAGAAGATCGAGGTTCAAATCCCATTTTCCCTGTTTACTTGTGTGACCTTTGTAAGTCACTTAATCTTTCAGAGCCTTAGTTTCCTCATTTATATCTAGACTAGATGGCCTGTTTGGTTTTGGTTGCTCCCAGATCTAGAATTTTTGAGGTTTACTGAGAACTTTCCCCATAGCAGCTCTTTAAGGTAGATATAGGTATAATTCTCATTTTGCAGCAGAGGAACAATCTTAGAAAGGATAAGGAACTTGTCAAAGGTCAAACAGCAAGTGGCAGATCCATGATTGGAAATCAGTACTTCTTTTTTTTTTTTTGGGCAGGGCAATTGGGCTCACATGACTTGCCCAAGGTCACATAGCTAGTATATGTGTCAAGTGTCTGAGGCTGGGTTTGTACTCAGGTCCTCCTGACTCCAGGGCTGGTGCTCTACTCACTGCGCCACCTAGCTGCCCCAGAAATCAGTACTTCTGACCTGAAATCCAACCCTCTTTCCACTGTACTATAATAGAAACCAGATTTCCTGGTGCTAACAACCTTTTTCACTTCTGTAGAAAAATTTCTGATGGCGTTATTCCTAGATAATGTGCCAATGTTTATTAGATCAAGATCTTTAGTCCTTGAACTTGATCTTCTTTTTCTGCAGCCGACAGAATCCTCTTGGTCTCATCATTGCCCTTGATGACAATGGGGAAGCTAGAGGAGAACTGTTTTGGGATGATGGAGAGACCAAAGGTAAGTACTTTCCTGGACTAGAATGGAGCCACAGCCCTGGGTGTGTCACTCCAAACCCATGGTCTTGTTCTATAAACTCCATTAAGTCTCCTATGGTCACTAAACTGGAGAGAGAATCTTTTCCAGGCATTAGCTCTTTAAGAAAGTTAATGTTCACCATTTAAGAATGAATGGTTTTGTATGAATGGGATTCTGAGGGGAAGAAGGTAAAACATTCAAATTAATTCTGCTTTGTAATTGTTTCTACATTGTATTGATTTCATATTGTAATTGATTCTATATCTGCTTAAATTCTCTGTCTATGTTCTTTAGTTAAGTTTGGGAATTTAGCTTTCCTCTCTCAGCTGTCAGTCTGAAAATAAATCACTATAATTAAAAGGAAAGGATTGTCATTTTCTATGCCATTAGCTCTTGGGTAAATACTAAGAGATTGTCCTTGCACAATTTAAGAGAGGCCTTATCTCCCTAATAAATCTTTCTAGGCACTGGGGAGTCTGCTAACTCTTATGGCCTAACAAGGTCATCAAAATGCAGATGGATCCCATAATAAATCAGTATTCCTTAATGACAAAGGGAAGTGGTCACTGACCCTACACAGGTAGTAGACCACTTTCCTTGATGTTGCCAAGCATGTTGGCCCTACCCCCATCATGCTGTCTACCCTGTAACAAATTAAATTGTTTTCTCACTTATCCCATTCTGCTCTTTGTTCTCTTGTATTTACCCAAACTATATGAAGGCTAGTAAGCCCTACCTTGTGGTCTTTTGGTCATTGAGTGAAGCCTTTGACCCATTTATTGGTTACTGCTAGCTTAACTTACAAATTGATCATGCTCAGCACCTTGTCTTTCTGTTTGCCTTAATTTTCAAATGTAATAATGGGGAAGACAGTAGAAACTTCTCAGTAGGTGTTAAGGGAAACCTTTCAATCTCTTTAACATCTTCCCTCTTGCCAACAGTTTTCATCCATTAATTCACAGACCACTTATGGTCTGCAAAATTTCCACTGAAATTAGTTGTAGGTATACCCCCAGAAATTCTTCTGATCTTATCAGAGAAGTCCTTGACCAGTAAAAAAAAAGATAGGAAGAAAAATATGGCTGGTCATGGAGCAAAAGGGAATTGTCAAGAGAATATGAGAAAGGTCCTTAGTATGTTGGGTGAACCACTTGCAGTAGACTCACAGGAGAATATAGACAAGTTACAAAGGACAGGTAGGCAGAGATGGATTTAAATATGCATTATTGGAGAGAATACCCACATGAATAACATCAAAGATGTGCCCAAACTTGTTCATGGCCAAATATTGCTGGTAACGTGAGCACATCCGTTCAGTGAAAGTACATCTATGTAGTTAGTGCACTCATAAGCTGGTATTTTTTTTTTGGCAAAGATTTACATGTCCCTGGAACATTTGGGGTTGGTATCGATGCACTGAATATTTTCTTTCTAGATTGAACTCTTGGGGCATCTCCATGGGGGAAACTTGAGAGGGAATTTTTATGTTTAATCTTTTAAGGTAAGGGCACAAGGGGGAAGGAATCTTTGGAGAGAATGACACTGGCCTGAGGCTCTGGACTCGATGGCTTAGTGTTTAGGACTATTAATTTTCATTCCCTTCTATGTTCTCCTAGGTCTCATCATGAATGAATAATTCTGTATCTATAATCCAAAATTTCTACTATGTCCAGAGACTGACTATTATTTATTTTCCTTTCAGGTACTGTAGATAGTGGTGCCTACATCTTGCATGAGTTTTTGTTCACCCAAGTGAGTGACTTTTAAAAAATGGTTCCATGACAGTGTATATATATGTATATGTGTGTGTGTATGTTTAGGTCTGTGTGTGAACATGAGCATGTGTGTATAGGTACATATGTGTCTTTGTGTGCTTAGTGTTGTATATGCACTTGTTGATGGTCAACACTCAGATATGTAATATGTAATATTATGTATTTATATTAATACATATCAACATGAATATGTGTATATATTTATATAATATGAAATTTTGCAAGGGACTGTTAGTACAGATCAGGGATTCTTTTTTTCTTCCTAACACTTTTTCCCCTTTTATTTTTTTGGTTACAGTTTAATTTCCAAGCTGTCTTCCTCCTTCCCTCCCCACCCCACAGTAGAGAAGGCCATTTGATGCAGATTTATGTAAAACCAAACTATGTGTACTTTGTCAGTATTTATCAGTTCTTTCTCTGGAGGTGCATAGCATCTTCCTTTATAGCTGATTTGAGTTTTTAAAGCACTCAGAATAATTTTGTTGTTCATAATTATTCTTTGAACAATATTCCTGTTACTGTATACAGTGTTCTTTTGATTTTGCTTACTTCAATTTTCATTATTTCATGCAAGTTTTTCCATGTTTTTCTAAAATCAACCAATTCATCATTTCTTACAGCACAGTAGTATTCTTTTTTTTTGGAGGGGGAAGGCAGGGCAATTGGGGCTAAGTGACTAGCCCAAGGTCACACAGCTAGTAAGTGTGTCAAGTGTCTGAGGCCGGATTTGAACTCATGTCCTCCTGATTCCAGGGCTACTCATTGCAGCACCTAGCTGCCCCCACAGTAGTATTTGATCAAAACCATATACCACAACTCGTTTATCCATTTCCCAATTGGTGGGCATCCCCTCAATTTCCAGTTCTTTGCCAACACAAAGAGAAATGCTATAAATATTTTAGAACATAGGAGTTCTTTTCCTTTTTCCCTGATCACGTTGGGAAACAGGTCTAACAGTGGTATTGCTGGGTCAAAGGGTATATACAGTTTTATAACTCTTTGGGCATAATTCCAAATTGCTCTCCAAAATGGTTGGATTAGTTCATAGTTCCACCAACAGAATACTAATGTCCAAATTTTTCCACATCCCCTCAACATTTGTCATTTTCCCCTTCTATCATTTTAGCTAATCAGATAGCTGTGACATAATATCTCAAAGTTGCTTGACTTTGCATTTCTCTAATCAATAATGATCTATAACATTTTTATATGACTATACATAGTTTTGATTTCTTTTTTCGAAAAGTTGCCTCTTCATAGCCTTTGGCTACTTATTAGATCAGGGATTCTTAAGCTTTTTTGTGCCATGGCCTCCTTTTGCAGTCTGGTGAAGTCTATGAATTTCTCAGAGTAAAGGTTTTAAATGCATGTAACAAAATTTATAGGATTACAAAGGAAATCAATTATATTGAAATATAGTTATCAAATTATTTTAAAAAATTAATGGACCTCAGGAATATTTGATCCAAAAAATCATTTTTAATATTAGAAAATACATTGTGAATTTTGATAGCAGATGTACTCTCCTAAGTGTAAACTTCTTCAGAGTGGGATCCCTATCTTATTTATCTTTGTGGTTTCTCTGACTCCTAGCAAAAGGAAAGGCAAATTACACACTTAAATAAAGGACTGGTGAATGAATGGATTATAATGGAATGGGATGAATGAATGGATGAACGTGTTTCATTCTGGATAGTATTAAGAAAATTTACATTCCTTGGATATACTTTGAGACAACACAGATTCATTTTGGGTGGAGGCAAAGAGAAGCCATCCCGGGATTTAATATTTAAAATACTTCAGGATCCATATGCATAATAAAGTCTCCTTTTTGGATCTCTTCTAGAACCATTTGGATGTGAAGGTTTTGCATCAATCTTACAATGATGCAAATAATTTAGCATTTAAGGAGATTAAAATCCTTGGGACAGAGGAACCTACTAACATCAGCGTGAAGATGAATAATGTCCTCATTGCATCTTCTCCTACTGTCACTTACAATGAAGATCTAAAGGTAAAGGACCAATTTTTTGATGTCAGGCCCCAGCCCCTAAAATATGCTTTGACTGGTGATGCTTCAGTTTGCCAAGCCCATGTGAAGCCCCTAAAGCACTGGGACCTTGGAGATCTACTGGGGAATGGGTATCTGATCATGAGAAAGAATGAAAGTGCAGAGGTCACTAGGACTAAGAAGGGGTGGGGATATTATAGAATTTGAAGGAACATTAGTCTAAGATATCTAGTTCACTGCTCCCTAAGACTATAAAATGTAGAGGGATGTCAAACTGCATTGGGAGGTTTTTTATCTGAAGGTTCCCTATGCCAACAAATCACAGATCCAGCCCCTTTCTCAATCCATATAGCCTATTCATAGTTAGCTTAATCCTTGTCCCCTCCTTTTCCTCCTCATCTATGTTCTCAAGGATAGAGATGCAAATCAGTGCAGTTTTGGAAGTGACTGTGGGACTAGGAACAGAGATTCAGGTAGAATGTGGTCTGTAGCAAAAAAAAGGTATTGGCAGAGACTTGAAGAGAGCATTACATTAAGTGTTAAATTAGAAGGTGATGCCTTTGTAGCTAAGTTTTTAGGTCACTTAGTCCAAGCAGCATTTTACAAGGCAAGAACCTGAAGCTCATAAAAGTTAAGGGATTTGCCAAAGGCAGTAAGTAGGATTTGAAGGTGGGTCCACTAACTTTAAGTTGAGTTCTTTTCCCTTTTTCCCATGCAGCTTTACATAAAAAACATTTTTTGAGAAGATCAGGGAAAAAAGTTGAGTAGGTAAAGCAAAATAACTAGGCAAGTCACTTAAACTCTCTGATCTTCAATTTCCTCATTTGTAAAATGAGAGATAGAACTACTTATATGGAGGTTTGTGACGTTAGATTCCAAGATTGGAATTGCTTTATTAAGGCAATGGAAGTGATAAAAGGTTCTCAAACAAGAATATAATATGATAAAAAGCAGTGATTTAACAATATTGATTTGGCAGTGGAGGATGAGATGAATTAAGAGGAAAGAGACCTGGAGTTGGAGGAGGTGAAACAGGTTATTATAGCCAACTATTAAGTGGAATTTGTAATAGGGTAGTGAGAATGGGAAGTAAGGAAAAATTCCGAGAGAGATTTCGGTGAAAGAATTACCAGTTGGGGGCTGATTAGTGCAGAGAAAAAGACACTGAAATTTGCCATTGGGAGTAATGGAGAAACTGAGGAAGATACTTTCTTCTGAGAAGAGCATGGTAAGTTAGGTTTTTAATGCATTGAACTTTAGATGATTTAGAGGCATAGAAATGTTCTTAGGAAGTTGATAATGTGAGATTAGAGAGAAGACAGAGCTCAGTCAGGATGGTAGGTATAGATTTGAAAGTCACTAACATAGAAATATTTGAAAAAGTTGAGAGCATAAAGATCAGAAAGCTAAGGACTGAACTTTGAAGAAAAGAATGAACAACAGGAATAAGAAGATGAAAAAGAGACAGTGAAGGAAACAGAAGGGAGTGGTCAGAGAAATAGAAGGACAACAGAATGTAGCATTTGAAAAATTAAGAGAAGATTGAATTTAAAGAAGGTTAAAACCAAAATAGCTCTTCCCATTGAGTTCCAATCCATGTTGTTTATTGTTCAGCTTCAAATGCTGAGGTGAGGTCAATGAGATTTTAGAACTGAGAAAAATGTCCACAGAATGTGACTAGAAAGAGGCTACCTTTCAGAAATGCTACATACTGACCATGACAGATAACCTTTTCTCATTTATAAATCCCAAATCATTTCCTTTTGCCCAGTTCATAGCTATAAGCTTTGAACTGGGTTTGTAAGAAGACACAGCTACAATATCTTCAGGAGATAGTGACATCTGTGCAGTCCTTCCTGTGAGGTCTTCACAATCACACATTAACTGAGTTTTTAGACTTTGTTCTGGCATCTGTGATGTTTGTTCTCGATTTTGAAGGGCTTTTAAGGGAACCTCATTACAGAAAGTGATTTAAAGAGGAAAGAGCCTTGACAATGGCTTTGACTATGAAGTGTGACATTCTTGGTCACTCTCCTGATTTCTCCATAGGTTGCTATCATCTCAGGACTTGAGCTTCCCTTGGGAGAAGAATACACTTTGGAATGGAGTTTCAAATATAGGGATGTAGACAAAATAGACTGTTATCCTGAGGACCAGTCAGTCTCTGAAGAAAACTGCACAGCTCGTGGTTGTGTCTGGGAGGTAATTGGCATAATAATTACAAATGACAAAGAAATCTCAAAGAAATAAGATTACAATGATCCTAAGGTTAGATTTACCACCTACATGCTCCCAGTCATTAATGGGGACTCACAAAAGGAAGGAATCACCAGGATTTATGTTTAGGATGTATTTGGGTTAGGAGGCTTGAGTATCTTAGTAAATCTTTATGTTGCGGGAAGACATAAATTTACATTGTTACCAAATGATAATCGGACAGAAATAAATTACCAGCCAAACTTCAGTCTGTGCAAGCATTCATCCTTATCTGACCCTGGCCTTGTTTTTCAGTTACCCGGTTCTCCAGGAGTTCCTAGCTGCTATATCACCAATTTCTTCTACTCTGTCAGTAACATTCAGTACAACTCCTTGGGGGTTACTGCTGATCTCTTCTTAAATTCAAGTCTGTATGCTTCCAACCTGCCCTCTACCCCCGTGAACCCTCTCCGCTTGGATGTCACCTACCATAAGAATGATATGCTGCAGTTTAAGGTAAATTTCTTTTTCTTGTTTCATGAACCAGGTCCATGACTCTGGAATGTTAGGATTCAATGACTTTGACTAACAGTTTTTTCTTCAAGCTAGAACAATTTGTTTTCTCATTCTAGATCTATGATGCCAATAGCAAAAGGTATGAGGTCCCAGTGCCCCTCAACATCCCTAGCTCTCCCTCCAGCACCTCTGAGAATCGACTTTATGAAGTTTTCATAAGGAGTGATCCTTTTGGGATTGAGATCCAACGCCGAAGCACCGGCACAGTAATGTGAGTAGAACCAGTTTGGTATGAAATTGAAGGATAGCTGACTTCTGATTCCTGAAAAATTAATTTTTGCTGAGACTAGCTTGAGAGCTAGTACCTATGCTTATTATTTATATAACATTACCACCCCAGAAAAATCACGGAGCCTCTCTGATGCTGTTTCATCATCAATACAGTGGGAATAATAAACCTTGCATTACCTCCTTCATGAAATAATTTCAAGGAAAGTATTTCATAAAGTTTAGAGGTCTATGTAAATTGAGTTGTTATTATGAAAAGCGATCCTAAAGTGATAGTCTGGGTTCAGTTTTTAGAACATAGATAGATAGACAGAGCATTTCTTAAGTGTTTACAGTGTGTCAGGACCTGTGCTAAGTACTGGACTATAAATATATGCATGATAGTGTCTACCCTTAAGGAGCTTATATGGGGCAAGCGTATAAATGGGTACTGGAAAAGGAAGGGCTTATAAATACTCGAGTATGATATGGAGTGGTCCTAGAAAGAAAAGACAATAGCCCACTTATCAAAACTGAGGGCTTTTGTTTGGACATCAGGTAACCTGTGATAATGAATTGAAAGTGATGGCCCAGGTAGAGAAGGCATGGCATGGAAGAGGCCAGCGAGTTCTTTCAGAAGGATCTATTCTCATAAGACCTTTTAAAATTTATACTTGGGAACATGCTTGGAGGCAGTCCCACATAGCTGAGGATGTTAGGAGAAAAATGGACGATGGATCATGTGACATGTTGTAATTTCTGAGTTATAGAATTGCCTTTTATTTTAAAAGATCAATTCTTTTTAAAAAAGGGAATTTACAATACTTGAAGATGGTAGAATATCTCACTCAGAATAAACATCTGCTTTTGGGTTTCAGTTGGGATTCTCAGGTCCCTGGCTTCACCTTTAATGACATGTTCCTGCGCATCTCCACCCGCCTCCCATCCCACTACATCTACGGCTTTGGCGAAACGGAGCATACAACATTCCGGAGAAACATGACCTGGCACACATGGGGAATGTTTTCTCGAGACCAGGCCCCAGGGGTAAAGATGGAACAGTTTGGAGATTTCTGTCTGTCTTTATCCACATTAGTTCCAATGTGCCCTCTCCTGGCTTCATTCGAATAAACTCACCCAAGTCTGTTGAGTTCTGCTCTGAAACAGAGCATTGTCCTTTGGTGCTGACACCTTTAACCACTTTCAAGGAGGAATCTGGGTCCTACATTGGGCTCCATTTACGTGTGGGTTTCTAGTAGAGAAAAAATGTCTCTAAAGATCTTTTTTTCTTCTTCTGTTGTCCTAGTACAAGAAGAATTCCTATGGTGTGCACCCCTATTACATGGGTCTGGAAGAGGATGGCAATGCTCATGGGGTGCTCCTACTCAATAGCAATGCCATGGGTAAGAGGGGAGGTTCCTAATTGGCCTCCCTGGGCCATATAGTTCTGGGTAACCTCTGAATGGGATAGTCCCAGCAGATTTCCAATTCCATTTAACATGAAAAACATTATTTGAGCTTTTCTCCATATGTGCGTTATTGAGGGAGATGTAAACATAAAGACACCCAGGTGGTGTGGTGGATAGGGTGCTGAGCCTAGAGTCAGGAAGATCTGAGTTCAAATGTGGCTTCAGACACTTACTAGCTGTATGACCCTGGGCAAGTCAATTAACCCTGTTTGCCTCAGTTTCCTCATCTGTAAAATGATCTTGAGAAGGAAATTTGCTAAGAAAACCCATGGGGGTCACAAAAAATTGGATGTGACTGAACATGACTCAACAACAACAATGACCATGACAATGACAAAGATAAAGACATATTCCCTTCTTTCAAACTGCTTACAGTCCAGTAATGGAGATTTTATACACATAAGCATATATACGTATATACATACATGTATATAATATATACATGTATAATAACATATATAATTGTTTTGTGTATAAGTATATATAAAACAATTACATATCTGATATATTTATATATAAAACAATTGTTATATATTTTACATGTGATCATATATAATTATATATAAATAATATAATATGTTTTATATATATAATAATTAGAAAAGAAAAAATGATTCTATATGAAAAAAGTATGAACGAAGTGCTATAAGAATTTGGAGAGATCGCTTTTGACCTTTATTCGTCAAGGAGATGGGAAGCATAAGGGCAGGACTCATAAAAGAACTGAAATCTTTGAAGAGTGGGGAGCACTTCAAAAGGAAAAGATGATGGGGGTAGTAGAGAGGGCATTTCAGAAATAGGAAATAATATGAGCAAATGCAAGGAGGTGGGAAAGTATGAAACATGCTTAGAGAATTATGCAGAATCCAATTTGGGTGGATTATAATGTCTACGAGGGGGAATAATATGAGGTGTGGTTGCAAAGGTATGTTAGAGCCAGATTGCGAAGGGCTTTGAATGCCAGACTGAGGTGCTTGAAGGTCATTAGTTAGCTAGTGGGTAGCGACATTTTAAGGACTCTGTGTTAGCAAGATTAATTGGAAGCACTAAGTAGCATTTATTGGAAGTGGGGTGAGACTAGTACGTTACTAGAGTCAAGGCAATAAGAGAGGTAATAAGGGCTTGTGAAGGGAGGGAAGAAGGTGAGTAAAGAAAAGTTACCTAGGATATCACACATAGATAGAATCAGAAGAATTTTGTTACTGGACATGAGGACTGAGGAGAGGCAGGACTCAAAGGTGATTTTCAAGCCTGAAGCTAGCTTTCAGGCCTTGGTGACAGGTAGCATAGTGTTGAAAGGTAGACTAGTTAGGTAAATGGGGATGGAGGAGCAGAACTGATAGGAAGCAAAGATATTAGCTGGAGAATCTCCTGGAGAGTTGGGATCTGGAAGGCTTGCCATTTCGTCTAATGTCGCAGAGAGACAGGTTTCAGCTTTACATATGGAGATAAAGTTTAGTTATTAAAATTGTCAAAAGGGAGAATGGGATGCCAGAGAAACCTCCATCACTGGAAGTATTAAAATGGAATTTGGATGACCGTCTTTGTGCGATGCTGACAGGGAACTCTTGTTTAGATATGGCCTGGCCAAGGTGACCTGGATTTCTGTACAGCTTTGCTATCTTTGATTCTGTATCTCTGAAGACTTGCTTTCTCTTTCCAGATGTGACTTTCCAGCCCACCCCCGCACTGACATACCGCACCACTGGGGGCGTTCTGGACTTTTACATGGTCTTGGGGCCAACCCCAGAGCTCGTCACTCAGCAGTACACAGAGGTAGGAAGTTATGCAATCCATCAAGTAATTTATTGAACAAGTATGAACGTAGCCTTGTGAAAGGCACAGTGATTTATGTAGTTTGCTGGTGAGGCCACCATCTTTATCTCTCTTGAGGATTGGATCGTAGTGTTAGAGGGACATGAAGTGAATTCAGAAGCAATTTCTTGCCTCCGCAAGATGACAGAGACTTTTAATGCATACTCCTGAAGCACTAGAAAGCATAGAGATGGCAGAGATTTCCCAGGATTCCTCAAAAGGATGCCCCAATGAAGGAATTTCTTTTAGAAATCTACATAGTACTTCCTGCCTATAGTTCTATAGTTCTATAGTCTTATGGAGGTCCTGGGTTGCATGGCTCTTAGCCAGACAAAACTACAGGAAAAGGTTTCACGTGTTCTTTGTTTGATCCAAACACATTTCTCCTCCCCAAGGAACATTATTTGATTGAATTATTTTCTGTTCTTGCTTTTGCAGTTGGTCGGGAGGCCAGTGATGACACCTTACTGGGCCTTAGGGTTCCAACTCTGTCGCTATGGATACCAGAATGATGCTGAAATTGCTGAACTTTATGATGCTATGGTGGCAGCCCAGATCCCTTATGTATGACTCTTCCTTTTCCTTTTATTGGCTTTTTATTACGTTAATTGAGGACAGAAATATGTAGTATTTGCTTAGTAGAATAATGACATAGACAACTCAAAGAACTTTCTTTTTCATTTTGGAATGTTATGATATTTTTCTTCTAGAATCGCTTTACTCACTGTTTTTTATCTGAGTTAATTAACATCATTTTGAATAATCTGAATGTATGCCAACTGATAGTGGGGAGAGGCAGTGAAGGAATGTTAGGGGATGGCAGTGTGGAACTCATCATGGAAGGGAAAATGCAACATATAATGGATGATTAATGGCCTAATGGAGAATTAAGCATGTTATGTTTTTTTAAAGTGGCACTCAGCCTCCTTCCTTTTCTTTTCCTCCAGGATGTGCAGTACTCAGACATTGACTACATGGAGAGGCAGCTGGACTTCACCCTCAGCCCCGAGTTTGCTGGCTTTCCCAGTCTGATCAATCGAATGAAGGAGGCTGGGATGAGAGTCATCATTATTCTGGTGTGTGACTAGGTCTGGGGAAGTCAGGGTAATTGTGGTGGAATGTGCTGACCACTATGTTATAGTTAAGAATACTGAACAGAAGAGACATATATTTCCCAGAATTCATAGCAGCTCTGAAATTCAGTGTGAAGCTCTCAGATCTTGCTAGTGATTCTTTTTTCCTCTGTGAAGGATTGCTATTATCCTTAGTAGTTCTATCTCTGATACCATCATTTTCCCAAGTAACTCTTCTCCTTTGATTCCAGGACCCAGCCATTTCTGGCAATGAGACCCAGCCATATCCTGCATTCACTCGTGGACTCCAGGATAATGTGTTCATCAAATGGCCAGATGACAGTGACATTATCTGGGGAAAGGTAGAGTTTGGGAGTAGACACTGATTCCATTTTATGGATACAAACATGAAGGAATGTCAGTGTCTTTATGCTAAATATAATCTAAGCTAATTAAGCTCCTACTAAGTAATTGTGCTAGATGGTGGAAATACAATGACAAAAAAATCATCCCCTGCCCTTAGAGAGCTCATATTCTATTTGGGGGTAGGGTAGAGAGCAGAGCACATAAATGGATTAGCATAAACGTAACATTTTCAGAAGGAGAAGAAAGCAACAATGATTAAGGAATAAGGAAAGGCTTCCTATAGGGGAATCCATATGATGAGCTTTGAACAAGTTAGGAATTCTAAAAAGAGTGAGAAAGTTAGAGGTAGAGTTTGTTCTAAGCATGGAGACAACCTACAAAAATGTATGGATTCAGGAGATGGAATGCTATGTTTCAGGAACAGCAAGTAAATTTTACCAGAATGTAGATTGCAGAAACATTTGCAATAAGCCTGGAAAGGTAGTCTAGTGCAAGATTATTAAGAGTTTTAAAAGCCCAAAGGAACTTACATTTTTATCCAAGAGGCACCAGGGTAGAATAGAAGAGGGGAGTGACTAGAAGCTAGGAGTCCGGCTAAGAGGCTGCCATGATAGGATACTACAACAGGCTAGATCGAGGTGACAGTGATGGTGGCCAGGATGAGAATAGTAACCATGTGAATGTAGAGAAGAGACTGGATTCTAGAGAAATTGTGTGACGTTAGACTTGGCAATGAAATTGGAGATGGGAGTAGGCTGAGGAGGGAGAGGGAAGGGTTTCTTTTGACTCTTAGGTTACAGACCAATGCAACTGATGAGATATTGTTCTCTTTAGCAGAAATAGAGAAGTTTGAAAGAGAAATGGGTTTAGGAACTTTTCCTTAATGATTTTCATTTTGTGCATGTGGAGTTTGAGATGCCTATGGGGGATAGCCGACAAGTAATTTGCTATGTAGAGCTGGAGCTCGGGAGAGATAGGAAGGCTATCTGTATAGAGGAATCATTTATGTAGAGATGAAATTCGAGCCTGTGAGATTGATGATATTACTGAGGAGGTTCAAAGTTAGAAAAGGACAGGGTCCAGTACAGAGGCTTGAGGAACACTCACAACAAGGGGGAGAGGACTTTGATGATGATCCGGAAGAGGAGAACCAGAATAGAACAGTCAGAAAAAGCAAAGGAGAAGAGAGAATCCAGGAGGATAGGACAATTGACAGAGACTGTGTGTGTGTGTGTGTGTGTGTGTGTGTGTGCAAGAGCACATGGGTCAGGGACTGGGGGGAGAGGGGGCACTAGGAAGTTTCCTCTAGCAAGATTGATTCCAGGGTCTCCTTTTTTTTCTCCCTAGACTTTCATGAAATGTGCCAGTTATGTACTCCCAGACCCAAGATTTACTCTTTCTTGGGAAATACCATGCTAAGGTATTATTTTTAATGTTTTTTTTTCCCTTTCCTTTTTCTTTCTCTAAAGGTCTGGCCAGATTTGCCCAATGTCACTGTCGATTCATCTATTGATTGGAACACTCAAGTGGAGGTAAAACTTTTGTTAATTTGGGATATAGTGCTTATGGTTATAGGAAGAAGAACTCTACCATTAAAATTGTTCAAGGACTAAAGCTATGGAGAAGGTTGAAATTCTGTTTTTCATGACTGTGCTGGCCCTGGTGTTCTAATTGGACATATATTAAATGAATAAATGAACAGAGGGTTATTCTGTTCCATTGACCAATTTAAACTCCAAATTTAGGTTAAAAGACATTCTAGACATTATTTTTCTGAATTTGAGCCTGAGCCTGGGTTCTCTAGCTAGCTTTTATTGAAGAGTTCAGAAGGTAGAACTAAGATTAATGTGTAACTTTAATAGGGAGAGAGATTATAGCTCTGAGTTGTCATTGTCTGACTCTACTCAATTAGATTATCTTATGCTTCAGTCTAGTCTTCTCCTTCCAGACAGGCTTGGAAACACAAAGGACTATACCCTAATTAACCATGCTCGGTCAGACCAACTCCACTGGCTCTCCCTGTATTTTTATGGGCATTGTGGGGCACATTATACAAATTATTCACATGCATAAGAAAAAAGAACTTTCCCTGATCATCAAAGGTTAAACATATTCAGCAGGGTCTGGAATATTATAGCTAGGTAGCATCAATCCCCAACCCTGTGGTTACCTTCCATATTTCCCTTTTCCTGACTTGGCCAAGTCTTGTCAATTCCGCTTCCTCCACAGTTCTCCCATATGACTCATTCTGTCCTCATAGATTTCACCCTCATTACCTCTTGCCTGGATTATTTAATTAGCTTCCCAAATGGTTTCCTGGCCTTCCATTCTTACTCTTCCCCAATCTATGCTTCACACAGTTGCCAAAATACTACTCCAAAAAAACCACAAGTTCTATGATATCACCCTTTTCTTTAAAATTGTCAATGACTTTCTATTACTTTTAGGATAAAATGTTGTCCTTTCAGTCTAGTATTTTAATATCACCATAAACTGTTTATGATCTTCCTTCCCAGATTGATTTCATATTAATTACCTTCATGTACTCTGTGTTTTGTCCAAACTAACATATCAGCTGTAATTTAATCCCAACATTCCATCTTCCTTCAACCTATCATCTTAAAGGCTGTCCCCTATTCTTAGAATGTCCTTCCTTTTCCAGTAAACTCTGATAATCTTTAGCTTCATTCAGGGTTCAGCTCAGGGGCCACTTCTTTTACTGAGCCTTTTCAGAGCTTCCTCAAATGATCTTGAATTTGCATCTCTATATAGCCCCTTAAAGATATGGGCTATTTTTTTGCTTTTATTTTTGCATCCCTACCACCTAGCACAGTGCCTCAGGCATAATCACCACCTGCTAAATTTTTAAAAATTGATTCAATTTGGATCAACAAATACTAATTAATCACATAGCATTTAATTAATTTGTATTAATATGCTTGACACAATGGAGAAAGTCCTGAACTTGGAACCAGAAAGACCTTAGTCCTGATCTTACCTATGACACTTGCCAGCTATGTTATTATGGGAAAATTACTTAACATTGATGAACCTCAGTTTCCTCAACAGTAAAATGGAGGTAATAAGTTGTACCTACTTCACAGGATGGTTTTAAGGCTCAATGATATGCAAATGTTATGGTTTACAAATACTTTCCATAGAGTTGTAGATTATTTAGTACTCTGAGTCACAAAGATACAAACACACACATATATCATGGATAAATGTCTATAGATCATAAAACCTGATTTAATTCACATATTAAGTTCCTTGTATGTATAAAGCATTGTACAAAGAAAAAATGAAATCATTGCCTACAAAGGATAGAGGTCATGCCATGTTTTCCTTTTCCCAGTGTTTAGTGGCACCAGTCAGAAGGTTTTAATGGAGCCATAATATTTTTACCTAGACACCTGTCTATCTGGAATTGCAGACATAGCTTCCTAAGAGAGCTTTATTATCAGGTATTGTCTCACTAGTCAGTCAACAATTCTTGGTTAGAAAATGGCTGGGCAGATATGGGACCGGACTAACTACTACTGCCTTTTGGGGGAAGGAAAGTACATGTTTTTGTGGAAGGAAGCAAATTCAAGATAATTTGAGGAGGCTCTGAAAAGGCTCAATAAGAGACATGGCACCTGAGTTGAGCTTCGAATGAAGCTAATGATTATAAGAATTTGCTGGAAAAGGAAGAACATTCTAAGAATGGGGGATCATCTCTTCGATGGTCTAAAGTCATACCATTGTGAATATACCCAATTTCTTCTAATCTTGGAATTGTAGGGTCTGACTAGTGCTTGAAAAGCAGACCACTGGAATATTGGGTACTGTTATCTCAAAACACAAGCGTTTCTTCATGTAGAAGAAGGGATCATATGTGTCCTAAGAGGCCAGATCCAGGAGCAATGGGTACAAATTTCAAACAGGCAAATTTAGGCTTATTGTCACACAAAAATATTTCTAACAATTAGAGCTGTCTAGAGTGGAATGGACTGCTTCTAGAAGTGGTAGGTTACCCCTCCTTAGAAGTCTTTAAGTAGACAGAGAGTGGATAAAAAATTTTCAGTTATGTAATAGGAGAGATTCCTTTCATTTTTAGTTGGACTAACCTTTCCAACTCTAAAATTTTGTCTTTCTTCTATAAGTATTCAGTTGCCTTTTAATATTCTAAAACACATTGAGCTTTTTCAGAAGTTATTTGTACTTGTTGCAAAATAAATTCTTGTCATTGACCTGACTGTATCTGCCCTGGGGTTGTGCTTCATCTTTACAGATATACAGAGCTCACGTTGCCTTCCCAGACTTTTTCCGTAATTCAACAGCCATGTGGTGGAAGAGGGAAATGCTAGAACTCTACAGCAATCCCACTGAGCCAGAGAAGAGCTTGAAGTTTGATGGAATGTGGATTGTAAGTGTGTATATCTAAGTGTACATACGTGTATATAGATACTGTAAGATTACATATGATTGTGCATTGCCATGTATGTGTGTAATTGGTGTTCAGGAGCTAAAGGATGAGAAAGATTTTCTTTATCACTTTTTTTGGACTTCCTTTATTTGAATAAGCATGAATACCTTTGTTTTCTTGTTTTTGTGGGGTGGCCCTATCTTGCCTAGGCTGGAAAAGTAATATCCTCTCATGGGCCTGATCCCACTACTGATTGCCATGAAAACTGACCTGCTCTGTTTCTGACCTGGGCTGATCCACTCCTCCTCAGTCAGCTTGACAGCTTCTACTCCTGGTGGAATGGGTGGGGAAGGCTCACATTCAAGTAGCTGTAGCCCTGCTATAACTGAGTTCAATGGATCCATCAACCATACCATTATTATAGTCATGCACCATCATGGCAGGCAACGGTCCTAACTATATCCCAGCAAAAATTCACATTAAATTCTGTGGCTTGAAATCTGTTTAATTAATACACTACAAGTTGAAGAGATTTAGTCTTGCTTTTACTGGAGCAAGCTCAATTATTCCAACGAATGTATTTGATTCTCCTGCATGGCCTGACAGGAACTATAGCTTGATCCTTCCAAGTGATTTCTATTAGCATTTTAATCAACCTTGCATCACTAGTGCCTCCACATGCTGAGTGTATCAATATTACCAGAGGTGACATGGGGTGATTAACACATACACAAATCTAAGTAGGCAGCAAGGTAGTATAGTGGACTGAGAGCTAGACTTGGAGCTGTGATGAGCTAAATTCACATCTGGCTTTAGACACTCACTCTCTGGGTAACCGTGGGCAAGCTGCTTGACTTGTCAGCCTCGATTTCCTGATCTGTGAACTGGGGAAAATAATAGCACTTATTTCACAGAGTTGTTAAATGAAATACCACATTTAAAACTGTAAAACTTCAAATACTATACAAATGCTGTTATCATGATGCATATTTGTGCATATGTGTACCATATGAAAGTATGATTATGTTACCAACAATATATGTGTACATAAATATGCATATACATAAAAACATAGCATTATTTTCTATTTTTAGGACATGAATGAACCTGCAAGCTTTGTGAATGGGGCAGCTCCTCCAGGCTGTAGGGATACCACGCTCAACCATCCTCCATATATGCCTTGTAAGTACATTTTACTTTCTGTTTGGAAGAATGTTACTTAGGCTCTTGTTGAAGAGACCTAAGACCATGACTTACTTGCAGCCTAGCATGGGCGCAGTCATTTCTCTGGGAATAAGGACACTAGCAGGCTAAGTTATCTAGATTCTTCTATGGTGATTTCTACAATGGGATGTCAAGTCTACAAAGAGGAGTTTGGGAAGAAATGACTAGCTCCATTAGGCAGATCTTGATTTTTGTTGAGGCAAAAGCTTTATTTAATTTTGAAAGTATAGTGAAAGCCTGAAAGGGATTCTCAATAGTCCAATTTTGCCCTCAATCTTCAATGGATTTTAGCCCAGTTCAGTTTTATTGGCTGTAGTGCCATGATATCTTTCTCAGATAGGAGAAGAAATATATCTGAAGAATTTCAGGCTGAAAATTCCCCTAGAAATATTCTGTGTGGCTCTTCTGTGATGGTGAAGGTGTCATTTTAATTTCAACTCATCCAACTCAATTGTTTGTTTTTTTAATTTTTATTTTTATTTGGGAGGGTATGGCGGAAGGGAAACCGGAGGCAGGGAGATCAGTTGCCTGTGAATAACCATTGATAACCGTAGAATAAGAATGCTTATTTTTCATCTCATATTACCTTGATTACTATATTCTTTTGGTAATTATATACCTAGTGTTGACAGCAAATGAGGTTTCAAATAATGAATCTTATAAAAAAAAAAGTCCAGGACAGAGCATTGTTTACATGCTTCTGAGGGACAGAATAATTAGTAGTATCATTCAGGGTATATAGTGAATTTGTGTGATGTTTTATCATTAGTCAAATCATTGAAAGCCAAATCCTTAATAATTTACCTAGGCTTACAGTCCTTAGAAGGAAGTCTGGGAGAGGAGATTGCCAAGACATCAAGAGGCTTGCTGTGTCTAGCTTCCAAGAACCCCACTACTATTCCAAAAACTGTTCTTTCAAATTTTTCTTTGGGGTCTAATGCATTGGCTTTTACTCATTCCTTTTTATTCTTAATTTCTTTTTAGCATTGACACTGTTGATACCTGTAATTTCTTGATGCTTTCTGTCTTTGGCTTCCCTTAAATCCAATTCTTTTGAATCTCCTCTCTCATCTTTAACCTTTTTTTTGTCTTTTTGCTTTTCTTAATGTGTTCTTTCTACCTTCTTAACACAGAGATTTGCCAAAGGCTCTGTTTGGATGTTTTCTCTTTTCCTTTCTTTCTCTCTATACCAGAATATACTAGTAATCTTAGAGCTAATAGGGACTTCAGGGCTACTCTAGTTCCACCCCCTTGTTTTATAGCATTAGCCCAAAAGTGATTTGTTTAACAGAACAAGGTCTCACATCAAGGCTTACTGACTCTGAGTCCTTCTACCATTTCTACTATTTCCTTTGACAATCTCACTCAGTCCCTTTGCTTCCAACTTATATATCTAATTGAAGAGCTCCCAAATTTATGTCTTTAGTGCTGCATTTTCCCCCCTGAATTTTAGAGGTGAATCCTGAATTGCCTAACAGACATTTTCACATAGATGTTCTGTCAGTACCTCAAGCTCTATATCTGTAAGAGGATTCCTTGTTTTTGTTCCTCTATATGTTGTCCCTGACTTTTCTATCTCTGTCAATGGTTTTCCCATTTTCCCCATTAATTCATTCTTTAAACTTTTGACTTCTTTGTATCCCACGTATCTAAATTGTATCAATTCCATTTCTAAATAGTGAGTCCAGAACCTTAGATCAAGACGGGATCTTAGAATCTGATGTAGGGCCTAGAGTACTGAAATTGCAGCCAGGAGACCTGAATTTGCATCCATGATTCTATCACTTATCCATAGGACCATGACTAAAGTTTCCTCATAAATTAAGTGCTAATATGATACAGGGTGTCCCCAAAGTCTTAAAACTAAACGGAAACTTTGGAAACACCCTGTATTTGTACTCTTTGCACCATACGACTTTTAGGAGATTCAAATGAATATTTATATTATCATTATGAGGAAAGGGGTTAGAAGGCACAGTGATCTGTATCTGTGTGTACAGTATATAGAATTTCCAGTACAGAAACTTCCTACCTGGACACGGATTGTCAACACATTTGTAGCTTTTAGTCTTAGAGAGTTGGCTGGGAGAACTGATAAATTATATGATTTATTCAGGGTCACACTATGACAGCTATGTGTCAGATTGGGACTGAGATATTCTTGGCTCTAAGGCTGGCCTTCTATCCATGACACCAGGTTGCCTCCATTTTGAACTTAGAACACTATGGAAATGAAATATAATATGATTTAGGTCTCTTGTTAAGGAAACTGGGAGCCATGGAGGTGAAATGGTCACATACCCACTTGGTGGTATAGGCAAGAATGGAATACCAATCTCCTTCCTTCTTATTTTTGGTTGTTTCTAGTAAACTAAAATATTGTACTTCTAACAATTCCAGCTACCCCTGCTCTAATTCAGTCATTAAAGTTTTTCTTACCATGTTTATTATAAAAGCTTACAGATTGATGTCTCTACCTCTAAACTCTCCCCTCTAATTGATCTCCTACTTCAGCAGCTTAATGTTTTTTGTTACACAGATATGAGCATTTCAACCTATGAAATAGTGGAAAGAACACTGTATTTGGAGTCAGAAGACTTAGGTTCAAATCTCAGCTCTCCTGCATATTAGTTTTTCTAATCTTGTAGCTGTCATTTAACAATCTGGGCCTTTGTTTCTTCATCTATAACACAAGAGGGTTGGACTTAGCCTATCTCTGAGATTCTTTCTAGCTCTAAATTCCAGTCTATAGTGCATGCTCTCAAAGCATCATCAGCTTTCCATTTCTTATTGGAGCTTAAGTTCTGTGGTATGGTGTTCAAGGGTTTACATCCTCTAGCTCTGACCTGCTCTTCTATCCCAAACTCATACTCCACCCTCTCTCTTCCCCTCAGCTCCAGACGCCTCCTTCTCTGCCACCAGATGGCAAGTAGGGGGACTCTCACATCATTGTATCTCTTTCCTCAGATCTGGAGTCAAGAGACAGCGGCCTGAGCAGTATGACCCTGTGCATGGAAGGTCAGCAGTTCCTGCCTGATGGAAGCCCAGTGCGGCACTATGATGTGCACAGTCTCTATGGCTGGTCCCAGACAAAGCCCACATATGAGTGAGTCCCTGCCTCCCTCTCCCTGAGGCCCATAGAGCAAGTGGTAGATGGATAGAACTGGGGTTTTTGGCAAAAGATGGATGGTCCCCAAGTTGTAACAAATGTCCAGCAAAAAGACTTTGCTCTTCTCTTTCTTGCCCTCAAACTAAACAGTCTTTTTGTGTGTTCACATAATGGGAATTCACCTGAATTAGTCAATGGTGATGCATCATCAAGGAGGTAAATCCATTAAAGAACTGAAGAAAATGAAACCCCATCCCCTGATATACTTATTTCAGTCTAAATAAAATATTTTTAAATTATCTGGAATTCATATATAACATACAATACATCATGGTTCTAAGTTTTTTTACCTGGGACATTGGGTACAGATTGTACTGTGGCTCTGATTTTTTTACTTGTCCACTTTTGTTAGCTAGGGAGAAGATCTTCAGCTTAGAGTCTCAGCTGCAGAAGTTTTCTGATGGAGGAAGCCCTCAGGCAACCTCCAGATTGGCTCCCACATCTTATTTTTCTTCCCTGAGCAGAGCTGTGCAAGAGGCCACAGGAGAGAGAGGAATCGTGATCACTCGCTCAACCTTTCCCTCTTCAGGACGCTGGGCAGGACACTGGCTGGGAGACAACACAGCAGCATGGGACCAGCTCTATAAATCCATCATTGGTATGTATGGACCTAATTCTAATGAATGGAATGAAGCTTTTGTGGTCAGTAAGTATCAATCATTTTTCTGGATGTTAAAGATAACAGAGAAGTGTCAGATCTTTGTCTATTGTGTCATTCCACTTATACCTTTGGATATTTCTTGATGATCAGCTATTCAAGTCAATGAGTGAGGAAAGTCAGAGCTTGGTCAATTATCTCCAAGTGCCTCAGTCTGATACACAATACTAATATGTGACTGTGATTCTCATTGTAGGCATGATGGAGTTCAGTCTCTTTGGAATATCTTATGTAAGTCTCACTTGGGTCAGCGCTTAAGATTTCAGGCTGCTTCAGAAACCCACAATATTCCCATTTTTTTTCTTTCTTGTTCTCAGACAGGAGCTGATATCTGTGGATTCTTTAATGATGCTGAATATGAGATGTGTGCTCGCTGGATGCAACTGGGAGCCTTTTACCCTTTCTCTAGGAACCACAATACAATTGGGCAAAAGGTGAGATAACTAGCTCATGCCTCAAGCCTGCCCTTGTGCCAGACCTCAGTCCTCATTCCTCCCTCATGCGATAGTGTCCTTCATGGCACAGAAAAATACATAACATAAATTCTGTATTTGCTAGAGTAGTATAGAATATCTCATTCCTATCAGAAACTCTAGAAAGAATGGTGATAGAGAGAAGTGGTCTTGCAGCCATGCTGGAAGTTATAATGCAAGGATACCTCCATTCTTTCACATGTATATGTTCCTTGCATATAACTCAAACCAATTCCATTGTAATTTAAGATTGCTGCTGAACATGCAAACGTGTGGTCAGGAATAAATGTCAGTCTCTCCCAGGCCATATTTCTGTATTGGGGTAAGAGTTGACTTTGTTCAGGGTCCCTCAGGTATAAGGGATACAAGAAGTATCAGGAATTCTTCCTGGGCCAAGGCCAGTGGTACCAGCCTGGGGGTCATGAAAGAAGAAGGGCAAGAACACAAACTGACTGGTGTAGGAGATATCTTTCGATTACTTTACCTCTGTTCCTTTGGAGCAGGGTCAAAGTTTTGGTTATTTTGTAGGTTTTCCTTTTCTCTCATTTAGAGACAGGACCCAGTGTCTTGGAATTCTACTTTCGAGGATCTCTCAAGAAGCGTCCTTCAGACAAGATATACCCTCTTGCCGTATCTCTACACCCTTATGCACAAGGCTCACGTTGATGGCAACACTGTTGTCCGGCCCCTTCTCCATGAGTAAGTGCCCACACTATGTCGCTGGGCAAATCACTCTAGAATGAAGCATATCTATTATTGAAATAGGTAACATGATTTAATGGAAAGGACATTGATGCCTTGGAGTTAGGAGATTTGACTTATGATCCTAGCTATAACTCTTATTAGCTTGTGACTGGCTAATTAGGAAAAAATTAAAGGATGTTAAATTTAAAGGACTGCTTTGATTATAAAGAGACTCCAATAAGTTGACCAAAGATATTTTTGTCTTATAAATGAGACCCTAAGATCCTTCTTGGTGAATTATCACTAGTTTGAATCTTTTGCTTTTGTAGTTCTCTTAGGTCACATAATTAGTTTACATAACATTTTTAAGATCAGGGATTTATGACCTTGACTTATCCTTTTAGAATTTAGAGAAGTCAATTGACTTTTGCTTCCTTATCCATTTGTAAATTAATACTTTCAAGTTGCATTAAATATTAAGAAGTGTCAAGATGTGGAAGATATAAATGTGTTTTAAACTATCCGCAGAAGCAGAAGAGCCACCTCGCAGGTTTAGAGAAAATCCAAATAGCAAACAATATCTCAAACTTCAGTTTTAAAATATTGTATATAATGAGGTCAAATCACATCCCTGACTTCTTTTCCTCTAAGCATTATTCAGCTATAATTTTATGGCCTTCATTCTATCATCTACGTAAGTAGACACACAGACACATATGTGAATGTGAAGTGATATTCACACCTAAGCTGATGATCACGTGTGGAGGACTTACAAAGGTTGAGGAAATGTAAAGGTCTAAATCTAAACATGATGAATGCAAAAAGGGCAAATATCCTCATGTTAACCCATAACGTACAAGGTAGTGAGTGTGACTGGTAGAACCAGACCAAGAAAAAGAAGGAAGGCATTCAAGGAACCAAAAGTCTGTGCATTGCTTAGATGCAGCAGCCAGAGGATGCCGAGTCTGGGCCATTGGGGTGACTTGGTCTGTAAGGCACTTTAGAACCTAAGAGTTCAAAATTTTTATGTTCGTGTGACTTGGAAATTCTTTGCCCATGACTTTGAACAGAACCCAGATTGTGATTCCATGTTTCTCTGCTCAGGTTTGTAGAAGACAGTGAAACCTGGGACATATTCCTTCAGTTCTTGTGGGGACCAGCCTTCTTAATCAGCCCGGTCCTAGAACCTGTGAGTATAGAGACCTTGGATTCTATAGAAGATGCTGAATGAGGGGCAAAGTCATGTAGTGGAGTGGGCCTTGCTCTGTTCTTAGAATTATAGGACCTGAGTTCTAGTCCTCACGTTGGTGTTGACTTGGTACTGTGAACATTTGTTCCTCAGTTTCCTAATATGTAAAGTTGGGAGTTCGTGATTCCCCTCCTTTAAAGAGTTATTGGAAGATAAAAGTTGGTGACAAGTATTTAGACACTTTGTCTTGGGGAGCTCTTCTCCCTGGCTCCCTGATCGAGGCAGGAGAGTTAGAATAACCCTTGCTTCCCATTACCACTTCCAGATTCTCTCCCTTCCTCCTTCACTCAGTAACCTCTTTTCCTTTGAGGTTCATGCTATACAAATCCATCATCCAATCAAAATCCTTGTAGTTGTTATCTATAGATATCCCCCTCTCCCTGCCCCAGGTCATTCCCCTTCCTTCCTCAATGGGTTTGATACCTGGCTTATAATATTTTGCTCTTAGCCAACTCCTATCCCTATATTAGGAGACTTCAGCAAATGTGTTGATTCTCTCTCAAATTTACTAACCACTAAGTTCCTCAGCCTACTCAGTCCCATGAACTACTCTTCCACTCCAACTCAGCTTCACACAAAGATGATCTTGCTATCACCCACATGTTTAAGAATTCTGAAATCCCATTATCCAACCATAATCTATTGACTTTTCACCTCTCTCTGTCTCTCTCTGTCTCTCTCTGTCTCTCTGTCTCTCTCTCTCTCTCTCTCTCTCTCTCTCTCTCTCTCTCTCTCTCTTCTCTGCCTTCTCTTACATAACGCTACTCTTCATCCATACCTTTGCTTCCAATCCCTTGATCCCTCAGTTCTCTCCCAAGCCAACTGCTCTGCACTAGCTGCTCTCTTCTCTTCTCCCCATCTTGATTCCTTGGTGAACCAATTAAACTCTACACTGTTCTCCTCTCTTGAATCTTTAGCTTCTTTTTCATATGACTGATTATGCCCAGCCAAGCCTCAGCCTATATGTGTGCTGCTGAACAAAAGCAGAGAAAATCACGCAACCCTTCTAACTGGGTCCGCTACAAATTTATGTTATATAGCCTCAGCTGGTTAAATCACTCCTGTTAAATCATACTTTCCTTATTAACTCACTATTCCACTCTCCACAAAGGATTTTCTAAGCCTTTTCATCCTTCCTTAAACCTCCGATGGCTTCCCCTCTCCCCACTTTTTTAACTGAGAACCTTCTCTGATATTTTACAGAAAAAATTGTCATGAATTCCCTCTTCTCCACTCTTCCTCAGTGCCTATCCCTCATGTACCTTCTGCCACCTTCTCCTCCCTCACTCCTGCCTCACATGATGAAGTAGCCTTGCTCCTTACCAAGGCTAACCTCTCCACTTGTTCAAATGATCCCATTCCATCGTATCTCATCCACCAGATTGCCTCTTCTTTGATCCCCACTCTTTCACTTATGTTCAATCTCTCCCTCTTTACTGGCTCATTTTCTACTGCCTACAAACCTGTCCATGTCTCCCCCATCCTGAAAAAACCCTCGCTTGACCCTTCTATCCCTGCTAACTATTGTCCTGTATCTCTTCTGCTCTTTGTAGCTTAACTCCAAGAAAATGCCATTTACAATAAGTGTTTGCACTTTTCTTTTCTCTCATTCTCTTCTTAACAGCTTACAGCCTGTCTTCTGACCTTATCGTTCCACTGAAACTACTCTCTCCAAAGTTACTATTGGTCTCTTAGTTGCTAAGTCCAGGGGCCTTCTCCCAATCCCCATTCACCTTGACCTCTCTCCAGCCTTAGGCAATCTTGATAATACTCTTCTTCTTGGTATTTTCTTCCTTCTAGGTTTTCAGGACACCAGTCTCTCCTGGTTTTCCTCTTACCTATCTGACCACTCCTCCTCTCTTTCCTGTGCTGAATCGTCCTCCAGATCATGCCCAACAGCCATAGTTGTCCCTCAGGGTTCTGTCCTGGGCCCTCTTCTCTTTTCCCTTTGTATTACTTCACTAAAGTGATTTTCCTAAAGCATAGGTCTGATCATGGCACTCTCACCACCTCCGTCTACTCAATAAACTCCACTGGCTTTGTCTTGCCTTCAGGACCAAATACAAAATGCTATTTGGCATTCAAAGTCCTTCATAACCTAACCCCTCCTACCTTTCCAGTTTTCTTACACCTTAGTTCCTGACACATGCTCTTTGATCTAGTGACACTGGCCTCCTGGCTGTCCCATAAACAAGACACTCCATCTCTCAGATCCAAGCATTCTTTCTGGCTCTCCCTCTTTCCTGGCATGCCATCCTTCCTCCTTTCCACCTACTGATCTCCTTGGCTTTGAGTCCCAACTAAAATCCCATGTTCTACAAGAAGTCTTCCCCAACCCCTCTCAATTCAGTTCCTTCACTCTGTTAATTATTTCCTATTTTTTGTGTTTATAGCTTGCTTTGTACACATTTGTTTACATGTTGTTTCCCTCATTATATTGTGAGCTACTTTAGGGAAGGCACTGTCTTTTGCCTCTTTTTGTATTCCCAGTGCTTAGCATAGTGCCTAGTACATAGTAGGCACTTAATGAATGTTTATTGATCAAATGTAAGGATTATTATTGTTAGTCTTTCTATGTCAGTTTTCTAATAGTTTGTATATTTTTATTGTAGGATGCCAGGCAGGTGTCTGCCTACTTCCCCAAAGCCCCGTGGTATGATTACTACTCGGTAAGTTTCTTTGATGTAATATAGGAACTCATGCTTTACCCAGTTCAGAAAAATGTGTAAGGTCAGGGAGTGGGGAAGGATAGTGGGTGCCTAAGGTATCTCATCTGTGATGTTTTCAAGATTTCAGTATAGGTTCTGACAACTCTGCCCCTTGTACCTCTCGAAGAGCTGACATATAGCCTACCATTGATTGCTTTATTTCCATTTCTTTTTTCCCTCCATAGTCTGAGAATCTCCTCTAGTCAATTACTTAATTTCCTATTGGTTGAACACCCAGTGTTTCCACAGGCCCCAATTAACCCTGAGAATGGGAATCTAGAAGAGAGATGAGACAGGGTTGATGAGATACACTGAATGGTGGGAATAATTAGGGAAGGTTTCTTTTGAAGAAAGGCAGGTTTGATAAGATGTGATACACAGGAGAAAGAGAGGAAGGAGGAAAAATGCATGACCATTTGGATTGAGTAGTCCACATGTGGTTAAAAAATAGGATCCCTAACTGGAGGTGAGAGCCCATAGTGAGAAGCACTTTCCCTTCCCTGTCAGCTATTCCACTAAACTTAAGGCCCCTGGTTCATTTCTTCCCTGCCTTCCCTCTCAATCAAAGGGCTCAGATATTGGAGTGAGGGGAGAGTGGAAGGACCTGCCAGCCCCCCTTGACCACATCAATCTCATGTTCCGTGGAGGCTACATCCTACCATGGCAAGAACCTGCCAATAACACCCATTATAGGTGAGTGGAAGGGAGCAGCATCTTCTTTCTTTCCAAATATATGTACCTTAGATCCTAATGCTAAGTCCTTGTGCTCCTATCCCTTTCTTGAAAGGCACTGCAGTATAGTGAACAGTGATGGGACTCGTAGTCGGAGGCCTGGAGCCTGAGTTGATTTCTAGCTGTTAAGATTCTAGGAAAATCCCCCAAACTCACAGAGCCTCAGTTTCCTGATTCTTTAAAATCAGGATGACAATTTTTGATGTCCAAATAGATAGTGTTGATAGCAATATGGGTATTGGGAGGAAAGCATTTTGTAAAAGCTAAGGAGCTTCTGTTTGTTGTATATCACCAATAGCTCCCGGATCTGTATCCAGGATACGATGGCCAATGCTTTGTTCCTTGGTGTTGAAATTTAGAGGATTGCAGATAGCACTTTTAGTCCTTCATCAGCATAAAGACAACTGAATTTTGGCACCTAATTAGCAATAGTAATCCATTAAGAACAAGAGATTACCAGATACAGGTATTTGGTGGGGGAACGGAGGGGCTGGGGACTTTTCCTGGTATTTGCCCCCAGTACATTTTATGTCGATTGTCTAAGCATCATGATAATCTTTTGCTATTCACATGGGAGATTTTGTATGAAGTAACGAGTGACATCATGTGGATAGAAATTCTTTGTGACCTGTCCTGTGCTTCACCAATGTAGAGTGCTCCTGGGCAGGATAAGTCTGAGAAGGGAGTCAGAGATGAATCTTGAATACTTCTTTATTATCTATTATTTGGCTCATGGATTAAAGTCAAATTATGTCAAAATTATAGCTTTTATTTCAAGCATGTTGAAAACTCATACTTGATATTTGCTACAAAGCTAGTTGCATGATAGTTATCTTGGAGGAATTTCTAGAGAACAGAGATCAAACACCAGTCCCAAGTTGCTGGATGCCTGATTTTAATTTTTGATTTTCATAGCCGGAGAAATTCACTGGGTCTTATTGTGGCTTTATCAGACAATGGAACAGCTGAAGGAGAGTTTTTCTGGGATGATGGACAAAGCATAGGTGAGTGGAACTTCCTTAGGTTCAATTTACATCAATATTGGTGTAAAGGCTGTACTATAGCTTCTCTCAGCACCCCTGTGTTCTTTGGTGTTGTTCAGTCATGTCTGATTTTTTGTGACCCCATTTGGGGTTTTCTTGGCAAAGACACTAGAGGGGTTTGCCATTTCCTTCTCCAGCTCATTTTACAGATGAGGAAACTGAGGCAAACAGGGTTAAGTGACTCACACAGCTAATAAATATCTGAGATCAGATTTGAACTCAGGAAGATGAGTCTTCCTGATTCTAGTCCCAGCACTCCCTCCACTGAGCTGCCTTTGTTCTTGCCTATCTTCAAATCAGTTCATTTTAATCATTTATTAGCATGGTTGATTATAATCTATGGGCTCTCAGAGTTGGAAGGAACCTCTGAAGTTATCTAGTCCAAATCATTTCTGAAAAAGTTTCTGCTCATTGTCATCTACCCTCTTCTTGAAGACTTCAAGCAAAGGGCAACCCAATACCTTCCACTCCCACTCCAAAGCAGGCTATTCTATTTTAGAATATCTCCGATTGCTCCAGTTTTTCTTACATCAAGCCTAAATTCATCTCTTTGTACCTCCCACTCATTTTCCCTGTTCTTGGCTGGGCTAGACTCAGGCTAGTTCCCTGGAAGTTTAGGGTTAACTTTGGCATAAGTTGAACATCCATAGGTCGTTTAACAGTTTAAAAAACAAGATTAAGTTAGCCATAACAGGAGAAGAATATTCAACAAGGAAGGACATCAAGGACATGTGGAGGTGGTTCAACTGAGTGAAAGTCCCTTGCCTATTGTAGTCCACCATGTTGCATTGCAATGAATTGAACTGTAAAACCCTTGCACTCACCCAGGGACTACTCTGAGATGCTGGGCATTTCTACCAGAGTATGTAAATAGGAGTTTCTGAATAAGACAGAGAATGAAAGAACCAGGCAGACAAGAAGTCCTAGTGTTGATAATGTTGAAATGTTTGAGCTTTTTGTGTCCTCAGCTGTGCTTGTTAGGACCTGGTAGATTTCATTCTATTGTCTTGTTGCAGATACCTATGAACAGGGGAACTACTATTTCTCAACATTTTCTGCTAGTCAGGTAAGTGTAAATGGGAATTTTGACTTTTTTATTATCTTAGCAAAATTAATGGTACTAAAAGGCAATAAATAAAAATGCCATTAAGGGAGAATTTTCCTTGTTTGCTTTTTTGAGGGCCATAACTTTTCCGTCTGTCAAAAGCATATAGCCCATTGGTCTGTACTTCAACTGAAATTTAGAAGGAAGAATGAATTCTTAGTAATTTCATCCTAATAAAAGAGATTTCCAAGTATTTTGGGGAATGATTAAAACTAAGCCCCAAAGCTGATTTTCTTTTCTTTTCCCCCCTCTTCTCTTCATTATAGGTATCACATTACTAGAAACCTTGTAGGGATATAATATGGTACTCAAAGTAGATTCCCACTGCTGAAATTATTGGAGTCAATAATATGAAATCAGCTTTCACCATAAAGTTTGGGAAAATTTTATCTAAACTTAGTCCCAATTCTCTTAGTATCAATAATTATATATTTTCTTTAACCAATAAAGGAGAGGGGCTTATATTTACAAGATGCTCACATGGCACCACACGTATATGGGTCTATGTGTAGAACAAATACACACTGCAAATATCTATAAATTTCCATATAGGTGTGATTAATATAGGCGTAATACTATATACACACAAACACACAAGCAATTGTATTCATTGTTGTTAGAGGATCACCTACATAAAAATATATGTCTTTATGTAGGGGAGACTGACTATATTTTTATCAGTTAGGACAGATATCTTTGTCATATTTATGTAAAATGAGATTGGTTCATATATATTCTAATCCTGTTTTCAGGAAATTATTAGTAAATTTTAAAAAGATGAGCACATATTATCCAGAATTAAAAAAAAACCCAATTAATAGAGATTTGGAACTTGAGGCACTGCCTTTGAATTGAGGCTCTGCTACACATTCTTGATTACGTTGCACCAGTAATAATAACATATTCCTTCTGCAAGCCAGGGTCAATGACAGTGGGCTCCTTGAGTATCATATTTTACATTTGGTTTCCTGTATCATTGGCAGAAAGTTGTACACAATGTGACAGATAACTCAGAAAGTCATTGCCCCATTTAGAAAGTGTTGGGGGAAGATAAAGTATGTGAGGAACCAGGAGGAATTGTTCCTGCCTTCAGCAATCTAGCTTTCAATTTTGCCACACAAGTAATACCAGTGGAGAGTTTGCTTACTATTGGATAGGGAAGAAAAACCTCATAAGATCATAAATTTAGTTCTGGAAGGAACCTTAGGATTCATTTAATCCAATTCCCTCATTTTATATATGGGGAAACAGGTCTAGAGTGACTAAGTAATTTATGTGCCCATAGTCACAGTTAGAGTCAGAGGTGAGATCTGAACCCACAGCTTCTGATTCCAAATGATGTCCTCCCGCAATAACTGCATCCATTCTACTACAGCAGGGATTTTTCAGTCTTCCCAAGTTAGGTGTCTGAGGAAGGCATTTCTTGTTAATCTGGAAGCAAAAAAACACTGTTCCTAACTATTTACAATTATGACCTGATCCTAAATTCCTTCCTCCAATTGCTGAAGCCAACAAAATGAGTTAGTAGTCACCTTTAGACATTGGGAAGTTTAGCTGTTTCTGTAGGAGGAGGTAACATGGGTTCTATTTTTGTGTGTCTCTTAGAATCATCTAGATGTGAAGGTTTTACATCAGAATTACAGAGATCCAAATAACTTAGCATTTAAAGAGATCAAAATCTTTGGACTGAATGTTCAACCAGTTCTAGTTACTGTGAAAGAGAATGATGTTCCAATCCAATCTGATGCTGAAATGAAGTATGATCCTGAAACAAAGGTAAGCTTTTCTTAAGTCTGTTACTAAATTAACCTCATTATTTCTGGCATCTGAGTTAATCAATTGTCTATGGTAACTAAATATCCTCATTACCTAAAGTTTTCAACCTTTAAACACCAAATTTTTATCCAATTTTTTTCATTTTGGCATGTGAAAAAAAGGAAATCCTTAGTAGAAGATGATGGTGTAAAAAGGCAGAAACTCACCTGATCTCTCTCGAATTCCCCTCCAAACAACCTTAAAATAACTCTTCAAAATGTATTCTGGAATGGCAGACTCAACAAAAGGATGGAGCGGAACAATTTTCTAGCCCAAGATAACTTAGAATGTTGGCAAGAAAGATCTGTCTCACCAGTGTGAGAGTGGAGTACAGTCTAGCACAGGTAATATCAGCAAGCCAGCAGCAGGCCTTCAAAGTGGCAGCAATGCCTTCTAGAGTTCTCAGCACACAGATGGCAAGGTGACTGGACAATTGGTGAGAAGGAGATTACAGAGGACCTTTGCTGGCACCGGGTTTCAGGACCAAGATTGTGGTTTAGGGTCACAATCCAAGATGAGGAAAAGCACTAGCACACTAGTGCATTGCTGCCACAGGGGAGTGTTGGAACATTGGTCACTAGTTCCAGGGTGGAAAAGAGTGCTTATGGTTGCTCAGAGACCAGAGCACAGGCCAGGAGAGCAATGACCACATCTCTCGTTAGATTATGCTATCTTGGAGGAACTAAAAACTTACAGATACCCAGAACTAGCTCTGAAAATAGCAGCATGAAAAACCTGAAGCTTGGGACAGTGTCCCTTGCACCCCAGCAGCAGTCCTCAACTTTAACATAAAGGTAAAAGTCAAGAAATAAGCTAGAAAATTGAGCAACAACAAAAAAAGAACCTGATCATAGAAAGTTACTATTGTGACAGGGGAAATTGAAACACAAGCTCAGAGAAGATGACAAAGTCAAAACAGCTAATCCAAAGTCTCAAAGAATAATGTGACTAGGTCACAAGCCCAAAAAGAATTTCTGGAAGAGCTCAAAAAGGATTTTAAAAATTAAATAAGAGAGGTAGAGGAAAAATTGGGAAAAGAAATGAGAGGTATGCAAGAAAATCATGAAAAAGAGTAAACAGCTTGCTAAAAGAGGCACAAGAATACCAAAGAAAATAACATTTTAAAAAACAGAATTGGCCAAATGGAAAAAGATGTACAAAATTCACTGAAGAAAAGAACTCCTTAAAAAGTAGAATTGGCCAAATGGAAAAGGAGGTACAAAAACTCACTGAAGAAAATAATTCCTTAAAATTAGAATTGGGCAAGCTGAAGCTAATGGCTACATGAGACATCAAGAAATAATAAAACAAAATCAAAAGAATAAAAACATAGATGAAAATTTGAAATATCTCATTGGAACACCAATTGACCTGGAAAATAGATTGAGGATAGTTCAAGAATTATTGCTCTACCTGAAAGTCATGATTTAAAAAAGAGCTTACACATATTTCAAGAAATTATTAAGGAAAATTGCCCTGATATCCTAGAACCAGAGGGGAAAATAGAAATGGAAAGAATCCACTGATCACCACCTGAAAGAGATCCCAAAATGAAAACTCCAAGGAGTATTATAGCCAAATTCTAGAGTTCCCATGTCAAGGAGAAAATATTTGAAGCAGTCAGAAAGAAACATTTTAAATGTTGTGGAGCCACAAGATAACACAAGATTTAGCAGTTTGTACATGAAAGGATTAGAATATGATATTCCAAAGGGCAGAGGAGCTAGGATTACAACCAAGAATCACCTGCCCAACAAAACAATATAATCCTTCGGGGGGAAAAATGGATATTAATGATCAAGTATCCTAATGAGACCAGAGCTGAATAGAAAATTTGATTTTGAAATATAAGACTCAAGAGAAGAATAAAAAGGTAAAGAAAAAGAAATCATAAGAGATTCAATAAGGTTAAACTTTTTCCCTTGCTATGTGGGAAGATGATACTTATAACTCTTAAGAATTTTATTATTATTATTATTAGGTCAGTAACAAGGAGTATATGTAGAGAACATGGGCATGAGTTGACAATGATGGGATAATATACGAAAGAAGTACAATTAAAGAGTGAGAAAGAGGAATGACTATGATGGGATGATATATAAAAAAGTAAAATTAAAGGGTGAGAAAAAGGGATACACTAGGAGAAGAGTGAAGGGGGAGCTAAAATGGGGTAAATTATCTCACATAAAAGAGATGCAAAAGAGCTTTTAAAGTAGAGGGGAAGATCGAGGGGGGAGGTGGTAGACAATGCTTGAACCTTACTCTCCTGGCAATTGGCTCAAAGAAGCAATAACATACACTCTCAGTTGGGTATAGAAATCTATCTTACCCTACAGGGGAAATAAGAGAGGAAGAGGATATGGGAAGGGGGTAGTGTGATAGAAGGGAGGGTAGACTGGGGGAAGTGGTGGTCAGAAGCAAAACACTTTTGAGGAGGGACAGTGTGAAAGGGGAGAGAGAGAGAGAGAGAGAGAGAGAGAGAGAGAGAGAGAGAGAAGAGAGGAGAGAGAGAGAGAGAATTTTCCAGCAAGGTTTCTCTGATAAAGGTCTTAAAGAATAGAGTCAAATTTATTAGAATACAAGTCATTTCCCAACTGATAAATGGCCAAAGGATATGAACAGGCAGCTTTCAGATAAAGAAATAGAAGCTATCTATAGTCATATTAAAAAATGCTCTAAATCACCGTTGATTAAAGAAATGCAAATTAAAACAACTCTAAGGTACCACCTCACATCTATTAGATTGGCTAATATGACAGGAAAGGAAAATTACAAATGTTGGAGGGGACGTGGGAAAGTTGGGACACTGAATTGTTGGTGGAATTGTGAACTGATCCAACCATTCTGGAGAGCAGTTTCTAACCATGCCCAAATAGCTATAAAACTATACATACCCTTTGACTCAGGAGTATCACCACTAGGTTTGTGTCCCAAAGAGATTTTTTTTTAAAAAAGAAAAAGACCTATGTCTACAGATATATTTATGGTATCTCTTTTTTTGTGGTGGCAAATAATTGGAAATTGAGATGTCCATCAATTGAGGAATAAGTGATTAAGATGTGGTATATGAGTGTGACAGAATACCAATGTGCTACAAGAAATGAAGAGCAGGAAGCTTTCAGAAAAACCTGAAAAGGTTTAGATGAATTGATGCAAAGGGAAGTAAGCAGAATCAGGAGACATTGTACACAATAACAGCAGCTATCTACCTCCACAGAAAGAGGAGTCTGAATGCAGATCAAAGCATACTTTTAAAAAAACTTTCTTTATGTTTGCATGACTTCATGTGTATAATCTATATCAAATTGCTTGTGTCTCAAGAAGGAATGTTATGTCTTCCTTCGTTTTTGAAGAGGACCATGACATCAGGAAAATGATGACATGACTTGCAATTGACTTTGATTTGAGTGAGGGAGGGCTGTGCAAGGTCACCATACTCACTTTCTCCTCCAGAGCCATCTGGGTCCAGTGGCCTGACGTTCATCAAGACAACTGGAGATGGTCCAGGATGCAATGGGAGACCCTGGCCCTTTTAGGCTAAGGCTTTTTCAGGTTCTCACTTTGAGTGAGGTAAAGCCCATTCAGTGAATAGGCCTCTTTAAGTGAGTCAAGAGATGGCCCTTTTAATTACAAAAAAGAAAAAACTTAAACTGGGAGGGGAGGACCCTCTAGGTTGTTACTCAAAAGAGAAACAGTTACTATTGACATTCACTCTGAGCCAGGAGGGCTCAAAATATAGCTATGATGTGGAGCTTGGGCAGGGACCTATTGTGGTCCAATCTATGAGCTTCAGAGTGTAATGGGTCAGAAAAGAGAAAGAAAGGAAGGAAGGAAGGAAGGAAGGAAGGAAGGAAGGAAGGAAGGAAAGAAGGAAGGAAGGAAGGAAAGAAGAAAGGAAGAAAGAAAGGAAGGAAAGAAGGAAGGAAGGAAGGAAGGGAGGGAAGGGAGGGATGACGGGCTGGAGTGAGAGAGAGAGAGAGAGAGAGAGAGAGAGAGAGAGAGAGAGACAAAGGAAAGAAGGAAAGAAAGAAAAAGAAAGAAAGAAAAGAGAAGAGAAAGAAAGAAGACACCAATCTAGCCAGTGAATCCCAAGTTAACTGGGGAGCTCCTGGCCATCAAAATTTACCTTCCTTTAGAGAGGAGAAGGAGAGGGAGAAGTGAGCTGAGTTACGCAACTGGCTGCGTGCCCATTCAGGCAGCTCAGACTACTCACAGGTTGTGTTTGTCCTCATTTTCGAAGAGGACTATGACATCAGGAAACAATGCCATGACTTGCAGTTGACTTTGATTTTGAGTGAGGGAGAGCTGTGGCAAGGGTCACCAGCCTCACTTTCTCCTCTCAAGAAGAAGGCGGGGGAGAAAGGAGGGAGAGAATTTGGAGCTCAAAATTTAAAGTAAACAAATATTAAAATTGTTTTTATATGAATTGAAAAAATAAAAGAAATCATCAGTAGGCAGAGGATTACATACAATTTAACATTTTGTTGTTGATGATTCTACATCATTTTTATGTGTAAAAGTGTGAATTAGGTACATTATACAGATGTCCTAGATTCTAGAGCTGGAGGGATCATTTGTCTCTTGTCTCATAGCTTTCTTTTCAATTCGTTATTGAATCAAGGACTAAAATAGCCTCTTCCCAAAGGGGAGATCACAAGAAACCCCCCCGAAAATGTTTTGTCTTCGTCATCATAGTATCGCAGATGTTCAGCAGGAAGGGAGCTCAGAGCTCATCTATTCCAGCCCCTTCATTTTATGGACCAGGAAACTGAGGCCAGAGAAGACTAAATGACTTCTCTCAGATCATTTACTCTGATTTTTAAAACACTATTATTTTTTCAGTAACCTAGTTGAGCACGCAAACATACTTTATTTATCTGACTTGTACTTTAAAAATTTGTCAAGAATATGCCTCATTACACAGATTTGTGCTACTTTCTCTGCTGGATGGATTTTCTATGTTTATAGATCATTTATCTTTCTGAGAAAATTTTTTGCAACCATCATATCTAACTGCAATCTTCTATAAGACCTCTGAACACTCAAGGTTTATTTGATTGGGCTTCTGTTCCTTCTTGTCCCTCCCTTCAATTTTTAAAAGGAGATCCTATTCACTACAAAGGAGAAGAGAGGAGTAGGGGGAGTGATTAGAACACTACATGATTAGAGACAACTTCAGTACAAGTGAAAAAAAGTGAAGGAAATTAGCTTTTATGTAGCATCTACTATATTCCAGGCACTGTGCTAAGTGCCTTTTACAAATATGTCTCATTTAATCCACACAACAACTCTGCAAGATAGATGTATTATTATCTGCATTGAAACTGAGGCAAATAAAGGCTGAATGACTTCCCCAGGGTCACACAGCTAGTATGTATCTGAGGTCAGATTTGAATTCAGGTCTTCCTGACTCCAGACCTCTTGCTCTATCCACTGTACCGCCTAGCTGCCTTAAGTGAGTATAGTCAACTTGTCTTAATTGCTGGAAAATCATGGTATCTGATTATCAGGCTGGTAGAATGGAATTTCAGAAAATAATACAATGTCATCCTCCATATCACGATGGTAAAACTATCCAGAGGATATACTTTTAATAAATGAATTCTATACAAAGACCACAATTTTTTCAGCTTTATGTTTTCCTCATTGTTTTCCACCTGTTCTTTCAAGCTTTCTAATACTGCGTCTTACCTGGAACTACATTCTGAAATAAATCTTATAAATCAGAGCAGAGCTGGAAGAGACTGTAGAGATCAGTTAGTCCTAAGCCTTCACTTACAGTCCTGGTGTCAGGGATCAGAGCATCATTCCAGGGTTCCAGTGGAATCACAGATCTAGAGCTAGAATAGATCATCTCATTGAAGAACCTCATTTTATAGAGGAGGGACCTGAGGTCAAGAGAGACCAAGCGACTTGTACAGGGTTCTCCAGGTAGTAAGTAGCAGAGGCAAGCTTTGAAAGTAAGTTCCCTGGGTTCTAAATCCAATGCTATTTTTGCTATTTCTGCTGTATCGTCATGATGAAGGAATTTTTAAAAGCATGACTCTGCTTTGTTTCAAACAAAACCACTTCTTTCCCATAAGTTCTATCCATCTCCTTTGTACATCATTGATTTTTCATGAAATTAAATTTCAGTTGGCAAGACCCTATTATGATAGGAGAAGGAGGGAAAAGTACCCTTAAAACTGGCAACGATATAGGTCTTGTGGTGAGGAGAGTTGACTTTTTATTGGCCCTTCTGTTTTTAACTTAACTTCTAAATGTATCACTCTCAATTCCCCACCTAGAGAGACGTCACTTGTAATAAATAATAGAAAAGAAAGGGAAACGAGACAGTTTAGCAAAACTAACACATCAACTAGTCCTAACAATATTTTCAGTGTTTAGTGCCTCTTTAGACCCACATTTGCAAAAAAGGGAGGGAAGGGCATTTTCTCATCTCCTTTCTGGGGCCATGGTTGGTTGTTATGATGACACAGTGTCAAGTTTTATTTATTTGTTTTTTGTTCTTTCCATTTACATTCCTATAGTAATTATCTGTATTATTTTCTTGGTGCTGGACTTTTTTTAAACTTTGCATCATTTTTCCTATGCTTCTTTGAATTTTTCATATTTGTCTTTCCTTATGTTGCCATAATATTACATTCACGTACCAGAATTGATTTAGTTGGATGATTTTTCTAATTGCTGATTTAAGTGGTTCCTTTTTATTAATAAATGGTTTCTGTCCTTACAGGTATTTCACATCACAGGACTGTATCTTGAGCTGGGCAAGCAGTATACAGTGGAGTGGCCCACAAGTTTCACAGACACAGAGAAATTTGACTGCTACCCTGATGCCGATGGTTCTAATGAAGAAAACTGTAATTTGCGTGGCTGTATCTGGGAGGTAAGGTCATACAGACACTCTCATACACATTGACATAAACACATATACCTCCCACTCTCACCCCCCATACTGATTCACTTCCAATTCATCCTATTCTTCTGGTGATTTTCTCCTTTCCTCTGACATGGTCTAAATCAGCATGGTGTAGTAGATAGAATACTGATCTTGAAGTCAGGAAGACCAGGGTTCAAAGCCTGCCTCAGACACTTATTAATTATATGATGTTGTCAAGCCACTTCACCCAGAAACCTGACCTCAGTTTCCTCATCTGTAAAATTAGGGGATTGAGCTTTGAACTCTAAGTTCCCTTCCAACTCTAAATCTATGATCCTAAAATTTTGTGATCCTATGAGGTAGAACAGCTAGCTGGTAATGGATAGAGTCTTGGGCCTGGAATCAGGAAGACCTGAGTTCAAATCTGGCCTCAGACACTCAATAGCTATGTGACCCTGGACAAGTTCCTTAACCCTGTTTGCCTCAGTTCCTCAAATGTAAAATGAGCTGGAGAAGGAAATGGCAAACCATTCTCTAGTATCTTTGCAAAGAAAACCCCAAATGGGGTCATGAAGAGTTGGGCATGACTGAAAAATGACAACAGCAACGACAGAGTTGGAGAGGAAAGTTATACAAAGATAAGTTGCTATCATGGATAGAAGTAACCAGAGGAGGGACAGTTTAGTCCTTGTAAGTAGCTGAATTACCTTGAAGTTTTTTTTTTCCTTTTCACTGCTGTGGCCTCATCTATTGTAGAGACACTAAGAAGGAATTGAGACAATTCAAAGTAAGTGGATAATTATGTGTGAGTTTTTGTCTCCCCTCCTCCCCATTCCAGAAGCCTATAAGCTTCAAATCCAGATGATTGGGTAAAAGAGTCAGTGAAGAAAGGACTGTTCTGTTTGCAGGGGCCTCTGGTCCCTATGCCATCCCAGATCTATCTCTTTCCACACATGTCAATAGAGAATCTCATTTCTTTATGCACAAATATTTGACACTATAGTGGTATATTGAAATGGACTGAATCACGCCTTTTTTTTCTTCTTAAATTATCTCCCTTGAGGACTCATGCTAGGGAGCAAATTTTATTTCATTCATTATGTGATGTTATTCACAAAGACCGCTGGTCAAAATGTTCACTTCTGATATCTGCATATAACTTATGTTATCTTAGTATATAGGCTTTATTATCTCATTAAGAAGCTTAGCTCCAGGTTTATTATCTCAACAGACTACTTTTGGTTTCTAAATCAAGAAACTAGAACCAAAGATTCCTCTGAGATGGTGGGTGCCAACTGGGAAGTAAGAAGAGGCAAAAGATGGCACAGTATAGTAGAATGAATGTTGTTATTCAGGCATTTTTTCAGTCATGTCTGACTTTTTGTGACCCCATTGGGTCACATACTGTAGTAGCTTAACATTTCCTTCTCCAGTTCATTTTACAGATGAGGAAACTGAGTCAAACAGGGTGAACTTACTTGCCCAGCGTGTAAGTTCCTGAGGCTGGATTTGAACTCAAGAAAATGAATCTTCCAGACTCCAGGGCTGGCACTCTATCCATTGTGCCACCTAGCTGCTGGACCTGAAATCTGGAAAGAATTGAGCTAGAATGTTAAAACACTGACTAGCTCTAGGATGGGCAAATTATCTAATGTATCTGAGCCTTAATAGCTTATCTACAAAATGAGGATAATAATGCCTGTAGTATCTATGTATGTATTTATATGTACCTTATGACCCCTTCCCTATTCTTTGTCCTCACGCAGGAACTCTCTTTCCTAGGCCTTCACTGCTACACTGTATTTTCTTTTCCTAACCCCCTGGATGAACAAGTTCAACTCTCCATGATTGTCTTTTCTTAAATATCCTGCCCTTTCACAGATCATGCCTTGTCAAGCTCTCTCTAGTCCTGGATTACTCCCACCATCTACCTTCATCATTTTTCACATGCTATTTAGTAAAGCTTCAGGAAGTCATGGAAATGTGCGGATCTCATCCACTACAAAGTTATGTTATCTATTCTCAACTGGGCTGTCACTGCAGCCAGGCAATCCTACTCCTCCCTAAACTGTCTGTTCTCCCACTCACCACAATGGCTGATCCAAATTCTGTTATTGCTCTCCAAGACTATGAGGAGACCTCTTCTATGTAGCACCTCAACTGAAGACCTCATCTCATACTTCAACAAAAAAACTGAGGCTAATGCTGAGACTTACATCTTTTCCTTTTCTCATCTTATGTCACTTTGATGTCATCTGCTGCTATTCTCTCTTTCACTCCAGTCTCTTAAGAAGTGGCCCTTCTCCTTGACAAGGCCAACTCCTCTACATGCACCTTTGATTTTATCCCCTCCTGTATTCCCCAGCAGATTGCTCCAACTTTAATCCCCACTTTCTAATCTCTAGTCCTCTCTATCCTTTCTACTGCTCCTTCAATGAGCCTTCAAATATGCCCATATCTTCCTCATCCTTAAAGAAATCTACACTAGATCTTACCATCTCAGCTAGCTATTGTCTTATTTCTTTCTTTCTCAGCAACATTGAAAAGCTCTTTATACTTGAAGCTCCACTTCCACTCCTTTTTAAACCTTCTGTGATCCAACTTCCAACTTTGTCATTCAACTAAAACTGCTTTCTTCTCCAAATTTACCAATGATCTCTTATTTGCCAAATCTAATGATTACCTTTTCTCAGACTTCATCATTTTTTCACTTTTTTGTAGCATTTGACCCTGTTTATCATCTTTTCCTACTGGAACTCTGTTCTTTCTGGGTTTTCATAACACTGCTTTCTCCTGGTTCTCCTCTTAACTTGTATGACTTCTCAGTCCCCTTTGCTGTATCTTCATCTACAGATGATTCCCAGATATGTGTGTGTATGTGTATCCATTCATAGTCTCTCTCTTGATCTCATAGGCACCTCAAACTCATAATATCCAAAATAGTACTCATTATTTTTACTCCCAACATGCTCAACCTCCTCTGAACTTGCCTATTATTGTTGAGGGCACCACTGTTATTCTAGATGCTCAGATTCTCATTTTCATCTTCAACCCCTCACTCACTCATACTACATAAGCCACCAACTGCTTACCTTTAGCAAATCTTTCTTATATATCTCTTTTTCTCCACTCACATAACCACTATCCTGGTTGAGGCCTTTATCACCACTTTTCTGAAATGGTGCTCTAGCCTACTAATTAGTCTCCCTGCCTCAAGTCTCTCCCTAATTCAATCTGTCCTCCCCAAAGCTGCCAATGTGATCTCCCTGAACTACAAGTCTATACCATGCCACCTTTCTTACCTCCCCACCCCCTTACACACACTAAGTAAATTCTAGAGGCTCCCTATCATATCTAGGCTCAAACATCAATTCCTCTTGGACATTGAAAACTCTTTACCATCTGACTTTTTCCTATCTTTCCAGTCTTTTTTTCACTTTACTCCCTCCCACAATTTAATAATCCACCCATTAATGGGCATTATACCCTTTATAAAAGGATATTTTTTTTCTTGCTCAGTTGAGTGGGAGGAGAGGTAGAAGGGAGAGAAGGCAGATTTGTTGATTGAAAACGATTCAATTTAATTGAAAAATTCAGAATGCCTGGGACATTTCCCTCTGAGGAGCTCTGTGTGATGGTTTGGGGGAGACAAGAGCTAGATATGCCCTTTCTTCTTTCCTTACAGATTTCATGGTCCTGATTATTCTCTAAAGTTTTTTTTTCTTTCAGCCAACCAGTTCTTCAGGAGTCCCCTATTGCTACATCACCAAATATTATTATACGGCCAGTAATATTCAGCAGAGACCAGAGGGCCTAACAGTAGACATCTCACGAAATGCGGAGGTCAACTACTACCCTTCCACACCCATTAACCAGCTCCGATTGGATGTGACATTCCATAAAGATGATATGCTACAATTTAAGGTACACTTACCTTACAGCTCTTGTTAACAAAGAGCAATCAAATATTGGTAACAAAGAGGATCAATTAGCCAATGATACTGATTTAGCATCTAATATGTGTGATGAATTTGACTAGGTTTTGTGAGGTACAGAAGTACCTAGTAGCTGGGATCACAATCTGTTTATGAAAAAAGAATTAACAGGTAACGGCAGTGGATGGTAAATGCAGTGAATTTGTTATGGAAGATAAATGGCTATAGAAAATATAGAAGAATAGGTCATAAGTGCACAGGGTGGAAGTGGTACTTGAACTGGACGCTGAGGGGTAGGTGGCATGGAAATTGATGGAAAGGATGTGCCTAAGACATACAGCATAATGATGATTTTATCTCTACTTTGTGATTTGATCTTTCAAAAAGAAGCATCTGGGGCTACTTATTAGAAATTTCCTCCCCAAAAATTAAAGCAAAAGGAAACTTTCTTTTCTGAGAAAAGCTTGTTTTTATAAAGGAATATGTTTTCTTTGAAGACATCCTCAATGTATATAACAGGTCATCAGTGCTTCTTGTGAATGGATGAAATCATTAAATTGCATATACATATCACACATTTATGATAAATGTGTTGTTAGAAGGACCCTCTGTCTCCCCCAATCTACATATAAATGGGTATATGTTTTAAGGACCAGATTAAAATTCACCCCTTTTTCATTGAGACATGGCATAGTGAACAGAGTGGCATATTGGACTTAAAGTCAGAAAGATCTGGATTAAAATACTGCCTGCCTGATGTCAATTAGCCGTATGACCACTGATGTAGTCATAATTAATCTCTCTAAGCCTCCATTTTATCATATGGGAAACACAGATAATAATATCTAGATTATAATGTATAATTCAAAGAGCCTTGAATGAGATTATGTAGGTAAAGTTTTTGTAAATTTTAAAGCACTATGAAAGTGTTACTTACTATTACCGATCATCCCCAACCTAAAGCAATTGTTCTGTTTTTTTTTTTTTGAAACTTATCCAACAATACTTGTTCATGTATATTGAGTCCCTGTACTAAGCAAACACTGGAGAAGCACTGGGGAAGAGAGATAGCAATTCTATCAAGAAACTCATAATCTGTTAGTGTTATTTAAACCAATTAACATCACCTATAACACCCTAAAAATGAAGTTTGCTATCTGAATTGGGCTTTTGAATTGTCAATCTTGATAATGCAGTCGCCAAAGTGAAATACCTGATTGGAGGGATATTCTACTAAAATTATCTGCCTAAATACAAGTTCATGTCTTTGTTTGCTGCATACACATATCATAGGATCATAGATTTAGAACCAGAAAGGGCATTAGAGATTACCTGGGGGAGTCATGGATCTTTTGGCCTCAGTTTCATCTGTACAGTGAGAGCTGGATTATAGGATTTATAACTCCACAAAAATGAACGAACGAATGAATAAAAAGGATACTTATTCAATACTTACTATATGTCAAGCACGGGGCTACAAACACAAAAGTAAGACAGTTTTTATCCTCTAAGACCTTACAGTCTAATAGTCATAATAGTTGGTGATCTAAATACTTGATGAAATCTAGTAAGGTTTTGAAGGTGACAAATAAATTGGAGTTTATGGACAAGTAGAACTACTAGAATGATTTTTACCAGCCTTCTAATTAGAATGAAATGATCAAAAAACAAAACAAAACAGAAAAAGGGGGGCAGCTAGGTGGTGCAGTAAGTAGAGCATCAGCCCTGGAGTCAGGAGGACCTGAGTTCATATCCAGCCTCAGACACTTGATACACTTGCTAGCTGTGTGACCTTGGGCAAGTCACTTAACCCCAATTACGCTGCCAAAAAACAAAACAAAAACAAACAAACAAAGAAAAAAAAGCAGGAAATGATCAAAGTATATTTGAAAAGCAGAGGAAGAATGAAAGTACTCCTCTTGCTATATATGGCTTATTTCAGGACTAAAAGCAGATAGAGCCTCAGAAACCATAGATTCACATCAACTGGGAGAATGAAAGAAAAAAACTTTTTTAAACTTTATTGCAATCCTGATGCATATCAGACTTAGTTTTAAAATTTTTTTATTGATGAGGAAATTAACAAAACAGAGGTCATGCATAGCCTTATATAAAACTTAAAGTGAGTGTCTTAATATATGCCCAGGTCTCTCCCTGCCAGGTTTTCTGGCCCTGAGACTTTGGTTTTAATACCACCAATGTATGAGCCTCGTTTTTTTGTTTTCCTAGATCTATGATCCCAACAACAAAAGGTATGAAGTCCCAGTGCCTTTAAATATTCCAAGCTCCCCCGTCACCCAAGATGAAAATCTTCTCTATGAAGTGACCATCAAGGAAAACCCATTTGGAATTAGAATCCGCCGAAAAAGCACCGGCACTGTGATGTAAGTAGTTTTCTGCTCCATATGTATGGTAAAATAAATGCACAATCAGAATTTTGACTTGACCTTGATTCCTGGAATAGTGGAATGGGCCAAGTCTTCAATACTTGAACAAGTGAAAATACCTAGTTCTTCTGGGAAATTATGCATCACTTCACAACCCTTGGCTTCAGTTTTTAATCCATACAATGAAGTAATTGGATTAGAGAACATATAAGATTACTTTCAGCTCTTAATGGTACGATATTATGTCCTAGAAGAATTCCACGATGATGGAATATCACTGTGGGAAGAAACTGGCATTGTGTCTTCCACTTCTACCTCCAGAATCTGTATAAATTTGTTAAAATATATTATGCCTTAATTCTTCTCCACAACTTGGCTAGTGTATAAATTAATTTAATGTGAAGTTATACATGGTAGTTATATGAGATTCCATGCCATCTTGGGGAGGGAGGGGGGAGAGAGGGGAGAAAAACTGGAACTCAAAATTATGTAGAACCGTGTGTGGTAAACTAAAAATAAATAAAAAAAGATTATATAAAAAAATATACTATGCCTTTTAGATCCATGACCCACAAGAGCCAGAGAACTTGTCAAGGAGAGACCTGGGTATATATTAAGACACTCATTTTAAATTTTATGTAAGGCTATGGACAATCTCTATTTTTCTCAATTTCCTTGTCGGTAAACTTTTTTCAATTTTTTTAAACACTTATAAGTTTTGAGTTCCAAATTCTATCTCTTCTACCATCGCCCCCCAGATGGTAAGTAATCAAATATAGGTTATGCATGTGCAGTCATGTAAAACAATTGGTATTAGTAATTTTGTACAAGAAATCTCATATAAAAGAAAAAGGTGAAAGAAAGAAAGTGAAAAATAACATGCTCTAGTCTATATTTAAATAATATCAGTTCTTTTTCTGGAGGAGGTTAGCATGCTTCATCTATAGTCCCTTGGGATTGTCTTGGATCATTGTATTGCTGAGAATAGCTAAGTCACTCACAATTCTTCATCGAAAAATATTGCTGTTACTGTGTACAACATTCTCCTGGTTCTGTTCACTTCACTATGCATCAGTTCATGTAAATCTTTCCAGGTTTTTCTGAAATCATCCCACTTGTCATTTCTCATAGCCCAATGATATTCCATTACAATCATATAACACAGCTTGTTTAGCTATTCCCCAATTGATGAGCATGATTTTGATTTCTAATTCTTAGCCACCACAAAAAGCTGCTTTAAATATGTTTGTACAAATAGGTCCTTTTCCCTTTTTTTTGGTGTTGGGATATAGACCTAGCAGTGATGATACAAATTTGAAAACTAAATCTGATATCCATCCAGATTGGGAGAAAGTGTATATATATATGTAGGTGTGTGTATATATATGTATGTGTATGTATATATATATATGTAGGTGTGTGTATATATATGTATGTGTATGTATATATATATATATACACACACACATATATATATATATATATATATATATATATATATATGTAGATTCTTTCATTTTGCCAAGTATAAGATCTGGAAAATCACTATGCATTGCTATTTCCCATGGCAAAAACGAGAAAACCATCTACCATAAATAGGGAAAACAACCCTATAAGGTCCTGGTATAGAATAGAGTGAGATTAAGCTTTATACATGCCCAGATTCAAGGAAGACCAAGATCAGGTATTCCTGGAGTTTCTTTCAAATGGAAGTTTTCAGACTTGATGAAAAGATCAATCTTTTCATAATCCAGGGAGAGAAAAGCAAACCAAGAACAACAATTTATCCTAATAAAGTAACGACAACAATAAACAGGTTCTTTCCAGGCCCCGTTTTCTCAGGGCTCCAACTTCACCAGAAGCTTGATTTAATTCCCTAGAGTTTCTAGGGTTTACTGCCTGTTGTAAATTAGATCTCTTCCCTGAGAGACAGCAGGTGTATTGCAATTAATTGGGAGAAAGACAATGGCAGTGTAGGGAATGGAAGGAAATGCCCAGGAGGGGAGAAGATGAACTTGGATTTTATTTTTCGGGATAAAGATATTTTAAAAAATCCAATAATAATAACAACATTAATATAGCACTTACTCTGTGTTAGGCACTGTGCTGAACATTTTGTAATTATTATCTCATTTGATCCCTACAACAATCCTGGGAGGGGATTGCTATTATTACCCCTATTTTACAAACGAGGAAACTGAGGTAAACGGTGATTATATGAGTTGTCCGTGGTTACATAGCTAGTAAGTGTGAGAAACCAGATGTGAACTTAGGTCTTCCTCACTCTAGGTATGGCATTTAATCAACTACACCACCTCACTGCCTCAAGCACATTTGATTATATTGACTCAGTACCATTTATTATATTATTTTCTGAAGGTTGGTGTTTTAAATATCTTATTCTTCTTATCTAGCTTATGAGCTTCTTGAGGGTAGGAACTATTTTATCTACTTTTTGTTGTTGTATCATCCTACGTTTTTCTACCATACCAAGGCCCCTTGCTCATATCTAAAGGCTATTTCCTGTAACCACCTCTAAAGTCAAAGCCCTGTCAGCCAAAGAAACAGATGCTTCAGAAACTGTCTTTATCCTTAAGTCTAGTAAATGAACCTTTGTTAGAGTCCTGATCTGTTCTTGTGTTTCAGTTGGGATTCCCAGGTCCCTGGCTTTACCTTTAATGATATGTTCCTACGTATCTCCACCCGCCTCCCATCTCATTACATCTATGGCTTTGGGGAAACTGAGCACACGACATTCCGGAGGAACCTGAACTGGCACACATGGGGAATGTTTTCTCGAGACCAGCCCCCAGGGGTAAGTGTTTACAATTGGAGTATCCCATGACCTGTAGCTATTTATACATATTGTTTTCTTTGGCCTTATTCCAAGATTAGCTTATCCAAGTTCATGCTTATGCTTTGAGGATAGTTACGAATCTGAATAACCCAGTTATAAGTACTTATTGAATTGAGTCACCCTCACATTCTCCATTTTCCTTGAGACCTTGAACCTCCCCCAAGGAAGGTTATGGATCCAGCTTTATTATCTATTTTCATTCTTGTTTTTTGTGAGTAAACCATGACTGATCTCTTTTCAACTAGTATAAGCTGAATTCCTATGGTGTGCACCCCTACTACATGGGTCTGGAAGAGGATGGCAATGCCCATGGAGTGCTCCTGCTCAACAGCAATGCCATGGGTAAGATGAGGGCTTCTTTTCTGACCACACTTAATCTAAGACTTCTGGGAGGTTTCTGAATAGGACATTCCCAGTGGAACTGTAATTAAGTAAAATTCAGCACCCATTTATGAAGCTCTTGGTATGGACAAATCACTGGACTCATCATAAAATAAGATAAAAGAAATCATGGTCTGTACTCTTAAGCTGTCTTCAATCTAAAAGGAGAGACAAGATATGCATATAAGTAGCATACAACAAAGTTCATAATAGGAACAGAAGAGAGGTAGGAACAAGGGGCTATAAAAATTTAGAGAGGGGAGAAATCACTTAGACCCTAAGGAATGAGGGGCTAAGGGGAGAAAGAGAAGAGAATACTAAAAGTTATAGTATTTTGATTGGTGGGGTAGAATTGTAAAATGACAAAATACATTGTGGGTACAGGAAAGAAAAGGACACTTTAGACGAGGAATATTGTTTGAACAAAAGCAGGGAGATGGGAAAATATCACATATTTATCATAGAATCATCAATTTAGCTCTGAAAGGGATTTAGCAATCATTAATCAAATCCTCTCACTTTACAGAAAAGCGAGGTGCACTGAGGTTATTATGTTTAATGACACGAGCAGGAGGTAGGCTAGTCAGTATTTGAGCACTTACTGCATGTTGTAAATTGGCTTTTTTTATGAAAAGACCAACATGAGCTTCCATGAGAGACTGTAGATCTACTGCAGGTAATTAGGAGAAAGACCATTGTAGTGTAGGGAATGGAAGGAATTGTCAAGGAGGGGAGGAGATGAACATGAAATTTATTTTTAGGGATAAGGACATTTTAAAAATCTAACAATAATAACAACATTAGAACTTACTATGTGTCAGGCACTGTGCTAAATACTTTGTAATTATTACCCCATTTGATCCCTACAACAACCCTAGGAGGTACGTGCTATTTTTAATCCCTATCTTACCGATGACGAAACTGACTCTGAACTCTGACTCAAAATTCAGCCTGCTTTGCATTTTCACTGCAATATAAAGTGAGTTAATGACTAGATGAGTCCAGGTTTTATGAGTAGGTAATTAGGATAATAATGGTATCAGTAATAGTAATTAGAAGAAAAAGAAACAAAGGAAGGGGAAGGTGATAGGATTTCTTTGGAAGTGGTGAATTTCAGGTGTCTGAAGGTTTTCCTTATGTGGAATTTCCAGTGGGTAGAAGAATTGTAGGTCCAGAATCCAGGAAAGTGAAAGGCTGCATATGTAGATTTTGAAGCCATCTACATTTAGCCTGTAGCACTTGAGGGGTTAATGCATATAGAAAGTCTGCCAGCTCATCAGATGTTGAAAAAGGCAAATTTCAGTTCTCTATAAGGATAAACATAATAACAATTAGAGCTGTTTGAAGGTGGCATGGACTTCTCAAGGAGGTGGTCATTTCTCATCACTGTAAGTCTTCAGAAGGAAACTAGAGGACCTCCTTCCTGTGGGGGTGATAGGCGATTTCTACTTCTCTCTGGATTGGAGTAGATGATCTTTAGAATCTGCTTCAATCTTCTATTCTATGATTCTGGGTCACTGAACACTTATTCTCTGTTTGCAGATGTGACTTTCCAGCCCACCCCTGCCCTGACATATCGTACTGTGGGAGGTATTCTGGACTTTTATATGGTTTTGGGGCCAACTCCAGAGCTTGTGACTCAACAGTACACAGAGGTAGGAAGCCATGCAATCCTTCACTTGGTAATCAAGTGTTTTCTGAGAAACTTTAGTGTGCCTAGCACTTTGAAAGGCAGATTCATTCATCTACTCTGTATACATCTTGTATATACCTCATTATCTTCATGCCATGTCTCCTCCTTTAGAATGTCAGGTCTTTGAAGGCAGAGACTTATGCCTTCTTTGTGTCTTCTGTGGTTAGCACAGTGCCTGGTACATAGTAAATATTTAACAAATGCCTGTTGATTGACTGGCTGGTGGTGACCTTACATAGCCACTATCTTTGCAGCAGACTAGGTCGTAGTGTTAGACATCAATAAAGAGATATTAAGAAAGCCCCCTTTGCCACTACATTATTGTAGAGCTCTTGTAGGGACAATCCCTATTTAACATGCCCCCTAAGAATCCCAGATTTCTTAAAGTTATACAAATAAAAGGGATATTTTATGTTTATATAGCTCAAATGCTTTACACATATTATTCCTTTTGAAATGGCAGTGATTCCCAAGAATGCTAGCTCCCTAGTTTTATGTTGTTTGGTCTTACAGATAACCTGAGTTATGAGGCTACCACGTGATGAGAGAAAATTATTTTAGTGACTGTATTTGATACCAGCCATGTTCCCTACCCTGAAGGAATGGAATCTATATTAACTATTTTCTGTACTTGTTTTCAGTTGATTGGCCGTCCAGTGATGACTCCTTACTGGGCCTTAGGCTTCCAGCTGTGTCGCTATGGATACGAGAGTGATTCTGAAATTGCTGAACTCTATGATGCCATGGTGGCTGCTCAGATTCCCTATGTATGGACCTTCCTTACCCAGCACACCCTCACCTCTCTCTCCACCCCGTAATCCCAGCCTGTGTAATTGTCCGGTGTTAATTTTTCTCTGGTTTAATTATAGGAAACCTCTCAAACATGTTTTCAAGTTAAATGTTTGACATTTTAAGCAGAAGTCCTCAAAAAGTGCTGTTTCTGAATTTAATTTTTTTAAAAAAGTGAATTGGTCAAAACATTGTGCAGATGAGTGCAACTTTAGTTCAAATTGCAAGCAAACATTGTAGCGGAGGAGATCTTAGAATCTAGATAATTTCCATTTATACATTATGACTACGGAAATGGTTTCCAACAGGAACAGATGGTGTTAACAGCCTATATTGTAACTAGCTACACATGGACTAGAGTATTAATAGCAAATAGATGGAGCATGCCATCTTGTTTCTGCCAAAGCATTCAGTTTCACTTCTAAGTGTCATCTCTCTCCACTAAAGTATATTTTAAGATAATATTTTATTATTTTCCAAGTCACAAGTAAAAACTATTTTAATTTTTTTTTAAATTTTGAGTTCCATATTTTCTCCTTCTTCTTTCCCCTCCCTGACATGGTAAGCAATTTTATATAGGGTATACATGGCACTGAAGTATTAATTGAGAGCAGAAGGATAGGAATCCTAAGTTCATAGTGTTAGAACTAAAGGGGAACTTTGAGGACTTGGAGTCCAACCCCTTTATTTAAAGAAGAGGAAACTGAGACATATCTAGGTTAACTGACTTGCTCAGGATCCCACAGGTAGTAACTGTCTGAACTAGCATTTGAACTCAGCTCCTCTTCCCTCCAAAACACTGCCATTTCCACTGTATCAGGCTGCTACTTAGAGGAATAAGAGTACAGATATTTCAAAAGATTTTGATTTT